>NW_027173484.1:0-1237498 GCF_018151085.1 Drosophila tropicalis
ATATGATATAGTAGTCAGATCCTGACACTTTTCATACTTTATCTGCTCCGGTCTATAAGTAGCTATAAGTAGTAGTAAGATGGCGGTGTCATGTTGATTTGCACAGACTGACGGACGGAGGGACGGACATGTCTATATCGACTCAGCTTCTCATGCTGATCTATATATTGATGGGGTCGAAAACGTCCCCTTCTGTGCGTTACAAACATCTAACCAATTTTATAATACCCTCAGCAAGGGAATAAAATTGTAGTATAAAAAGTAAAATTGTTTTGTTTGTATATTGATTAATTGAGTTGCAGAAAACAAATTTTGAACATGTAGAAATAATATTGCCAAGGACTGCAATGGTATATAAACTTCATCATAGGCGATGTTAGCTTCTTTGATATTTTTAAATTAAAATTCTAAAACATAAAAATTTGGAAATATATACATACATATGTATTGCATCCAACGATGTTTTTAATTTCTTTATTTTATATTAATTTTGGTCAGAAGTGTGCAACGCATAGAACGAAGCATCTCCGACCATACAAAGTATATATATTCTTGATCAGCACGACGAGACGAGTTCAAATAGCCAAGTCCGTCCGTCCGTCCGTCCGTCTGGATCAACGCAAACTCCTCCTAGACAGTAAGAGCACGCACGTAGGCTTGTATATACTGCAGGGGTTGTATATCTCGGATTCAGCCGGATCGGACCACTATATCATATAGCTCTCATACAAACCCCAAAGTCACGAACAGTGACTTTTCTCAATAACTTCGTTAATTTCTGTGCTATTATCGTTAAACTTAAAATTAGAGAGTTTATTACGCCTGTAAACTACTGTGCCAAATTTGATCAAGATCGGATGACTATATCATATTGCTCCCATAGGAACGATAGGTCGAAAACAGTGACTTTTGTAAATAATTTCGTTACTTTTAACGCGATTGCTTTCAAATTCAACATTTGTTAGTTTAATATATATGTTAATGACTGTGCCAAATTTGATCAAGATCGGGTGACTTTATCATATAGCTCCCATAGGAACGATCGGTGGAAAACAGTGACTTTGATCAATATCTTCGTTATTTCCTATGATTGTAGGCCATTCTTTCGCAAACATAAGCCTTTTTAGATAAAACGTTCTTCCACATTGATGGGTAACAGGTAAGGAAAGAGTTACCAAAACAGTTGCAAGGGTATACAAACTTTGACGCGGTCGAAGTTAGCCCCGGCCCTCTGGTTTTTACTATATTTTATGTGAATAGGGATTCCGGAGGAGAAGAATAACCCAATCTTCATTCGTTGAATTCAAAATATGAACTCATTTTATTAACAAAAGTATGGAGTTTATATAGGGAATCTTAGGCTATAGGAGATAAGAATTGTTCTTAAAATATCTTATTCTAATGAGACTCAAATCCCACGTTATCGGGGGGTTGAAAATTATTATTATCTTGGGCACGGCTTCGGCCAGATGACCTGCCGTTGTGATCTTTTGGGTTAGTTTAGAATTACAAGTGTTTTTTCCACAACGTATGTGGCTGATTGTAATTCTAGTCATATGCTAGATTACTTGTTTGTGACAAAAGTACAGTTGTATTATGTTTTCTTTAGTGCATCTGATTTGGTGAAGCCGCTTCAGATGAACACGATGTTTATTCTTAAACATTCTGCAAAGGGCCGCCAAATGTGACGTTTTGGATTTTATTTTTATTAAGTTGTCTTAAACAAATTATTATTATTAATATTATTATTAGTAAGATAACTGTTGTTAAAGAAGCATGACGAGCTACATGAGAGAAGTTAACCCGAGCAAATCAATGTTATCCTTCTTATAAACTAACTTCCTATTATTTTGTATGATTTACCAAATTGGTTTACTAATAATGTCCGATGCCTAACAATTTTTGTTTCGGGATATCTACCCACTCCTGATGTGTATTACTGTGCTGACTTCTAGCTTTTTTATATGGTGGAGGCTTTAAAGACCAACTTCTTTTACCTCTCGGCTTAAACCAATGTGCCTTTTGCTGGTATTTGAATTTTGAGTGGTTATTCGGATTAAATGTTGTCCCTTTTTGTAATACAGCCTCGGACAATTTGTTACCTGAATTTATTTTGACACTATTTCTTAGATAATCATTATTTAATTTAACCATTGCCATCTGAGTATTCTCATTCTGTACAGGCTCTGGGATATATACTTTTTCTTCCCCAGACTTTTACCTCAGCTTTTATCTTACCTCTAAGGTGAGGTCCAGCCGGGGCCCGAAAGGTTATTTCTTGTTTTGTTTCGTTGTTGAGTTTGTGTTGTATTTATTTTCACATTTACCTTTTTTCTTCTCCCAACGCTTTTTAAAACCTGTAACATCTATTGTTGGTGCCACTACAGATTTATTCATTTTTGATTTGGTGCATCCCGAGACGATCCAACCAAATTTAGTATTAATTACCCTCTATTTATTTTCTTAATTTGTATTAGGGCTGTGGCCAACAATTTTTGTAGTGCCGTTACACAGGTATTAACGCTCTCCTGATTTTCGTCATAATGGAGTAACGTATGGTGTCCTCTGCTGCAAAATGAGCAGACCATTTCATCATTGCACAATTGTACTTTTATGGCTATTTCCAGCCTTTCTATTATAATATATGTAGTTTGATGTATGTACTTATGACTACTTATTTTAATTTATCTCTTATCTGATGATCCTGTTCGCTGCTGCTTGTCCGCCAATGTGTAGAGTTCGATGTTTTTTCTTTACTGTGTCGTCGCTCAGCTGCTGTTGTCCAGGGCCTATGGGCTCAGGCGGTACCGGTGCCGGATATCGCACCAGATTTTCTTATACTGGCACCTTTACAGCCTCTTCTTTGCAACTATCTTGTTGCTCTGCTGCTGTTGGTAGTTGCCGACTTGCAACTACATATAGTGTACATATACACCACACACGAACTTTATATTGTTCCTTTTTTTTACCGCCGCCGAAATTATTGCAGTTGCTCGACTAGCCAAACTGCCTTTATACACTCGGTCGCACGCACTTTTTATTTATTAAGCAATATTTTGCTTAAATTTTATACTCTGTCTCTTACCACTGGTGGGGGAAAACAAGAGTTATTTATTTTGCTACCTTTAGCTGGTCTAAGCATTTACACTTGCATTAGATCTCAAACTCTTAAGGAGCTGATTGAACCTCTGAGTCTCTTACCACTGGTGGGGGAAAACTACAGAGTTCTTTCTTTTGCTACCTTTAGCTGATCTTATCATAAGAATTCAGACTTTAAGGAGCTGATTCATTCTCTGAGTCTCTTACTACTGGTGGGGGAAAACTACAGAGTTCCTTTTTCTCGAAGGACCAAAATGAATAGGGATTCCGGAGGAGAAAAATAACCCAATCTTCATTCGTTGAATTCAAAATATGAACTGATTTTATTAACGAAAGTATGGAGTTTATAAAGGGAATCTTGGAATCTGGCTCTAGGAGGTAACAATTGTTCTTAAAATATCTTATTCTAATGACCCACGTTTTTCGGGGGTTGAAAATTGTTTATATTTCATGCTCATCGTCGGTTACTTGATACTCCGCCGCTGTTACAATCTTAAGTGTTTTCCACAGAGTGTGGATGCATGTTTTTGTTTCTGGAATTAAGCAATAATTGTCATAGGAATCTTTATGACTTATTTTTCTTGTATGTTTTGTGTATTTCTTTGTTCAATCTGATTTGATGAAGCCATTTCAGATGAACACGATGTTTATTCTTAAACATTCTGCAAAGGGCCGCCAAATGTGACGTTTTGGAATTTATTTTTATAGTATGTAGTTAGTTTTTGATTTAAGCGACCTTTAAATTGTTAGAAAACCATGCTTTGCCTCCGCTCGCCTCTCCTTAAACTCGTTCGGACTCCGCTCGCCTCGCCGATCTGCTACTGCGGCCACCTGGCACTATCCTTTTCGTATCTGCAACTATGTTGTTGCTCTGCTGCTAACGTGCTGCTTCTTTGCAACTATTTCATTGCTCTTCTGCTGTCCTTTGTTGCCTAATTGCAATTGTTTCATTGCTCTGCTGCTGATCTTTGTTGCCTACTTGCAAATACATACAGCATTTGCAACGATATTAGTGTACATACACACTCAATATTTTTGTTATACTTTCGATATTACGACTTCGAAAACGCCAAACACCAAAACACTCCGTTTGCCGAAATTACTACAGTTGCTCCACTAGCCAAACTGCCTTTAAGATCGGTTAAAACTCTCCCGCCGCCGAAGATACTACAGTTGCTCCACTAGCCAAACTGCCTTTAAATTCAGACGCACTCATTTTTTATTTATTAAGCAATAATATTTTGCTTTAATTTTATACTCTGTCTCTTACCACTGGTGGGGGAAAACAAGAGTTATTTATTTTGCTACCTTTAGCTGGTCTAAGCATTTACACTTGCATTAGATCTCAAACTCTTAAGGAGCTGATTGAACCTCTGAGTCTCTTACCACTGGTGGGGGAAAACTACAGAGTTCTTTCTTTTGCTACCTTTAGCTGGTCTTAGCATTTACACTTGCATAAGATCTCAAGCTCTTAAGGAGCTGATTGAACCTCTGAGTCTCTTACCACTGGTGGGGGAAAACTACAGAGTTCCTTTTTTCTCGAAGGACCAAACATGATCCATCCGGCTTGAAGGGCCCAATTCGTTCGTTGAATTCAAAATATGAACTCATTTTATTAACAAAAGTATGGAGTTTATATAGGGAATCTTAGGCTCTAGGAGATAACAATTGTTCTTAAAATATCTAATTCTAATGAGACCCAAATCCCACGTTATCGGGGGTTGAAAATTATTATTATCTTGGGCACGGCTTCGGCCACATGACCTCCTGCCGGTGTGATATTTTGGGTTAGTTTAGAATTACAAGTGTTTTTCTACAATGTGTGAGACTGATTGTAATTCTAGTCATATGCTAGATTAGTTGTTTGTGACAAAAGTACAGTTGTTTTATATTTTCTTTAGTGCATCTGATTTGGTGAAGCCGCTTCAGATGAACACGATGTTTATTCTTAAACATTTTGTGTTAAGTGTTCGCGATAGAAGATTCTTTAAAGTATTCCAATTTGGCTTTAATGGGCCGTCCTACGCACATGTCCTTTGAGAAGAGGATTTAGATCAGAAATCTTATAGCTGAGGGCAAAACTTACAGAGAAGTCCGAGAAATTACTAGGTACTCTCCAACTGCAGTTAAATGCATTAAAAGGCGAAAAAATATCAGATAGACGTGGCCAAAAGCTAAAAATCTCGACAAAATTAAAAAATAGAATAGTGCTGGCCTTCCGGGACGAATAATAAATTTGCATACCAAAAAAATCTCGGTCTAGCCCAGATAACCTTTTATGCTATAAGTAAAATGGGTATTTGTATTTGGAAGTCTGATGAGTGTACTCGCGCAGGATTCTAGTCCGTTAGCTTCTCGATCAAATATGTAAAGGATTTTTGGCCGGAACACCTAATTATAAAAGAGTATACAATAAAAAAAAAAGAATCGGCCTCCGAAAACCTGTGATGTATTGACTTTTATGTTCTGGCCTTTAATGAAACTTGGCTGAAGCCCGATATTGCTGATGCATCAATTTTCCCTTCAAAATATTTAACATATAGACATAATCGGACAACCCGTAATAGTAGCGGTATTTTAATCGCTGTTGATAAAGCGTTTTCGTCTGTGCGTACATATATCTTCAATTTCGATTGGATTTTCCCAACTGCGATGTTTCCAGGACTGATATCTTAGTTATCCCTAAAGACAACTTCCAAACAACTCTCCACTGAGTTTCCATTTGGGGTCATGCTTAACGATACCAACCTGATGCCTCTAACCCGATGTTTTCGTAAGAAAATCTTTACTAAAATAAAAAAAATACAATTCTGTAATTCACGGATGGACTCTGCCATTTCTGTCTTCTATAAAACGCATGAGTCGTTTTTCGATGTTTGTGTCCCACGTGTGACGATGGTTCTCACGTGAGTTATGTAACATAAAGAACGTAATATCGAGATGCTACAAAAAATTTAAAAATCTAAACCATCGAATTTTTCCCTTAATGTAGTTGCTCGATAAAATTTTATGGTGCTGAATTCACAATGCTATAAGGATTATCTCAGCGATGTCAACTTGTTAACGCAAAACGTAAGACATCAATGCACCCCGTCTTAGTTGTCTTTTGAAATCAATGACCGATACGTGTGCTAATTTTTTTTAAAACAATTTATTCCTCTACGATTTATCAAGCGAATCCTCCTTATCTTTGTCCCTTGGAAATCGTCTAATTGCATCTAAAGCTATGTGTTTGATGAAAGTTCGGTTCTTAACGTTCTCAGTTCCGTCAAACCAGTATACGCACCTGGCCCTGATGAAAAATTCGGCTGCGTATTGAGGTTTTGTGCAGAGTCTCTATGTAAGCCAGTATTTAAGTTCTTTCCATCACATCTTCCGATTCCCCATAAAAAAATTACATTTCAATTGCAGCATTTTTGTAGCTGTATTAATCGTCATGTGTTTAAGAAACGTAGATCAACAACTACTAACCTATTAGAATTTACTTCTCACTTGATCAAAGGATTCAAGACTGTTTGGCAAACTGGCACAAAAATATTTAGGTTGGGTCTATCTGATATTGTTCTAAGTTAGGTTCTTAGTCGGTGTCAATTTTCTTTCGCTTGTAGCAAGTGTAGGTTATTGACTCAACTAAATACTTCTGCGAATAGTTTCTGAATGGTATTAAATTTCGCAATAAGAATACGCGCATATCTTAGTTTGGTTTCGTTTTTTATATATATGCTTTTGTTATGGCCATAGCTCGCAAATAACTGTTGACACTTTTCCATTGTCTGCAAATAAGTGTCTTTGACTGACACAATAATAAAGACTCAGACAGAAACTGTTCTTGTCGCGACTGACTTAGCTCGCTCGCGCTCTGATCGAGACAGTCATTTCTGTTTTCATTTCGCTCAAGTCAAACACTGATCGATTGCTTTAGTTGAATGAAGAAAATTGTCTTTTGCGTATGTATGGGTAAACACACGCGATTGATGCGTTCTTATTTACATTTATGTATATGTATGTATGTATGTATTTACATGTACATACATTGCACATTTGCGTCGTTAAGATACGTTGACCATTCTCGAAATACACTGCTAAGTGAACCACAGCTGTATTCCGTTCTTGCACGGCAAATGAGAAAATTCGTCATACAGCCACATTGCTGCTGTGTCTTTCAGCCTGGTATTGGGCAATTTCATCGACAACCTGTAGAGCATTTCTGTCGCCATTTTTTGCTTGAACACCAAAAACTGCCATATCGCTGCCTTTATTCACGAACTTGCAGATGTATTTAATCGATTTCACTAAATTGCAATACTCTACGTTTATGTGCGCTTTGAATGTTTTGAATGCATGAAGTCGTGTTCTTGTTTACGACTTCATGGAAATCTATCAACGTCGGTCGGTGGAATCTCAGCGCATGTCACATCGCCGATTTCGTCTGTGGTGATTTTATCAAAGAGCCATACTAGTATGTGCGCATGTGGCGATCCTCTCATCTGCCATTCTAATGAATACATCCAGCACCGCACCAATCCAAATACTTCATATTTTACCATAAAATCCATGTGACTTCAGATTTTGTTTGAATGCGCGGGCTGTGATGTCATGCCTATCCATTAACGATTGCGATTTTTGTCTCATATTGATAGGCAAAAAAAACTATCTAATTTTTATTCGATTTTAATGAAAAATATGTGATTCGACGGGAAATTCAATTCACTTTCTTTCGTAGTTCAAGGAAAAAAGTACTTTAGTAGAAGCTTGTTTCGTAAAAAGGCCTCGCCCAAAGGACCAAAAATTTCCATACAAAATTCAGATTTTCAATTGGCTACAAATCGACAGTTGGGGCTAAATTTAAAATTTGTAGTGTGCAGTTTACGTAAGTTTTGCTAGATCTACAACTTCTTCAAAGATTTCAAACGTCTTTCTTCAATATTTAAGATTTTTGAAAAAACGTCTTAAATATATACCTTCCAAAAAACGGACTTCTTTTCTCTGAACACAATAACCAACAAATTACAGAAAAAATTATGCCACTAAGTTTTTTAGAAGCCGAGAAATTAAAAAAAAAACGTCTTAAAGTCGTGTCCGCCACTGTATATATGAAGTTGGTAAAATCGTGAGCTTTCCAACATTGGTTGTATTACGGTCATTCACAACGCATCTCGCAAATGAATATATTCCTCGGAACGAAGTTTCGTCTAATTCAATCTGAGAAATAGCAAACGTTTCGCTTTCAATTTTTGCCTACATATTCACAATGTACTGATGAAACAACTGACGACATTTCAATATATGGTTGTCCTCGTTATTCCGAACCATTAAACGGTATGCGTAAAAGTTCATGGCACTACACTTTTTATTGGTTTCTACACCATTCACTGCATCTACCATCGTCACATTGAAGTGATATCCATCGGCACCATCCCATAAGATAATTGGATACTTTCGTCGATGAAGAATGGTATCTCGAGTTTGGAACTGATCCCCGAATATGACAATCGCCACTTCGTAATTAGTTGGGGCATTATATCTCCTGACATGTTCTCCAGTAAGTGTTTTGTCTTCGTGGATGACAATTTTGTGACACCAAATTGTTTCGATTGTGGAGAAGCTCCTTTAGCTGCCTTCCGGAGGTATGTATTCTAGATCGTTCATTCGCTTCGTCTCTATCATCACCGATGAAGTACATTTGAAGAAATTTATGTTCACTATCTGGGAAGCAGAGCAGGGCAAGCTGGCGCCCTGTGATAGATTTGCCCTTTGACTTTGAAAGTTGGCGTGAATTGGCCAGCCACAATTTCCGCCCCCAAATGACGTCTGGTGGTGCTTCAAGATGAGGTAATTTGATTTTGCCGCCAGCACAACACATTCCTCTCGTTTCATTATTGAACTTCAGAGCCTGACAGTAAGTAACATAACTCATTTGTCCAATGACGAAATAGCGGCTGGACCCATAATCAGCAGCTCGCTCATTTCGAAATGCTACACGATGGTAATGCTCATGTCGATCTAGTCTTATCTGTGCTCGGAATTCAGCTACCCTTCCCCTAAGCAGTTCACTTCTTTGCGAGAGAAGCAATTGGATAGCTGCAGACCGCGACTCTCGGGCTCCAAAAACGCTCATGCTCAAGACTGGTTGCACGGCTTCCGGCTGGTTCCATAATAATTTTCGGCCTTAGTCTTAGCCGCTCCGTCTCCCGTACCAATGCCTGCTCTTCTTCAGTCCTATTCGAAACATTGCTTTTGATTCGTTTTGCGTTACGAGTACGGCGACCCAAATTTTCTTTTTTAGGAGGCATTATTTCGTTGGTAACTTTTGGTTTGTAACTTTTTGTTTTTAACTAAAACAGGAGTGAATGAATTTTCTACCACGTGGTTGCAATATACATAACTGCCCCCGCCTACTGCGGTCGATACACGGAAAGCCGTTTAAAACCAATTATCTTTTCGCTCGCGAGCATGATATCGATATTACCGACATAAAAAGTAGACAAAAACCATGCTTTAACCTGACTCAATAGTGTGTCAAAATTTCAACGCAATCGTTTCGGTAGTTTCTAAATGCATAGCTGTTGTAGGTACTCCCACAACATTTATATAGTAGGCTTTGACTTATTTGTCAGGTGTCAGTCTGCAAACGCTGCACGGCAAACGTTGCACTGACACCTGACAATTCTCAAAGCACCATAGAAGGCTTTGATTCATTGACACCTGATAATTCTAGAACAACATAATAGGCTTTGATTCATTCTTCGACATATATATATTCTTGATCAGCTCGGATCGGTTGACTATATCATATAGCTCCCATAGGAACGATCGGTCGAAAACAGTGACTTTTCTAAATAACTTCGTTACTTTTAACGCGATTGCTTTCAAATTAAAAATTTCCTAGTTTTATATATCTGTCAATGACTGTGCCGAATTTGATAAAGATCGGGTGACTATATCATATAACTCCCATAGGAACGATCGGTGGAAAACAGTGACTTTAATCAATATCTTAGTTAGTTCTTATGCTAAGATTGTAGGCCGTTCTTTCGCAAACTTTAGCCTTTTTAGAAAAAACGTTTTTCCACTTTGATGGCTAACCATTCGAGTATTAGAATGACACAGATTTTAGACAGACAATATGCCCTTTCTTCGTCCGCATATTGCTTTTGTCGTGTGAATATCGCCATATTTTACGAATCGAACCAGAGGGCCGGGAAGAATCTCGAACGCGTCAAATTTTGTATGCTCTTGCAAGTTTTTTGTCACTCTTTCCTCACTTATGGCCGTCAACGAGAAACAAGTTTAACATAAAATATCAAAGAAGCTAACATCGGCTATGCCGAAGTTTATATACCCTTGCAGTATTCAAATTGTGGGATCTAATATTATTATATATGTAAATTTTATAGCGATACTACAATTTTTATGAAAATGTTTGTTCTGGAGCTATATGATATAGTAGTCCGATCCTGATAATAAAAAAAATTTCAGCGATATCTCTTAAGGTGGCTAAGTAAAAAGCATACGCACGGACGGACATGGCTATATCGACTCAGATTCTCATGCTGATCAAGAATATATATACTTTATGGGGTCGGGAACGTCTCCTTCTGTGCGTTACAAACATCTGACCAATTTTATAATACCCAAGGATATAAAAAGCTACATATATGATATAGTCAAACGATCTTTATGATCTTCATTGGTGTGATTGTATTGGTGTGATGAACTCGCCAATATTAAATTTTACAATAGCACAAAAAATAACGAAGTTATCGAGTTTGCTTCAAATCTATTCCACGCCCCCTCCTACCCCCCGCAAATTAATTTCTCAAATTTTCTTAAAGAGTATACTAGCTAGAGACACCGAATTCGGTATGTGTGCTGATTTTGTTTGTTTGAAAATTAAATAGAACTGATTTTTCATCATCAAGTTTGACTAAAGGTATCTAATCCGGCACACTATTTTATTAAAATCGGACTTGAAGCACGCGAAACATACTTATAGAAGTGTTTTACTAGGCGTTCTAAGGGCCGGGGCATGGTATACTAAAGTCGGTGAGACGACTTATTTACTTCATTTATTTATAATAAGGGAATCAAGTGAATTAAGAAAAAATTTATTTAAATCTATTTTAGCATTGTATGAGCGTGTAGATACCAAATATGATGTCTCTAATATAATTCAATTCATTTATAACTTTTATATAAAAGCTGTCGATGTATGTGTGTGCTTTAGGCTGTGCAAATTGTAAAGTAAACAAATTTGGCCTCAACAGACAATAAGATTTGTTGCAAGGTTTGATTAAAATAATAAAAGAAAATTCAACCCCGAAGGTCTGTTTTTTTTTGTACATTCTTTTAACAAAGTCGCATAAACTAACTTAGTTAAAATGACCAAACCGTCTTTGGTCCTTGTAACTATAACGAAAATTTAGTACGAGTATTATCTTGTGAAGTGACTATTTTCGAAGAAAAATTTCATGTACCAACCTAGCCCTAAAAGTTTCATTTATCTCTATGGACTCGATACATTTTATATATCTTTAGAATTTGCAAAAATTATTATGTACCTCCTTTGTGAAACTGGCCTCTGGATCTCCTAGTTCGTGTAAATACATGCAGTCGCTTTTAGGACATTGCTGGTTTTTCATAAAGTGGCTACAATACTTTGTCGTGCCGAGACTTGTCTTAATCAGTCGCCCGTCTATCATAATATTATTGACACTTTGGATAGCCCTTAACGCATCTGCGTTATTAACATAAGTGACATAAGCTGACGCAGATGGACCCTATAATAAAAATTATTAGGTTTTTTTATTTAGCAATGAATAATACAGAAGTCTCTTACCTGCACTCCAGCATAAGTGGTACTTGGATTAATAACTACCTTGTGAATTTTTCCATATTTTCCAAAATACTCATGTTTCTTCAATATCTACAACGAATTAATTTTTAATTTTAATTTTAATTCGTGAATAAAGCTCTTACATCTGCATCAGCAAGTCGTGGAGGTAGGCCAACAACAAATACCAAATTCTTTTGAACCACACGAACATTGGCTAAATGTTTTCGATTTTCAGTTATCTTTTGCTTTCGCTGTTGGTCCCTTTGACGTTTTTGAGATTTGAAGGCTATCATCTAAATTGCATAGTTTTTATTTTAATAACATAGTTTCAAATATGCGGAAATAAATCTGACATACTTCTTCTTGAGATAATGGTTTAAAGTCTGCCGGATTTTCTGGATATTCCTTTCGACACGCAGGACACAACTTGTTTTCATCTGTACGGATTCTGTGCCAGCAGAATCTACAAATCTGCACAATAAAATAGTGATTAATGCGCTTATAAATTGATTACAAGCACCTATTGACTTCACCTGGTAGCCGCAAGTGCAAGGAAAGAATGTTAGGTCATCGACTTCAAAAGGTTCCATACACAAGGGACACTCGACAGCGTCATCATTACTGTGGCTTGGCATACCGTTCATTGTTTATTATTCTAATTCTTCCGTAATAAAAATATTTTGTTTTTAACTCTTTAAATCTGATGTTATGTAGAAAAACATACGCTGTAAAAAAATATATATAAATATTTATATTTAAATATTATAGTATGAAAAAAAAAAAAAAAACACCAAAAACATGTCACAAAAGGCAGGAGGAAAATGCACCTAAATAACATTTGGGTAAGTTTTATATCCACAGATTTGAGCATTAGTTTACTCAGTCAAAATTGATTAAGGACGTATTGCTTGTTGGGAAAATTTTTTACCCTTACGGTCCGAGGTCCAGAGGGCCGGGGATAACTTCCACCGCGTCAAAGTTTGTATACCCTTGCAACTTTTTTGGTAACTCTTTCCTTACCTATTATCCATCAATGTGAAAGAACGTTTTATCTAAAAAGGCTTATGTTTGCGAAAGAATGGCCTACAATCGTAGAAAATAACGAAGATATTGATCATAGTCACTGTTTTCGACCGATCGATCATTAACAGATATATTAAATTAAGAAATGTAACCAAGTTATTTACAAAAGTCACTGTTTTCGACCGATCGTTCCTATGGTAGCTATATGATATAGTCTCCCGATCTTGATCAAATTTGGCACAGTAGTTTATAGGCGTAATAATCTCTCTAATATTAAGTTTCACAATAATAGCGCAGAAAAAAACGAAGTTATTGAGAAAAGTCACTGTTCGTGACTTTGGGGTTTGTATGGGAGCAATATGATATAGTGGTCCGATCCGGCTGATCGACCGAGATATACAACCCCTGCAGTATATACAAGCCTATGTGCAAAATTTCAGCTCTGTAGCTCTTACGGTCTAGGAGGAGTTTGCGTTGATCCAGACGGACGGACGGACGGACATGGCTATTTAAACTCGTCTCGTCGTGCACATCAAGAATATATATACTTTGTATGGTCGGAGATGCTTCGTTCTATGCGTTGCACACTTCTGACCAAAATTAATATACCCTTTTTGCAAGGGTATAAAAACTCCAATTACATTTTTGGTTTTTCTAATTCCGATACATTTCGGTTGCCGGAGTTCACGGCAACTATAATACTAAACAAATTCTTTTTTAGGTGAAACAACAACATTATTTTTAAAAAAACATATAACCTATATACATAAATTTACAATTTCTGCTGACAAGGGCACCTGTTGTTGGTTACTTATACCCAGTCCAGGTAAAGCCGTGACGTATTAATATGAATTATGTAGATTTGGACAACATGGCAACGGACACCATATCATGTATCGTCTTTCCAAGTGCCCGCTTACGCCTGGCAAATTGCACATTGTGCCAAAAATCAAGAAACCCAGAGATCAAAAGAAGTTGAGAAGAGAAGTTTCAACTATAAATAGGAAAAAAAAAAAGCAAAATGAGAAAAAAATTTGTTTATTGAATTTTCAAAAATTTTTAAAGTGTCCGTTCGACATGGTATTGCGAATTACTACCGTTCTAAGTGCTAAGTTCAGTACATTTGGCAGGCTGAACTGCGACGTCAAAATTTTTTTGTTCTTTTTATTTTTATGATATAATAAATATAGTTAAAATACTTATGCAATTTGTACCTGCTTTAAGATTTAAGTGTAATGAAAAACCTTAATATATTGGATTTTATGACAATACTTATCTGAATTACCCCGAATAAAAAAAAATGTCTGTTCGACATGTCCGATTAGGAAATTGGATTCGTGGTATCTTTATTTTGGCGCTCGAGACATTTTCATAAGCAAAAGCTTGACAACCGTATACCGCACGAATCGCGTGGTATCTATAAACTAAATAGATGTTTTAAGTATAGCTCTATGAACTAAATATATGTTTTAAATATACTAATAGAAGACTCCAAGCAGATTACAGAAGGTTGTACTCTGAGCCGAGGATTCTAAAAGGTTCATGCATGGCATAGTGAGAAGAACAACGACTAAGGGTTAAGTGTAGAATAGGATGTCTACTCCGTCTACATGGTACCGACAGATTAATAAATTGAGATTAAGATTAATGAGCCAATAAATAACTGAGGCGAGTCAAAGTTAATCAAAAGTAGTCTACTAGAATACGAAGTCAACTTGACATTGCGTTCACAGCTTAAGCCACGAAGAGCAAATAACAAGAACTGATTTTGAACCGATTTAAGTTTAGTCTGATGTGACCAAATGCAAGATCCATACTCTAAAATAGGACGGACAAGCGAAGTAAAAAGAAGTTTTAGGATCGTCATATTCTTTTGACCACCTTTCAAACAAAATAAGTAAAAAGTTGAGAAGAGTTACCAGGATTGAAAATATGTATGATCAGCTTGTAGCCGACTAAATAAATCTGTTTCTTTATAAGTGACACAAAGTTTGACTTTGTCAGCATACCTGAGCACATGCGAATGAACAATGACTGATGGAAGATCGTTAATGAATAGTGTGAAAAGCAGAGGGCCAATATGGCTATCTTGAGGTACACCAGAAGTCACAGGAATGGAATTGGAAAACGAAGACTTAAAAAGTACCTTCTGTTTTCTATTTCTTAAATATTCTCGAACCCAAGAAAGAAAAAGAGGTGGAAACCCAATGTCGTTCAGTTTAGAAAGTAATAGAGTATGATTAACAGAATCAAAGGCTTTGCTAAAGTCAGTGTATATGACATCAGTTTGTTTAGCATTTTTGAACCCCTTGATTATTATAGAGGTAAATTCGATAAGGTTAGTGGTTGTAGATCTACGTTTCACAAACCCATGTTGGGATGGCGAAATAATAGAGCTGCAAAAATGTTGCAATTGAGAAGTTATAATTTTCTCAAAAGCTTTCGGAATAGCGGACAATTTTGAGATACCCCTATTTTTTTTTTTTTTTTTTTTTTTTTTTTTTAAATAGACGTTGTCGTACAACGCTCAGTACGAACAAGTGGCCCATATGACACCAGGCCAACAGAACTGTTAATTTGGCTCAACAGCTCAGAAGAGTCAATCTCACCATTCATTAGTTTGTAAAGAAAAGTTACACCAAGCATTGTTCTACGATTAGTTAAAGAAGGAAGGTTAATTAACTGAAGTCGACTAGAATAAGATGGAAGTTGTACAGTTGGATCCCAGCGCAAATCACGAAAGGCAAAGAGTAAAAACTGTTTTTGTACAGATTCTAATTTGTTTTGATAAAACTCATATTGAGGAGACCAAACAATAGATCCATATTCTAATATGGGACGGACTAAAGAAGTAAAAAGTATTTTGGTAGTATATGGATCCTTGAACTCCTTCGACCAGCGCTTTATAAAGCCAAGAACACTTTTAGCCCTACTAACAGTAGTCGATATATGCTGATTAAAACTAAGTTTGTGGTCGATTAAGATCCCTAAATCTTTTACAACCAAGGAAGTATTATTAATTTTTTCTAACGGGAAATTATTTAAAAAGTAACTCGTTAATTGGGGAGAACCTCGATAAAAAGACATAACTTTGCACTTAGAACAGTTTAGAGATAACAAGTTAGTCCTACACCACCCCTGAAAAGCATTCAGGTCAGCTTGCAAGGTATGACATGAGAGAGAGTCTACGATGCGATTAGCGATTTTTACATCATCGGCATACATAAGAACTCTGGAATTTAAAAGAACGGTGGGGAGATCATTAATAAAAATGATAAATAACAATGGGCCAAGGTGACTGCCCTGTGGGACTCCTGATTCAACCCGGCCCGGTGAGTATACCGGCTTAATCGTCATTAGTTCCTTAGCTACCGAACTTTGCGTTATAATAGGATTGAGAATACAGTTGGATTTCGTTATAGAATATGGATATATCTGACTAGAGTTGTACTTAGTAGATATGTACGTAGTCGAGAAGAAGTTAGCAAATAAATTAGAAATAGATTGATCAGAAGAGGCCGAATCATTATTAAAAACTGCAAACGATGGAAGGGAGATAGAATTTCGCTTTGAGTTCACGAAACTGTAGAACTCTTTAGGATTTTCGGAGAATTGCAACTTGCAACGTTGTAAGTAATTATTATAGCATTTAGAATTAGAAACAATAAAATTCGATTTAGCAACCAAGTAACGAGACAGATCCGATGATAGACCCGTGACTTTATATTTTTTGTAATACCTAGACTTAAGATTCTTCAGTTTTGACAGCCCCCGCGTAAACCATGGTAATTTTTGCGTCACCACAGGAGACACTAACGGTACACAGTCGTTAAAGATCGAGTCAACAGTGGTATAAAATAAAGAAATGGCGGAATTCATATCCGTACAAGTGTATAAATTAGTCCAATCGGTATTAAGAAAGGCATTGTTTAGTGCGACAAAGTCAGTCTTCCGAAAACATCGGGTGCGTACCATAGGATCACACTCGGAGATCGGCTCGCGGCTGGGAAACTCAATAGATAACTCTAAAGTTGGATGATAACTATCCTCTGGTAACACCATTGGACTTGAATAGGGATTCCGGAGGAGAAGAATAACCCAATCTTCATTCGTTGAATTCAAAATATGAACTGATTTTAGTAACAAAAGTATGGAGTTTATATAGGGAATCTTAGGCTCTAGGAGGTAAGAATTGTTCTTAAAATATCTTATTCTAATGACCCACGTTTTTCGGGGGTTGAAAATTGTTTATATTTCATGCTCAGCGTCGGTTACTTGATACTCCGCCGCTGTTACAATCTTAAGTGTTTTCCACAGAGTGTGGATGCATGTTTTTGTTTTTGGAGTTAAGCAATAATTGTCATAGGAATCTTTATGACTTATTTTTCTTTTATGTTTTGTGTATTTCTTTGTTCAATCTGATTTGGTGAAGCCATTTCAGATGAACACGATGTTTATTCTTAAACAGGACTAGTTCTAGATACTTCACAAAAAGCTAAGATCAGAAAAAAATCAGATCCAGAAATCGGCCAGACGTATTAGAAATCGAATTCAGCTGGGACAACGAAAGCTCAAGCAGACCATCAATAAAATCATGACACCCAGAGGGCAGCAACGTTTTGCTACCATTAACTGTTGACCAAGTCATAGTGGGCAGGTTAAAGTCCCCAAGGACAATTAATAAGTCTCTATCAGAAAGTAGTTCAAGTATAAATTTAATAGAATCTAAGTGTAGTAAATATGTTGGCCATTCCGATTGGGGCGGAATGTAAGAACAGGTAACAAAAATGTAAAAACGAGTAAAAGATACCTTAACGCATATAAATTCGATAGTACTTGAGACAGGTATTGTTATCAGACCCGATGATAGGGCGGAATCTACAGCAATAAGAACTCCACCACCCCTACGATCAGTACGATCACGTCTAAAAATATTGAATTTAGAGGGTAGAACTGTGGCGTCAAAAACGTCAGGTTTTAACCAAGTCTCAGTTAAGGCAATTAGGTCAAAATCAAAAGCCAGACTATCTACAAAGAGTTTAGTAAGTTTAGTATTAAGGCCTCTGACGTTTTGATAGCCGACAGAGAAGGAAGTTGTTAGTTTTTTGATAGAGTAGAAGAAGGAATAGATAAGGAAGGAGTGGGAATAGATGAGGAAGAAAGAGGAATAGATGGTGAAGGATAGTTAGATAGTTAGAAGGATAGTTAGAGGCTTCGGACTTTTTGCCATTTTTATAGAGGAACGATATACGACACCTTCCACATAGATGGAAAGGAGAAAGATTCTACAGACAATAAAGAAAGAAACTGAGTAAACATCAACGATCTGGCACGGGTGAAGAAATAGGTTTAACAAGTTTAAGTTCGCCAAGAAAAGAACTTTCATTAATCGCTGCACATTGGGCCAGCGAGCATACTTTTCGACGAAAACTCAAATTTTTTATAGAGAGTAAACTCTATTGTAATAATAAAATTTGAATAGTATATACTTTGACTAAACTGATTCAAAAGATTTTAGTTGCTTTAATGCATTCCTGTATTTGGCAGCCCTTCAAAGTCAGCTTTAAAAAGCTTTTTTTGCTCCATTTTGCTCCGATGTGTATAAATCCCTAATTTTGTAGCTGTTTTTGAGTTCGCTATGACCAACTGCTTGATATCTACATAAGAAACTATCGTAGCTCTGCCGTTGCGAATTGAATGTATGACGAACTGGAAGAATTCGACTTGAGCACGGAGAAAAATTAAGAAATCAACACCAAAGTGAAAAGCTTTCACCTTTACACACAAAAGAACTTGGCAAAATGTAACAGCAGTATGCCCAGATTTAAGACAAAGCATACCGAATGGCTTTTGTTCAATATGGTTATAACAGTAAGTTCATTGTTGTCTTCAAATCCAAATTTCTGCTTATAACAAAGTGAGAGAAGCTAAGTCAAAATATAGACCTTTTAATATTAATGTAACCGATTTAGTTGCTGAAGTCCTGGTGCAAAGTCTTCTAGATCACACTAATTGCTTGGCAAT
Source organism: Drosophila tropicalis (assembly GCF_018151085.1). Taxonomy (NCBI): domain Eukaryota; kingdom Metazoa; phylum Arthropoda; class Insecta; order Diptera; family Drosophilidae; genus Drosophila; species Drosophila tropicalis. The sequence continues at coordinate 18,983 of NW_027173484.1, forward strand.
ACTTTAAGTCTGACCGTTATTGCAAGCATTTGACGGAACAACTGGACAAAGCAGGTATAAGCAACACTTTTTGGGATGTGATTCTTTCTGACGACTCGCTCTTTGCAAAAGCAACAATGCCCCTATAATTAATGGACCATCTTGGAAATGTATTTTGGATGAATAGTAATCCTCAGTCGATTAGATTTTGTAGACCAGTCAAGCTTAAGTTTGTTAAAGAGAAGACCATATCTAAGAAAACAATTTGGATAATCAAATAAAAGATTTGTCTTCATATGTCTGAACCGTTGTAAATGGAAAATCAATTTCAGTTAAATATAAGCTTTTAATGACACTTTTAGATGGACAAGTTTTAAACGTTTTGACTGAGATTAAATCTTGCCAATTGTGTGGAGCGAGTCCAAAAGACTTCATGGAAAATGCCAAAATCGACTCACCAAAATTTAAGCCAACATATCAAGCAATCAAATATGGCATGGTTGAATTCGATTTTTCAAATTTATTCTTAAAATCGCAAACACACTGAAACTCAAAACAGTGGGCCGGGTTGCGAGTTGTTTGTTACTCTTTCCTTAACTATAGCCGTCAAAATGGAAAAACCTTTTATCCAAAAAGCCTAATGATTGCGAATAAACGGCCTACAATATTAGCATAGCATATAACCGATCCAATCGATCGTTCCTTTGGGACCTATATGATATAGTCACCCGATCTTGATCAAATTTTGCACAGTCGTTTATAGATGTAATAAACTCACCAGAATTAAACAGCACGCCAACAGCTCAGAAAATAAAGTTATTCAGAAAGGTCCACTTTTCGTGACTTTGACCTATACATATATACTATGATATAGTATTTATACTACTACGTATAGTATATATACTATGATAAAGTATATATACAACCCCAGTATATACAGTGGCGAGCACATGTGGATACATGTTTTGATACTGTGACTTTGAGTGGCTGTAAAACCCACATAAATGCATTAATCGATCCCAAATTTTCAACAAAAATTCATTAATTCATTGCTAAAGAAGCAACTGTCGCGCGACGAAAATCCGGCCAGGATAATGGGCGAGCCTTGGAGTCGAGTGCAAGCTGAATGGAGCACTCTATCGCACGGATTGATAGAAAAATTGGTGGAGAGTATGCCCAGGAGCAATAATAGCGAGATTAAAGGCAAAGGCTTTTTGACTAGTATTAAAAAAATTCCTTAACCTATAAGTTTTGTTATACGAGCAAAAGTGGATACATGCTCATTTTTAAGTTTTTTCAGGATTATTTGAGCTAAAGAAAGGATAATAAAAAAAAATTCTTGTTTTTCGTTTTATATATTATTAATGAATTTTTGTTGAAAATTTGGGATCGATTAATGCATTTATGTGGGTTTTACAGCCACTCAAAGTCACAGTATCAAAACATGTATCCACATGTGCTCGCCACTGTACAAGCCAACATGCAAAATTTCAGCTCTTTAGCTCTGACGGTCTAGAAGGAGATAGCAAAATGGCGAAACAAAAAGTACAATTCAAAAGCAGATGAAGAATGCTATGGCTCTACATGTGCATAAGCCTGAGCAGAATGGCAATGGAAATACCGACGACGGCAATACTGTAAAAAAGGCGTTTGCACAACCTAAGCCACACGCTGAAGTCTTTGGTCTTTAAAAAATTTTTCATTGCCTATTCTGCTTGGGCTTATCCACATGCCTATGCCAATGTCAGCAAGAGTCCATAAAGTGTGAATGCACGGCTACCAAATAATAGAAGCATAAATCCTTCCATTAGGTGTTCTTAGCGAGAACGCCTTAGAGGCTCGCAACAAATACTATAAAACGCTCGAAGAGTACACGACAGAACAACATGGCAGAAAAATATTGGCTCAGCAAAATAAACTACCTCTACTAGCAGACGTCATCAAACTTTTGAAATCACCAAACTTGCTTAATTTTTGCACAGGTGCACAGAGGTCTTACGTTTAGAATTAACAGTTATAAAATTGTTTAGGGTCAGAATAAAACTTAAACTTACAGCGCAGAAGATAATTCTTATAGCATTGTGTATTAAGCATTATGAATTTTAAACGAGCGACTGTATACAGAGTGTCAACTGATGAACGACGTGTTTTTTGAAACTTTTTATAATATCGAGTCCTCACATTTTTCAAATTGGATAATTGCATCGTTTTTACTAAGCCTGGCAAAGTCAGTCTTACCAAGCACTTTGATGCAAGCTTCCCAAATTATATGTATGTATGTACTGACACTCTCCCTGTGTTTCGTAGCTGTCGCGGGCGACAGCATAGAAATACGTATGTCAATAATTTGAGAATTAAATCAATCTGAAAACCGTAAGCAAGCGACACTGACGTGTCTGTGATAATATTGTTTAAAACATTGGAACCCAGTCATTACACAAGTAATTGTGGCAGCGAGGGCAGATCGATTTTTAAATTTTAGGTAGCATAAAATTTGTCTTTGGGAAGAACAAATGGTTCGATTATAGAAACATCACAAAAATATAATAGAAATATAAGTTCTAACAATTTTCCATTCGAATTTAACACTTTATATGGCACGAGGTCCGATTTTGACTCTATTTATACTCTTGCAGAGAATATTATAAAATTGGTCAGATGTTTGTATCGCACAAAAGGAGACGTTTCCGACCATAAAGTATACATATTCTTGATCAGCATGAGAAGCTGAGTCGATATAGCCATGTCCGTCTGTCCGTCCGTCTGTGCAAATCCACTTCACGCCGCCATCTTAAGAGCTATCGGGATGAAACTTGATATTTGAGCAGCTGAGCACACGCATAAACACACAGACTCAACGCTACATAAACTGTAGGTGTATCCGTGCCAATCGCAGCATGATCAAACTTGGCACAGTCGTTTATAGGCGTAATAAACTGTATAATATTAAGTTTCACGATAATAGCACAGAACATAACGAAGTTATTGAGAAAAGTCACTGTTCGTGACTTTGGCGTTTGTATGGCAGCTTTATGATATAGTGGTCCGATCTGGCTAAATCCGAGCTATACAACTCCTGCAGTATATACAAGCCTACGTGCAAAATTTTAGCTCTGTAGCTCTAACGGTTTAGGAGGAGTTTGCGTTGCTGATCAAGAATATATATACTTTGTATGGTGGGAGATGCTTCGTTCGATGCGTTGCACACTTCTGACCAAAATAATATACCCTTTTTGCAAGGGTATAAAAAGGCAGAGAACCCAAATGAAGTCGAAAGGAGTTTTTTTTAACCTAAGGGAATAAAACACCGAAAAGAAAATAAAAGTGGGCCGAACTTCCTATTCCCAAAAATCCTACATAAATTAATATATAATCAAGACAATTACCTGATCTTGATTGACATTATAAAGCTCCCATAGGAACGATCGATGGAAAACAGTGACTTTGATCAATAACTTCGTCTTGTTTACAGTTGCGAACTTAAAAATAGCACCACTTGCTGAGGTAATGTGTTCAAAGGATTGCTAGACTTATTTTAAGGTTCAAGGAACATGTAAATATTTTTTAAAATATATCCTACTAATGGAAGAAAAAAAAAATCTATCAATATCCAACGTTTTCAAAAATTTGTATAAAACTTCTTGGTATAAAACACCAGAAACGAAAAATAGCACCACTTGTTAAATTTACTTAAAATCAAAAAAACCTAGACAAAAAAAAAATTTAATTAATAAGTTATTATGAGATATTGGCAATGATCGCTGCACACGACACATTGAGTCAACCAGTTCTTGACAGCGTTTAACCGTTATTTTTGCCCAGGACTCCTAGATTACTACCCAAAATGTCTCAATTTTTGTTGGTAATAATATTAGACCAAAGATTTTCAATGGGATTAGGGTCTGGTGACTGTGCCGGCCACTCAAATACATTTAGATAGTTCGCTGAGTACCACTGCCTGTTGAAAGAGTCATATTAGCGGCATTTTATCCTCAGCGTATAAAGGCAATACCGTCTATAACATATTTACATGAACTTGCTGATCCCTAATCCATTTTGGGACTAAAATGTGACCGACACCATAGTAAGAAAAACAGCCCCTTACCAATGACACTGATTCTAGACTTCAGAGTGCATTTGGAGTTGATTTCCAGGATGAGGCTTCGCTTTTTTACAGGGCAGTGTTTTCCCCGACCCATTATATTTAAAAGTCTTGAAGTTCTTTTTTAGTGCTGTGACTGTGAGCCAGTGACTGTTAAATATGTGATTTTTGCAAATCTCCGGTATTTTGCAAAATACTGCAAGTAGTGTTATTTTAAGTTTCGGATATTTTTGGAGTATATCAAGAAGTTTTCTAATAATTTTTGAAAACTTTGGATATTGATAGACTTTTTTTTCTTTCATTAGTAGACTATATTTTAAGTTCAAAAACATATTCACATGTATTTTTCAGGTATTTTTGGAGTATATCAAGAAGTTTTATAAAAATGTTTAAAAACGTTGGATATTGATGGAATTTTTTTTTCTTCCATAAGTAGGATATATTTTACGTTCAAATACATATTCACATGTTTCTTGAACCTTAAAATAAGCCTAGGACTCGTCTGAACACATTACCTTAGCAAGTGGTGGTATTTTGAAGTTCGCAGCTGTACATATCAGAGAACTGCAAGGAATTTAATTTTTGCCATCCTACTCACACTCAATGAAATTTTTGTAAGTGCTGCGCATGCAGACAAAACCATGCAACCAAGCATTTTTCGGTAACTTGTGCTTGTTGTACTTAAAGCGAACGTAGAAAAAATCGAAAGTGTGAATAGAGCAATACGCACACATACATGTATATCACCCAAGTGTTTTATAAGCACCATGGTGTGAGTGTCCAACAATTATTTTCATTTGCACTGAAGCAATTTAATGTTTATGTAATATATTAAATGAAAAAAAAGGTAATTTTTTAGTTAAATATATTTTTTTTATTGTTTACTATTTTTTCCTGTTGTGCACGGCAATGCAGCGCCAAGTACGTAAAAAAAATCAAGTGAAGCGGTGCATAAAAGAAACCGCAACATCGGCGACACACATTCTATGTCTCAATTTTTGTATGTCTCTTTTCACCAAACCTTCTTTGGAGGCTCAAGCGCCGGCATATGCCATACACACATACATATGCAAAAGAAAATACACATACAAATTGTATACATTTGTGCGGTGGTGGTGAAAAACTCCCGGGTGTCAAAATCACCCAGTGCACCTACCCGGTGGCTTGTTGCAGTTCTCTAATACATACATACATATGCATGCACAGTGAATCACATTAATATTCGGTTTTTCCTTCACTTAACTTTAAGGGAAAGTATGTAAGTCTTTTTAATCGAGCTGCAATTCAAAAATTTTAGATGCTTACAATACACATATTTCATTCAAAACTAAAAAGAAAATATCCAAAAACAAAACAAAGTTCCAAATTCAGCGGTACATTAAAAAATATGTTTTTTCTCGAAAGAGAAATATATAGCACACAACATTTAACTACAAGCACACGCTAAAGTTTAATTATTTAGAAACAATTCAAAATAGACAAACTTCATCCTTGAAGCAGCGAAAAGGTGTACTTCAACTACATTTAGAGGCCAAAACACATATCCGAGATATACAACCAGCAGTATATACAAACCTACACGCAAAATTTCAACTCGGTAGCTCTAACAGTCTAGGAGGAGTTTGCGTTGATCCAGACGGACGGACATGGCTATTTGAACTCGTCTCGTCCTGCTGATCAAGAATACATAAATATTTTGTATGATCGTAGATGCTTCGTTCTATGCGTTGCACATCTCTGACCAAAATTAATATACCATAGCTCGCAAATGACAGTTGATCGTTTTTTCTCATATGCTCTGCTTCCTATCATAACCGAAAAGATTGTCCAGAAATGATCTCGCTCTGGCATTTTTTGTGTTGTTTTAAATTGATTTTTGTCAAGCGCTTTGCATTGACTCATTCGTGTGACGCTCTCAAATGAGTGTCGCGTAAAGAGTAATACGATTTTTGGTCACACAAAGAGTCTCAACAAAAGACAGTCTGACTAAAAAACTCAACAGAAATGATCTTTGCCTTCCGCGTACATGTAAATACATACATACATACATATACATAAATGTACATAAAAACGCATCAATCGCGTGTGTTTACCCATACATACGCAAAAGACAATTTGCTTCATTTAACTTAAGCACTCGATCAGTGTTTGATTTGAGCAAAATGAAAACAGAAATAACTGTCTCGGTCAGAGCGCGAGCGATCTAAGTCAGTCGCGACAAAAACAGTTTCTGTCGAAGTCTTTTTTATTGTGTCGGTGAAAGACACTTATTTGCAGATAATGGAAAAGTGTCAACAGTTATTTGCGAGCCATGTAATTTATCCTTTTTGCAAGGGTATAAGTCTTTTAAGTCGTCATCACACTCTTACAGGTGGAGTAATGAAGTGCGGAGCCATATCGTTTTATGGAACTTGCGACCTTCAGTTTGGCACCTGCAAGATGAACGCAAACGTTTAGAAGACTGCGAAGAATATAGTTTTAAAACAGTGTCCTTATTATTTAAGTTACCTAATGCTTTGAAATTTTTACTTGTATAAAATTTTTAATTTTTGGTATGTTTCTGAAAAATCAAAGAAGCTAACATCGGCTATGCCGAAGTTTGTATACCCTTGCAGTCCTTGGTAATAATAATTTTACATGTTAAAATTTTGTTTTCTGCAACTCTCATATTATCACATATGTAAATTCCATAGCATACTCGATTTTTATGAAAATGTTTCTTCTAGTTCTTCTAGAGCTATATAATATAGTGGTCCGATCCTTATGGTTTTCATACTTTATTTTTGCCGGGTAATAAAAAACCCCGAAAAAAAATTTCAGCCCGATAGCTCTTAAGACGGCTGAGTAAAACGCGTACGCACAGACGGACATGGCTATATCAACTCAGCTTCTCATGCTGATCAAGAATATATATACTTTATAGGGTCGGAAACGTCTTCTTCTGTGCGTTACAAACATCTGATCAATTTTATAATACCCTCTGCAAGGGTATAAAAATAAAAATAATATAAAACCTAAATTAACAGAACAGGAAATTTACTGTTTGACAAATGATTGATTGTTGCATAAAACAAAATTTATTTTGTTTAAATCAGAGTTCGTGTTATAGATAGACAGCGTTTCAAACCTATTCAGTTGAGCGGCACTGTACAAGGAGATGGTAGAATTTTAGACATGAAGCCAAACACTGTTGGTGATTCCGAAAAGTTGGGAGAGTTGACTTAATAAAAGAACAACAAAAAGGAGCGCCAACCAAATTGGTCGATCGAGAAGAATTCGCAATAATGCGTAAAGTAAAGGCAAATCGGCGATTGAGCGCACCAAAGACTTCAGCTGAGATATCCGCCTATCATGGAAAGACCATCTTAGCACAATCAATTCATCGTACCATTTAAAAACAAGGGTACAACGGACGATTTGCTCGAAAAAAATGCTGCTGTGTACTCCAAGATGAATAAAACCTGGTGTGAAAATTTCATCTTTCTCGACGAGATCAAATTTAACTTATTTGGAAGTGACTGCAAACAAAAACATTTGAAGCCAAATGTGAAACACGGCCATGTCATGGTTGGGGGCTGTATTCGGAATCTTTCTACAGTAATTTCACCCCCAAAAACTGTTCGAAATACCTTACATAAGGCCGGGTATCATGGCCGTGTTCTTCGGCGCAAGCCTTTCATTTCGAAGGTGAACAAGCAAAAGAGGCTAGAATTAGAGAAACAACATGTAAATAAGCCAGGCTCATTTTGGAAATTTAATTTATTTGTGTCTCATGGAGCGCATAAAATCTAGCAGAAACCCAATAAAAGAGCTTCAAGAAAATAACTTGCTCAAACACGATGGAGGCAATGTGATACTTGGACAAGCACCTTTATAAAGACATTCTTTCGTCTTATTTTGTACAGGAGTGGCTCGTACATACATGTATGTATGTATGCACAGTTTGTCAAATAATTCTTTGCAAAATGAAAAAAGTCACACAAATTTAATTTTCAGCTTAAAATTTATTATAAACGATTACTTTTCTTCTAAAATTTTTTTTAGTAACTTATAGATATAACTATTCTTAACAAATATAAGGCACAAATATTTCAAATTTTCATGCAAAAGAAACAAAAACAAACAAAAAAAGAAAATTCTTCGAAAATCACACTGCCAATTAATTCTTTACAAAATCGAAGCCGCAGCTGTGTAACGGCACTTGTATTTCCAAGAAAAACCAATATGTGCGGCATTGCTATGTATTTACCTAATTATTTCTTTTTGATTTGGAAACTGAGCTGTCAACATCTTGCATAAATTAACTCGATTTAAAATGCCTGGAAAACGGATTGATGAAAATTTGATTCAGCTAGTTTACTATCATCACAGTAAAGGAAAATCAGCAAAGGAACTGTCGGAAATGTTTTCAATCTATTTCAACTGTCGGAGAAAGAAAATAGATTGGAGTTAAAGCACTCCGGAGGCCGGCCATATAAGTTGACAAGAAGCGATCACTCAAAAATTATCAAAGAGGTCAGCAATAACCCCCAAGTCAGCCTAAGAGAGTTAGCGACAAACCTTAAAAATGATTGCCAGAAGTCCGTAAGCCATGAAACCATAAGGAAGGTCTTAAAGCTGCATAAATACTCATCAAAAATAGCGAGGAAGAAGCCATTACTTTCAGCCCTAAACATTGAGAGGCGGCTTAACTACTATATTGCCAATGTCCACAATCCCCTTGAGTACTGGGATGTTATTTTTTGTGATGAGACAAAAATTATGATGTACTACCATGATGGACCAAGTAAAGTGTAGCGAAAGCGTAAAACAGCGCTTCAGCAACAAAATATATGTCAAGTTTGGCAATGGTAATGGTGTGGGGTTGCATCTCATCAAGAGGGGTTGGAGAACTACGAATTTTTACGGAAATAATGGATAAAGATGTTTGGATATCCTAAAAAACGAATTAGTAAAAAGTGCAGCAGGTTTTGGTTTTATTAACCCCCAAACACAAATAAGCTGAAGTATAAGCTATTATGCAGGTCCTGGCTACTATGTGTATAGTTGCAGCAAAGTGATTGAAACACCTGCCCAGAGTCCTGATCTAAACCCCATCGAAAACTTGTGGGCGTTTTTGAAAAAACGGGTGGGTAGACGAAGCCCAACGAATAAAACGGCTCTGATAAGGACAAATCAAGAAGAATGGTCTAAAATTCCCGAAATTTATGACCTGCAGAACCTAGTACATTCCCCCCCGACATCTTCAGGCAGTACGAATTTTCTTTTTTTGTTCCTTTTGCATAAAATATTTGTTAAGAATAGTTATTTCTATAAGTTACTTAAAAATTTTTTTGAAAAAAAGTAATCGTTTGTAATAAATTTTAAGCTGAAAAATGAATTTGTGCGACTTTTTTCATTTTGCAAAGAATTACTTGACAAACTGTATGTATATATGGTCGGAAACGTTGCGTTACGAACATTTGATTAATTTTATAATAACCTCTGCATACAAAACATGCATTTAAATTTTTGTGTGAAGGTAAACATAAGTTCAACTCTAAGGGGTGTGTGTATCTATTATATTCAAAGGGTAAATATCTGTTTGAACATTCATACATCTGCAGTAGTCTGGGTTTATTTTTCATTTAATCTTTGCGAAACGCTAGAGGTTTAGTCGATATAACCGATAAATAAGTACATACAGTAGGTAAAAACAAATTTTTTAATAATTAAAATAAATAAAATTGCGAAAATGAAAACCTTTGCCACTAATTTATCGAATTTATTGTTGGTTATATTTTTCAAGACTTTAAATTATTGTTTAATAATTTTCAAGAGATCTTATATTTTTAAAAATGCGGATCACACTGTTGAAGTCGAATTAACCATTGTAAAGCACCTTTAAAATATGTATGTATGTATGTATATGTACATTTGAAGTATAAGCCTTTCCATTCACACAATCATTTATGTAGGTACATACATACATACATATTTAAAAATTCACATATGTATGTAAATATGTAGATGTAGATGGATGGGCAACCATAACCACATATGTATGTATATATGTTAGGCATCCACATTGTATATGTACATTTGTATGTAAGTATACCATATATACATACATACATACATAGATATCGTATGTTTGAGCAATATTCTCTAGCCTAAAACTATGTAGGAAATACATACATACGTATGTATGTGTAAGTACGAATATACGTACATACATACATATGTTGATTGCTAACGTCATTGGAAGTACCATTTTGATCACACACAATATTAAAAATTACATTTCACGCATATTTGTAAATTTATATGTGCACTTAAAATATGAACATATACACAATTCAAATATCGAAAGCTGTGTGTGAATATTCATTTTTACATACAAAGATACGTACAAACATATGTATGTACATACATATTCATTGATGTACAAACTTTTCACATACATCCACATAAGCATGTTTCATTTATTTTTTTCTTTTAACAGTTTTACCGTTCGTTAGGAAGCTTGGTTAGCGACATACATACATACAATATTGCTAAGTCCTAAATATCGTTAGTGTTGAAAATTTAAATTTTACTGCAACAGTTATATACTTTATGACAGACCAATAAAAAGAAACTTTTTGTACAAGTTCCGAAAATTGACTTAAAGCAACGATTACTTTTCATAAAAAAGAATCGATATTTCACGCCATTTATGTTGTAAGACTCGTGCATAATACTCGCTTTGCACTTGGCAGCATTCACCATCCATTATCGTTATGGTGGATAATACCCAAAGTCCACAAGGGAAAAATTTTATAATAACGATAAAAAATGTAGAGAACTGTAATGGTTATGATTGAGCATGTTTAATAAAACCTTAAGAACTCGGATCATTCCGCTCAACACCTCTGTTACAACATGATCATAAAATACGATTCGCTTTGTGGGCAGAGGGACACACTTTTTCATGATTCGAACGGGTAGGGATATAAGGGCTGTTTTTGTTAAGCAAGCAATCGTAAAGTGTGACTGTGAGCAATTATACCAATACGGTCTCGAACCAAATCAAAATTTTTAATCACTTCCGTTTGCTGAAGCAAAAAAAACTCAAATGGTTTGATTCGCTCAATCAAACTAAAGAAAAAAATGAAAAAAAAAAAAAGAAAAAGTAAACAATGAATTAAAAACAAACGAGAAGACTGGTTCTGCCCGCCGAATTGTGGATAATCGACTTAGCCAATAAGTGGTTCAAACACTTTTTTTATTAAGAGCTTGGCCTTAACATGATAACACGATACATTGAATTGGGTTTTCATGTTGATCAAGATAATAAATTATTTATGTTTCCGATAGTCTCCTTTTCTCCAAAATATAAATAAAAACATTTGATTAAATTATATTATCGCAAATAGGGATATGACAAAAAAAACGGTTTTTCGAAACAATGCTAAAGGTTTAGTGCTGTAACGGAAAATGTAAAGAAGGGGTGCCTATGAAAATGCAGCTTTCGCTTTGCTCATAGGAACGTTGGTTTTACTAAGGCATTAATGCAACTGGGTTTCCTTATCATATTTAAAAAAATATTCGGGCTATACGACGAACAGTAGCCTAATAGGAAACATTGGCAAAGGCACTAGTTTACGGAAAAAAATTGAGAAAAAATAATAATCCGGGACTAATTCTTTTATGAACATATCGTTAATTGACATTTGATAAAATTTTAGGGCTATTAATATACATATATTTCATCGGTGACTGCGGAAGCTCGACGGAAACAAATGTGTTTGCGGTGAGCCCGATGCTACATTACAGGATCATCTGAAACTAATAAGGAAAACTCCTTTCATTTGTTAAGAGATATCCGCTGGTAATACCAAACCGTATTTTCACCGAAAAATATTTTTTTTTACGGTTTCAAAGCAAACATTTTTAACCAAAATAAAAAAACCACTTGAAAAATTACGTCTGTCAGAAAATTTATAATTTGTCTGCTCGTTGACGACAAATACAAAGAGTAAATGCAAAGAGCAAAAAGCAGAAATTGCTTTTGAACTTCAATTTTACTTTGGGGCGTCTTATATTGACGTATACAGAATTTTTTGGTTGTGTAAGTTGATTTGACTCGTCTCGTCATCGTTTCGGGCAAAATTAGGCCGATTCAAGAGTTCCTCTAAAATTAGTTGTTTTGTAGGCGGCAGGTCCACTTTCCCGAATCGGTCCCATTCAAAATAAACTGCGCTCGCATCCTCGCATCTGTCGGGTAATATCACTTCTGCCGTTTCTATGTCGCCCAAAACTAGTGTGGGTGGCATCGTTCTCTCGTGTGCGCTTAAATTGGATACACTGGTAGAAAATTGACCAAACACTGGGTGTACGACGCCGGTGCTTAGGACGATATCATCCGGCAGCTCTGTGTAGCCGTCTTTCTTCAGTAAACTTAGTACCGCCGGTTTTGTCGTGGCACATTGCAACCTGACATGCGTGTCAGAGCATGGCGGCAATTAGACGGAAGCTATCAAGTGTATCAAGGGCTCTGTCCACAGTGACTCGCGCAACGGCGTAGTTTGATGCCTGTTTCTCTGGTCGGTTGATGGCTCCAATGTGGTAGGAACGAAATGCTCAAATGTGGCAGACTTCTCAACTTCATTAACGGTGGACGCGTTAGAATGGCAAACGTTCCTGGTACTGGTGGTTGGATTTCCTCTTCATATCGTACAGCTACTAGGGGTTTCGGATCCGCGCTTTCACCCTTATCTAGCGCCTCAGTTCGGCATAGCGACATATCTCCGACGACATATCTCCGCCCAGTATATTTTTCTGGCGGAGATATGTCGCTTTTTTAACGGCGGATCTCCGCGTTTTGAAACGACATATCTCCGCGAAGATAACCAGCGGAGATATGTCGTTTTGAAACGAAAAACGACATATCTCCGCGCGAAATTATGTCGTTTCAGAACGAAATATCTCCGCGCGGAGATATGTCGTTTTTTTTAACGGCGGAGATATGACGTTTTGAAACGACATATCTCCGCGTTAAATGTACATATGTATATACATAGGTACATTCAGTAAATGAACTATCGTTTCGAACTTATTTCGAGTATGTACATATGCATTCCTTATAACTATAGAGATATTACAAAGTTTGAAATCAGAATAATCAATTCTTTCACAGAAATTATAAATTTTATTTTATTTGTTCATTTTACATTTTTTCCCGTTTTATGAACGAAATTATATTTGGTTTACTTTTTTTTTTTTAATAATTCATATTTTTTTATAAATGAATACATTGAGAATTGCCTCAATGACTTCTTGGTTACAGCTTGGAAATTTAGGTTTTCTATTTGAATTGTCCTCGTTGTGGGAAAGAATTTGATCCCAACACATGGCACAAATATTTACATGATTGCATGGACGCAGCAAAACTGACTTTGGGTTTGTGAAGCATACATTGCATGGGTTCATTTGAACAATTGATTCATCTGATAGCTGACTTAAGTTGGAAGCATTCGAAGACAGCGATGACGTTGAAGATTTCAGTTCAGGCGACATCTCACATAAAATAAATCGGATGTAAATTGTTGTCAAATAGCTGAAGTAGTACCGCTCCAAATCCGTCTTTTGAAGCATCCGTGTGCAACTCGGTTGGTGCCTCGCGAGAATAGAGGTGTAACACTGGTTCGCTTATTATCGCCGTCTTCAATTGCTGCAACGCCTGAAGCTCGCTTGGACCCATAATAAACTCGACATCTTTTTTCAGCAACTTGGTAAGAGGTCGTGCTATCTGCGCATACTGAGGAATAAACCTTCTAAAGAATCCGGTTAAACCAAGAAATGCCTGAATCGATTTGACGTTTGTGGGAATTCCGAAACGACTGATCGCCAACGTCTTATCTTTGCCGGGCCAAATCTTTCCATCTTCAATTTCGTGACCTAGAAAGCTTATGCGTTTTTGCAAAAAACTACATTTTCCCCATTTTATTTTCATATCATACTTTGCTGCAGTTTCTAATACCAATTTGGTTTTGTTTAGACACTCGTTTGCTGACTTAGCATATAATATAATGTCATCCATATATAATTGCATTATATTCTTGTTCATCAGATCCTGAAATATGTGGTTAACAAAACGAATGAATGAAGCAGGAGAATTACGAAATCCAAATGGCGCTCTATTAAACTCGTATAATCCTTCTCTAGTAATAAACGCCGTATATGATTTGCTAGATTCCTCTATGGGCACATGTAAGAATCCATTTTCCAAATCCATAATCGTATAAAAGCTTGCTGCCTGCAATTTCTCAAGCACTTCATCCATTAAAGGAACTGGAAAGCAGTCTTCCAAGACCATGCTATTTAGCTTCCTGTAGTCCACACAAACCCGCAGAGTATTGTCTTTCTTCTTTACAACTACAACTCTGCTAGCAACATTCGAAGTGGATTTGCGCACTATTCCGTTTTCTTCCCACTCATCAACTTGATTTTTAACCGCTTCCGCTTCTGGTGCCGACAAACGACTGGGTGACTGCCTAAATGGGATTATTGCGCCATCTGGTACAATTTTGAACTCAATAGGACAATTTACCTTCTCTGCATCATTCAACTGAAAGCTATCCTGTATCAACGCTTCAACTTGCTTTTGATATTGCGGTGGGGCCGAAAAACTACATGAGATGTCAAAAACATTGTACCAATTGTCAGCATATTCTTCTTGCGATTTGGTGTCTTCAACCAGGCTCATAAATGTATATCTACGCTCATCGATCGATACTCTAAACTTCTTCACGAAGTTGTATCCCAAAATAACGTCACAGTAAATGGTGTTGCTCTCTACTACTAAGAATTTTTGCTGCGTCTTTAGGTTATCTACGAAGACCTCTGTCTCGAAAAAGCTTTTTACTTTTGTTTGGCTTTTACCTAGGCCGCAGAGCATTAAGCAACTTTTTCTTAAATCAATCTTACTCAAGTATTTAAGAAAAGAGTTCTTTACAATAGTGACATTTGAGCCCGTATTGATCAAACCGTCAACATTTACGCCATTCACGACACCGACTTGACCCGTTTTTGTATATTTAGTTGAAATTTGTCCACTTTCATTACAACTAAAACATTTTCTATCCGCACTATTACAGTCTTTACGCTTGTGCTCACTGGAACCGCAATTAAAACAATATTCTTTCTTTTTAATGTTTTCCACTTTTGCAATAGACGTGATTTTTCGATTGTTTTTCTCAATATTATCAAATTTTTTTACATGCTCGAATACACCATATTGCTCTTTTAATTCTTTTAGCGATTTACAATTGTACATTGAGAACTTGAACTCGCTTTTAATATTAAGCCCATCAACTATGTAGCGTATAAGCGCCGCGTCTTCGATTTTTCCGGCACTAGCAATTTTTCTCATATTCAGCATATATTCGTGAAACGATTCACCACTGTGCATTTTACGATCGCGTAGCTGTTGATGTAGGTCAGTGCTACTCAAATTTGACTCGAACTCACAACACAACATTTGTCTCAAACTCTGAAAATCACTCACTGTTTTTGACTCGAGATATAACTGTGCCGCACAACTCATTTTATTTCTCGCTTGCACATACATCTGCTTGTCTGTGAGCTCGTAAGCTTCGGCATTCTGTTCAAAATTCTCAAACCAATTCTCTACCGGTACATTGTAACCGTCAAACACACATACAACTTTTTCGAAATGCTCAGGGTTTATTTTGACAGCTGCATACTTTCTCTCATCTGCTTCGATTTTAAGAGAAAACATTTGTATTAACTGTTGCATCTTTATATCTAGATCTCTGGGATCACTTTTTTCTACGTCACTAACCTTTTTCACTTCCATATTATTTTTTATCGATTCTTCATCTTCCACTAAACCAAACGTTTCGTTCAAGGTCTTCTTTTCAACAATCTTCTTTTCGTTTTTCGACTTCGCTGGTGTGCGCAATGGTGGCGGCATTTCGGTTTTTCGCGACTTCGTGGCGCCGACTGATCGACTGTTCGAGAACGATTTCTTAGAAAAGCTACCGCGCACTACTGGAATTTTCACAACTGTACAACTTTTATTTGGATGTTTTGTACCAACTTTTACAAAATCAACCGCAACTTTACAACTTTATTGTTTTTTTTTTTTTAAATTCCAGCACAACCGCATTTACATTTTTCTAAGAACTTTCTCCACATTACACATGCACTAACACACACAACTGAAATGTTTAAATTGAGGTGTAGTACATATGTATATTTCTTTGAGAATAATAATTGATATAACTGCCGAACGCTCTCGTAACCCGTTTATATCTTGCCCGTTCTCGACGACGACTGCCCTTAAACTCTCTCTCTTAGATGCCTCTCTCTTTCAGCTGCTACACGACTCTCAAAATAGGGGCAATCTCAGATCAGTGTGCCCATCTCGTCTTTACATGTATGTATGCATATACTAAATATTTTAGATTTATACGTTTACTTACTCAGCTAAAACATCATTAAATATTTTTTTAATGCCGTTGTTTTTGTTATTTTAGCAATCTTTTTTTATTTCACTATGCACACTTATTTTTTCCATTTCGTGGCCCTGTGGACCATGAGCATGCACCATGTATTCTTCTTTTGAAAAAACGTTACTTTTATCTTCGGCCATATACATATACTCGCGCTTTGCAGCCGGCTACACGACACGTATATGTGGTAGAACCGTTCTTTAACTGTTTATTTTTAATGTAAATTTGTTGCTCACTTAGAGTAAACAACAACAAAGAACAACCCGGACGGCTTCCTTCTCTGAGCTGGAATTGTATATTTGCGTAGTCCATAATGCATCACACAGCTCAAACAATTGAATGGAAATGTTTCCAAACGCTATGAATACTGAAAATATCAACACACTTTTGGCACGCGCGAAAAAAAGACTATTCCACTAAACAGACTCACGCAAGTTCTGTACTCAACTAACATGCGTTGCAAAATTCTACTTTGTTCTAGCTTCCGTACCACACTCGGCGTCAGCGACAATACGCTGTCGCCCGCTATTCCTTAAGCGACAAATTATTATTATTATTATTATTATTATTATTATTATTATTATTATTATTATTATTATTATTATTATTATTATTATTATTATTATTATTATTATTATTATTATTATTATTATTATTATTATTATTATTATTATTATTATTATTATTATTATTATTATTATTATTATTATTATTATTATTATTATTATTATTATTATTATTATTATTATTATTATTATTATTATTATTATTATTATTATTATTATTATTATTATTATTATTATTATTATTATTATTATTATTATTATTATTATTATTATTATTATTATTATTATTATTATTATTATTATTATTATTATTATTATTATTATTATTATTATTATTATTATTATTATTATTATTATTATTATTATTATTATTATTATTATTATTATTATTATTATTATTATTATTATTATTATTATTATTATTATTATTATTATTATTATTATTATTATTATTATTATTATTATTATTATTATTATTATTATTATTATTATTATTATTATTATTATTATTATTATTATTATTATTATTATTATTATTATTATTATTATTATTATTATTATTATTATTATTATTATTATTATTATTATTATTATTATTATTATTATTATTATTATTATTATTATTATTATTATTATTATTATCCGATCACTCTCCAGTGCTAATCACACTAATAACAAGAACTCAAGTACTTGATCGCCCATATAGGCTTACAAACAACAAAACAAATTGGCATAAATTTAAAATGTACATGAGTGCCTACATTGACTGTTCGCCGAAAGTGGATGCTGCAGAGGACATTGACATGTGCCTCTCTGCACTTGAGTCGATGATGGGAGCTGCAGCAAGAGTGTCTACTCCACTTACACCCGTTGACAGGCCTACGAACCGGCGGATAGAAAAATTAGTAATCGAAAAACGACGTCTAAGAAGAGAATGGCAGATTACTCGATCACCAGCAACAAAACTTTGCCTAAGGCATGCCAATCGCAACCTCTCCAAGGAGTTAAGACAAGAGGAAAGCTGGGCTCAAAAAAAATACATAGAAAAGCTCAGTCCAACCAGCACTAAACATCCTCTGTGGAAAGCCCACCCAACTTTAAGCGCTCCTACAGAGACAGTTTCACCGATATACATCAACGCTCTCGTGGAAGACGGACGTGTTTTTTTTTAAGCTCCCGCATTTTAACTGATTTTATAATTTTTTTATTTTGTTTTATCGGCATCGCGATCGAAAATTATAATTATAATATTAAATCTAACTTGCACCATATCACTCGTTTGCGTTCTTGTGTGTTTGTGTTAATAATTTTTAACAACCTTAATTCTGTTAAAACCTTTGTTGGTTTTTTTTTTCTTTTCTTTCTTTCTTTCCCACCTTTTTTTTCCTTCTTGTAAATCACAAGCACCGCTCATTTGTTGTTGTCTTGCAATTTCTGTGAGTTCTTGTTGCAGTGTTTTTGTTTTTGTGATTTCTAGCTCCCGCTCTTTAACTTTTTTCGTTTTCGTTTCACTCGTCGCTGTTATTTGCGCTCATACTGCAGTCTGTTGTGTGTCTGTAATTTAGACTCTATAGTGCTCTCTTTATCTTTTAACCCTTGTGCACCCTCAATATTTCGCTTTCTTATTATTTCTGGACCTCAGAGTGAGTTATATATTTTAATACCAATACATATCTCATTTTTATTTGTTTGGTTACTAATTCATCCAATTAACTCATAATGCCTGTCTGTTCGGTTAAAAATTGTTTGTAGCCCACCTCACCCCTGAATAGTTTTATTTACTGTTGGTTGTGTAAAACTACAGTACATGTTAAGTGCGCCGGCTTTACATGCAGGGTAAAGGATCTTTTAGATCTAAAAAAGGGTCTCAAATGGGGATGTGAGTCATGCCGTATCGTGGAAGATGAAATGTAACTTTTCATGCGGCAAACAAAGGATAACCTGATGAGTCTGTCCGCCAGTTTTCTTAAACTCTCGCTCTAGTCTGGCTTTTGATTTTGACCTAATTGCCTTTACTGAGACTTGGTTAATACCTGACGTTTTTGACGCCACAGTTCTACCCTCTAAATTCAATATTTTTAGACGTGATCGTACTGATCGTAGGGGTGGTGGAGTTCTTATTGCTGTAGATTCCGCCCTATCATCGGGTCTGATAACAATACCTGTCTCAAGTACTATCAAATTTATATGCGTTAAGGTATCTTTTACTCGTTTTTCCATTTTTGTTACCTGTTCTTACAATCGGAATGGCCAACATATTTACTACACTTAGATTCTATTAAATTTATACTTGAACTACTTTCTGATAGAGACTTATTAATTGTCCTTGGGGACTTTAACCTGCCCACTATGACTTGGTCAACAGTTAATGGTAGCAAAACGTTGCTGCCCTCTGGGTGTCATGATTTTATTGATGGTCTGCTTGAGCTTTCGTTGTCCCAGCTGAATTCGATTTCTAATACGTCTGGCCGATTTCTGGATCTGATTTTTTTCCTGATCTTAGCTTTTTGTGAAGTATCTAGAACTAGTCCTGTTTAAGAATAAACATCGTGTTCATCTGAAATGGCTTCACCAAATCAGATTGAACAAAGAAATACACAAAACATACAAGAAAAATAAGTCATAAAGATTCCTATGACAATTATTGCTTAATTCCAAAAACAAATATCAAAGAAGTTAAATTCGGCTATGCCGAAGTTTATATACCCTTGCAGTCCTTGACAATAATAATTTCACATGTTCAAAATTTGTTTTCTGCAACTCAATTCATTAATATACAAACAAAACAATTTTACTCTTCATACTATGTACAATTTGTTCTTCTTCTTCCCTCATTCCCTAAGCAAAGCAACGCACGCATACACATACAGTTTATGTAGCGTTGCGTCTGTGTGTGTATGCATGTGCTCTGTTGATTTGATGATGACGTAGTAGGCAGCAAGCAGAGCTGCCGGCAGCGATTGAACCGATTTATATAGACTGTAACTTGTGTTCTATTTATCCGATCAGGGTCAAATTTTGGGATCTGAGATTTTATATCAAATTCTATTATATTGGTAAATTTCATGGGGATACTCCAATTTTTGCAAAAATTTTTGTTCCAGAGTTATATGATATAGTAGTCCGATCCCAAAGATTTTCATACTTTATCTCACCCGGGTAAAAAAAAGCTCCCAAAAAAAAATTTCATCCCGATAGCTCTTAAGATGGCTGAGTAAAACGCGTACGCACCGACGGACAGACGGACAGACGGTCAGACGGACAGACGGACATGGCTATATCGACTTAGCTTCTCATGCTGATCAAGAATATATATACTTTATGGGGTCGGAAACGTCTCCTTCTGTGCGTTACAAACATCTGACCAATTTTATAATACCCTCTGCAAGGGTATAAAAACATGCATCCACACTCTGTGGAAAACAATTAAGATTGTAACAGCGGCGGAGTATCAAGTAACCGACGCTGAGCATGAAATATAAACAATTTTCAACCCCCGAAAAACGTGGGTCATTAGAATAAGATATTTTAAGAACAATTGTTACCTCCTAGAGCCTAAGATTCCCTATATAAACTCCATACTTTTGTTACTAAAATCAGTTCATATTTTGAATTCAACGAATGAAGATTGGGTTATTCTTCTCCTCCGGAATCCCTATTCAAGTCCAATGGTGTTACCAGAGGATAGTTATCATCCAACTTTAGAGTTATCTATTGAGTTTCCCAGCCGCGAGCCGATCTCCGAGTGTGATCCTATGGTACGCACCCGATGTTTTCGGAAGACTGACTTTGTCGCACTAAAAAATGCCTTTCTTAATACCGATTGGACTAATTTATACACTTGTACGGATATGAATTCCGCCATTTCTTTATTTTATACCACTGTTGACTCGATCTTTAACGACTGTGTACCCTTAGTGTCTCCTGTGGTAACGCAAAAATTACTATGGTTTACGCGGGGGCTGTCAAAACTGAAGGATCTTAAGTCTAGGTATTACAAAAAATATAAAGTCACGGGTCTATCATCGGATCTGTCTCGTTACTTGGTTGCTAAATCGAATTTTATTGTTTCTAATTCTAAATGCTATAATAATTACTTACAACGTTGCAAGTTGCAATTCTCCGAAAATCCAAAAGAGTTCTATAGTTTCGTGAACTCAAAGCGAAATTCTATCTCCCTTCCATCGTTTGCAGTTTTTAATAATGATTCGGCCTCTTCTGATCAATCTATTTCTAATTTATTATGGTCGAAGGAGTTCAAGGATCCATATACTACCAAAATACTTTTTACTTCTTTAGTCCGCCCCATATTGGAGTATGGATCTTGTGTTTGGTCTCCTCAATATGAGTTTTATCAAAACAAATTAGAATCTGTACAAAAACTTTTACTCTTTGCCTTTCGTGATTTGCGCTGGGATCCAACTGTACAACTTCCGTCTTATTCTAGTCAACTTCAGTTACTTAACCTTCCTTTTTTAACTAATCGTAGAATAATGCTTGGTGTAACTTTTCTTTACAAACTTTTGAATGGTGAGATTGACTCTTCCGAGCTGTTGGGCCAAATTAACATTTCTGTTCCATCTAGAAGGACCCGCAATTTCACACCGCTTACACTTCCCACTTGTACAACTAACTTTTCTCTGCATGAACCTTTTCGTATACTATGTAGTGACTACAACAGACTTTGGCACGTTATCGGTTCCGAAACATCGCTTCCGGGTATAAAAACAGCGATCTTGTCCTTCCTCGCTCGTAATTAGTTGTAATCATCTTTATTTAAACCTATCCTGTATTTTTTTATATGTAACCTATTATCTCATTACATTAAATATTTTCTATTTCTTTAGTTTAATTTATGTTCATATATGTAATACGCCTATGCCCAGGGTCATTCGTAACAGGCCCGTGCCTGGTGTCATATGGGCCACTTGTTCGTACTGAGCGTTGTACGACTACGTCTATTGAAATAAGGGGTCCAACCGCAGTGACGAAGAGAGGGCATCGGTATTTGCCACACATCTTAAAATGGTTTTCCAGCCAAATCCAATATCAAACTCATTTGTACTTCCCCCTTCGAGCACATTAACGGATAGTGAGTACTCGGAACTCTAATCGGATGAGATGACTGCAGTTATTAAAAACCACATAAAGCCGAACAAAGCCCCTGGCCATGACCTTTTCACACCAAAAATGATCCTAGAACTCCCTATAATTGCCATACAATACATCTGCAAACTGTTCAACGCTATAATAAGAATTAGCTACTTCCCAAGAGCATGGAAAGGTCCACTATCATCATGACTCCTAAAGTGGGAAAGGACAAAACCCAGCCATCATCCTTTAGGCCAATTAGTTTGCTGCCATGTCTTTCGAAGCTTTTTGAATAGGTCTTGCAGATCCGACTAAACTCATTTCTGGCATCGGAGAAGACAATCCCTTCACACCTGTTCAGCTTCCGCGAAAAACATGGGACAATTAAATAAGTCAATCGCATAACATCCGAAATACGAACAGCATTCGAACTAAAAGAATACTGTGCGGCTGTCTTTCTCGACATTGCCCAGGCTTTCGTTAGAGTTTGGCTGGAAGGTCTATTGTTCAAAGTCCGACAAAAACGCCCACAGTACACCCACAAACTCATGGAATCTTACCTTTACAGTAGGAAATTTGCTGTAAGATGTAATGACTCCGTCTCGGCTGACTTTGAAATCAAAGCTGGTGTAGCGCAAGGCAGTGTACTCGGCCCATTGCTCTACCTACTATACACTGCAGACTTACCAACGAGGTTAGCACTTACAACGTCCACTTTTGCCGATGACACGATAATCCTCAGCAGATCCAAATGCCCAATAGAAGCGTCTGGAAAACTAGAGGAACACCTCAAGATGGTAGAGGAATGGCTAGCAACTTGGCGTATTCGGGTCAACGAGCAGAAATGCAAACATGTTACATTTACGCTTAACAGAAGAAACTGTCCATCTCTAATGCTAAACAACGTACCAATTCCTCAAGCCGTGGATGTCACTTACCTTGGCATCCACCTAGACAGAAGACTAACTTGACGCAATGCAAGTACCAGCAATGTCGACATTATACAAAGGGAGCAGTTGAAGATTTTAAGATCAATCACGGGGGCTCCGTGGTACATACGGAACGACAACATTCAAAATGATCTAAATATACCTAGCGTAAAACCTGAAATAGGTAGTCAACAACTGAAGTATTCTGCGAAACTGGATGCACACCCTAATGTTCTTGCCAATTTCCTTACGCGAACTAGAAATGACAGACCAACCCAATAATAAGTGATTAGGGCCGCCCGCAATATCCCCAGGATTTATGTTAAGTACTAGATCAAGAAAAATATCTCAAACTTGTTGTTAGGCTCTAATTTAAGAGTAGATATCAAAAAAAAAAATATAATTATTATTATTCATATTATTTAACATGACAGACTAAACAACAAACTAAACTTTGCTCATTTTAACAACAACAGAACTGATGATTGGTATCTAAATGAGACAGAGGTAGGGTTCCCGCCGGATATAACATCATTACTAGCAAAGAGTCCAAAGTTTGCTTTTCCTATGGAACAGGAGAAACTTCCTCTCCTCAAATACATTGCCGATGGAGAGGAAATAATTTAGACGATTAAGGAAAAAGAGAAACAAGAAGCAGTGCGTACTGGGTTTTCTTTAATGGTTAAAGAGCATAGAGCGATGAAATACATAAATACAACCGATCGTGCAATATAAGATATAACTCAACGGACATACAACTTTCTCAAACAACATGACGATATTTTGATATTAACATCTGACAAAGGAAATAAGATGTTAGCAATGAAAAAGACGGATTATGCCCATAGAATGATGGACATTCTGTCGGATCTAAACACCTACAGAATCCTCAGGAAAGACCCAACAAGATGATTACAGACAAAGAACAAGTACATAAGATTGAAAAGAACGGAATGATGACAACTACTGTGATCTCACCAAGAATATATGGACTACCAAAAATACACAAAGAAGGGGCACCATTGAGACCAATTTGCTCGTCAATTGGCTCACCATCTTATGGACTTTCTAAATACATTATACAAATTTTAAGGAATATAACATTGGACTCTAGCTATAACATAAAAAATGCAACTGAATTTAAACAGCGCATAAACAACACTTACATTTGTGACGATGAGCAATTAGCTCATAACATAACAATTTGACGTGGTATCATTATTTCCAAGCATACCGACGGATTTAGAATTGAACAAAATCAGGAACAAATGGACTAAAATACATGGAAATAGTAAAATTCTGCATCCAAGAGAACATACATTTTACCTATAAGGTAAAAAGGAATGCCGATGGGATCTCCGGCCTCACCTGTCATTGCGGACATCGTTATGAAAAATCTTCTGGACACCACAATGGATAAACTAACCAGACCACCAAGATTATTAACGAAATATGTAGATGACGCTTTTTTAATAACACATCAAGACGATAATACATCGAAAACACACTGGACATCCTAAATTCTTTTGACAAGAATATTAAATTCACTATGGAGCTGGAAGACAAGGGAAAACTGGCGTATTTGGACTCTATGATCATCAAACGAGGAAACGAATTAAAACTAAAATGGTATAGGAAGCCAACAGCATCAGGACGAAATATCAATTTTAACTCAAAACACCCTACGATGATAATAAATACAGCAAGGAGTTGTATCCAACGGATGCTAAACATTTCGGATGAAATATGCCATGAAGAAACGAGGAAGGAAATAATAAATATTTAAAAGAACAACGATTTTCCGGGTAACGTAATAAAAACATTATTCAAAAAACATAAATCCTCCATTCACAAATCCAAAAATGAAAAGACCTACGTATCTGTCACTTACGTACCTAAATTATTAAAAAGACTATCACATTCGGAATGTTATGACAGAGATCAAATAAAAATAGCACACAAACCTAACAATACCCTCAAACAAATATTCAACAAAAAAAAAAATCCCAGATAGAGACGACAAATAGAATTAATGTAATATACAAAACATACCGTACAATGAGATATACATGGTGTGAGGAAAGTTATAGATAATAATAATGTCCCACACAACAATGTAACGTTCTGTAGTAGGTTCAAAGAAATATTAAGGAACACCAATAGTCCCTTTTGGTTTGAGCTCAGTTTATTGAATAATTCTTAATTCTATAACAATTGTCGACTATAGCTAAGACCGCGTAGCTGCGCTGCTAGTCATGCAGGCAGAGGAGCGGTATGCTTATGTATAAACATACTTATGTATAAATGTATAAGTGTTTACATAAAAGTATGTAAGTTTATATACCGTCGCATCGGTAGAGTGAGGATGTATCATATTGCATATTGGGCCAACGCGGCCGCGCGTGTCATATTTGCCGACACAACAATTGTCCAGCACCATGCACTCATGGGTGGTCATGTTACTTAAGAGGCAAATGCACTTGAATGTTGCGCACATAAATATTGTAACTAATTGCTACAATATGTTTGTATTGTTGTTAATATGTTATTCCAAAACATGCTACATCCCCCCTCTTTAGAAAAATAACGTAATTATATGGAGTTATTTTCTAAAATTTTTTTTTTTTATATATAAAAATTTATTTACTTATTATTGTTTCTCTTTTTTTTTTTTTAAATTTATTTTTTTTCTTTTGAATGTTTGAGTGTTTGTTTAATGATACATGTAAGATGTGTGCTGGGTTGCTGGTGGTTTTGGTAGCCCTGGCGATTGAGAGAAGAAGAGGAAAGTTGGCGAGAGAAGTAGCATCATCGGTGAAAAAGTTGTCTGCGAGAAAAGTCGAAAGTCGTCGGTAAAAATAAGTAGAAGAATGAAGTCGCTTTAAACGTTGTATTTAATTAAGCCTAATTTGTAAACCCCTC
Source organism: Drosophila tropicalis (assembly GCF_018151085.1). NCBI lineage: Eukaryota > Metazoa > Arthropoda > Insecta > Diptera > Drosophilidae > Drosophila > Drosophila tropicalis. Next base: position 45,072 of record NW_027173484.1, read on the forward strand.
CCTACTGATGCTGATTTGTTTTTGTAAACTGATTTAGCACTATAACTCTATTTGTTTTTATACAAATAAACCTATTACACATTACATTTGGGGGCTCGTCCTTGTCCTATCGTGCTATCGGCTAATATAAAGACAATTAGTGCTTAAGTTGTGAAATGGTTTTTAAAAGTTGGTAAAAATCATTTAAAGTTGTAAGTTGCTATTGGAAAATTCCCGAGAACAGTTGTGAAATCAAGAGAGTTGTTGTTGTTGAACAAAGCGGTAATGACGAAAACGAAGCGTACTCCGGCAAAAAACACTGAAAAAAAACGCGCGGGCGCCGAAATGTCGCGACAAAACGAGACCTTGGAAAAAGCTGACGAAATTGAAATACACGAAGAGAAGCAAGAAGTTGCATGCATAACAAGAGCAAGAGAAGTACGCGAAGCGTTGATGCTGGACTTAGTCGAAAAACGAGAAGAGAATACGAAAGAGAATAATATGGAAGAAGAGAACAACACGATGTTGAAAAATTTGATACAGTTGCTGACGCTGAAAATCGAAGCTGACGAAGTGAAACAGGGTGACTCAGGCATTCAAGCAGACGATTTTGCTAAAGTGGTACCCAACTATGATGGACAAAGTATGCCTGTGGAGATGTGGTTCAATAATTTTGAACTGAATGCTGAGGCCTATGGATTAACTATGAAGCAAAAATATGTTCAGGCACGATCTAAAATGACTAAAGTTGCAAAGTTATTTTTAGATTCAACTCCAGTACGCAGTTATGACGATCTTCGTGTCCAATTGGAAAACGAATTCGGCATGGACGACGTATGTAGCGCTAATATACATCAGAAGCTACGTGAGCGTAAGATGCAGAAAGAAGAAACCTTTCGAGAGTACATGTTTCATATGAAGTCAATCGCAGCAGAAGGCAATATAGATATGAAATCGGTACTGCGCTATATAGTAGACGGTTTGAAAATGAAGAACGACTTAAAGATCAACTTATATTGCGCCCAGTCATTCAGAGAGCTACGAGAAAAGTATGAAATCTATCAGCACGCAATGGAAATGGCAAAGATCGATGTGCCACAAGGTCTGAAGAAAGTTAACCAGAGAAACTACGAGAAAAAGCCTCGTTGCTTTAACTGCGGATCAAGTGAGCATCTTAGAAAGGAATGCAATGTGACAACAAAATGTTTTCGCTGCAATGGTGAGGGTCATATCTCAAAGAACTGTCCAAAGATTGCGAATATTGATGCAGTGTATAATTCGAAGCGCAAGGAGACTGCAAACATTGCTATAGTACAAAATCCAAAACGCATAAAGGAAGTCGACATAAAAGGTTGCAACATTAACGCTTTGGTTGACACAGGAGCGGATGTGTCTTTGGTGTCCAGAAGCGCTGCAAAGAAGATTGGAGTTAAAAGTCTGGAGAAAGCTGTCAAGAATTTGGTGGGTCTAGGCGGAAATGTTACTCATCCGCTTGGTACTTTTCAAGCTGAGGTCAAGGTGGACGACGTCCAGACAGTCCAAAAATTTGTTGTGGTCGCAAACGAAGATGTGCCGTATGAAGTGGTACTCGGCTATGACTTTATGGAAAAGTTCTTCGTTACGTCGTCGGAAGCAGGATATAAGTTTTATCCCCAGCAGGGGGATAAAACTTCTGAGGATAATCAGTTAAGTATTTTTAATGTAACAGAAACCGACTCTGATATAGATGTACCCTCAGATTTCGAAAATGATGTGCGAGCAATGATCAGCGACTACAAGGCCGTGGAATACCCAAACGTTGAAGAGAGAACCCAGAATGCTGCAGAAGTAACTGATGCAGTTAGTCTACAGATTGTCCCAGATGGTGTTATCTTGCCGTTTCGCCAAGCACCAAGTCGTCTGCCGGCTATTGAAGCTGCAGCAGTGAAGCAACAAGTCGACGAATGGCTCAATGCTGGAATCGTTCGCCGATCGTCATCCAATTTTGCCAGTCGAGTCGTTGTGGTCAAAAAGAAAGATGGCTGCTATAGAATCTGCGTAGATTTTCGAAAGTTGAACAGTATGGTGTTGAAGGATGGGTTTCCGGTTCCGATAATTGACGATGTCCTAGAGAAGCTGCAGGCCGCAAAGTTTTTTACGGTCATGGACTTAGAGAATGGTTTTTTTCACGTGCCGATTGAAGAAACAAGTAAAAAATACACAGCATTTGTGACCAAGGAGGGATTATTCGAATTCAACAAAGCCCCGTTTGGATTCTGTAATTCACCTGCAGTATTTATCCGATATGTGACAAATGTTTTTCAACCGTTGTTAAATGCTGACGTGCTGGATCTGTATATGGATGATATTATAATCCATGCAACGACAGCAGAAGACTGTCTCAATAAGATGAAAAAAGTTTTTGACACAGCAGCAGCGTTTGGACTTAAAATTAAATGGAAAAAGTGTCACTTTTTAAAAAACACTGTTGATTTTTTTGGGTCATACGATCTGCGACGGACAAATTAAGCCAGGACAAGAGAAGACCAAAGCTGTCAATAAGTTTAAAGTACCAGAAAATATAAAGGCAATTCAAGCATTTCTGGGCTTAACTGGATTTTTTCGCAAGTTTATTAAGGGGTATTCAATTATTGCCCGACCATTGACTGATCTTTTGCGTAAAGACGTTGCTTTTAGGATGGATGCGGTTGCACTCAAGGCTTTTGAAGAATTAAAAAGAGCTCTCACTGTCGAACCAGTACTGAAACTGTATGATCGCAATGCCAACACAGAAATTCACACAGACGCGTCAAAAATGGGATTTGGAGCAGCATTGTTGCAATGGAAGGATGGCCAGTTGCATCCAGTGTGGTTTTGGAGCAAAAAGTCTTCGGAAACAGAGGCTCGACAGCATAGCTACATTTTGGAAGCGAAAGCAGTATACCTTGCCTGCCAAAAGTTTAGACAGTACGTTTTGGGCATCAGGTTTAAAGTTGTTACTGATTGCGCAGCTTTTAAGCAGACAATAAACAAGAAGGATGTTCCTAGAGACGTGGCGCGATGGATTGTCTATTTGCAGGATTTTGACTTCAATGTGGAGCATAGAGCTGGAGAGAGACTTAAACATGTGGATTGTCTCAGTCGCTATCCACAAGGAATTATGATTATACGATCGGAAACGTCGGCAAGATTTAAAAAAGCACAGCAAGAGGATACAATGTCAAAGGCTCTGATTGAATTGTTGCAAAATCAACCCTATGAAGATTTTAAATTAAAAGGCGGTCTGTTATACAAAACGGTTGGCGGTAATGAACTTTTGGTTGTCCCGAAACAAATGGAAAAAGAGATCATTGTGGAAGCCCACAATGTTGGCCACTACGCGATGCAAAAGACAATGCATGCAGTTCAGCAGTCTTATTGGATACCGCATTTAGAGTCAAAAGTTGCCCGAATTATAAATAACTGCGTCAAATGCATAATTTATAACAAAAAGTTTGGCAAAAAGGAAGGATTGATGCAGGTGATAGACAAAGGAGATAGACCATTAGAAACGATACATGTGGATCATCTTGGGCCTTTAGACGCAACATCAAAACAATATAAGTATATATTTGCTATGGTCGACGCCTTCACGAAATTTGTTTGGTTATATCCAACAAAAACAACAAGTTGCGAGGAAGTTCTACGAAAGTTAAAAGAGTGGTCTGCTATATTTGGTAACGCTGTTCGAATTATCAGTGACAGAGGATCTGCGTTTATAGCTAAAGATTTCGAGGAATATATTAAGTCGAACGGAATTCACCATGTTTGGACAACAACGGGCGTTCCAAGAGGCAACGGTCAGATCGAACGTGTAAACAGATCTATCATTACGATTATTTCCAAGCTGTCTGCGGATGAACCGGCAAAATGGTTTAAGTACGTGCCAAATGTGCAAAGAGCTATTAATTCTCATGTCAATGTATCAACGAAAAGATCACCATTTGAACTAATGATGGGTGTTCAAATGAATAATGGGCCAGAGAATCGGATTCTTAAGTTGTTACAGGAGGAAGTATGCGATAAATTCGATGAAGAGAGACAGTCGATGAGAGCTTCTGCCAAATGGGAAATTACTAAAGCCCAGGAAGCATACAAGAAACAATATGATTCAAAACGCAAGATTGATAACGTATATAAAGTTGGAGATTTGGTAGCGATTCGGCGTACACAGTTTGTTGCGGGTCGCAAGCTTGCGAGTGAATATCTTGGACCGTACGAGGTTATAGCAGCTAAACGATGCGGAAGATATAATGTTAAGAAAGCAGCAGCAGATATCGAAGGGCCAATGCTCACAGCTACTAGCTCAGACAATATGAAGTATTGGCGGACCAACCAGGATTCGGACGAGTTGTCATCGGGGTCGGATGACTAAGTTCAGGATGGCCGAATGTAAGATGTGTGCTGGGTTGCTGGTGGTTTTGGTAGCCCTGGCGATTGAGAGAAGAAGAGGAAAGTTGGCGAGAGAAGTAGCATCATCGGTGAAAAAGTTGTCTGCGAGAAAAGTCGAAAGTCGTCGGTAAAAATAAGTAGAAGAATGAAGTCGCTTTAAACGTTGTATTTAATTAAGCCTAATTTGTAAACCCCCCTACTGATGCTGATTTGTTTTTGTAAACTGATTTAGCACTATAACTCTATTTGTTTTTATACAAATAAACCTATTACACATTACATACATGTGGTAAAATTATATTTGTATATGTATAGTGTCATTAAATGTTGGTAATTTATTTGTTTAAATTTCTTTCTCTTGTTTTATTGTTATTATTTTTTTTTTTTTATATATATTAATTGATTAAGATTTTTAACCTATCTTTATGCACTAATTGTTTCTTATTCTTTGTATCTTTAATTAAAATGTTATCCCTATCTTTTATTTCTTCTATGATGTATGGGCCTAAATACTTAGATTCTAGCTTATGACCCGTATCATTATGTAATAAAACCTTATCTCCTATTTCTAATTCAATATTTTTTACCTTTCTATCATATATTTCCTTATTCTTCGCTTTGTGATGTTCTAACATAATTCTTGCTCTTTTATAAGCCTGTTCTAATCTAAATTTTGATTCCTTAGCATAATCTTCTATGTTATATAGTGGATTTATCTTATCAACACTATTAAATTGTTGTGGTAAATTTGAAGTTTTACCGAACACCAACTCATATGGACAATAATCATGTGCCATAGAGGGTGTTGTATTAAAACAATATGCGAAGTACCGTATCCATACATCCCAGTCAGTTTTGTCAACTGAAATGTATGATCGTAAATATTCATTGAGTGTTCGGTGGCTTCGCTCCACAGTGCGTACAGTTTGGTGATGATGTGCAGTTGAAGTTATCTTTTTAATTTGCAAGTTTTTGCATAAATCTTCAATTATTGAGTTTCTATATTCTGTTCCCATGTCCGAAATGAACGTCTTCATTGGACCGTACCGCAGAATGAAATCTTCAAATATAGCTTTCGCTACTGTTTTTGCTCTTTTGTCTTTAATTGGTATTATTACAAGGTATTTTGTTAGGTCGCAGATTAAAGTTACTGCGTATTCATTTCCGTGTTCTGATGTTGGGAGTGGACCGATCGTATCCACAATAACCCTATCGAAAGCCTGTTGTGGCGTTTCAGTTATGATTAACGGGGTTTTTGTATGCTTTGTTATCTTTGCTTTTTGACACTTATTACATTTTTTTATATATTGAGATATATCTCGTGTCATATTTTTCTAATAATAATGCCGTTTTATTTTGGCCATAGTTCTCAATATTCCAGTATGACCTCCTTGTATTGGGTCATCGTGGAACGTAAACAGTATTGCTTCTTTTTCTTTATCATTATTTGATAATAGGGTCACCGGCTTGAGTAGCGCTACTCTTAATGATTGTAAAATTTGATTGCCCATATTTTTAAAAGATTCTATTGAGATAGTTTCAAAGATCTTTTCGCTCGGTGCCACTTTGACTTGACTTATGTTGAGTATACCGGCTTCTTTTTCGAGCCTTTGAAAAAATTGACCTAAGTCGAGAATTCCATTGGTATACATATCGCAAATGTCAATTCTTGCTATAACTTTCTTGCCATGTTTGAATGTGGTTAAAGAATCAGTTATTCGCAAGGTTTTTTCGTACTTCGTCATTTACAATGACGTCATATACGTTGGGCTTAGAAGCATTAAGAGATTGTTTTTGCAAATCTTCTTTTTCTTTTTCGTTCCCTGCGCATTAATTTAACTGTTTATTTTGGTTTCTGGTAGTGACTTTCAGAATTTTATTATCGATTTGTATGTTTTGTAAGTCTGTGATTGTTATTCTTGATAGGTCATCTGCTACATAATTAACCCTTTAGATACTCTACTGTGAAATCATATTCCTCTAATTCAAGTCTCATTCGCGTTAGTTTCGAACTTGGATTTATCATTGAAAATAGATAAGTAAGTGCTCTGTGATCAGTTTTGACGGTGAAATGTCTACCACAAATGTATGGTCTGAAATGTGTTATTGCCCAATGAATAGCTGCTAATTCTTGTTCTGTTGTACTCTTGTTGCTCTCACCTTTTGTAAAGGCTCTTGATGCGTATGCAACTGGTAGCTGGAGTCCTTCTTTGTTTTGTGTTAAGGCTGCTCCACATGCGTACTTACTCGCATCAGTGATTATGCAAAATTCTTTGCTGAAATCTGGGTATTGCAATAGAATTGGGTTCATTAATGCCGATTTTAGATGTTCAAAAGCATTTTGACAGTCAGCTGTCCATTCAAATTTTACATCTTTTTTACATAATCTTGTTATGTGACGAGAATAGTCGGCAAAATTTTTTATGAATCTTCTGTAATAATTGCAAAATGCAATAAATCTTCTAGCGCTGTCCGCATCGTGGGGGACTGGATAATTTTGGATGACGTCGTATTTTGTGTCATCAGGCAAGATTCCTTTGTCTGTGCATTTATGCCCCAAAAAGGGGCCATGCATAAAAAATGAACATTTTTCGGGATGTAATTTTAGGTTGTGTTGCCTACATTTCTCAAACACATCTGTTAAGTTATTGAGCATATGTTTTTCAGAACAACCAATGACTATTAAATCGTCCATATAAAGGAATGCTTGAGAAGGTTCAAGTCCACTGAATGCTATAGTCATCATTCTCTGGAATGAATTTGGCGCTATCTTTAGACCAATTGGTAATCGCGTGAAGCGATATGAACCATTGTTTGTTGAAAAGGATGTAACATTTCGTGACTCTTTTTCGAGTTCTATCTGATGAAAACCTGACATTAAATCCAGGCACGAAAAGTACTTCGCCCTGCCCAGTTGATCTAGAATATCATCAATCCTTGTGAGTGGGAATTTATCGGACAACAATTTTTTATTGATCTGACGATAGTCAATTACTAATCGCCATTTTTTCTTTTCGGAATTAGGCAGTGATTTCTTTGGTACAAGTAACAGTGGGCTGTTATAAGCTGATACCGATGGTTCAACTATTTTGTCATCTATTAACTTTTGGACTTGTTTTTGTATCTCGTCTTTTTGACTATGAGGATTTCTGTAGTTCTTTATGTATATTGGTTCATCATCTTTCAGTCTCAGTTTTTGTTTATAAAAATTATTGGTAGTTATAGATTCGGTCGTCGCCGGTTGGCACGCTGATGCTCCATCGATGGCGTAAAAAGCGGCCTGCTTTTCACGCTTGTAGTCTCAGCTGCTGATGTCCGGGGCCTCTGAGCTCAGGCGATTCCGGTGCAGGTCATCGCACCAGATTTGTTGATTCTTTGTTTTATTTTCCTTTTCACTTCCTTCGCTTGGGGACTGGCTTTTCCCTTGGAGTCCCGTAGCAATGTTTGCATGTATACTCGCAGTATGCTGAGTATAATGGGCCCTCGCAGTCGTTTGGGCAGACCTTCTTTAATTTCGGTAGTTCCTTCACAGTTTGTGGACTTATTTTTACTTTTGGTTTTGCCACGTTTTGAATCGTAGAGTATGGGATTCTGGTTGTTGTGGTTTTATTTTCTCTTTCTTCTAATTGGGTTTTTATAAACTCTACCTCGGCGTGTAATTCCACCGAGGTATTCCAATTAGTCTGTGGGCTATTTAGTAGCCTCAATTTCTGCGCCTTTCTGGCTTTTAATTTTTTGACCACACCAGATTTTTTTCCCATCACTCTACTTACTGTGATTGTAGTATGTTATTTTCCTTCCTTTATTCCTCCATTGTAGCTGAATTTTCGTTTTCGTAATTTGGTCTGCTCCTTTTGGTCACGCCTATCGTTTGGTGACCACTGTCACGGTCGCCATGTAGTAGGTTCAAAGAAATATTAAGGAACACCAATAGTCCCTTTTGGTTTGAGCTCAGTTTATTGAATAATTCTTAATTCTATAACAATTGTCGACTATAGCTAAGACCGCGTAGCTGCGCTGCTAGTCATGCAGGCAGAGGAGCGGTATGCTTATGTATAAACATACTTATGTATAAATGTATAAGTGTTTACATAAGAGTATGTATGTTTATATACCGTCGCGTCGGTAGAGTGAGGATATATCATATTGCATATTGGGCCAACGCGGCCGCGCGTGTTATATTTGCCGACACAGCAATTGTGCAGCACCATGCACTCATGGGTGGTCATGTTATTTAAGAGGCAAATGCACTTGAATGTTGCGCACATAAATATTGTAACTAATTGCTACAATATGTTTATATTGTTATTAATATGTTATTCCACAACATGCTACATCCCCCCTCTTTAGAAAAATAACGTAATTATATGGAGTTATTTTCTAAAAAAAATTTTTTTTTTATATAAAAATTTATTACTTATTATTGTTTCTCTTTTTTTTTTTTTTTTTTTATATATTTTTTCTTTCGAATGTTCGAGTGTTTGTTTAATGATACATGTGGTAAAATTATATTTGTATATGTATAGTGTCATTAAATGTTGGTAATTTATTTGTTTAAATTTCTTTCTCTTGTTTTATATTTATTATTTGAAAAAAATTTTTTTTTTTTTTTTTTTTTGTTTTATATATGTATATATATTAATTGATTAAAATTTTTAACCTATCTTTATGCACTAATTGTTTCTTATTCTTTGTATCTGTAATTAAAATGTTATCCCTATCTTTTATTTCTTCTATGATGTATGGGCCTAAATATTTAGATTCTAGCTTATGACCCGTATCATTACTTAATAAAACCTTATCTCCTATTTCTAATTCAATATTTTTTACCTTCCTATCATATATTTCCTTATTCTTTGCTTTGTGCTGTTCTAACATAATTCTTGCTCTTTTATAAGCTTGTTCTAATCTAAATTTTGATTCCTTAGCATAATCTTCTATGTTATATAGTGGATTTATCCTATCAACACTATTAAATTGTTGTGGCAAATTTGAAGTTTTGCCGAACACCAACTCATATGGACAATAATCATGTGCCATAGAGGGTGTTGTATTAAAACAATATGCGAAGTACCGTATCCATACATCCCAGTCAGTTTTGTCAACTGAAATGTATGATCGTAAATATTCATTGAGTGTTCGGTGGCTTCGCTCCACAGTGCGTACAGTTTGGTGATGATGTGCAGTTGAAGTTATCTTTTTTACTTGCAAGTTTTTGTATAAATCTTCAATTATTGAGTTTCTATATTCTGTTCCCATGTCCGTAATGAACGTCTTCATTGGACCGTACCGCAGAATGAAATCTTCAAATATAGCTTTCGCTACTGTTTTTGCACTTTTGTCTTTAATTGGCCGTGTTCTGATGTTGGGAGTGGACCGATCGTATCCACAATAACCCTATCGAAAGCCTGTTGTGGCGTTTCAGTTATGATTAACGGTGTTTTTGTATGCTTTGTTATCTTTGCTTTTTGACACTTATTACATTTTTTTATATATTGAGATATATCTCGTGTCATATTTTTCCAATAATAATGCCTTTTTATTTTGGCCATAGTTCTCAATATTCCAGTATGACCTCCTTGTATTGGGTCATCGTGGAACGTAAACAGTATTGCTTCTTTTTGTTTATCATTATTTAATAATAGGGTCACCGGCTTGAGTAGCGCTACTCTTAATGATTGTAAAATTTGATTGCCCATATTTTTAAAAGATTCTATTGAGACAGTTTCAAAGATCTTTTCGCTCGGTGCCACTTTGACTTGACTTATGTTGAGTATACCGGCTTCTTTTTCGAGCCTTTGAAAAAATTGACCTAAGTCGAGAATTCCATTGGTATACATATCGCAAATGTCAATTCTTGCTATAACTTTCTTGCCATGTTTGAATGTGGTTAAAGAATCAGTTATTCGCAAGGTCACTACTTTTCGTACTTCGTCATTTACAATGACGTCATATACATTGGGCTTAGAAACATTAAGAGATTGTTTTTGCAAATCTTCTTTTTCTTTTTCGTTCCCTGCGCAGGAATTTAACTGTTTATTTTGGTTTCTGGTAGTGACTTTCAGAATTTTATTATCGTTTTGTATGTTTTGTAAGTCTTTGATTGTTATTCTTGAGAGGGCATCTGCTACATAATTATCTTTACCCTTTAGATACTCTACTGTGAAATCATATTCCTCTAATTCAAGTCTCATTCGCGTTAGTTTCGAACTTGGATTTATCATTGAAAATAGATAAGTAAGTGCTCTGTGATCAGTTTTGACGGTGAAATGTCTACCACAAATGTATGGTCTGAAATGTGTTATTGCCCAATGAATAGCTGCTAATTCTTGTTCTGTTGTACTCTTGTTGCTCTCACCTTTTGTAAAGGCTCTTGATGCGTATGCAACTGGTAGCTGGAGTCCTTCTTTGTTTTGTTGTTTTCGGCTAGCCTCTAGCATCAGCTGGTCGTCGCCGGTTGGCACGCTGATGCTCCATCGATGGCGTAAAAAGCGGCCTGCTTTTCACGCTTGTAGTCTCAGCTGCTGATGTCCGGGGCCTCTGAGCTCAGGCGATTCCGGTGCAGGTCATCGCACCAGATTTGTTGATTCTTTGTTTTATTTTCCTTTTCACTTCCTTCGCTTGGGGACTGGCTTTTCCCTTGGAGTCCCGTAGCAATGTTTGCATGTATACTCGCAGTATGCTGAGTATAATGGGCCCTCGCAGTCGTTTGGGCAGACCTTCTTTAATTTCGGTAGTTCCTTCACAGTTTGTGGACTTATTTTTACTTTTGGTTTTGCCACGTTTTGAATCGTAGAGTATGGGATTCTGGTTGTTGTGGTTTTATTTTCTCTTTCTTCTAATTGGGTTTTTATAAACTCTACCTCGGCGTGTAATTCCACCGAGGTATTCCAATTAGTCTGTGGGCTATTTAGTAGCCTCAATTTCTGCGCCTTTCTGGCTTTTAATTTTTTGACCACACCAGATTTTTTTCCCATCACTCTACTTACTGTGATTGTAGTATGTTATTTTCCTTCCTTTATTCCTCCATTGTAGCTGAATTTTCGTTTTCGTAATTTGGTCTGCTCCTTTTGGTCACGCCTATCGTTTGGTGACCACTGTCACGGTCGCCATGTAGTAGGTTCAAAGAAATATTAAGGAACACCAATAGTCCCTTTTGGTTTGAGCTCAGTTTATTGAATAATTCTTAATTCTATAACAATTGTCGACTATAGCTAAGACCGCGTAGCTGCGCTGCTAGTCATGCAGGCAGAGGAGCGGTATGCTTATGTATAAACATACTTATGTATAAATGTATAAGTGTTTACATAAGAGTATGTATGTTTATATACCGTCGCGTCGGTAGAGTGAGGATATATCATATTGCATATTGGGCCAACGTGGCCGCGCGTGTTATATTTGCCGACACAGCAATTGTGCAGCACCATGCACTCATGGGTGGTCATGTTATTTAAGAGGCAAATGCACTTGAATGTTGCGCACATAAATATTGTAACTAATTGCTACAATATGTTTATATTGTTATTAATATGTTATTCCACAACATGCTACAGTTCCTTTCTCGTCCCTTGGGATATTTATGCTATCTCTTGGGCCAGGTTCGGCACAACAAAATTTATTTTTGCCCCGGTGAAAATTAGAACTCGTTTGTGTAATTATTAGTTTTGTTGGTGTATTTATTTACGATTATTTACGGGCTTGGTTGGATATGACAAGTTTCTCTGAAGGAGTCCCGAACTTTGACAGCGCTGCTTGTGGCTGGGGTCCCTCGACGCTCGATCCCAGTCCGTCTCTCGTTCCTTGTGTTTCTCTGGTTCCTGTTTCAGACTCGTGATATAAATATCTTGTCTGATATCTCCCTCTTCAGAATAATGCCGGCGCGTTAATGGGCATTAGGATGTATCCTATGGCTTTTCTCTCACGCTCCTGGCGTATTCTGATCTTCTAGGGACGGTGTTCTAGTCCTATTCCAAGGACCTGCTGGTTGCAGGATAACTTGGAAGTTTACTCGTAAGGCCTTCCTAAATTATTTTAACTTTCTTGATCCTTTCACTCGTTTTGTTTCACTAGTATGAGTCTTTAAGGTTACTCGTAAGGCCTTAAAACTCCCTTGGTTGATCACGACTTGTAGACTTGATGAATTCCACTTCCTCTGTGGCTGTGCGCCCATCCATTCCCTTGTCCTTGTCTTCCTCGCTTGTATACACTGACATCCATCACTTTCTTATGTTGGCGTCACCTTCCCATTGGCCGCCACTCGTATCCCGTTGACTTTCGCTGCTCTTCCTTTTCTGGCGGCGTTGCCGTCGCCCGTCGCTCCCCCTCGATTCGCTTGTCACACCCAACTTCGCTCACATTATTCCCACATTATAATTGTGCATACATATATATTCATTTTATTTAAACTTAATCTATTGTTTAATAATAATTTGCCTGATTAATCTAATATGTAATGGTAATTGATTTTATATATATCGCAATCCGCATATTGTATCTATTGGATAGAGGGCCTCCCCATTGCTCATCCCTCCCCCTTCAGCTTGCATATTCCCCTCACAAATCCACAAACCATTATTGATTCTCGCATCTATGCTCTCCCCCCTACTCCCCGATTCACAAGCATAGCCCTCACTTGGTTTCGTTTCGGTACCAAGCGTCCCCCGCACCCGTCTTTCGGGCTTGCTTGGCCCTCACTTTTGCTCTCTTTTGTTCGCATGATTTCGGCTGCTCGCGATCTAACTGCTTTCCGTTTCGCATGTGTGACGTAGGCAGAGAGTGCCTGCATTGGCCACCGGTACCCTCTCTCGCGGTCGCACACGCATAGTATACGTGTAATGTGGGTGTATGCTCATTCACCGCATTGTTCCCCACATCACACGCATGGCATTCTAATGCATACATTTCTCTTACGGCCTCTCTGTACTCTTGGATTTCTTAATAGGCCGATGCCCTTTTTTGCTTGTAATTATGCCCTCAAGCCTTGTTTCATTTGCTCTTATACAGCCGAAACTCTTGCATTATGTTACCCACGCATCTTCCCGCTTGTACGAAATCGCCAGCGGTTGCGTGTGGCTCGATTGGCCCCGTTCGATCGGCCTCTTTTATTGGCTCTTATACGGTCGAACTTATCGTGTTATGTTTCCCACGCATCTTCCCGCTTGTACGAAATCGCCAGCGGTTGCGTGGGGTTCGATCGGCCAAGTTTGACCGGCCTCGTTTATTGGCTCTTATACGGCCGAACTCATCGTGTTATGTTTCCCACGCATCTTCCCGCTTGTACGAAATCGCCAGCGGTTGCGTGGGGTTCGATCGGCCAAGTTTGACCGGCCTTGTTCCATTTGTACATTTACAGCCGATTTTATTCTTATATCGTATCTTTGGTTTGTGTCTTGACTGCGTTTGTATCTGGCCGTTTGTTGCAGCGTTGGAATGTTTTTTTTTTTTTTAATTCGTTTATTTGGTAAAAGAGGAATTACAAATAGGTTAACAAAAAAAAAAAGGAGAAGAAAGTGGGAGATTGAAGATGAGACTGCGGGACCGCCTGGGGGTATTGCATCGCAGGGTGTGTGGGGGTGGGGGGGATGTGGGCTTCTCAGACCCCGCCTGTATTGCGCTGCCTTTCGCGCGCGCGTAGCTTGCTGATCACCTGTTTCGCAAAGGTGCAAATAGCTGTCCAATTTCTTTGGTTTAACGTCATCAGTGGAACCAGATTCTGTGAAGATAATGGCTCGCCACAGAGCAGTTCGGCCGCCTGCCTTCTGTCGCAAACATAGTGCATGCGAAGAGAGCATGATCACTCGCCTGGTGACCAAATCTGAAGAGATATTCCCCAAAGCATCCATGACCGCTAAGTATCTGTGTCAGCTCGAAAGTTACCGCGCCATGCTTCCGTTGCAGCCACATTTTCAGATCGGGAATAAGCCTGAATGTCCACCTGCCCTTAATCGAGTTCGTCCAGCGAAGTTGCCAAGCGTCCCAGCTTTCCTGACGTACCGCAGCCTTGACACCCTTTAGCTCAGCAGGACTCGGCGCTGACTCCATCTTGGTGGCATAGATGCGTTGTGCTTCATGTGATAGCAGGTCGATGGGCGTCATACCTGCTATGACAAGAGCTGCATCGTCTGATATTGTGCGAAAGCCGCAACAGACCCTCAGCACCGCAAGACGGTATGTGGTCTCTAGGCGTCTCCTATATGTCTTGACCGTCATGGCATTAGCCCAGGCTGGTGCCCCATAGAGCATAGTGGACTTCATGACATTCATCAGGAGCAGGCGCCGACCCTGTTTTGGGCCTCTGCTGTTGAGCATGATGCGGCTAAGTGACCGTCCCAACTCAGCTGCCCTGGCTCCAACAAGCTCCAGATGCTCCTTGAAGGACAGGCGCGTGTCCAGGTGTATACCGAGATACCCGTGAAGAGGTAATCGTGGTGGCGTCCACGATGATGTTGGCAACCTCAACCGTTTTACGACTACTTATTAGCACAGCTTCCGTCTTTTGTACTGCAAGCTCGAGACCTGCAGAAGCTAGCCAGTCCTTAGCCATTCCGATGGAACGCGCAGTTATTTCCTCGGCTTGTGCCAGATATTTAGCCACCACTAGTATGGCAACATCGTCAGCGAAGCCCACCTGTAGTATGCTCCGAAGATATATTGAGAGACACCAATTGTACTTTTTAGTTTGAGCTCAGTTTATTGAATAATTCTTAATTCTATAACAATTGTCGACTATAGCTAAGACCGCGTAGCTGCGCTGCTAGTCATGCAGGCAGAGGAGCGGTATGCTTATGTATAAACATACTTATGTATAAATGTATAAGTGTTTACATAAAAGTATGTATGTTTATATACCGTCGCATCGGTAGAGTGAGGATGTATCATATTGCATATTGGGCCAACGCGGCCGCGCGTGTCATATTTGCCGACACAACAATTGTCCAGCACCATGCACTCATGGGTGGTCATGTTACTTAAGAGGCAAATGCACTTGAATGTTGCGCACATAAATATTGTAACTAATTGCTACAATATGTTTGTATTGTTGTTAATATGTTATTCCAAAACATGCTACATCCCCCCTCTTTAGAAAAATAACGTAATTATATGGAGTTATTTTCTAAAATTTTTTTTTTTATATATAAAAATTTATTTACTTATTATTGTTTCTCTTTTTTTTTTTAAAATTTTTTTTTCTTTTGAATGTTTGAGTGTTTGTTTAATGATACATGTAAGATGTGTGCTGGGTTGCTGGTGGTTTTGGTAGCCCTGGCGATTGAGAGAAGAAGAGGAAAGTTGGCGAGAGAAGTAGCATCATCGGTGAAAAAGTTGTCTGCGAGAAAAGTCGAAAGTCGTCGGTAAAAATAAGTAGAAGAATGAAGTCGCTTTAAACGTTGTATTTAATTAAGCCTAATTTGTAAACCCCTCCCTACTGATGCTGATTTGTTTTTGTAAACTGATTTAGCACTATAACTCTATTTGTTTTTATACAAATAAACCTATTACACATTACATTTGGGGGCTCGTCCTTGTCCTATCGTGCTATCGGCTAATATAAAGACAATTAGTGCTTAAGTTGTGAAATGGTTTTTAAAAGTTGGTAAAAATCATTTAAAGTTGTAAGTTGCTATTGGAAAATTCCCGAGAACAGTTGTGAAATCAAGAGAGTTGTTGTTGTTGAACAAAGCGGTAATGACGAAAACGAAGCGTACTCCGGCAAAAAACACTGAAAAAAAAACGCGCGGGCGCCGAAATGTCGCGACAAAACGAGACCTTGGAAAAAGCTGACGAAATTGAAATACACGAAGAGAAGCAAGAAGTTGCATGTATAACAAGAGCAAGAGAAGTACGCGAAGCGTTGATGCTGGACTTAGTCGAAAAACGAGAAGAGAATACGAAAGAGAATAATATGGAAGAAGAGAACAACACGATGTTGAAAAATTTGATACAGTTGCTGACGCTGAAAATCGAAGCTGACGAAGTGAAACAGGGTGACTCAGGCATTCAAGCAGACGATTTTGCTAAAGTGGTACCCAACTATGATGGACAAAGTATGCCTGTGGAGATGTGGTTCAATAATTTTGAACTGAATGCTGAGGCCTATGGATTAACTATGAAGCAAAAATATGTTCAGGCACGATCTAAAATGACTAAAGTTGCAAAGTTATTTTTAGATTCAACTCCAGTACGCAGTTATGACGATCTTCGTGTCCAATTGGAAAACGAATTCGGCATGGACGACGTATGTAGCGCTAATATACATCAGAAGCTACGTGAGCGTAAGATGCAGAAAGAAGAAACCTTTCGAGAGTACATGTTTCATATGAAGTCAATCGCAGCAGAAGGCAATATAGATATGAAATCGGTACTGCGCTATATAGTAGACGGTTTGAAAATGAAGAACGACTTAAAGATCAACTTATATTGCGCCCAGTCATTCAGAGAGCTACGAGAAAAGTATGAAATCTATCAGCACGCAATGGAAATGGCAAAGATCGATGTGCCACAAGGTCTGAAGAAAGTTAACCAGAGAAACTACGAGAAAAAGCCTCGTTGCTTTAACTGCGGATCAAGTGAGCATCTTAGAAAGGAATGCAATGTGACAACAAAATGTTTTCGCTGCAATGGTGAGGGTCATATCTCAAAGAACTGTCCAAAGATTGCGAATATTGATGCAGTGTATAATTCGAAGCGCAAGGAGACTGCAAACATTGCTATAGTACAAAATCCAAAACGCATAAAGGAAGTCGACATAAAAGGTTGCAACATTAACGCTTTGGTTGACACAGGAGCGGATGTGTCTTTGGTGTCCAGAAGCGCTGCAAAGAAGATTGGAGTTAAAAGTCTGGAGAAAGCTGTCAAGAATTTGGTGGGTCTAGGCGGAAATGTTACTCATCCGCTTGGTACTTTTCAAGCTGAGGTCAAGGTGGACGACGTCCAGACAGTCCAAAAATTTGTTGTGGTCGCAAACGAAGATGTGCCGTATGAAGTGGTACTCGGCTATGACTTTATGGAAAAGTTCTTCGTTACGTCGTCGGAAGCAGGATATAAGTTTTATCCCCAGCAGGGGGATAAAACTTCTGAGGATAATCAGTTAAGTATTTTTAATGTAACAGAAACCGACTCTGATATAGATGTACCCTCAGATTTCGAAAATGATGTGCGAGCAATGATCAGCGACTACAAGGCCGTGGAATACCCAAACGTTGAAGAGAGAACCCAGAATGCTGCAGAAGTAACTGATGCAGTTAGTCTACAGATTGTCCCAGATGGTGTTATCTTGCCGTTTCGCCAAGCACCAAGTCGTCTGCCGGCTATTGAAGCTGCAGCAGTGAAGCAACAAGTCGACGAATGGCTCAATGCTGGAATCGTTCGCCGATCGTCATCCAATTTTGCCAGTCGAGTCGTTGTGGTCAAAAAGAAAGATGGCTGCTATAGAATCTGCGTAGATTTTCGAAAGTTGAACAGTATGGTGTTGAAGGATGGGTTTCCGGTTCCGATAATTGACGATGTCCTAGAGAAGCTGCAGGCCGCAAAGTTTTTTACGGTCATGGACTTAGAGAATGGTTTTTTTCACGTGCCGATTGAAGAAACAAGTAAAAAATACACAGCATTTGTGACCAAGGAGGGATTATTCGAATTCAACAAAGCCCCGTTTGGATTCTGTAATTCACCTGCAGTATTTATCCGATATGTGACAAATGTTTTTCAACCGTTGTTAAATGCTGACGTGCTGGATCTGTATATGGATGATATTATAATCCATGCAACGACAGCAGAAGACTGTCTCAATAAGATGAAAAAAGTTTTTGACACAGCAGCAGCGTTTGGACTTAAAATTAAATGGAAAAAGTGTCACTTTTTAAAAAACACTGTTGATTTTTTTGGGTCATACGATCTGCGACGGACAAATTAAGCCAGGACAAGAGAAGACCAAAGCTGTCAATAAGTTTAAAGTACCAGAAAATATAAAGGCAATTCAAGCATTTCTGGGCTTAACTGGATTTTTTCGCAAGTTTATTAAGGGGTATTCAATTATTGCCCGACCATTGACTGATCTTTTGCGTAAAGACGTTGCTTTTAGGATGGATGCGGTTGCACTCAAGGCTTTTGAAGAATTAAAAAGAGCTCTCACTGTCGAACCAGTACTGAAACTGTGTGATCGCAATGCCAACACAGAAATTCACACAGACGCGTCAAAAATGTGATTTGGAGCAGCATTGTTGCAATGGAAGGATGGCCAGTTGCATCCAGTGTGGTTTTGGAGCAAAAAGTCTTCGGAAACAGAGGCTCGACAGCATAGCTACATTTTGGAAGCGAAAGCAGTATACCTTGCCTGCCAAAAGTTTAGACAGTACGTTTTGGGCATCAGGTTTAAAGTTGTTACTGATTGCGCAGCTTTTAAGCAGACAATAAACAAGAAGGATGTTCCTAGAGACGTGGCGCGATGGATTGTCTATTTGCAGGATTTTGACTTCAATGTGGAGCATAGAGCTGGAGAGAGACTTAAACATGTGGATTGTCTCAGTCGCTATCCACAAGGAATTATGATTATACGATCGGAAACGTCGGCAAGATTTAAAAAAGCACAGCAAGAGGATACAATGTCAAAGGCTCTGATTGAATTGTTGCAAAATCAACCCTATGAAGATTTTAAATTAAAAGGCGGTCTGTTATACAAAACGGTTGGCGGTAATGAACTTTTGGTTGTCCCGAAACAAATGGAAAAAGAGATCATTGTGGAAGCCCACAATGTTGGCCACTACGCGATGCAAAAGACAATGCATGCAGTTCAGCAGTCTTATTGGATACCGCATTTAGAGTCAAAAGTTGCCCGAATTATAAATAACTGCGTCAAATGCATAATTTATAACAAAAAGTTTGGCAAAAAGGAAGGATTGATGCAGGTGATAGACAAAGGAGATAGACCATTAGAAACGATACATGTGGATCATCTTGGGCCTTTAGACGCAACATCAAAACAATATAAGTATATATTTGCTATGGTCGACGCCTTCACGAAATTTGTTTGGTTATATCCAACAAAAACAACAAGTTGCGAGGAAGTTCTACGAAAGTTAAAAGAGTGGTCTGCTATATTTGGTAACGCTGTTCGAATTATCAGTGACAGAGGATCTGCGTTTATAGCTAAAGATTTCGAGGAATATATTAAGTCGAACGGAATTCACCATGTTTGGACAACAACGGGCGTTCCAAGAGGCAACGGTCAGATCGAACGTGTAAACAGATCTATCATTACGATTATTTCCAAGCTGTCTGCGGATGAACCGGCAAAATGGTTTAAGTACGTGCCAAATGTGCAAAGAGCTATTAATTCTCATGTCAATGTATCAACGAAAAGATCACCATTTGAACTAATGATGGGTGTTCAAATGAATAATGGGCCAGAGAATCGGATTCTTAAGTTGTTACAGGAGGAAGTATGCGATAAATTCGATGAAGAGAGACAGTCGATGAGAGCTTCTGCCAAATGGGAAATTACTAAAGCCCAGGAAGCATACAAGAAACAATATGATTCAAAACGCAAGATTGATAACGTATATAAAGTTGGAGATTTGGTAGCGATTCGGCGTACACAGTTTGTTGCGGGTCGCAAGCTTGCGAGTGAATATCTTGGACCGTACGAGGTTATAGCAGCTAAACGATGCGGAAGATATAATGTTAAGAAAGCAGCAGCAGATATCGAAGGGCCAATGCTCACAGCTACTAGCTCAGACAATATGAAGTATTGGCGGACCAACCAGGATTCGGACGAGTTGTCATCGGGGTCGGATGACTAAGTTCAGGATGGCCGAATGTAAGATGTGTGCTGGGTTGCTGGTGGTTTTGGTAGCCCTGGCGATTGAGAGAAGAAGAGGAAAGTTGGCGAGAGAAGTAGCATCATCGGTGAAAAAGTTGTCTGCGAGAAAAGTCGAAAGTCGTCGGTAAAAATAAGTAGAAGAATGAAGTCGCTTTAAACGTTGTATTTAATTAAGCCTAATTTGTAAACCCCCCTACTGATGCTGATTTGTTTTTGTAAACTGATTTAGCACTATAACTCTATTTGTTTTTATACAAATAAACCTATTACACATTACATACATGTGGTAAAATTATATTTGTATATGTATAGTGTCATTAAATGTTGGTAATTTATTTGTTTAAATTTCTTTCTCTTGTTTTATTGTTATTATTATTTTTTTTTTTTATATATATTAATTGATTAAGATTTTTAACCTATCTTTATGCACTAATTGTTTCTTATTCTTTGTATCTTTAATTAAAATGTTATCCCTATCTTTTATTTCTTCTATGATGTATGGGCCTAAATACTTAGATTCTAGCTTATGACCCGTATCATTATGTAATAAAACCTTATCTCCTATTTCTAATTCAATATTTTTTACCTTTCTATCATATATTTCCTTATTCTTCGCTTTGTGATGTTCTAACATAATTCTTGCTCTTTTATAAGCCTGTTCTAATCTAAATTTTGATTTCTTAGCATAATCTTCTATGTTATATAGTGGATTTATCTTATCAACACTATTAAATTGTTGTGGTAAATTTGAAGTTTTACCGAACACCAACTCATATGGACAATAATCATGTGCCATAGAGGGTGTTGTATTAAAACAATATGCGAAGTACCGTATCCATACATCCCAGTCAGTTTTGTCAACTGAAATGTATGATCGTAAATATTCATTGAGTGTTCGGTGGCTTCGCTCCACAGTGCGTACAGTTTGGTGATGATGTGCAGTTGAAGTTATCTTTTTTAATTTGCAAGTTTTTGCATAAATCTTCAATTATTGAGTTTCTATATTCTGTTCCCATGTCCGAAATGAACGTCTTCATTGGACCGTACCGCAGAATGAAATCTTCAAATATAGCTTTCGCTACTGTTTTTGCTCTTTTGTCTTTAATTGGTATTATTACAAGGTATTTTGTTAGGTCGCAGATTAAAGTTACTGCGTATTCATTTCCGTGTTCTGATGTTGGGAGTGGACCGATCGTATCCACAATAACCCTATCGAAAGCCTGTTGTGGCGTTTCAGTTATGATTAACGGGGTTTTTGTATGCTTTGTTATCTTTGCTTTTTGACACTTATTACATTTTTTTATATATTGAGATATATCTCGTGTCATATTTTTCTAATAATAATGCCGTTTTATTTTGGCCATAGTTCTCAATATTCCAGTATGACCTCCTTGTATTGGGTCATCGTGGAACGTAAACAGTATTGCTTCTTTTTCTTTATCATTATTTGATAATAGGGTCACCGGCTTGAGTAGCGCTACTCTTAATGATTGTAAAATTTGATTGCCCATATTTTTAAAAGATTCTATTGAGATAGTTTCAAAGATCTTTTCGCTCGGTGCCACTTTGACTTGACTTATGTTGAGTATACCGGCTTCTTTTTCGAGCCTTTGAAAAAATTGACCTAAGTCGAGAATTCCATTGGTATACATATCGCAAATGTCAATTCTTGCTATAACTTTCTTGCCATGTTTGAATGTGGTTAAAGAATCAGTTATTCGCAAGGTTTTTTCGTACTTCGTCATTTACAATGACGTCATATACGTTGGGCTTAGAAGCATTAAGAGATTGTTTTTGCAAATCTTCTTTTTCTTTTTCGTTCCCTGCGCATTAATTTAACTGTTTATTTTGGTTTCTGGTAGTGACTTTCAGAATTTTATTATCGATTTGTATGTTTTGTAAGTCTGTGATTGTTATTCTTGATAGGTCATCTGCTACATAATTAACCCTTTAGATACTCTACTGTGAAATCATATTCCTCTAATTCAAGTCTCATTCGCGTTAGTTTCGAACTTGGATTTATCATTGAAAATAGATAAGTAAGTGCTCTGTGATCAGTTTTGACGGTGAAATGTCTACCACAAATGTATGGTCTGAAATGTGTTATTGCCCAATGAATAGCTGCTAATTCTTGTTCTGTTGTACTCTTGTTGCTCTCACCTTTTGTAAAGGCTCTTGATGCGTATGCAACTGGTAGCTGGAGTCCTTCTTTGTTTTGTGTTAAGGCTGCTCCACATGCGTACTTACTCGCATCAGTGATTATGCAAAATTCTTTGCTGAAATCTGGGTATTGCAATAGAGTTGGGTTCATTAATGCCGATTTTAGATGTTCAAAAGCATTTTGACAGTCAGCTGTCCATTCAAATTTTACATCTTTTTTACATAATCTTGTTATGTGACGAGAATAGTCGGCAAAATTTTTTATGAATCTTCTGTAATAATTGCAAAATGCAATAAATCTTCTAGCGCTGTCCGCATCGTGGGGGACTGGATAATTTTGGATGACGTCGTATTTTGTGTCATCAGGCAAGATTCCTTTGTCTGTGCATTTATGCCCCAAAAAGGGGCCATGCATAAAAAATGAACATTTTTCGGGATGTAATTTTAGGTTGTGTTGCCTACATTTCTCAAACACATCTGTTAAGTTATTGAGCATATGTTTTTCAGAACAACCAATGACTATTAAATCGTCCATATAAAGGAATGCTTGAGAAGGTTCAAGTCCACTGAATGCTATAGTCATCATTCTCTGGAATGAATTTGGCGCTATCTTTAGACCAATTGGTAATCGCGTGAAGCGATATGAACCATTGTTTGTTGAAAAGGATGTAACATTTCGTGACTCTTTTTCGAGTTCTATCTGATGAAAACCTGACATTAAATCCAGGCACGAAAAGTACTTCGCCCTGCCCAGTTGATCTAGAATATCATCAATCCTTGTGAGTGGGAATTTATCGGACAACAATTTTTTATTGATCTGACGATAGTCAATTACTAATCGCCATTTTTTCTTTTCGGAATTAGGCAGTGATTTCTTTGGTACAAGTAACAGTGGGCTGTTATAAGCTGATACCGATGGTTCAACTATTTTGTCATCTATTAACTTTTGGACTTGTTTTTGTATCTCGTCTTTTTGACTATGAGGATTTCTGTAGTTCTTTATGTATATTGGTTCATCATCTTTCAGTCTCAGTTTTTGTTTATAAAAATTATTGGTAGTTATAGATTCGGTTTCCAAACCGAACACATCACTATACTGTGTGCATAATTTGGTTAGTTGGCTATTGAACTGTGGTGGAAAATTCTTCGAGAGTGTCGCTAATACCGTTTTCTCTCTATCTTCTGAACTTGTTTTAACTACTTCGTAGTTCGAAAGTGATTCGTACTGCAAGTTATTTATATTGACTATTTGATTTGTGTTTGTTGTATTTATCAATTTTATGAATGCGTTTTGAGAAGATGCTA
This sequence comes from Drosophila tropicalis, assembly GCF_018151085.1. Lineage (NCBI taxonomy): Eukaryota > Metazoa > Arthropoda > Insecta > Diptera > Drosophilidae > Drosophila > Drosophila tropicalis. The sequence goes on from NW_027173484.1 coordinate 68,740, forward strand.
TGGTATTTGCTATGTAAATACCCTGCTGAATTTCTTGGTTCGGAATTAATATACTGTCTTCCACTGAGGTTATTTCAATTTTTCGGACAACTTGTGATCTTGCTGGCAGAACTACGGAGTTGTTGCCAGAACTGTATGCTATTGGTACATATATGGGATATTGTAAATTATTTGGTCTAATTATAAGCCAATCCTCAGTCGGTTTGAAATCTAATTGACAGTTATATTTTCTTATGAAATCGATACCTAGTATTCCATCACAAGGAATAGCGAATTGTAAATTTACGATATGAAAATCGTGTGGAATTATGTATTTAGAGGTTTGTATTTCTATGGAAGTAAGTCCTTTTGATTTTGTTATTTCTTGACTTATTCCCTGTATATTTATTATTTGATTGGTTTCAATATATTGGAAGTTGTCGGAATTTTCTTTTAATATGGATATGTCAGCACCTGTGTCTATTAAAAATACTAACTCTTTTCCTGTTGCTACGTTAGTGAAACTTGCAAATGTGCTTTGACTGAGACTGATGGTGTAAACCTTGTAATTTTTTATTGTTGAGTATCTAAAGGTTGTTGGGAGTTTCCCGAATTATTCTGGGCTACCCTAACATTGTTATTATTAGAGTTATAACCTCTATTTTGTTGGTTATTTCCTCTATTCCCTCTGTTATTATTTCTGCCGTAACCTCTGTTGTTTCCTCTCTGGTTATAGTTCTGGTTATAATTTTGGCCATTGCTGTAATTATTATTATAATTGTTATAATTATTATAATTACCGCGACTATTACCTCTACCACGATAATTATATCTGTTATTATAATTAACCCGGCCTCTTTGGGCAAACATAACAGTGTTTGGCTTTCCATTTATTTCGGTACTCTTTCGTAAGTATTTTAGTATTACCTCATCCATGGTTTTAAAATTGCCGGCGTCAAGAATTGCTTTGAGTCTTGCTTGCTCGCAATTTTGGACCATTGCTTCTATAGCATCGTCAACGCTATACCTCTGGGCCATTTCTGCCGACATACCGTCGTCGATATACGCAGCTTCTAAGAGTTTGCGTAAATTGTTGACTTCCGATGTATATTTTTCAGCTGTTTTACCACTCTGGGTGGTTTTGTTTAGTTTGGCTTTAATTACTTTGGGTGTTTCACCAACTATAGTGTCTTGCAATTTTTGTATTATTGCTTCAATTGATGTCTCGTTTTGGACTGCGTACAGTGTTGGGGCACTAATTTTTGATTTTATTACCACAACAGCTATATCTTCAAAATCACCTTTCATCATATTTACCATCTCCAAAGCTGTTATGAATCTTCGGAGATGTAATTTTTGTCCATTGAATTCTGGAATGGCGTTTGAAGTGTCCTTCATGTATGCCCTTCGGGCGGTTAATTCTGCCATCCTGTCAGTTGTGTTTATTACACTTGTATTGGTGTCCAAATCTGATTCGTTGTCTTGTTCAGACAACGCTTCTATATCAGGTAATGTTAATAGCGCAGGAATTGCTAGATCGCTTAGATCGTTCTCTTCTATTTCTTCCTCGCTTGTTTCAGATTCTTCACCTTCTTGCTCTGTTTCCTTTTTACAGGTGTCTATGCTCAGGGGTGAATTAAGGACGGTAGGTACAAATATATCAAGATTGTATTTTGTCTTTATAGAGATTAGGTTTGTACGTAACTTGATCAGTAGATTGGAAATCTTTGACCAATTTCCTTTACCTATGCTCTCTCTATTAACATGCACTAAATTTCTTGCTTCGTTGAATGAATCAACTAGAATTTTTGCGTGCTTGTTTATTGTTTCCTTTTGAATGTTTCTATTTTGTGTAACGCATTTATATGATTTTTTGAAATTTTCTTTAATATTTTGGATATGGAGAAGTAATTCTTCCCATTCCATGCTTCAAAGTTTATTTTTGTGTTTTTTTTTTTTTTTTTTTTTTTTTAATTCCGTGAGAGATCGATTATCTCTATGGGTTCTTCAAACAGTTTATGTACCCAGGTGGGTAGAATTCTATTTTTTTGCTTTAGGCGATTATATGCTTCTACTATGGATCTTTCTACCAAGTGGGCTATCCTTGATTTGAATTTTTTGTTATTCACAATCCAGTATTTAATTTCTTTATATTTTGGATTGGTTTCACCTCTGTTGAAGAGGAAATCTAAGAATAGAACATGTTTGTTCAAATATTTAAGTTCTACTCGATCCATTTGTATATCATATCTAGGCCATTTGCTCTACTCTTATGTTTTTCTTGATTTTTGCTTTATTCTCGCAACAACTTATTATTGTTGAGCTTCATCCATCAGGTAGAAGCAAAATGTGCCTGTGGCATTTGTGTAACAGCACACATATGGTACTGTGAGGATGAAACTAATCTGTACCCAAGTGCAACCTCTTAGTGGGAATTCTTCTCCTGTTATATCTAGGTAAGCTAACCTAATCTGTATTAAACAAATCGAGCATTGGGGAGAATTACTTACTCAATTAAGTGGGAAACTATTCTGGGATGCCTATCTACTATCTTCCTAAAATAATCATCTATTTTACTCATCTTAATCAATTGATATATATTTTATTCAGCTTAAATATTTTTTTTTGGAAATTGATATATATATTTGTTCTTTTGATAATATTTTTTTTAAAATGCAGTTTTATTACAATTGTTGCATATGTTATTTAGATCTTATCAAGATCATTAGCATGGCTTAAGGCTCTTTTTGTTACACATTTATTGTGTAGTTTGTATGCTTTATATAACACATATGCGCTCATTATTATTACAATTACTAATAAAAGTGCATTTGTTGGTTTTAAGTCTACATTCGATGACTCTATTTTATTAATTACATTTGCAGTGGAGTCCACTGTTTTAGTATCTATTAACCCCATATTGGGTGTATCAAATGTATCATCAAACTTGCTTATTTTGTTATCGAACATTCCATCATTTAAAGAAAAGGTTTGGAATTTGGCTTTTAATTTTTTTTATGTAGTTTAGTTAAGTAGTAATTTAATAAAATTTCATCTTTCATCTTTCTTGTTGGCGATTACTGAGTATCTTTTCGTTCTTGGTGGCGGATTAGGGCATCTTTTCTTATTTGTCTGTGTTGGTTCTGTTTCTTGTTGTTGCTTTTTGGTTCCTTGTTGTTGCTGTTGTTGTTGGCGTTGTTGCCGTTGCATTTCTTGTTGTTGCTGTTGTTGGAGCAGTTGCCATTGCATTTCTTGTTGTTGCTATTGTTTGAGCTGTTGTTGTTGCTGTTGGTTTTGTTGTTGTCGCTGCTGTTGGATTTCTTATTGTTGCTGTTGGATTTGCCTCTCTCTTTCCATTATCGCCGCCAGCCGTTGTGTTGCTTGTGCCAACTGCACCGCCTCCTGCCGCGCCCTTTCTTCCCGCAACTCTTGCTCTCGCAACTCTGCCACCCTTTGGCACACCCACATGTGTTGCCACCGCGGATCGCACATCGCTAGATCCCTGTCACTGCCTGGAGTTTGGCTGGCCTCTCCATCAGCCGCATATGCCTCAGCCACGGCCTGCTCCTCCGATTCGTTGGCTTCTGATATATTGTCCACCGTACGAAGCGGAATTGGCGGCCGTGCTGGCTGCCAAGCTTGTGCCGTTGGCTCCGGTACTTCCACTTGGTCCCACGGCGCGTACTCTGTCGGACTGCTCCGACCGCTGCTCCTCTCCTAATTGGAATCCACCTTGCTGGACCCATTGCGCCTCTCCCGCCAGACTGTCCCGATCGCTGCTCGCCTCGTCCATCCTCTCCTCATGCTCCATCAGCTGGAACACCTCATCCAGCTCCACATTATTTTATCCTCACGGGGCCGGTCTGCCACTACCGGCTCAGCGACAACCTCCTCTTCCCCTTCAGCAGTATCGAGTCCACCATCCGAATCCTCCATTGTGGTGTAACCACTAGCCTCGTCCTCATCGAACTCCTCATCCGAAGAGGCGGCGATGGCCGGATTTAATATGTCCGGCACATCGTCGTCGGACTCCTCCTCGGACTCGTGCCAGTCACCGTGTTTCATATTGGCCCGCGGTGCCGCACCTCGTCGAACTACGCCTTCATCCTGGCCAAACTACTTTAAACGCATTCTTGATTGGATCCCTTTTTTTTTTTTTTTATTTTGGCTTTACTCGCTGAGTGTTAAACTTTGAGTGTCTCTTGCTTATGATTTTTGCATGCAGGAAACCTCGCAACTTTTCCTTTTATTAGTTTTTATCGTTTTTCAGGCTTCGGATTTTCCTTTATAACTACAGTGGCTGAATATTCTAATGCCCCTGCGATGCCACTAATACACCTGTATTACCGCGAGCATGTATGGGTCACTCGCTACCGTTTAAGAGAGCGTGTGTGGGTCACTCGCTAACGTTTAAGAGAGCGTGTGTGGGTCACTCACTGACATTTAAGAGAGCGTGGCTCTTGTATATTTTTATTTTCATCCGCTGCCCGTTTCTAAGTTTCTATTTTGCCTGCATATTTGATTATATTATGTATACATACATATACATACACATTATATCTGCATATTTGGTTATATTAAGTATATTTGATATACATACATATACATATATAGATTATATCTGCATATTTGGTTATATTATGTATCGTTACGGTGTTCGTATAACCGCTGCTAGTTCTAAGTCTCTATTTTGCCGGCATTCGTATATCCGCCGCCCGTTTCTATTACTTCGAGATGTGGTTTGCGACCTTGCTAGAATTTGTTTCTGATACGATGTGCTTTGAGATTTTTAGCTCTATGTCATGTTTTTGAGTTCTCTGTCCAGCCGGCCGGTCTGTGCAGATTTCTCGCCGCCATGTCATTAGAGTCGTCCATACTCATTGCTCATCAATTTTCGTGCCATCCTCTTCCTCGCATATTTGTTGCTTCATCTGGCTGATATGTGCTTATCTGCTTTTTCCCGTTTCTTTGTGCCGTAATTTGCATATGACCGGAGACACGAAACCTATCACTTCATATGGGCCTCCAAACTTTGGTGCCAGCTTTGCTGCAAATCCTTCTGCAGCATTTGAAAGGTGGTGTTCTTTTGCCCATACTGTTGCTCCAATTATTGGTCTCCATTCCCTTCGTCTTAGATTGTAATGCCGAGCCTGATCCTGTGCAGCCGTCTCCAGATTACGCCGTATTAGTTCAAACAGCTCTTGCATTTGTTTTACCTTCGCCTCTGGTGGTATCATTTGCTTCCCTGTGGCTGTCGTGACACTATCGTATATTGCTCCCGGCATTCTTGGTTCACGCCCCTGTATTACATACGCTGTCGTAAATCCGGTTGACTCTGATTGGCTTGTATTTACCGCTAGTGTTATTTCCGGCCAACTCTCATCCCAGTTGCGTTGATTTTCCCCGTAAACTGAGCAATCATTGTTTTTACTGTTCTATTTGCTCTCTCGGTTGGATTTTCTTGTGGTGTGTACGGTGCTGTCAGTTGGTGTTGGCATCCCCATTCCTCTAGCATTTTTTTTAATATTCTGCTAGTGAATTGAACTCCATTGTCCGTTATCACCACTTTTGGAGCTCCGAATCTAGATAGGCCTTAACTAGATTCTCTGCAGTTGCCTTCCGCATTGGTATCAGTTCTGTCCATTTCGAAAATCTGTCAATGATTACTAGTAATATCGAATTTCCGTGTTTCGATCTTGCCAATGGTCCCACCAAATCAGCGCATATTGTGGCCCATGGTTCCTCCGGTATTTGTGTTAGCATCTTTCCCGCTGCCTGCTGTTGGCTGGGTTTGTATTGTTGGCATATCGTACACTTTCCTACAAATGTCCTGATATCTCGTTGCATTCTTGGCCAGTAATATCTTGCTGCGGTCCTGGCAGTAGTTCGCCAGCTCCCTGTATGCCCTGCTGTTGTTGCAGTGTGGTTTTCGGCCATTACTTGATTACGTAGGGTTTTTGACACACATAGTTTCCATGATACCACTTCTTCTTGGCCTGCTCTGCGGAATGTTCCTGTATACCTGGCTATTTGCTATAATGTAATCCGGATATTTCTGTGGTTGTTGTTTTATTTTTCCCATTATGTCTTGAATCCACCCACACTCTTTGTTTGCTTGTCGTAATCTGGCACCATTGTCTACTATTCTTTTGCACCCTTCCATTGGTTGTCTTGACAAAGCATCGGCGACAATGTTTAACTCGCCTTTTCGATATGCTATTTCGAAATCGTATTGGTGCAGTTCCAGTGCCCATCGGGCTATACGACCCGTAGGGCTTTCTATACTATTCAACCACTTCTACGCCATGTGATCTGTTACCACTTTAAATCGGTATCCTTCAAGGTATGGTTTTAGTTTGCGTATTGCCCATACTATCGCCAGACATTCTTTTTCTGTTGCCGAATAGTTCTTTTCTGCTGGGTTTAATTCTCTTGACAGGTATGATAGCACTCTCTCTCCATCCTCAGTGTTTTGTACCAATATGGCTCCTAATCCCATGTTACTTGCATCCGTCTGGAGCACGAACATTTTTGTGAAGTCTGGCCATGCCAATACCGGGCCAATCGTCAGCCTTTCCTTTACAGCATCGAATGCTGCCTGATGCTCCTCGTTCCAGTGTCACTTTGTTCTTTTCTTTAGCAGTTCGTTTAATGGGTGTGTTAGTGCTGCAAAACCCGGTACGAACCGTCTGTACCAAGATGCCACTCCTAAGTACTGTCGTAATTCCTTTGTGCATGTTGGTGGTTCTAATTGGGCTATTGCGGCCACCTTTTCTGGGTCCGTTGCAATAACGTTTTCTGTCACCAAGTGGCCTAGAAATTTTAGCTCTTTTCTAAAGAATTGGCACTTCTCCGCATTAATTCTCAAGTTTGCTTCTTTCAATCTCCTGAACACTTCTTGTAGATGATTCATGTGTTCTTCGATTGTTTTGCTCACTATCACAATGTCATCTTGGTATGCGAATGCGTTTGGTATCATTTCTGGGCCAATGACTTGGTCCAGTGCGCGCTGGAAGGTTGCTGATGCTGAGTGAAACCTAATGGCATCACTTTTCATTGGAATAGCCCTTTCCCTGGGACCGTGAATGCCGTCATTGATCTACTTTTCTCTTCTAACGGAATCTGCCAGTATCCGTCCTTCAGGTCTAAGCTGCTTATGAATTTTGCTTCGCGTAGTTGATTCAAGATGTAGTCGATGCGTGGCATTGGGTATGCATCCTTTATAGATTTTGCGTTGATCTGTCTAAAATCTACACATAATCTCCATTTGCCTGTCTGTTTCTTTCTCACCATCACTATCGGTGAACTATATGGGCTTTGCGATGGTTCGATGCATCCCATTGTCAACAGTTCGTCGACCTTTGCGTTGATTTCTTTGTTTTATTGGGATATCGTCCTTCATTGTTATGCGATGTATCCCCACCTTTGACAGTTCCTTAACTTTCCCTAATTCCTCCTGACTTAGAAAACTGAGTCACCATGATGGATTTTCTTTCTACCAGCCTGCCCTGCATTCGCCTTACTGTCGGTATTCGCACTTTGTGGCCTCCACGTCTGCCATGTATACCTGTTTGTGTGTGTTCTCCCATTTTCCTTTATTCCTCACTGTTTCCATCATCTGCTTGCTGATGAAGCTACTCGTGGCTCCGGAGTCAATTGTCGCTTTCATCTGGATTCCTGCTACTTCGATAATCGCTGACAATTGATCGTCTTCCTCTACTAGTTGACCTATTAGTGGTGAGGAGCTTGTTGGCTGGGTCCCTGCTCGCCCCGGAAAGTCTGGAACCGCCTTTCGTTTCCCGAACTCCAGCAACATTCTTTTGTTCTTTTTCCAATCTTTCCACACCGCCAGCAGAAATTGAGTCTCTAATTGTTGCATTCCCTGGCCCAGTGTCCGGCTCCCGCGCACATGCGGCACGCCTGATTTGGGTTCAAGACTCTTCCGTCTTGGATGTTTTTGTTTTCTTGGTTTGGTCTCGACTGATTCTCCATGCTGTTGTCATGGCATCTTCGGCACTGTGTGACTGATGGCCCGTGATTATTTCTTTCTCTGTGGTTTGATTGGTTGTTATGTGTTCTTTGAGCATTGTTTTCGCGATGGAAATCGGATCGCTCCTGTTCGAGCATCTCGTGTTCTTCTGCCAACTGCATCAGCTCATCTAGGTTTCTGACCCTGTGCGGCCGAACGAATATTTTTAAATCTGGAGTGCAATTTTCCAATATGACCTCCAATTGTTCGTACTCTTGTAATTTAAGGGGTCTCATCAATGTTTGCATGTCCACCATATAGTCCTTGAAGTACTCGTTTCTGTTTTGTTTGCGATTTTTCACTTGATCAGCCAATTTGTTGAAGAATCCCCTCGGCAAGAAGTATTTTTTTGAAGCCCTCAACAAATTCCTTCCATGTTCGCCACTGCTTATTGTTTGCGACGTACCATTTGAATGCTCTATCTTTCAGTAGTTCTGGCATTGCTCTTGGGATCATGTCCAGCTCGATGCCATACATGTCTGCTGACCACTCGATCTGTTCTATGAATTCTAGCGGTGTGGAATTGCCATCGAATCTGAAAGTCCACTCCCTCATTTGTTTTGCCACCTTAGCGTAATCGGTGGTCTTGTTTGTTGTATGTTGTGCCGTTTTCTTGGGGTCTATCGTTTGTCTCCTTATGTCCCTCTTTGTCTCGGTACTATCTAGGGCTCCTTCGCTTCCCCATCTTAGTGGTAAATATTGAGGAATTGCTAGTTTGGCGATATTTATTTTATGGAATTTCTCAGCCTCCTTGTCTATGCCATTTTCGCATGTTTTTGATGTGCTTGCATGTTTTTTTTCTCCACTGTGCCGGTCATCTCGATCCCGATCCTTTGGCCTGTCTGTACCAGATCCTCCTTCTTCATGTGGTAAATCCATCCTTTTCCCATTTTGATCTTTTTTTTTTTTTTGACTCACGAACTGTAGTTTTATTTCTAAATTTCACCAGTAAAGCACGTTGGGCGCCAGTTTTAACGTTCCTTTCTCGTCCCTTGGGATATTTGTGCTATCTCTTTGGCCAGGTTCGGCACAACAAAATTTATTTTGTTCCCCGGTGAAAATTAGAACTTGTTTTTGTAATTATTAGTTTTGTTGGTGTATTTATTTACGATTATTTACGGGCTTGGTTGGATATGACAAGTTTCTCTGAAGGAGTCCCGAACTTGGACAGCGCTTGTGGCTGGGGTCCCTCGACGCTCGATCCCAGTCCGTCTCTCGTTCCTTGTGTTTCCTCTGGTTCCTGTTTCAGACTCGTGATATGAATATCTTGTCTGATATCTCCCTCTTCAGAATAATGCCGGCGCGTTAATGGGCATTAGGATGTATCCTATGGCTTTTCTCTCACGCTCCTGGCATATTCTGATCTTCTAGGGACGGTGTTCTAGTCCTATTCCAAGGACTTGCTGGTTGCAGGATAACTTGGGAGGTTACTCGTAAGGCCTTCTCATATTATTTTAACCTTCTTGATCCTTTCACTCGTTTTGTTTCACTAGTATGAGTCTTTAAGGTTACTCGTAAGGCCTTAAAACTCCCTTGGTTGATCACGACTTGTAGACTTGATGATTTGCTTGATGGGCGTTGCCTTTATATAGGCAGCTCCCACGGCCTCAGGAATAGATTGGTGTAGTACCGCTATACAGCTGGTACATTTCCCTCGGCCCTCTGCTTTCACCCACGCACCTACTTGTTGCTATGCGTGGTGAAAGTCCCGTAAATCCTTTGCGCATATGTCCACTTTTTCTGTGGCTGTGCGCCCATCCATTCCCTTGTCCTTGTCTTCCTCGCTTGTATACACTGACATCCATCACTTTCTTATGTTGGCGTCACCTTCCCATTGGCCGCCACTCGTATCCCGTTGACTTTCGCTGCTTTCCCTTTTCTGGCGGCGTTGCCGTCGCCCGTCGCTCCCCTCGATTCGCTTGTCACACCCAACTTCGCTCACATTATTCCCACATTATAATTGTGCATACATATATATTCATTTTATTTAAACTTAATCTATTGTTTAATAATAATTTGCCTGATTAATCTAATATGTAATGGTAATTGATTTTATATATATCGCAATCCGCATATTGTATCTATTGGATAGAGGGCCTCCCCATTGCTCATCCCTCCCCCTTCAGCTTGCATATTCCCCTCACAAATCCACAAACCATTATTGATTCTCGCATCTATGCTCTCCCCCTACTCCCCGATTCACAAGCATAGCCCTCACTTGGTTTCGTTTCGGTACCAAGCGTCCCCCGCACCCGTCTTTCGGGCTTGCTTGGCCCTCACTTTTGCTCTCTTTTGTTCGCATGATTTCGGCTGCTCGCGATCTAACTGCTTTCCGTTTCGCATGTGTGACGTAGGCAGAGAGTGCCTGCATTGGCCACCGGTACCCTCTCTCGCGGTCGCACACGCATAGTATACGTGTAATGTGGGTGTATGCTCATTCACCGCATTGTTCCCCACATCACACGCATGGCATTCTAATGCATACATTTCTCTTACGGCCTCTCTGTACTCTTGGATTTCTTAATAGGCCGATGCCATTTTTTGCTTGTAATTATGCCCTCAAGCCTTGTTTCATTTGCTCTTATACAGCCGAAACTCTTGCATTATGTTACCCACGCATCTTCCCGCTTGTACGAAATCGCCAGCGGTTGCGTGTGGCTCGATTGTCCCCGTTCGATCGGCCTCTTTTATTGGCTCTTATACGGTCGAACTTATCGTGTTATGTTTCCCACGCATCTTCCCGCTTGTACGAAATCAACAGGGGGTGCGTGTGGCTCGATCGGCCCAGTTTGACCGGCCTCGTTTATTGGCTCTTATACGGCCGAACTCATCGTGTTATGTTTCCCACGCATCTTCCCGCTTGTACGAAATCGCCAGCGGTTGCGTGGGGTTCGATCGGCCAAGTTTGACCGGCGATGTTCCATTTTACATTTACAGCCGATTTTATACTTATACAGCCAATTCTATTCTATACAACCAATTCTGTGCTTGGTCTTATATCGTATCTTTGGTTTGTGTCTTGGCTGCGTTTGTATCTGGCCGTTTGTTGCAGCGTTGGAATGTATCGCAGCTTGTTTGTTGTGTGGGACATTATTCTTGTCTATAATCTTCCTCACAACAAACAAGCAGCCACACAATCCAAACGCAATCCAATCCAATCCAATGCAATGGTCTGGATATAGGATAGCGGCATAACCCAGAAAATTGGCTACACCAAAAAACGAAAGCGCGAGTGAGACGAATCTTGAGGGCATTGGCCTTATAACGAGACCCAAAAGCGCAGAGCGGGAAAAGTAATAAGAGAAATGCATGCACTTTTCTAGCATGTGTGGGGCCCATGGAGCGTCATGTGGGAGAGCAGACACACGTACACTATGCGTGTACGAGAGAGAGTACCGGTGGATAATGCAGGTGCTCTCTGACTGCGCTGCGCATCAGAGCCGAGCGTTTTGAGATCGTGCGAAACCGAAGCTCAAAGAGAGCAAAAGTGGGAGCCAAGCAAGCCCAGGAGACGGATGCGGGGTGCATCGCACCCGAGACAAACGCAAGCGAGAGCGTTGCTTGTGGGTATGTGAGGGGAATATGTAAATCGAAGAGGGGGAAGAGAGGGAATACGATGCGAAAATGAGAACGGGCGGCTTGTGGGTATGTGAGGGGAATATACAAGTCGAAGAAGGGGAAATAAACATTGAGGAAAGCCCCATATCTGGTGGATGAATTGTGCGCAATGTAATTAAATTAGATACTAGCATGTAGAATGATCGTACTCATTAATATAAAATAATAGACTAAGTTATTTATAGTACAGATGTATGTTTGTATATGTAGGTTCCAATATGGGAGAAAAGAGCAAAGCTGGTATGACTGATGGATCAGGGGAGAAGATAAGGCATTATGGAATCAATGAGAGGAGTTGGGCAGCCAATGGGAAGGCCGCAAAGGAGAGAAAGGGACGGAAGCCGGCAGAGCGACCGTCAAGGGAGAGAGAAAAGGACAAGAAACGGATGGGCGCGCAGCCGCAAAGAAAGTAGTAAAAACCGCGCCAAGGATTTGCGGGACTTTCACCACGCATAGCAACAAGTAAATGCGTGTGTGAAAACAGAGGGCCGATGGAAAAGTACCAGCTGTATTGCGGTACTACACCAATCAATTCCTTAGGCCGTGGGAGCTGCCTATATAAAGGCAACACCCATCAAGGAAATCATCAAGTCAACAAGTCGTGATCAACCAAGGAGTTTTAAGGCCTTACGAGTAACCTTAAAAGCTCAGAAAGTGAAAAGCAAATCCTTTGCCTTTCACAGGGATCGAGGAAAAGTACAAAAACTGAGAAGGCCTTACGAGTAACCTCTCAAGTTATCAGACAATAAATAAGTTCTAAAATAGGACCAGAAGACCATGCCCAAGCAATAAAAAGAGAGACGTCAAGCGGCTCCAGGACGATCCATAGCACTGTGGAAGGCACGAGGATATGTCCTACTGCCGAAATACCAAGATCTATATATCCTGACGAATACCAATCGCTTAGGAAAAATCCTGCTGCATAACAAACGACCACGGGATTTGTCTTAGAGGCAACGAGCACGCAAAGACCATCTCACAAACACAGCTGAAGGTATCGAGGTGGAAATAACATCCATGGAGGATCAGGATACGCCAAGGAACGCGAAAGAAAGGCCTTAGGATATATCCTAGGACCAATCGACGTTCAGGAGATATTCTGAGGAGGGAGATACAAGTCAAAGTACCAAAGTACAACGCTGTCCAAGCTCGAAAATAAATACCTGCTTTAAAACCATTAACCAAACAAACGAGTTCTAATTTCACCAGGGCACAAAATAAATTTTGGTGTGCCGAACCTAGCCCAAGAGATATTAGAAATATCCCCAGGGACGAGAAAGGATCGTTACAACTGGCGTCTAACGAGCTATACTGGTAAAATTTAGACAAAAACTATTGTTTGTAAATAAAAGTCAAAATGGGAAAAGGATGGATTTACCACATGAAGAAGGAGGATCTGGTACATACAGGCCAAAGGATCGGGATCGAGATGACTGGCACAGTGGAGGAAATGAGGAAACAGCTAGGCGAGTGGGTAGAAAACAATGAAGCGAACCAAGACTGGAAGGATGAAATAAATAGATCAGTCACACTTCTGACCTCCACGCGTACAGTCGAAACAAGAGCGAACCAATTTACGTTCTCTCTATCTTCACTGTGAGCTTGAATCTGTACGACAACTACAACCATTTCCCGAGACCGTCAAAACCTACCAACAAAATTAAACGTCCTAGCAACACTATGCAATTGCATCTGCCTCTCCTACAATGTCTCAACGCAGAAAAACTTACAAACGAGAGCCCCAAAACTCTAAAGATTACACCAACTACTTCCTACCAGTCCAAGTGATAGGGCGAATGAAAGTGAAGCGGAGGCCCAAACAGTGGTTGAACCCAAACCAGCTGCAATAACTGTACTTAAGCAAAGTGCAGAATTCATCCTCAAACTAATCGGAAAACTTAAAATCCAGGAGTACTTTATAAGGTCCATTTCCATCATAAAAATGGCATAAAAATCTTCCTACCAAACATGGAATTATTCGATATAGTCTCCTTGCAACTAAGGCAAAGCAAATTTCAGTTCTTCACTCATGCCAAAGTGCAGAATTCATCCTCAAACTAATCGGAAAACTTAAAATCCAGGAGTACTTTATAAGGTCCATTTCCATCATAAAAATGGCATAAAAATCTTCCTACCAAACATGGAATTATTCGATATAGTCTCCTTGCAACTAAGGCAAAGCAAATTTCAGTTCTTCACTCATGCCCCTAAGACCACTCAATCATTCAATGCAGTAACATCAGGACTGAAGATGTTAAAACCATGTTAGTCAATCTTGCACTACAATGCCTTGACGTTAAGATTGTTGAAAACAAAACAAAATCGAATCATACACTGCTGCTGTACATCATATATTTTGCCACCAAAAGCATAACAATGCAGCAACTGCGCAAAGACTTTATGTATGTCAATCATACTAGTGTTCGATAGGAATACAAAGAAAAAGTACCCGGTAAGCTAACGCAATGCTATCAATGCCAATTGTTCGGGCACGGCTCCAAAAACTGTTCAGTCTACACTGCTCGTGCCCACTGTGCCGAGCCTTATGAAACGGTAAACTGCCCAAAAACCAAAACCCAATGTGCGAGCTGTCGAGGCAATCACCCGTCTACGGACCCCGCATGCCCGTACCGTCTCTCTTATCAGAGTTTACTTTTGAATCGCTCTTCGCAACACAACAAGAGACCACTAAATAGAGCGTTTGCAGACAGAATGCCCATCTTCGCTTCTTCTCCACACAAGAGTGCCCAACCAACGAAGTTCGTAAGCTGCAAATCTGCTCTTACAAGCAACATCTCTTTGGCTAACATCCAAACGCAAGCAACAGATCTCTTCTCTTTCGAAGAAATTAACACTATCCTAAACGAGATGATCTCCAAATTAAGCTGCTGCTCTAACAAAGGCGAACAATTTAAAGTTATTATAGAACTTGCTATTAAACATGTCTTGGCAAATAAATAACTCAATTGACGCGATTAATATCATGGCAAGGAATGCGCGTGCCCTCAAAACAAAAATAATAGAATTAGTCAAGTTTTTAAATGATCATCTTATTCATATTGCCCTGATAAATGAAACATGGCTTACCCCTAATGATCGCATTAGTGTTCCCAGCTATACCCTATATCGATACGACAGAACCTCAAGCAGAGGTGGTGGGGTTGCTATAGCTATTAACAATAAACTTGACCACAAATAAATATCCGGTGTCAAGACGCACCTCATAGAAAACGTAGGAATCCAAATTAAGACTAACTTGAATAGCTACCTTAGTATGTTTGCCGTTTACTATGCGGTCAACACTGCAAAATGCCTTTCCAGTGCGTGTAATTTAGCCGGTGATAGGATTCATATGAAAAATATCTACAAGTCAGCCCTGATCAAGTTTTCTTAATTAAGCGGGAAATTCTTTGTTCTTGGTGACCTTAACAGGCACCGTAACGGGAACTCCACTCGAGCAAATAGTTGGGGAAATATTATTCACGACCCCGCCGTACTGGGCAAATTTAATATATTAGTTCCAACAGATCCTACTTACATCCCAACATGTGTAACGTCTAAGCCCTCCACTATCGATCTCTCTCTAACAAATTTTACAAACCGTATTAGCACCCAGATAGTTTTTAAAGATCTTTCTTCGGACCACCTTCCAGTAGTCATCAAGTATTCCAAAAACATAGCTCTCATCGAGAAAACGCTTCCAATCTTCAAAAAAGCTAACTGGAAAATGTTCAAACGTGTTGTCGACAATATGCTCATGCCAAATGAAGCAAGCCTTAGTAATCTTCCAATAGCACCATCTCATATAGATTCTCTAGTCGATTCATTTTCTTAAACAATTAATTGTGCCTTTACGAGATCGACTCCTCACAAACACATCCGAGATACCAACATCAAGCTTCCAGAGCACATTTCTAAGCTACTCAAATCCAGGAATACCCTCAATAGACAATGGATACGGTCTCGACATCCTATTATCAAAGCAAGATGTAATCATCTAAACCATATAATCCGCAGAGAAATATTTATTTTTAACACTAAAAAATGGAATAGAAAGTTAAGCAAATTGAACAAATGTAGTAAGCCGTTTTGGAACACCAATAAAGCACTCAAAAGAAGGAAACAGTATATTCCCACCTTATATGAGGCTGATGTGGCTTATATAACCGGAATTGAAAAGGCTAATCTATTAAGCAATTCCTTCGCATCTAAACACAGCTTGCCATCTTCGTACTGTTATCCGATTACAAGAGACTTGGTTGCCAGTACTGTGCAAAACGATATGCCAGATCAAATTCAGATCAATAAAATTACGACCATCGAAATAGTTTCCATCCTAAAAAGCCTGAAAACGAAAAAGTCCAGCGGTCCAGATTACAAAAGGAATATTTGCTTAAAAAAACTTAAAGCAAATGCTATTAGTTTTCTCGCTACTCTATACAATAGCTGCCTACAAATATGTTGTTTCCCAAATCCTTGGAAAAGAGCTAAAATTATCCCAAATGCCAAAGCTGGAAAACCTCCGGACAAGCCACAAAGCTATAGGCCTATTAGTCTTTTAAGCAGTCTCTCCAAAATATTTGAAAAAATAACTAAAAGTAGTCTCCTAGTCCACCTAGAAACACATAATATTTTACCACCTGCCCGATACGGCTTCAGAGCTGGCCTAAACTGCTCGTTCCCAACCAAGAAGCTAAGAAGCTACGTTCCAAACAGTCTGTTGGACTCGTCACTCTGGATATTGAAGCTGATTTTGATACAGCCTGGCACGAAGCACTCAAAACTAACAAACATTAAAACACCCTCATATCTTGTGAACAAGTTTTTTGCTAGATCGCTCCTTTTATATTGAAATAGATGGAAATAGGTCAACAACAAAAGAGCTACTAGCTGGTGTCCCACAGGGTTCAGTTCTAGCGCCAGTGCTTTTTAACGTCTTTATATACGATATTCCGCAACATCCCCGATGTAAGCTATCGATGCTTGCGGATGACATAGCCATCTATTGTAAAGGCATGTATTATGCTGATATTAAACAAGCCATTCAAAGCGGGCTAAACGAACTCGAAGCTAACTGCCATAAGTGAACAATAAAAGTTAATGCCACCATTTCTTTCCATCTGCACCATCTACCCAATTATTAATCGAAAATCTAAACTTTCTACAGCTAAAAAAATGATCATATATATTTATTTTTATTTATTTATTTATTTATTTACGTCAACCAACACAGCAGTCGACGAAAAAGCTTAAACTAAAGACAGATAGTAATTAAATGAAGAAGGTAGCTTAGCTTTTTACACAACTAAACATCCCCGACCCGGTGGAGGTGTTTTATTTGCACAAGGTGCCAGCTATGCCCTGATTCACAGCCAATGTGGTCAGGGGCCAATCCAATTTCAGAATATTTTCATTGGTTTCGCTGTAGATGATTAAAAAGTATAGCGCGAAGAGAAGTGACAGAAAGATGAGGAGAGATAAGGTGAGAAAAGTTGTTAAAAGATTGGCAAAGACCACGAAAAGGTTCGTGAAGAGAGAGTCAGCCATCTACTAAGGTGAATAGGAAAAAAGGTCCGACGTGAGGTAACACAAAAATATAGCGTATCTGGTAAATTGGTAGAAATGACTTCGCCGATGACTAGTTTATGGAGAAAGAGAATGCCAAAAACAAGCCTACGGTTATAAAGTGAAGGAAGATTAATAAGAAGAACTCTGTCAAAATAAGAAAATAGGCGAAGACCCGGGTCCCAATTTAGACCGCGTATCGCAAACTTCAGGAATTGCTTCTGTACCGATTCAATATTACGCTGGTGAAAATCATATTGCGGGTTCCACACTGGTGAGCAATATTCTAGAGTAGGGCGAACTAACGAAGTGTATAAAACCTTTGTTACATAAGTTGTTAAGTTCTTTGGCCCAACCTTTAATGAAGACAAGAAGACTGCATGCTATATTGACAATTGAATAAATATGAACATTAAATAAAAGTTTAGGGTCAAACTAGGCCTAAGTCTTTGAATGATGGTACACAATCTAAAAGAACAGACTTAATAGAGTAATGAGCTAGGAACGGAGACAAACGACTGAAAGTCATAAAAGAGCACTTAGAGGCATTAAGGTGTAATTTATTCACAATCAAAGAACGCATCGAGATCTGATTGCAAGTACTGTTGGAAAGAAGGAACATTATAGGAATAACAAATCTTTTTTTTTTTTATTATATGTGTATTTTAGCAAGGAATCGATTCACAAAAGATCTTAACAAAGCTTTTAACTTAACATAATGTAGAACGCCAAACAGTTATTACTAACAGTGTAAATTTTAATCTTATTTATATATGTACATTAAACTATATTTTTAGGGGTATGTTTATTTAGGTATACAAATCAAAAACTTAGCGTATCATTGTCAAATACTGCCTTCTCTTCAGCCTGTGGATGGTCCTTTGGCTCGCAAGAGGTCTCGCCAGCCGGTTTACATAAATAACAAATCTTGACGTCATCCGCAAACATGAGCATGCCTGAATGAGCCAAGGCCAAAAGCAAATCATTTATAAACAATGTAAGTAATAGTGGGCCCAGATGACTGCCTTGGGGTACACCTGACGTAACTCGAACAGTTTTAGATATCGAGGAACGAAAAGACACCTTTTGGGTTCTGCCAATAAGATACGACTTTAACCAAGCCAATAGTTTTGGGGAAAAGCCCATGATGGTTAGTTTCGCGAGAAGCATAGAATGATCAACCGTATCAAAAGTCAGTATAAATAACACCAGTTTGACACTTCTTACGGAAGCCATGGTGTACAAGGGTAGTCAATTCTAAAAGGTTGGTAAGCGACGAACGACCTTTCATGAAGCCATGCTGAGAAGGAGAAATAGTGGATCTGGATAGATATTGAAGGGAAGACGTAATAATTTTCTCAAACAGTTTAGGTATTGCCGAAAGTTTGGCAATGCCACGGTAGTCAGAAACATTCGATTTGCTACCCTTTTTAAAAAGCGGGATAATAAAAGACTCCTTCCAAATATCAGGAAAGCTACAAGTCTCACTCGATATAAAGAATAACCCAGATAAAGGATAGGGAAATCGAACACATTTTAAGGATGCAACTAGGTATATTATCATGGTATAAGAGACAAAAACAAGATCAAGGATTCTTTAGTAGAGTTAATGAAAGAATTCAACTGATATAGTGGACGTTCAAGTAGGCTATCAAGAAAAACATGTTGAGATGAAGGAAATAAGAAAGATAGATTATCATCGACAAGCCAAGAAATATTAGGCAAGTTAAAATCACCTAAAACTATATAAATATCACGATCTTTAAGACGACTAAAAATAGTTCGTAAAGCATCAGCATGGTGCATGTAGATCATGATATCAAAAGCATTGGGATCCGCAAGTGATTGAGAGCCGGCACGATCCTGTGATTGATCAGAGTTCCCGTGAGGGATAGAGTGAGGTACACCAGGGCTTGTCATGGGGACTTCAATCTGAAAAGAAGAGCATAAAGAGGGACAAGAAGATGGTGTAGGCGAAAGTAAAATGGGAGACGAAGTAATAGAGAGAGCTGGCGACTGCTTACGAGGCAACTCAAGGATACATTTCTTGTGCAATTTCTCAGAAGGTGGAACAAACTTGAATTGCGACAATAATTGAACGCTAGAGTCACACTCGTTAGACAGCTGTTTGGCCAGTTTGTTTAAAGAAAGAAACTTTAAACATAAGATCCCTATACATACGGCTAAAATCAAGCTGCTGGTGGCACAAGATGGGCAAGTCCAGCGCATTAAGCCAAGCTCAGGCTTAGACACAGACAAACCAGAAAATTTATCGTAGTCGCGGCCATTGAGGCCAGCACATTTTAAGTGAATAAGATTATCACAGAGCCAACAAGATATTGCTCTATACTGATCATCAAAACGATCAGAATACTTGCAATTAGGTAGACAACAAGCCATTGAAAAGCCGAAAGAAACACAAGGCAAAAAAAAAAAATTATATATATAAGAATATATAGAAAAATTTAAATACACAGCACAAAGATAATTATTGATAAAAAATCAATAATTACAAATAGAACAAAGAGACAGCTAGAGTGCACAGCACAACAGAGAGTGCAAGAACAGCTATAAGCCGAGCTTTGAGAGGCGGCCTTACAAAAGTGAATGCGCGGGAGAGAAGCTGAGCACAAGCACAAAGCAGAGAGAACAACAAAGCCACTAGCACTGATGGTATGATGGGGGCGATGAGGGGAGTAACTGCAGAAGCAATGACGAAAGAAAAAAAATAAAAAATATGTAAATGCACCAAACACTAATCACGAAAACGAAAAAAAACTGTTTAAACTGATTAATTTGGCGAATTATGGAAATAAAACACACTGGAGTCAAGCGAACAACACCAGCGAAAGCGTAAACAAACTAAGCACAATTAAAAATTGAGAAAAAACAATAAATGTTAATAAAAACTCAGGAGCTATGCAAAAACACGACAGAGAGCAGAAAGCTGGATCATTTTTAGCTACCATTTGTTTGTTGTTGCTGAAAATTAATATATCGTCAACATATACTGCCACATATACCATGGTGGATCCAGTTTCGTAATGGTATACACACTGATCCACTTCGCCACGTTGAAGACCAAAGCCTAGTAGAACCTTGTTCAGCATTTCATTGCAGACTCTGCTTGCCTGCTTAAGCCCGTAGAGCGATTTATTGAGGCGACAGACTTTTCCTGATTGATCGTCGAAGCCTTCAGGCTGACGAATGTAGATTTCTTCTTGTAAATCGCAATTAAGAAAAGCTGTCACAGCATCCAGTTGATAAATTGTCAACCCATACTTAGCAGCTGCAGCACTCGCATGGAAGTGTATCGCATGACTGGTGCAAACGTCTCTGTGTAGTCAATACCCTCTTTTCTCAGAAAGTCCTTTAACAACAAGTCTTGCCTTATAGCGAGGCACCAAGTCCCCAGATTCTCGTTTTGTTTTAAAAACCCACTTTGACTGTATCGCCACTTTGCTCTTTGGTAATTCCGTTAGCGTCCAAGTGTTATTTAATTCGTGAGAGAGCATTTCCGACTTCATTGCGTCTTCCCATGAATCTGCTAGTTTCGACTTTATGGCCTCTGTTACTGTTTGTGGGTCGTCACCTTGCGAGACAACACAACATAGGTGATGCTCTTCCAGCTTATTCGCAATCCTTTTTGATCTTCGAACACCAAATGCATCTGGAACGTGTCCAGCCGTAGTCTTTAGTTCCTCAGCATCGACCGTTTCTTCTGTATCCGTATTCCACGACTCAAAGACGATAGAGACGATATGCTTTCGAAGTGTCGCTGTATCCTACAAAAAAACATTCTTCAGATTTAGCATCTAGCTTCCCACGCTTTTGCTTTGGGATATGAGCCAATGCTGTACAACCAAATATACGCATATACTTTAAGTTTGGCTTAGATCCAGTCCAAAGTTCTTCAGGAGATGAGCTATTTCCACGACAAGGCATTTGGTTAGTTATGTGAGCTGCAGTGCTAGCGGCTTCGGCCCAATAAATGTTGGGCAATGGTGAGTCCAGTAACATGCAGCGCACTCTCTCCAGGAGTGTGCGATTCATCCGCTCTGCGACTCCGTTTTGCTCATGGTTACACGGCGCTGTAGTCTGATGCAGAATACCTACATTCTGCAAAAAATGTTCAAGCTCTTGGTTGCAATATTCCTTCCCATTGTCAGAACGCAAAATGCGAATTTTTCGTCCTGTTTGGTTCTCTGCCAGATTTTTGAACATCTCGAACTTCCTGACTACATCTGACTTCTCCTTAATTGGGTACACAAACACCTTCCGAGAGTAATTATCAACGAAGACAAGCATAAATCTTGCACCAGAAAAGGACTTGACTCTCAATGGTCCAAGCACATCTGAGTGGACAAGATCTAAAAGACCTTCGGGACGGATTCCAGGCTGCTTGCTTATCATACGAGTTTGTTTTCCTTTAAGGCAAACAATGCATTTATCCCGGCACAATTTATTAACAGAGTATTCAACACCATCGGTTGCTTCTTTTACCAGCTGTAATTTTGTGTCACAAATGTGGCCCATCCTACGATGCCATAGTTCGAATCCATTTATTGCGACCAAGGCTTTCTCTACCTTTGGCAGTTCACAATTCAGTCGATACAGATCATTTTGCAGATAGCCAGTGGCTTTCAAAATATTTTTCTCAAAGATGTAGCAATGGTTCTTTTCGAAAACAAGCCTTTTCCCTTTTTTTACCATTTGGCTAACAGATAACAGATTTCCACACAAATTCGGAACATACTCCACACCATGAATATTACCTTTAACTGATTTGCCATTTACATGGAACCAAATTCCTACATCGCCTCTGCTTTTTACGTGTAGTTTCTCTTTGTTCGCTATTATTACGCTTTTGTTGCTAACCTCAGATTCGTTGCTTAGCAATCTCCGATCATTTGTCATGTGAGTTGAAGCACCAGAATCAATGTACCACACTGTTTCGCTCTTGCCTACATGTGGATTTGCATTTACTAAGAGCGAAGTATTCGATGCAAGAGCTGCTTTCTCTTCATCGCTTCTCTCTTCTTGCACTACGCTTGGGCATACTTTTCGCATATGCCCTTTACCACCGCATGCGTAGCAAATAACTGTTTTCCCAAAACGGTTATTTAACTTTGCTTTGTCCCTCTTAGTTTGCTTTGATGCTCTTGAGTACATAGCATTCGAATTGATTCCAGCGCTGTTATCAAACTTCACGTCTTGTAGCAACATACCTTTTACATTGTCGACAGTTAATGTAGACTTAGAGTTCTCTACTGCCATGACCAATGCTTGATACTCACTAGGTAATCCAGCAAGCTCGTCTAGTGACGCTTCCTTCTCTGAAGATCCATTACACACCACCCTCCAACAACCTTTGATCACTAGGTAAGATTGGGCCTGTCGCTTCCAAACATCGTAGTTTTCGCGGCCCCTTAACTATTCACACGGAAATATATTGGTCATTCCTCTTTTGTCTTTTCTTGTATGCGTGGCCTGGGCCCATAACCTATTGAAAGACGTGTGTTCAGTTTGCAAAATGATAGAAGACTATTTAATGAGTAATGAGTAATTAGAAATGGTACAAATATAGGGTGTAAGAGTTGCCAGATAGAAAGTACTTTTCAATAATTCAAGACCAAACCAAGAAAATGAGAACAAGATGGAAGAGTCTTGAACCCAAACCAGGCATGTCGCTGGTGCGGGGGAGCCGGACACTGGGCCAGGAAATGCATTAATCAGAGACTCAATTTCTGCTGGCAGTGTGGAAAGATTGGAAAAAGGACAAAGGAATGTTGTTGGAGTTCGGGAAACGAGAGGCGGTTCCAGCCTATCCGGGGCGATCAGGGACCAAGCCAACAAGCTCCTCACCACTAATAGGTCAAGGATCAATTGTCAGCGATTGTCGAGGTAGCAAGAGTTGCTTCATAAGTAAGCAGATATTGGAAACAGTGAGGAATAAAGGGAAATCGGAGTACACCCACAAGCACGTGTATATGGCAGATGGAAAGGTGCGAGACATTAAAGAGCAATGGACAGGATATGTGAGATTCGGGAATAAGGAAATTCACATGCCATTCCTCGTCATGCCAGAGAGAATGGATGTACTGATTTTAGGGTGGAATTTCCTCAGGATCATGAGAACATAACCTTAATATGAGTCGCACCAGATTAGACTTGAATCCGTTCACAAGCAGTTCTTGTTATTTGCTCTTCGTGGCTTAAGCTGGGATCGCAATGTCAATTTGCCTTTGTATTCTAGTAGACTCCGCTGATTAACCTTCCTTCCCTAACTATCCGTAGAATTCTGTTTGGTGATATCGACTCGCCTGAGTTATTAGCTCAGGTAAATCTGTCGGTACCATGTAGACGGAGTAGACATCCTTTGATACCTTTATCCCTATGTCGTTGTTCTTCTAATTATGCCATGCATGAACCTTTTAGGGTCCTCTGCTCTGATTACAACCTTCTATTCCCGGTAATCGGCTCAGAATTTTTTATTAATATACCTAAAACATCTATCCTATCACATTTAGTTAATAGATAGCTATAGTATTATTTGGTTGTCTGTTTTTTCTATTTTGTATTTGTCCACGCGATTCGTGCCGTACGTTATACGGCTGCACCCCTCGGTCGGTCGGGTGGGAGGTGGGCAGTTATCTGCTTGGGCACGCGCGGAACAGGCTTTGTCCTGGTGTCGTAGGGGTCACTTGAACGTACTGCGCATAGTATCGTCAACGTCCGCTAATAGGAGAAATGCGTAACGTAATAGTCAGAACCGTGCGAATAATTTTGAAGATCTTAGAAATTCAACTCAAATCCAAATTAGAAGTTTTAAATAGATCAAATATTGTTAAAAAGGTCTCTGGTTTCCTCATAAAGTAAATGTAAAGTCTCGGAGCTTCTTAGAGAGTAATTATCAGCTTAGAGACTCTATTTTTTAAATTGCTAATCAGTTTTCTATTGTTAAGCTTTCTTCAGGATTCAACTGAAATCTTTGTAAAAGGGCTACTTGATCATAATGTAGAAAGGCCAAATATTTTTGAGGAACTCTATTTAGCCGATCTTGGAGCCAACTATTAATTTAGCGTTAGGTCTCGTCAGAATACTAGGATTGAGGAACAGGGAGAGGTTGTGGGAGGTAGTATTGCAATGCGATATGGTAGTAGCTTTATCTCGTTAAAAAAATGGCCTTGCACAATTGAGTTTTACAACGAACATAACGAAATTATAAGGGCAGTGTTAAAGAATAAACATAGTGTTCATCTGAAGCGGCTTCACCAAATTAGATGCACTAAAGAGTCAATACAACCGCCGCAGTGTGCAGACGTGTTTTTTAATGCACTCCGCAAAATTTTGTGTAAAAATAAAAGATCGCGTTTGCAAAAATTGTGAAGGGCTCTCAGACGCCTCAGAGACGCCTATTTACAATCATATTGCTATTAGTTTGTTCTAATAGCAATAAATACTAAATTGCAACAACAAAGTGCGTAATTTTTGGAAAAGCCATGTCCACCAATTCGGGCCCAAGCTCTCTCGATCCTAACCAGCAACAGCTGCAAGAACTAATTGTACAACAACAACGTGAGCGTCGACTCTCGGTCCAACGCAACAACGCATACTTTTCGGTGGTGTCACCGACCCCACTGAATGCTACCGTAAGCAATAACACCGAAAGTGCAAGCCACTAAGCAATCAACAGCAATTTACCGTGGAGAGAGCAGTGTGCTTCTTCATCAATATCGATAACTGGGTCATCGTTTGCAAAGACCAGCACCGTCAGCTCGTTGACAGCAACTACTGCAACGTCTGCCGAAGAATTGACCTGCCTCAAGCCGTCACCGACAAGTCGCGCAGAGTAAGCCACAAGAATAAACCTAACGCCTTCTGTCCAAACTGGAATGGATAGATATATTAAAATAACTAAGCGGAAGCTTAGCCCGCAAAAAGAAAAAAGTGGCAATACGCCGAAAATAACCAAACCAAACGAACGAGTAGCACTCATAAGCGGGAATCGTTTTAAAATTCTTGCCGATCAGCAAGACTATCAAGCTGGCACTGTAGATAAAGTTAAATCGGCTAGACCACCCCCTTATACATCCGTGAAGCCAATTGCAGCGCCCTGATTTCGAAGCCAGTAGAAACAGTAGGCGCAAACAACTTTGTTGTAACCCCTCTCAATAGGGGTAACACAACTTCTATACCTACCAACTAAAAAGATGTAAAGGGCTCCATGTTGTGTTAAAGGGGATTGAGCCATCGGTCCCAACTCAAAAAATAGCAGACGCATTGGCCGAAAAAAACCTTGCGGTAAAGTCTGTTGTCAACATCATCAACACGAACAGAGTCGCACAGCCGCTCTTTAAAATCGAGCTCCAACCAGATGCAAAGCGGTCGAAGCCAAATGAAGTGCACCCAATCTACAACCTTCAGCTCCTATTGCACAGAAGAATCACCGTAGAGGAGCCCCATAAGAGGTACCAACCACCGCAGCGTAAAAACTGCCAGGAATACAACCACACCTCTAACAATTGCAATCTTAGGTCAGTGTGTATTGGCTGCGGCGAACATCATAAAGATGGCATTTCCACCAAAGACAGAAACAACGTCGCACTAAGACTATGCAGTAACTGTGGAGGGAACCTCATAACCAACTACAGAGGATGTCCTATCTTCAAGGATCTTAAATCTCACCTAAACGGGCGCAAACCCCCAGCTGGACCAAAAACCACCTTCAAGACCTCTAAAAAGGTATTCTTCGCCAAAGCTGTTAGATCATCTAACATGCCGAACTGGACAGACGGAGCCTGCAAAAGAGACCCTATCACTCCACCACCTACAGAATCCGCAACCTAGTGCACCAGAACTTGGCCAGCCAACTTCAAGTGGCTTAGAGGCCCTATTGATCTCACTGAATCAAAACATGACCGCTTTTATGACGTTCATGCAAAACTGTATGCAGGAACTGATGCGGAATCAAAACCTGCTTATCCAGAAGCTTATCGAGAATAAATAATGGCTTCCCTACGTCTATGTCTTTGGAATGCTAACGGCATCTCCAAGCACAAAAACGAACTGTAACTATTCCTAGACTCAAGTGAAATCGACGTTTTGCTGATTTCGGAAACACATTTAACATCAAAAAATAATTTTCAAATACCAAAATATACCTTCTATGCAACAAACCATCCAGACGGAAAAGCTCATGGCGGGACTGGTATCCTAATCAAAAACCGTATAAAACACTCGTTCCTCAACAGATTTGAAACACAGCACCTACAAGCAACTGCTATAACCGTCCAAACCAGCTGCATCAACACTACCACGCTTCTCAATCTCTGAAAAGGAATTTACCGATTTCTTTAAAACACTCGGAGATCGCTTCATTGCAGCATGGGACTATAACGCCAAACATACACACTGGGATCACTGCGGATACATTGCTAGATTTAACCTCCGATCACTTTCCAGTGCTATTCACACTATCAGACCTCAAGTACACAAGACCTCAAGTACTTGATCGCCCATATAGGCTTACAAACAACAAAACAAATTGGCTTAAATTTAAAATGTACATGAGTGCCTACATTGACTGTTCCCCGAAACTGGATGCTGCAGAGGACATTGACATTTGCCTCTCTGCACTTGAGTCGATGATGGGAGCTGCAGCAAGAGTGTCTACTCCACATGCCTCTACTTACACAGGCCTACGAACCGGCGGATAGAACAATTCGTAACGGAAAAACGACGTCTTAGAAGATTACTCGATCACCAGCAGCAAAACTTTGCCTAAGGCATGCCAATAACAACCTCTCCAAGGAGTTAAGACAAGAGAAAAGCTGGGCTCAAAGGAAATACATAGAAAAGCTCAGTCCAACCAGCACTAAACATCATCTGTGGAAAGCCCACCCAACTTTAAGGGCTCCTACAGAAACAGTTTCACCGATAAGGGGGTCTAACCGATGGATCGGCCCGCAGTGACGAAGAGAGGGCATCCGTATTTGCCACACATCTTAAAATGGTTTTCCAGCCAAATTTGGATCAAACTCATTTGTACTTCCCCCTTCGAGCACATTAACGGATCGTGAGTACTCGGAACTCTAATCGGATGAGATGACTGCAGTTATTAAAAACCACATAAAGCCGAACAAAGCCCCTGGCCATGACCTAATCACACCAAAAATGATCCTAGAACTCCCTATAATTGCCATACAATACATCTGCAAACTGTTCAACGCTATAATAAGAATTAGCTACTTCCCAAGAGCATGGAAAGGTCCACTATCATCATGACTCCTAAAGTGGGAAAGGACAAAACCCAGCCATCATCCTTTAGGCCAATTAGTTTGCTGCCATGTCTTTGGAAACTTTTTGAATAGGTCCTGCAGATCCGACTAAACTTATTTCTGGCATCGGAGAACGCAATCCCTTCACACCAGTTCGGCTTCCGCTAAAAACACGCAATCATGTTACATTTACGCTTAACAGAAGAAACATTCCAGCTCTAATGCTAAACAACGTACCAATTCCTCAAGCAGTAGATGTCACTTACCTTGGCATCCACCTACACAGAAGACTAACTTGGCACAAGCAAATCGAAGCAAAAAAAGTCACAGCTTAAACTGAAAGCGAGTAGCTTACATTAGATCATCAATGCTCGGTCCCTCTACGTCTGGAGTATAAAGTCCTCCTATACAACTCCGTACTGAAACCCATCTGGACTTACGGTGCCGTACTATGGCGAAATGCAAGTACCAGCAATGTCGACATTATACAAAGGGAGCAGTCGACGATTTTAAGATCAATCACGGGGGCTCCGTGGTACATACGGAATGACAACATTCAAAATGATCTAAATATACCTAGCGTAAAACCTGAAATATGTAGTCAACAACTGAAGTATTCTGCGAAGCTGGATGCACACCCTAATGTTCTTGCCAATTTCCTTACGCGAACTAGAAATGACAGACCAACCCAATAATAAGTGATTAGGGCCGACCGCAATATCCCCAGGATTTATGTTAAGTACTAGATCAAGAAAAATATCTCAAACTTGTTGTTAGGCTCTAATTTAACAGTAGATTCCAAAAAAAAAAAAAAAATTATTATTATTATTCATATTATTTAATATGACAGACTAAACAACAAACTAAACTTTGCTCATTTTAACAACAACATAACTGACGATTGGTATCTAATTGAGACAGAGGTGGGGTTCCCGCCGGATATAACATCATTACTAGCAAAGTCCAAAGTTTGCTCTTCCTATGGAACAGGAGAAACTTCCTCTCCTCAAATACATTGCCGATGGAGAGGAAATAATTCAGACGATTAAGGAAAAAGAGAAACAAGAAGCAGCGCGTACTGTGTTTTCTTTAATGGTTAAAGAGCATAGAGCGATGAAATACATAATAATAAATAATAATAAATAAGATGTTAGCAATGAAAAAGACGGATTATGCCCATAGAATGATGGACATTCTGTCGGATCTAAACACCTACAGAATCCTCAGGAAAGACCCAACAAGATGATTACCGACAAAGAACAACTACATAAGATTGAAAAACGGAATGATGACAACTACTGTGATCTCACCAAGAATATATGGAGTACCAAAAATACACAAAGAAGGGGCACCATTAAGACCAATTTGCTCGTCAATTGGCTCACCATCTTATGGACTTTCTAAATACATTATACAAATTTTAAGGAATATAACATTGGACTCTAGCTATAACATAAAAAATGCAACTGAATTTAAACAGCGCATAAACAACACTTACATTTGTGACGATGAGCAATTAGCTCATAACATAACAATTTGACGTGGTATCATTATTTCCAAGCATACCGACGGATTTAGAATTGAACAAAATCAGGAACAAATGGACTAAAATACATGGAAATAGTAAAATTCTGCATCCAAGAGAACATACATTTTACCTATAAGGTAAAAAGGAATGCCGATGGGATCTCAAGCCTCACCTGTCATTGCGGACATCGTTATGAAAAATCTTCCTAAATTCTTTTGACAAGAATATTAAATTCACTATGGAGCTGGAAGACAAGGGAAAACTGGCGTATTTGGACTCTATGATCATCAAACGAGGAAACGAATTAAAACTAAAATGATATGGGAAGCCAACAGCATCAGGACGAAATATCAATTTTAACTCAAAACACCCTACGATGATGATAATAAATACAGCAAGGAGTTGTATCCAAGGGATGCTAAACATTTCGGATGAAATATGCCATGAAGAAACGAGGAAGGAAATAATAAATATTTAAAAGAACAACGATTTTCCGGGTAACGTAATAAAAACATTATTCAAAAAACATAAAGCCTCCATTGACAAATCCAAAAATGAAAAGACCTACGTATCTGTCACTTACGTACCTAAATTATTAAAAAGACTATCACATTCGGAATGTTATGACAGAGATCAAATAAAAATAGCACACAAACCTGACAATACCCTCAAACACATATTCAACAAAAAAAAAATCCCAGATAGAGGCGACAAATAGAAGTAATGTAATATACAAAACATACCGTACAATGAGATATACATGGACGGCGTAACCCAGAAAATTGGCTACACCCAAAAAACGAAAGCGCGAGTGAGACGAATCTTGAGGGCATTGGCCTTATAACGAGACCCAAAAGCGCAGAGCGGGAAAAGTAATAAAAGAAATGCATGCACTTTTCTAGCATGTGTGGGGCCCATTGAGCGACATGTGGGAGAGCAGACACACGTACACTATGCGTGTACGAGAGAGAGTACCGGTAGCTAATGCAGGTGCTCTCTGACTGCGCTGCGCATCAGAGCCGAACGTTTTGAGATCGTGCGAATTATATTCGTTGAAAGAACGAATTTTAGTCACTAGATATCTTTAGATATCTTTATTTATTTATTTAAATTTTGATTTAAATTTTGCAGAATTAAACGATTTTTGTTCACTGGATATCTTTAGATATTGTGAGTTTCTTTATTAGTTTTGAACTTCGACTTCTGTCTGGTTACAATTGAATCTTAAGACTGAAAAAAATGATTTTCTTTGGCATATGCAAATGCCCATTTCGTTTGTTTCATAAATTGCTGATCGAGCATTTGCAACGGGAGCTACGGCGACGCTTCTGTTGTTTATGCTTTTGAAATTTGATTTTGGTTCAAGTACTTCTGCATGATTATGCTGATCTCGTCGTTATCAACATTCCCATGCATAGGCTTATTTGTTTGTTCAGCTTTGGCTTTTTGTATAATTATGTTATTTGTTTGTGCGACTTTGATTGGTTTCATAACTCCTCCCCCCTTTGATGAGGGATTCTCCTGGATTCCTCTTTTACACTTGTTATAGGAATATATTCCTATGAAGAGGAGTACAAGAGTAATTGATACTATGCCAAAACTGTTGGAAACTATTGTTTGTATTTTTATTTCTTTAATTGTTTTTGTGTTTTCTATTTCTTTTAATACGATATCTTTAAACGTCTGCTTTTCGGTAAAGTTAAATGAGTTTTCCTCCTCTTCTTCATTGGCAAATGATTGTATATAAATTTCTTGGTTATTTTTGTAGTATGTTTCGTCTATGAGGACTGTGCAATTTGTGAATTCTATGAGGAAGTTTCCTCTTAATATTTCGCTATTGGTGGTATTGTTGCAATTGTATTGAATTTCATTATCTTGTGCATTACTTATTAACAATGTACCTTCGTTTATTAATTTTGTCTTAAATTCTACATCTTCTATCATTTTACAATTTCTTTTAATTATACAGTTAGAGCTAAGCTTGAGTTCATTTATTGTTTTCTGTTCTTCGTATGTATAAGTTTTGTTCTCTATTTTTATTACTCTTTCGGGACTCATGTCGATTCTTTTGTTCTTCTGATTAGTTAGTGGGGTTATTAGGAATACTGTGGTAGTTATTATGTTAGTTGGTATTTTGATTGCTATGATTATATTAGTGTCATAGGTCATGACTCCCATGCGAATTAATTTAATTTTGTAAAAATCTATATTATAGAGTATAAACTCTTTGTTCGTTAGTATTGAGGGGTGAAAGAGGTTATATTTGGCTGACGCTATTGTGTCCAAGATGGTGTCTACTTTATCATGCAAAAATTTCAACTTCAACAGCTGGTCATGATACATTATGTCTGTTCTGAGCATGGTATTATATGTCTCAATGTTGTTAAGGGTTTTGGTTATTTTTTCCCTGTCATCCAATATTACTTCTTTAAGTGTGTTAATAGAATTTTGTAAGTCGTTATTTATGTTTACTTGTTTGTTAATATTGTTAATTATGTTATTTTGGTTTTCTTGGTTATTAAGGAGATGATTCATAATGGTTTCCCTGTCGTCATCATCCATGAGACCGGTGAGCCACTTCTGAGCTTTTCCTATTGCGTTGATAAGGCCGCGTTTTTGTCTTGCTAGCGAATTTGGGGTTATGGATCTTATTTTGATTTTTATAGTTTCTATCTCTGTATCTAGCCTATGCCTGTCTTTCTTAACCAGAATTTTCGTATTATTCTGGATTATGTTGGTTAATTCTAATATTTCTTCTGGACTTATTATATGTAGGACCATTTTGAACTCGCTAACCAGCTCCACCGTACTTTCCCTCAGCGATATGAATCCGGTTTCAGCCTGGATCGGGGTTATGTTGATCATTGCCGTCGACAGTGTTGGCAACAGGTACATGATGAGGAGTGTCAACGTTATCTGAAAATTTTGTAGGTCTTTTAATGTTTGTTGTATGGATGTTTTGTAATTTTGTTTTCCTAAATTTGGGTTCTTCCTTGTGTCTTAAGTTTTTGTAATTTTTTATAAATCCTTCTGTTCTGGTTTCTATGTAAGTTTCCCTGTTTTTGTTTAGTTTTGATATTTTTTTCAGCTTTTTGTGCTGACATTCTGTCATATAATTCTTTGTGATCGACTTTATGGTTTTGTACTTCGAATGGTGTAGACTTTGTGGTGGTGTGGTGTGTATTGTTGTAAAAGTATACAGCTCTGGCCATTTGTTCAATTATAGGTCTTTTCTCTTCTATATTTAGTGTACGAATTTTCTCTGTCAATGTATTATTAAGTCTTTCGACATCGCTATTGCCAGTATGACTATTTGGCTTTGTTAAGTGGTATTCTATGCCTTCTTTTTCCAGGAATTCCCTGACGTTCAAGCTATTGAATTCGTTGTCGAAGACAAATTTCTGTGCTTTCCCTTTAATGGACAAGAACTGTTGAATGTGTTCTACTATTGTGATACTATTTCTATCGGTCAGTGGCAAGCAAGTGGCGTGTTTTGAGAATTTATCAATGAATATTATGAAAGATTGTTTTGAATTCACATATGTGTCCACATGTATTATCTCGTTGCAGGTTTTTGGTGTTTCTGTTAGATGGAAGTTGTTTTTAATGGGTTTCCTATCATATTTCCCACCACTGCAAACGTCACAATTATTTATTATTCTGTGGATATGTGTTTTTAGATTGGGATGGTAAATTTTAAGTTTAAGTTTCTGATAGGTAGCAACTATCCCGCAATGGCCACTCTCGTTTTTATGAAACAGAGCTATTTGGGTGTGCAACTCATCTTCAGACTCTATGTCTGTAGCGAACCTGGTACATTTTACGAACCTTACTTTTGGATTGGAAGTGTATTCCTTTGTCAATATCTTTTGAAATTGGTAGAATTCATGGTCGCTTAGGTGTGAAAAAACTCCTATCTTTCCTGCTGTTATTTCTCGTCTGAGGATGTTTACTGCTTGGTTGTTTTCCAAGTCTTCTTTGCTAATATAAACTCTCTTTCTGCCAAACACTTGTACTATGGTGTTGGGTTTCTTTTCTGTGAAAATTATTTGTGTTTTGAATCTGTTGACTGCCGTTTCTAGTATGGACATGTTAAAGCCCTGATCCTCTTCTTTAGAGTGAACCGTTTCAGTCAGGGATTTGTTGTCTTCTTCGTCTGTTGGTTCGACCTCCATTAGGTTAATTTCGTCTTCTTTAATCCTACTCAAAAAATCGGCAATATTATTATTTTTTCCTTTTATGTATTCTATATGGAAATTGTACTCCCCTAGATTAATGAGCCATCTCTGCAGTCTTGGGCTTATATCTTTGCCCGTATATTTAGCCATCAGCCATTTTAAGGGTTGGTGATCGCTCTCGAGGTCGAATTCTCTACCATAAACATACGGTCGAAAGTACTTTACGGCCCACACTATGGCTAGAAGCTCTTTCTCTATAGTCGAGTAGTTGCATTCATGTTGATTTAATGTTCGGGATGCATATGCGATTGGGTGGCTCTCTTGCGATAGCACTGCTCCCACCGCGAAATTACTGGCGTCTGTAGTGACAGTGAATTTCTTGGAAAAATTTGGGTATCGTAGGACTTGACTGTTTGTAACTAGTGTCTTCAACTTTTCGAATGCAGCTATATAGCTTGGGTCATTAGTGTTGATCGTCTCGTTTTTCTTCAGATACCTTGACATAGGGAATGCTATTTTTGCATAATCCTTAACGAACTTTCTGTAAAATCCTGTCATTCCCAGGAATGATTTAATCTGTTTTGCTGTTTTAGGTAATTTTAAATTTTGTATAATATTTACTTTGTCTGGGTTCGGTTTAATACCGTGAGTGGTCAGGATGTGGCCAAGAAATTGTGTTTCTTTCTTAAGGAAGTCACACTTATCTACTTGAATTTTCAAATTTGCCTCTTTCAAGGTTCTAAATATCTTCCTTAGGGTGGTCATATGTTCCTGAAGGGAAGTGCTAAAAATTAATATGTCGTCCATGTAGACGACACAGTTGTCATTAATATGGTCTTTCAAGACTTCATTCATGAGCCTCTGAAATGTCGATGGAGCATTTTTTAGTCCGAACGGCATTCTGACAAACTCATAGTGACCTGACAGTGTTGAAAATGCCGTTTTTGGTCTGTCTTCCTCTCTTACGAGAATTTGGTGAAAACCCTTCGCCAGATCGAGGGTTGTGAAATATTGGGATCTACCTAATTTATCCAATAGAGAGTTTAGATTAGGGATTGGAAATCTGTCATCGACCGTGAATTCGTTTAATTTACGGTAATCGATGACGATTCTGAACTTTTTTGACCCTGAATTATCGAGTTTTTTCTCGACGATCCATAAGGGACTGTTGTAGGGTGAGTTACTCTTTTTTATTATGTTCTGCTCAAGCATTTCCTTTATCTGTCTATTTATTTCTTTTTCATGTATTTGGGGATATCTATATATTTTAGAATATAAAGGCTTATCCACTGTGGTAATTATTTCGTGGGAAATCTGGTTTGTTGCTGACAAAACGTCCCCCTCTTGAAAAAATAAGTCGTCAGATTCCGCTAATAGGGTTTCGACGGCTCGACGTTCCTCGTCATTTAAATGAGCGAGGTTGAAGCGATCTCGTATTTCTTCTTTGTTCACGGGTTGCAGAGCACAAGCATTGTGCATGGCTTCTGGGTATTCGTAATCCAAAAAATAAAATTTTCTATCGAGTAATTGTACATATCGCTCTGTGTTGTTGATTTGAGCATTGAAGGCTTTTAAGAAATTTTGGCCTATTATTGCCGAGAAATTTTTGTTTGAGAAATCTATAAGATTCCACTGTAGTGTCCCCGAGTAGGGTATCTCTTTTGGAAGTGGTGTTGTTACGGTGTATTTCACGACGTTAATGCCGTTAAGAGTTTTATAAGAGCATGGTTTGGTGAGTTCTGTTTTGGGGTATTGAAATTCGAGAATTTTTGATTTTAAGATGCTTGTCGTCGCACCAGTGTCGACTAAGCATTTAATTTTTTCTTTTCCTATTGTCCACACTATTATGGGTAAGGATGCTCTAGGCAAGGAATCAAAAAATTTACCTGTTCTTCCTCTTCTTCTTCTGCCTGTTTTTCTTCTAAAGTCCCAATCTCCATGGGTGTGGGATCATTCTTTTGAGTGTCAACGCTCATATGAGACATTCTTGTCTGTCTTGAGCTGTTACCCTTGTTGTTATAGTTAGGTTTAAAATTTGGATTTTGGGTGGGTTGTGACCTGTTATACGACTGTTGGTTGACTTGGTCACTCCGAGGTGGGCTGGCGTTATTATTGGTGTTTGGTTGGCCACCTTGATTCTGTTTGGTATTGTTATTATTACTAGCAAACTGATTATTCTGGGTTGCGTTTTTATGAGTGGTGCTAGTGTTGGTGTTAGCGTTAGTGTTACCCTGTTTGTTATAGGTATTGTTCGAATTTTTCCTATACCTCTGTAAGATAGCTCTGGGATCGTCCAGTGCTTTAATATTTGAATATTTCGTTTGTAAAGCATGCATAGATATGCCCTGATCGACATGAATCCTGAATGGAGTGTCTCTTTTATTCATTAACATGTTTAACAAATCTCTATCTACTTTATCATTTTCATACATGGCTGGTTTGGATTCGTCGAACATATATATTTTATTTATTTCGCACTTTGCTTTCTCAAACTCCTGGAACAAATCTCTTAAACTACTCACTTTGATGAATCTGCATCTATCGAATACGTCCTCGTAGGTCATCCTGGGTCGCATTTGCTCCATCAGTTTGGTCTTCATTTGGTCCCAGCTAGGCTCCATCCCCAATTGTCTGATGAAATTTGCTGCTGTTCCCGACACCTTTTCGTTAGCGACGATGCTAGTGCCAAACTGGATCAGCAATGCGTTTCCCTGGCATAATGTCATGAGGAACTCCACAGATTTTATAAAAGCCAATACATCATGTTGGTCGTCGAGCTGCCTTAGCTGGCGAAACTGCTGGATGATATCTTTGTTTGACAGCCACTGGAATGGTTGTTGTTGTTGTTGTTGCTGTTGTTGTTGCAGTTGTTGTTGTTGTTGTTGATTTTGTTGCCTTAATAGGTTCAACTCTCCTTCTTGTTGAAGCAATGCTGCTCTTAAATTATCCATCTCTGCTTCCATTGTGGTTTAAATTAAAAAAAATTTCTCGCAGATTAACTTTGGTTAATTCTGAACGTATTTGTCCGATTTCGACTGCGCCAATTATATTCGTTGAAAGAACGAATTTTAGTCACTAGATATCTTTAGATATCTTTATTTATTTATTTAAATTTTGATTTAAATTTTGCAGAATTAAACGATTTTTGTTCACTGGATATCTTTAGATATTGTGAGTTTCTTTATTAGTTTTGAACTTCGACTTCTGTCTGGTTACAATTGAATCTTAAGACTGAAAAAAATGATTTTCTTTGGCATATGCAAATGCCCATTTCGTTTGTTTCATAAATTGCTGATCGAGCATTTGCAACGGGAGCTACGGCGACGCTTCTGTTGTTTATGCTTTTGAAATTTGATTTTGGTTCAAGTACTTCTGCATGATTATGCTGATCTCGTCGTTATCAACATTCCCATGCATAGGCTTATTTGTTTGTTCAGCTTTGGCTTTTTGTATAATTATGTTATTTGTTTGTGCGACTTTGATTGGTTTCATAACTTGCGAAACCGAAGCTCAAAGAGAGCAAAAGTGGGAGCCAAGCAAGCCCAGGAGACGAATACGGGGTGCATCGCACCCGAGACAAACGCAAGCGAGGGCGTTGCTTGTGGGTATGTGAGGGGAATATGTAAATCGAAGAGAGGGAATACAATGCGAAAACGAGAACGGGCGGCTTGTGGGTATGTGAGGGGAATATACAAGTCGAAGAAGGGGAAATAAACATTGAGGAAAGCCCCATATCTGGTGGATGAATTATGCGCGATGTAATTAAATTAGATACTAGCATGTAGAATAATCGTACTCATTAATATAAAATAATAGGCTAAGTTATTTATAGTACAGATGTATGTTTGTATATGTAGGTTCCAATATGGGAGAAAAGAGCAAAGCTGGTATGACTGATGGATCAGGGGAGAAGATAAGGCATTATGGAATCAATGAGAGGAGTTGGGCAGCCAATGGGAAGGCCGCAAAGGAGAGAAAGGGACGGAAGCCGGCAGAGCGACCGTCAAGGGAGAGAGAAAAGGACAAGAAACGGATGGGCGCGCAGCCGCAAAGAAAGTAGTAAAAACCGCGCCAAGGATTTGCGGGACTTTCACCACGCATAGCAACAAGTAAATGCGTGTGTGAAAACAGAGGGCCGATGGAAAAGTACCAGCTGTATTGCGGTACTACACCAATCAATTCCTTAGGCCGTGGGAGCTGCCTATATAAAGGCAACACCCATCAAGGAAATCATCAAGTCAACAAGTCGTGATCAACCAAGGAGTTTTAAGGCCTTACGAGTAACCTTAAAAGCTCAGAAAGTGAAAAGCAAATCCTGTGCCTTTCACAGGGATCGAGGAAAAGTACAAAAACTGAGAAGGCCTTACGAGTAACCTCTCAAGTTATCAGACAATAAATAAGTTCTAAAATAGGACCAGAAGACCACGCCCAAGCAATAAAAAGAGAGACGTCAAGCGGCTCCAGGACGATCCATAGCACTTTGGAAGGCACGAGGAGGAAAAATCGCTTAGGAAAAATCCTGCTGCATAACAAACGACCACGGGATTTGTCTTAGAGGCAACGAGCACGCAAAGACCATCTCACAAACACAGCTGAAGGTATCGAGGTAGAAATAACATCCATGGAGGATCAGGATACGCCAAGGAACGCGAAAGAAAGGCCTTAGGATATATCCTAGGACCAATCGACGTTCAGGAGATATTCTGAGGAGGGAGATACAAGTCAAAGTACCAAAGTACAACGCTGTCCAAGCTCGAAAATAAATACCTGCTTTAAAACCATTAACCAAACAAACGAGTTCTAATTTCACCAGGGCACAAAATAAATTTTGGTGTGCCGAACCTAGCCCAAGAGATATTAGAAATATCCCCAGGGACGAGAAAGGATCGTTACAACTGGCGTCTAACGAGCTATACTGGTAAAATTTAGACAAAAACTATTGTTTGTAAATAAAAGTCAAAATGGGAAAAGGATGGACTTACCACATGAAGAAGGAGGATCTGGTACATACAGGCCAAAGGATCGGGATCGAGATGACTGGCACAGTGGAGGAAATGAGGAAACAGCTAGGCGAGTGGGTAGAAAACAATGAAACGAACCAAGACTGGAAGGATGAAATAAATAGATCAGTCACACTTCTGACCTCCACGCGTACAGTCGAAACAAGAGCGAACCAATTTACGTTCTCTCTATCTTCACTGTGAGCTTGAATCTGTACGACAACTACAACCATTTCCCGAGACCGTCAAAACCTACCGACAAAATTAAACGTCCTAGCAACACTATGCAATTGCATCTGCCTCTCCTACAATGTCTCAACGCAGAAAAACTTACAAACGAGAGCCCCAAAACTCTAAAGATTACACCAACTACTTCCTACCAGTCCAAGTGATAGGGCGAATGAAAGTGAAGCGGAGGCCCAAACAGTGGTTGAACCCAAACCAGCTGCAATAACTGTACTTAAGCAAAGTGCAGAATTCATCCTCAAACTAATCGGAAAACTTAAAATCCAGGAGTACTTTATAAGGTCCATTTCCATCATAAAAATGGCATAAAAATCTTCCTACCAAACATGGAATTATTCGATATAGTCTCCTTGCAACTAAGGCAAAGCAAATTTCAGTTCTTCACTCATGCCCCTAAGACCACTCAATCATTCAGTGCAGTAACATCAGGACTGAAGATGTTAAGACCATGTTAGTCAATCTTGCACTACAATGCCTTGACGTTAAGATTGTTGAAAACAAAACAAAATCGAATCATACACTGCTGCTTTACATCATATATTTTGCCACCAAAAGCATAACAATGCAGCAACTGCGTAAAGACTTTATGTATGTCAATCATACTATTGTTCGATGGGAATACAAAGAAAAAGTACCCGGTAAACTGCCCAAAAACCAAAACCCAATGTGCGAGCTGTCGAGGCAATCACCCGTCTACGGACCCCGCATGCCCGTACCGTCTCTCCTATCAGAGTTTACTTTTGAATCGCTCTTCGCAACACAACAAGAGACCACTAAATAGAGCGTTTGCAGACAGAATGCCCATCTTCGCTTCTTCTCCACACACGAGTGCCCAACCAACGAAGTGCGTAAGCTGCAAATCTGCTCTTACAAGCAACATCTCTTTGGTTAACATCCAAACGCAAGCAACAGATCTCTTCTCTTTCGAAGAAATTAACACTATCCTAAACGAGATGATCTCCAAATTAAGCTGCTGCTCTAAAAAAGGCGAACAATTTAAAGTTATTACAGAACTTGCTATTAAACATGTCTTGGCAAATAAATAACTCAATTGACGCGATTAATATCATGGCAAGGAATGCGCGTGCCCTCAAAACAAAAATAATAGAATTAGTCAAGTTTTTAAATGATCATCTTATTCATATTGCCCTGATAAATGAAACATGGCTTACCCCTAATGATCGCATTAGTGTTCCCAGCTATACCCTATATCGATGCGACAGAACCTCAAGCAGAGGTGGTGGGGTTGCTATAGCTATTAACAATAAACTTGACCACAAATAAATATCCGGTGTCAAGACGCACCTCATAGAAAACGTAGGAATCCAAATTAAGACTAACTTGAATAGCTACCTTAGTATGTTTGCCGTTTACTATGCGGTCAACACTGCAAAATGCCTTTCCAGTGCGTGTAATTTAGCCGGTGATAGGATTCATATGAAAAATATCTACAAGTCAGCCCTGATCAAGTTTTCTTAATTAAGCGGGAAATTCTTTGTTCTTGGTGACCTTAACAGGCACCGTAACGGGAACTCCACTCGAGCAAATAGTTGGGGAAATATTATTCACGACCCCGCCGTACTGGGCAAATTTAATATATTAGTTCCAACAGATCCTACTTACATCCCAACATGTGTAACGTCTAAGCCCTCCACTATCGATCTCTCTCTAACAAATTTTACAAACCGTATTAGCACCCAGATAGTTTTTAAAGATCTTTCTTCGGACCACCTTCCAGTAGTCATCAAGTATTCCAAAAACATAGCTCTCATCGAGAAAACGCTTCCAATCTTCAAAAAAGCTAACTGGAAAATGTTCAAACGTGTTGTCGACAATATGCTCATGCCAAATGAAGCAAGCCTTAGTAATCTTCCAATAGCACCATCTCATATAGATTCTCTAGTCAATTCATTTTCTTAAACAATTAATTGTGCCTTTACGAGATCGACTCCTCACAAACACATCCGAGATACCAACATCAAGCTTCCAGAGCACATTTCTAAGCTACTCAAATCCAGGAATACCCTCAATAGACAATGGATACGGTCTCGACATCCTATTATCAAAGCAAGATGTAATCATCTAAACCATATAATCCGCAGAGAAATATTTATTTTTAACACTAAAAAATGGAATAGAAAGTTAAGCAAATTGAACAAATGTAGTAAGCCGTTTTGGAACACCAATAAAGCACTCAAAAGAAGGAAACAGTATATTCCCACCTTATATGAGGCTGATGTGGCTTATATAACCGGAATTGAAAAGGCTAATCTATTAAGCAATTCCTTCGCATCTAAACACAGCTTGCCATCTTCGTACTGTTATCCGATTACAAGAGACTTGGTTGCCAGTACTGTGCAAAACGATATGCCAGATCAAATTCAGATCAATAAAATTACGACCATCGAAATAGTTTCCATCCTAAAAAAGCCAGAAAACGAAAAAGTCCAGCGGTTCAGATAACATAAGGAATATTTGCTTTAAAAAACTTAAAGCAAATGCTATTAGTTTTCTCGCTACTCTATACAATAGCAGCCTGTTCGTGGAGGGGCGGAAGGATCCCAATAAATTACAAGTGGTTGGCTGGTGCCAATTTCTTCTGGGTGAGCGAGGGATGAATTAATAACGCGCGATAACTTCGGTTAAAAAACTTATGCTTTATTAAATGCACAGGTGGCCGACACACACGAAATGTTTCGGGTTAAAAGTATACAAATTTCGAGATAGAAAATTCTGAAGAGAAGGAACGGGTGTTCGGGTGAAAAACTCGGATTAGATTCATCATGGCAATTTACAGGAGAACCCTTCGTCACCCTCCTCAGTATGACCGAATTCGGTTTTGGGAAAAACCCTACCCCTCACTCTCTGCTGTTCACCCGGTGGCGTAAACAGCAGCCTACAAATATGTTGTTTCCCAAATCCTTGGAAAATAGCTAAAATTATCCCAATTGCCAAAGCTGGAAAACCTCCGGACAAACAACAAAGCTATAGGCCTATTAGTCTTTTAAGCAGTCTCTCCAAAATATTTGAAAAAATAACTAAAAGTAGTCTCCTAGTCCACCTAGAAACACATAATATTTTACCACCTGCCCGATACGGCTTCAGAGCTGGCCTAAACTGCTCGTTCCCAACCAAGAAGCTAAGAAGCTACGTTCCAAACAGTCTGTTGGACTCGTCACTCTGGATATTGAAGCTGGTTTTGATACAGCCTGGCACGAAGCACTCAAAACTAACAAACATTAAAACACCCTCATATCTTGTGAACAAGTTTTTTGCTAGATCGCTCCTTTTATATTGAAATAGATGGAAATAGGTCAACAACAAAAGAGCTACTAGCTGGTGTCTCACAGGGTTCAGTTCTAGCGCCAGTGCTTTTTAACGTCTTTATATACGATATTCCGCAACATCCCCGATGTAAACTATCGATGCTTGCGGATGACATAGCCATCTATTGTAAAGGCATGTATTATGCTGATATTAAACAAGCCATTCAAAGCGGGCTAAACGAACTCGAAGCTAACTGCCATAAGTGAACAATAAAAGTTAATGCCACCATTTCTTTCCATCTGCACCATCTACCCAATTATTAATCGAAAATCTAAACTTTCTACAGCTAAAAAAATGATCATATTTATTTATTTTTATTTATTTATTTATTTATTTATTTACGTCAACAAACACAGCAGTCGACGAAAAAGCTTAAACTAAAGACAGATAGTAATTAAATGAAGAAGGTAGCTTAGCTTTTTACACAACAAAACATCCCCGACCCGGTGGAGGTGTTTTATTTGCACAAGGTGCCAGCTATGCCCCGATTCACAGCCAATGTGGTCAGGGGCCAATCCAATTCCAGAATATTTTCATTGGTTTCGCTGTAGATGATTAAAAAGTATAGCGCGAAGAGAAGTGACAGAAAGATGAGGAGAGATAAGGTGAGAAAAGTTATTAAAAGATTGGCAAAGACCACGAAAAGGTTCGTGAAGAGAGAGTCAGCCATCTACTAAGGTGAATAGGAAAAAAGGTCCGACGTGAGGTAACACAAAAATATAGCGTATCTGGTAAATTGGTAGAAATGACTTCGCCGTTGACTAGTTTATGGAGAAAGAGAATGCCAAAAACAAGCCTACGGTTATAAAGTGAAGGAAGATTAATAAGAAGAACTCTGTCAAAATAAGAAGATAGGCGAAGACCCGGGTCCCAATTTAGACCGCGTAACGCAAACTTCAGGAATTGCTTCTGTACCGATTCAATATTACGCTGGTGAAAATCATATTGCGGGTTCCACACTGGTGAGCAATATTCTAGAGTAGGGCGAACTAACGAAGTGTATAAAACCTTTGTTACATAAGTTGTTAAGTTCTTTGGCCCAACCTTTAATGAAGACAAGAAGACTGCATGCTATATTGACAATTGAATAAATATGAACATTAAATAAAAGTTTAGGGTCAAACTAGGCCTAAGTCTTTGAATGATGGTACACAATCTAAAAGAACAGACTTAATAGAGTAATGAGCTAGGAACGGAGACAAACGACTAAAAGTCATAAAAGAGCACTTAGAGGCATTAAGGTGTAATTTATTCACAATCAAAGAACGCACCGAGATCTGATTGCAAGTACTGTTGGAAAGAAGGAACATTATAGGAATAACAAATCTTTTTTTTTTTTTTTATTATATGTGTATTTTAGCAAGGAATCGATTCACAAAAGATCTTAACAAAGCTTTTAACTTAACATAATGTAGAACGCCAAACAGTTATTACTAACAGTGTAAATTTTAATCTTATTTATATATGTACATTAAACTATATTTTTAGGGGTATGTTTATTTAGGTATACAAATTAAAAACTTAGCGTATCATTGTCAAATACTGCCTTCTCTTCAGCCTGTGGATGGTCCTTTGGCTCGCAAGAGGTCTCGCCAGCCGGTTTACATAAATAACAAATCTTGACGTCATCCGCAAACATGAGCATGCCTGAATGAGCCAAGGCCAAAAGCAAATCATTTATAAACAATGTAAGTAATAGTGGGCCCAGATGACTGCCTTGGGGTACACCTGACGTAACTCGAACAGTTTTAGATATCGAGGAACGAAAAGACACCTTTTGGGTTCTGCCAATAAGATACGACTTTAACCAAGCCAATAGTTTTGGGGAAAAGCCCATGATGGTTAGTTTCGCGAGAAGCATAGAATGATCAACCGTATCAAAAGTCAGTATAAATAACACCAGTTTGACACTTCTTACGGAAGCCATGGTGTACAAGGGTAGTCAATTCTAAAAGGTTGGTAAGCGACGAACGACCTTTCATGAAGCCATGCTGACAAGGAGAAATAGTGGATCTGGATAGATATTGAAGGGAAGACGTAATAATTTTCTAAAACAGTTTAGGTATTGCCGAAAGTTTGGCAATGCCACGGTAGTCAGTACCCAGGAGGCCAGTGTTGCGAGTGGAGGCGAAGTAACTTCCCACGTTTACATGAGGGCTGCTGGAAGAATCGGAGGACGCAGGAATCGGAATTATACAAGCATCAGGTGCTGAGCTCTCTTGCACTTGAGCGGAAAAGGCCTGAGCTCGTGCCGTAGGTTTTCGGCTTACGGATGGAAAGGTCTGACCGCTAGAGTTTGGTTGAAGGACATCTGTGGCCTCTAGTACACGGTGGCGATCAGTTAGGAATCGATTCAGGTCGTTCCAGGATGAGACGGCGGTCTTAGTTGGAACGGACTGTTCCCACAACAGAAGGGTGGATTTGGGCATTTTGCTCGTACAGATTGCTATGAGAAGGATGTCCCAATTGTCTGTACAAGCCCCGGAAAGCTCAAGACCGGTTAAGCAACCTTGAATTGACGTCTGCAGTTCTCTCAACGCTTTGCCAGACTCTTGTGTTACAGCTGGGATCTGTAGAAGCTGCTTGGCATGGGTCATAATCAATAATCGATTATTTTCGTATCGCGCAGTGAGGTTATCCCACGCGGACTGGAACCCTTCATTGGTCAAGGGTGACCTAGAAACAATGGCTCTGGCTTCACCGCGAGTTTTGCAACTTAAGTGATAAAGTTTCTCCACTTGTGTTAGGCTTGGATTATGGATAAAAATCGCGATAAACAAATCACGGAATGTAGGCCAAGCCAGGCTGTCTCCGTTGAAGATTTCGACTTCGC
Source organism: Drosophila tropicalis (assembly GCF_018151085.1). Classification (NCBI taxonomy): domain Eukaryota; kingdom Metazoa; phylum Arthropoda; class Insecta; order Diptera; family Drosophilidae; genus Drosophila; species Drosophila tropicalis. Next base: position 113,323 of record NW_027173484.1, read on the forward strand.
ACGGGGGAACTGTGTGGCTTTGGTGGGTGGAATCGACGGAGAGCCTGACTGGTGGGGAAGCTATTTTCGCGGACAACTGCTCGATTCGCTCTCCAAACAAAGTCCTGCCTCGCACATATACCATATAACAATATTCATGTTTAGCTTTAATTGTAGCTATGTGCTTCGGACTATCTTCGTTCTTTTGAGGCGTCAAGGCTTTATAGCATCGTGAAAACTCTGCCTCGACTTTTGTCCAAAGTGACTTAAGCTGGTCTAAGTGTATTTTAACGGAGACGAGTGGCACATCGTCAGCTAAAGCCTGGGACTCGCGAGTCTCGAACGCTGTTAATGCCTCGCACACGGCAACAAAGTCGGAAAGAGACATCGTAGAGTGTTCTCTGAGCTATTACGAATCGAATGGAAACAAATAACTTCGTGGAATTAGAGCTCTCAAGCGAGGAGATCGAAACGAAGCCATAAGTGGACTGTATAATTTAAGTATAGAGGAGGAGTGAGAAGAAGAAATGTCTCCTCTTTTTAATGAACACAATGAATAAGCATAGATAGCATAAATAAAATTAGAAGGATTTATAATTTTCCTCGCAGTTGTGTGAATAATTAAAAGGATATAAAATCACTTGGATATTAAAATTTATACAATGTGGAAAAATGTTTAAATTTATAAGAGTATTTAAAAGTATGGAAAAATTGAGACCAGTAGGATTGGGAGTGCCGATAACTTTTCAATAAGGAAAAAAAAAACTCGGAATTAGTTTTCATTAAACGGACAAGATCAATTTCATGGATCCCTGAGGAAAAGATCAAAATGCACCAAGACAAGCCAAAATATTAATATAAATAAAGTTGTACTTATTTTTCTTTAGAAAACATTTTGCGAATTAAATTCAATCAGTCGATTGAAATATGTTTGCACAATAAGAAAATCACGAAGGAAAAAATGGATGTCGTGACCGAGTCACGGCTTGGCTCAAGTGTCAGCACTGATGAGACTTGAGTGTCAGCACTGATCGAGAGTCAGCTGTTCTGCCGTTGTTTATGTTTTGTGAGTTTAATTAATTGTAAATTGTTTAACGAGGATCACGATTTCCTACTTTAATTATGTAGGTTTCGAATTATTAAATTGCGGAAAGCCAATCGGAGTGGCTGCAATTAATTTTGTGTGGGTGAATTCAAATTGTATGTGGACATATGTATGTGTGTAAATGTGTGCTTAACGCGGCAAAAGTATTACATGTGTATGTACCTATGTATGTACATACATATGTATGGATGTAAAAATTAATTGACATAAATAATTTATGCCGATGGACTAATGATCAGCCCGTGGAGTGTGCTGTACACTTTAAGTAAAGGTAAGTGGTACTTTATAAATTCTCGATTATTAAGCACCTCTACTTGCAGGTTAGAAAACAGCTGTTTTTACATGTAGGAATGCATATATGTGTATATACATACATATGTATGTATGTATGTATTGCTATGCAATTGGACTTTTGGACAATCCGAATTTCGAAGAATGGAAAAAAAAATGCACTTCATAAACACAAAAATGATCGGGAAATACCATGTAACCCTTGGAACAGGTCAGGTATGTACATACAAGTATACAAAAGTGTGTGGGTCGCTATGGAAGAGCGGGAAACCTCACACTTTTATAAGTTTGTAATGGAATATAATGTGAATGAGATTTTTAATAAGAAATGTTGTACTTATCAGGAATTCCGCCGATGCAAGCTGGAATAGCGGAAGGATATCCGGCTCGAAGGACCAATGTTCGTGGAGGGGCGGAAGGATCCCAATAAATTACAAGTGGTTGGCTGGTGCCAATTTCTTCTGGGTGAGCGAGGGATGAATTAATAACGCGCGATAACTTCGGTTAAAAAACTTATGCTGTATTAAATGCACGGGTGGCCGACACACACGAAATGTTTCGGGTTAAAAGTATACAAATTTCGAGATAGAAAATTCTGAAGAGAAGGAACTGGTGTTCGGGTGAAAAACTCGGATTAGATTCATCATGGCGATTTACAGGAGAACCCTTCGTCACCCTCCTCAGTATGACCGAATTCGGTTTTGGGAAAAACCCTACCCCTCACTCTCTGCTGTTCACCCGGTGGCGTGAACAGCAGCCTACAAATATGTTGTTTCCCAAATCCTTGGAAAATAGCTAAAATTATCCCAATTGCCAAAGCTGGAAAACCTCCGGACAAACCACAAAGCTATAGGCCTATTAGTCTTTTAAGCAGTCTCTCCAAAATATTTGAAAAAAAATTTAAACTGCTCGTTCCCAACCAAGAAGCAAAGAAGCTACGTTCAAAACAGTTTCTCCAACAAACAGTCTGTTGGACTCGTCCCTCTACAGCCTGGCACGAAGCACACATTTTCAAACTAATAAACATTAAAACACCCTCATATCTTGTGAACAAGTTTTTTGCTAGATCGCTCCTGTTATATTGAAATAGATGGAAATAGGTCAACAACAAAAGAGCTACCCCGATGTAAGCTATCGATGCTTGCGGATGACATAGCCATCTATTGTAAAGGCATGTATTATGCTGATATTAAACAAGCCATTCAAAGCGGGCTAAACGAACTCGAAGCTAACTGCCATAAGTGAACAATAAAAGTTAATGCCACCATTTCTTTCCATCTGCACCATCTACCCAATTATTAATCGAAAATCTAAACTTTCTACAGCTAAAAAAATGATCATATTTATTTATTTTTATTTATTTATTTATTTATTTACGTCAACAAACACAGCAGTCGACGAAAAAGCTTAAACTAAAGACAGATAGTAATTAAATGAAGAAGGTAGCTTAGCTTTTTACACAACAAAACATCCCCGACCCGGTGGAGGTGTTTTATTTGCACAAGGTGCCAGCTATGCCCCGATTCACAGCCAATGTGGTCAGGGGCCAATCCAATTCCAGAATATTTTCATTGGTTTCGCTGTAGATGATTAAAAAGTATAGCGCGAAGAGAAGTGACAGAAAGATGAGGAGAGATAAGGTGAGAAAAGTTATTAAAAGATTGGCAAAGACCACGAAAAGGTTCGTGAAGAGAGAGTCAGCCATCTACTAAGGTGAATAGGAAAAAAGGTCCGACGTGAGGTAACACAAAAATATAGCGTATCTGGTAAATTGGTAGAAATGACTTCGCCGTTGACTAGTTTATGGAGAAAGAGAATGCCAAAAACAAGCCTACGGTTATAAAGTGAAGGAAGATTAATAAGAAGAACTCTGTCAAAATAAGAAGATAGGCGAAGACCCGGGTCCCAATTTAGACCGCGTAACGCAAACTTCAGGAATTGCTTCTGTACCGATTCAATATTACGCTGGTGAAAATCATATTGCGGGTTCCACACTGGTGAGCAATATTCTAGAGTAGGGCGAACTAACGAAGTGTATAAAACCTTTGTTACATAAGTTGTTAAGTTCTTTGGCCCAACCTTTAATGAAGACAAGAAGACTGCATGCTATATTGACAATTGAATAAATATGAACATTAAATAAAAGTTTAGGGTCAAACTAGGCCTAAGTCTTTGAATGATGGTACACAATCTAAAAGAACAGACTTAATAGAGTAATGAGCTAGGAACGGAGACAAACGACTGAAAGTCATAAAAGAGCACTTAGAGGCATTAAGGTGTAATTTATTCACAATCAAAGAACGCATCGAGATCTGATTGCAAGTACTGTTGGAAAGAAGGAACATTATAGGAATAACAAATCTTTTTTTTTTTTTTATTATATGTGTATTTTAGCAAGGAATCGATTCACAAAAGATCTTAACAAAGCTTTTAACTTAACATAATGTAGAACGCCAAACAGTTATTACTAACAGTGTAAATTTTAATCTTATTTATATATGTACATTAAACTATATTTTTAGGGGTATGTTTATTTAGGTATACAAATCAAAAACTTAGCGTATCATTGTCAAATACTGCCTTCTCTTCAGCCTGTGGATGGTCCTTTGGCTCGCAAGAGGTCTCGCCAGCCGGTTTACATAAGTAACAAATCTTGACGTCATCCGCAAACATGAGCATGCCTGAATGAGCCAAGGCCAAAAGCAAATCATTTATAAACAATGTAAGTAATAGTGGGCCCAGATGACTGCCTTGGGGTACACCTGACGTAACTCGAACAGTTTTAGATATCGAGGAACGAAAAGACACCTTTTGGGTTCTGCCAATAAGATAACCAAGCCAATAGTTTTGGGGAAAAGCCCATGATGGTTAGTTTCGCGAGAAGCATAGAATGATCAACCGTATCAAAAGTCAGTATAAATAACACCAGTTTGACACTTCTTACGGAAGCCATGGTGTACAAGGGTAGTCAATTCTAAAAGGTTGGTAAGCGACGAACGACCTTTCATGAAGCCATGCTGACAAGGAGAAATAGTGGATCTGGATAGATATTGAAGGGAAGACGTAATAATTTTCTCAAACAGTTTAGGTATTGCCGAAAGTTTGGCAATGCCACGGTAGTCAGTACCCAGGAGGCCAGTGTTGCGAGTGGAGGCGAAGTAACTTCCCACGTTTACATGAGGGCTGCTGGAAGAATCGGAGGACGCAGGAATCGGAATTATACAAGCATCAGGTGCTGAGCTCTCTTGCACTTGAGCGGAAAAGGCCTGAGCTCGTGCCGTAGGTTTACGGATGGAAAGGTCTGACCGCTAGAGTTTGGTTGAAGGACATCTGTGGCCTCTAGTACACGGTGGCGATCAGTTAGGAATCGATTCAGGTCGTTCCAGGATGAGACGTCGGTCTTAGTTGGAACGGACTGTTCCCACAACAGAAGGGTGGATTTGGGCATTTTGCTCGTACAGATTGCTATGAGAAGGATGTCCCAATTGTCTGTACAAGCCCCGGAAAGCTCAAGACCGGTTAAGCAACCTTGAATTGACGTCTGCAGTTCTCTCAACGCTTTGCCAGACTCTTGTGTTACAGCTGGGATCTGTAGAAGCTGCTTGGCATGGGTCATAATCAATAATCGATTATTTTCGTATCGCGCAGTGAGGTTATCCCACGCGGACTGGAACCCTTCATTGGTCAAGGGTGACCTAGAAACAATGGCTCTGGCTTCACCGCGAGTTTTGCAACTTAAGTGATAAAGTTTCTCTACTTGTGTTAGGCTTGGATTATGGATAAAAATCGCGATAAACAAATCACGGAATGTAGGCCAAGCCAGGCTGTCTCCGTTGAAGATTTCGACTTCGCACGGGGGAACTGTGTGGCTTTGGTGGGTGGAATCGACGGAGACCCTGACTGGTGGGGAAGCTATTTTCGCGGACAACTGCTCGATTCGCTCTCCAAACAAAGTCCTGCCTCGCACATATACCATATAACAATATTCATGTTTAGCTTTAATTGTAGCTATGTGCTTCGGACTATCTTCGTTCTTTTGAGGCGTCAAGGCTTTATAGCATCGTGAAAACTCTGCCTCGACTTTTGTCCAAAGTGACTTAAGCTGGTCTAAGTGTATTTTAACGGAGACGAGTGGCACATCGTCAGCTAAAGCCTGGGACTCGCGAGTCTCGAACGCTGTTAATGCCTCGCACACGGCAACAAAGTCGGAAAGAGACATCGTAGAGTGTTCTCTGAGCTATTACGAATCGAATGGAAACAAATAACTTCGTGGAATTAGAGCTCTCAAGCGAGGAGATCGAAACGAAGCCGTAAGTGGACTGTATAATTTAAGTATAGAGGAGGAGTGAGAAGAAGAAATGTCTCCTCTTTTTAATGAACACAATGAATAAGCATAGTTAGCATAAATAAAATTAGAAGGATTTATAATTTTCCTCGCAGTTGTGTGAATAATTAAAAGGATATATAATCACTTGGATATTAAAATTTATACAATGTGGAAAAATGTTTAAATTTATAAGAGTATTTAAAAGTATGGAAAAATTGAGACCAGTAGGATTGGGAGTGCCGATAACTTTTCAATAAGGAAAAAAAAACTCGGAATTAGTTTTCATTAAACGGACAAGATCAATTTCATGGATCCCTGAGGAAAAGATCAAAATGCACCAAGACAAGCCAAAATATTAATATAAATAAAGTTGTACTTATTTTTCTTTAGAAAACATTTTGCGAATTAAATTCAATCAGTCGATTGAAATATGTTTGCACAATAAGAAAATCACGAAGGAAAAAATGGATGTCGTGACCGAGTCACGGCTTGGCTCAAGTGTCAGCACTGATGAGACTTGAGTGTCAGCACTGATCGAGAGTCAGCTGTTCTGCCGTTGTTTATGTTTTGTGAGTTTAATTAATTGTAAATTGTTTAACGAGGATCACGATTTCCTACTTTAATTATGTAGGTTTCGAATTATTAAATTGCGGAAAGCCAATCGGAGTGGCTGCAATTAATTTTGTGTGGGTGAATTCAAATTGTATGTGGACATATGTATGTGTGTAAATGTGTGCTTAACGCGGCAAAAGTATTACATGTGTATGTACCTATGTATGTACATACATATGTATGGATGTAAAAATTAATTGACATAAATAATTTATGCCGATGGACTAATGATCAGCCCGTGGAGTGTGCTGTACACTTTAAGTAAAGGTAAGTGGTACTTTATAAATTCTCGATTATTAAGCACCTCTACCTGCAGGTTAGAAAACAGCTGTTTTTACATGTAGGAATGCATATGTGTGTATATACATACATATGTATGTATGTATGTATTGCTATGCAATTGGACTTTTGGACAATCCGAATTTCGAAGAATGGAAAAAAAAATGCACTTCATAAACACAAAAATGATCGGGAAATACCATGTAACCCTTGGAACAGGTCAGGTATGTACATACAAGTATACAAAAGTGTGTAGGTCGCTATGGAAGAGCGGGAAACCTCACACTTTTATAAGTTTGTAATGGAATATAATGTGAATGAGATTTTTAATAAGAAATGTTGTACTTATCAGGAATTCCGCCGATGCAAGCTGGAATAGCGGAAGGATATCCGGCTCGAAGGACCAATGTTCGTGGAGGGGCGGAAGGATCCCAATAAATTACAAGTGGTTGGCTGGTGCCAATTTCTTCTGGGTGAGCGAGGGATGAATTAATAACGCGCGATAACTTCGGTTAAAAAACTTATGCTGTATTAAATGCACGGGTGGCCGACACACACGAAATGTTTCGGGTTAAAAGTATACAAATTTCGAGATAGAAAATTCTGAAGAGAAGGAACTGATGTTCGGGTGAAAAACTCGGATTAGATTCATCATGGCGATTTACAGGAGAACCCTTCGTCACCCTCCTCAGTATGACCGAATTCGGTTTTGGGAAAAACCCTACCCCTCACTCTCTGCTATTCACCCGGTGGCGTGAACATACCGCCCCCCTTGCAACAAGTTGCAATTGCCTCGCTGGACATGTCTAAGGATGGGGGATGGCAGCGTTCTGGATCGCCAAGACACGGGTGGAGATGGAGGGGGAACTTTGGATGCAGATGGAGTAGGCGGCACGATGGCTGAAGACCTCTAGATAGAAGCCCGAATGAAAGGCGGGTGCTTTTCGGGTCTTTGCTCTTTGGGTTGGATGTACGCGACAGAGCTGTCGATGTGCAAGAGCGTGTGGTGTTGCTTGCCACATCGATAGCATCCTGCTGTGCTCCTGCAGGAACCATTGGAATGCTCATGAGCCAAACAGTTCGGGCAGTATCCGTTGCTCAAGACTACCCGTAGCCTGTCGTCAGCTCGTAGTCCTCGAAACTGTCGGCACTGACGGAGCGCGTGTGCCCCTTGACAAACGCGGCACCTGAAGCAATTGGAACTGCGTTCTAAATCGGATGGTGCTGCTGTCCTTAGAGACATTTTCGGGCTGCTGGAGGAGGTGGACCGAGACCTTCTGGATTTTCCAGTAACGGATCCACAGAGAACCCATCCGAACATCGTCTCGATCCCCACGAAAGAATCACCAACATTCTTGATGATTCGTTCCCCAAGGATAGTGGGAAGGAGCTCGGCTCCAAGCACCAAATCCACAGGAGCTCTTTGGTGAAATTGCGGATCAGCGAGCGGAAGGTCAAGCGAATCGTGCTTCACCTGATTCGGGACGGCGCGGGACGGAAGTGCTTCAGCTACACTAGGCAGCACCACGGCGACTGCTTGGAACTGTCGCAGCGGTTCGTCAGGAGGAGAAATCTGTAGGCGGCACACTTTGTCGCCGCTACCAGCATCGCATGGCCCAATGCCGCGAATGCTAGTTGATACTTTGCAGCTTGGAGGATTAATCAATTCAAACATTCTTTGGGAAATAAAGGACGCTTCGGATCCCATATCAATCAAAGCGCGGATTTGAAACTGCTTGCCACGATGATGAATAGTTACCCTTGCAGTACCCAGGAGGCCAGTGTTGCGAGTGGAGGCGAAGTAACTTCCCACGTTTACATGAGGGCTGCTGGAAGAATCGGAGGACGCAGGAATCGGAATTATACAAGCATCAGGTGCTGAGCTCTCTTGCACTTGAGCGGAAAAGGCCTGAGCTCGTGCCGTAGGTTTTCGGCTTACGGATGGAAAGGTCTGACCGCTAGAGTTTGGTTGAAGGACATCTGTGGCCTCTAGTACACGGTGGCGATCAGTTAGGAATCGATTCAGGTCGTTCCAGGATGAGACGTCGGTCTTAGTTGGAACGGACTGTTCCCACAACAGAAGGGTGGATTTGGGCATTTTGCTCGTACAGATTGCTATGAGAAGGATGTCCCAATTGTCTGTACAAGCCCCGGAAAGCTCAAGACCGGTTAAGCAACCTTGAATTGACGTCTGCAGTTCTCTCAACGCTTTGCCAGACTCTTGTGTTACAGCTGGGATCTGTAGAAGCTGCTTGGCATGGGTCATAATCAATAATCGATTATTTTCGTATCGCGCAGTGAGGTTATCCCACGCGGACTGGAACCCTTCATTGGTCAAGGGTGACCTAGAAACAATGGCTCTGGCTTCACCGCGAGTTTTGCAACTTAAGTGATAAAGTTTCTCCACTTGTGTTAGGCTTGGATTATGGATAAAAATCGCGATAAACATATCACGGAATGTAGGCCAAGCCAGGCTGTCTCCGTTGAAGATTTCGACTTCGCACGGGGGAACTGTGTGGCTTTGGTGGGTGGAATCGACGGAGAGCCTGACTGGTGGGGAAGCTATTTTCGCGGACAACTGCTCGATTCGCTCTCCAAACAAAGTCCTGCCTCGCACATATACCATATAACAATATTCATGTTTAGCTTTAATTGTAGCTATGTGCTTCGGACTATCTTCGTTCTTTTGAGGCGTCAAGGCTTTATAGCATCGTGAAAACTCTGCCTCGACTTTTGTCCAAAGTGACTTAAGCTGGTCTAAGTGTATTTTAACGGAGACGAGTGGCACATCGTCAGCTAAAGCCTGGGACTCGCGAGTCTCGAACGCTGTTAATGCCTCGCACACGGCAACAAAGTCGGAAAGAGACATCGTAGAGTGTTCTCTGAGCTATTACGAATCGAATGGAAACAAATAACTTCGTGGAATTAGAGCTCTCAAGCGAGGAGATCGAAACGAAGCCGTAAGTGGACTGTATAATTTAAGTATAGAGGAGGAGTGAGAAGAAGAAATGTCTCCTCTTTTTAATGAACACAATGAATAAGCATAGATAGCATAAATAAAATTAGAAGGATTTATAATTTTCCTCGCAGTTGTGTGAATAATTAAAAGGATATATAATCACTTGGATATTAAAATTTATACAATGTGGAAAAATGTTTAAATTTATAAGAGTATTTAAAAGTATGGAAAAATTGAGACCAGTAGGATTGGGAGTGCCGATAACTTTTCAATAAGGAAAAAAAAAACTCGGAATTAGTTTTCATTAAACGGACAAGATCAATTTCATGGATCCCTGAGGAAAAGATCAAAATGCACCAAGACAAGCCAAAATATTAATATAAATAAAGTTGTACTTATTTTTCTTTAGAAAACATTTTGCGAATTAAATTCAATCAGTCGATTGAAATATGTTTGCACAATAAGAAAATCACGAAGGAAAAAATGGATGTCGTGACCGAGTCACGGCTTGGCTCAAGTGTCAGCACTGATGAGACTTGAGTGTCAGCACTGATCGAGAGTCAGCTGTTCTGCCGTTGTTTATGTTTTGTGAGTTTAATTAATTGTAAATTGTTTAACGAGGATCACGATTTCCTACTTTAATTATGTAGGTTTCGAATTATTAAATTGCGGAAAGCCAATCGGAGTGGCTGCAATTAATTTTGTGTGGGTGAATTCAAATTGTATGTGGACATATGTATGTGTGTAAATGTGTGCTTAACGCGGCAAAAGTATTACATGTGTATGTACCTATGTATGTACATACATATGTATGGATGTGAAAATTAATTGACATAAATAATTTATGCCGATGGACTAATGATCAGCCCGTGGAGTGTGCTGTACACTTTAAGTAAAGGTAAGTGGTACTTTATAAATTCTCGATTATTAAGCACCTCTACTTGCAGGTTAGAAAACAGCTGTTTTTACATGTAGGAATGCATATGTGTGTATATACATACATATGTATGTATGTATGTATTGCTATGCAAATGGACTTTTGGACAATCCGAATTTCGAAGAATGGAAAAAAAAAATGCACTTCATAAACACAAAAATGATCGGGAAATACCATGTAACCCTTGGAACAGGTCAGGTATGTACATACAAGTATACAAAAGTGTGTAGGTCGCTATGAAAGAGCGGGAAACCTCACACTTTTATAAGTTTGTAATGGAATATAATGTGAATGAGATTTTTAATAAGAAATGTTGTACTTATCAGGAATTCCGCCGATGCAAGCTGGAATAGCGGAAGGATATCCGGCTCGAAGGACCAATGTTCGTGCAGGGGCGGAAGGATCCCAATAAATTACAAGTGGTTGGCTGGTGCCAATTTCTTCTGGGTGAGCGAGGGATGAATTAATAACGCGCGATAACTTCGGTTAAAAAACTTATGCTGTATTAAATGCACAGGTGGCCGACACACACGAAATGTTTCGGGTTAAAAGTATACAAATTTCGAGATAGAAAATTCTGAAGAGAAGGAACGGGTGTTCGGGTGAAAAACTCGGATTAGATTCATCATGGCGATTTACAGGAGAACCCTTCGTCACCCTCCTCAGTATGACCGAATTCGGTTTTGGGAAAAACCCTACCCCTCACTCTCTGCTGTTCACCCGGTGGCGTGAACAGCAGCCTACAAATATGTTGTTTCCCAAATCCTTGGAAAATAGCTAAAATTATCCCAATTGCCAAAGCTGGAAAACCTCCGGACAAACCACAAAGCTATAGGCCTATTAGTCTTTTAAGCAGTCTCTCCAAAATATTTGAAAAAAAATTTAAACTGCTCGTTCCCAACCAAGAAGCAAAGAAGCTACGTTCAAAACAGTTTCTCCAACAAACAGTCTGTTGGACTCGTCCCTCTACAGCCTGGCACGAAGCACACATTTTCAAACTAATAAACATTAAAACACCCTCATATCTTGTGAACAAGTTTTTTGCTAGATTGCTCCTGTTATATTGAAATAGATGGAAATAGGTCAACAACAAAAGAGCTACTAGCTGGTGTCACACAGGGTTCAGTTCTAGCGCCAGTGCTTTTTAACGTCTTCATATACGATATTCCGCAACATCCCCGATGTAAGCTATCTATGTTTGCGGATGACATAGCCATCTATTGTAAAGGCATGTATTATGCTGACATTAAACAAGCCATTCAAAGCGGGCTAAACGAATTCGAAGCTTACTGCCATAAGTGAAAAATAAAAGTTAATGCCACCAACACTCCAAGAAAAGAAAGGCTTGCTTTCTCCCTGACGGGCCTCTGATACAGTGCGATACTTAGGTATCTACTTCGATAAAAAGCTTACGTTTAGCACTCATGTTGGTGCCACAATCAATAAGATTAACAAAACTATCTGCACCATCTACCCAACTATTAATCGAAAATCTAAACTTTCTACAGCTAACAAAATGATCATATTCAAAACCATTTTTCTTCCTATTCTAACCTACGGCTCAAGTACCTGGAAGAAATGTGCTGCATCTCACATCAAGAAATTGCAGGTATGCGAAAACAAAATATTAAAGCTTCTACTCCATTCCTTCCATCCTTCCATCTTTTACCAAAACATCCACCTTATATCATACGGCTGGCGTCAAAACCAATAAACAGATAATTCACCAATCTGACGACTCTTAGTGAAAACAGTACTCTTAAACAACTATTAGACAGTTTAGGAGCATATTTTTTGATCACAATACTCATATCCCCTAAGGGTAGCCACTGGCACTAAGTCGCTAAATCTTAGTGTAGTCACCTTAGTTCCAGTCACCTAGCTTAAGTTCGTATTTAAGGCATATATTAAAGGTTTTCGCTCATTTCTCCTTGCCATTTTATATTATCATCCATCAAACTTGTACAACTATGTATATAAAAATTTCTCAGCTGAAAAGCAATCGCTATAACTCTGTAAAATCTTCCTCTCACACATAGCTTTAAGAACATTGTATTATGAATTTGAAATAAATAGATTGGAGACAAAACATACGAAAAATCTAGAAATCAAAACAGTAGCAAGCACATCAAAAACATGCGAAAATACTGTAGACAAGGAGGCCGGGGCATTCCAGAAAATAAATATCGCCAAACTAGCAATTCCTCCATTTTTACCACCAAGATGGGGAAGCAAAGGAGCCCTAGATAGTACCGAGACAAAGAGGGACGTAAGGAGACGAACAATAGACCTCAAGAAAACGGTACTACATTCAAGAAACAGGACCACCGAATATGCTAAGGTGGCAAAACAAGTGAGGAAGTGGATTTTCAGATTCGATGGCAATTCCAGACCGCTAGAATTCATAGAACAGATCGAGTGGTCAGCAGACATGTATGGCATCGAGCAGGACATGATCCCAAGAGCAATGCCAGGACTACTGAAAGATAGAGCATTCAAATGGTACGTCGCAAACAATAAGCAGTGGCGATCATAGAAGGAGTTTGTTGAGGGTTTCAAGAAATACTTTCTGCCTAAAGAATTCTTTAACAAATTGGCTGATCAAGTGAAAGATCGCAAACAAAGCACAATGATGAGACCTCTCAAATTTTCAGAGTTCGAACAATTGGAGGTCATATTAGAAAATTGCACTCCAGAGTTAAAAATATTCGTTCGGCCGCACAGAGCTAGAAACCTAGACGACCTGATGCAATTAGCAGAAGAACGATCCGATTTCCATCGCGCACACAATGCTCAAAAAAACACACAACAACCAATCAAACCACAGAGGAGGAAATAATTACGGGCCACCAGTCACACAGTGCCGAAGATGCCAGGACAACAGCATGGAGAATCATTCATATTGAAAGACGTGTGTTCAGTTTGCAAGATGATAGAAGACTATTTAATAAGTAATGAGTAATTAGAAATGGTACAAATATAGGGTGTAAGAGTTGCCAGATAGAAAGTACTTTTCAATATACCCCCTTAATTGAATATATAATTACAGATATAATATTAATATTCTGATAATGACAATTCTTTTGTTTAATTAAGAAATTAGGTTAACCCCATTCTGGATCCTAACAGCGCTATTTTAGAAGCTGGGACTGGTTTTGTTAGTGCATCTGATGGCATGTCCTCGGTAGGAATGTACTCTATTCGGATAGAGCCATTGGTCAACCATTCTCTAATAAACTTGACTTTTATATCTATATGTTTCGTTTTTGGAGAAAATGAATTATTCATTATGATGTGCAACGCACTCTTGTTGTCACAACATAGCACGATCTTATTGGTATCAATGAGATAAAGATCCTTCTGCAGGCGCAATAACCATATGGCTTCTTGGATGGCAGATACTGCTGCCATATATTCTGCTTCTGTAGAGGAAAGTGCAACGGTCCTCTGCCGTTGGGAACACCACGATATTGCTCCACCTTGTTGTACATAAGTGTATCCTGATGTTGATCTCCTTCCATCGAGGTCTCCGCCCCAATCAGCATCGCAAAAACCTTTTAAATCATCTCCAGTAGCATGATATGTGATGCATTTGTTGAGAGTTCCTTTCAGATATCTCATCACACGTTTGACGGCGGTCCAGTGAACCATTCCTGGATTGGAAGAGAAGCGACTCAACATGTTGACAGCAAAACTTATGTCAGGACGAGTGTTCTGGGCAGCCAACCAATAGCCTCTAGGTAAGTAACCTTCTTCATATCTTCAATGTCGGCTTCAGACTTGGGTGCCATGTCAGCTGGAAGACTTTGTGCAACATCCACCGCCGTTGACACTGCTTTGCAATCATCCATTCCGAATCTTTTTAAAATTCCTGCAATATAATTAGATTGATCAATTTTTATTGTGCCTTCGGTCTTATTGTGTCGAGCACGCATGCCCAAAATCGACGAAACTTCGCCCATATCTTTCATGTTAAATTTCTGCGATAGCTCGCCCTTGATTTTAGCTACCATTTGTTTGTTGTTGCTGAAAATTAATATATCGTCAACATATACTGCCACATATACCATGGTGGATCCAGTTACGTAATGGTATACACACTGATCCACTTCGCCACGTTGAAGACCAAAGCCTAGTAGAACCTTGTTCAGCATTTCATTCCAGACTCTGCTTGCCTGCTTAAGCCCGTAGAGCGATTTATTGAGGCGCCAGGCTTTTCCTGATTGATCGTCGAAGCCTTCAGGCTGACGAATGTAGATTTCTTCTTGTAAATCGCAATTAAGAAAAGCTGTCACAGCATCCAGTTGATAAATTGTCAACCCATACTTAGCAGCTGCAGCAAACAGCACTCGCATGGAAGTGTATCGCATGACTGGTGCAAACGTCTCTGTGTAGTCAATACCCTCTTTTCTCAGAAAATCCTTTAACAACAAGTCTTGCCTTATAGCGAGGCACCAAGTCCCCAGATTCTCGTTTTGTTTTAAAAACCCACTTTGACTGTATCGCCACTTTGCTCTTTGGTAATTCCGTTAGCGTCCAAGTGTTATTTAATTCGTGAGAGAGCATTTCCGACTTCATTGCGTCTTCCCATGAATCTGCTAGTTTCGACTTTATGGCCTCTGTTACTGTTTGTGGGTCGTCACCTTGCGAGACAACACAACATAGGTGATGCTCTTCCAGCTTATTCGCAATCCTTTTTGATCTTCGAACACCAAATGCATCTGGAACGTGTCCAGCCGTAGTCTTTAGTTCCTCAGCATCGACCGTTTCTTCTGTATCCGTATTCCACGACTCAAAGACGATAGAGACGATATGCTTTCGAAGTGTCGCTGTATCCTAAAAAAAAACATTCTTCAGATTTAGCATCTAGCTTCCCACGCTTTTGCTTTGGGATATGAGCCAATGCTGTACAACCAAATATACGCATATACTTTAAGTTTGGCTTAGATCCAGTCCAAAGTTCTTCAGGAGATGAGCTATTTCCACGACAAGGCATTTGGTTAGTTATGTGAGCTGCAGTGCTAGCGGCTTCGGCCCAATAAATGTTGGGCAATGCTGAGTCCAGTAACATGCAGCGCACTCTCTCCAGGAGTGTGCGATTCATCCGCTCTGCGACTCCGTTTTGCTCATGGTTACACGGCGCTGTAGTCTGATGCAGAATACCTACATTCTGCAAAAAATGTTTAAGCTCTTGGTTGCAATATTCCTTCCCATTGTCAGAACGCAAAATGCGAATTTTTCGTCCTGTTTGGTTCTCTGCCAGATTTTTGAACATCTCGAACTTCCTGACTACATCTGACTTCTCCTTAATTGGGTACACAAACACCTTCCGAGAGTAATTATCAACGAAGACAAGCATAAATCTTGCACCAGAAAAGGACTTGACTCTCAATGGTCCAAGCACATCTGAGTGGACAAGATCTAAAAGACCTTCGGGACGGATTCCAGGCTGCTTGCTTATCATACGAGTTTGTTTTCCTTTAAGGCAAACAATGCATTTATCCCGGCACAATTTATTAACAGAGTATTCAAACCATCGGTTGCTTCTTTTACCAGCTGTAATTTTGTGTCACAAATGTGGCCCATCCTACGATGCCATAGTTCGAATCCATTTATTGCGACCAAGGCTTTCTCTACCTTTGGCAGTTCACAATTCAGTCGATACAGATCATTTTGCAGATAGCCAGTGGCTTTCAAAATATTTTTCTCAAAGATGTAGCAATGGTTCTTTTCGAAAACAAGCCTTTTCCCTTTTTTTACCATTTGGCTAACAGATAACAGATTTCCACACAAATTCGGAACATACTCCACACCATGAATATTACCTTTAACTGATTTGCCATTTACATGGAACCAAATTCCTACATCGCCTCTGCTTTTTACGTGTAGTTTCTCTTTGTTCGCTATTATTACGCTTTTGTTGCTAACCTCAGATTCGTTGCTTAGCAATCTCCGATCATTTGTCATGTGAGTTGAAGCACCAGAATCAATGTACCACACTGTTTCGCTCTTGCCTACATGTGGATTTGCATTTACTAAGAGCGAAGTATTCGATGCAAGAGCTGCTTTCTCTTCATCGCTTCTCTCTTCTTGCACTACGCTTGGGCATACTTTTCGCATATGCCCTTTACCACCGCATGCGTAGCAAATAACTGTTTTCCCAAAACGGTTATTTAACTTTGCTTTGTCCCTCTTAGTTTGCTTTGATGCTCTTGAGTACATAGCATTCGAATTGATTCCAGCGCTGTTATCAAACTTCACGTCTTGTAGCAACATACCTTTTACATTGTCGACAGTTAATGTAGACTTAGAGTTCTCTACTGCCATGACCAATGCCTGATACTCACTAGGTAATCCAGCAAGCTCGTCTAGTGACGCTTCCTTCTCTGAAGGTCCATTACACACCACCCTCCAACAACCTTTGATCACTAGGTGAGATTGGGCCTGTCGCTTCCAAACATCGTAGTTTTCGCGGCCCCTTAACTTCTCACACGGATATATATTGGTCATTCCTCTTTTGTCTTTTCTTGTATGCGTGGCCTGGGCCCATAACCTATTGAAAGACGTGTGTTCAGTTTGCAAAATGATAGAAGACTATTTAATGAGTAATGAGTAATTAGAAATGGTACAAATATAGGGTGTAAGAGTTGCCAGATAGAAAGTACTTTTCAATAATTCAAGACCAAACCAAGAAAATGAGAACAAGATGGAAGAGTCTTGAACCCAAAACAGGCATGTCGCTGGTGCGGGGGAGCCGGACACTGGGCCAGGAAATGCATTAATCAGAGACTCAATTTCTGCTGGCAGTGTGGAAAGATTGGAAAAAGGACAAAGGAATGTTGTTGGAGTTCGGGAAACGAAAGGCGGTTCCAGCCTATCCGGGGCGAGCAGGGACCAAGACAACAAGCTCCTCACCACTAATAGGTCAAGGATCAATTGGCAGCGAGTGTCGAGGTAGCTTCATAAGCAAGCAGATGTTGGAAACAGTGAGGAATAAAGGGAAATTGGAGTACACCCACAAGCAGGTGTATATGGCAGATGGAAAGGTGCGAGACATTAAAGAGCGATGGACAGGATATGTGAGATTCGGGAATAAGGAAATTCACATGCCATTCCTCGTCATGCCAGAGAGAATGGATGTACTGATTTTAGGGTGGAATTTCCTCAGGATCATGAGAACATAACCTTAATATGAGTCGCACCAGATTAGACTTGAATCCGTTCACAAGCAGTTCTTGCTATTTGCTCTTCGTGGCTTAAGCTGGGATCGCAATGTCAATTTGCCTTTGTATTCTAGTAGACTCCGCTGATTAACCTTCCTTCCCTAACTATCCGTAGAATTCTGTTTGGTGATATCGACTCGCCTGAGTTATTAGCTCAGGTAAATCTGTCGGTACCATGTAGACGGAGTAGACATCCTTTGATACCTTTATCCCTATGTCGTTGTTCTTCTAATTATGCCATGCATGAACCTTTTAGGGTCCTCTGCTCTGATTACAACCTTCTATTCCCGGTAATCGGCTCAGAATTTTTTATTAATATACCTAAAACATCTATCCTATCACATTTAGTTAATAGATAGCTATAGTATTATTTGGTTGTCTGTTTTTTCTATTTTGTATTTGTCCACGCGATTCGTGCCGTACGTTATACGGCTGCACCCCTCGGTCGGTCGGGTGGGAGGTGGGCAGTTATCTGCTTGGGCACGCGCGGAACAGGCTTTGTCCTGGTGTCGTAGGGGTCACTTGAACGTACAGCGCATAGTATCGTCAACGTCCGCTAATACGAGAAATGCGTAACGTAATAGTCAGAACCGTGCGAATAATTTTGAAGATCTGAGAAATTCAACTCAAATCCAAATTTGAAGTTTTTAATAGATCAAATATTGTTAAAAAGGTCTCTGGTTTCCTCATAAAGTAAATGTAAAGTCTCGGAGCTTCTTAGAGAGTAATTATCAGCTTAGAGACTCTATTTTTTAAATTGCTAATCAGTTTTCTATTGTTAAGCTTTCTTCAGGATTCAACTGAAATCTTTGTAAAAGGGCTACTTGATCATAATGTAGAAAGGCCAAATATTTTTGAGGAACTCTATTTAGCCGATTTTGGAGCCAACTATTAATTTAGCGTTAGGTCTCGTCAGAATACTAGGATTGAGGAATGCGATATGGTAGTAGCTTTATCTCGTTAAGAAAATGGCCTTACACAATTAGGTATGGCAAATATAATATTAACACTGATAGACAGACTCATGTTAGTGAGTTAATTATGTAGTATTATCCATGGAGGGACGAGCAAACAGAATAAGTTCAGAGAAATTGTGAGGAGTTTTACAACGAACATACCGAAATTATAAGGGCAGTGTTAAAGAATAAACATAGTGTTCATCTGAAGCGGCTTCACCAAATTAGATGCACTAAAGAGTCAATACAACCGCCGCAGTGTGCAGACGTGTTTTTTAATGCACTCCGCAAAATTTTGTGTAAAAATAAAAGATCGCGTTTGCAAAAATTGTGTAGGGCTCTCAGACGCTTCAGAGACGCCTATTTACAATCATATTGCTATTAGTTTGTTCTAATAGCAATAAATACTAAATTGCAACAACAAAGTGCGTAATTTTTGGAAAAGCCAGGTCCACCAATTCGGGCCCAAGCTCTCTCGATCCTAACCAGCAACAGCTGCAAGAACTAATTGTACAACAACAACGTGAGCGTCGACTCTCGGTCCAACGCAACAACGCGTACTTTTCGGTGGTGTCGCCGACCCCACTGAATGCTAACGTAAGCAATAACACCGAAAGTGCCAGCCACTCAGCAATCAAAAGCAACTTACCGTGGAGAGAGCAGTGTGCTTCTCCATCAATAACGATAACTGGGTCACCGATTGCACCGACCAGCACCGTCAGCTCGTTGACAGCAACTACTGCAGCGTCTGCCGAAGTATTGACCTGCCTCAAGCCGTCACCGACAAGTCGCGCAGAGTAAGCCACAAGAATAAACCCAACGCCTTCTGTCCAAACTGGAATAGATAGATACATTAAAATAACTAAGCGGAAGCTAAGCCCGCAAAAGAAAAAAAGTGACAATACGCCGAAAATAACCAAACCAAATGAACGAGTAGCACTCATAAGCGGGAATCGTTTTAAAATTCTTGCCGATCAGCAAGACGATCAAGCTGGTGCTGTAGATAAAGTTAAATCGGCTAGACCACCCCCTTTATACATCCGTGAAGCCAATTGCAGCGCCCTGATTTCGAAGCCAGTAGAAACAGTAGGCGCAAATAACTTTGTTGTAACCCCTCTTAATAGGGGTAACACAACTTCTATACCTACCAACTAAAAAGAAGTAAAGGGCTCCATGTTGTGTTAAAGGGGATTGAGCCATCGGTCCCAAAAGCTGGGCTCAAAGGAAATACTTAGAAAAGCTCAGTCCAACCAGCACTAAACATCATCTGTGGAAAGCCCACCCAACTTTAAGCGCTCCTACAGAAACAGTTTCACCGATAAGGGGTCTAACCGATGGATGGGCCCGCAGTGACGAAGAGAGGGCATCCGAATTTGCCACACATCTTAAAATGGTTTTCCAGCCAAATTTGGATTAAACTCATTTGTACTTCCCCCTTCGAGCACATTAACGGATAGTGAGTACTCGGAACTCTAATCGGATGAGATGACTGCAGTTATTAAAAACCACATAAAGCCGAACAAAGCCCCTGGCCATGACCTAATCACACCAAAAATGATCCTAGAACTCCCTATAATTGCCATACAATACATCTGCAAACTGTTCAACGCTATAATAAGAATTAGCTACTTCCCAAGAGCATGGAAAGGTCCACTATCATCATGACTCCTAAAGTGGGAAAGGACAAAACCCAGCCATCATCCTTTAGGCCAATTAGTTTGCTGCCATGTCTTTGGAAACTTTTTGAATAGGTCCTGCAGATCCGACTAAACTTATTTCTGGCATCGGAGAACGCAATCCCTTCACACCAGTTCGGCTTCCGCTAAAAACATGCAATCATGTTACATTTACGCTTAACAGAAGAAACATTCCAGCTCTAATGCTAATCAACGTACCAATTCCTCAAGCAGTAGATGTCACTTACCTTGGCATCCACCTACACAGAAGACTAACTTGGCACAAGCACATCGAAGCAAAAAAGTCACAGCTTAAACTGAAAGCGAGTAACTTACATTAGATCATCAATGCTCGGTCCCTCTACGTCTGGAGTACAAACGAAACGACAACATTCAAAATGAAGCAAGTAAGTCGACTCGTCGACTTGGGTATACCATACACCTGGTGAAACAAATATTTCAAATTTCGAAGACCAAATGTATGTCTATTAAATTGTTTTTACATGTCTTATACTATGTGCTATCTCGCTCACTCTACAAACACACGAGCACTCTAGCGCCGCTACTAGCCAACGTCCAATTCTGGCCTTGTGGACCGCGTAGTAAAATACGTTCATACGCATATTTTGCATGTTTCTTGTCCGAATTCAATAAAATTTGGTAGTTTTGTAGAAATAGATAAGATTAATTAGTCTGCCAAATTTAAATGCGATAGTCAAAAAACTACAGGAGGAAATCGGTTTTTTCTAAATTATGGAGGCGGAAGTGGGCGTGGCAAAATGTGAAAATATATAAATTCTCCGCGCATACTATGCCAGTATACATACTAAATTTGGTGACTTCAGCTTTGTTAGTTTTTGATAAAATCAGTTCTGTTTAATTTGCGGGGGCGGAAGTGGGCGTGGCAAAATGTTTAAATAGCCAATATCTGCGCGTTTATTAAGCTAGCCTATATACTAAATTTGATGTCGGTAGCTATCATAGTTTTTAAGGAAATCACTTTTATGTAAATTCCGGGGGCGGAAGGGGGCGTGGCAAAAAGTTTAAACAATTAGTTTCTGCGCGCTAACTAAACGAGCATATAAACCAAATTTGATGTCTCTAGCTATTACACTTTTTAAGAAAAACTGTTTTGTGTGATTCCTGGGGGCGTAAGGGGGCGTGGCAAAAAGTTTGAACAGTTAATTTCTGCGCACTAACTAATCGGGTATACAAACTAAATTTGATGTCTCTAGCTGTCATACTTTTTAAAAAAAACAGTTTTATGTGATTCCTGGGGGCGTAAGGGGGCGTGGCCGAAATTCCAATTAACTCTGAACATGTGCATACTACACGAGTATACATACCAAATTTGGTGGCTCTAGCTCTTATAGTCTCCGAGATCTGCGTGTTCATACAGACGGACGGACGGACGGACGGACAGACGGACATGGCTAGATCGACTCGGCTATTCATCCTGATCAAGAATATATATACTTTATAGGGTCGGAATAGCTTCCTTCTGCCTGTTACATACATTTTGGCGACTTTAATATACCATTTCACCCTATGGGTGTATGGTATAATGATCTAAATATACCTAGCGTAAAATCTGAAATAGGTATATATATAGTATATATGAACAACTGAAGAATTCTGCGAAACTGGATGCACACCCAAATGTTCTTGCCAATTCCATTATGCGAACTAACAATAGAAGTCGTCTTAAAAGAAATGACAGACCAACCCAATAACAAGTGATTAGGGCCGCCTGCAATATCCCAAGGATTTATCTTAAGTACTAGATTAAGAAAAACTTGTTAGTAAATTCAACAAATATATATTAAACGTTAAAAAAAAAAAAAAAAAATATATGGCTATTTCGAAATTAAATTGCTGTAGTTCCAGTACCCATCTAGCTATCTGGCCCGTGGGACTTTCTAAGCTGTTCAGCCATTTCAATGCCATGTGATCGGTCACCACCCTAAAATGGTATCCTTCCAAATATGTTCTTAATTTTCGCACCGCCCACACTATTGATAGGCATTCTTTTTCTGTTGCCGAATAGTTTTTTTTGGCCAGATTCAGCTTCCTTGATAGGTATGACAGCACCCGCTCACCATCCCCTGTGTTTTGTACCAATATGGCCCCCAATCCCATGTCACTTGAGTCGGTCTGTAGCAAGAACATTTTTGTGAAATCTGGACATGCCAATACTGGGCCATTTGTCAATCATTCTTTCACTGGCTCGAATGCTGCCTGATGCTCATCGTTCCAGTGCCACCTGGTTTTTTTTTTCAGCAGCACCTTTAATGGGTGCGATAATGTTGCGAATCCTGGTATGAAACGTCTATACCATGATGCCACTCCAAGATATTGGCGTAATTCCTTTGATCAGGTTGGCGGCTTTAGTTTTGCTATTGCGGCCACTTTGTCTGGGTTTGTGGCAATACCGTTGTTCGTGGAGGGGCGGAAGGATCCAAATAAATACAAGTAGTTGGCGGGTGCCAATTTCTTCTGGGTTTGGTGAGCGGGTGGTGAATTAAAAACGCGCGAAAACTTCGGTTAAATAAACTTATGCTTTATTAAATATTCACAGAGAGCCCGACACACACGAAAATGGTTCGGGTTGAAAAAATTGACAAATCGTTAAAAGCAAAAGAACGGGTGTTCGGGTGAAAAGCTTGATTCAGAATGATGTCGGTGCCCATTGGAAAAAACAAGTCACTCCTCCTGGTGTGACCGTAGATGCCGAGGATCAAAAAACCCTCCTCACTCCTCACCGCTCACTGCTCTTCGCCGCTCACTGCTGTTCACCCGGTGGCGTGAACATACCGCCCCCCTTGCAACATGTTGCAATTGCCACCCTGGACATATAAAGGATGGGGGACGGCAACGTCCTGGAGCGCCTAGATCCCACAGGAGCCGGAGACGACCCATCCGAACACGGTGCTCTGGGCTGCGGGAGTACCGCTATGACCGGGCACACAGCCTGGTTGGATGACCTCAGGATAGAGGTCTGCCCCGAGCACCACGGATACCGACGCCGGCCGATAGAAATAGGGGTCGGCCAGGATCAGGGTGGCGAACTTCTCTCGGACCGGTGCCGCCACTTCCCGGATGGGAGTGCGGATGAGCAAGTCCTCTTCGACCCGGAATATAACGTTCCGTCGGAACGTCTTGTCGGACCTCGACTCGAGGACGGCCGTACAGGCTTGGTCGACCCCGACCTTGGTCACAGCTAACCCCAGGGACCGGGCAAAGGAGAGATTGATGCGGCTCTCAGCCGCACACGCATCAAGAAGGACGCGGTTCTCGAAGGATTTCGAGCCATTGCCCAACCGGAGGACTGCGGTTGGCAGGACAGTCGTCGTCCTGGCGTGGAGCAGGGAGGATAGCGTCATCTCGGGTGCGCCTTCTGGGGAAGCGGAGCGGTCGGACGATGATCGGGAACGGGGTTGTAGCGGGGGTGCAGCACGCCCGGAGGGGGGTGATTGGCTGCGACGCCGGGCGGAGGCACGTTGTCTCGGCGGTTGGTCGGTCATATGGAGCAGGGTATGGTGCCTTTCCCCGCATCGTCGGCAACCATGGCGAGTCCGACACGCGTCGGATGAATGCTCGTGTGCCAAGCAATTGGGACAATACTTATTGATGAGCACCGCCCGAAGCCGCTTTTCCCCTCGGAGGTTCAGGAAGCGCTGACACTGCCGGAGTGCATGAACCCCCCCGACAGACCCGGCATCGGTACACGTTCGTGCCCTGTGGAGCTCGTTTGCTGCGGTGGTGCGGCAGACGCGTGGGGGCCATGTCGCTATGAAGGGGCGAGCTGAACGAACTGTAACGAAAGAAATTACGTATGGGGGAGTGGATTAGTCTATGCACGGGAACGAGAAACATGCACGGAGACGAGGACATTCGGAGGAAACATAGAGGGATTGGGAGTCACGATAAGGTTTAAGACTCAGGACTCCTGCTGTCTTGCAACAGAATGAGCTTCGCTACGGGTCTTCGGATAGACCCACGCGCGGTGGTGACATCAGCCACTCGGACGAGACCGTCAGCCCCGGGCAGAGTGCGCTCAATTCGCCCTAAGCGCCACTCGTTGGAGGGGAGATGATCTTCGGACACGATCACGAGGTCGCCGGTCTGGATGCTGCGAGTCGGTGCTTTCCACTTGTTCCGTTTGTGAAGCTCCTTGAGGTACTCACTCTTCCAGCGGCGGCAGAAAGCCTGCTGGATTGCCTTTAGTCGCTGCCATCGGTTGATAAGCGACATAGGCTCGACTAGAATTTCCGGTTCCGCAATAGATAAGAGTGGTCCTCCAATCAGGAAATGTCCCGGGCATAGGGCCAGCAGATCCTCTGGGTCCTCGCTCATGGGAGAGATTGGCCTGGAGTTTAGGCACGCTTCGATCCTACACAGGAGAGTGGAAAGTTCCTCGAAGGTGTATTTGACAGTGGACGAGGACTTGTAAAACAGGGTCTTAAAACTTTTGACCCCTGCTTCCCACAGTCCTCGCATATGGGGCGCGCTTGGCGGAATGAACTGCCAGGATAAAATGTGCTGGGGAAATGCCTTCATTATTTCAAGCTTGGTGGCGTTCAGGAAATCTTTTTCGAGCGCCTTTGAGGCCCCTACGAAGGTTTTGCCGTTGTCGGAGTAAATGCGCTGTGGGCATTGTCTCCGTGCGACAAACCGAGAGAAGGCTGCAAGAAATCTTTCAGTGGTGAGGTCGGAGGTAGCCTCGAGATGGATTGCCTTCGTGCTGAAACACACAAAGACGCAAACATAACACTTAGTTATGAGACACGCACGCCCGGTGTAATTTTTGATCTCGAACGGCCCTGCGAAGTCAATGCCCGTGTGGGTGAAGGGCCTGGAGTACGTGATGCGTTCTCGAGGGAGATCACCCATCATCTGGGTCTGTAGTCGTCGACGATGAACGATGCAGACTTTGCACCCCTTGATGTGGGACTTTACCATGTTCTTTATCCGTGGGATCCAGAATTTGGTGCGCAAATACCGCACCATCAGTTGATTGCCGCCATGCAACGTGATGCGGTGGGCGAATTCGACAAGCAGGCGAGTGAAATGAGTACTATAGGGGAGGAGAATAGGGTGACGTTCATCATATCGGAGGGACTCAGCGGCCCGGAGTCGTCCGCAGGAGCGGAGTAACCCATGCTGGTCGAGAAATGGGTTCAGATTGAGTAGAGTGCTGGATGATGGCAGGGGTCGCCCTTCACCCAGGGCCCGTATCTCCGAGAGGTATTCCCGCCGCTGAGAGGTCCGAATCAAGGCGCGTTCGGCGGAAAGAAGTTCGTCATTGGTGAGGCGAACCGTGGAAGGCGTCGAAATCCTCTTGGTGGCGAAGCGTAGGATGTACGCAATGACTCGTAGTGCCCTACCATAATTCGAGAAACGTTCGCTGACGTCCTCGAGTAGGGTGGTCGCGGTAATGTGGCACTGGACCCGTTGCTCCAGCTGGGTGTCTGGGAGTTCGTTATGGAGCGTTGGCCAATACTCGGGGGCTCGCTGGAGCCAGTCCGGCTCATGCCACCAGAGGCTGCTGGCCGATAGCTCGGCCGCGGGGACTCCACGGCTCGCCAGATCAGCGGGGTTGTCCTCGGAGCGCACATGTGACCAGCTTTGGCCACTGGTGCTTTCGGAGATCCTGGATACCCGATTGGCCACGAAGGTGGACCAACTGCAAGGGGGTTTATTGAGCCAAGCCAACACGATGGTAGAGTCGGTCCAAAACTGGGAGGTTGCAGGTGGGATTGGGAGTTCAGGAACGATCGACGCCCAGAGTTCGGCTAGCAGAACCGCTCCGCACAACTCCAGCCGAGGCAGCGAGACTGTTTTGACTGGAGCTACACGGGTTTTAGCCGTTAATAAATGGACGTCTACTTGATTACCGTACCGAACCCGCACATATAGGGCCGCTCCATACGCTTTCTGTGACGCGTCACAGAAGCCATGAAGCTCCCACGAGAGCTTATCGCTGGTGTTTAGCCAACGGGGAATGCGGAGTCGACTGAGGCCTGGGTAATAATTCGTGCCATTGCTGCAGCAGGAGAGGCGGCAGAACATCATCCCAGCCCAGTTCGGTAAGCCAGATTTGCTGCATGAATATCT
The DNA here is from genome assembly GCF_018151085.1 of Drosophila tropicalis. Lineage (NCBI taxonomy): Eukaryota > Metazoa > Arthropoda > Insecta > Diptera > Drosophilidae > Drosophila > Drosophila tropicalis. Next base: position 139,784 of record NW_027173484.1, read on the forward strand.
TCGCTCGGATGACAAATGGGGCTAGCCAACCAGCGGGGTCAAAGAGCTTTGCGATATGGGACAGAACCTGCCTCTTGGAGATCGACTCCTTCAAGGGGGGGGTCCGCTACGGTGAAGAAGAAGACGTCCTCAGCAGCTTGCCATCGAATACCCAAGGTTTTTGCAGTGCTCGCGTCTTCCAGCTCGAGAAAGTCCTCTCGCAGCAGGTGCTCTCTCGGAATGGCTTGAAGTACTTCCTTCTTATTGGAAGTCCACTTCCGAAGCGGGAAGCCCGCAGATTGGAGGGCCGCTTGAAGCTCTCGTATAGCGAGACGGGCGTCGGCTTCAGTGTGAGCGCCGGCAAGGACATCATTAACATACATGTAGTTCCGAAGGATTTCGCTCGCCTGAGGATACATCGCTTGCACGTCTTGTGCCAGTTGTAAAAGGACTCGGATCGCCAAGAATGGCGCGCAGTTAACCCCAAACGTGACAGTTTGTAACTCGTAATCCTGAATATTGACGCAGCGGTCTCGGTAGAGGATCCGCTGAAAGGGGGTATGCCTGGGATCGACTCGGATTTGTCGATACATTTGCGTTATGTCGGCGTTGAAAACGAATTGAAAGAACCGCCATTTCAGTACCTGAAGCGTGAGGTCGGCCTGAAGAGTGGGACCGGTGTGCAAGACATCGTTGAGGCTGACGCCTTGTGTGGAGGGGCTCGACGCGTTAAATACCACGCGTACCTTAGTGGTGGTGCTATCGGGCTTAAACACCGCATGATGGGGGAGATAGAAGTTTTTCCCATCTTGAGGCGGCGTCACCCGGCGTCATATGACCCAATTCCTCGTACTCTTGAATAATGGCATCGTACTGCGTTTTTAGGACGGGATCCTTGAGAAGGCGTGCTTCATTCCGCAGGAATTGAGCCAGCGCGATCGGTCTTGAGTGGCCCAAGTCAACGCTATTCGGACCTTTGAACGGTAGGGACACAACATATCGGCCGTCCTTTCCCCTTTGGGTGGTCTCCTGGAAGTTCCGCTCGCAGAATGCGTCATCCTTCTTTTCCGGCTTTGCGGGAAGGTCTTCCACCTCCCAAAACTTGGTGAGGAGTACATCAAGTTTTGCTTCGGGACTAACTCGCGTCTGTGCCGTGAAAACGGATCGAGACACCGGAGGGTCAGGAGTGATAGCCCCACACAGAACCCATCCAAAGATGGTTTCTAGCCCGACAAAATCACCAATATCCTTTTTGATCCGTTCTCCGAGGATGTGGGGAAACAGGTCTACACCGATGATCATGTCAATAGGCGCGGGCTTGTTGTAGTACGGGTCAGCCAGGGGGCGATCGAGGCACTGCGTCGGAACCGTATTAAGGAATGGAGCTGTTGGAATGGCCCCTGACAATTTGGATACGACCAGGGCGGAGACCTCAATCTTGTTCAATCTGTCACACGGGGGAGACAGCATTAGCAGACACACCTTGTCGGCGCAGCCTCCATCACTCTGGCCCATGCCAGTAACCGCGGCGTCTACTGGGTAGAAGGGGGGCTGGACCATGCTGAAGACACGCTCGGAGAGAAAAGTTGAATCGGCCCCCGAGTCGATCAACGCCCGAATATGATGATCCACACCACGATGGTGCAGAGTGACAATCGCAGTGCCTAAAAGGCCTCTGCCTGGGGTAGATGCAAAATAACTTTGAGCATTTGTGAGCTGGTTGCTCGTGGACGGACGCTCTGTGGCGCTGGATGGTGGGACTTGCGCAGCGGATGGCGAGGGCACGGACACATCACTAGGATGCAACAGCGTATGATGACGTTCCTTGCAGGTATGGCAATTATGCGCACTGGAGCAGCCCTTCACTTGATGACCGCGGGCAAAACAGTTCAGACAAAGTCCCTGCTGTCTAATGGTTTCCAACCGACTCTGAACAGGCATATCAAGAAAACTAGGGCAGAGCCGTATTGGGTGATTTTCCCGATGGCACAGCTTGCAAGACGCCTGTTTGAGCTGAGCTTTCGCTGGAAACGCTTGGACCTTCATCGTTGCAGAGGATTTGCGGGGACCAATGGGGATGGCTTGGACACTTGGGGCCGACTTATGTTCTTCGGTGGCATCCAGGACACGATACCGATCGGTAAGAAATTGGTTCAAATCGGACCACGTTGAGACGACAGTCTTATTGGGCACTGATTGCTCCCACAGGAGGATTGTGGCCTTCGGCAATTTACTAGTGCAGATGGCGATAAGTAAGACATCCCAATTCTCAGTACTAACACCCGAACGCTCAAGTGCGGTAAGACACCCTTGAAACGCGGTCTGCAGCTCTCGCAAGGATTTGCCCGATTCTTGTGCCACCGCGGGAATCTGAAGGAGTTGTCTGGCTTGAGTCATGACAAGCAGACGGCTATTTTCGTACCGTGCGGTGAGGTTCTCCCACGCGGCCTGGAAACCCTCATTCGTCAGGGGGGACTTAGCCACGATGGTTCTCGCTTCCCCTCGCGTCTTGGCGTTCAAGTGATAGAGCTTCTCCACTTGTGACAAATACGGATTGGCGATATAAATGGCGGCGAACAAATCGCGGAATGTGGGCCATGCTAGGCTGTCGCCATCAAATGTCTCTACCTCACACGGAGGAACTCTATGCCCCGGTGGCCCCGACGGAGCGGTTGGCTGACGCCTAAGAGTCGTCATCTGTGCCGAGAGCTGTTCGATGCGTTCTCCGAACAACGTCCCACATCGCACATACGCCGCGTAAGCGGATTCGTGCTTCGCCTTGATGTGGCTTATGTTTGCCAAGCTTTCCTCGTCGGCTTGGATTGTCAAGGCCTTGTGACAACGGGAGTATTCCATCTCGACAGTTGACCAAAGGGATTTGAGCTGCTCTAAGTGCATTTTAATGGAAAACAAGGGAACTTCAGAAGTTAGAGCTTCACTCTCGCGAGCTTCAAACAGAGTCAATGCGTCGCACGCTAGAACGAAATCGGAGAGGGACATTCTGGAGTGTTCTCTACGCTGTTGTGATACGGATCGGGTGACGGGAGCGTCAGAACAGTGCGTCACAACAACGTGCGGAATCTGGGTCTGGGTTGAAAGCTTGGAACGACCTTTGTGTTCCCTCGAGTCTTTAACCGAGAATCTGCGACCCTCAGGTAAGCTGGACGAAGACGGACGGGACCTTGGGGATTCGCTGCGGCTGCGAACTGACGAGAACTTGCGCGAAATATCCGTACGCTTCACGGTCACCGGAGTTGTCGGAGGCCGAACCTTCTCCGGAGTTGCAGAGGGAGACAAAAGACTGTTGGACTTCGGCGCAGTCTTGGACGGCTCCGTGGACATACTCAGGGGACGACCTTACCGACGAACACCGCGTTTGTGCGCGTCCCTTTTTTTTTTTTTGGTTTTGGAAGTGAGAAGTGGACTGTATGGGGCGCAAGAACTTTCTCACTGTGCGCCGCAGGATTGCGGGAGAATTTTCTCGCGTGTGGCTCGGAAACGAAGCCCCATTAATGAGGATAGATGCGGAATAATATACGAACGCACGAATGCGGATTGAAAATTACACGTAGACGAAGCGAAATGATTACAAAACAAGTTTATATGGATTCGTGAGTAATGATGGGAGTACGTATAAAACAAAACACGGATGAAATATATAAATAAAGATGTATAGGATAAAAAGAAAATACGTTTTTATATAAATCTGGATCTGGATATAAATATGTGCGCAAAATAATGGCCGGAAAAAATTATATATAAAATCTGAATCTGGATATATATATGTGCGCAAAATAATGGCCGGAAAAAATTATATATATATTTTATAAATAAAATTGAATTTAAACCGGCTCGAGGTCAATCTTACAAAAGAAGATTATTTCAAAGGTAACACACAAAAAGGTGAGCAGGTTGTCTGTATAGCTATTTCAAGAACTACCAAGTTCTATCATCAGCAGACTTTGCTAAAGAACTCCAGAATTGCAATAGCCATACCATGTCCTCAACGCTAAAACTAGTTGGGAATTACATTGCCAACTAAATGAAGCGAAAAAAGCTGGCGAAGCCTACAATACCGAAGACCACCTTTTGTGCATTACCCTTAGGCGCTATGAAATATTAGTGTAAGAGCTTCGCCCTTAACAAACTAAATTCAAGACCTGTTTCTTTTTATACACGGTATATTGTACCATATAGAAAAAGGGTTTTTTTTTTTGGAATAAAATTCCAAAATAACGGCGTGCCCTCCGTTAGTGTTATCTGGTTAGAGATTGCGACCTATTGAAATTTAAATTGAATTTAAACCGGCTCGAGGTCAATCTTACAAAAGAAGATTATTTCAAAGGTAACACACAAAAAGGTGAGCAGGTTGTCTGTATAGCTATTTCAAGAACTACCAAGTTCTATCATCAGCAGACTTTGCTAAAGAACTCCAGAATTGCAATAGCCATACCATGTCCTCAACGCTAAAACTAGTTGGGAATTACATTGCCAACTAAATGAAGCGAAAAAAGCTGGCGAAGCCTACAATACCGAAGACCATATTTATTTTATAAATATGGACGGATATATCAATATGGGCCCGATAGTGCTGGAAAAAATATATATATGTATTTATTTAGAAATATGGGCGGATATATATATGAGCGCAAAAGGCTGGCCGGAAAAAATATATATATAATTTTTAAATATGAACGGATATATAAATATGGGCCCGATAGTGCTGGAACAAAATTTATATGTATTTATTTATAAATATGGGCGGATATATATATGAGCGCAAAAGGCTGGCCGGAAAGAATATATTTATAATTTTTAAATATGAACGGATATATATATATGGGCCCGATAGTGCTGGAATAGATATATATGTATTTATTTATAAATATGGGCGGATATATAAATGTGGACCCGATAGTGCTGGAAAAAATATATATGTATTTATTTATAAATATGGGCGGATACATATATGAGCGCAAAAAGTTGGCCGGAAAAATTATATAAATAATTTATAAATATGGACGGATATATAAATGTGGGCACGATAGTGCTGGAAAAGATATATATGTATTTATTTATAAATATGGGCGGATTATAAATATGCGCGAAGGCAACCAAAACAAACGATCAATGCATATGGACAGATGCTTTGATCTATGTATGTACGTACATGCATAAGTACACAGGTGAGTATATAGATATGTATGCACACGCGTTGTTCACAACAACAAAAAAAACGTAAGTAATTGTAATTTAATTGGATGTGGGGTTGTGTTAAATCAATGCGCGACACCGAAATGTATTATGTGTTGTGGATAGGTACATATGTAGGTATGTATGTGCAATGTATGACTATGTAAGCATATACATATGTATGTACGTATGTAAGCAAGTGCACCGGTATCCAAAGACGCGCGTGAGGAAATTAATTTCGCACCTAATTCGAACGCGCAAGAAATCGCGATGCATACGTTAAGTGCTATTTAAAAAAAGAATATTTTTTTTTCTTTTGTGTCGTGGTAAATGTGCGAAGGGATTATATGTATATGGATATGTACATATGCGCGTACATCAACAGGTGACGATGTATGTATGTACGTAGATACGCGCGTGCGGAAATAAGTTTGGCATTAAAAGTAATTATTCCAACACATAAGAAAACGCGGTGAACACTTTGATTATTATTTTTCCCTATTTTTTATAACACTTTAATAATTTTTTTTTTTTTTTTTAAACTTTTACGCGGATTTGGCAAACAGCTGTGGAAATTACATACATGTACATGTGAATGCATATGTAAAAAAAAAGAGGTGGATTTGGACAAGTGCGAGGAAAAAACATAAATAAAAAATGGATACTCGTGGAATGTAAAACGAGAACGTTGGACAATCACGCTAAGGATTAGGAACTACCATGTAACCTTGGAACAGGTCAGGTATGTACATGCAATATGTAAAAGTGTGTAGGTCGCTATGGAGAAGCGGGAAAACCTCACACTTTTCGTAGTATGGAAATGAAATGAATAATGAAATTTTGTACTTATCAGGAATTCCGCCGATGCAAGCTGGAGGAGCGGAAGGATATCCGGCTCGAAGGACCAATGTTCGTGGAGGGGCGGAAGGATCCAAATAAATACAAGTAGTTGGCGGGTGCCAATTTCTTCTGGGTTTGGTGAGCGGGTGGTGAATTAAAAACGCGCGAAAACTTCGGTTAAATAAACTTATGCTTTATTAAATATTCACAGAGAGCCCGACACACACGAAAATGGTTCGGGTTGAAAAAATTGACAAATCGTAAAAAGCAAAAGAACGGGTGTTCGGGTGAAAAGCTCGATTCAGAATGATGGCGGTGCCCATTGGAAAAAACAAGTCACTCCTCCTGGTGTGACCGTAGATGCCGAGGATCAAAAAACCCTCCTCACTCCTCACCGCTCACTGCTCTTCGCCGCTCACTGCTGTTCACCCGGTGGCGTGAACAACCGTCTTCTGTTACCAAGTGACCTAGAAATTTCAGCTCTTTTCTGAAGAATTGGCCATTCTCAGCATTAGTTCTTAAATTTGCCTCTTTCAATCTCCTGAACACTTCTCGTAGCTGTTTTATGTGTTCTTTAATTGTCTTGCTCACTATCACAACGTCATCTTGGTATGCAAATGCGTTTGGTATCATTTCTGTGCCAATGACTTGGTCTAGTGCACGCTGAAACGTCGTTGATGCTGAATGTAGACCAAACGGCATCACTTTCCATTGAAATCACCCTTTCCCTGGGACGACGAAAGCTGTCATTGGTCTGCTTCTTTCTTTCAATGGAATCTGCCAGTATCCATCTTTCAAAACTCCTTTATCGATTTTGTGTTGATCTCTCTGAAATCTACACATAATCTCCATTTGCCTGTCTGTTTCTTTCCATCCACCATCACTATGGGTGAGCTATATGGGCTTTGTGATGGTTCTATTCATCCCAATGTCAACAGTTTATCGACCTTTGAGTTGATTTCTCCTTGTATTTTAGGATTTTTTGGGTAATACCCTTGTTTTATTGACATATCATCCTTCATCGTTATGCGATGTATCCCCACCTTTGATAGTCCCTTAATTTTTCCCAATTCCTTCAACTCATGACTCAGAAAACTTTGTATGTCTTGTTGTTCACCATTCTGGGTCACCATGTTGGATATTCTTTCCACCAGCCTGCCCTGTATTCGCCTTACTGTCGGTATTCGCACTTTGTTGCCTCCACACGATATTTCTGTGTTCATGATCCTGAGGAAACTCCACCCTAAAGTCAGTGTATCCATTCCCTCTGGCATGACGAGGAATGGCATGTGAATTTTCTTATTCCCGAATCTCACGTATCCTGTCCATTGCTCTTCAATGTATCGCACCTTTCCATCTGTCATGCACACCTGCTTGTGAGTGTTTTCCTATTTCCCTTTATTGTTTCCAAAACCTGCTTGCTTATGAAGCTCCTCGTGGCCCCCTCGCCATCATTTGTATTCCTGCTACCTCGATAATCGCTGGCAATTGATCTTTTCCTCTACTAGTTGACCTATTAGTGGTGAGGAGCTTGTTGCCTTGGTCCCTGCTCTCCCCGAATCGGCTGGAACCGCCTCTCGTTTCCCGAACTCCAAAAACTTGTTCGAACTCTGAAAATTTGAGAGGTCTCATCATTGTGCTTTGTTTGCGATCTTTCACTTGATCAGCCAATTTGTTAAAGAATTCTTTAGGCAGAAAGTATTTCTTGAAACCCTCAACAAACTCCTTCTATGATCGCCACTGCTTATTGTTTTCGACGTACCATTTGAATGCTCTATCTTTCACTAGTTCTGGCATTGCTCTTGGGATCATGTCCAGCTCGATGCCATACATGTCTGCTGACCACTCGATCTGTTTTATGAATTCTAGCGGTCTGGAATTGCCATCGAATCTGAAAGTCCACTCCCTCACTTGTTTTGCCACCTTAGCATATTCGGTGGTCCTGTTTCTTGAATGTATTCCCGCTTTCTTGGGGTCTATTGCTCGTCTCCTTATGTCCCTCTTTGTCTCGGTGCTATCTAGGGCTCCTTCGCTTCCCCATCTTGGTGGTAAATATGAAGAGATTGCTAGTGTGGAGATTATTTTCTGGAATTCCTCAGCCTCATTGTCTACACCATTTTCGCATGTTTTTGATGTGCTTACTACTGTTTTCATTTTTAGATTTTTCGTATATTTTGTCTCCAATCTATTTATTTCATTCTTCCACTCTGGATCCGTTTCATTGTTTTCTACCCACTCGCCTAGCTGTTTCCTCATTTCCTCCACTGTGCCAGTCATCTCGATCCCGATCCTTTGGCATGTCTGTACCAGATCCTCCTTCTTCATATGGTAAATCCATCCTTTTCCCATATTAACTTTTATTTACAAACAATAGTTTTTGTCTAAATTTTACCAGTATAGCTCGTTAGACGTTTCATTGTTTTCTACCCACTCGCCTAGCTGTTTCCTCATTTCCTCCACTGTGCCAGTCATCTCGATCCCGATCCTTTGGCCTGTCTGTACCAGATCCTCCTTCTTCATATGGTAAATCCATCCTTTTCCCATTTTAACTTTTATTTACAAACAATAGTTTTTGTCTAAATTTTACCAGTATAGCTCGTTAGACGCCAGTTGTAACGATCCATTCTCGTCCCTGGGGATATTTCTAATATCTCTTGGGCTAGGTTCGGCATAACAAATTTATTTTGTGCACCGGTGAAATTAGAACTCGTTGGTTTTATTAATGGTTTAAAAACAGGTATTTATTTATATTATCTTTGGGCTCGGCTAGGTAAGGTCGTAAGGCCATCTCAATTATTGTACTTTCCTCGATCCCTTTCACAGTACTTGCTTTTCACTTGCTGAGCTTTTAAGGTTACTCGTAAGGCCTTAAAACTCCTTGGTTGATCACGACTTGTTGACTTGATGATTTCTTTGATGGGTGTTGCCTTTATATAGGCAGCTCCCACGGCCTCAGGAATTGAATGGTGTAGTACCGCTATACAGCTGGCACTTTTCCATCGGCCCTCTTGACTTGTTGCTATGCGTGGTGAAAGTCCCGTAAAATCCTTGGTGTGGATGTGTCCACTTTCCTTGTGGCTGCGCGCCCATCCATCTGTTGTCCCTTTCCTTCTCTACAATTAACTTAGTCTATTGTTTTATATTGATTAGTATGATTATTCTACCAAATACTAGTATATGATTTAATTGTATCTGTATTAAAGATAGAGGGCTTTCCCCAATGCTTATTTCCCCCTATTCGACTTGCATATTTTCCTCACATACCCACAAGCCGCCCGTTAACGTTCTCGCATCGTTTTCACTCTCTTCCCCCCTACTCCCCGCTTCACAAGCATAGCCCTCACTTGCGCTTGTATCGGGTGCGATGCACCCCCACACCCGTCTCGTGGGCTTGCTTGGCCCCCTGCATTGGCCACCGGTACACTCTCTCGTACACGCATTGTGCACGTGTGTCTGCTCTCCCATATCTCGCTCCATGGGCCCCATGCATGCTAGACGATTGCATGCATTTCTCTTATCGTCCTCTCCCACTCTGCGCTTTTGGGTCTCATTAACAAGCCGGTACACGTAAAATCAGACAAATCAAAATGGCACCAAGCGAAAAAATCTTTAAATCAATTTCAATAGATGATTTTTAACAAATGGGCAATAATAATTTCAAATCATTTGGGTTAACGCAACTCAATCTGGTGTCCCAAAAATATAATATAAAATATTAAGAAGGAACACTGTTTACAAAGTATGAAAATCCAATCCAAGGAGGCCATAGAGGCTTTAATAAAACGCCATCAAAAATAACTAGTCTTTATTATTGGAAAAACATGACTCTTCATGTAAAAGAATATGCACATATGTAAATAAATGTCTTAAATGCCTGACGACGAAAACGATGAGACATACTAGATCATCTATGTATGTTACCAACCGAAACACCAAAACATGACAGAGTGATAGTAGACACAGTTGGTCCACTATCACGTTTTTAAATGAATACACTTTCACAAAACCGCAACAACTGTCGCAAAAGCCATATTCGAATCTTTTATTCTGAAGTACGGACCAATTAAAACTTTTTATTCCGGACATGGGAATGTAATATAAAAATTCAATAATAAATGAATTCTGCAAATATTTAAGAATAGACAACACAGCACACCAACAACAGACCTTATGAACCATTGAAAATAGGCATGGGACATTTAACGAGTTCACTCGTTCATACATACATATACATATGTATATCAGTAGATAAAACTGTTTGGGACGTTCGGTTACAACATTTTGTTTATTGTTTCAACACAACACCTTCTGTGGCACAAAATTATTGTCAATACGAACTAGTATATATAATTTTTGTTAATCAAAGAATTGAAATAACTTCATAACTCTTATTACGGCAATATTTAAAAAAAAAGAGGAGTAGCAAGTTCAATATCATATTATTAATACCCGATGCATTATATAGTATTCTAGATACATATAACTGCGACATATGTATGTACATACATATGTGCACATAGTGACACTGTCGCTATGCATAGGTAAACACAATGCGAGCTCAAAGATAAACTACTGAAATTCGATCAGCCACTTATGTGTGAAATTTGTCTGGAAATGACCAGCAGCGTGGGATTTGCCGCTTCTGCCTAAGCCTATTGCGCCTGTCTTATATACATACATACATACATATATTCCATATGCATACTTATACATATACATATGTACATGCATACTACGCTCTCCCGTGATGTTTGAATAGGATAAAAATATTAATAATTAAAACACAAGAAATCGATCTGATCAACCAAATAAAAACGACTAAAAAAATGTTTTTTCATTAAATAAATAATCTTTGCGAGCACTCGCTAAGAGGTGCTACTTGGCATCACACCCATGACATGACCAATGGTTTCTCAAATTATAATTATAGCACATCAAATCCTTGGGTATGCTGTTGCCTGTTTCGACAAACTTCTTAGCTGACAGTCGGATCTCCGCAAATCTTCAATGGAATTGACTCCATTCTCTGCAGGAACGAGCCTCAACAATCCGACGCTTTTGGTCCGCCATAATACTCCAGCAGTTCCTTAGCCAGGGCTAGGCACAAAGAGAGCCATCAAAATAACTAAAAAGAGCACAATCTTCAATCTAATGCAAGAAAATGGAAAATTAAACAACCGTAGAATTTATTTAAAGTATGTGCTCGCGCGCTTAGAACTGCTGTGAGACTAACTCAATTTTTACAATCTCACGTGTACCTCGTGTTGACTATGGCATTTGCACAGATAGCAAAACCAGCATTTGCCGAAACAGATGGCAATAATGCATGTTTGAAATACTTTTGAAAATGTTACAAAAATCGATCCTATACCTCAAAAATACTCAACGAACCTTCTGGCAGACTGCGATATAGAGCTGGAAAAAACATCGATGGTACTATCGATACATCGATGGTTTTGTATTTTTATAAAACATCGATGTTTGGCCAGCACTATCGATGTTTTCTTTCTTTTACAATCTTCGAGGGAAAAGCATATAAGTAAGAGTTTTCTGTTTTGTGTTTTGCAATTTAATTGGAAAGTAGATTTTACTTCTTTACAGTTAATATTATCTTCTTTACAAAAGTTTTTAAAAAAATGGCCAACAAATTTCTATGTGTGTCTGCATTGTCCTGCGAGTCGGAATTACTATCTAGCACGGCAGACCAAATAATATCGGATAGACGGTGCTCTTGGAAATCTTGTGTCGTAAAGAAACTTTTAAACAAAAATCTCAAAAATTATCTCTTAACCGTGTTTTTTTTTTTTTAATGGCAATAATTTAAAACAAAAGTAAAAGCTTTAAAAGAACGTATATCTTTTAATTTTAGTTAGTTATAAAAAAAAGTTACCAAATGAATGAATTGTTAATACTAAATTTTAGCTTATAATTAAAATATAACACCAAATCTTGCTTAGTCGGATCGTCTTTATCTAGTATCGCTTTAACTATTGTTGCTATATCTCTTTATTCCATTGAGATTCGCGAAATAAATGAATGATTTTAAAAATACCGCGCAACGTTGACGTTGAAAACATCGATGGTCCCAAATATCGATGTTTTTCCAGCTCTACTGGGATATAATATCTGACTGCAAAGTTGCAAAATTTTCAGTAGTGGGAATCCGATATAAACTGTTTAAAACAGTTTTCGGTTCCGCAGTCCCTATTCCCACTGGCAACCACCATCTTGTTGAGTAATGGTGCATAAGGCACGATTCCCACTTGCGTCCATCCATCATCGCTTTCGGGGATGGTGTATAAGGTTTTGCCGTGGTGAAATTTGACCATCCGTTTCACCATCTAGAAGAGACTTTTCTATCAAAGGCGGTTCAATTTACTTCATTATCGATATTTTGCGAATGCAACACTTAAAATTTCACAATCGCTGAATAACAAGTGCTGTTCACAGCGAAAATATAGACAATGAATGACAAAATTTCAAACAAAGAAACCAAATTTAAATAAATTTTGCTACCTGTCAATAATTTCATTGGAGAGTTCTATGTTGTCAATACTCAGAGAATCCTTAAAGTTATTAAAATAGCTTAGTTAAAAGACATTTATGGTTCTTTTGGCTATTTTTTGACAGAAAATACAAACAATACAATACAACAATTGAAGTTCCGTTAGTACAGGTTTTATAATTCTAATCCTCGGGGATTGCATTGATTAAATCTTTTAAACGTGTTATGCTCTCTGCTATCCAATATAAGTTAATTAAGCAATACAAAATATATATAATTTGGTTCAGTTTCAATGTAAAAACAAAACTTAAAAGGAAGATACAGAATTTTATTTCCAAATTCCTTTTTATAAGCTAAATGGAGGTTATTTGACTTTACTCTTGTAAACGAAGAAAACTATGTTTTCATGGTTTTCGTCTAAGAAATTAAATATGCTAATTGTCCAGCAGCCACTGGTGTTTGTTTAGTAATAACAATAGCAATAATTTATCGATCGAAAAAACAAACCAACGATATATCGCCAGAATCCAAAACCATCAATACTATCGATAGTCCCATCGATATATTTACAGCTCTACTGTCAGCACTATTTCATTATTAGATACAAAATTATTATTGTATTGAGTGAACAATATGAACAAAATAAAATAAATCCAACGTATGTATATTATAATATATTCTAGTTAAGGAATTCGTTTGAGCGCAATAACTCGTCGTTTCAAGGTGCTTAAATACATAGACCTGTTTGTGTGTGTGTTGAATTGTATATATTTCTAGGTTTTCATACACAATCTACATACATACATATGTACATACATACATATGTAACATGTATTTCAAAATTTTGACGTAAAATCAGGCATTGGCGCGTGATTACCAGGTTGACATGATTAGATCGATTGAGCCAAACTGATATTTCCATACGTTAAATATAAATCAGCTTGCACATTTTAAAGATTTATTTACATTCAAACACTAGCATCATTTCATTATATGGTCCTTATTCCTGATGATACATATACATATGAATACATTCGCATACATTTGTATGTACATACAGTGAGCCCAAAAAGTATTGGCACACTTAAAATTTTCACCTTTCATCCCATGCAAGTTTTGTTTTATTTTTCGGCACCCCAAAATAAAAATGCAATTCTGTATAATATGGCATAAATTATCTAATTCACAAATTTAAATTCATTTTCCTAGCATTTTTTTGCAGTTATCTTTAATAAACTAAAAAATAGTCACATCTTCACGCCAAAAAAGTATTGGGACAATTTCATAGTAGATTAAGAAAAATACAAAAAAATCAAAATAAACTAAAAATTAATATTTCGTTGGGCCACCTCTGGCTTTTATGACAGCTTGAAGGCGTCTCTTCATGCTTCCTACCAAGTGCGTCATATCCTGGCTTCCAATTTTCTCCCACTCTTTAATAATTGCTGTTTTAAGGGTATCCTTGGAAGTTATTCATATAAACTAATGATAGTTTCTTATTTTTTTTCTCCAATAATACCCATACATGCTCTCTGGGATTAAGATCGGGTGATTGTGGAGGAGTTTTTAGCTGCTTGCAGTGATAAATGAGCCACTCCTGAACCAAAAACGAAGAATGTTTTGTATCATTATCTTGTTGAAAAAGCCATTGAGATCCACTAAGGCCTAACTTTTCAACACTAGGGGCCAAATTACTTTTTAAAACTTCCAAGAAAGCATACTTGTCCATATTGCCTTCGATAAAGGTCAGCTGACCCACTCCCGATGCTGCAAAACAGCCCCACACCATGACATGCCCGCCACCATGCTTGACGGTCTTACGAATATTTTCTTCCTCCAACTCTTTATTGGTTTTACGCCATAATTTTTGGCTACCATCGGATCCAAATAGATTGAATTTAGACTCATCACTAAAAATCACTGAGTTCCAAAACAAATCCGGCTAATTGACAAATTTTTTTGCAAAATCAAGCCTCTTTTTTTTTTTTGTTGGCCTTTGAAATATATGGTTTGTGACTTGGTACTCGACCATGAAAGCCGGCCCTGTTAAGTGCATTTCTAATAGTTCGAGGGCAAAAGATTTCCTTCAAGGTCTCCTGTAACTCGTGACACAATTTCACAGCCGATCCCATTGGGTTTTGAGTAACTGCAGCCACAATAACCCTTTCCTGGCAAGGAGTAAATTTTTTGGAAGTCCAATTCGGCCTGCTGGTTCCAATTTTTCGGTAGTAACGTAATGTTTTATAACATTTCGAACACTTGACGACGATCTGTCCACTAACTCGCCAATTTCCTGTTAAGATTTGTTTTTTTTACATATAGTTTTATAATTAATTCACGAGTTTCTAAGAAAAGTTTCTGCTCCTCTGCCCATTTTGATCGTTTCTGTCTGAATTTAGATCGAAAACTGGTGCTGAACACATTATGTGTGTATGCTAGCAACGGAAAACGGAACTTAGCCGTTACAACAGCAAAAGAGACGTTATGAAAAATTGTTCTAAGAAAATCAGAAAAAACGGAACTTAGCCGTTACAACAGCAAATGAGTTAGACGTTATGAAAAATTGTGCCAATACTTTTTTGGCTTGAAGATGTGACTATTTTTTAGTTTATTAAAGATAACTGCGAAAAAATGCTAGGAAAATGAATTTTAATTTGTGAATTAGATAATTTAAGCCATATTATACAGAATTGCATTTTTATTTTGGGGTGCCGACAAATAAAACAAAACTTGCATGGGATGAAAGGTGAAAATTTTAAGTGTGTGTAGTCATATCTGTCGGCACAGGAAAAGTATTATTGACTGCAAATTCCAGTTGTTTCGCATGCAGTCGAATTAAAATAGTGAGTGCAGTGGACTGTCAAATGCATGAGAAATGCATACAAACATACATATGCACGAATTCTGACATGAATATACATACAGTATATATGTATGTATATGTAGGGCGACGTTTCGTTACCTTCTTCTTCAGCAATGGCCACAAATTCTCAATGGGATTGAGATCCGGTGTAAATTCTTTTTATGACAATTATATAATAGCCAAGTGCGACACAGAAGTAACTTATGCTTCGGTTCATTATCCTGATACAGTTTGTATTTCAGTTTGTTGAGGATCGAGTGGATTGCGTTAAATTATAAGTTTATCTTTATTAAGTGTCCATACACTTTCAAGGGCGGAAAAAGAAGAAGCAAGATATACAGAGTTACAAAGCATCTTATATCGATAACCTACAAGCTTAGTACAATAAATACAGCGCTGCAAACAGGAACATATGGTATTTTCAACACCCTTCCTCAATATGATTCTGTGTGCCAATTACAATTTCTTTCTTAGTCAATGTGTTTCGATCGAGCATGAAACACAGGATTCTTGGCCAGAGATTGAGCACTCAAATTGTCTCCAAACAATTTCGTAGATGTGCCAGCGTCTCCACATCCAATCTCGATCAACAATCGCCTCAAATGCAATGCCTCTTTCGCCGCTGAAGACATAGCCATGTATTCGGCTTCTGTGCTGCTCAACGCCACCCTGCATTGTTTTTCTGACTTCCAGGAAATAGGGCCACCTGCCAAGAAAAACACGTACCCTGTGTACGATTTGCGGTTGCTCACATCACCGCCTCAATCTGCGTCAGCGTATCCCGTAAGAGCATCTCCACACGATCGGTAGTGCAACTTAAGATCCTTCGTTGCCGCCAAATACCTCATAACATGCTTAACTGCTGCAACATGTTCACTGTGAGGTTCCTTATTCCTTTGCGCTAATTTGATAATTGAATGATAGATATCAGGTCTTGATGTTAATGCAAGCTACATCAACTCTCCGATTGCTGACTGATACATTGTCACATCCTGTACAACGCAATTCTCGTCATTGCACGCCACTTGGAAACCAACATCCAATGGAGTAGCAACTGCTCGACACACTTCCATACTATGTCTTTGAAGCATGCCCTTTATGTACTGAGCCTGATTCATTACGATACTGTCTGTATCATCATTCCGGTCTACTTGCATGCCCAAAAACTCTCGTAACGGACCCTTATCGACGCATTCGAATTTCATCGCAATCTTTGCCTTAGTTGCGATCATGTCATCCATCTTTTGGCAAGCTATAAGTAAATCATCTACATATATTAGTACCAAACAAAGTCTACCTTTTATATCTTGCTGATAAAGGCACGGCTCGTTCTTGCAAGAAGTGAATCCAAGGTCACATAGCGCTGCATTCAACTTGGCATTCCACTCCCTTCCTGCTTGTTTCAATCCATATATAGCTTTATTCAGCCTCAACACCTGTTGTGAATTTGCCTTGTCCACATATCCCTGAGGCTGCCTCAAATAGACGACTTCGTTTAGGTCACTGTTAAGATAGGCTGTGCACACATCCATTTGGTGCAGATATAGTTTCAGCTCCGCTGCTATAGCCAAAACTAGCCGTATCGTTTCGTAACGACACACTGGTGAGAAGGTTTCGGTATAATCGACGCCGTGTATCTGTGAGCACCCTTTAGCCACCAACCGAGACTTATACCGCTCCACGCTTCTATCTCCACTCCGTTTGATAGTATATACCCACTTTGAACCAATCGGTTTTTGTCCCATGGGTAAATCTACCAGTGTCCATGTCTTATTTGCCAACAGAGCCTCATATTCCTTATCCATAGCAGTCTTCCAGAATGAAGATTGCTTACCTTGAATCGCATCATCAAATGTCTGTGGCAAATCCAGTTCCTTTACATGTAACTTGTTTACACGATTGTATATTTTCTTGGGACATCCTGGCTTACCGGTGCGAATCAAACGTGGCCTTCCAGGACCGATCTGTCCTTCCTGCCGTATCTCTTGCTCCGGTTCTTGTTCTTCCGCTTGGCCAGCTTCATCATCGCTCTGCCCTTAACTCTCATTATCGAAATCTTCAGCGCTAACAAATTCCTCATTTTCCAGATCATCTTTACTTGATTCGTCCCACCGCATTTCCAGACCTGTGACTGTTTGTGCTGGACCTGGGAATTCAACAATCGAAACTACATCATTCGGATCCTTGAACATTACATCCCGTTTCTCAACGACCTCTCGATTTTCTTTGTCATACAACCTGTATGTTTTTGATACCAGTGAATATCCTACGAGTCGATATTCTCTGCCCTTGGCCTGAAACTTGCTTCGTCGTCTCTTATCTAATGCAATTGCTATCGATCCGAAAATGCGCATACCCTGCACATTGGGTTTCCTTCCAGTCCATGCCATAAGGTGTCATACCAACTAATGCTGCTGTTGGTGATCTGTTTCGAATGTAACACGCTGTCATTATTGCCTCTGCCCAGAGAAACTCCTGCATATCCGCGTGTACAAGCAAACATCTAGCCATCTCGACTAGCGTCCGGTTTGCTCGTTCAGCCACTCCATTCTGTTGAGGGCTATATGGAACCGTCAACTGACGCACAATTCCATGATCCTTTAAATACACATCAAAACGCCTGTTGATGAATTCTCGGCCGTTGTCACTTCTTATTGCCTTCAATTTTTGGCCAATCTGTCTTTCAGCCATCACTTTAAATTCCACGAATTTCTCGAATACTTCATCCTTCGATTTTAGACAATAAGCAAATAATCGTCTCGACATGTCGTTTATGAATGTCAAGAAATATGAAGAGCCGCCTAGAGAACGTTGCTTAAAAGGTCCACCTACATCGGTATGTACCAATTCCAAAAGATGCTGAGCTCGATGTTCAGACGCTGATGGGAAAGGTTGAGTATGAATCTTGCTTCTCATACAAGTCACACATGGCATCTTCTCGGAAAAATCCACATTTTCCATGCCAGTGAATAATTCAGATGACCATACCTGTAGTGCCAATCTTCTGCAGTTATCTGTTTCGCTCCAAAGCATCGATTGCCTGTCTCCTTAAACACAAAGAGCTTTCCTTGCCTTTCTGCTATTAGTACCATCTCGTCGTCTTGGCGAACCGTCGCTGAATTTTTGTCGAAAGTCACAGTGCATCGCCTATCGACTGCTCGATCAATCGACATAAAATTCATCTCCAACCCTGGTAAGAAAACCGATTTTCCTTTGGCTTTTCTTGAAACTTTGGGCAGTCCCTCTTATAGTGACCTCGCTGCCCAAAACTGTAGCATTCTATATCCACCAGAGACCTTTTCTTACGAGTTGGATTTTTTCGCACATTTGCCTGGTATGCCCGTTGCTCTTCTGGGGTTGACACTCTCTCGTTACTCCTGCGATCTCCTTCTTCCAGCAACTTAAACTGTCCAAAGAAGGAAGACTATCACGAGTCTCCATCGCAATAACGAAGTTTTCGTATTCCTTTGGCAAACTTGAAAGTAATATGATCACCGCTAGTTCGTCTTCTAGCTTTATATTCACTTCAGCAAGTTTGTCCTTTGTCGAGAAGAACATATTGAGATAGTCGCTCATCTTATCCTCTCTCAGCTGCAACCCAAGCAACTTTTTATATAGCGACACCCTCCGGACGGGTCCGCTTGGCTCATACGTTTCCTTGAGCTTATCCCATGCTTCCTTTGCTGTAGCACAATTCTTGAGGTAAACCAACTGAGACAGTCTTACACTCAGCGTTATCGTCGCCAACGCTTTCTGATTCTGTGCATCCCATGCAGCAACCGCATTCGCTTCCGTAGGCCTCGTCATGCCTATGGAGTTCCATAATTCCGCATGGATCAACACGCTGCGCATTTGAACGGACCAGGAATCATAATTCACCTCCTCCAACTTTTCTATTTGGTAAAAAGAACTCATATTTTACCACGCGCCTTATGCCGTGTGTCTTTCCGCACAATTATTTTTCGCCAGCCGCGAAATATCTACTTAAACTTTTAACACAAATCCTCCTGCCCACACTAGCGTGTATCTGGGCCCATAACCTGTTGAGGATCGAGTGGATTACGTTAAATTATAAGTTTATCTTTATTAAGTATTTTAAGGGCGGAAAAAGAAGAAGCAAGATATACAGAGTTACAAAGCATCTTATATCGATAACCTACAAGCTTAGTACAATCGATATAACCAGGGATAAATACAGGGCTGCAAACAGGAACATATGGTATTTTCAACACAGTTTGCTCGCTTTGTCATTATTCCGTTGAATATTCGCAGCTCTCCAACGCCTTTCGAGGAAATACAACCCCAAACCATAACAGAAAGCTTTCCAAATTTTACTGTGGGGACAATATTTTTATTCTGTAGGGCTGTTTTTGGCTTGCGCCAAACTTTACCAGGGCCATGGTTGTAGAACAACATGATTTTCGTTTCGTCGCAGAATATAACATCACTCCAGTACTCTGGCGGCTTTCCAGCGTTTAATATTGCAAAGTTCAGCTTTATTTCATTGTTTATACCTGACAGCAAAGGCTTTTTTTTTGGCAACATGCAAGGAGTACTTCAATTCCAGCCTATTGCCCTTCCATTTTGCAAAGAATTAATAGATAGTCAAGATTGCCTCTGTGCTGATTATTGTATTTCTTTGGTGGCCTTCTTGGAGTTTTTGCATTTTTTTTTTTTTTATTCCTATAGTTAATACATATGTTAATAAAATTTTATAAAAATTTGTGGTATAAAAAGCCCTCCTTTCTTATCTTTCGATGTTTTCGAACTTGTGTGAATTTTTTCATTTCGCAAACAATTATTGGACATACGGTATGTATGTATGTACATACATATGCATACTTTACTCTGAAATATAAATACACACAATGACGTGCCGAACGCTGGGACAAACAAGTATTGTGTCGCCGCTTTGTCTTATTGGCCCTTCTAGTCACGGCTACTAATTGAGCGACCGTGATTGGGCGTGATTGGGAGATCAAGTATGAGAATTATCAGGATCGGACTACTATATCATATAGCTCCAGAACAAACATTTTCATAAAAATTGGAGTATCGCCATGAAATTTACATACAGTGGCGAGCACATGTGGATACATGTTCTGATACTGTGACTTTGAGTGACTGTAAAACCCACATAAATGAATTAATCGATCCCAAATATTCAATAAAAATTCATTAATAATATATAAAACAAAAAACAAGAATTTTTATACCCTTGCAAAAAGGGTATTTTAATTTTGGTCAGAAGTGTGCAACGCATAGAACGAAGCATCTCCGACCATACAAAGTATATATATTCTTGATCAGCACGACGAGACGAGTTCAACTAGCCATGTCCGTCCGTCCGTCCGTCCGTCTGGATCAACGCAAACTCCTCCTAGACCGTAAGAGCTACAGAGCTGAAATTTTGCACGTAGGCTTGTATATACTGCAGGCGTTGTATATCTCGGAATCAGCCGGATCGGACCACTATATCATATAGCTCCCAGACAAACCCCAAAGTCACGAACAGTGACTTTTCTCAATAACTTCGTTATTTTCTATGCTATTATCGTGAAACTTAATATTAGAGAGTTTACTACGCCTATAAGCGACTATGCCAAATTTGATCAAGATCGGGTGACTATATCATATAGCTCTCATACAAACGGCCAAGTCACAAACAGTGACTTTCTCAATAACTTCGTTATATTCTGAGCTATTGTCGTGAAACTTAATATTAGAGAGTTTACTACGCCTATAAGCGACTATGCCAAATTTGATCAAGATCGGGTGACTATATAATATAGCTCCCATACAAACGAGCAAGTCACGAACAGTGACTTTCTCAATACCTTCGTTATTTTCTGAGCTATTGTCGTGAAACTTAATATTAGAGAGTTTACTACGCCTATAAGCGACTGTGCCAAATTTGATCAAGATCGGGTGACTATATAATATAGCTCCCATACAAACGAGCAAGTCACGAACAGTGACTTTCTCAATACCTTCGTTATTTTCTGAGCTATTGTCGTGAAACTTAATATTAGAGAGTTTACTACGCCTATAAGCGACTGTGCCAAATTTAATCAAGATCAGGTGACTATATCATATAGCTCCCATAGGAACGATTGGTCGAAAACAGTGACTTTTGTAAATAACTTCGTTACTTTTAAAGCGATTGCTTTTAAATTAAACATTTCTTAATTTAATATATATGTTAATGACTGTGCCGAATTTGATAAAGATCGGGTGACTATATCATATAGCTCCCATAGGAACGATCGGTGGAAAACAGTGACTTTGATCAATATCTTCGTTATTTCCTATGATTGTAGGCCTTTCTTTCTCAAGCTTAAGCCTTTTTAGATAAAACGTTCTTCCACATTGATGGCTAATAGGTAAGGATAGAGTTACCAAAAAAGTTGCAAGGGTATACAAACTTTGACGCGGTCGAAGTTAGCCTCGGCCCTCTAGTTTTTTATAAAATGAGCATGTGTCCACTTTTGCTCGTATAACAAAACTTATAGGTTAAGGAATTTTTTTTATACTAGTCAAAAAGCCTTTGCCTTTAATCACGCTATTATTGCTCCTGGGCATACTCTCCACCAATTTTTCTATTGTATGTAATAATATTAGATATAAAACCCCAGATCCCAAAATTTGAATCGGGTCGGATAAATATAACACAAGTTACAGTCAATATACAGCGCTGCTTGCTGTCTACTACGTCATACGTTATCAACAGAGCACATGCATACACACACAGACGCAACTCTACATGAACTGTATGTGTATGCGTGCGTTGCTTTGCTTAGGGAATGAGGAAAGAAGAACAAATTGTAGTAAAAAGAGTAAAATTTGTTTGTATATTGATGAATTGAGTTGCAGAGAAAGAAATTTCAAAATGTAAAAATATTATTGCCGACTGCAAGGGTATATAAACTTAGCCGATGTTAGCTTCTTTGATATTTTGGATAAAAAAATATTATGTTATTACAAAATAAAAACCAGAGGGCCAGGGCTAACTTCGCCCGCGTCAAAGTCTGTATACCCTTGCAACTTTTTTGGTAACTCTTTCCTTACCTATTAGCCATCAATGTGGAAGAACGTTTTATCTAAAAAGGCTTAAGTTTGCGAAACAATGACCTACAATCATAGGAAATAACGAAGATATTGATCATAGTCACTGTTTTCCACCGATCGTTTCTATGGGAGCTATATGTTATAGTCATCCGATCTTGATCAAATTTGGCACAGTAGTTTATAGGCGTTCTATGCGTTGCGAACTTCTGACCAAAATGAATATACCATTTTTGCAAGGGTATAAAAATGTATTCTTTTGCCACGGCCCAGGGTCGAACTCGCATTTAATTTTTTGGCAAAATACTTTGTTTTTCTTTTACTTCTTGTTCTCAGATTTTTCCACTTGTTTTCTCACTAATATTGGTTTGCATTCAATTATAAACAATGCTTTTAATTTTTATGTGTTATAAAATTGGTCAGATGTTTGTAACGCACAGAAGGAGACGTTTCCGACCTCAAAAAGTATATATATTCTTGATCAGCATAAGAAGCTAAGTCGCTATAGCCATGTCCTTCCGTTTTACTCAGCCACTTTTTTCTGTGCTTTTATTACTTGGAGCAGATCAAGTATTAAAATCATAAATAGAACACAAGTTACTGTCATTAAAAATTGGCTCTTTTTATTACCTGGAGTAGAGCAAGTATTAAAATCATAAATTGATCAGAAGTTACAGTCGTTATAAATTGGTTCTGCTCCCAGCGCTGACGGCAGCACAGCTTGTTGCCTACTACGTTATCATCAAATCAACAGAGCACATGCATACACACACAGACGCAACGCTACATAAACTATATGTGTATGCGTGCGTTGATTTGCTTAGGGAATGAGGGAAGAAGAAGAAAAAAGGTAGTGAAAGGAGTAATAATGTTTTGTTTGTGTATTAATGAATTGCGTTGAAGAAAAAAAAATTTTGAACATGTAAAAATATTATTGCCAAGGACTGCAGATCGCGAAGTTTATATGTATACCCCTGCAGTCATTGGTCATAATATTTTTACATCTCTTCACAGACAAAACATTCCAAAATTTTCAGCCAATGTGTTCTTTTCGTTTAAAAATGCGTTGTAATCATGTATATCAAAGCACTGTAACTATGTAGAACTGATAAATATAAATTTTTATGACATTTTCGTAAAAAGTAACGAAGTTATTTATAAAAAGTTATTTATAAAAGTCACGGTTTTCGACCGATATGGTACCTATATGATATAGTCACCTGATCTTGATCAAATTTGGCACAGTCGTTTTGGGGAATTTAATAGCGGTACCCCTCGGGTTTAGCTAAATTAAACATTTTTGGTTACTAAAAACAATAGAGAAATATTACTACTTAATTGGGATGCGCCGGTATTTTCTGTGATCGCTAGATTTCATATTCAGTTGTCACTGAATGTTGGGCTATCAAATTGGGAATTTCTTTCATAATTTTCCTGGTCCTTTCGTCATTGTTCACTGTGTTTTTATTTTCGCCAAAATGTTCTGCATTTTGCTAATTAAGATCTCCACATCACACAGTGCCACAAATCCTCCACGCTCTCCATCGGATAAGAGTGAGAAACTTGACGTTTTTTTAATAAAAAAATATTAAAGAAGTTAACTTCGGCTGCCGAAGTTTATATACCCTTGCAGTCCTTGGCCATAATATTTTTAATTGTTCCAAATTCTTTCTCTTTATCAATGCAGAGACAAACCCTTCCAAGTATAATTTCCATTTCGTCTTCTTCCCAATGCTGCATGCTGCGATTGGCACAGATACACATACAGTTTATGTAGCGTAGCGTCTGTGTGTGTATGCGTGTGCTCAGCTGCTTTGTGGATTTCAAGCAATAACGTGGTAGTCTGGCTGCAGCACTGTCGATATATATTGACTGTAACTTGTGTTCTATTTATCAGATTTGATTGAAATTGTGTATACCTTGGATTTTAAATATACAAATAAAAAAGTTAGAAGGCGTCAAATCAGGTGATCTCGGTGGCCAGTCATAATCGCCGTTTTTCGATATTAATCTTCCGGGGAACATTTCGCGCATTAAATTGGTCGTGGCATGCGCTGTATGGCATGTAGCGCCGTCCTGTTGGAGCCAGTAATTATCCTATTCATTTTCATGAACAAATGTCAATAAAAAATCGGTTATCATTGTCCGATAACGCTCCCCGTTCACGGTTACCGTTGCTCCATTTTCGTTTTCAAAGAAGTACAGGCCGATGACTTTATCGGCATAAATGCCACACCACACAGTAACTTTTTGGTCGTAAAAAGGTTGCGTTTCGATGAATTGAGGGTTCTTAATAGCATAAAACCAACAATTTTGTTTATTCACTCCTCCATTTATGTTGAAATGCGTCCGTCTATCCGTCTGGATCAACGCAAATTGAAATATTATATCTTGAAATATTAGTGAGTTTATTATAGTTTTATACGACTGTGCCAAATTCGATCAAGATCAGGTGACTATATCATATGTCTCGCATAGGAGCGATCGGTCGGAAACAGTGACTTTTGTCAATATCTTAGTTACTTTCGCCGCGATTGCTTTCAAGTTAAACTATTGTCAGTTTTGTGTATATGTTAATAACTGTGCCAAATTTGATCAAGATGGGGGGACTATATCATATAGCTCCTATAGGAACAATCGGCGGAAAACAGTGACTCTGATTAATAACTTCGTTTCTTCGCATGTAAGCCGTTTCGCAAATATTAGACTTGAAAGAAAAACTGTAAAACGTTTTTCCTCTTTAAAAACGATAGTTAGGGAAAGAGTAACAAAAAACTTGCAAGGGTATACAAACTTTGACGCGGTCGAAGTTAGACCCCGCCATCTGTTTTTTTTTGCTTTATGCGTTTTTTAAAAATATTGCGATACATTAATAAAACATATTTTATACAAAATCTAAAACATCAATAACGAAATAAACTTTGAATATTGTGTCTCAACTCGTGTTAAAATTTTAGTATAATTTTGATCACTCAAAAAGTTTAGTCACTTTATATGAACTATAAAAATCAAATAGGGGAATGTGATAAAAACTTTTCTTTAATAACAATTGGCTTGAACACCAATTTTTACTGGTCTTTTGAATCATCACCTTTCACACCCACTATTTTTATGAGAGCTCCGATTTTCTTATTTCAGATAATATATACCGAATACATAATGGACTCTGAAATGGAAAACGGAGTAGTATTAAAAGGATATCACAAGAAACTAAAAACAATGAAGAAAAAATATTTTGTTCTTTATAACGAAACACCCCATGGTGCATCACGATTGGAGTATTTCGATTCTGAAAAAAAATTTGCTCAAAGGACAGAACCTAAACGAGTTATTCACTTAAAAAACTGTTTTAATATAAACCGTCGTTTTGATACCAAACTTAAATTTGTTGTGGTGCTTTCGACCAGAGAAGGTGGTTTTGGAATAGTCTTCGATAGTGAAAACGACTTACGGAAATGGCTAGATCAATTGTTGTGTCTACAAAGAGATAACGCAAACATTACTGATCAAGTAAATTCATCATACGGTAAGCCCTCAATTTATTTGATTAATTTAAATATCAAAGAAGCTAACATCGGTTATGCCGAAGTTTATATACCCCTGCAGTCCTTGTCAATATTATTTATACATGTTCAAAATTTGTGTTCTGCAACTCAATTCATCAATATACAAAAAAAAAAAAAAAACAATTTTACTCTTCATACTACAATTTTTTTTCTTCTTTCTTCATTCCCTAAGCAAAGCAACGCACGCATACACATACAGTTTATTAGCGTTGCGTCTGTGTGTGTATGCATGCAAGAAGCGCTGCCGGCAGCGATTGAACCGATTTATATTGACTGTAACTTGTGTTCTCTTTATCCGATCGGATTGAATTTTGGAATCTAAGTTTTTATATCCAATACTATCATCGTAGTAAATTTCATGGGGATACTCCAGTTTTTATGAAAATGTTTTTTTTACAGCTACATGATATAGTGGTCCGATCCAGACAATTTTCATACTTTATCTCACCCGGGTAATAAAAGGCCCCAAAAAATTTCATTGCGATAGCTCCTAAGATGGCTGAGTAAGACGCATACGCACCGACGGACGGTCGAACAAACGGACATGGCTATATCGACTCAGCTTCTCATGCTGATCAAGAATATATGTGGGCATTTCCGGAAAAAGGTCAACCACAGGACCCAAACATAAAGTACCAAATATACGTCTTTTTTTCATTATATTTTATTAAGAAATGTTCCAAATGTACATTTTTGAATAGTAATAGTGAAAAAAAGTTCAAATGTACAAAATATTTGTAAAAAAAAGTTGAGTTTGTGTTTTTAGTAAACTTGCTACATTTTTAAGAGATTACTCTTTAAATTATTTACGGCATTAGAGGTTCTGTTACCGTAAATGTTCTGCTCTTAAATGAAACTTAGATACGTAAACTAACCGTAAAAAATATAAAGAGAGTCAAGTCATCTTTTTTTGTCGTGTGAGTGACCGAAAAACAGTAAAAGTTTTCTTAGCACTTACACTTTTCCAGAAGAATAGATGAAAATATATTTTTTGCGTCAAATAGGTTAAACAATTTTGAAAAAAAAAAA
The DNA here is from genome assembly GCF_018151085.1 of Drosophila tropicalis. Classification (NCBI taxonomy): domain Eukaryota; kingdom Metazoa; phylum Arthropoda; class Insecta; order Diptera; family Drosophilidae; genus Drosophila; species Drosophila tropicalis. The sequence continues at coordinate 166,824 of NW_027173484.1, forward strand.
AAAAATATTTTGGTCAAATCATTTTTTGTTTTATTAACTCCGAAAGTTTGTCGTGTGAGTGACCATAAGTGCAAACCCTTATGTATATATGTATTTGTAAAGGTATTGTTATCGTTTTTTTAATTGAAATTTAGATGGAAAAAAGGAAAATATAAATAAAATAAAGTAAAAATCAAAGGCGGTATAGTGCACAAATAAAAAGAGACCCATTAAAACATACGAAATCGAAGAAAAACAAAGACAATTAACCCGAAATTACAGGAAAAAAAGGCAGAGAACCCAATTAAGTCGAAAGTAGGTTTTTTTCAACCTAAGGGAATAAAACACCGAAAAGAAAATAAAAAAGGGCCGAACTTCCTATTCCCAAAAATCCTACATAAATTAATATATATTTCTTGGAGTATAGAGTATTTATTAGTCTGTATCAACTCATAAATAATCCCTTTCCTATTTTGGTTATATTAATAGCTGAAATACTAATAAATTAACTAAAATTTTCTATGAAAATGCATTGAAAACTGTACTGGAAAAAATGTCGTGTGAGTGATGTCGTGGGAGTGACTCAGAAAAATAATTTAAAAAAAAAGGTCGAGGCCAATATGGAAAAATCTTAAGTCTACAAATAAAGCTTAACATTTCTAATATACGCAAAAAATATTCAAATTCTCAGACAGTTCGCAGAGTTTGGCGGTTGTTAGCAATGATGTATAATCTCATGTATATTTGATGTCGTGTGAGTGACCGCTCTTTTGGAGCTTTTTTCTCAACAGATAAAAACAGGAGGCCCAAAAGTTTTATTACGATTGATAGTACCTTAAAAAGTACTTTAAAAAATTATTACTGATTAATTGTAAAATATTTAATTTTTTTTGATTTTTTTCACTTATAAAGTTTTATTCTGCTTCCGAAAGTCGTGTGAGTGATTTCGGAATTGCCCATATACTTTATGGGGTCTGAACAATTTTAAAATACCCTCTGCAAGGGTATAAAAAGAGAGTCAGTGACAATGGAATATACCCACATTAACCTGATTTTTAAATATTTTTGCCACAGCTCGCGACTTGTACTTTAAGCTCTAAAGTTTAAATCTGTATTAATTCTAACAATTTAAGAATATCAACGAAGCTAACTTCGGCTATGAAAATTTATATACTCTTGCTGTCCTTAGAAATAATATTTTTACATGTTCAAAATTCTTTTTCTGTAACTCAATTTATCAATGCATCCCCACGTCCTTTGCAAACCAATTATATGTGCATGTTTGTACGTCAGCGTTCGGTGTGTGTGCTCTGGTTATTTCGAGAAATGCCTAGCATACTGACGGCAGCGTTTGAGCAAAGTCCATTTACATATATTTGCCGTGAATTGTTTTATTTTTCTTATATAACTATATGATACAGTCCGGTCCGACATTAGCTCTGCTGAAACGCTGTTGGCAGGCTTCTTCGTCATTGCTCGAATCAGCAGAGAACACGCATACACACACACACGCAACGCTTCGTCTAGTGTTCGCCAAAGAACTACAATTTTAGAATTGTGCAATCCAGCGCAGGTAGCATGCTTTTTCTAGCATGCACTTCAATAGAGTGAAATGAAACGACTTACGCAGTTTCGAAATTATATCAAATTAATGGAAAAAGCGGGACGATAAAGTCTAAGTGTAACGATAGAGAAGGGACGCAGAACAGAAGTAGAAAACGAAATACACACGCAAAGAAAAATCGGTTGCAAATTTCTTGTTAAAGGCAATAGAGAACAAGTAGAATGAGAAAATGAAAAACAAGCAATGTAGCTTGTTAAATGCTAAGCAGAGAATATGAAAAGACAGAAGTGGAGCAACCTGGCAGATGCGGGGTATTAAAGTCTAGAAGGCAAGGGAAAAGTCACCATTCCGCATTAACAATGAACAATGTACTTTATGTATCAGTGCTGGCAGAAAATTTTATGTGAGTGACGCGTGTTATTGAATATAACAGTGTTGTATATTTCGAAAAACATACGGCAAAGGTCATACAGAACGGTGAATATATTTTGAAAGCGGCTAAGATTAACAACTTGTTTGTTTTTTAAGCTGATTTGGAAAAACTGTTTGCTTTGTTTCTGCATTGATCATCAAAATTATACAAATCTGGCACAGATTGCAAGTAAGGGCTTACGTGGGCTAGGCGTGACAAAATTCCTACCCTGTAAGACGTGCATAGTGAGTAAAATTCATTTTCAGCCGTTTCCAAAGATTACAGAAAGCCGGTCTATTGAACTTTTGGAATGGGAATTCGACCCAAAGGAAAGGAATATCGCACAAAGTGGTTTAAAGAAGACATATTCTCTTCAATAAATAAAAAACCTTGGAACAAACTAATTGTACCACGATTATGTTTGATATGCCTGGAGGAATCGTTTCATAGTGCACCTTCATAGTGCGGGTAGGACACCACGAGTAAGCAAAACGGATGAACTTAAACGTCCGAGGAAAAAGTGTGTGAAGTGGACAGTATGCATGGGAGCCGAGCTGATGGACCTACCAAACAAACATCGAACAACATAGGCTGCAAATGGCTCTTAAGTTTAAAAAAGAATGCGCAGTGGGACATAGAACGTTTTAGTGCGCGGTTGCACCTATGCATATGTAGGTCGATTAAAGAGAGTAAGAATTGAATTGTTTTGGCGGTGACAGCAGAGTGGGAACTTTATTTGCATCAAAAAGTCAGAATCCTCTGAAAATAGTGGTATTTCCCAATTGTCTGAAACCCCTAAATTCCTTTGAGAAACCAACAACATATCAATTACAGCATTTTAGTAGCTCTATCTTTGCGTCATACTAACATCGCTTTATGAAGAACTTAGACCTTACTTCGCACTCGATTTTTTTGTTCAATTGGATTCTCCAATATGTTTCTTATAGTACACGAAAGGTCCTCTTCAAGTGTTAATTTTAATAGTCATTGGGGTTTATTCCTTATCACTCTGTTTATGTTATAGCAATGGTATATTAAAATTAGTACAATAGGCAAAATTAGGCTTTTCCGACCCCATTAAGGTTATATATCCTTGATTTACATCAAGAGCCGAGTCGATATTGATTTTATTTTTCCAACTACGACAATTACTAATTTGATCAAAAATTTTCTAAAAATAGCCAAGTTATGTATATAAACGTTTTTGGTTGAGTGGTGTCGGAGTTAGCGTGCTCATGTGCTTGTAAGGGTAGGCGGCATAGAAGTGTAGAACTGGGGTAGGCACCCATAGCCCGTGCGGGCATTTTTCTTCGGCATATGATTTACCATCTGTGTGCATGCCGAAGTCAACACAAAGTGCACTTGAGAGCGTAAAAACAGAATTAGTCTGTTGCAGCATTACGACGCGAGCGCATCTATGTCGCATTGTTGGATAAATGAACATGAAAAAATTAATTTGGGGGTTGTTTTCTCATTTATTTTCTTGCAGCAGATCATCGATCGACATTTCATTTTTCAAAGTGTAATGCACAAAGTACACTGACAGTTTGCGCTGGCTCTCTCTATGTCACCCCTGGAATAGAATGATCAACCGTATCGAAAGCCTAACTAAAGTTAGTATAAATAACATCAGTTTGACAGTTTTTACGGAATCCAGGGTATACAAGGGTTTTTTGTTTTTTTTTTTTTAATTCATTTATTTAGATGGTGGGATACAGTATAGCAGTATAATAGGTTATAGAAATTTAACAATAAATATTACAAGTAATAACATAGGCTACATATGTAAGAAAAAAAGAAAAGAAAAATAGACAGAATATAGGAAAGAGAAAGTTTGTTACTGCTGGTGGCTTGTGCATTTGGGTGTAGGGAACATTACTTTCGGGACTAGCCAGTGGGCCATTGCATCGAAAGCACAGAAATTCCCTACTTACCCTACCCTAGCCCTCTCGCGTTCTAGTCTGCGAAGCTCAGCTGCTGTAGACGCCGCATAGTCGCTGCATGCTCTCCAGTTAGATTCGCTTTCTAGCATAATCGAAATTAGATTGCCCGCGTTAATAGTTGCACCCAGCTGTGTTCCCAGCCGAGTCCGCTGCTCCGCAAATCGGCCACACGTAAATAGTGCATGGCTAGCATCCTCCTCAATGTCTTCGGTGCACCAAGTGCATAGCGCACTATCGTCGATCTTAAAACGATGCAGATAGCTGCGAAAGCAGCCGTGCCCGCTTAAGAATTGTGTCATCGGGAACGACACTTGGCCATGGTTTCTCTCTATCCAGCCTCTTATATTTGAAATTAGCGAGTGAGTCCATCTTCCATTCAATGCATCATCCCACCTCCTTTGCCATCTGTGAATCGTGCGCTGCCTTGCTTCTGTGCGAGCGACCCTTCTAGTTGCGTTGTTGCTGCGTACTGCCAAGAACACTTCCTGATCCTCTAGGGCTAGTAGATCAATTGGTGGCATGCCCGCAATTACCAATGCTGCCTCCGTGGATACCGTCCTGAATGCACAGCAGACTCGTAGGGCACTCAATCGATATGTCGCTGCCAATCCTCTGGTGTAGCTAGGTGTTGCTGCTGCTCTGGCCCATATGGGCGCGGCATATAAAATAACGGATTTAAGAACCGTCATGAGGAGCTGCCTTCTCCATTGTTTGGGGCCCCTGGAGTTGAGCATGATGCGTGAAAGTGCCCTGCAAGTGCCTGCAGCCTTTGTATTAGTCATCGCCAAATGTTCCCTGAAACTTAGCCTGGTATCAATTATTACTCCAAGGTAGCGCAATGCTCGCTTAGACGCAACCGTTTCATCCGCAATTTTGATTGATGCTGTCTCCACTTTTTTCCTGCTACTGACTAGCACCGCCTCCGTTTTTTGCGCCGCCAGCTCCAATCCCATTCTGTCCAGCCAGCTTTTGACTATCAACACTGCCTCATTGCAGTTAGTTTCTGCCAGGCTCAGATGCTTCGCCACTACCACCAGTGCAATGTCGTCGGCGAAGCCCACCATCGTGCATCCTGCCGGTAGCGTCAAACGAAGAATGCCGTCATACATTACATTCCATAATGTCGGCCCTAATACCGAGCCCTGAGGGACTCCGGCTGAGATGTGATGCGTTCTAAGCCCGTCATCAGTATTGTACAGGAGAGTCCGGTTGCTGAGATAGCCCCGTATGATACGTGTTAGGTACATGGGCACTCCAAAGCCTTCCAATGCAGATAGAATTTTATTCCAGCGGGCAGAATTAAAAGCATTTTTGACGTCAAGTGTGACTATCAGGCAATACTCCTTGTCTCCGCCTTTCCATCTCGTGCCTTCAATTGCATTTGCCGCTATGTCTACAACTGTTTTTATGGCATCGACAGTCGAGCGTGCTCTGCGAAACCCGAACTGAAGCGGAGCCAAGTCCCCCACCTTTCTTATGGCCACTTCCAGTCTGTTGCAGATGACTCTTTCAAACACTTTGCCTAGGGTGTCGAGCAGGCAAATGGGCCTATATGCTGAGGGATCATCTGGTGGCTTATCAGGCTTGGGAATAAGGACCAGTTTCTGAATTTTCCATCTGCTTGGGAAAATGCCTGACCTCATGCATAGGTTAAAGAGTTCTGCGAACGCCTCGGGCTGCAGGGACACCGCTAGCTTAGTGGCGCGGCTTGGTATACCATCTGGGCCTGGCGCTTTGTCGTCTGCGATACTCCTTGCAGCATCAATTACCTCTCTCACGGTAATCTCTGCCTCATATTCTGCTGGTGTCGCCGATGGATCTTGCCTTTCTGCTGGGTCATGCACTGCAGGGAAAAGGCTGGATACGATGCGGCCGAGTTTCTCAGAATCTGTCGGAGCTTGCTGCTTGTGCCCGTGAAGCTTTTTTACAATCGTATTATATGCCTTTCCCCAAGGATCTGTGTCGGCCGTGTCACAAAGCTCGAGAAACAGCGTACGCTTGCTGTCTTTGATTGCTTTTTTGAGTATTTTTCTCTTAGCCTTATACTGCTGCCTCAGTGTTTCCGCATTATCGCTGCCTCCTGATCGAGAATATTGGCGACGCGCTATGTGGCAGTCTCTTCTAGCTGCGGCGATATCGTTAGTCCACCAGTACACGGGTGTGTGGTGTCGCCGATATGTGCCTCGTCTTGCCATACTCCTGTTGCATGCTTCTGTGAGGCAAGTTGTCACCGCCTCTGCTGCAGTCTCCGGGTCATTTGTGGTGTTAATGACCAGCGATTCAGCGAATAGCTGCGGGTTTAGCGTCTCCGCTTTGTACCCTTTGCACGAGTTGCGCGTAGTTGCTGCTCTGTTGCTATTGGCTCCTATGTCGCACAAAATGCCTTCATGGTCACTGCCGGTGTAGTGGTTGCTGATCCTCCATTTTATACTGTTGAACAGCCCGCTGCTGGCAAATGTCAGGTCAATTATCGACGCAGCACCACCCCTGTTGAATGTGTGTTGCGATCCCTCGTTGAGCAGGACCACATCGAGGGATGCTAACGCCTCAAGAACGGCCCTTCCCCTCCAGTTTGTGCTTGCGCATCCCCAATCCACAGACCAGGCGTTAAAATCGCCTGCTATGACCACCTTTTCGTGGCCTCTGGCGTCGTCAATTAGGGCATCTAGAATGCTATAATAATCATCGACAGTTAGGCTGGGGGCCAGGTAACAGCTATATATTCGTACGCCAGATATCTCTGCTCTTACGAATCCAACAGCAGCGTGATTATTTTCCAATAGACATGGTGAACTTTCACATGCCCAAATTGCTGATCCTCCATCCAGCGACTGAATCCAGCCTCCACTACTCATGCGGCGGTAAGGCTCACTTATCAATGCAGCCGCTACCCGTAACTCCCTGACTGACTGAGTCAGTAAGTCATGGGCGGCCCTGCAATGATTGAGGTTGAGCTGCAGTGCTCTAATCATCCCTGATTTTGTTTAATGCCTTCAGGAACGCCGGACACATCCTGCTTAGCGTTTTATGTGAGACATTTTGCCCCCCCGCTCGGGTACAGAGGATGCACAATGATTCTTCGCAACATTCGCTGGCACGATGGTGCTCTGTGCTGCCACAATTGAAGCACTGTTGAGATGCGTTAAATTCGCTGCCACAGTTTTTTGCTACATGCCCGAACTCCAAGCATTTAAAGCATCTGAGTGGTTCTACCTTGATCCTCACCCTACAGACTGACCATCCGATTCGAATTGTGCCCTCGCTAAGTAGCTTTTCGGCCAGCTCGGCTGGTAGTCGTTGTGTCGCTGTCTGCGTGTTGCCGTATGCCTTTCGTAGTCTTGGCGCCGCATCTGCTGGAATATCTCCGTCTTGCGATGCGAACACTGCTTTGAGCACATCGTCTGGCGTGTAAGCCCCCAGAATGTCCTTAATTTCTACAACGATCGACTTTTTGGGAACTCGGACTACTGCGCTATCGCCGAGTGCATCTTGTATAGCCGCCTTTAGCCCCTGTGTGCTTTCGTTATCCTGTTTCACCATTTGGATGGTGATACCGCCGGCAGAATTCCGGATGCTGCGGACTTTCTCTCTGTACTTCTGCAGAGAAACATTTGTTGTGATCAGCTCTGTGACTTGCTGCTGCTTGGTTGCATCTTCGCAGTTTATAAATATGACGTCTGGTCTTGGTCTCTTGTTTTTCTGACCTACAGTCTGCCATTTCTGCTGGGTGCGTTGACCATTCAAGGCCTTGTTAGCCGTCTGAGGCATGGTCGACGGGTCAGCTACCGCGTCTCTCACAGTATCAGCATACGAAGGTCTATCGTGAGCCCGCCGCTTCTTGATTGGTGAGTTTCTAGTTGATGGCTGTTCCTCGCGGGGCCTCTTCGGAGTGACTTTATTGCCATTTTGTAGGCACAGGTCCACATTGGGATGATTTCGAGTCGGTTTCGGCTTTTTTAGGCACCACTTTGGCGGCCTCGGGGGACATTTTGACAGAGCAGTCTTTGGAGCTCGTACATTCTCGTAATCGCATCCTTGTTACCTGCAGTTACATGCCGAGTTGGTGGCTTGCCACCTTCCTTTGTGGTGAAGGTTTTGGCCAGTGTATATAGCAGCTTGCCCAGCTCATCAAGTTCCGGAATGTCGGAGACTAACGGCCGATTGGGACCTGATGCCACTTCTTCCATATTGGTGACATCCGACACCGACTCTCTGGGCGACATTCTAAGTCTTGGCTTTCTGCCAAAGATGGCCGCTTCGTCCCCCTCCTCTGCAATATCTTCCACCATGGCCTTTGTTACTGCCAAATATTTGGAGAAAGCCGGGATTTTCTTTGCTACAAGACTCTATTCCTATTTTTTGAATTTGAATTTAAATTTGAAAAAAATAAAAGGCGGGAACGGAATAACGTAACGCTTTTTACGAGATCCCCTAAGCGCCACCTGTGGACTGCGCCCTCCTGGGCTTTAGCGCTGCCCAACACTGGTGTTGATCAGCTGCTTGGGTGGCCCAGTGGGGAAGAAGAAGCAGAGTCTTGCAAGTTGCAACAACAAGAAACGTGTTGACCTGGAGAAATTAAGATGAATTCCACACTCACACAGCAAGAGAATAGGGGGCGAGTATGGAAAAAAGGCGGGAGAAAGGCAGCAGGGCAGCCTCCCCTCTCCCTCCACTCGAAGTCCAGGTGACCAACCAAATCCAGTCCCGGGGCCCAAAGCACGCCGGAATCCAGGGCAATCTGGCAGAGGTATGTGACTAAGACACTGCTAGGCGCCTCCTAAATAGTATGTTCCTTTTTGCAGGATCGTAGGAATCGATTCTGCGAACTTTTTCGGCGGAGCAAATGAAAACAGCACCGCACTTGTAAGTTGTTATTTCTATGTCTCTAGGGTATACAAGGGTAGTCAATTCTAAAAGTTTGACACAATTCTCGACAAATCATAAAGCCATGGTGACAAGGAGATATAATGGATCTAGATAAGTGATGAAGGGAAGACGTAATAATTTTCTCAAATAGTCTATTATCGCGGAAAGTTTTGCGATGCCACGGTAGTTAGAAATATCCGTGGAAAAAGAATTTAAATATGACTATGTGTATGTACATATCGCCCCAGTGAGCAAACTAGGAAATCAATAGTGGAATTTTTTACTTAAAAGTTTCTATTTCTATTCATGTGAATAAAATTAAAAATTAATTTTGAACTGTTTTTGAAGATTCGAACTTTGTTGTATAAAGGCCCTTTTTCTTCTTCGCTGCTATTGTTGAGATTTTTTTTTAAGCTTGATTATTCCATTAGCCAAACCTAAGAAAAGTAACTTCTGTCTTTTGCCTAAACAGCATAATTTTAAAAGATATTACCAAAAAACAAAATACATGTCAATCTTTGAATCATAGCGCATTAAACAAGAAAAATTATATTAAAAATTCGTATGAAGTTCTAAGTTAGCTTTTTATACCCTTTCAAAAGTATATATTCTTTATCAGCACGACGAGACGAGTTCAAATAGCCATGTTCGTACGTCCGTCCGTCTAGGCATAGCATATGTACATTGACTGTAAGTTATAGCTCCCATAAAAACGATCGGTCAAAAACAGTGACTTTGAGCAATAACTATGATAATATTGTAAGCCGATACTTCTCAAACATTAGACTTTTTAGATAAAACGATTTTTACTTAAACGGCTATATGTAAGAAAAGAGTTAAAAAAAAATCAACGGACACGTGTTAGAAACAAAGTTCTTTATGCGTGTGGAAAAAGAGAATTGCGTGTCATGTCGTTAGAGCGGCGAGTGAGCCCTGACATAAAAGGAGTATGTGAAATTTATGTCAGAATATGAACAGCTTGAACATATGCCGATCAATTCAATCAGATGATTGTGTGGAAAAAGGATCCAAGTCAACAAGTAAAGTTTTATCGTTTAAAAACGGTGACTTATGGAAACACATCAGCCGCATATTTATCGACGAAGTGACTGGTCGTCTAGAGCATTAGTATTAAAAACTAACTTTTATGTTGATGATTGTCTCACAGGAGCAGATAGTTTATCAGAAGCCCTGCAAATAAGACAAGAGCTTCTAGAAATCCTTAGGCTTAAGGGTTTCAACTTACGAAAATGGTGTTCAAATAGCAGTCAAATTCTAAAGGAAATCAGAAAGGAAGACACGATTGCTGACATCAATTTCGGTGACACACTGGAACAAACAAGTGTGAAAACATTGGGAATCATATGGGCACCCAAAGAAGATCAGCTATGTGGAAAGGCTCAAAAGCATACAAAAGAAATAACCAGACGAGTGGTGTTATTTGAAGTCGATCAAATCTTCGATCCTCTAGGGCTGTCGCACCGGTAGTGGTAAGAGCGAAAATGCTTCTTCAACATGTTGACCTGCCGCCGTATTTGGAGAAGCAATGGGAAGCCTACAGAGAGGATGTACAGGCATTTAAACCACTACAAACGAACTGCATACATTTGTTGATGCATCAGAAAATGCGGTTGGAGCGGCAGTTTATGTCCAATCAACCTATAAATGTGGCCAAATTTCGGTCAGATTGTTGTGCGCCAAGTCGAGAGTAGCTTCCCTTTAAAAAGCAGACACTACCCCGGCTGGAACTATGTGCAGCTGTGCTTGGAGCTGAACTCACGGATAGAGTTCGACAGGATCTCCAATTAGGGTCAGAAAGTGTTGAATCATTTCTCTGGTCAGACTCAACAGTGGTAATCTCTTGGATTAACTGACGGGCATCACATTTCCACACGTTTGTGGCTAATCGGTTGACCAAAGGCAATGGCGTCATGTGTCATCAGCGCTCAACGCAGCTAATGTTCTGTCTCGAGGCATATCAGCAGCCCAGCCAGAAAACCAGGGTATATCAGCATGTTGGCTGCCACTGCAAACAACACGAGTGAATGGATATATAAGGTAAATCACAGAAATTCATTTTACCGGCTACAGCGAATAGTGGCGTATGTGATACGCTTTTGTCACAAGCAGAACAGGAAACCAACGACTCAGTTAGAGTTGGACCAAGCATGAAGAATAATCGTCAAGCAAATTCAAGAAACAGGATTTGCATATGAATTACGACACTTAAAGAAACGACCTGATCAACCGCTGGATCGCAAAAGCACGGTGGCAACATTGCCACTAAGTCTGGATGAACATTCAATCATACGAGTAGCAACTCGGTTACAACAAGCACCAGTATCAATTATACCACGGAAACTTCATGAAGAGAATCTTCATTGTGGACATGAGGCACTACGCGGAATAGCTCGGAAACAGTACCCCATCATTAAGATAAAACCGATGATTCGAAGTGTGATTCAGGTCTGCGTAGCATGCACGAGTCAGTTCTTTAAACAAGTCATAGGTGACCTACCTGAGCACCGGGTATCTCAGAATAGACCGTTTCTCAACGCCGGAGTAGACTATTGTGGACCATTCTGGGTCCATCATAAAGTTCGAGGAAAACGTCCCGACAAAGCTTATATTGCAGTATTTGTATGCTTTGCAACCAAGGCAGTACACTTGGAGTTGGCCTGTCCAACTCCTCATTTGTGGGTGCGCTTCAGCGCTTCATTGAGCGCAGAGGAAGGTGCCAGACATTATAATGCGATGATGCAACAAACTTTGTTGGAGCAAACACTCAACTAAAGGAACTGACCGATACAATACTCTCAGAAAAGGCAGCAGGTACTATCAAGGAATTTTGCAACCAAAAAGGAGTGCAATTTAAGTTCATACCACCACGGTCTCCACATTTCGGAGGATTATGGGAAGCTGCGGAAAAGTCCGCTAAGCATTTACTGTTGAAAAACGTATCTACAGCAAACTTGACGTTTGAACAACTGTCTACCATCATTGTCAATGTTGAAGCAGTGCTGAACTCTTGTCCATTAACGCCAAACTCAGACTATCCCAACGATTTGACAGCTTTAACCCCAGGCCACATAGTAATCGGAGAACACTTAGTAGCCCAACCAGATGCAGAGCCAGTAACACAACGATCGATTCCAGAGCAATGGGAATTAGTGCACCGACTTAAACATACATTCTGGACACAGTGGTCTCAGGAGTACCTACAGGAATTGCAGGGTACATCCAAATAGAAGAAACCATATAACAACGTCAAAGAAGGTAATTCTAAAGGAGGATAATGTGCCAATCTTGCAGTGGCCGATTGGACGAATTGTTAAATTATATCCAGAGGCACCTACAAGCGGGCTATTCATAAATTGTCTCCCTTGCTTAGAGAGACGGCGATAAAACGCAAAATCGAGACAAATGACACAGAATTGAATTCCCAAGAAAACCCTGGTATCGAGGACACTGCAGAACCATAGACAAAAAGACGTTTGTCTTTCGGTCTGCCACCGTTGGCAATGACGATCTGCCCAATGATGTTGTTACTTCCTATAGGAAGGAATGCTATAGCATTTGCACAAAGGACTAACATAACGCGATTCAACCCCAAACGAGGCATATACTATGAAAGTTGGCACAGGATGGATGGCAACGTCTGACTGGACTATTGGGGCATACTACGATCTCGAATCAAGACTACTTATTGAATTTGCTGCAAAAACAGACATGTGTCATTGACTCAACGAAGCCACAATTGAAAAAGCAGATTAAACTAACTAACCAGTTCCAGATAACGACGTCTTGCAATTATATGGCTTAATGAAGGCACAATCGCTAATAATCATGTGATATTTTAAGTCACGTTTCCATTGGTGGCGAGGCAGGCAGTGCAACTGTATAATCTGATACCCATTCCAGCAATTGGAACTCATGGGATTATAATCATAAACATTAAAATTCCCATTAACTTTTAACACACACGGTTGCAAAAGTCATTTTAATTAAAAGATGGTTAAATGAAGTGAGTCGATTCGCCGAATTGGGTATACCATACACCAGGTGAAACAAATGTTTTAAATATAAAAACCAAATGTCTATTACATTGTTTTTACATGCCTCATACTATGTGCTGTCTCGTTCACTCTACAAACACAGTAGCACTCTAGCGCCGCCACTATCCAACGGCCAATACTGGCCTTGTGGACCGCTTAGTAAAATACGTTCATACGCATATTTTGTATGTTTCTAATTAAATTTGGTAGTTTGCTAGAAATAGATAAGATTAATTAGTCTGCCGACTTTGAATGCGATAGTCAAAATCTACAGGAGGAAATCGGTTTTTTCTAAATTATGGAGGCGGAAGTGGGCGTGGCAAAATATGAAAAGATGTACTCTGCGCGCACACTAAGTCAGTGTACATACTAAATTTGGTGACTTTAGCTGTTTAGTTTGATTTCATTTTCGGGGGCGGAGATGGGCGTGGCAAAATGTTTAAATAACCAATATCAATATCTGCGCGTCTATTAGGCTAGTTTACATACCAAATTTTATGTCGGTAGCTGTCATAGTTTTTAAGAAAATCAGTTTTATGTAAATTCCGGGGGCGGAAGGGGGCGTGAAGTTTGAACAATTGATTTCTGCGCGGTAGCTAAACGAGTATATAAATCAAATTTGATGTCGCTAGCTGTTTTACTTTTTAAGAAAAACAGTTTTATTTGATTCTTGGGGGCGTAAGGAGGCGTGTCCAATATTCCAATTAACTCTATACATTTACCTACTACACGAGTATACATACCAAATTTGGTGGCTCTAGCTCTAATAGCCTCCGAGATCTGCGTGTTCATACAGCCGGACGGACGGACGGACATGACTAGATCGACTCGGCTGTTGATCGTGATCAAGAATATATATACTTTATAGAGGAAGCTTCCTTTTGCCTGTAACATACATTTTGGCGACTTATACCATTTCACCCTATGTGTGTATGGTATAAAATTGTTGACAATCATAAACCAGTAAAGTTTTTTTACTTCGCTTGTCCGTCCTATTTTAGAGTATAGAGTATTTTGCATTTGGTCACCTCAATATACATAAGTCGCACCAGACTAGACTTGAATCTGCTCAAAAGCAGTTCTTTTTATACTCTTGCAGAGGGTATTATAAAATTGGTATTGGTATTCCATAAAGTATATATATTCTTGATCAGCATGAGAAGCTGAGTCGATATAGCCATGTCCGTTTGTTCGACCGTCCGTCGGTGCGTATTCATCTTACTCAGACATCTTAGGAGCTATCGCAATGAAATTTTTTGGTGCCTTTTATTACCCGGGTGAGATAAAGTAAGAAAATTGTCAGGATCGGACCACTATATCATATAGCTCTAAAGGAAACATTTTCATAAAAACTGGAGTATACCCATGAAATTTACTACGATGATAGTATTGGATATAAAATTTTAATCTGATCGGATAAATAAAACACAAGTTACAGTCAATATAAATCGGTCCAACCGATGCCTCCAGCGCTACTTGCTGCCTACTACGTCATCATCAAATCAACAGAGCACATGCATACACACACAGACGCAACGCTACAGGAACTGCGTACGTTGCTTTGCTTAGGGAATGAGGGAAGAAGAAGAACAAATTGTAGTATGAAGAGTAAAATGTTTTTGTTTGTTTATTGATGAATTGAGTTGCAGAAAACCAATTTTGAACATGTAAAATTATTATTGTCAAAGACTGCATGGGTATATAAACTCAGGCGTAGCCGAAGTTAATTTCTTTGATATTTGGCAATCTAATCTGTGACCGCAGTGTCAATTTACCTTCATATTAAATCTGAATTTCTTTAATTAACTGTGTAATTATGTTTGGTGTTATTTGTATACACAAGCTTTTAAATGTTGAAATAGACTCGCCAAAGTAATCGACTCAGGTTATTCCGTTTGTACCATGTAGGCGAAATAGACACGCCATTCTGAAGTAATTGTTTCTTGTTTGCTAACACAGGTGTAATCATATTTATAACCCACCGAGCAGCTTAAACTTGGAAACAATTTTCACAATATTTATTAGGTTTTTCAAAAATAAATATTGCTTTACTTTGTTGACTGTAGCATGTTCAGTAGAATTTACTGCAATTCGTGTCCACAAGGTTGCACGACTTGACTTTGCCGAAAGACATACTGCGACCGATTGGACAAAAGTGCGTTTAAATCATCAACCTGGATGGTCCCGATTGGTTTAATTCTTATTAACATGATTTGAGAAAGGATTCTATGTTTTTTCCAAGGAGAAACTTTGGAGGTGGTTTCGTAAAGATTTGGGGAGCATTTTGTTCATTTGGTACCTTGGAATCGAAGTTTGTAACGAGCCAGTTTTTCAACAGAGTAATGCCAGAATCCATATCAACAGACGTACAAAGGAATATTTTTGAGGAATGCCATGTTGATGTCCTTGACTAACCAGAATATTCTCCAGATCTCACCCCAATAGAAAATGTCTGGGATATTTTAGCAAGACGGGTGTATGCCAATAATCGCCAATTTGCGACAGTTGAAGATCTTAAAATACAAATTCTGAATGAATGGCAAAGTCTTGAAAAAGACCTTTTATTAAATTAGGTGGCTTCAATGAGGAAGAGAATTTTTGAGTTAAGTTAGGCAAATGGAAGCCGCACTAAATATTAATATTCGTTTTTCCATCATTCCGCAATGGTTTCGGATTTTTTTTTTACCAAAACATGAAATTGGGTTATAATTTTGATACAGCAAAAGGGTGCTTCTTATACCCTTGCAAACAGGGTATATTAATTTTGGTCAGAAGTGTGCAACGCATAGAACGAAGCATCTCCGACCATACAAAGTATATATATTCTTGATCAGCACGACGAGACGAATTCAAATAGCCATGTCCGTCCGTCCGTCCGTCCGTCTGGATCAACGCAAACTCCTCCTAGACCGTAAGAGCTACAGAGTTGCACATAGGCTTGTATATACTGCAGGCGTTGTATATCTCGGATTCAGCCGGATCGGACCACTATATCATATAGCTCCCATACAAACCCCAAAGTCACGAACAGTGACTTTTCTCAATAACTTCGTTATTTTCTGCGCTATTATCGTGAAACTTAGTATTAGAGAGATATTACGCCTATAAACTACTGTGCCAAATTTGATCAAGATCGAGTGACTATATCATATAGCTTCCATAGGAACGATTGGTCGAAAACAGTGACTTTTGTAAATAACTTCGTTACTTTTAACGCGATTGCTTTCAAATTAAACATTTGTTAGTTCAATATATATGTTAATGACTGTGCCAAATTTGATCAAGATCGGGCGACTATATCATATAGCTCCCATAGGAACGATCGGTCGAAAACAGTGACAGTTTGCGCGATTGCTTTCAAATTGAACATTTCTTAATTTAATATATCTGTTAATGACTGTGCCGAATTTGATAAAGATCGGGTGACTATATCATATAGCTCCCATAGGAACGATCGGTGGAAAACAGTGACTATGATCAATATCTTCGTTATTTCCTATGATTGTAGGCCATTCTTTCGCAAACATAAGCCTTTTTAGATAAAACGTTCTTCCAAGTTGCAAGGGTATACAAACTTTGACGCGGTCGAAGTTAGCCTAGGCCCTCTGGTTTTCCTTGATTTTACTCCTTTTTAAAAAATTGTTATTAAATCATGAATTCTAAGTGAAGAAGTTGTTTTTCATTCATAATTTAACTATTGAACTACTCATTTTTCAACATTTGAAAGGTACATGAAATTTGTGAATTGGAACATGTAAAATATAATGCGCAAGGACTGCAAGGGTATATAAACTTCGGCACAGCTTCATTGATATTTTGGTTTAATATGTGAATGAATTTTTCCTTCTACTTTTCCTTCGGAAAAAATGTGTACACCCAAAACTCTTTTCACTTGTGGTTTATTCACTTTTTCTAGGTGAACTACATCTAGCTTATCTAAGAGCGGGGAATAAGCTCCGATTGGAGAGAAGTGTGAGGAGTTCTTATTGTGGGGAGAGCGGCGCGAGGTGATAAGGGAGGCGGGAGCTCCCTTAACCCGTGTGTTTCCCGTTGGGCATAAGCATGCTCCCCCCTTTGCATGAGTGCAAGACCAGGAAGTCTTATGGCACGCTCCGGACAGGGTCTAGCCGAAAACGGTGCGCGTCGTTAACTCCGGGTAGACTCCCCTCCAACGTGACCTCCGTCATCACGTCCGCGCCTAGGACCAAGGACACAGACGACGGCCGTGGAAAGTGTCGTCCGCCAGAATGATGCCCTCAAACTTTTCGGCAATTTGCGGATCCACCGGTGAGCTTGGAGTTCGGCAGCACAGACCATCCTTTGCTGATCGGGAACCGGATCACTACTGCCACGGCTTTCTCCTTCACATCGAAGGTTTTCCCCCCGTCTCAAGGCGTACCATCGCCGTTGGCATCAAGTATGGATTGCGGTGCAGCAGCAGTGTGACCAGTGTCAGGTTAGGAACGGACGCTGGCGTTGGAGCGATCCTTCGTTTGGAGTCACTTAAGGGTAACTTGGCGTACGACGGAGCGTGGAGTGCGTCGACGTGGCTCCTCGTGGAAGTGGAGTAATGTGGTCCTCCTTGCATATGCGGCACAAATCACCGCTCAGACAGCTTCCTTCGGAGTGTTGATGGGCCAGGCAATTGGCGCAGAATTTCTTGGCAAGCACTGCCGTCACCCTCTTTTCCACGTTCAGCCGCAGGAAGCGACGGCATCGCTTCAGAGGATAGGAGGACTCAGTTCCTCGCGAACATCTGCGCTCCTCCTTCGACGCCTCTACTGAACGTGGTCCTGGAGCCATAGAAACGAGTTGTAGATGACAGATATCAGGAAGCTGCCGGAACAAATAGCGAAGAAAGCGGTTTAATGTAGGACTTTACAATACACGTATTACTATTGGCAGCTCGGTTCTTATGAGGGAGGAGGGACCAGCTGCTGGACGCTACTGTAATTTTACGTAGAGAGTTTGAATTCTTTCTTCTGGAGGAAGAAAGATCAGCTTCGCGACTAGTCGCATCACAACACCGCGAGAGGTAGGTAGATCGACGACACGGACGTTGCCGTCAATGCCAGGGTACGTTTGGTAGATTCGCCCGAGACGCCATTCTTTAAATGGAAAGTTGTCGTCCTTGAGTACCACCAGATCGCCTACTTCAAAATTTTTACAAGAGAATCGCTATTCCTCTTACCACCGGGTGCAGAAATGCTGACTCACAGCCTTCAGACGCTGCCAATGGTTAATGATTTCAGGTTCCGTGACGGATAGCAATGGACCGCCTACCAGGAATAGGCTTGGGGTCCAAGCCAAAGAATCGGTGTGGTCTTCAGACATAGGAGAAATCGGCCGCGAGTTCAGACAAGACTCTATCTTCGCAAGCAGAGTAGAGAACTCATCAAAGGTATACCTTTGGTTGGATGTGGCCTTGTAGAATAGAGTCTTAAAACTCTTAACACCAGCCGTCCACAACCCTCCCTTGTGTGGTGCCCGGGAGGAATAAAATGCCAGGACAGATTCTGATGGCTATAGTGGGATAAGATTTTCTGGGGAGACCTTAGGAAATCTTTTTCAAGCATTCTGGATTGTCGGACTGTACTTGCTGGGGATACCCTCGCCTCGATACAAACCGAGCGAACGCTGCCAGAAACGTTTTAGTACTTAAACCCACAAAGAGTGTGGCCATTAGCTGTGATTGCAGCCTTCTTTTGTAGATCACGCAGAACTTGCATGAATTGACCACCGATTTGACTAGATTCCGCAGTCTTGGAATCTAGTATATCTGTCGGATGAGACGGACTACCAGTTGACATGCAGAGAGATCTGATGCGTGAACAGCACCAGCAGCCGGGACAATGAACTTGCGACCGGCAGCAGAATGGGGTTACGCTCATCGTAATTGCACGCGCCCACATGGAAGTGGAAGAACTGCAGCTGCTAGTTCAGCTAGGAGCGTGGCTCCGCTTAACTAAGGCGGGGCAATGAAACCGTTTTGACAGGGGCTACCCTGGTCATTGCTAACGCGAAGCATCACAAAAACAATGGAATTCGATTTCGGAAATCGGATCTTGAAGGACTCACCGTGGAATTCGAATCTGGTGAATAAAGGAGTAGCTCTTTGTAAAATCCTGCCACCTGTGATGCAGTTCACTGGTCAATTGATCAGCTCTTGTATCCAAAGCTCTTGCAAAAATATATTGGTTTGAATCACGAGGGAGCCAGCCAGCCAGCGGGATCGAATAACTTGGCGATCTGCTCGAGGACTTACGCAAAGGAATGCCAGCTGAACCAAGAGAGTCTAGACTTGCAACAATTCACCATTGCGATTGCAGTTGCTTCATTGCGAGCCCCTGCCAGCACATCATCGACATACATATAGGACTTAATATTATCGCTAGCCAGCAAAAATTTGGATTGTACATCATTAGCGAGTTGTTGAATTACTCGGATGGCTAAGAACGGAGCACAGTTAACGCCAAACGGTAGTAAGCTCGTATTCACCAAGTTGACCATAATTTGGCGGTACATTTTTGTGATGTCGGCATTGAAAACTACTCGGAAAAAACGCCACTTGAGAATCTGAGTAGTGAGGTCAGACTGAAGTACCGGACTAGGGTAAAGTATGTCATTGAGACTTACTCGGTTTGTGAACTCGCTAGAGGCGTGAAAGACTGCCCGTACCTTTGTTGTGGTACTGTCGGGCTTAAAACCCGCATGGTATGGCAAATAAAAGTTGCCTCCAGCACTCGTACCCATACTCACATACATATAATTGGCTTCCCTTGATTTTCCTAATCCGTACCCATACTCACCCTTGATTTTCCTAATCGAAAAAATTACTTTCGCTCATAATTCCTGAATTTAATTCGGTTTTCCTCTTCAAAAGAGAGAAAATTTGGTCCCAAATTTTTTACACAGGTATATGTGTCCAGTACATAAGGCGCTATATTTGTTCGCCTACTTCAACATTTTTTTGTGTGCGCTAAGTAAAAAGTGGTTCCAACAAAGAGAAAAGTTTTCAATATAAGTTAATAAAGATTAAAAAAAAAAAAAAAAAAAATAGTGAACCCCCTTTCACATATAAATTCCACACTTAGACATTTCTTGTGTTCCGCGACACCCTATAAAATTATATAAAAATTATTAATATTGTAAATAAAAAATTATATTCATCCAATCCATTTACACCTCTGCCATATTTAACCAGAAATAATAATTTTTTTACTTATCCATACACACATACATATATATTCCATATAACATTTTATATATCCATCCACACATATATATATATGTACGTATATTTCATATATTTCATTTTACATACTCATATCCATATAGATACATATTCCACCAAATTTTTATTTTCGTACAAAAATATACATTTTTCCATCACCGCGAAATAAAAAAAAGAATCCCGCTACCCTTATACGTGCATACATATGTCCCGATTAACGTTTAACTGTTACGAGCGTGCCCGAGCAGACAACTGCCCACCTCCCACCCGACCGACTTAGGGGTGCAGCCGTATAACGCACGGTATTAAGTATATTACTAGAAAACTCTGAGCAGGGAAATAGAAGGTTGTGATCAGAGCAGAGGACCCTAAAAGATTCATGCATGGCATAGTTAGAAGAACAACGACTAGGGGATAAAGGTATCAAAGGATGTCTACACCGTCTACATGGTACCGACAGATTTACCTGAGCTAATAACTTTGGCGAGTCGATATCACCAATTAGGAGCTTGTGCAGAAAAATAACACCAAGCGTAATTCTACGGTTAATTAAGACAGGAAGCCACGAAGAGCTTAAGCTACTCTAAAATAGGACGGACAAGCGAAGTAAAAAGAACTTTAGTTGTATAGGTGTCGTCAAATTCTTTTGACCATCATTTAATGAAACCCAGAACACTCATGGCCTTTGCGACCGTGGTGGAAATATGGGTGTTAAAATTTAACTTATGGTTAGTTTGATATTTTTCTCATATAGCTTAAGATCAACATTATTTTGGCTGGAAAACCTTTCTTGCTTTTTATGCGATTAGCTAGCACCAAACTGGTTTTTTTTTGACAAAAATTTAACTCTTCTGTTTAAAAAAAAAATTTGCTTTGATGTCTGCCACTTGTTAGGGTCACAAAATAAAAAGTCTATATAAGTATTGAATTTATGCCTAACGATGTTTGATTTAATCTAATCTTTTTTCCACCCTTTTCAGACCATGTTTGGCAAGTTACAATTCAAAAAAAAGGAATATCTGAAAAAGCGGGAATTATTGGAAGCTATCATTGTTGTTTAACTTCAAAGTCTTTAACATTCTTGTGTATTGAGCCAAACAAACCACAAAGTGGTGCTAATCGAACTCCTAAAGTTGAAATACTTTTAACAACAATAAGACGGTAAATAAGATCACAGGCTTGTTTATTTATAAATACTCGTCTGTAAATCCCAAAGGTATACTGATACTATAACTTTTAATTTCAGATGTGGACACGCCTCTCCACAGTGTATTTTTTATATGGAACTGGGTCGACAGAGTGTTTTGGGTTCTGGTGAGTTGTGGATGGAGACAGATGATGCGTCGACTTCCAGAAATATGCATGATATGATTTTAAGGTAATTGTCTCTTGTTTGCTTAAATTTATTGTGGCTAATTTTGGCACAAAGGACTCATAATTTTTAATTGTCAGGTACATTCCGTTAAATATTTTTTCGCAAGAATCCGTGATATAATAATTGTCACAAAAACCCTGAATGTTTATACCCTTGCAAAAAGTGTATATTAATTTTGGTCAGAAGTGTGCAACGCATAGAACGAAGCATCTCCGACCATACAAAGTATATATAGTCTTGATGAGCACGACGAGACGAGTTCAAAGAGCCATGTCCGTCCGTCCGTTCGTCCGTCCGTCCGTCTGGATCAACGCAAACTCCTAGACCGTAAGGTCTACAGAGCTGAAATTTTGCACGTAGGCATATATACTGCAGGGGTTGTATATCTCGGATTCAGCCGGATCGGACCACTATATCATATAGCTCCCATACAAACCCCAAAGTCACGAACAGTGACTTTTCTCAATAATTCGTTATTTTCTGCGCTATTATCGTGAAACTTAATATTAGAGAGATTATTACTCCTATAAACTACTGTGCCAAATTTGATCAAGATCGGGCGACTATATCATATAGCACCCATAGGAACGATCGGTGGAAAACTGTGACTATGATCAAAATCTTCGTTATTTCCTATGATTGTAGGCCATTCTTTCGCAAACATAAGCCTTTTTGATAAATCGTTCTTCCACATTGATGTCTAATAGGTAAGGAAAGAGTTGCAAGGGTATAGAAACTTTGACGCGGTCGAAGTTAGCCCCGGCCCTCTGGTAATTCCTATTTTTCATTTTTATACCATGCGTCTATAGGGTGAAAGTGTATATATTCATGATCATGATCAACAGCAGAGTCCACTTAGCCATGTCCGTCTGTCCGTCCGTCCATACGTCTGTATGAACACCAAGATCTCATAGACTATAAGAGATAGCGCCAACAAATTTGGTAGGTGGACTTGTGTAGTATGTAAATATATAGAATTAATTAGAGTCAGCCACGCCGTTTTACGCCCTCAGAATTTACATAACGCTGTTTTACTTCAAAACTATATCAGCTAGAGATATCAAATTTGGTACATATGTATATATGTACATGCATAAATGAAGGAGATGTCTTGTACAGGTATTTTAAGTTTATGTACGAGCATATAACTTTGATTCAACTAAACTTAATAACTAGGTGCACATTTTCGAGCAAAAATAGAGGAAGTCTTGAAAAGTTTTGAATGAAATCTCATAGCGGACAATTCCATAATTGCCACTGATCGTGGCGATTAGTGGCACATGCTCTCTGGATGTGGAAAAAATCACAAAAATTAACAACAACAAACGCTTTGTCTTTAGAATACATTCGACACCTGTCCTCATTCAATGGTTCATTTCGGTTCAACATAGTGTGAATGAGTGTACCCCGAGCTAACTCACTCACTCATACATTCTGGTTCTCACTCATACTCACTCAATTCATTTCGAGTAGTGTATATATATATTTTTTTTTTTTAACGTTTATAATATATTTGTTGAATCTACTCTTAAATTAGAGCCTAACAACAAGTTTGAGATATTTTTCCTAATCTAGTACTTAAGATAAATCCAGGGGATATTGCAGGCGGCCCTAATCACTTATTATTGGGTTGGTCTGTCATTAAGACGAGTTCTATTATTAGTTCGCGTAAGGGAATTGGCAAGAACATTAGGGTGTGCATCCAGTTTCGCTGAATACTTCAGTTGTTGACTACCTATTTCAGATTTTACGCTAGGTATATTTAGATAATTTTGAACGTTGTCGTTCCGTATGTACTTGATTGATCTTAAAATCTTCGACTGCGCCCTTTGTATAATGTCGACATTGCTGGTACTTGCATTTCCCCATTGTACGGCACCGTAAGTCCAGATGGGTTTCAGTATGGAGTTGTATAGGAGGACTTTATACTCCAGACGTAGAGGGGACCGAGCATTGATGATCCAAGCTGTGACTTTTTTGCTTCGATGTGCTTGCGCCAAGTTAGTCTTCTGTCTAGGTGGATGCCAAGGTAAGTGACATCCACGGCTTGAGGAATTGGTACGTTGTTAAGTGTGTGGTGTATGGATATTCGAATGTGTTTTTTTTGTCAGTCATGCAAGTGTCCAGTACATTACAATTTTAGTTAATTCATTAGTTTTTAAGCTGTTAATACAAAGCAAAATTAAAAAAAGATATTCATGAACCATTTAATATAACAGGAAGAAGAATTTATTTTCATATTGTGCTTAAGAAATATATTCATGTAGGATTTTTGAGAATATGCTGCTCGAGCTATTTTGAGTTTCTTCTCAATGTTGCACGAAGTAAAATGTTTCCTTTTGATATTTTTAGCTGCTCTCCATTTCGGGTTCATTTTGGTTGATGTTTCGAATATGCCATCTGTTGAAGAAAAACATATGTTGTCTACTTATGTTGTTAAGTGCACATTCGTAAAAATAAATGGCATTATGAAGAGCATCTTTCTTAGTTTTTTGAATCTGCCACATTTTTCTTTTCACAACGGCACGGCACTCCATCAACTGTTCCTTTTCCGCGGCAGGTTGCAAAATAATTCCATTCTAGTTCCTTGCATTGAAAATTTACCAAAAAGTCAGACAGTCTCCACGTTATAAATGTGGTGCACGTCTGCACTTTTCAATTGTCGCACAAGAACTGATTTATTGAGTTTACTTATTGCTGGCATGTATGTGTGTGGATCTTATAAATATAACAGAGATAACTTTGGTAGTGTGAGGATCCACTTAAATTGACTGCAACTACCATCAGAAAATATGTACACTTTTCTAAAAATCTTTTCTTCTATTTTAATAACGTCCATAATTTTGCAGATAAAAGTGAAGACCGCGTTTTTATCGTGATTTAAGTTTTCGCTAATTAAAGCATACGACATCGTTGTTCCGTGCACCCATGCAACACATGTAAAAATTGTTACTTGCTTACAACTGTAATGTGCATTTTGAATTTCATTGTGACATTGGAGACGGTAGTTTTCGGCAAAAACTATTTGTTAACTGTTATTTTTAAGCGAAAAAAACAGTAATTTGTGATTTATAAACAAAAAAAATTTTATAAAAATCTCTCTAAAAAAATGCATGTTCACTAAACACAGAAACTCATTCGCTTACAAATATTTTAAGCATGGGAACTTTTTATACCCTTGCAAAAAGGGTATATTAATTTTGGTCAGAAGTGTGCAAAGCATCTCCGACCATATAGTATATATATTCTTGATCAGCACGACGAGACGAGTTCAAATAGCCATGTCCGTCCGTACGTCCGTCCGTCTGGATCAACGCAAACTCCTAGACCGTAAGAGCTACAGAAAATTTTAAATTTTGTATGTAGGCTTGTTTATAGTGCACAGGTTGTATATCCCGGATTCAGCCGGATCGGAGCACTATATTACATAGCTCCCATACAAACGCCAAAGTCACGAACAGTGACTTTTTTCAATAAGTCATTTTTGAGCTATTGTCTTTAATATTTAATATTAGTGAGTTTATTAGAGTATTAAGCGACTGTGCCAAATTTGATCAAGATCGGGTGACTATATCATATAGCTCGCATAGGAACGATCGGTGGAAAACAGTGACTTTGCTCAATATCTTAGTTACTTCGTATGCTAAGATTGTAGGCCGTTCTTTCGCAAACTTTCCAGCTTCCGCCCCCGCAAATCAAATAAAATTGATTTTCTCCAAAACCAACAAAGTTTAAGTCACCAAATTTGGACTTAGAAATGTTTTGTATTCACACAGATTATGATTATTAAAAGCTTGCCACGCCCACTTCGGCCTGCATTTTTTTTTTTTTTTTTACAAAATTTGATTGAAAATGGACTAAAAACACGCGAAATATATGTACGTATAAAAGTGTTTCACTAGTTGGTGCAAGGGCCGGAGTTGGACGTAGGCTAGTGGCGGCGCTAGTGAGAGGAATAACATATGCTATGATGAGACATGTAAAAAATTATAATAACCATACATTTAGAAATTTGTGTTCACTTGCATTGTTTACCCAAGTCGTTTAAAGAAAACTTGTATTTTTGATTTTTGTTTTTATACCCTTGCAGTGTGTATTATACAATTGGTCAGATGTTTGTAATGCACAGAAGGAGAAGTTTCCGGGGGGTTGTATATCTCGTATTCAGCCGGATCGGACTACTATATTATATAGCTCCCATTAAAACGGCAAAGTCTCGAACAGTGACTTTTCTTAGTATCTTCGTTATTTTTAAAGCTATTTAATATTAGTAAGCTTATTACACTTATAAACGACTCTGCCAAATGTCATCAAATGATTTTTATTTTTTCTCAAAAATAACAGATATGCATTGTTTTCAAAAATCAATAATAAGGATTATTTTTATGTTAAATAAAAAAAGTTGCAGCATAATTATTATTACGGATTTTTTATAAATACTTTTAAGTTATAACAGTCACGGTACCTGGTACATTTAAAGCTTTAATAATAAAATGAAATTGGTCGATATAACAGAAAAATAAAATTTTAAAAATTCAGTTGTGTAGTCACAGGACAAACAGCAAAAATTCGAACCGAAAAACTTTACAGCAGCAACAGCAAATTACCTAAATAAAACAACTGCTAACCAAAAGCAAAACCCTGAAACTAATTTCTTTCATAGCAACAGGCAAACATACATTTTAAAACTAGGAGCTGTTGCCTTTGTTCATGTTCGGAAGTTTTTCCATAAGGTCGAAGTTTTCCGTTGGCTGGTGGGGGCGCTAGGGTGTTCATATTCTTGAGTGAACGAGATACTGAGTTATGCTTGTAAAAAGCATGTAAACATCATTTTTGAAAATACAAAAACTCCTTTGTTATTGTTTCTTTAAATTCAATTTATTTTATCTGTTTATTATAATATCGGAATGCTTAAATCACATTAGATTCCAGTTCTAGTTATATTTTTTGCTATATTACATGTTAGTTGTATTATTATTACATTTTAGTATTGTTACATCTTATTAGGGGAAAACTTAGCGATAAACCCCTCGAGCCTAGTTAAGATAAAACTCATGTCTACTTACAAATATCTATATTTACATTACTAATTCATTTATGTGGGAATAGGTTGAGTATCTTCATCTATCATTAGAGTTACTTGTCAGTCTAATTAGTCTGTCTGATACTGTCTCTGTCTCACTTCTGCTTGCGCTTTGAATTCAAGGTCTGAAGTTGGAAGTGCCAAGGAAGCTTGAATATCATTTTTAATAGCTTGTTTTGGGCTATTTGCAATCTTTTGGTATAAGACTTGGCAATATCCGAACACACTGGTACTCCTATTAGAAAAGCTTTGTGTAATTTTTTTTTATCCATAAGTACCATGCCAGCAAAGTTTTATGTATTAAGGGGGGTGTAAGGTTTTAAAGCCCAAAAAATAGCTAATTTTGAAACATTTTTTGTGAAGATATAAATATTTCAACACTATTTGTTTTCTATACATATTGTTTATTGACATTTGCGGTAGGCACGAAGCTGAGTTAAAGGATCATCCGAACAAAAAAATTTAACTGCTTCTAAAAGCCAACAGATATCCGCTGGTAATGACGAAGCGTTTTTTTCAAACATTTTTTTATTATTCAGTCCTGGGGCTTTACAGTTAGTTGGGTAACTTTTGCTAGGATTTGAATCTTAAGTATTAAGTACTACGCAGCTCTAGAGCCCTAATGTTCTGTATGACGAAAAGTTAGACCAGTCGTACTTGAATGATTCACTTTTCCTAAGGAGTCGAACATTCTACTGATCCAACGACAGGAGTAGGGATGTTTAAAGTTTTTTTATACCCTTACAGAGATGTTTGTAACGCACAGAAGGAGACGTTTCCGACCCCATAAAGTATATATATTCTTAATCAGCAAGAGAAGCTGAGTCGATATAACCATGCCCGTCTGTCCGTCCGTGCGTATGCATTTTACTCAGCCATCTTAAGAGCTATCGGGCTGGAGCAGATCAAGTATGAAAATTATCAGGACCGAACTACTATATCATATAGCTCTAGAAGAAATATTATCAAAAAAATTTCATAAAAATTGGAGTATCCCCATGAAATTTGCTAATGCGATAGTATTGGATATAAAACATGAGATCCCACAATTTCAATACGATCGCATAAATAGAACAAAAGTTACAGTAAATATAAATCGGCTCTGCTGCCGGCAACGCTGCTTGCTGTCTACTACTTCATACGTCATCAACATGCATATTTCAGTGCTTAATATGCGATTTAGATCCCTGAATGCTATTAAGTGGGCTATATTTCTGGATCTTTGCCAATGACGACAGAGGCAGTTTCTACGCGTTATTAGAGATTTAACAAAGGCCGACAGCGGCTTTATGCTATATTGATCCCTTACTTTGGGGATACATCTTTAGCCTTGTGAATTACTTTTGTAAACTTTTCAATTGACGAATCTATCTGCATTGGTTGAGTAATGCGTGAAGGACTGATTGTAAGTTTTTTCTAATATGGCTTGCATAAAGCGTTCATTTAGCTCTCTTATAGTAAAATCTCGGATTCTTCTAAAATGGGTTAGTCTATCCTACCAAAGCAAAAGCTAACTGCAATATGCAAATGAAAAAAAAAAGAAAAAAAAAAGCAGAATATTTTTTGTATTAAAACACACAACAACAAAAACTTGTCACAAGCGCGAAGTTACTGGCTGCTACCGCCATCAAAAGAGAAACGAATAGAGAGCACCAACACCACGTAAACCAAAAAACAACTGTACATTAATTGCGCGGGTGGAAGCAAAAAAAATGAAAAACTAAGTACCGCAACAACAAAATAATATGTGCGTTTGTTAATGTGTTGATATTAATAAGAATGTAACTTTAAACTTTGCGATTAATTTTAAACGTTAATAAAAATTGGTTGAATTAATTTAATATTAATTTTATAGATTTTCACCGTAAAACGTTAATAAAAATTGGTTGAATTAATTTAATATTAATTTTATAATAATTTTATAGATATAGAGCAAAAAACAGTAGTTAAGCAAGAGCCCAAAAAACACGACCGACTTCGATGAGTGACAATATGGTTTTTGGGTTGAAGTATGGCCCATGTGCTGACATATAAATTTCGTCACCTGCGTGTGATTTTCCTGTTAGATGGTTGTTGTTTTTAAGAATCAGTATCAAAATGGTATTAAACGCAGTTAACCCGAGAAAAAAAATTGGGTTCCACACATTCGTGGCAGAAGGACTGACTAATACGCAAAGTGCAAACGAAATTGTATGCACTTATTAAAATTTTTAATATTCCCTGGATGTCGTAGATCGAAAATAAATTAGCCGAAGTTAGCTTCTTTGATATTTTTATATCGAAAGCGTTTGAGGACAAAATAAAATTGTATAAATCCGCCTGATTTAAGCCCTAATGGGCATTTATGGCACGAGTTATAAG
This sequence comes from Drosophila tropicalis, assembly GCF_018151085.1. Taxonomy (NCBI): domain Eukaryota; kingdom Metazoa; phylum Arthropoda; class Insecta; order Diptera; family Drosophilidae; genus Drosophila; species Drosophila tropicalis. The sequence continues at coordinate 195,696 of NW_027173484.1, forward strand.
CAGCAGAAAACAAACCGCAAAACTAGTTGCAGCTAACTTTGGAAAATCAAAATGTTCCGTTCCACGTTATCAGATAGGTTACTCTACAAGTCCTTGTTGATTCTATGTTGTCACGAATAATAGCGATTATAAGGGCTAGAATTGGCGTGACACTTTGTCAATAATTAACTGTGTTATAATTATGTGCGATCACAAGCACCTCCACCTCCCCACCGCAATGCACGAATCGCGTGGTCAAATACAAATAAAAACACACAAATAATTAAAATATAATTAACTACTGTAATTAGGAGCTAAATCTGATAGAATAGTGGTTTTAAGAAAAGAAAGAAAGGCTTCTGATCTGATTACGCGGTACAGAAGATTGTAATCAGAGCATAGAACTCGAAAAGGTTCATGCAAAATACAGTTAGAGAGGATATGTTTTAAAGATAGAGGAATAAAATTTCTAGGAAATAAATTTCGCGAAGAGCAGAAATTGCTTTTGAACTGATTCAATGTTTCCTTTGTTATTGGCCTACACTGCGCGTGTGTATACACGGAACATGCCTCGATGGTGTACCGCACCATACAGTAAAGGCTACATGATAAGAACACTACACTGTTGCTATATGTATATTACACAGGGTTGCGTCTATTTAAGCCAGGACCTTTACCCCTTAGGCCGCCGAAGTGCTTGAAGACCACTCGGCGTTTTACCTATAAGTCATCTCACCTTTGATAACGCGATTTATTATGAAAATATAATGCACAAAATATATGCACAGCTTCAAATGACTGGGTATTCAACAACATATCCAAAATTCAACTCGGTGATTTGCATACCTGAAGTTCCCCTTGTCAGTTATACCGCGAGTATTTGAGTGAAATAAGCTTTTTGCGTTGTATACTACTGCGTCATTAAATACAATATATTGAGTGTTGCATTTGCCAAATATTTTAATTGGGAGATTGAGATTAATTGAGAATAGATTTAAGAAGTATCCATTGTATGTATTCATATATTTTATTTTGTTTGCGCCGATGACGCAATTTGATACTGTAGTATATTCATACAAATAATCATTCAATACAATGAGCTCAACTTGTAACACTTTGTTGCAAGTATAAACAATTAACATATACGCACTAAAATATAATTGTGCACATGAATATGTTTATATGTATACATTGATGTATGTACATAAACATATTCACATAAATATACAACGGAGTAGTTCGCTAGTGAACGAAGAACGTATCTCTATCCGCGGGTGCTCCGTTGTTAACTCCAAATTCGGGCATACTGAAGGCCTGTAAATTGAAACAATCTAGTCAAGGAGGACCTCTGTAAACTTGGCTACATACCACGCTTCTGGGATTCGTCGGCCGCAACCACTGCCGACCATACTCCAGTTTTTAAGCCCGGCCGGCTGGACCACTGTGGCGGACGAGGGCGAGGGGAGAAGCTAGTCGCCTCTCATTTTTTACCTTTCCCGCCTCTCAGTATTGGCCCCGTTTCTTTTGTTCTTTCCTGGTGTGGGTGAGAGTTTATATCCAGCGAATTTTTTGTTGTTGCACAATTTCTTCCTCTTCTTCACACCGGCACGAACATCTGATCGCTCCAGTGTTGAACAACGAAGAAAGACAAGGGGAGCCCCTAGCCACAAAATCGGCAGGTGGCGCCTCTGAATAACCGCCCGGATTTGAATTCAAATTCAAAATTGTAGCAATTGTAATCCAGCACCGCAATTTTTGTGTTTGGATCTTACCTCCGAATTGGGTTTCCTGAACCAATGGACAAGTATGTGGCATCGTTGGATCACCATTCCCAGTCAGAGAGTGATCCATTGGGTAATATGAGCGAGGAAGCCGTATTTGGCCGACGACCGTTGATCGGAATGTCTCCTCCTTCAGTATATGGCAACGCGGCCAAAACACCCTTAGCGTGTGCACAAGCAGTGCTTAATAGCCCAGACGTATCGTCTTTAGCTCCCAGTCCCCCAGTGATCTCTCGCATCGCCGAGCTGGATGAATGGGGATGATTGGGGGTGCTAGTATGGCAGTTAGATCACATGTTTAACAAGCGGGACGACAACAAAAAGCCTGTGCGACATATTAATATGGGCACTAAACAAGCCATCGTAAGGCTGAAAGAACTCCAAGAGTTGCTCTGCCAGAAAGCGTTGGCGGGCATGTTTCAAAAAGGCATGAATGTTCAGGAAAGGAATACGCAAACCTCACCAGCGGCAATACCCCTAGGCAAGCAAACAGCAGAGCCAGAGCGCAGAAACACACCCAAACGCCCACGAGAGGACGCGACAGCGCAACGAAAGACACCGCCAAAGAAAAAGCGAGGAGCCCCTCAGCTCTATGAAGACCGGGTAGCCAGCCCAACACGCCGATACCAACAAGCCAGAAGACAATAGTGCAGACTGGCAGCAAGTCACGGCCAGAAGGGCGGAAAGAAACGAACGCCTCAAAAAGATGCCTCAAATGCCTAGAGTACGGACATATTGCGTCGAAATGTACGAGCAAAATCGACAGAACGGGACTCTGTCTCAAGTGCGGCAAAAGCGGCCACAAAATAAGTGAGCGCGACAACAGCCCCTCATGCTGTCTATGTAGCGCCAGTGGCGAGCAGAACATAAGCCACATAGCAGGCAGCCAGAAATGTGTTCATGGGCCAAAAAGAGGGATATCGACTCGCCATGATTAGATTATTCCAAATAAATCTCAATCACTGCGAGGCGGCGCAGGACTTACCAGTCCAAACGGTCAGAGACCTACGCTCAGACGTTGCCATTATAAGCGAGCCCTATAGAAATTTATCGTCTTCCCAATGGGTTCAAAACAACTCTGGAAAGTCTGCGATTTGGTCGTGTGGGTCTACACCAGCACAAGTACAATTCCCAGAGTCCTTCAATGGCTTTGTGAGGGCCAAACTACACAACTACTGGTTCTTTAGCTGCTATCTGCCTCCCTCTTATAGCCTCGGAGAGTTTAGCGCCGTGATGGACGAATTGGCAGACCAGATTCGCAGCCATAAGCCGGCAATTGTAGCTGGAGATTTTAACGCCTGGGCATCAGAATGGGGCAGTGCATCAACCAATGCTAGAGGCCAAACACTACTAGAAACTTTTGCCACACTCGATCTGGCACTTCTAAACACAGGCGAGGAATACACATTCCAACGGGGCAATATCGGCTCGACGATTGACCTTACTTTTGTAAGCAATGTACTATGCCCTTACGCACGGTGGGAAGTGAGCGATGTCTACATGGCCAGCGATCACAAGGCAATTCTCTGCACTATTGAGGGCCGGCGTAGATACGACAGACCGACAGCGAGACCACAACGGTACAACACAAAACGTATGGACATGCAAAGCTTCACCAGCACATTAGAACAAAATGTTCACACCGCCTCGTCGGCAAGAGGACTACTCGAATGGCTGCGTAACGCGTGTGATTCCAGCATGCCGCGGAAAAATACCTGCCCAAGGTAACACATACCAACATACTGGTGGAATGATGAGATCGCCAACCTTCGCAAGCAATGTCATATAGCCAGAAGAAGACACCAACGGAATCGAGTCAGCGATGATTCAGAAATTCTCCGCTCAGAGTTTGAGCAGAAGCACAAGGACCTTAAACTGGCTATTCGCCGTAGTAAAAAGAGATGCTTTAACGATCTTCTTGTAGAAGCGGAAAACGATGTATGGGGCAGACCGTACAAAATCGTAATGAAGAGGTTAAAAACTCACCAAAGAACAGAGCCCCACTCTGTCGCTGACATGGACCACATAGTAGGAGAACTTTTCCCCCCCCCCAGCCACACAACAATAGGTCCGCAGCACCAATGGATGTGGAAGCTATACCTCCAATAGGTGTACAGGAGATACTGGTAATGGATACTGCTCTATGTCGATTTGTGCGTTAACTGCTTCCTTAAAGTCACCACAAATCCGAATGGCTCCACCTGGATTAGGTGCTAACACAATGGGGGATGCCCAGTTGCTAAATTTGATCGGGTTCCAGATATTGGCTTCCGTAAGACGATTTGCTTCGGCTCTGAAATGTTCCAATTGAGCAAATGGAATTTGACGGCTTTTGCAAAATTTGAGTGTTGCTGTAGATTTTAAAAATACGCTGGCTTTAAAATCTTTTATGGTACCCATGGCAGGCTCGAACACTGACTTATATTTGCAGCAAAGATCGTTAATTCGAATATTTTCTTGCTCATAAATTTTACATATTTGGACAATGTCGAATCCAAATTTTTTAAATAAATCTGTTCCGAAAAGATTGGCTTCGTCTCTTTTACTAGTCACAATGATTACAATATTTTCGACTTTTTCTCCGCACTTTGCGACAGTGTGCAATTCGCCTAGTATTGGTATTGGAATGTGTGTACATGCGAACAATTTTCTGGAACATTCTTGCAATTTCGGTTTATTCAGTAATAAATATGTTTCAAAATTTATCACTGAAGCTGTTGACCCTTAGTCCATTTGAAAAGTAATAACTTAATTCAATATTTTGACATCAATTAGCTTTTTACGATTTTCGTTTTTGACTTGACCTGTTATAGTGTTCACTTCTTCCATTAAATTTGCTTCTTCCCTTTTTTGTGTCTGCGAATTTTTTTTGTCTTGCTTTGACATACAAACGACAGATATATGGCCTTTTCTACCACATTGGTAACATACGTCTTCACGATACTTGCATCTCTCTCTATTGTGAGACCTTCCACACCCAGAACAAGACTTCCACGAGTTTTTGCACTGTTTCTCTTTGTTCGGTTTATTCTGATACTTTTTGAATGTATGGATCGCGTTTAGTGGAACTTGACTCTCTTTCTTGTCTTTAAAGGTTGCAACGGTTTTTGTCGTTGTCTCATAGGTCTCCGCAACCATGAGCACATCTTCAAGAGTCGGCTGGTGCTTTTAAAGAACAGCTGCCCGTACTGCATTATACGGGGTATGTACGATGATCTAATCCCGGATCATTTCATTTACGTAGTTGGACAAACAACCTTGTGCAGAACACACAAATTGACATTCACGAGCGATCCCGCGCAAATCGGCTACCCACTCTATGTGTGTTTGACCATGTGCCATTTCTTTCTTAAAAAATTCGTAACGCGCTGCTTAGTTGTGAAATGTACAGTAAGTTTGTCTGTGAGCTAAAGAGCATTTAAAGAAATGTATGAGTGTTTAAGTTGTTTTTCCCGAAGCGATTTTTAAGAAGCTCGAACAAACTGACGCCACACCAAGAAAGAAAATATCCTTTTTGTTTTTCGTCTGCACCGACCGAATATGCATTAAAATGTTGTGATAACTGTTCTAGATAAAACTCCCAATTTTGATTGTCTTTGTCAAATTTGTGAAATGGAGGACAGATAGATAATTCACCCGCGTGGCTTGAATTACTAGCACTAGATGAAGAATTATTCTCAAGAATTTCTCTCATCCATTGTCGTTGTTGTTCTAAAATGATCGTTGTGAATTGCTGTTGCTGGGAAAGCAATTCTTGAATTTCCCCGCTTTCTATTGGCATCTTGATGAGAATCAATGACTGACCAACTAGATTTTACACAATTTTTGTAGCTAAACGTAAGGAATACAAGGTTTAACAATGTTGCGAAATGCTTATTTTAGATTTTAAATGATACATAACACAGCCAAAGTTAGCTTCTTTGATATTTTAAAAACAAAGGTGAGATGAATTTTAACCGGCTCAAGGTCAATTTTAAAGACATAACTATCAAGAAATAAAACTCCAAATTTGTATATATTTACATAACAATTTCTTTATAAATAATATGCGTTTTGGTTGTTTCTGATATTATGTAACATTTCCATTGTAAATTGTATATTGTATTGTAGTGGTCCCATCGGCATTCTTTTTGATTAAGTATCTGTGAAGTATATGTTTTTTTGTATACACAATTATACCATGTCATTAAATATTCATTTTGGTATTTTTGTATGTTGCTTTTTTTTAGTCCATCTTTCCCTTATGGTATCAAGTGCTAGGTGAATTGGGTTACTTTGAATTAAACATACTACATCGAAGAAAATTCATTTTTATTGTCCCATTTGTAAAGGAATTTATAGACTAGCATATTGATCTGAATGGTATACTCTCTCTATGAATTCCAGAATGTCCATTTGTTTATGGCGATAAAAATATATTTGTTAACAACTAATTTTTTTAAATGTTTGTAGTCTGGGTGTTGGTGTTAAATATCTGTTCACCTCAGTCAGCAATGTACGTAAAAAGCGTAAAATTTTCTTTATCTACTGGTATTGCGAATTCAACGTTTGTTTGGTTTATGAACCGTCTGTTATGTTTTGAGTCCCTCTTGTTTAGCGTCATGTTTGATCTTTATTGACGTTGTCGGTTTTTCTGCTATTCTGTGTTTCTTTTTAAACCCTTGCAAAAAGGCTATATTAATTTTGGTTAGATGTGTAGAACGCATAGAAGTAGCTACATTTTGCATGTAGGCTTGTACATACGGGAGGGGTTGTATATCTCGGATTCAGCCACTATATCACATAGCTCCCATACGAACTGCAAAGTCGCACCCAGTCCCTTTTCTCAATATTTTTTTTTTAACGTTTATAATATGTTCGTTGAATCTACTCTTAAATTAGAGCCTAACAACAAGTTTGAGATATTTTTCCTAATCTAGTACTTAAGATAAATCCAGGGGATATTGCAGGCGGCCCTAATCACTTATTATTGGGTTGGTCTGTCATTTCTTTTAAGACGAGTTCTATTATTAGTTCGCGTAAGGGAATTGGCAAGAACATTAGGGTGTGCATCCAGTTTCGCTGAATACTTCAGTTGTTGACTACCTATTTCAGATTTTACGCTAGGTATATTTAGATCATTTTGAACGTTGTCGTTCCGTATGTACTTGATTGATCTTAAAATCTTCGACTGCGCCCTTTGTATAATGTCGACATTGCTGGTACTTGCATTTCCCCATTGTACGGCACCGTAAGTCCAGATGGGTTTCAGTATGGAGTTGTATAGGAGGACTTTATACTCCAGACATAGAGGGGACCGAGCATTGATGATCCAATGTAAGCAACTCGCTTTCAGTTTAAGCTGTGACTCTTTTGCTTCGATGTGCTTGCGCCAAGTTAGTCTTCTGTCTAGGTGGATGCCAAGGTAAGTGACATCCACGGCTTGAGGAATTGGTACGTTGTTTAGCATTAGTGCTGGACAGTTTCTTCTGTTAAGCGTAAATGTAACATGTTTGCATTTCTGCTCGTTGACCCGGATACGCCAGGTTCCTAGCCATTCCTCTACCACCTTGAGGTGTACCTCTAATTTTGCAGAGGCTTGTATTGGGCATTTGGATCTGCTGAGGATTGCCGTGTCATCGGCAAAAGTGGACGTTGTAAGTCCTAAACTCGTTGGTAAGTCTGCAGTGTACAGCAGGTGGGCCGAGTACACTGCCTTGCGGTACACCAGCTTTGATTTCAAAGTCAGCCGAGACGGAGCCGTAACATCTTACAGCGAATTTCCTATTGTAAAGGTAAGATTCCATGAGTTTGTGGGTGTACTGTGGGAGTTTTTGCCGGATTTTGAACATCAGACACTCCAGCCAAACTCAATCGAAAGCCTGGGCAACGGCGAGAAATACAGCCGCACAGTATTCTGTATTCAGTATTGGCTGGAAAACCATTTTAAGATGTGTGGCAAATAGGGATGCTCTCTCTTCGTCACTGCTGGCCCATCTACCGTTTGGAACCCTTATCGGTGAAACTGTCTCTGTAGGAGCGCTTAAAGTTGGGTGGGCTTTCCACAGAGGATGTTTAGTGTTGGTTGGACTGAGCTTTTCTATGTATTTCCTTTGAGCCCAGCGTTTCTCTTGTTTTAACTCCTTGGAGAGGTTGCGATTTGCCTGCCTTAGGTGAAGTTTTGCTGCTGGTGATCGAGTAATCTGCCATTCTCTTCTTAGACGTCGTTTTTCCGTTACTAATTGTTCTATCCGCCGGTTCGTAGGCCTGTCAACAGGTTTAGTGTAAGTAGGGGCATGTGGAGTAGACACTCTTGCTGCAGCTTCCATCATCGACTCAAATGCAAAGACGCACATGTCAATGTCCTCTGCAGCATCCAGTTTCGGCGAATAGTCAATGTGGGCACTCATGTACATTTTAAATTTAAGCCAATTTGTTTTGTTGTTTGTAAGCCTATATGGGCGATCAAGTACTTGAGGTCTTGTTAATAGTGTGAATAGCACTGGAGAGTGATCGGAGGTTAAATCTAGTAGTGTATCCGCAGTGATCCGATTACGCGGAATCGTCTTGGTTATTGCGAAATCTATCAAGTCAGGCACTTTCCGTGGATCTGTGGGCCAATAAGTAGGCCTACCCGGTGAGACGCAATCCATCTTATTGAGAGGGTTGACTATTGTGTTGTACAACTGCTTGCCTTTAGGATTTACCAGGCGAGATCCCCAGTGCGTATTTTTGGCGTTATACTCCCCTGCTGCAATGATGCGATCTCCGAGTGTGTTAGAGAAATCGGTGAATTCCTTTTCAGAGATTGAGAAGCGTGGTGGGCAGTACAGGGCAACCAATGTAGTGTTGCCGCAGATGGTTTGGACGGTTATAGCAGCACCTAGAGGTGCTGTGTTTCAAATCTGTTGAGGAACGAGTGTCTTATACGGTTTTTGATTAGGATACCAGTCCCGCCATGAGCTTTTTCGTCTGGATGGTTTGTTGCATAGAAGGTATATTTTGGTATTTGAAAATTATTTGTTGATGTTAAATGTGTTTCCGAAATCAGCAAAACGTTGATTTCACTTGAGTCTAGGAATAATTGCAGTTCGTTTTTGTGCTTGGAGATGCCGTTAGCATTCCAAAGACATAGACGTAGGGAAGCCATTATTTATTCTCGATAAGCTTCTGGATAAGCAGGTTTTGATTCCGCATCAGTTCGTGCATACAGTTTTGCATGAACGTCATAAAAGTGGTCATGTTTTGATTGAGTGAGATCAATAGGGCCTCTAAACCATTTGGAGTTTGCTGGCCAAGCTCTGGTGCGCTAGGTTGCGGATTCTGTAGATGGTGGGGTGACGGGGTCTCTTTTGCGGGCTCCGTCTGTCCAGTTCGGAGCACACTAGCGAAGGATACACTAGGACTGTATGTAGCAGGCATGTTAGATGATCTAACAGCCTTGGCGAAGAATACCTCCGGTGTAGTTTTAGAGGCGTTGACTGATTTTTGGTCCAGCTGGGGGTTTGCGCCCGTTTAGACAGGACATCCTCTGTAGTTGGCCGTGTGGTTCCCTCCACAGTTATTTCATAGTCTTAGTGCGACATTGTTTCTGCCCTTGGTGCAAATGCCATCTTTATGATGTTCGCCGCAGCCAACACACACTGACCTAAGATTGCAATTGTTAGAGGTGTGGTTGTATTCCTGGCAGTTTTTATACTGCGGTGGTTGGTGTCTGTTATGGGGCTCCTCTACGGTGATTCTTCTGTGCAATAGGAGCTGTAGGTTGTAGATTGGTTGCACTTCATTTGGCTTCGACCGCTTTGCATCTGGTTGGAGCTCGATTTTAAAGAGCGGCTGTGCGACTTTGTTCCTGTTGATGATGTTGACAACGGATTTGACCGCAAACCCTTTTTCGACCAACGCGTCTGCTATTTCTTGAGTAGGGACCGATGGCTCATTCCCCTTCAACACAACCTGGAGCCCTTTACTGCTTTTTAGTTGGTAGGTATAAAAGTTGATGTTAGCTTTACGGAGGTACTTTTCGATGATGCGGAAATTGTCCTCAGTTTGGGATTGACATTTAATTTCTTTAATGTTACCTCTATTGAGAGGGGTTACAACAAAGTTGTTTGCCCCTACTGTTTCTACTAGCTTCGAAATCAGGGCGCTGCAGTTGGCTCCACGGATGTATAAAGGGGGTGGTAGCCGATTTAACTTTATCTACAGCGCCAGCATGATCGTCTTGCTGATCGGCAAGAATCTTAAAACGATTCCCGCTTAGGAGTGCTACTCGTTCATTTGGTTTGGTTATTTTCAGCGTATTGTCACTTTTTTTTCTTTTGCGGGCTTAGCTTCCGCTTAGTTATTTTAATGTATCTATCTATTCCAGTTTGGACAGAAGGCGTTGGGTTTATTCTTGTGGCTTACTCTGCGCGACTTGTCGGTGACGGCTTGAGGCAGGTCAATTCTTCGGCAGACGTTGCAGTAGTTGCTGTCAACGAGCTGACGGTGCTGGTCTTTGCAAACGATGACCCAGTTATCGATGTTTATGGAGAAGCACACTGCTCTCTCCACGGTAAATTGCTGTTGTTTGCTGAGTGGCTTGCACTTTCGGTGTTATTGCTTACGGTAGCATTCAGTGAGGTCGGCGCCACCACCGAAAACTATGCGTTGTTGCGTTGGACCGAGAGTCGACGCTCACGTTGTTGTTGTACAATTAGTTCTTGTAGCTGTTGCTGGTGGGGACCGAGAGAGCTTGGGCCCAAATTGGTGGACATGGCTTTTCCAAAAAAACAAGAAAATTGCGCACTTTGTTGTTGCAACTTAGTATTTATTGCTATTAAAACAAACTAATAGCAATATGATTGTAAATAGGCGTCTCTGAGGCGACTGAGAGCCCTACACAATTTTTGCAAACGCGATCTTTTTTTATTTTTGCACTAAATTTTGCGGAGTGCATCAAAAAACACGTCTATACACGGCGGCGGTTGAATTTTTTCTCAATAACTCCATTATTTTCTGAGCTATTGTCCTGAAATTTAATATTGGTGAGTTTATTTATAAACGACTTTGTTTAAATTAATGAAGATTGGGTGACTATATCATGTAGCTCCCATAGGAACGATGGGGCGAAAACAGTGACTTTTATCAATATCTTAGGTTTTACCTGTAGGCCAATTCTGTTGTATTGTTTACCAAATTCTTTTACTAATATCGCCCAATGCTTAACAATTTTTGTTTCGGGATATCCACCCGCTCCTGATGCGTATTTCTGTGTAGACTACTAGCCTTTTTATATGGTGGAAACTTTTATTTTGACACTATTTTTTAGATGATCATTATTTAATTTAACGTTTGCTATTTGAATATTCTCACTTTGTACTGGCTCTGTGATATATACTTTTTCTTCCCCAGTTTTTACTATACCTCCAAAGTAAGCTCCTGCCGGGGGACGCATATTTATTTCTTTTTTATTTTAAAAATTTTTTTCACCTCAGCTTTTATCTTACCTCTAAGGTGAGGTCCTCATGCAGACAAATGCTGACTTACTTCTTGAGTTTTGTGGTTGAGTTTGTTTAGAATTGTGTTGTATTTATTTTCACTTTTACCTTTCTCCTTCTTCCAACGCTGTTCAAAATCTGTGACATCTATTGTACAGATTTATTACTTTTTGATCGTCTCGAGACGATCCAACCAAATTGAGTATTTTGTAGGCCATCAATCTTTGTAACTCCTTCTTTTATGATCTGGGTATATAAGGGTAGGATCAGCTAGTACGTAGGATTGCCATTTCGACATATCCACGCTTACCCTTTTTAATGGAAGAGCTTTCAATAAGAAGTATTTTCGATGGATTTCGCGTGTTAACATCTTTTTTTACCTTGTATTTTGATTTTTGGCTTTAATTGACGACACGCCACTAATTTCCGTATATTGTTTAATTTTAGTTAAAATTAGTATTTCAGCCGCCTCTTCAGACAAAATGGTGCTCTTTGAACCACTTTCAATAAGGGCTCTAAGAGTCTTATATCCGCTATTTGTTTTTTTTTTACTCGTATTAGAGCTGTAGCTAACAGTGTTGATTATACCGATATACAAGTATTACCTTATTTATTTATTTATTTATTTTATTTACGTCAACTAACACAGCAGTCGACGAAAAAGCTTAAGCTAAAGACAGATAGTAATTAAATGAAGAAGGTAGTTTAGCTTTATACACAACTAAACATCCCCGACCCTTTGGAGGTGTTTTATTTGCACAAGGTGCCAGCTATGCCCCGATTCACAGCCAATGTGGCCAGGGATGAGTTGCAGCCAATCCAAGTCCAGAATATTTTCATTGGTTTCGCTGTAGATGATTAAAAAGTATAGCGCGAAGAGAAGTGACAGAAAGATGAGGAGAAATAAGGTGAGAAAGGTTGTTAAAAGATTGGCAAAGAGCGTATCTAGTAAATTGGTAGAAATGACATCGCCGTTGACTAGTTTATGGAGAAAGAGAATGCCAAAAACAAGCCTACGGTTATAAAGTGAAGGAAGATTAATAAGAAGAAGTCTGTCGGAATAAGAAGGTAGGCGAAGACCCGGGTCCCAATTTAGACCGCGAGCGCAAACTTAAGGAATTGCTTCTGTATCGATTCAATACTACGCTGGTGAACATCATATTGCGGGTTCCACACTGGCGAGCAATATTCTAGAGTACGGCGAACTAACGAAGTGTATAAAACCTTTGTTACATAGGGATCATCAAATTCTTTGGCCCAACGTTTAATGCTCTGTTGACAATTGAAGAAATATGAACATTAAATGAAAGTTTAGGGTCAAACATAACGCCTAAGTCTTTGAATGATGGAACACAATCTAACAGAACAGACTTAATAGAGTAATGAGCTAGGAGCGGAGACAAACGACTGAAAGTCATAAAAGAACACTTAGAGGCATTAAGGTGTAATTTATTAACGTGGCACTAATCACAGAACGCATCGAGATCTGATTGCAAGTACTGTTGGAAAGAAGGTTCATTATAGGAATAACAAATCTTGACGTCATCCGCAAACATGAGCACGCGTGAATGAGCCAAGGCCAAAGGCAAATCATTTATAAACAATGTAAATAATAGTGGGCCCAGATGACTGCCTTGGGGTACACCTGACGTAACTCGAACAGTTTTGGATATCGAGGAACGAAAAGACACCTTTTGGGTTCTGCCAATAAGATACGACTTTAACCAACCCAATAATTTTGGTGAAAAACCCATGATGTTAAGTTTCGCGAGAAGCAAAGAATGATCAACCGTATCAAAAGCCTTACTGAAGTCAGTATAAATAACATCAGTTTGACACTTTTTACGGAAGCCATGGTGTACAAGGGTAGTCAATTCTAAAAGGTTGGTAAGCGACGAACGACCTTTCATGAAACCATGCTGGCAAGGAGAAATAGTGGATCTGGATAGATATTGAAGGGAAGACGTAATAATTTTCTCAAACAGTTTAGGTATTGCCGAAAGTTTGGCAATGCCACGGTAGTTGGAAACATCCGATTTGCTACCCTTTTTAAAAAGCGGAATAATAAAAGACTCCTTCCAAATATCAGGAAATCTACAAGTCTCACTCGATATAAAGAATAACCGAGCTAAAGGCTTAGATAGGGAAATCGAACACATTTTAAGGATGCAACTAGGTATATTATCAGGCCCGGGAACGAAGGAAGACTTCATAGATGACAAGATAGAGAGAATACAGTCTTCAGTAATACTGGGAAAAAACATACAATTTAAATGTGGGATTGAAAAGGGATAGGGTGTGGGATCCGAAACAGTAGTAGAATATGTCGACTGAAAAAATTTAGCAAACAGATCTGCAATATCTAAATCATTATTAGCAGACTGGTCGTTAAGTCTGAAGGTGGAAGGTAGTACATTAGAGCCTCTTTTGGAATTGACAAAGTTGTAAAATCTTTTGGGGTTCTTATAAAATTCAGCATTACAGCGAACGAGATAATTGTTGTAGCATTGAGTATTTAAAAGACAAAATTGAGATTTGGCTATACAATAATTTGCATAGTCAAGTCGCGAATAAGTTTTTTTTAAATCTTTTAAAATATCTCGATTTACTGTTACGAAGATTAGAGAGCCTATGTGTCCAGACTGGCGAGCTGGAGACGGTAGAGACATTCACATAAGGAACGCATTTATCAATTAGAGAATTAAGAGCAAAATAGAAAAACTTCACTGCACAATCTATATCGCAGCACTCAAATAGAAACGACCAATCAAAAGAGAAAATAAGGCTGTTAAGAAGATTGAAATTTGTTTTACGAAAACATCTACGACGAGAATTTGAGATGTTTTTAAATAAATTAGTAACGGAATTGTAAGAAATAGTAACTTCAATGGTAGGATGATAAGGATCTTCAGGTTTCACTAGTGGCTGTGTTTGCGATACAGCACTAACAGTGGGATCAGAGACAAAAACAAGATCAAGGATTCTTTTAGAACAGTTAAGGAAAGAATTCAACTGATATAGTGGACATTCAAGTAGGCTATCAAGAAAAACATGTTGAGATGAAGGAATTAAGAAAGATAGATTATCATCAACAAGCCAAGAAATATTAGGCAAGTTAAAATCACCTAAAACTATAAGAACATCACGATCTTTAAGACGACCAAAAATAGTTCGTAAAGCATCAGCATGGTGCACGTAGATCATGATATCAGAAGCTGGAGGATTATATGAACAAGAGATGTATAGGCTAAAGTTAGAACATGTAACTTCGACGCAAATAAACTCAACACCTAAGGGGAAATCAATCGGCACCACACTTGAAGACAGATTCGAGTTGACAGCAATGAGTACTCCACCGCCACGACGACCAACACGATCAAGCCTATAAGAAATAAAGTTATTAGAAAGAATTTCATTATCTAAAACAGAGGAGTTAAGCCAAGTTTCAGAGAAAGCTAATATGTCAGCCGAAAAGGTTTGGCTATCACAGAACAGGTTCGACAGCTTCGTAAGAAGTCCTCTTACATTTTGATAATGAATGCAAAGACTAGACGTTATTAGTTTTTTGAAGGGGAAATCAATCGGCACCACACTTGAAGACAGATTCGAGTTGACAGCAATGAGTACTCCACCGCCACGACGACCAACACGATCAAGCCTATAAGAAATAAAGTTATTAGAAAGAATTTCATTATCTAAAACAGAGGAGTTAAGCCAAGTTTCAGAGAAAGCTAATATGTCAGCCGAAAAGGTTTGGCTATCACAGAACAGGTTCGACAGCTTCGTAAGAAGTCCTCTTACATTTTGATAATGAATGCAAAGACTAGACGTTATTAGTTTTTTGAAGCAGAAGATAAAGTAGGAAGGTGGACAGGCAACGGACGAGAGCGCTTATTGGGCGCAAACTCGTGTACAACTAGGCCCTCTGGCCAAAAATTAGGGTCAACCATAACTGAGAAATACTCATTTGGTACTGTAATTTTAAAAGAGGAGATTTCATGAGGCCTAGAAAACTTAAACTTTTGAATTAAAACCTTAGCAGGGCAAATATTACCAATGTAAGCTGCCACAGACGACTCAGAAGTATCTGGAGCAAGCCTAGAAATAAATAATTGTTTGCGATGAGGCACTACAGTTAGTGGAGGCGGAGGAGCATTGGGATCCGCAAGTGATTGAGAGCCGGCATGATCCTGTGATTGATCAGAGTTCCCGTGAGGGATAGATTGAGGTACACCAGGGCTTGTAATGGGTACTTCAATCTGAAAAGAAGAGCATAAAGAGGGACAAGAAGATGGTGTAGGCGAAAGTAAAATCGGAGAGGAAGTAATAGAGAGAGCTGGCGATTGCTTACGAGGAACTCAAGGGTACATTTCTTGTGAAATTTCTCAGAAGGTGGAACAAATTTGAATTGCGACAATAATTGAACGCTAGAGTCACACTCGTTTGACAGCTGTTTGGCCAGTTTGTTTAAAGAAAGAAACCTTAAACGAAGATCCCTATACATACGGCTAAAATCAAGCTGGGCAAGTCCAGCGCATTAAGCCAAGCTCAGGCTTAGACACAGACAAACCAGAAAATTTGTCGTAGTCGCGGCCATTGAGGCCAGCACTTTTTGAGTGAATAAGATTATCGCAGAGCCAACAAGATATTACTCTATACTGATCATCAAAACGATCAGAATATTTGCAATTAGGTAGACAACAAGCCATTGAAAAGCCGAAAGAAAGGCAAAAAAAATTATATATATATAAGAATATATAGAAAAATTAAATTCACAGCACAAAGATAATTATTGATAAATAATCAATAATTACAAATAAAACAAAGAGACAGCTAGAGTGCACAGCACAACAGAGAGTGCAAGAACAGTTATAAGCCGAGCTTTGAGAGGCGGCCTTACAAAAGTGATTACGCGGGAGAGAAGCTGAGCACAAGCACAAAGCAGAGAGAACAACAAAGCCACTAGCACTGATGGTATGATGGGGGCGATGAGGGAAGCAACTGCAGAAGCAATGACGAGAAAGAAAAAAAAAAAAATAAGTGCACCAAACACTAATCACGAAAAAGAAAAAACTGTTTAAACTGATTAGTTTGGCGAATTATGGAAATAAAACACAAGGGTGTCAAGCGAACAACACCAGCGAAAGAGTAAACAAACTAAGCACAATTAAAAATTGAGAGAAAACAATAAATATTAATAAAAACTCAGGAGCTATGCAAAAACACGACCGTCACGTCAGTGAGCAGAAGCTTATATATTTTTCCACAGATAGGAGCTCATTCAGATTCAAACATTTCCATATGGATTACAAATGGCACCAAACTCAATCCAAAGAATGTTGTCCCTTCGAAAGTATAATTTCTTCAGACATGAAGTTACTTTTTATACCCTTGCAGAGGGTATTATAAAATTGGTCAGAGGTTTGTAACTCACAGAAGGAGACGTTTCTTGATCAGCATGAGAAGCTGAGTCGTTATAGCCATGTCCGTCTGTCCGTCCGTCCGTCGGTGCGTATGCGTTTTACTCAGCCACCTTAAGAAATATCGGGCTGAAATATTTTTTCTGTGCTTTTTATTATTCGCTAATCAAGTATGAGAATTATCAGAATCGAACTACTATATCATGTAGCTCCAGAACAAACATTTCTGAGTTGCAGATCTCTTAAAAACGATGCCTATTGTAGTGTCCGATGTGTTTGGGCAATTACCCATTCCAATAGTTCTAAAAATATCGAGGGCCCCGTGAACAAGTTGACTGCTGGAGCTAGACCCTGTTGTCACATCTGATGATGTAATAGCCTATATTGGGAAGAAAATTAACGTCTCGAATATTGCGGTGGAGAAGTTTAAATTTTCTTATTCTCGGGACATTTCGTCGTTCAAAATTAGTGTTTCTGCCAATATCTTCGACACTATATGTCGAGAAGATTTTTCGCCGAAAAATATAATAGTAAGGAATATACTGTAAAAAGAAAAATCGGCAACCGATTCGCCTGCCAACAACCACAACTAATTCTATTCCTGCTACATTAGCATCTGCTGGTGTGTCAAAAAACTAGCTTCGTCCCTTAACCTGGGTTACCAGAACGTTAGAGGACTGAAATCTAAACTTCATAGTCTCTATGTAGATAGTCTTTCTTTTGAGCATAACATTCTAGCTTTTACAGAGACGTGGCTAAAACCTGATATTGCTGATGCATCGGTAGTTCCTATATTCCACCATTGTCAGTTATGGTGGTATAGTTAAATCATTTAGAGGCAATTCAGTTTGTCTCCTCTTTAGTTTCCAGTCAAGATTTTAATTTACTTGTTTTAGCATGATCACTAACAGATGCATCTACCATGTTGCTGCCCTCTTTGTCACATGACTTTATTGATGGCCTTCTTGGCTTATTCTTATCCCAAGTCAATCCTGTCTTAAATTGTAATGGAAAATCGTTAGATCTTAATTTTGTAATTGATTCTTCTTTGTTTGTTCTGCCCGAAGACAAATTTCATTCTACATTAAATTTAAAAATTGATCTGCCCTTTCTATCACCATTACTTGGTTCAAATAAGTTACCTTTAACTAGGTGCTTTCATAAGACTGACTTTGCCTGAAAGCCTTACTGAAAACATTACTACTAACGATTGGTCTTATCTGTACAATTGTAGAGATAGGAATTTAGCTTTTCGCTTCTTTTATGATACTCTGAATTCACTCTTTGATATTTGTGTGCCTCTTGGTAGGCAGGAGCGGCTTAATAAACCTCCCTGTTTCTCTCGAGAGTTGTCCAATTTGAAAAATGTGAAGACTCGATATTATAAGAAGTTTCAAAAAACACGTCGTTCAACAGATTATGCTCTGTATACAGTCGCTCGTTCAAAATTCATGATGCTTAATACACCATGCTATAAGAATTATCTTCAGCGGTGTAAGCTTTAGTTTTCTTCTGACCATAAACAATTTTATAATTTTGTTAATTCTAAACGTAAGACCTCTGTGCACCCATCTTTTTTGTCTTTTCAATATAAAAAAGCGAGCACTGATCAGGCAATTGCCTGATATGTTTGCGAATTTTTTCAAAACAACCTATTCCTCAACGGAATATTGAGCAAGTCCGTATCCTTATCATTTAGAAAAGGCTAATTGCATTTTCAATCCAGTGATTGATGAAAGTTCTCTTCTTAGCGAACTTAAACTAGTTAAACCTAATTATTCTCCAGATGGTCTACCTGGATGTGTACTCAGGTTCTGTGCAAACGCATTATGTAAACCCATTTTAAAATTGTTTCAATTGTCTGTCGAATCCTCCCTTTTTCCCATCTATTTGGAAAGAGTCGTATATCATTCCTCTGCATAAAAATGGCAAAAAGACCGAAGCATCTAACTGCAGGGGTATCTCAAAATTGTCCGCTATTCCGAAAGCTTTTGAGAAAATTATAACTTCTTAATTGCAACATTTTTGCAGCTCTATTATTTCGCCATCCCAACATGGGTTTGTGAAACGTAGGTCTACAACCACTAACTTTTTAGAATTTACCTCTATAATTATCAAGGGGTTCAAAAATGCTAAACAAACTGATGTCATATACACGGACTTCAGCAAAGCCTTTGATTCCGTTAATCATACCCTATTACTTTCTAAGCTGAGCGACATTGGGTTTCCACCCCTTTTCCTTTCTTGGGTTCGAGAATATTTAACAAATAGAAAACAGAAGGTACTTTTTAAGTCTTCTTTTTCCGATCCCATTCCTGTGACTTCTGGTGTACCTCAAGGTAGTAATCTTGGCCCTCTGCTTTTCACACTATTCATTAACGATCTTCCATCAGTCATTGTTCATTCGCGTGTGCTTATATATGCTGACGATGTAAAGCTTTGTCTTATTTATAAAAATACAATGATCTTAAAAACTTTCAATCCTGGTGTCAGTTTAATCTCCTCAACTGGTCACTTATTTTCTGAACAATAGCCCTTTAGGACGTCTAAATATTATGAATGATTTGGGCGTACTTATGGACCATAAATTAAATTTTAACACCCATATTTCCACGACGGTCGCAAAGGCTATAAGTGTCCTGGGTTTCATTAAAAGATGGTCAAAAGAATTTGATGACCCCTATACAACTAAAGTTCTTTTTACTTCGCTTGTCCGTCCTATTTTAGAGTATAGATCTTGCATTTGGTCACCTCAATATGAGTCGCACCAGATTAGACTTGAATCCGTTCAAAAGCAGTTTTTGCTATTTGCTCTTCGTGGCTTAAGCTGGGATCGCAATGTCAATTTGCCTTCGTATTCTAGTAGACTTCTCTTGATTAACCTTCCGCCCCTAACTAACCGTAGAATTATGCTTGGTGTTATTTTTATGCACAAGCTCCTAATTGGTGATATCGACTCGCCCGAGTTATTAGCTCAGGTAAATCTGTCGGTACCATGTAGACGGAGTAGACATCCTTTGATACCTTTATCCCTTAGTCGTTGTTCTTCTAACTATGCCTTGCATGAACCTTTTAGGGCTTTTAGGATATCTTACCAGATGAAAACAAGTTTAAAACTATTCAAGAATACCCAAGAACTCCCAAGAATAACGACGAAGCCAAACGATTTGTGGCTTTCTGTAATTAGTACCTACCGCAGAATTATTCCAAACTTTGCATATTATGCACAATTTATCAATAGACTATCAAGGAAAAATGTAGAATTTAATTGGGATACAATCTGTCAATCAGCCTTCGATTACTTAAAAACCCAAATTTTAAGTCTACAAATGTGGGAATGGGTCGAGAGGCGAGAAGCGGTCGATTGTACTGAACCAGTTCAGAGGTGCATAATTCAAAGTTTATCAACGATATCGATGACAAACCATCGATATCAATTGAGAAAAGAGTTTTATGGCGTCAAGTTGTGTCGACCGGTTGTGCTCCTCGTGGCTGCTCGAATAAGAAGAGTGTAGTTATTAAGTGATAAATGTATAAAGAAATAATGTTGAATAAAAACTGATTGATTGTGAGAAAAAACGGCCTAGAAATTCGGGAGGAAAAAGTGGGATTGCACTAACAGTCCCACAAATTGGTGTCAGAAGTGGGATTGCACTAACAGTCCCACAAATTGGTGTCAGAAGTGGGATTGCACTAACAGTCCCACACAAATACTTCAATATCCGGATTTCAATAAACAATTTTGTATTACATCTAATGCAAGTAAGATCGCATGTGGAGCCGTCCTCAGCCAAGAATCTGATGGATTCCAACTACCCATATCATACGCATATAAAGCATTTACGAAAGACGCCAACCGAGCTTTTTCACGGGCTGCTTCACTTTGCTCTCGTGATTGAGAAGCACGAATTATTGCTTTTCTTCGTTGAATACTAACGCGGCGATCTTCTCGTGTAATTTCTCCTTGTTCATCGGATAATTGACTCGCGATGTTCTGTTGCCTAATTGCATTACGGCTCCGCCGGGAAAGATAAGATCTTCTAGGACGTAGCATAATGATTAGATTGCTAATGGGTTTCGTTTGATAATATGGGTTACTAAACACTGGACAAAACACGATATTCGAATATCTATTGTTACTACACAAAACACAAATTCGAATTTTTCCTTCAGTTTTCACATTGTATATTACAGAGCACTACAATGATATTAAAACAACAGTTGACTTTTTTTAAATTGACTGTTAGAAAACGTTTGTATAGGGAAAAGAAATTGGCTATTTTAAGAGGTTTTCCGGCAATTATTTATTGTTTTTTAGATGTATTCTCCTATTCGGGGTGGAGACAAATACAACAAATCAAAAACCATGAAAATTGGTTCAGCAGATCTCGAGTTATAAGTGTTGTAACTAACACGACTTTCTTTTATATATATAGATTAGAATGTTATCCCTATCTTTTATTTCTTTTATGGTATATGGGCCTAAATACTTAGGTTCTAACTTATGGCCCGTATCATTTCTTAATAAAACTTTATCTCCTATTTCTAATTCGATATTGTTTATTTTCCTATCATATACCTCCTTATTTTTAGCTTTATGCTGTTCTAACATAATTCTGGCTCTTTTATAGGCCTGTTCTAATTTAAATATCGATTCCTTAGCATAATCTTCTATGTTATAAAGTGGGTTTATCTTATCAACACTATTAAAATGTTTGGGTAAGTTCGCAGTTTTACTAAATACCAACTCATATGGACAATAATCATGTGCCATAGAGGGTGTTGTATTAAAACAATATGCGAAGTACCGTATCCATACATCCCAGTCAGTTTTGTCAACTGAAATGTATGATCGTAAATATTCATTGAGTGTTCGGTGGCTTCGCTCCACAGTGCCTACAGTTTGGTGATGATGTGCAGTTGAAGTTATCTTTTTAATTTGCAAGTTTTTGCATAAATCTTCAATCAT
Organism: Drosophila tropicalis; assembly: GCF_018151085.1. Taxonomy (NCBI): domain Eukaryota; kingdom Metazoa; phylum Arthropoda; class Insecta; order Diptera; family Drosophilidae; genus Drosophila; species Drosophila tropicalis. Next base: position 217,306 of record NW_027173484.1, read on the forward strand.
TGAGTTTCCATATTCTGTTCCCATGTCCGAAATGAACGTCTTCATTGGACCGTACCGCGAATGAAATCTTCAAAGATAGCTTTCGCTACTGCTTTTGCACTTTTGTCTTTTATTGGTATTATTACAAGGTATTTAGTTAGATCGCAGATTAAGGTTACTGCGTATTCATTTCCTTGTTCTGATTTTGGGAGTGGACCGATCGTATCCACAATTAGTTGTGGCGTTTCGGTTATAGTCAATAGAGTTTTTGTATGCTTGTTTATTTTTGATTTTTGACACTTATTACATTTTTTTATATATTGAGATATATCTCGTGTCTTATTCTTCCAATAGTAATGCCTTTTTATTTTGGCCATTGTTCTTGATATTCCAGTATGACCTCCTTGTATGGGGTCATCGTGGAACGTAAACAGTATTGCTTCTTTTTCTTTATCATTATTTGATAATAGGGTCACCGGCTTGAGTAGCGCTACTCTCAAAAATTTTAAAATCTTATTGCGCATATTTTTGAAAGATTCTATTGAAATAGTTTCAAAGATCTTCTCGCTCGGTGCCACTTTGACTTGGCTAATGTTTAGTATACCGGCTTCTTTTTCGAGCCTTTGGAAAAATCGAGCTAAGTCGAGAATTTCATTTGTATACATATTGCTAATGTCAATTCTTGCTATAACTTTCTTGCCATGTTTATATGTGCTTAAAGAATCAGTTACTCGCAAGGTCACTACTTTTTCGTACTTCGTCATTTACAATGACGTCATATACGTAGATACTCTACCGTAAAGTTATATTTCTCGAGTTCAAGTCGCATTCTGGTTAGCTTGGAACTTGGATTTGTCATTGAAAACAAATAAGTTAACGCTCTGTGATCTGTTTTTACAGTGAAATGTCTACCATAAATGTATGGTCTGAAGTGTGTGATTGACTGAAAAATTCTTTGCTAAAATCTGGGTACTGTAACAGAGTTGGGTTCATTAATGCTGATTTTAAATGCTCGAACGCATTTTGACAATCACTAGTCTATTCGAATTTAACATTTTTCTTACATAATCTTGTTATTTGACGAGAATATTCGGCGGAATTTTGTATAAATCTTGATAATAATTGCAAAATGCAATGAATCTTCTAGCGCTGTCCGCATCATGTGGGACTGGATAATTTTAAATGACATCATACTTTGTGTCATCAGGCAAGATTCCTTTATCTGTGCATTTATGTCCCAAAAAGGTGACTTCATGCATAAAGAATGAACATTTTTCAGGATGTAACTTTAGGTTGTGTTGCCTACACTTCTCAAAAACATCTGTTAGATTATTGAGCATATGTTTTTCGGAACAACCTATGACTATTAAGTCATCCATGTAAAGGAAAGCTTGTGAAGGTTCAAGGCCAGTGAATGCTATAGTCATCATTCTCTGGAACGAATTTGGCGCTATTTTTAAGCCGAATGGTAATCGCGTGAAGCGATATGAGCGATTACATGTGGAAAAGGATGTTATGTCTCGTGACTCTTCTTCGAGTTAGCTTTGATCTAAAATGTCATCAAAATTTATCGGACAACAATTTTTTATTAATTTGACGATAGTCAATTACTAATCGCCATTTTTTATTTTCGGAATTTGGTAATGATTTTTTCGGTACTAATAAAAGTAGGCTATTGTAAGGTGATACAGAGGGCTCGACTATTTCGTCTTTTATAAGTTTTTGGACTTGTTTTTGGATTTCGTCTTTCTGACTATGAGGATTTCTATAATTTTTGATATATATTGGTTCATCGTCCACCAGTCTTAATTTTTGTTTATAAAAGTTATTTGTTGTTATTGATTCGGTTTCTAGTCCGAATACATCACTATATTTCTTGCACAACTTCGTAAGTTGGCTGTGAAACTGTGGGGAAAATTTTTTGATAACGTAGTTAGTACTGCGTTTTCACGCTGTTCTTTATTTGTTTCTATTATTTCGTAGCCGGAAAGCGGTTCATATTTCAAACTTGATATGTTTACTATTTGGTCTATGTTTGTAGTGTTTAGCAATCGTATGACTGCGTTTTGGGGGTTAGTTATTATATTTGCTAAATAAATACCATTATGAATTTCCTGATTTGGGATCAATACACTGTCTTTTTGTGAACTTATTTCGAATTTTCGGACAAATTGGGATCTTGCTGGCAATACTATTGAATTGTTTTAAATATATTTAGAGATGAATCTGAGCCGATTACAGGGAATAGAAGGTTGTAATCAGAGCAGAGGACCCCAAAAAGGTTCATGCATGGCATAGTTAGAAGAACAACGACTAAGGGATAAAGGTATCAAAGGATGTCTACTCCGTCTACATGGTACCGAAAGATTTACCTGAGCTAATAACTCAGGCGAGTCGATATCACCAATTAGGAGCTTGTGCATAAAAATAACACCAAGCATAATTCTACGGTTAGTTAGGGAAGGAACGTTAATCAAGAGAAGTCTAATAGAATACGAAGGCAAATTGACATTGCGATCCCAGCTTAAGCCACGAAGAGCAAATAGCAAGAACTGCTTTTGAACGGATTCCAGTCTAATCTGGTGCGACTCATATTGAAGTGACCAAATCCAAGATTCATACTCTAAAATAGGACGGACAAGCGAAGTAGAAAGAACATTAGTTGTATATGTAGTTGGTCGTCAAATTCTTTTGACCATCTTTTAATGAAACCCAGAACACTCATGGTGTGAAAATTTAACTTATGGTTCATATAATTTAGACGTTCTAAAGGACTATTGTTTAGAAAATAAGTGACCAGTTGAGGAGAGTTACAAAAAAAAGTCCTCACCTTACATTTGGTAGTATTAAGATTTATTGTTTAATCTATTAAATCACCAGGATTGAAAGTTTTTAAGATCAGCTTGTAGCCGACTAAATGAATCTGTATCTTTATAAGTAAGATAAAGCTTGACATCGTCAGCATACATAATCACGCGCGAATGAACAATGACTGATGGAAGATCGTTAATGAATAATGTGAAAAGCAGAGGGCCAAGATGAGTACCTTGAGGTACACCAGAAGTCACAGGAATGGAATTGGAAAAAGAAGACTTAAAAAGTACCTTCTGTTTTCTATTTCTTAAATATTCTCGAACCAATGTGAACGATTTAGGCGTACTTATGGACCATAAGTTAAATTTTAACAACCATATTTCCACCACGGTTACAAAGGCCAGGAGTGTGCTGGGTTTCATTAAAAGATGGTCAAACGAATTTGACGACCCCTATACAACTAAAGTTCTTTCTACTTCGCTTGTCCGTCCTATTTTAGAGTATGAATCTTGCATTTGGTCACCTCAATATGACTCGCACCAGATTAGACTTGAATCCGTTCAAAAGCAGTTTATGCTATTTGCTCTTCGTGGCTTGAGCTGGGATCGCAATGTCAATTTGCCTTCGTATTCTAGTAGACTTCTCTTGATTAACCTTCCGCCCCTCACTAACCGTAGAATTATGCATGGTGTCATTTTTATGCACAAGCCTCTAATTGGTGATATCGACTCGCCTGAGTTATTAGCTCAGATAAATCTGTCGGTACCATGTAGACGGAATAGACATCCTTTGATACCTTTATCCCTTAGTCGTTGTTCTTCTAATTATGCCATGCATGAACCTTTTAGGGTCCTCTGCTCTGATTACAACCTTCTATTCCCTGTAATCGGCTCAAAGTTTTCTTTTAATATACTTAAAACATCTATCCTATCACATTTAGTTAATAGATAGCTATAGTATTATTTGTTTGTCTGTTTTTTTTATTGTGTATTTGTCCGCGCGATTCGTGCCGTGCGATATACGGCTGCACCCCTCGGTCGGTCGGGTGGGAGGTGGGCAGTATCTGCTTGGGCTCGCGCGTAACAGGCTTTGTCCTGGTGTCGTAGGGGCCACTTGAACGTACTGCGCATAGAATCGTCAATGTCCGCTAAATGAGTTGTGCAAATATTACGTCAACTTCATCAACTTCATTTATTTTAATTAAGTGCACTGACTCATTAACTATGTCAATCACTCATTTTACACTTTTTGAGGATTCATTGTCAATCATCGGTAAAACAGCGATCTGATTTAATTGCTCAAAAAATACCCTCAGCTGAACCTGACAATAGATGAGCTACCATTCTCCTCGCTTCGCCCTTTAACGCGGATTTTAAACAACTGAACTTAAGAGCAAAACTTAAATCTTCTCTCTTTTTAATCAATTCCGCAAATAATTCGACAAACCAGAAAAAATTTTGTCAACACCGGTAGTTCGTCTCTCACGGCAACATCTTCAACCTTAAAGTTTTTCTAATCGCTTATTATACCCTCGCCAAAAGGGTATATTAATTTTGGTCAGAAATGTGCAACGCATAGAAGGAAGCATTTCCTTCCGTCTAGATCAACGCAAACTCATCCTAGACTGTTAGAGCTACAGAGCTGAAATTTTGCACGTAGGCTTGTATATACTGCAGGGGTTGAATATCTCGGATTCAGCCGGATCGGACCACTATATTATATAGCTCCCATACAAACCCCAAAGTCACGAACAGTGACTTTTCTCAATAACTTCGTTATTTTCCATGTTATTATCGTGAAACTTAATATTATTGAGTTTATTACGCTTATAAACGACTGTGCCAAATTTGATCAAGATCGGATGACTATATCATATAGCTCCCATAGGAACGATCGGTCGAAAACAGTGACTTTTGTAAATAACTTTGTTACTTTTAACGCGATTGCTTTTAAATTAAACAGTTGTTAGTTTAAAATATCTGTTAATGACTGTGTCGAATTTGATAAAGATCGGGTGACTATATCATATAGCTCCCATAGGAACGATCGGTGGAAAACAGTGACTTTGATCAATATCTTCGTTATTTCCTATGATTGTAGGCCATTCTTTCGCAAACATAAGCCTTTTTAGATAAAACGTTCTTCCACATTGATGGCTAATAGGTAAGGAAAGAGTTACCAAAAAAGTTGCAAGGGTATAGAAACTTTGACGCGGTCGAAGTTAGCCCCGGCTCTCTGGTTTTTTCTAACGCTACCAAGGTATTCTGAAGGTCGAACTCTTATTCTTCTATGATTTCTTTAAACGTATCATTACATACATATAAACCCGTCTGTATAAGCTTGGCACATCTGTACCTTCTTGAACCATAATTTTATTTTTTTTTAAATACATTTCGCCTGTTTTATTGTCTATCGTATGTAAATCTTTGCTCAACATGTGCAAATATTCCTGCAGCTGACGGACCTTTTCTTAAAAATTTTAATGGCTGACATTAGCGTTCTCATTGCTAGAGGTCGCATCCCCGCGCGACACTCCTTTGCTATCTTCAAACATCTATATAATGTTCTCTCCTGCTTCAGCGCACACCGACTTACTAGTGCCTGGTTTTTCTGACTATCCTGTAGCTATAATGTTGGCAACTATCGTTACACCTCTTCATGTATTTTATCTCTGAAATACTAGTGATTGAAAGTACCATGCTTGAGCAATTTGTTATGATTAGGTATCCATCGATTACTTATCTCTTCCACTTCCTCTAAAACTTTTTTAGTTACGTTTCTAGGATCTAGTGCTTCTAACTGCATTAACCTGGTAAGCAACTCTACCTGCTTCTCTAACAATTTTGCAGGCTGTTGGGGCGCTGGTGCCGGTCATCTTTACACATGTGCACTCTGGTCCAGGGCAGTCCGCTGGTCACGTCTTCTTCAGTTTGGTTTTGATTAACTTCTTGTGGTTCAGCACATTTTCTGTGTGTATTTGGGTGCAGATTTGTATATAGTATGTTTTCAAATTAGAAGTTTTTTTTCGCATCAGCTGGTCGTCGCCGGTTGGCACGCTGATGCTCTCTCGGAGGAGTCGATCCTTTCTTCCTTTTTCTCGAAGGTCCAAAATGAATATGAAATTCAGAGAGAAGAAAAATAACCCAGTCTTCATTCGATGAATACAAAAAATGAACTGATTTTATTCATCAAAGTGTTGTGTATGTAAATGAACTCTTAGACTCTAGGAGGCGACAATTGTTCTTAAAGATGCTTATTTTAATGTTTATATTTCATGCTCAGCGTTGCCGACTTGATATTGGTCCGTTGTTATAAAATATATTAAACCAGAGGGCGGGGGCTACCTTCGACCGATTCAAAGTTTGCACACCGTTGCAAGTTTTTCCTTATTCTTTCCTCTTTTTTCAAAGTGGAAAAACGTTTTAAAGGGTTTCTTTAGTCTAATGTTTGCGAAACGTCTTACATAGGAAAAAACGAAGTTATTAATCAGAGTCACTGTTTTCCACCGATTGTTCCTATGGGACGTTTTTGATATAGTCACCCGGCACAGCAATTAATAGATATATAAAACTGACAAAGGTTTAATTTGAAAGCAATCGCGTCGAAAGTAACGAAGTTATTGACGAAAGTCACTGTTTTCGACCGATGGTTCCTATGGGAGCTATATGATATAGTCACCTGATCTTGATCAAATTTCTCACAGTCGTATAGAACTTTAATAAACTCACTAATATTTCAAGACAATAGCTCAAGTTATGGAAAAAAGTCACTGTTCGTAACTTTGACGTTTATATGGGACCACTATGGTCCGATCCGTCTGAATCCGAGTTATACAACCTGTGCACTATATACAAGCCTACATGAAAAATATCAGCTCTGTAGCTCTTACGGTCTAGGATGAGTTTGCGCTGATCCAGACGGACGGACGGACAGACGGACGGACGGACATTTGAACTTGCCTCATCATGCTGATGAAGAATATATATACTTTATATGTTCGGAGATCCTTTCTTCTATGCGTTGCACACTTCTGACCAAAATGAATATACCCTTTTTGCTAGGGTATTAATATATACATATATATAAACTATGCTTATTTTAATGTTTATGTTTCATGCTCAGCGGTGGCGACTTGATATTGCGTCGTTGTTATAATCTTAAGTGTTTTTCGAGAGTGCGGATGCATGTTTTATTTTTTTTGGTTTTAGGAAATAGTTGTCATATGAATCTTTATGACTTATGTATTTTTATACCCTTGCAGAGGGTATTATAAAATTGGTCAGATGTTTGTAACGCACAGAAGGAGACGTTTCCGACCCCATAAAGTATATATATTCTTGATCAGCATGAGAAGCTAAGTCGATATAGCCATGTCCGTCTGTCCGTCTGACCGTCTGTCCGTCGGTGCGTACGCGTTTTACTCAGCCATCTTAAGAGCTATCGGGATGAAATTTTTTTTGGGAGCTTTTTTTTACCCGGGTGAGATAAAGTATGAAAATCTTTGGGATCGGACTACTATATCATATAACTCTTTTTTTTTTTTTTTTTTCTTTTTCTTTCGTCATTGCTTCTGCAGTTGCTCCCCTCATCGCCCCCATCATACCATCAGTGCTAGTGGCTTTGTTGTTCTCTCTGCTTTGTGCTTGTGCTTAGCTTCTCTCCCGCGTAATCACTTTTGTAAGGCCGCCTCTCAAAGCTCGGCTTATAACTGTTCTTGCACTCTCTGTTGTGCTGTGCACTCTAGCTGTCTCTTTGTTTTATTTGTAATTATTGATTATTTTATCAATAATTATCTTTGTGCTGTGAATTTAATTTTTCTATATATTCTTATATATATATAATTTTTTTGCCTTTCTTTCGGCTTTTCAATGGCTTGTTGTCTACCTAATTGCAAACATTCTGATCGTTTTGATGATCAGTACAGAGCAATATCTTGTTGGCTCTGCGATAATCTTATTCACTTAAAATGTGCTGGCCTCAATGGCCGCGACTACGACAAATTTTCTGGTTTGTCTGTTTCTAAGCCTGAGCTTGGCTTAATGCGCTGGACTTGCCCATCTTGTGCTAGCCAGCAGCTTGATTTTAGCCGTATGTATAGGGATCTTCGTTTAAGGTTTCTTTCTTTAAACAAACTGGCCAAACAGCTGTCAAACGAGTGTGACTCTAGCGTTCAATTATTGTCGCAATTCAAATTTGTTCCACCTTCTGAGAAATTGCACAAGAAATGTACCCTTGAGTTGCCTCGTAAGCAGTCGCCAGCTCTCTCTATTACTTCCTCTCCGATTTTACTTTCGCCTACACCATCTTCTTGTCCCTCTTTATGCTCTTCTTTTCAGATTGAAGTACCCATTACAAGCCCTGGTGTACCTCAATCTATCCCTCACGGGAACTCTGATCAATCACAGGATCATGCCGGCTCTCAATCACTTGCGGATCCCAATGCTCCTCCGCCTCCACTAACTGTAGTGCCTCATCGCAAACAATTATTTATTTCTAGGCTTGCTCCAGATACTTCTGAGTCGTCTGTGGCAGCTTACATTGGTAATATTTGCCCTGCTAAGGTTTTAATTCAAAAGTTTAAATTTTCTAGGCCTCGCGAAATCTCCTCTTTTAAAATTACAGTACCAAATGAGTACTTCTCAGCTATGGTTGACCCTAATTTTTGGCCAGAGGGCCTAGTTGTACACGAGTTTGCGCCCAATAAGCGCTCTCGTCCGTTGCCTGTCCACCTTCCTACTTTATCTTCTGCTTCAAAAAACTAATAACGTCTAGTCTTTGCATTCATTATCAAAATGTAAGAGGACTTCTTACCAAGCTGTCGAACCTTTTCTGTGATAGCCAAACCTTTTCGGCTGACATATTAGCTTTCTCTGAAACTTGGCTTAACTCCTCTGTTTTAGATAATGAAATTCTTTCTAATAATTTTATTTCTTATAGGCTTGATCGTGTTGGTCGTCGTGGCGGTGGAGTAGTCATTGCTGTAAACTCGAATCTGTCTTCAAGTGTGGTGCCGATTGATCTCCCCTTAGGTGTTGAGTTTATTTGCGTCGAAGTTACATGTTCTAACTTTAGCCTATATATCTCTTGTTCATATATTCCTCCAGCTTCTGATATCATGATCTACGTGCACCATGCTGATGCTTTACGAACTATTTTTGGTCGTCTTAAAGATCGTGATGTTCTTATAGTTTTAGGTGATTTTAACTTGCCTAATATTTCTTGGCTTGTTGATGATAATCTATCTTTCTTAATTCCTTCATCTCAACATGTTTTTCTTGATAGCCTACTTGAATGTCCACTATATCAGTTGAATTCTTTCCTTAACTGTTCTAAAAGAATCCTTGATCTTGTTTTTGTCTCTGATCCCACTGTTAGTGCTGTATCGCAAACACAGCCACTAGTGAAACCTGAAGATCCTTATCATCCTACCATTGAAGTTACTATTTCTTACAATTCCGTTACTAATTTATTTAAAAACATTTCAAATTCTCGTCGTAGATGTTTTCGTAAAACAAATTTCAATCTTCTTAACAGCCTTATTTTCTCTTTTGATTGGTCGTTTCTATTTGAGTGCTGCGATATAGATTGTGCAGTGAAGTTTTTCTATTCTGCTCTTAATTCTCTAATTGATAAATGCGTTCCTTATGTGAATGTCTCTACCGTCTCCAGCTCGCCAGTCTGGTTCACACGTAGGCTCTCTAATCTTCGCAACATTAAATCGAGATATTTTAAAAGATTTAAAAAAACTGGTTCGCGACTTGACTATGCAAATTATTGTATAGCTAAATCTCAATTTTGTCTTTTAAATACTCAATGCTACAACAATTATCTCGTTCGCTGTAAGGCTGAATTTTATAATAACCCCAAAAGATTTTACAACTTTGTCAATTCCAAAAGACGCTCTAATGTCCTACCTTCCACCTTCAGACTTAACGATCAGTCTGCTAATAATGATTTAGATATTGCAGATCTGTTTGCTAAATTTTTTCAGTCGACATATTCTACTACTGCTTCGGATCCCACACCCTATCCCTTTTCAATCCCACATTTAAATTGTATGTTTTTTCCCAGTATTACTGAAGACTGTATTCTCTCTAGCTTGTCATCTATGAAGTCTTCCTTCGTTCCCGGGCCTGATGATATACCTAGTTGCATCCTTAAAATGTGTTCGATTTCCCTATCTAAGCCTTTAGCTCGGTTATTCTTTATATCGAGTGAGACTTGTAGATTTCCTGATATTTGGAAGGAGTCATTTATTATTCCGCTTTTTAAAAAGGGTTGCAAATCGGATGTTTCCAACTACCGTGGCATTGCCAAACTTTCGGCAATACCTAAACTGTTTGAGAAAATTATTACGTCTTCCCTTCAACATCTATCCAGATCCACTATTTCTCCTTGCCAGCATGGTTTCATGAAAGGTCGTTCGTCGCTTACCAACCTTCTAGAATTGACTACCCTAGTACACCATGGCTTCCGTAAAAAGTGTCAAACTGATGTTATTTATACTGACTTCAGTAAGGCTTTTGATACGGTTGATCATTCTTTGCTCCTCGCGAAACTTAACATCATGGGTTTTTCCCCAAAACTATTGGCTTGGTTAAAGTCGTATCTTATTGGCAGAACCCAAAAGGTGTCTTTTCGTTCCTCGATATCTAAAACTGTTCGAGTTACGTCAGGTGTACCCCAAGGCAGTCATCTGGGCCCACTATTATTTACATTGTTTATAAATGATTTGCCTTTGGCCTTGGCTCATTCACGCGTGCTCATGTTTGCGGATGACGTCAAGATTTGTTATTCCTATAATGATCCTTCTTTCCAACAGTACTTGCAATCAGATCTCGATGCGTTCTGTGATTGGTGCCACGTTAATAAATTACACCTTAATGCCTCTAAATGTTCTTTTATGACTTTCAGTCGTTTGTCTCCGCTCCTAGCTCATTACTCTATTAAGTCTGTTCTGTTAGATTGTGTTCCATCATTCAAAGACTTAGGCGTTATGTTTGACCCTAAACTTTCATTTAATGTTCATATTTCTTCAATTGTCAACAGAGCTAGCAGCCTTCTCGGCTTCATTAAACGTTGGGCCAAAGAATTTGATGATCCCTATGTAACAAAGGTTTTATACACTTCGTTAGTTCGCCCTACTCTAGAATATTGCTCGCCAGTGTGGAACCCGCAATATGATGTTCACCAGCGTAGTATTGAATCGGTACAGAAGCAATTCCTTAAGTTTGCGCTACGCGGTCTAAATTGGGACCCGGGTCTTCGCCTACCTTCTTATTCTGACAGACTTCTTCTTATTAATCTTCCTTCACTTTATAACCGTAGGCTTGTTTTTGGCATTCTCTTTCTCCATAAACTAGTCAACGGCGAAGTCATTTCTACGAATTTACTAGATACGCTGTATTTTTGTGTTCCCTCACGTCGGACCAGAAACTTTTTTCCTATTCACCTTAGTAGATGTCTGACTAACTACTCTCTTCACGAACCTCTTCGTGTTCTTTGCCAATCTTTTAACAACCTTTCTCACCTTATCTCTCCTCATCTTTCTGTCACTTCTCTTCGCGCTATACTTTTTAATCATCTACAGCGAAACCAATGAAAATATTCTGGACTTGGATTGGCTGCAACTCATCCCTGGCCACATTGGCTGTGAATCGGGGCATAGCTGGCACCTTGTGCAAATAAAACACCTCCACCGGGCTGGGGATGTTTAGTTGTATATAAAGCTAAGCTACCTTCTTCATTTAATTACTATCTGTCTTTAGCTTAAGCTTTTTCGTCGACTGCTGTGTTAGTTGACGTAAATAAATAAATAAATAAATAAATAAATAAATAAATAAAAAAATTTTTGCAAAAATTGGAGTATCCCCATGAAATTTACCAATATAATAGAATTTGATATAAAATCTCAGATCCCAAAATTTGATCGGATAAATAGAACACAAGTTACAGTCTATATAAATCGGTTCAATCGCTGCCGGCAGCTCTGCTTGCTGCCTACTACGTCATCATCAAATCAACAGAGCACATGCATACACACACAGACGCAACGCTACATAAACTGTATGTGTATGCGTGCGTTGCTTTGCTTAGGGAATGAGGGAAGAAGAAGAACAAATTGTACATAGTATGAAGAGTAAAATTGTTTTGTTTGTATATTAATGAATTGAGTTGCAGAAAACAAATTTTGAACATGTGAAATTATTATTGTCAAGGACTGCAAGGGTATATAAACTTCGGCATAGCCGAATTTAACTTCTTTGATATTTTTTTGTATGTTTTTCTTTCGTTTTGTATATTTCTTTGGTGGATCTGTTCTGGTGCAGCCATTTCAGATGAACATGATGTTTATTCTTAAACACATACGATAATTTCGCGCGCAAAAATAAATTTTTTTCAGAAACTAGTGCGAATTTAGTACTTATTATTTGCAAGTTTGTGAGACAGACGTTTTCTAACCATTCTGCATTAATATCTTAATTTCGCGAAAAATCTAAAAACGATAATATTGCGGAAATGCGTCGATTTATACTTTACATTGTCGGAGATGCTTCCTTCAATGCGTTGCACACTTTAAAAATGAATATACCCTTTTTGCAAAGGCATTAAAAGTTGTGTTAGTCTAAGGTCAATAAAGTTAAGTTTTTAAGGGTGATCTATTATTTTCATCATGAGTGTATAAGTATGTATTTAATTTCATTCCTTAAAATTGAGTTTGCACATATTTGGACTTGAAGCTTACTGAAGTAAATAAAAAGATATTATATTAAGTAAAAATAAAAAAAAATATTTTTTTTTTTTTTTTTCAGTGCGATGTCTGCTAAATCTGAATCAAACATGAATGTATTAAACGTTTGTCAAGGTGGAAGATCCGATATAGTTCCCGAACCTATGAGAAAACGTTCATCATCAGCAAATGAAGCATCTAAACCAATCAACGTGTTGCACAAGCGGCAAAATGCTCTTGATATAAGAAGTAGCATATCTCCCCATCATTATAGTAAGTGAATTTTATAGCATATTAGATTTGCACTTTGGTAAAAAAATTGCTAACACCTTTTTAAGGTGTGACCCAGGGAACTGTCAAGAGTATGTTAAACTTGAAACGTAAAAGAATGCATGAAAAAATAATGGATGCCATACTCAAGGGTACATAATACTACAGAAGGTTCATGGATCAAATTTTTTATTTAAAGTAATTGTTTTGGTCTTACGTATTGAAACAATCAGTTTTTCGTGCTACATATGTTTTATTTAGCTAATAACTCGGTATACATTGTGTAATAAATTTTCCTTAAAGGTTATGGAAGAGAGAGATGCGATAGTTTGCCGACAAGAAATATAACTTGTATTGACAGCAGCAACCAATCATTCATTGTCTCAAGTAGTGGTATCAGAAGCAATTCCATATCTGGTGTCCGTCCACAACCAGCCAATAGGTATAGTACCAGCTCACCTTTAAACACTCCTATGAGATGCTCCGAGTCTGAAGAATCTTCTATAAGTGTTGATGAAACCGATGATACCGGAAGCTTTAGCCATTACCGATTGAAGTAAGTTGGTTTTATCAATTTTTAAAATAATGTTATTGAGAGTTCAACAAAGGCAACAAAGTATATGTGCATTGTCAATTTTTAATTTTTTTAACTTTATTTAGTATAGTTGTTTTGCTAAATATATACATTTTTAAAAAAATATCTTTAAGAAATTTAATTAAAAAAGTTAATTTCTAATGAAATAAGTATATGCTCAAAATGTGAAAAGGGGAAAAATTAATAATTTGTTGTCTTATCCAATCAAATACATTTATTTTTGCAATAGTTAATGTGTTTCCGCTTATTAACCAAGATTTGATTTTTTCATTTGATACCAATCTTTAAGATTTTTAACAGTATCAATCTTGGTTATTCTTATAGACATTGCTTGACGATATTTCTCATAGATCTTCAATTGATTTTAGATACGGGCTGACCGCAGTCCATTCTAAAATAGGTATTTTTTTCTTGCAGTATGAATTGGCGCGTTGTCCTATTGGAAAATCCACTCAACTTCGGTCTCCCACAAACTCGAAAACCACTGTTTATAACACTACACATTTATATATTCTAACCATATGTATCACTGTATTTGTTGTCGCAGTCATGGAACATAGTGGAGACTTTTCTGTATGTACAAATGCTGCCTGAAACATTATGTCTCACGTGGTTGCAGTGTGCAAAATGAGTAATGAGTAGCAATGCAAATGTAAGATTGGAGAGTTTCCAGATAGCTTGACACATGTAGATTTCCTGTGCATATTTCGTCAAAATGCTGTGGTAAGTCATTGCAATCACTTTTGATGAAAAAGGCGCACGGTTTTGCCTATTGGCATTTTACATTCTAAAAACCATAGCTTTTAAACCGAGCAATTTTAAAAATTTAAAAAGCCTATGATAAAGAATCTCTTAAGCTTCAAAATAAATGTTTGCCAAAAGCGCTGGGTGTTCGTGGTGCAGTAAAATTCAAGGTCAAAGTCAGAAAATATTTTCAAGCATGTTTTTTCTCGAAAATTTGAATGAAAACCGGTTTCTTTTTCATCCAATAAAATTGTTTAAATAATAGAAACGGCAACCTTTTCTTCTTTTGAAATCATTTTTTGCAGTGTTGGTGAAATTATTCGGCCTGAAAATCACTGTTTAAGAATGTGGTATAGTAGTACTGCTTTTTTCATTCCCTTTTACACCGATTACGCTTTTTAGTAGAACTACCACGTGTTTCGGTTGGAAAAAATAATAGAAACGCTCAGTATTTTTCACGTCAAAAACATTTTAGATCTCATAAAAGTTAATTTTTGGTTTTATTTTAATATTCTTTATTCGGTCCACCCTTACTTTTTAACACTTCGCGGCAACGACGTCCCATGGAATCAACTAACTTAGCACAGATTGCTGGGTCTATAGAATACCATTCATCCTGGACCTTTTCCCATAAACCTTGCTTTTTTTTTGGTTTATAACCAGCAATCCTCTTCTTTAATATTCCCCAAAGATGTTCTATTTGGTTTAAGTCCGGGGACTGAGACGGCCACTCCAAAACATTAAGTTTATTGTCTTTGAAACACTTTTTTGCCAGCTTGGACGAGTGTTTGGGATTATCCTGCTGATATTCCCATTTCAAAGGCATTTCTTCTTCGGCATAAGGAAGCATAGTATTGGTAAGGATATTTACATAGTCGATGGCACACATTTTATCCTTAATCCAAAATAACGAACTTATCTGCATCTCCAAAGCATAATGTTTCCACCTCCGTACCTAACGGTCTTTCCAGTATGTTTAAGATCATAAGCAGGGTTTTTTGACTGCTTTACAGACACCTTGTCATTAGATACAAACAAATTGACCTTTGTTTCATCCGACCATAGCACTTTTTTTCAAATTGGCCCGAAGCACATGTTGAGTAGCAAAATCTATTCTCCGTTTTATATTTTGCTTGCTCAAGCACGGTACTTTTCTAGCACTATATGCCTTTAACCCAAATGATACCAATCTTGTCCGGATAGTTCTACTCGTCTAGCTTATTTTTGAGCTTTTCCGATGAAAGGAATGGGTTTTTTTTTTCGCTTTTCGCGAGATGACCTGGTAAAATTTTGATGTTGTGGTACGTTTTCAACCTCGATTTTCTTGTTTATATTTATAATGAATAGCTGAAAACACTTTTTTTAGGTTTTTCATGATTTCGCTTTCTTCCTCTGCACTCCTCAGAGTGCTACGACCCGTACTGCATATAACATTAATAAATTAAAACAGAAATTACAACCAATTTTAATGGATATTAAATACTTTTGATGTAGAATATTAAAATAAAACCAAAAATTAATCGGTGTAAAAAGAAATGAAAATAGCATTACTACTATACCACATTCTTAAAGAGAGATTTTCAGGCCGAATAATTTCACCAACACTGAAAAAAAATATTTCAAAAGAAAAAAAAGGTTGCCGTTTCTATTATTTCTTTCAACACTGTATATTCCATCCACTTAATTTTGCAATGCTAATTGCACTTAAAAGTAAATGCGGAAATCCAAAAGCTATTAAACTAAAAGTAACTCAATTATCTAATACCTAAAATTAGATAACCCTACTGTATGTTTGGTATTTTGCTGGATATTAGTATTTAATTTTAGTGTGCTAAATTTGATTGCATAAGGTAGAAAATTACGGGAGATAATCAAGTTTTTTTAAATTACGGGGGCGAAAAGGTCAATATTTTTCACATTTACTAACCAAATATACATACCAAATATGGTGTCTCTAGCTAGAATAGTTTTTGAGATAAACGTTTTTTTTAAATTGCGGGGGCGGAAAGGGGCGTGGAAAAATTTTGAAATAAACTCGACCAATTTACGTACTTCACGAGTCTACATACCAAACTTGGTGGCTCTAACTTTTAAAGCCTCCGAGATCTAGGTGTTCAAACGGACAGACGGACAAGGCTAGATCGACTCGGCTGTTGATCCTGATCAAGAATATATATACTTTATGGGGTCGGAGAAGCTTCCTTCTGTCTGTTACATACATTTTGGCGACTTTAATATGCCATTTCACCCTATGGGTGTATGGTAAATTTATCATTTATTCCCTAAATGTCTTAACTTTAGACGCCCCTAGCGCCCATGAATCTCAAACGAACTCGATTATCAATGTAACCTCCGCGAGAGCTCTAGCACTAGCTAAGATTGAGCCTGCCGCTTCCAAACGTGGTAGTTTTCGCGGCCCACTAACTTCTGACACGGATAAATATTAGACATTTCTCTTTCGTTTTAAAAGACATTAAAAGACGTGTGTTTAGTTTCCAAGAAGATAAAAGACCAATTAAATGAGTAATAAGTAGTGATAAGTAGCAATACAAATGTAAGGTATAAGAGATGCCATCTGGTTTCATTTAATAAAAACAAAAGACAACCAAGTTGACCTAATTTAGATGATTCTCTGACATATACATATATATTTGATGGTTTTGCAAATATCAAATACGAATTGGATGATCTTGGCTAACATTAAGGTTAATTTTTGTTAAATTGTTAAAATTTGCACAATTTTTTCAATTATTTATTTAATTTCCAATAATTTGTAATTAATTTATTTAAGTCAACTAACAAAGCAGTCGACGAAGAAAGCTCGTCTCTATATTTTTGTGTTCCCTCACGTCGACCAGAAGTTTTTTTCCTATTCACCTTAGTAGATGTCTCACTTAGAGTAGTTAATGTTGTAAAGTAAAGGAAGAATAATAGGAAGAAGTTTGTCAGAATAAAAAGGTAGGCGATTATTCGGGTCCCAATTAAGACTACAAAACGCGAACCTGAGTAATTGCTCTTGTACGAATACTGAAGGGGAATTCTGCACCGCAACTAAAAACACGATCTTCCTTTCTTGAATTTAAAAAAAAAACTGTTTTTTAACAA
The DNA here is from genome assembly GCF_018151085.1 of Drosophila tropicalis. Classification (NCBI taxonomy): domain Eukaryota; kingdom Metazoa; phylum Arthropoda; class Insecta; order Diptera; family Drosophilidae; genus Drosophila; species Drosophila tropicalis. Next base: position 234,543 of record NW_027173484.1, read on the forward strand.
AAGTATTGTGTATATAAATGAATTCTTTGACTGTAGGAGGCGACTATTATTCTTAAAAATGCTTATTCTAATGTTTATATTTAATGCACAGCGTTGGCGACTTCATATTGCGCCGTTGTTATAATCTTAAGTGCTTTTCCACAGAGTGTGGTCGCATGTTTTGTTTGGTTTTTCAAGCCATACTTGATATATGAATCATTAGGAACTATTTTTGTTTTATGTTTTGTAAATTTTGTTGGTCGATCTGGTTTGGTGAAGCCATTTCAGATGAACACGATGATTACTCTTAAACATTCTGCCACGGGCCGCAAATACGACGTTTTGGGATTTCCGTTTAATTTTAAGTTGTCTTATACAAATTATTATTAATAATAAAATTAGTAAGACAACTAATATAAAGGAAGCATGACCGGTTACATGATGGACGTTTAAACCTAGTAATTCAATATAATGTTCCTTTAATGATTGTAACTGGCTTCCTATTTTCCCCAAATCTGCTGAATGGTTTACTATGTTTGCTTCTACTAGATTCCACACAGTGTTTGCAATGTTACTAATATCGCCTACGTGCGACGTTTTAATAGCTACATACATATATACGAATCTGACTATATGCTATGATGAGCCACTAAAATTTTAACTTCTGCCCTAGCTGTGCAGCCTGATCTAAGGCTCAAAATTCCTTGTTCTGGTATAGCCACTATCTCTTGCGTTAGTTTTAGGTGGAACCTTGAAAAACCAACTACTGATGCTATCTAATTCTACCCAGTAAGATTTTGTCTCAAGCATCGTTGTGTATATGCAGTTAGATTTGGTATTTTGTTTAAAAGCTGTCAGCTCACAGACATTATTATTGGCACTACTTCATGGCCAACTTCCTTTACATGTTCTCCTATGCGACTGCCAGTTCTGACATTATTGCAATGCTGATTCGGACATTAAATGATACGAATGTATTTCAAAATTATAAATTAAGTACTGGCTGGCTATACGGACCATTACCATTTGATTATTGTTTAATCGTACAGGCCGTGGAATAACTTTATAGAGAAAAGACGTATGTCTACCAAAAAGTGGCATTTTTGCATTTATAATTAGTTTTCTGTCAATAAAAATACCTTTTGCCGTCAACAGAGTATATATATCTTTTATAGGGTTATATACCTTCTTCGTCAAAAAAAGAGAAATGTCTGGATTTTTTTCTAGGTATGTAGCGATTATTTCATTAGCCGAATGTTTTTATTTTTTGATAGTACACTTTATTAACAAAGTTTGTTCAAAATTTCGTGAAAAATATTGAATAGTTTTTAAGGCGTGGCTGTTTTTGGAGGAACCTTGCGATGATAATTTCCCAGGTCGAACAGGTTAATTGAAACCATAAAACTAAACACATTTCATAAGTTATGTGTATTTCCTTGTGCTTGAACGATTGATTTTATAATTTCTTTTTTGTGCATACGAAAACGTTTTATGCCAAAAATGAACTTTTTGGTCGCTAAAAAGTTAATTAAAAAATTCATTTCGGCGAAAAAAAATGTTGTGTGTGAAAAGTCGATCGTTCAAGCACAGAAAATTTCATTACGAACATTTAAAAAAAAAATTTGAAGCAAATCGGTTCAGTAGTTTTCCGCCAATCCCGATCACCGCAAAGTCATTTTGCAAAAAAAAAAACTTTTTGAGATATTTGCATTTAAAGTTTCAAGTTCAGGTTCTGGGCCGCAAAGAGGCGCGCTGTTAAGATGGCTGTAACTATTTTTCTACCAATCTCTATGAAAATTTGGGAAAATATTCTTAAGAAGTTGTTCTCTAAGATAAAACACTAAAAAAAAATTTTTGGATTTTTTGAAATCAATTCCGAGGTAAACGTCTTGTTTAAGTTTGGGAATAATGAATAACTCTACCGTCTTAATGATTTGTCTGTACTTAATTTTAGTTTCAAGTCTACCTACTACTCTACTTGGTTTTCCATTCGCCGTATGGATTCTATCTGAACACTTTTTATAATTACCGGTTTCTAACAATTCTTTGGCAGCCATTCCGCCTACACAACTAATGTTTGCTCCTGAGTTTTGCAAAGCTTTGAATTTTTTGTTTTTTATCGTGATTTTCGTATTTAATCGATCGTCAAGTTGAGTAAAGATGGTTGAAACGATCTTATGATGACTAGCGCGAATCGCTTTCCAAAAATTTCTTATACGTATAGTGGAACGTCTGGGTTTTTTAAGATAATTTACATAATCTATTTCTTCAAATATCCTTTCGCGTACCTTATTGTAGTTTTGCAAATGAACATGATAGGGTTCTATTTTAGTTTAAATGTTTGTGTTTCTTGGGCTCTATTCTCCATTTGAATACTATATTTGACGGATTTTACGGGTGTGCTTTGTGATGTTTGGGAAACACACCCGACGTTCGATTTCCCGTTGGATTGCATTTCGGGCATCGTGGTTTAAATATATCTTTAGCGCCTCGCCCGCAGCAAAAGATACTACGCTGTTCTAAGCAGTCATCGAAACGGTGGCCACGTTGGTCATTTCACCACCTTGGACTGGTTGGGTATGCTGTTATAGCAAGGACTTCCTTACATGATTCTTTATCAATTGTTTGGTCTAATTTTTCAAAGGTTTCAGTCAATTCGTTAACGTATGAGAGAATCGTGCGTGGCTTTAACGATTTAATTTCGTTATAAAACTGTTCGTGCTTGCGTACTTCTACGAGTAACTGTGAATTGTGTGTGATTTTCAGATGGAGTAACTCATGATGAAGACTGGATTTAGCATTCCTAATTAAAAGTGCTACCAACTGTTCTTAAGTCTTCAATAGCATACTGGTAGTCGTCAAAAAATTCGGTTTAACCTTGGCGTAGTTTTCTAATCATTTCCCGGATATCTAAGTCTGTTTCTACATCTTCGATATTTTACGAAATTCGACACAAAATGTTTCCCAGGTAAGGTTGCTATGGTTACTATGAAATTTCCAATACCAATCGCTGGCTTTACCCGCAAATAATAAATATAATATATTGTCGCAACCAACACATAAATTGGGTGGACTTCGGAGTGAGATTACAAAGGTAGAGATGGGGGCCAAAGACACAGCGATGTAACTGCATTTCTTTTATAGTAAAAATAGAGAGCTCACTAGTGCACGGATCGACATAGTGTTAGGTCCGCAAAATACGTCTTTATTGATAATCGCTAACCATAGCAGCTTAATTAACTAGGTCTTAATTGTTACTGTTGACCATATCAGGTCTACTTATGACTGATGAGCCATCGATATCTATAATCGGGTTACATACTTATTTTGCCATACATTTCCATTTGTTCTATATTAAATATGATTGTCTTAATGTTATATTATTTTATATCATCTAAACACCAACATACTCCCGGCCGTTGAACACTTGTTCAACGTTATCCCCAGCCTGCACGAGAAAAAATGGTATTGTTAGCGCTACGTAGGAGACGATAACATGGTGCGTCGGCTGGCTGGGGTCTTCTGGTATGTTCCAGTTTAGCTTAGTTTCCAGTTTTCCTTGAATGTTGCTAAGTTCGTCGTAGCTGCATCTTCGTGAATTGTGTTGTCGTTGGCGCTGCTTTGGCCCACCAAATCGGACATATGACAATTTCATTGTGTCTGACGTAGCTATACGGTGACCTGTTATTCAGATCACAGAATTCCTTGCTGAATACGTCAGGTCTAGGGTTAACAATCCAGTTTTTTTGACAGTGACACCTTGTATATTATCGTCACATGTCACTGCGAGTTCAATTGGTCTGGTGGTGGCAAAAATCCACTAATTTTTGTGATATAAGTCGTACCACACGAATGACCTGTTTCTTTGTTGTATGTGACAACTTGATGATTTTGCGTTTTTGAATAGCTGGAACTCACAGTTACTATTAGCCGTAAACGTCGTTTGTTTATCAAAACAAATATATTGCTCGTTGTTGAGATGATGGCACTGTTCCGAATTTTCTCTTGAGAGCTCAATGTATTGATTCTGTTCTTTGTAGACAGCAATAATGGAAGTTTTAATGTTAATGATTACAGTCCCGTGAGTTGCAATTGCTGGACTGGGAATCAGGTTATACAGTTGCACTGCCTGCATTGCCACCAATGGAAACGTGACTTTAAATATCACATGATTGTTTGCGATTGTGCCTTGTGCCTTTATTTAGCCGTATAATTGCAAGACGTCGTGATCTGGAACTGACAGATCCAAACCTAACGGAAGATGTCTCTTATGTTGGTTCAGATGTTCCCGAAGCTGGCCTGGTGATAGTAGTAACGGGCTTTTTTTGCTATGATGGGCATCTGCAAATACTCGGAAAATTTCGGTTTGAATTCGTTGCAAATTCCCTGCAGTCACTGTCATCTGGGTAGTTAGCGTGATATACCATTGCAATGCTTTTACCGCATTGAACTGGACTTTGGTTATGTCGTTCATTTGTTGTTTCATTAGTTTCATCTGATTTTCAATTGTGGCTTCTTCTCGCTTAATGATATTTATTTATAGACAGATGTCTGGTTTTGCAGCAAATTCAATAAGTAGTCTTGATTTGATTTAACCTTTCGTATCGTGCCTGACATCTCTGTTGCATACTTGGAGTCCAGCACACCATATAAACCGTTCGCAATGTTCCCAATTATATCTAATGGTGATCGTCGTTGGCGTTCTATGTGAAGGAGATCGTTTCCTGTCCTTAGCTCTGAGTTGACATGCTCGAAATGTCTCTGCATTGCGGTGCACGCCTCTGGAACCTTCATTAACACGCATATTTCTCCAACCTTTACTACTCCGTCTGAAAATGTTTTCAGGTTGGCCCAATATGGTTCGCGATCGTAGTATGCCACAATAGTCCAGTCAGACATTGGCATCCTTCCTGTGCCAATACTTTCATAGTATATGGCTGGTTTGGTTAGTCCTTTGAGCAAATGCTATGGGAAGTAATAACATCATGTAGTAGGCTACATATAAGTTCCCTTGTCTACTTAGAAAATAACCCTATTGTATAACCGGTATTATATAGTGATTAAGTGTTAGCGATATCAACACTGTGATATCGATGACTTCTAAAAAGAGACAACTCGGATACTTCCTTTTTTTCTGAACAGCTCGCAGCAAACGGACGTATAATAAAAGCGGAAAATAATTAAGCCATCCATTGTAATTTGAAAGTGAAACTAATAAAAGAATAAACAATTGTACCTCTTACAATCTTACAATCAGAAGTGGTTCTTACTCGCCATGAACGAAGTCAACTACAATCTGTGTTCGGTGGTGCTTTTGAAGCAGTGGCTACATAGCCTAGGTCAGCCAACAACGGGCACCAAAGCCCGCAACATTGTTACAGTTACGCGCAGAACTCAATGCAACCAGAATGATGATACAGAGGTTGTGTCTCGAGGTTTCAGATGGAGCAAGTGGCAATCTGTCAGTCGATTTCCTTGACAGCATTATTGACGTCAATATCTACAGTGGCAACGCTGGAAAAAACAACAACTGCAGTGGCAACGCTGGAAAAGACAACAACTGCAGTGGCAGCGCTGGAAATGTCAACAACTGCAGTGGCAGCGCTGGAAATGGAAATCAACTTTACTTGGCATTTGGAAATAAAATGTCGAAAATGTTTGGTTCTTATTTCGATGAAAAGATGAGGCTGGCTTATGAGATCAACATCGATATGGAGGAACTGTTGTAGTGCATCATTAAAGGAATATCATCCAAAAGTTTACGCGATCAATCACGTATCCAGTGTTTCTCTGATCCAAGGCAAAACCTTCAGGCGTTTTCATTAGTGCATCTACCGGAGCAAAAGAATCATCCTATTCAAACACAATCGAACAGAAAGTCTTGTAACAGCGTCAATAAGGATGTGCGTTGCGTGAATTGCAATTCCAAGGGTCATCTGGCAACTGATTGCCATAAACCGAAAAGGGAGCGAGGATCTCGCTACGCTTGTGGTGCATTTGGCCATTTTGTCGCCATTACCAAATGAGTCTATGAGTCACGATGTAGTTCTTAGAAGAGACTTTTTATCAGCATGTAATTTAAAATTCGATCTAAGCGCACTGAAATTGGTTACAATACAAAAAGTGGAGACTGAAAACAGAGAAGATACAAATACTTCTAACTTAAACTATAGTAAACAGTTAGATGAAACATTTAGTAAACAATTAAATAAAACAGTTAGTAAACAGTTAGATGAACAGTTATTAAACCATTAGAAGAAACAGTTAATGATCAGGTAGACGAAGCAGTTTGTCCAAAATTAAATAAAACAGTTAGTACAGAGTTAGATAAAACAAAAAGGATACATTCTGATAGGACGTTAAATGAGCAGAGACACGAAATACTTACTATCAAATATTAATTACACTGAAGACACAATTGATGATTATAATTGGGACGAAACACTGAATTATGATACCAAATGCAAACTAAGACAAATAATTAAAATTTAGTCGTTAAATGCTAAAATCCCAGAAGAGCCAATGACCAGATGTGAAATCAAATTAAACTTGGAAAAATCCAAACGTTTTAGTTGTTCTCCCAGACGCCTTTCATATACAGAAAAAGATAAATTGCAAACCTTATTAGATGATTATTTAAAAAAAGGAATTATACAGCCGAGTGAGTCGGAAAACGCGTCACCAATCGTGTTAGTAAAAAAGAAAACAGGAGATATCCGCTTGTGTATTGACTTTAAAAAACTAAATAAAATTTTAATTAAAGACAATTATCCATTAGCACTTATAGATGACTTACTTGACAAATACATAAGTAAATAAAACTGTGTTCACAAAATTAGATCTTAAAAATGGATACTTTCATGTGTATGTAAACAAAGAATCTATCAAGTACACCTCGTTTGTCACTCCGTTAGGGCAATACGAATTTTTAAGAATGCCAATGGGATTAAAAAATGCTCCAGCAGTGTTTCAACGTTTTGTAAATAAGATATTTTGTGATATGATTAAAGAGAATAAGTTAGTTGTATATATGGACGATATAATGGTCGCCAGCAAGGATCCTAAAATTCAAAACTTAAAGAAATTATTAGAAAAGGCTGAACACAAACTATATGAGATGAGAAATGATGTGATTTATAGGAAATCAAAATCATATTGAAAATTGTCTTAAATGTATTGCCTATTCTCCAAGATCAGGAAAAGAACAAGGTTTCATACATACATTGTATACCTAAAGGCAATAAACCATTTGAATCGATTCACATAGATCATTATAAGCCAGTGAGTGCTGGTAGAGCAAAACAGCATATATTCGTTGTTGTTGATGGTTTTACGAAATTCGTACGTTTATATACGACAAAAACAACTAGTACTAAAGAAGTTTTGTTTTAGAAGCTATAGTAAACCAAAGTGTATTATTTCTGATAAAGGTAATTGTTTTACTTCAAGTAAGTTCGACGAGTTTATAGAAAATTATGGCATTAAACATATTAAAATCGCGACCGGATCTCCACAAGCAAACGGACAGGTAGAAAGAATAAGCCGATGTTTGGGCCCGATGATTGCAAAACTAGTTGATCCTGAGAAGGGATTGCATTGGGATTTAGTGGTAGGACAGGTGGAGTATGCAATGAACAATACACAGCATCGAAGCGTAAAACAACTACCAAGTGTTATGTTATTTGGAACGTCACAATGAGGGCTAATAGTAGATGAATTAAAAGAAAAACTAGAATTGGTAAATCAAGATATCACGCAGAAGAGTTTAACAAAAATCAGAAATGATGCAATTGCGGTTCAAAATAATGCTCAGTCTTACAACAAAGCTTATTATGATAAAAGCAAACGAGAACCAAAAGAGTTTAAGCAAGGTGACCATGTCATGGTAAAAAATTTTGATATAACAGTTGGAACAAAGGACCTTACCGAATAGAAAAAGTTTTAAAAAATGACAGATTTTTACTAAAAGATGTGGAAGGTTTTCAAGTATCTGGTAACCCATATCAGGACGGTTGGAGAATTCAAAATATAAGACACTGGATCAAAAAATAAAAAATCATAAAAGTATTAAATTGATTACTATGTTACTTAATAATAAGAAAAAATATATATAAATGTATAGAAATAAGTTTATGCTACGTGATCAGAAGATCCAAATGTCAGAATGGCCGAGTTGTAGTAGGCTACATATAAATTCCCTTGTCTACTTATAAAACAACCCTATTGTATAATCGATAACCGGTATTATATAGTGATTAAGTGATATCGATATCAACACTGTGATATCGATGACTTCTAAAAAGAGACAACTCGGATACTTCCTTCTTTTCTATAAAGGTCGCAGCGAACGGACGTATAACAAAAGCGGAAAATAATTAAGCCATCCATTGTAATTTGAAAGTGAAACTAATAAAAGAATAAACAATTGTACCTCTTACAATCATTAGGCAGATCGTCATTGCCAATGGTGGCAGACCGAAATACAACTGTCTTTTTGTCTCTGGTTCTGCAGTGTCCTTTATACCAGGATTTTCTTGGGAGATCGATTCTGTGCCATTTGTCTCGATTTTGCGTTTTATCGCCGTCTCTCTAAGCAAGGGAGACAATTTATGGATAGCCCGCTTGTAGGTGCCTCTGGCTGTTTTAACGTCCACCACACGGACGTATGGGGTTAAAGCTGTCAAATCGTTGGGATAGTCTGAGTTTGGCGTTAATGGACAAGAGTTCAGCACTGCTTCAACATTGACAATGATGGTAGACAGTTGTTCAAACGTTAAGTTTGCTGTCGATACGTTTTTCAACAGTAAATGCTTAGCGGACTTTTCCGCAGCTTCCCATAATCCTCCGAAATATGGAGACCGTGGTGGTATGAACTTAAATTGCACTCCTTTTTGGTTGCAAAATTCCTTGATAGTACCTGCTGCCTTTTCTGAGAGTATTGTATCGGTCAGTTCCTTTAGTTGAGTGTTTGCTCCAACAAAGTTTGTTGCATCATCGCATTATAATGTCTGCCACCTTCCTCTGCGCTCAATGAAGCGCAAAGCATACAAATACTGCAATATAAGCTTTGTCGGGAAACTTTGTGATGGATACTGAATGGTCCACAATAGTCTACTCCGGCGTTGAGAAACGGTCTATTCTGAGATACCCGGTGCTCAGGTAAGTAACCCATGACTTGTTTAAAGAACTGAGGCCGGTATTTCGTGCATGCTACACAGAATCACACTTCGAATCATCGGATTTACCGTAATGATGTGGTACTGTTGCCGAGCTATCCCTCGTAGTGCCTCGTGTCCACAATGAAGATTCTCTTCATGAAGTTTCTGCAGTATCATTTTTACCACCGGATCATTATTCGGTAAGAGATATGGATTCCTTGTTTCCGTTGATACTGGTGCTAGTTGTAGCCGAGTTGCTACTCGTATGATTGAATGTTAATCCAGAACTAGTGGCAATGTTGCCACCGTGCTTTTGCGATCCAGCGGTTGATCAGGTCGTTTCTTTAAGTGTCGTACTTCATATGCAAATCCTGTTTCTTGAATTTGCTTGATGATTATTCTTCGTGCTTGGTCCAACTCTTCCAACTCTAACTGAGTCGTTGGTTTCCTGTTCTGCTTGTGACAAAAGCGTATCACATACACCACTATTCGCTGTAGCCGGTAAAATGAATTTCTGTGATTTACCGTATATATCCATTCACTCGTGTTGTTTGCAGTGGCAGACAACATGCTGAATACCTTGGTTTTCTTCTCAGCGGTATCCATCGTTTGCTCTGTAGGCTTAAATGGAGCTGGCTAGCCACGTTGTGGTCCATGCAAAAATAGAGTTCCATACAACCATAATGTATGTGTGCTAAGCTGGGCTGCTGATATGCCTCGAGACAGAACATCAGCTGCGTTGAGCGCTGATGACACAGGATGCCATTGCCTTGGATGTGATACTACATGAATTTTGGTCAACCGATTAGCCACAAACGTGTGGAAATGTGATGCCCGTGAGTTAATCCAAGAGAGTACTACTGTTGAGTCTGACCAGAGAAATGATTCAACACTTTCTGATCCCAATTGGAGATCCTGTCGAACTCTATCTGTGAGTTCAGCTCCAAGCACAGCTGCACATAGTTCCAGCCGTGGTAGTGTCTGCTTTTCAAGGGGAGCCACTCTCGACTTGACGCACAACAATCTGAACGAAATTTGGCCATTTTTATTGGTTGATCGGACATAAACTGCCTCTCCATACGCCTTTTCTTATGCATCAACAAATGTATGTAGTGGGGACCTTGCCCTCAAAAATATGCCTTGGAATTTTCATGAGGTTTAATGCCTGTACATCCTCTTTGTAGGCTTCCCATTGCTTCTCCAAATACGGCGGCAGGTCATCATCCATCTCAATGCGTTCGATAGCAACATGTTAAAGAAACATTTTCGCTCTTGCCACTACCGGTGCGAACAGCCCTAGAGGATCGAAGATTTGATCGACTTCAAATAACACCACTCGTCTGGTTATTTCTTTTGTATGCTTTTGAGCCTTTCCACATAGCTGATCTTCCTTGGGTGCCCATATGATTCCCAATGTTTTCACACTTGTTTGTTCCAGTGTGTCACCGAGATTGATGTCAGCAATCGTGTCTTCCTTTCTGATTTCCTTTAGAATTTGACTGCTATTCGAACACCATTTTCGTAAGTTGAAACCCTTAAGCCTAAGGATTTCTAGAAGCTCTTGTACTATTTGCAGGGCTTCTGATAAACTATCTGCTCCTGTGAGACAATCATCAACATAAAAGTCAGTTTTTAATACTAATGCTCCAGACGACCAGTCACTTCGTCGCTAAATATGCGGCTGATGTGTTTCCATAAGTCACCGTTTTTAAACGATAAAACTTTACTTGTTGACTTGGATCCTTTTTCCACACAATCATCTGATTGAATTGATCGGCAGGGTTTATCCAAACTTGTCGATACATTTTTTCAATATCCGCGTGAACACATATTTGTGTGTCCTGAACCGCAGAAGAATTGAGAAGAGTTGACTCCGTAAAACGGGTCCAGGATATAAAATGTCGTTCAGTGATTTTCCTGATGACGTTTTGCATGATGCATCAAGTACCACTCTTTTCTTGGTGGTGGTACTTTCTGGCTTTAGTACACAGTGATGCAGTATAAAGTAATGGTTCTTAGGAATTTGTTCTACCATTACCTGCTTCATATGTCCAAGGTGTTCATATTTTGACATACATTTTGCATACTCCTTTTTAATGTCAGGGCTCATTCGCCGCTCTAATAACATGAATCTTCTCATGGCTACTTCTCCAAGAGATGACGGCTCTTCAGCAAATGGAAGCTTTACAATTAGTCGATTGTCCGCCGCCGTGTGTAGGATATCGAGGAAGAATTTTTCACAATAGTCTTCCTCCGGACTCCTGTACTTTTTTATTGGCTCTAGTGTGTCTAGCTGCCAGAGATTCCTCTGGATTTGTTATGCCTACCATACATGTGATTGCGGCTGACGTTGACATATTAATTCTGCCAGCAACAATCCATCCAAACTCTGAATTTTTTTATGTTGGACGGTTTCGATTGCCCCGTCTTCTTTCTGGTAGTAGTATAGCATAGTGATCATCAGCTCCCAACAGCATATCAATTTTTCCTGGTTTATCAAAGGTTGGGTCCGCTTATTGAATGTTGTCTGGTAATGTGACTTTCTGCGTTAATTGTTCTGTGGGTTGGTCACCTATTATGTGTGGCAATACAAATGCATCAACTAGCATTGCTTGTATCTTGTTTTATCTTGACCTTACAACCATGCTTTCTCGCGCCTTGCTTATCTGTGGTTGACCACCCACTCCATTTATGTGCACATGAGTCTCGTTAATTTTTAACGATAACTTTTTTACCAGTCTCTCTGAAACGAGATTTACTTGTGAGCCGCTATCCAGGAGTGCTCGAAATTCTCCTCTCCTTTCATTGATCCCTTTTCCCACTACCTTGGCCGTTGGCAACAGGGTGTATTTTCTGCCAATTCCATACGCAGAAACTGCAGAAGCAGAGGTAGTAGCTTGGTTGCCTGTTTCTGAATGCAACATTGTGTTATGTTTTTTATTGCACTTAAAGCATCCCCTCTAAGAGCAATTTTTTCCCGGCTTGAAGCAATTGACACACAATTTGTGTCTCTGCACCCAATTAAGCCGCTCTGCTGCGGATTTGATTTTAAACTTTTCACATTGGAAGAGTTTGTGCTTTGCTTTTTCGCAAAAAGCACACAATGTACTGTTTGTCCCAGATGCTGTTGTGCATGTCATCCTTGGATTTAGTTTTTCAATGTTGCGATTTTCGTTTCTTGGTTTCCCGATCGCCTCTTACGTTAGGAAGCGCTATTCCAAGAATGATAGGAAATCCTTTACTTTTTGCAGATCCCTTGTATTGGATAGAGATTGCTCTTATAGTGCGTGGTTGAATTTTCTTGTCATATGAAACATTATGACAGCATCTGATGATTCCATATTACCGCCTACATTTTTTAAGGTTTGCAATGATTCAAAAATGTTATCTTACAAATTTATTACAGAAGCTGCGTCATTTCCCACATTTGGGTGATCAAACAGCTTTGTTAGTATGGCTGTTACTAGCACTATTTTATTGTTAAATCGTTCCTGCAATATTGACCAAACAGTGTTGTAATTGGCCTCTGTTAATTCCAGGTGCCGTATCAATCTCTCTGCTTCCCCAAAGAGATTTGATTTTAAGTACCACATTTTTCCATTTCAAATTTTGGAATGGGAATTTTGGGTAGTTGCAATGATTGTATCGATTGCAATACAGGCCCTGGTTGTATCACTACATTGTCTGCTGCTGCCACACAGAAGTTCAGCATTGTATTTTCTGCGGCCACAAATGTAGTTATATTATATCCGGCTTCGGCTGGATTTTCAGCTAGATGCTAATGCATCAACAAATGTATGCAGTTCCTTTGTAGTGGGGACCTTGCCATCAAAAATATGCCTTGGAGTTTTCATGTGGCTTAATGCCTGTACATCCTCTCGGTAAGCTTCCCATTGCTTCTCCAAATACGGCGGCAGGTCACCATCCATCTCAATTCGTTCGGTAGCAACATGTTGAAGAAACATTTTCTCGCTTACCACTAATTGAACTTCTTTGGGAGACCATATGGTTCCCAATGTTTTCACACTTGTTTGTTCCAGGTGTCACCGAGATTGATGTCAGCAATCGTATCTTCCTTTGGAATATCCTTTAGAATTTGACTGCTATTTGTACACGATTTTCGTAAGTTGAAACCATTAGGTCTCAGGATTTCTAGGAGCTCTTGTCTTATTTGCAGGGCTTTTGGTAAACTATGTTTCCTGAACCGCAAAAGAATTGAGAAGAGTTGACTCCGTAAAACGGGTCCAGGATATAAAATGTCGTTCAGTGATTTTCCTGATGACGTTTTGCATGATGCATCAAATACCACTCTTTGCTTGGTGGTGGTACTTTCTGGCTTTAGTACACATTGATGCGGTTTAAAGTAATGGTGCTTGGGAATTTGTTCTACCATTACCTGCTTCATATGTCCAAGCTGTTCATATTCTGACATAAATTATACATACTTTTCTTTATGTCAGGGCTCATTCGCCGCTCTAACGACATGAATCTTCTTATGGCTACTTCCCGAGATTCTCGAAGAGATGACGCCTCTTCAGCAAATGGAAGCTTTACAATTAGTCGATTGTCCGCCGCCGTGTGTAGGTTATCGAGGAAGAATTTTCACAATACTCTTCCTCCGGACTCCTGTAGCTTTTCATTGGCTCTAGTGTGTCTAGCTTCCAGAATCTTTCTAGAGATTCCTCTGGATTCGTCATGCCTACCATTAATGTGATTGCAGCTGACGTTGACATATTAATTCTGCCAGCAACAATCCATCCAAACTCTAAATTTTGTGATGTTGTTGTAATAGCATAGTGATCATAAGCTCCCAACGGCATATAAATTTTTCCTGGTTTATCAAATGTTGGGTCTGTTGTCTGGTAATCTGACTTTCCGCGTTATTTGTTCTGTGGGTTGGTCACCTATTGTGTGGCAATACAAATGCCTCAACTAGCATTGCGAACTTGTTGTATCTTGATCTTACAACCAAGCTTACTCGCGGCTTACTTATCTGTGGTTAACCACCCACTCCATTCGTGTGCACATGAGTCTCGTTAATTTTTAACGATAACTTCTTTACCAGTCTCTCTGAGACGAGATTTACTTGTGAGCCGCTATCCACGAATGCTCGAAATCCTCCTTTCCTTTTATTGATCCCTTTTACCACTACCTTGGCCGTTGCGAACAGGGTGTATTTTCTGCCAATTCCATAGGCAGAAGCTGCAGAAGCAGATGTAGCAATCTGGTTGCCTGTTTCTTAATGCAATATTGTGTTATGTTTTTTTATTGCATTTAAAGCATCCCCTCCAAGAGCAATTTTTTGCCATATGGTCCGGCTTGAACAGAATTTGGCAATTGACACAGAATATGTCTCTGCACCCAATTAAGCCGCTCTTCTGCGAATTTGATTTTGATTTTTTCACATTGGAAGAGTTCGTGCTTTGCTAGGTACTGTTTGACCCAATGGATTTCTTCAATTTGCGTCCATTGTTTGTCGACTACCGATTTGTAATTCATCTTTTCTTCAGGCATTATTTGTCTTAATGTCCTGGACAATAAATCCAGCTGCGCCGTTTGCTTGCGAATCAGTGGTTTGAACATGACTCGCTCTTCCCTTGGTTGGCGAGCTTTCCTGTCTAGATGTGTCTTTGCCAAATGGTCCTTCCAATCTTCCTTTGTATTAGTTACAACCGCCTTCATTTTGTTGAAATAGTCCGTTACAAAGTAGTCATCTTCTGTTGGCACGTTATTTAATCTGTCCATTAGCTCCTGATGACTTTTCTTGAAGTTCTCCCACATGTATTCAGGAGCTCAAGTTTCTCCTCGAAATAAGATGGCTTCGTTTTCCTGGCGATAGAATCCTTTTTGCTATTCCCAATGAAGGCCTGAATTGCCTCTCCTCTTTCTGTCTGCTGCTTATAACACTCCTCCATGTTCTTTTATGTTCTTATGTACTTACTTATTTGTACTATTACTTGATTCGATGGGAGTTTATTTATTTTGTCAAAGACAGAGAAGTGTAGTGTTTAACAATAGTTGATTTTTATTTCCAATATACCTACTCTTTTACACTGATGAACGTTACGACAGTGAAAACAATTTCATTTCAGTTTCTTTTATTTGTTATATTCAAAAACTGCTGACTGATACCAAAACACGTGCGTACTACCTGGGTTACTGACCGAGTGCACTAGGTCAGAGATTGCTGACGTCAAAATTTTTTAAGGGAGTGCAACAGAGTTGAAAAAATTTTGTTTTATATAAAAATAATTGTATGATTTGGTCGCCTTGTTGACACAAATCGTTGTTAAATGGTTTTGGACAAAGTGATCGCCTAGTTGATCAATTTTTATTCAATCGGTATGCCCTGCTACTCTGTTGCGGAAGACCAGCTCCTAGTTTTCCAATGAATTGTTTTTAGTCGCCAAGTTGGCTACGCAATGATTGCCAAGTTAATCAATTGCGATGTTTTTTTAAGTCGGGACCCCATTTGATGTGGACCCAGATTGATGTGGACTGTTCATCAATTCGTGCCCTCGCTTAGGATTGTTCTGTGTCCAAAGCGTACAAAGAAAGTAGTCGTCTAGTTGACCAGTTTCCTTGTTGTTTAGAGTTTGGTCGCCTGATTTGACCAAATATTCTCCTTGATGACGGTTTCACCAAGTCTGTTACTTTTTCAACTTGGAGCCGCCTATGTCGGGGTCACCAAAATGTTCAATGAAAGGCGTTAGTATTTCTTGAATTAATTAAATGTTTATTTATATTATATATATTATATATATATAAATAGGCACTAGCACATAAACCAGTGACTCAAGGTTGTCGAAACCAACACATAAATTGGGTGGACTTCGGAGTGAGAGTACAAAGGTAGAGATGGGGCCCAAAGACACAGAGATGCACACCCGATGTAGGTTCATTTGGTATCTGATCTTACTAAGAATAATGCATTTCTTTTATAGTAAAAATAGAGAGCTCACCAATGCATAGTTTAACATAGTGTTAGGTCCGCAAAATACGTCTTTATTGATAATCGCTAACCATAGCAGCTTAATTAACTAGGTCTTAATTGTTACTGTTGACCATATCAGGTCTACGTATGACTGATGAGCCATCGATATCTATAATCGGGTTACATACTTATTTTGCCATACATTTCCATTTGTTCTATATCAAATATAATTGTTATAATTATAATATATATATTATAATATAATTATAATATAATTGTTAATGTTATATTATTTTATAAAATCTAAACACCAACAATAGTCGTTATTTAAATTGTGTCGTGTCAATGATCGTACTCCATAGATGAAATTTTCCATTCTCATACCTTGTTTTGTACCATCGAAATTAATTCGCCATGTCTGGATAATGCTAGACGCTTTGGTCAAATCCTGCACTATCCTTATTTGCTGACTGTTTAGCCGAATTAATATATTTCGTTATTTCGAACTGCGAATTCGCATTAAAAGCATTCTATGAAGGTGGGCAATCAAGTCCACTTTCTTCTTGTTTCTGTTGTGAGAGTTAATACTAACTCCGGGTTTGCTGCCATGTTTAACTCTGCCTCTGCCTCTGTAATGTTTAGTAGCTGATTTTTTTGACATTTTCGTGAGAAGTATTAACACTTGCTGATCCTGTTGCTAGTGAATGAAATTCTGCTGCTAAAGTGTTGTTGGAGAATGTTAGCTGTAAGGGCATACAACTAGGCGCACATTTCGGATAGGTTGCAGTTGTCTTCAGATGGTCAAGATGACATTCCTTGTGAAATCTTTGTTTGCATGAAGCGTTTGCTATCAATTCCGTCGCACTTATTTCCTCATTACATATACCACAAAATGGATCTTCTATTGCCGCTTGGGCTATATTTTCATTACTGTGTTTCTTATTAAGTGTACCAAACATATGCTGCTACACAAATGCAGCAGGTCCATTCCATTTCTACTTAATGGACTAAGAAAAATAATAAAATATAAAATCAATAAATAAAATAATAATAACAAAAAAAAGCAGAACACACACACACACAAAAATAAATAACCAATTGAAAAAAAGTCACGTGCTGATGACTAGCACCGAACCGTCACATCCAGAGGACTTGGATTTCCTGACGGCTGTACCTACCGTACAAAGGGACGCACCCCTCCTCGAAGAGGTATTAGAGGCGAGTCCAAACAATTGACCACGCCCACTCACGATAGTTGAGTACCGGGCTCGCCAAGAGAAGCGAAAGGAAGACCCCAAAAAGAAGTCGAGAGGAGGAAAATACGCCAGGCTAAGGCGTGAAAGGAAGCTCCTCCAGGACCTCCGCCACACAGGACTTGACGACAAGGACCGACAGCACTACACAGAGTGCCTCATGAACAACACGGACCAACTTTGCCAAAGAGCGAAGACACGCAAGGAGTAAATAATTCCCTTGCCTTAATTATAATTGAAATTCTATAATATTAAGCATAAACATGTACTAGCTTACACTTGTTGCACAGTACACTTACTAACCAACCATTGATAGGCTATTATTAAAACATTGTTCAAGTTGTAAAACTACGCATGTCTATTCTTTTATCTTTCCACGTCTCTGGCTCACTATGCAAAACACAGTTGAGATAATTTTTCTTTCTTTCAAAATTTTTGAGTTATATAAAAATAATAAAAAAAAAAATATAACAACCGAATCCATGAAAATTTTTTCTCAAACTAATAGAAAACAGGTCTAAACAACCAAGAAGCAAATTTTTTTTGCTAGTAAGATGGGTTCTCATGAATCCAAAATAGATCGCCCAACGGCTCATGTCGTTAACAGCGTGAAAATAGTAGATCACAGGAAAAATTTAGAAGAAATAGGGATATTGTTGTTAGCTATCCTAATATTAGTAGCCTTAAATCTGGCTTTGAAATTATATGCAATGCATAATAAAATAATTATGAAAAAATATCAAGTAGAGCAGATGGCCTAAATACAGTGTAAAAATAAATCGAGTAGATCTTCAATATTTGAACAAATACGTTCCATTTTTAGACTTCCTCTTTATCAGAGGTGAAACCAATCCAAAATATAAAGAAATCAAATACTGGATTGTGCATAATAGAAAATTTAAATCAGGGATATCCTACTTCATAGAAAGATCCATAGTAGAAGCCTACATAACCTATTCAAGCAACCCATGGAGACAATTAATCTCTCAAGGAATTAAAAAAAAAAAAAAGAGAGTATACATTTTTTTCAACCCAATTCCGTGACATGAACAAACTAACAGCAAAGTTCGTAGACAGTAGTACAGCAGAAACAGGACAGGCGAACCCTGTCATGCACTACCATCAATACAATATAAATGGACAAAATAACTACCGAGGTAGAGGTAATTACCAAAATAACGGGTATAGGAATAATAATAATAATACAGGTGGATATCGTGGTAACTGACGATACAATAACCAAGGAAGAAATAATTCCAACCGAAACAGCTCGAACCGAGGTAATTCCAACCGAGGTAGTTCCAATAACGGAAGTGGTGATGTACGAATTACTTAAAGTAATTCGGAAAACCAATAGATGCCTGCAGACATTCAGAAGAAACTGTAAATGTATACACATTCAATCTTAGCCTTAGTATTTTCATCAAAGTCAAAAATGAAAATACATACAAGACATACACTTTCTTGTTAGATACAGGTGCAGACATATCAATAATAAAAGAAAAAACAGATACCTTTGAACATATACATTTTAATTGCCAATTAGATTCCAGTGAACCAAACGATTCACTAACATAAATACCAAATAATTTAGATTTTCCCATAAACATCCCAATATTACACACCTGCGACAGCAATACCACAATTCTCCCAGCAAGATCTGACGTAATCCGACAAATAAATATACCAAACGAAAATACAAATATCGTCATCTTAAATCAAGAAGTCGAAAAAGGGATATTCATTGGAAATTTGATCTCAAGTCCGAATCAAAAATTTGTCCCAATTTTAAACACAACAAAAAAGAGTAAAAATTTTAAATTTAAAAAACGTAAAGTATGAACCAATGAAGAATAGTGAAATAGTACAGAAAACTGATGACCAAAGAAGTCAATCAGTAAAGCAAAAACTGAAGCCAAACTTCCCACCTATGTTCAAAAACGTACTAGAAGAGCTCTGCACCAAGTGTACAGATATATTTGGTTTATAAATCGAACCAATTACAACGAATAATCTTTACAAACAAGAACTAAGATTGAACGACAACCAGCCAGTATACACAAAAAATTACAGAATACCACACACGCATAAAGGAGAAATAACGATACAAGTCGATAAACTCATTAGAGATAAAACAGCTGAACCATCGGTGTCCGAGTATAAAAGCCCGTTACTACTTCTGCCGAAAAAGGGTTTACCAGGATCAGAAAAGAAACGATGGCAATTGGTAATAGACTATCGTTAAAAAAACAAAACATTGTTATCCGATAAATTCCCATTACCAAGAATAGACGATATTCTTGATCAACTAGGCAGAGCCAAATATTTTTCATGTCTAGATTTAATGTCCGGTTTTCATTAAATAGAACTAGAAGACAAATCGCGAAGCATTACGTCATTTTCCACCAGCAATGGATCTTATCAGTTTACTAGATTACCGTATGGTCTGAAAACAGCACCCAATTCTTTTCAAAGAATGATGACAATTGCTTTCTCTGGATTAAATCCGTCACAAGCATTCCTTTACATGGATGACTTAATAGTCATCGGCTGTTCTGAGAAACACATGCTCAACAGCAATTTGATGACAATTGCTTTCTCTGGATTAAATCCGTCACAAGCATTCCTTTACATGGATGACTTAATAGTCATCGGCTGTTCTGAGAAACACGTGCTCAAAAACCTAAAGGATATTTTTGACATATGCAGAAAACACAACCTAAAACTGCATCCAGAAAAATGTTCTTCATGCACGAAGTGACATTCTTGGGTCACAAATGTACCGACAAAGGAATGCCAGATGACACCAAATATGACGTCATTGAAAAATACCCAGTACCAACAGATGCTGATAGTGCTAGAAGATTCGTAGCCTTTTGCAACTATTACAGACGTTTTATTAAAAACTTCGCAGAACATGCACGTCCGATAACACAACTATGTAAGGAAAACGTAGAATTTGTTTGGTCTGAAGAATGCCAAAAAGGATTTGAATATCTGAAAAAAGCCTTAATAGAATCCACACTGCTGCAGTATCCAGATTTTAGCAAAGAATTTCGCATAATAACAGATGCTAGCTAATATGCATGTGGAGCAGCACTAACTCAAACTTATAGCGATAAGCAGTTGCCAGTAGCATATCCGTCCCGTTCGTTCACTAAAGGTGAAAGTAATAAAAGTACTACTGAGAAAGAACTAGCTGCGTTACACTGGGCTATTACACACTTTCGCCCATATATATATGGCAAACACTTCAGAGTCAAAACAGATCATAGACCACAGACCATATAATAAATCCGAGCTCAAAATTAACAAGAATGAGACTTGATCTAGAGGAATATGAGTTAACAGTAGAAAATCTAAAGGGAAAAGATACTTTTGTTGCGGATGCATTATCCCGCATTACAATACAGGATCTAAAAGACACAAAAGCAAATGTCCTGAAAGTCACTACCAGGCAGCTAAGTAGACAAAATAATCTCTGTACAGATGATAAAAATCAAAATACAATTAGGCACGTTCCTAATGATGCTTCTAAGCCTAAAATACATGAAGTACTCTGCAATGATGAAGTACGAAAAGTAGTGACCTTGCGCATAACACACGATTTATGTTTCCTCAAACATGGAAAGAAAGTTATAGCAAGAATTGAGATTGGAGATGTGTACACCAATGGAAATCTAAAATTAGGTCAGTTTTTTCAAACAACTCAAATTGGCACCGAGTGAAACGATCTTTGAAACATTTTCAATAGAATCTTTTAAAGAAATGGGCAATAAAATATTAAAAACATTAAGAGTAGCGCTACTCCAACCGGTGACCATTACAGAAAAAGATAAAGAAGCAATATTGTCTACATACCATGATGATCCGATACAGGGTGGCCATACAGGCATCACAAAAATTTGGCCAAAGTAAAAAGACATTATTGTTGGAAAAACATGACACGTCATGTAAAAGACTACATTAATAAATGTGAAAAATGCCTAAAGTCAAAAACGACAAAGCACATAAAAACACACTTAGTTATTACAGAAACCCCCAGACATGCTTTTGATAGGGTAATAGTAGACACCATTACCAAAATCCGAAAATGGTAACGAATATGCAGTCACTATAATATGTGACTTGACGAAATACCTAGTAGCAATCCCAGTTCCCAATAAAAGCGCTACAACAATCGCGAAAGCTATTTTTGAATCAGTCATTCTGAAGTACGGTCCAATGAAGACGTTCATTACGGACATGGGAACAGAATACAAAAATTCAATAATAAATGACTTGTGCAAATATTTAAAAATAGACAACATTACGTCTACTGCACACCACCACCAGACCTTGGGTACCGTTGAAAGAAGTCATAGGACATTCAATGAGTACACTCGATCATATATATCAGTAGATAAAACTGATTGGGACATATGGTTACAATATTTTGTGTACTGTTTTAACACAACCCCATCAGTAACTCACAAATACAATCCCTATGAACTTGTATTTGGTAAACAAAATAATTTACCAATCCATTTTAATAAGTCAGCAGATTTTAAAATAGAAATAGGAGATAAAGTTTTCTTAAAAAACAAAGCTGGTCATAAGCTTGATTCAGCCTATATAGGACCGTTCGAAGTTAAAGAAACATCTAAATACAACAACATAAAAATTGGAACAATAAAAATAAGATACAATTTGTACAGTAGGTTTAGTAGTTGAATCCATTAAAAAATTTTATATATTTCTTTTTTTTTTTTTTTTTTAATTATTTATTTATTTTTTTTATACCCTTGCAAAAAGGGTATATTAATTTTGGTCAGAAGTGTGCAACGCATAGAACGAAGCATCTCCGACCATACAAAGTATATATATTCTTGATCAGCACGACGAGACGAGTTCAACTAGCCATGTCCGTCCGTCCGTCCGTCCGTCCGTCTGGATCAACGCAAACTCCTCCTAGACCGTAAGAGCTACAGAGCTGAAATTTTGCACGTAGGCTTGTATATACAAGCGTTGTATATCTCGGATTCAGCCGGATCGGACCACTATATCATATAGCTCCCATACAAACCCCAAAGTCACGAACAGTGACTTTTCTCAATAACTTCGTTATTTTCTATGCTATTATCGTGAAACTTAATATTAGAGAGTTTACTACGCCTATAAGCGACTATGCCAAATTTGATCAAGATCGGGTGACTATATCATATAGCTCCCATACAAACGGCCAAGTCACGAACAGTGACTTTCTCAATAACTTCGTTATTTTCTAAGCTATTGTCGTGAAACTTAATATTAGAGAGTTTACTACGCCTATAAGCGACTATGCCAAATTTGAGCAAGATCAGGTGACTATATCATATAGCTCCCATAGGAACGATTGGTCGAAAACAGTGACTTTTGTAAATAACTTCGTTACTTTTAACGCAATTGCTTTTAAATTAAACATTTCTTAATTTAATATATATGTTAATGACTGTGCCGAATTTGATAAAGATTGGGTGACTATATCATATAGCTCCCATAGGAACGATCGGTGGAAAACAGTGACTTTGATCAATATCTTCGTTATTTCCCATGATTGTAGGCCTTTCTTTCTCAAGCTTAAGCCTTTTTAGATAAAACGTTCTTCCACATTGATGGCTAATAGGTAAGGATAGAGTTACCAAAAAAGTTGCAAGGGTATACAAACTTTGAGGCGGTCGAAGTTAGCCTTGGCCCTCTGTTTTTTTTTATTATTTGTGCAGGTTTTTAACCTATTAAGGATAAATAAAATAAAACAAAAATAAAATAAAAAAAAAAAACAAAAAGATATATATAAAATATTTTTATGGACAACTCTCCCTCTCTTTTGTAGCTGTCGCCTAAGTCGCAGCATAGGAAAATATATGTAACAATAGGTTAAGCAAAAGAATATTTTTGGAATAATAATCAATCTGAATATTACCACCAAACTGAACTGACGTGATCACTTCTTTAAACTTTAACTAAGTGGAACCCGGTCTTTACACTAATAAATTAATTCAACCAATTTTTATCAACGTTTAGCTACTTAGTTTTTGATTTCTTTAGTGTTTTGCTCCCACCCGCGCTTTCAGTTTACAGTTTGATTTTGTTTGTGTGGTTGATCGGACAAGTTTTTGTTGTTGTGTGTTTTAATACAGAAAATATTCTCTTCTTTTCTCTTTTCTTTTTCGGATACATATTGCTGTGAGCTTTTGCTTCGGTTTGTTTTTTAAGTCCTTTTTTAAATAAATCCATTTTATTTACAATTTAATGTATAATTAGAATTAGTTTTTGATAATTCAACGGTATTAAATGTATACAGGACCTTAATACATTTAATACCGTTGAATTGCTGCTGCAAATATAATTGCAATAATCCCTGCAAGACCAGTGAAGACTATCTTCACTGTTGGCTGTGTGACAATGTACTATACTTTAATTATGCTAGTTATACAGTTAATGGTACTGCACAGGGTGGCGGCCATAAATGGTGCTGTGATTCGTGTCGCGGCTTGGAGCTCGAGCTGCGAGGTTTTCTGAAACTGACTGGGGATGCATTAAAAACCCTGTCAGCTGGCGTTTATAAGTTCCAAGAGGAGCTTTTGGCGATGGGGGTTCAATTCAGAAGTTTGAAACTTTTGAGTGAATTACCGACGCGAAAGAGGTCCATGTCCCAGGGTGTGTCTCTCAGTCCGTCGGCACCTCGATCTTTACCTTTTCGGGCTTCCCACAATGACCCGATTTCACCGAATGCACAGCAGGTGTGATGGCTGCCTCAATTGCTGCTGCATCTGCTGCTGTTGCTACTGTTTTGCCTGACAAGTCAAAAACTAGTTTAGCTTTCTTCAGGCCTATTAGAACGTACTGGGACTAAAGCTAAAACTCTCTAGAATCTATGAAAATAGTTAAGCTTTTGAATTTCATATTCCTGCCTTTAATGAAACTTGACTGAAGCCTGATATTGGTGATGCTTCAATTTTCACTTCAAAATATTTAACATACAGACATGATCGGACTATCCGTAATGGTGGTGGTGTTTTGATCGCTGTTGATTCAGCGTTTTCGTTTGAAATTGTACAGTCTTCCAATCAGGAAAAAAAATTATTCGTTATCCACAATCGTTTCCATTATCCCCAACGGAACTACCTTTCAGTATTGCTTCATCGGGGGAAATTCCACCTATGTCGGGGTTCGAACTCGAGCACAACAGAATTGTAGTTTTAGTAGGTCTCCATTGAGCCACCTCCAATCAGGAGATTGAATTGGTTTGTGTTAAAATTTCTTTAAATTCTTTTTCTGCCTATATTCAGTCCGACTTGGCACTATACATTTACAATTTGGAAGCTATTCAACTTATTTCCTCATATCTCTCGGACAAAGACTTGCTCGTTGTTTTGGGATATTTTAATTTACCTGAGATTGCCTGGACCCTTTTCTATTATTCTTTATTACTGCTGCCCTCCTCGTCACATTGTTTCATAGATGGTCTGCTTGAGTTGTCCCTAACTCAAATAAATCATGTGCGGAATAGTCGTGACAGATCACTAGATCAGGTATTTGCGTTAAATTCTTCCAACTGCGATGTTTCCAGGGCTGATGCTTAGACAATCCCCTGATCCCTGAAGACAACTTTCATCCAACTCTGGATGTAACTATTGACCTTCCTCTTATGGTTATGTCTCAATATAATAACTCGATGCCTCCAACCCGATGTTTTCGCAAGACAAACTTTAATAAACCTAAAAAACTGTTGTTAACTAATGATTGGTCATATCTGTATACTTGCACGGATATGGACTCTGCCATTTCTGTCTTCTATAAAACTCTTGAGTCGTTCTTCGATGTTTGTATCCCGCGTGTGACCCAAAAATGGTCTGATAGACCTCCTTGGTTCTCACGTGAGTGGAAGAACGTAAAATCAAGATGCTATAAAAGATTTTAAAAATCCGGTAAAGAATCGGATTTTTCCATTTATGTGGTTTTCGATCAAATTTTATGGTGCTGAAATCACAATGTTATAAGGATTATCTTCAGCGATGTAGACTTAGGTATTCTTTGTCAACGTAAAACGCAAAATATCAGTGCACCCTTCTTACTTGTCTTTCGAAAACAATAAAGCAGACACTGATCAGGCAATTGCCGATATGTTTGCAGATTTCTTCTTTGTTTGATTGGATTCTTCAATATCTTTATAAACGTACACAAAAGGTCCTCTTTAAGTCTTCATTTTCTAAGCCCATTAAATTGTCCTCTGGAGTAGTCTGGTAGTCATTTGGGTCCATTGCTATTTACACTTTTTATAAATGATCTTCCATTGGAAGTGACACATTCTCGTGTGCTTATGTACGCAGATGATGTTAAGCTTTACCTCAGTTTTAAAGACACATCGTATTTTTGCCTGCTTCAATCCGATCTTAATGACCTTCAGAGTTGGTGAGAAAGCAACCTATTAAACTTCAACGGCTCTAAATGGAAAGTTATGTCTTTTTATAGATGCACTCCATACTTAGTACGGATCTTGCATATGGTCACCTCAATATGAGACGTACAAACGTAAAATTGAATCTGTGCAAAAGCAGATTCTGCTGTTTGCTCTTCGCGGTCTAAATTGGGATCGCAATGTAAATTTGCTATCATACTCCAGTAGGTTTCTTTTAATCAATCTTCCTTCTTTAATTAATTGTAAAGTAATGCTATCTTTATTCACAAACTTTTAATAGTTGAAATAGACTTTAATAAGCTATTGAACCAGTTAAACCTATCTGTACTCCGTAGACCTACTAGAAGTTTTATTCCTCTATCTTTAGAACCTTTGAACCTTTACAATCTTCTTTATCTTGTAATCAGATCAGAAACCTCTCTTTTTATACCTTTGTGGGTATTATTAAATTAAGTAGATGTTTGTAACGCACAAAATGAGACGCTTCCGACCCAAAGAAGTATATATATTCTTGATCAGTATGAGAAGCCGAGTAAATATAGCCATGTCCGTCTGACTGCCCCTCCGTCCGCCCTTCTGAGCAAATCAACTTGACGCCGCCATCTTAAGAACATTTCGTCCGTCCCCACCATCGGTCGGGCGGGAAGTAGACAGCTTTCTGCTTGGGCTCCCGCGAAACAAGCTGTCCTGGTGTCGTGTAGGCCACTTGAACAAGTATATAAAAAACCAGAGGGCGGGGGGCTAACTTTAGTAGGTCTCCATTGAGCCACCTCCAATCAGGAGATTGAATTGGTTTGTGTTAAAATTTCTTTAAATTCTTTTTCTGCCTATATTCAGTCCGACTCGGCACTATACATTTACAATTTGGAAGCTATTCAACTTATTTCCTCATATCTCTCGGACAAAGACTTGCTCGTTGTTTTGGGATATTTTAATTTACCTGAGATTGCCTGGACCCTTTTCTATTATTCTTTATTACTGCTGCCCTCCTCGTCACATTGTTTCATAGATGGTCTGCTTGAGTTGTCCCTAACTCAAATAAATCATGTGCGGAATAGTCGTGACAGATCACTAGATCAGGTATTTGCGTTAAATTCTTCCAACTGCGATGTTTCCAGGGCTGATGCTTAGACAATCCCCTGATCCCTGAAGACAACTTTCATCCAACTCTGGATGTAACTATTGACCTTCCTCTTTTGGTTATGTCTCAATATAATAACTCGATGCCTCCAACCCGATGTTTTCGCAAGACAAACTTTAATAAACCTAAAAAACTGTTGTTAACTAATGATTGGTCATATCTGTATACTTGCACGGATATGGACTCTGCCATTTCTGTCTTCTATAAAACTCTTGAGTCGTTCTTCGATGTTTGTATCCCGCGTGTGACCCAAAAATGGTCTGATAGACCTCCTTGGTTCTCACGTGAGTGGAAGAACGTAAAATCAAGATGCTATAAAAGATTTTAAAAATCCGGTAAAGAATCGGATTTTTCCATTTATGTGGTTTTCGATCAAATTTTATGGTGCTGAAATCACAATGTTATAAGGATTATCTTCAGCGATGTAGACTTAGGTATTCTTTGTCAACGTAAAACGCAAAATATCAGTGCACCCTTCTTACTTGTCTTTCGAAAACAATAAAGCAGACACTGATCAGGCAATTGCCGATATGTTTGCAGATTTCTTCTTTGTTTGATTGGATTCTTCAATATCTTTATAAACGTACACAAAAGGTCCTCTTTAAGTCTTCATTTTCTAAGCCCATTAAATTGTCCTCTGGAGTAGTCTGGTAGTCATTTGGGTCCATTGCTATTTACACTTTTTATAAATGATCTTCCATTGGAAGTGACACATTCTCGTGTGCTTATGTACGCAGATGATGTTAAGCTTTACCTCAGTTTTAAAGACACATCGTATTTTTGCCTGCTTCAATCCGATCTTAATGACCTTCAGAGTTGGTGAGAAAGCAACCTATTAAACTTCAACGGCTCTAAATGGAAAGTTATGTCTTTTTATAGATGCACTCCATACTTAGTACGGATCTTGCATATGGTCACCTCAATATGAGACGTACAAACGTAAAATTGAATCTGTGCAAAAGCAGATTCTGCTGTTTGCTCTTCGCGGTCTAAATTGGGATCGCAATGTAAATTTGCTATCATACTCCAGTAGGTTTCTTTTAATCAATCTTCCTTCTTTAATTAATTGTAAAGTAATGCTATCTTTATTCACAAACTTTTAATAGTTGAAATAGACTTTAATAAGCTATTGAACCAGTTAAACCTATCTGTACTCCGTAGACCTACTAGAAGTTTTATTCCTCTATCTTTAGAACCTTTGAACCTTTACAATCTTCTTTATCTTGTAATCAGATCAGAAACCTCTCTTTTTATACCTTTGTGGGTATTATTAAATTAAGTAGATGTTTGTAACGCACAAAATGAGACGCTTCCGACCCAAAGAAGTATATATATTCTTGATCAGTATGAGAAGCCGAGTAAATATAGCCATGTCCGTCTGACTGCCCCTCCGTCCGCCCTTCTAAGCAAATCAACTTGACGCCGCCATCTTAAGAACATTTCGTCCGTCCCCACCATCGGTCGGGCGGGAAGTAGACAGCTTTCTGCTTGGGCTCCCGCGAAACAAGCTGTCCTGGTGTCGTGTAGGCCACTTGAACAAGTATATAAAAAACCAGAGGGCGGGGGCTAACTTCGACCGCGTCAAAGTTTGTATACCCTTGCAAGGTTTTTCTTACTCTTTCCTTGCCAATGGTTTTTAAAGAGTTTCTTGAAAGTCTAATGTTTGCGAAACGGCTTACAAACCAAAAAACGAAATTATTAATCAGAGTCACTGTTTTCCACCGATGGTTCCTATGGGAGCTATATGATATAGTCACACGACCTTGATCAAATTTGTCAGAGTCGTTTATAAGGTTGTAAGTTTACTAATGATAAAATGCGAATTATTTATGTAAAACGATATCCAATTCGCGGATGTCGAAAGATTTATTTTTTATCGCAGCTAGTGCGTCTAACTTGGTTCAGCGTCACCGGAAGAAGAAGGAGCTTACTTCCAGTGTGGCCTAAGGAGGCCACATTCCGATAGGTTTCACATACTCAATTAATACTTACAAGGGGAACTTCAGGTATGCGAATCACCGATTTGCATGAATTTTGGATATGTTGTAGAATACCCCGTCATTTGAAGCTGTGTGAAATAATTCGGCGCACTATTCACACAGCTTCAAATTACGGGGTATTCTACAACATATCCAAAATTCATCCAAATCGTTGATTCGCATACCTGAAGTTCCCCTTGTAAGTATTAATTGAGTGTGTGAAACCTATCGGAATGTGGCCTTCAACAATCGATACTTAAAATTTGTCGGAAGACTATTCTCCGGACGTCTACCTCTGAGGCATCAACCTCCGCCGTCCTGTCACCCAATCGTTCGATTAGTTAATCTACTACACGCCTCGTTGTTCGATTCCGAATAGGAGTAAGGAAGCTGCAAATTTTGTTGTGGAGTGGACGGAGTTGTTCAATGCAAACTCTATGTTCCTCGGAGAAGACGTAAGGGGTATCTTTTCTCAACAGTCGGGACATCGGATATGCAATCTTGGCGAAACCAGATACAAATCGGTGAAAGTACGAAAAAATGCCTAAGCAGTGCTCTAATTCCTTGCTATCTCTTGGGGTGGGCAAATTACATATCGCCTGAAGATGAGCTGGTTTAGGCGTTATACCGGCAAAATTAGCTAAGTATCCCAAGTACTCTAGTTCTCTATACGCAAAAAGGCATTTTGCCAGCTTAAGGCATAGCCCGGTCACACTTAACGTATACAGTATTTCCTTCAGTATCTCAAGATGGGTTTCAAAGCCACGAGATGCGACCAGGATATCATCCATGTATCCATGTATGTATACCAGTTGACCTCGGTTTATAAATTCCTTAAGGACAAAACACATATTAAAACTGGCCGTCAGAGGTTACAAAGGCAGTATATTTGATTGAATCTGGATGCATTTTCACATGGTGGAATCCGTTCTTCAAGGCCAAGACATGGAAGAACGATTTACCACCCAGATGTTCGATGCAATCATCCGACAGGAGAATCGGATCCCGAAATGATCCCGAACAGTAATTTTGTTAAAGGGGCGGTAATCCACACACTTTCTTGTGGTGTTGTCCTTTTTACGTACAGGGACAATCGCGGCAGCGGAAAGGGAACTACTGTGGCGAATATTGTCAGCTTTTAAGATATCATTACAGATCTCACGCACCTCGATGCGTTCGTGGTGCGAAAAACTGCGGGTACGGGAGAAAATTGGATTTTGGCTACACAGTTCTATTTTCATCTCATAATTCACGGGCTTAACTAAATCTTGGGAAACCTGTACATAAGCAGTGGAAATAGTAGACTTTAAGTCTGCGGCTTTCCCTTCCCGTAAAATGGGCTCTATATCGAACTCTGATTCAGCGACAGAACTCAATGGCATTTATAGCCATAAGTGCATCATTCAGTGTTTCCGGAGGTACAGAAAAAGTTTCTAGAAGGGGAGAATCAGACAACACTTCTGCAGATACAATCCTATTCTTACCGTGCGGTAGTACCGCTATATCTTTTCTCAATATGTCAAATGACTTCAGAACAACAGTGAGTTTCGTATCTATACATTCAGTAGGTTTATTCATAAGTAACATATGTACTCTTCTATATTTCTTTTCCTTAAGTTTACAAAGTCTAATGTTAGTTTTATACAGAAGATCTCTACCAAAAATTATCGGCAGTTCGGTTGCTTTATTCGGCAAAACTTCAAACGTGTGTATTGTCTCAGTACTGAGGAAGCGGACAATACACTGAACTTGACCCAGTGACAGAAGTTGACTACCACGGCAGTTCAATCTACTGGGGCTAAGACGGCAGTGAGGGGGGACTTCAGATTGGCGTAGGAACCTCTTCGGGCTGCCCGAATCGAGAATTTATATATATTTATAAATTTCCTATCTTGTACTTCATCACAAACAAAAGCAACTCTCACCAGTTGTAAATGGTTTAGTCTAACTTCCACATCATTGGCGGCGGCAGTTCCAATCCGAGACGGGCAGCTTTTATAGATGTGGCCCACTATGCCACACTTAAAACAGGAATTAAGCGGTCTGATCGATTTCGGGCATTGGTGTTTATAATGCCCCCATCCCGAGCAGTTGAAGCATCTGGTCTCACTCGTGGCAGGGCCTGAAGATTTGTTTACGGACGACAAGGCAGTTGGCGTTGGCTGCACCTTTACACAGACGCTTTGCTTGGCGGCGGCAGTCTGTACACGGGAGCGCTCGTAGCGTTCCAGGAGGGGCTTAAGCTCAGCCACCGTACGAGCTGAGTACAACATACGACTCTAGTAGAGTTGACCCGCAGACCGTCGATGATAAGGTCGACGAGCTCGTTCTTCGGAATCAGGGCATTCATTGCAATCTCCTGAATTTCCATTGCTAATATCAAGCATTCTTCGCCTTTCCTAATGCGCCGGCCACGCAGAGCGTGGTACACCTCTTCTATACTGCCTGAGCGTCCAAACTCTCGGAGAAGGATGGATTTGAGCTCCCATAGCTCAATAACGCTCAGCTCATTGACCTGCTGTCTCGGTGCTCGGTGTTCGTCCACACTCTGTTGCAGCTTGAGGATCTGCTGCTGCAGTTGTAGCAACTCATGCTGTTTTCGTAGCGTTATCAGATTCTCGTCCAGGCTAGAGGCGGCGGGCAAAGCAGTGGGCACGGCAGCAGCAGACACAGCAATGACGGGCACGGCAGCAGCGGGTACCGCAGCGGCGGGCACAGCAGCGGGCACAGCAGTGGGCATGGCAGTGGCGGACACAGTGTCAGCGTCAACGGCAGCGGCGGGTGTGGAAGCGGACGTATTAGACGCAGTTCGTGTGCCCTGCGTCCCAGCCGATATAGTTTAATCAGGTTTGGCGGCAGGCGACGACAGCGCCGATTCTTCACTGTCTCGTGTGGCGGTGCCTAAGGAAGCGTATAGTCGGCGAATTTGAGCCACTGTGACTGACGACGGTACCTCAACTCCGCTTGCGCGCAGAGCTCTGGTCATCTCCTCTTTGGTGATTCCCATTGTGGAGCTGGTCAGGGCAATTTTTCCTGAAATGATTAAAAATTGTCAAAATGGGTGGCGTGTACAGAAATATGTATATTTCTGAGTGGTCATCCCACTTCTGAGATATAAAATGCGGATTATTTATGTAAAACGATATCCAATTCGCGGATGTCGAAAAATTTATTTTTTATCGCAGCTAGTGCGTCTAACTTGGTTCAGCGTCACCGGAAGAAGAAGGAGCTTACTTCCAGTGTGGCCTAAGGAGGCCACATTCCGATAGGTTTCACATACTCAATTAATACTAACAATAGAAAGTTAGAAATACTAACTTAATACTAACAATCGATACTTAAAATATTGACAGCGATAGATGTTTAACATTAATCAAACATAACGATAGTTCTTAAATAAATGACATCTTACACTGATATTAAAATTCATGACAATAGCTCTGAAAATAGCGAAGTTATTTAGAAAAGTCACTGTTCGTGACTTTGCCGTTGGTATGGAAGCTATATAATATAGTGATCCGATCCGGCTGAATCCGAGATATACAACCCTTGCAGTATATACAAGCCCACATGCACGGTCTAGGAGGGGTTTGCGTTGATCCAGACGGATGGACAGATGGACGGATGGACGGACATGACTATATGAACTCGTCTTGTCGTGCTGATCAAGAATATATATACGAAAATACTTCCTTCTATGCGTTTGTCATTAGCGGACTTATGACGATACTATGCGCAGTACGTTCAAGTGGCCCCTACAACACTAGGACAAAGCCTGTTACGCGCGAGCCCAAGCAGATAACCCAGAACACTCATGGCCTTTGCGACCGTGGTGGAAATATGGAATGTGGAATGTGGAACTTATGGTCCATAAGTACGCCCAAATCATTCATAAAATTTAGGCGATCTGAAGGACTATTGTTTAGAAAATAAGTGACCAGTTGAGGAGAGTTACGAAAAAAGTAATTACCTTACATTTGGTAGTGTTAAGATTTAATAGATTAAACTAGCACCAGGATTGAAAGTTTTTAAGATCAGCTTGTAGCCGACTAAATAAAACTGTATTATTATAAGTAAGACAAAGCTTGACTTCGTCAGCATACATAAGCACACGCGAATGAACAATGACTGCTGGAAGATCGTTAATGAATAGTGTGAAAAACCAGAGGTCCAAGAGGTACACCAGTTGTCACAGGAATGGAATCGGAAAAAGAAGACTTAAAAAGTACCCTCTGTTTTCTATTTGTTAAATATTCTCGAACCCAAGAAAGGAAAAGGGGTGGAAACTCAATGTCGCTCAGCTTAGAAAGTAATAGGGTATGATTAACGGAATCAAAGGCTTTGCTGAAGTCAGTGTATATGACATCAGATTGTTAAGCATTTTTGAACGCCTTGATAATTATAGAGGTAAATTCTAAAAGGTTAGTGGTTGTAGACCTACGTTTCACAAACCCATGTTGGGATGGCGAAATAATAGAGCTGCAAAAATGTTGCAATTGCGAAGTTATAATTTTCTCAAAAGCTTTCGGAATAGCGGACAATTTTGAGATACCCCTGTAGTTAGAGGCTTCGGACTTTTTGCCATTTTTATGCAGAGGAATGATATACGACTCTTTCCAAATAGATGGAAAAGAGGAAGATTGGACAAACAATAGAAATAATTTTAAAATGGGTTTACATAATGCGTTTGCACAGAACCTGAGTACACATCCAGGAAGACCATCTGGCCCCGGAGAATAATTAGGTTTAACTAGTTTTCATCAATCACCGGATTGAAAATGCAATTAGACTTTTCTAAATGATAAGGATACGGACTTGCTCGATATTCCGTTGAGGAATAAGTTGTTTTGAAAAAACTCGCAAACATATCAGGCAATTGCCTGATCAGTGCTCGCTTTTTTATTTTGAAAAGACAAAAAAGATGGGTGCACAGAGGTCTTACGTTTAACAAAATTATAAAATTGTTTAGGATCAATCTTATAGCATTGTGTAATAAGCATCATGAATTTTGAACAAGCGACTGAATACAGAGCATAATCTGTTGAACGACGTGTTTTTTGAAACTTCTTATAATATCGTGTCTTCACATTTTTCAAATTGGATAACTCTTGAGAGAACCAGGGAGGTTTGTTAAGCCTACCAAGAGGCACACAAATATCAAAGAGTGAATTCGAAGTATCATAGAAAAAACGAACAGCTGAGTTCATATCTCTACAATTGTACAGATAAGACCAATCGGTGGTAGTAATGTTTTCATTAAGGCTGGCAAAGTCAGTCTTACGAAAGCACCTAGTTAGAGGTAACTCATTTGAACCAAGTAATGGTGAAAGCAAGGGCAGATCAATTTTTAAATTTAATGTAGGATTAAATTTGTCTTCGTGAAGAACAAATGGTTCAATCCTAGAAACATCACAATAAGAAGAATCCAATACAAAAATAAGATCTAACGATTTTCCATTAGAATTTAAGACAGGATTGACTTGGGATAAAGATTAGCCTAGAAGGCCATCAATAAAGTCATGTGACAAAGAGCGAAGCCACATGGTACATTCATCTGTTGGTGACCATGCTAAAGCGGGTAAATTAAAATCACCTACAACTATGAGCATGTCTTGACTGGAAACTAAAGAGGAGACAAACTGAATTGCCTCTTAATGATTTAAATATACCACCTATGCGAGAAATCCGATCACGTCTGAATATAGAAAAGTTTGTGGAAAAAACCGATGCATCAGCAATATCAGGTTTTAGCCACGTTTCTGTAAAAGCTAGAATGTTGCACACTTCTAACCAAAATTAATGTCAAAAATAAATTAAAAATATGAAAGAAGTTAACTTCGGCTATGCCCTTGCAGTCCTTGACAATAATAGTTTTACATGTTCAAAATTTGTTTTCTGTAACTCAATTCATCAATACACAAACGAATCAATTTTACTCTTTTTACTACAATTCTTCCCTCTTTCCCTAAGCAAAGCAACGCACTCATACACATACAGTTTATGTAGCGTTGCATCTGTGTGTATGCATGTGCTCTGTTGATTTCATAATGACGTGGTAGGCAGCAAGCTGAACCGATTTATATTGACTGTAACTTGTGTTATATTTATCCGATCAGATTCAAATTGGAATCTGACTTTTTATATCTAATACTATCATCGTAGAAAATTTCATGGGGATACTCCAATTTTTATAAAAATGTTTCTTCTAGAGCTATATGATATAGTGGTCCGATCCTGACCACCCGGGTAATAAAAAGCCCACAAAAAAAATTTAATCGTGATAGCTCTTAAGATGGCTGAGTAATATCTTTTTATACCCTTGCAGAGGGTATTATAAAATTGATCAGATGTTTGTAACGCACAGAAGGAGACGTTTCCGACCCCATAAAGTATATATATTCTTAATCAGCTTGAGAAGCTGAGTTGATATAGCCATGTCCGTCTGTCCGTCCGTCTGTGCGTACGCGTTTTACTCAGCCGTCTTAAGAGCTATCGGGTTGAAATTTTGTTTCGGGAGTTTTTATTACCCGGCAAAAATAAAGTATGAAAACCATAAGGATCGGACCACTATATCATATAGCTCTAGAAGAACTAGAAGAAACATTTTCATAAAAATCGAGTATGCTATGAAATTTACATATGTGATAATATGAGAGTAAAATTGTTTTGTTTGTATATTGATGAATTGAGTTGCAGAAAACAAATTTTGAACATGTAAAATTATTATTACCAAGGACTGCAAGGGTATACAAACTTCGGCATAGCCGATGTTAGCTTCTTTGATCAAGAATATATGGGGGTCGGAAATTCTATGCGTTACAAACGTCTGACCAATTTTATTATACCCTCTGTAAGGCTGATGTCAGAGTGGCCGCGATAAGCGATGAGATGCTACAAGCGATGGCATGGCAGAGTGAAAGCTTTCCGCAAAGCGAGAAACCTAGCGAGGGTTCTAATTTTAGTCTCAGTTTCAATCATCGTCGTCATGGATTCAGACGAAGAATTTTTTGCGTCAGCAGCAGTGATAAATGTTGTAATGAAAAAAACCACCGGGATCCATCCACTGAATAGAAACCGTTTAAAAGGAGAGTTTAATAGTTTGTATAAAAATTTAGGCAGTATCCTGACAAATTTTTCAATTATACTCGAATGTCGATCAATACATTCGATCATATTTTGGTACTTGGAGACTTATCTCAATCTCTTTCCAATTCTTTTCAACCACCAGCCGATTGTGGTAATTTTTACATTTTTGGTCCCACAAAACAGAACGACAAAAAATTTCCGTTATTAAGTCCTCAACATTTATGCGCGCACTCGAACTCATTTTAGCAATTGCTTCGTTGGACTGTTTAATTGCATTTGAAAGCAAATACACAAAAATATAAAGTGTTTGCATCAAACTGTTATTAAAGCTTGAGTTGCGCACAAAACATTTTTCAACCAAAAACCAACTATTTTTTAAGCTCAGAACACAACGAAAACACACGTATAACAACAGTTGGATGAAGCGATAAAGCGAGAAAGCGATTCAGAATCGCTTAAAAAATCGTATAAAAATTAATTAACAGATAATTTACAAAAACGGTGTAAAAATGTGGTTTTTATGGGCTTTAGTCTCTTTGAGACAAAATTGACTTGGGACTCGCTGTATACGAGTTGGTCCAATGTACAACGACGTTGGCTGTTACAGTGCTGTATTTGTTTCCTGTAATTTTCAAGCGAAAGCTGCAAATGCCGTGGTTGCTATCTGAGTGCCTGTTTTCAAATTGTGTTGTGATTTTTATCGCGTTTGATACACTCTTTCCATGCTGCTAATTTTGTTTGTGTTTTGATTTCTCACAGTATACACAGCACTTTTTTTTTTGATTGAGTTTTTCGATGTTGCGATTTAAATATAGCAGATCAGTTGTGTTAAACATTAATACATTATCATATCGTATTATCTTTCAATCGCTTTGAAAATAATAAAATTATACCAGATATTCAGACAGACGGTCCAACATGGCTATATAAACTTGACTTGACATTCTGCAAATACGTATGTTAAATGTTTGATGTTCTCCTCCTATGCGTAGCACACTTGTAACTAATAACAATCTCTTTTTGCAAAGGAAACAATACTGGTTATTTAATACATACATTATTTTCTTTTGTTTGCATCTATGCGAAACTGGCCTTATAAAATGCATATTAATTAATTGTATTTTCCAATATTTTTGACAGCACTCGGGCATCAAAAGGCATTATTCTTGAGGAAAATTCTGATGATTTTACTATTGGTGATCTTTATAAAATAAATGGACAGAATGGTATCTTGCAAACATCTTAACCAAAAGATAAATTAATTCTTAACTTATAATATTTATTGTAGAGAATACTGGCAATTATATACCAATGACACCTCTTAAGCCAGGTGAAATACAGAACGCAAAGAAAATCCCAAAGTTGAACTGTTTCAGGTCCCAAAATATGGAAAAAAGCAGCACGCAATATATTTTTCCCGAGCATGCGTTTGAGAAATTTGGAAAGGAATTTGATACAGATTCCGGTAATCAGTAAGTATATCGTGACATACAAAAAAAAAATATTTTTGTAAGTTTTGAATAATTTATTGCTGTTTTTTTCTGTAAGAGCGAATGCCCGTGGGTCAGAAGTGTGCAACGCATTGAAGGAAGCATTTTGATCAGCATGACGGGACGAGTTCATATAGCCATGTCCGTCCGTCCGTCTGTTGTATATGCAGATTCAGCCGAATTTGAAAGCAATCGCGTTAAAAGTAACGAAGTTCGACAAAGTCTCTGTTTTCGACCGATCATTCCTATGGGAGCTATATGATATAGTCACCCGATCTTGATCAAGTTTGGCACAGTAGTGCCTGAGTTTGCGTTGATCCAGACGGACGGACGGACGGACGGACATGGCTATTTGAACTCGTCCCGTCGTGCTGATTAAGAATATATATACTTTGACTTTCTGACCAAAATTAATATACCCTTTTTGCACGGGCATAATAAAATCAGTCTTTGTCGATACATATCAAAAATTTTTATACTATGCACCCGTAAATAGTGAAATTTTATATTAAAGTCGACAAAATGTGTGTATATATATAATTTTGATCAGGATAAACAGCCGAGCCATATCCGTCCGTATGATCACCCAGATATCGAAGACTATAAGAGATAGAACCACCAAATTCGGTATATATGTACATAGATAAATAGTATGTAAATATATCAAGTTAGTTGGAATTTCGGCCACGCACCCAAAATTTATATAAAACTGTTTTTCTAAAAAAATATAAAAGCTGGTATTAAATTTTGTAACTATACTAAATAGTAGGCTGGCAGGGTTCGTTTGATTAAAAATTTGGCATAAAAGTGATTTTCTTAAAAGCTAATAAAGTTAGAGTCACCAAATTTGTAATGTAATCTATGTATATGTAATCTATTTTACCTCTCTCAATTTTTTGACTATCGTTATCAAATTCGGCACACAAGTTAGTCTTGTCCATTTCTACCAACTTATCAGATTTGATAAAAATCGTATTACAAACACGGAGAATATTCGTATAAACGAGATTTACTATGCGGTCGAAAGGTCG
Source organism: Drosophila tropicalis (assembly GCF_018151085.1). Taxonomy (NCBI): domain Eukaryota; kingdom Metazoa; phylum Arthropoda; class Insecta; order Diptera; family Drosophilidae; genus Drosophila; species Drosophila tropicalis. The sequence continues at coordinate 273,034 of NW_027173484.1, forward strand.
GAGTTATACTATAACTCACTTGAACTTAGAAATTAATTTCCAAATTACTGACGTTTTTAAATTTTGCTCCAAGAGATGTTAGGTAATTTAATTTTTATTTTTTGCGAACTTGACATAAAAAAAATTAATGCTGAATGAAAATAAAAAAAATATTAGTATGGTGTTACGCCTCCTGTAGCCTTTAATCTTGAAATACACTTGATCAGCACGACGAAAAGAGTTTAAATAGCCATGTCCCTCCGTCCGTCTGGATGGACCCGATCTTCCATACAAACGGCAAAGTCACAAACAGTGACTTTCCTCAATAACTTTGATTTTTCATAAGATATTTTCGTAAAATTCAGTAGGAAACTACATTGCTATCTATACCGATTACTATATTAAAATAAAATAAATTTATCATTAAACTTCTTAAATTTATAAACATGCTTATTTCAGCCCATTAAAATGGAAAAAAGCTTAGGTACAATTAAACAAACATCAAACAAAATTTTTCAAATGAAATAAGTAACTGGGACAAATTTTTAATTTGTGGCCTAATTTTAAAATTAATGAAGTAAGAAAGTCAACTAGCAGACTTGGGAATACCACACACCAGGTGAAACAAATATTTCAAATTTCGAAAACCAATGTCTAGTAAATTGTTTTAACATGCCTTATACCATGTGCTATCTCGCTCACTCTACAAACACACGAGCACTCTAGCGCCGCCCTTAGCCAACGGTCAATTCTGCCCTTATGGATCGCGTAGTTAAATAAGTTCTTACGCATATTTTGCATGTTTCTAGTCCGATTTCAACAAAACTTGGTAGTTTGGTAGAAATATATAAGATTAATTGTTCTGCAGAATTAGATTGCGATAGTCAAAAAATTGCAGCTGGCAATCAAGTTTTTCTAAATTATGGAGGCGGAAATGGGCGTGGCAAAATAATAAAGTATACAAATCCTGCGCGCATACTAAAAAAATCTACATTTTAATTTTGGTGACTTAAGCTTTGTTAGTTTAAGCTTTGTTTCATTTTTGGGGGGCGAAAGTGGGCGTGTCAAAATTTTTAAATAGTCAATATCTGCGCTTCAATTAACTCTATACATTTACATACTACACGCGTATACATACCATGGTGGCTCTAGCTCTTATAGCCTCCGAGATCTGCGTGTTCATACAGACGGACGGACGGACGAATGGACTGACGGACATGGCTAGATCGACTCGGTTGTTGATCCTGATCAAGAATATACATATATACTTTATAGGGTTGAAGAAGCTTCCTTTTGCCTGTTACATACATTTTGGCGACTTTAATATACCATTTCACCTTATGGGTGTATGGTATAAAAATAAAAACCAACTGAAACATTCTTAAACGATTGAATATGGGAGCTATATGATATAGTCGCCCGATCTTGATAAAATTTGGCACAGTCATTAACAGATATATTAAACTAACAAATGTTTCATTTGAAAGCAATCGCGTAAAAGTAACGAAGTTATTTACAAAAGTCAGTGTTTTCGACCAATCGTTCCTATGGGAGCTATATGATATAGTCGCCCGACTTCGATCAAATTTGGCACAGTAGTTTATAGGCGTAATAAACTCTCTAATATTATATTTCACGATAATAGCACAGAAAATAACGAAGTTATTGAGAAAAGGGACTGTTCGTGACTTTAGGGTTTGTATGGAAGCTATATGATATACAGTATAAGTTAATAATTTCGTTGCTTTCCAATTTATTTAGGTTATTTATTTAGTTAGGTTAATTTATAAGTATTAGACATCTACCGCTTTAGCATTGCGTGTAGTGCCTTTTGAGTTCTTTTTGATACTGCTTTCGCACACGTGGGTGCGGGCTTCAAGCCTATCGAGCTCAAGCTGCTATCAGCTGCAATATACAAGCTTTGTGGGACCAAAGCCTCGAGTGATAACTGTAGAGCTGGATATCACCTGCGAGCTGCGCAAGCTTTGAAGTCTTAAAGCTATATATGATAACTAATTCCCCCTCAATCGGGGACGTCCTCGGTGCCGCAAAAGATGATTAACTTCTCTCCGAGATTGGCCACAAGTGTTTGCGCATAGCTGTGCACATGTGAGTTTTAGGCAGTTTGGTTGAAGCGTTGGTCCAGTAATTCAGGCAATACGCTATCGATTTTGATTTTTGTTGGACTATGGATAATCTTCTACAAAGTGGCTTAAATAATTTTACAAACTAACAAAATTCGTATGAATATAACGATGTGAACTGCTCAACCAGCATGAATTTTTGTTTATCTTTTTTCCTCTTTTCTTTTACTTTTACTCTTTATTTTTCATTCATTTCATTATTTTTTCTCATTTCCTTTTTAGTTTTTTCTCTATAGTGGCTTGCAATATTATGTCTGTTGTGTCCTGGATTCCTCTTTCTAGCTTTAGGCATCTGCCTATTTCGCTCAAGGTGCTGTGAAACCTCTCAACCTGCCCGTTCGAAGAACTATGATCGTGAAAACAGAACACAATAGTATCAGAGTTCAAAGAGCGTTCGTTATCACAATAAATTGTTTTTGTTCGAGGGAATACATTTAACAGCTGTAGAAGGTGTATTTTTACATCCAAAATTGTACGAGAAGCTATCTTTTGTACTATTGCGAATTTAGATAACTTATCCACACATGTCAGAAAATAAGTTGAGTCCGTAGAGAAGATGTCAACATGCAAAAGTTCCCCGACATAAGTTGGAATAGGAGTCTCGCATACCGGGTGTCTCGTTGGATGTCTAGCATACTTGCCCTTCGAACAAATCTTGCAATTTAACGCAACTTCTTTTGCCTTTTTTTCCATTCTAGGAAAAAAATAATCGCGAAGAATTTGTTTGATGTTTTTTTGAGAAGATCTATGAGCTCTATTACGTTCTTGATTAATAATTTCTAGTTGTTCGTTTGGGTTAGCAATATCGGTTACCATTACTTCAGTGTGTCGGAAAACTGTCTTAGGAAAAATCTCCACCAAACGATGCTAATTTTGCCAAGCACAGACAATTCACACTTAATTGCGTTAACTACACCTAACTTCACGCAATCCTGTACAGTGTTAATTAAGTTTTGAAAATCAGTAAATACGATCATATGTCTTAATTTCTTGCCAAACAAAATAGTGTTTTTTTTAGAGTGAGATTTTCCATGTTCGAGAATTATTTGGTTGGCGTAACAGTTGACCGGTCTAGTAACGGATTCTATAGTATTTGAATACGACTCCTCACTATGAATTGTTGCAGCGTCCGAATTTTGATCTTCCTCAGTATAATTTAAATACTGGCGAGACAAAGCATCCGCAACCAAATTATACTTGCCGGGTTTATAGAGAAGTGTTGCATCGAATTCTTCAATAATCGCGTTCCATCTTTGGATTTTAGAATTCGGATTTCGATCCGATATGGCGTAAGTAAGAGGCTTATGATCCGTATAAATCTTAAGACCTTTTACACCGTAAAGGTAATTTCTTAATGATCTGAGAGCCCAAACAATTGCGAGCAACTCTCTCTCGTTGGTCGCATAATGCTCCTCCGCTTTTTGTAGGATTCTCAAGATCATCGTGATGGGCCGGCCATCTTGGGATAAAACTGCTCCCAAGGCATTTGAAGAAGCGTCGGTCGTAAGATCGAATGGCTTTCGAAAATTTGGATATGAGAGCATTACCTCCTCTGAGATCAAAATCTGTTTTAATTTACTGAACGCCTCGCGCTGATTCTCGTCTAATGAAATTACTATTTTTTTTGACTGCGACGCTGGAACACTGCCGTTTTCGCCTCTCCGAATATCTGTTAAGGGTTTAGCTATTTTTGAGTAATCCCTTATAAATCGTCTATAGTATCCGGATAAGCCCAAGAAGGAGCGAAGCGATTTTAGGGTGCGTGGTTCCGGAAAAGCTTTGATTGCTTCCACTTTCTTGGGACAGGTTTTAATCCCACTGCGACTGACTATAAATCCCAAATACTCAACTTCTTCTTCAAAAAATTTAGATTTTTCAAGGGATACTCTCATATTTGAGGTAAAAAGGCTTGATAAAATTAACTCTACATGTTTAAGATGTTCCTCCATTGTTTTTGAAAAAATGATAACGTCATCCATATAAACAAAGCAATATTTCCCGATGTGTTCCCGCAAAACATCATCGATGGCCCTTCGAAATACACTGGGGGCGTTTTTGAGTCCGAAAGGAAGGCGACAAAATTCAAATTTTCCACCGCTAATAGAAAAAGCTGTTTTTTCTCGATCCCGCTCTGCTAGCTCGATTTGGTGAAATCCAGATTTTAGATCAAGTGTTGAAAAATAATTAGAACCGCCCAGATTGGATACAATGACTTCAATGTTTGGAATAGGATACGAATCCTCGATTGTTTTTGCATTTAATTTTTTAAAATCTGTAACCAACCGTTTCTTCCTAATTCCGTTTTCATCGTATCCTTTCTTATCGACAACCAATATAGGATTGTTGTATGGGGATCTCGATGGGATTATTAGGCCGTGGAGCAGTAATTGTATTTCAGTATTGACAAACTCATAGGGTACGGGTATAATTTAGAATGTGTTGGCTCTTCATCTCTTGTTCGTATTGTTGCAACAAAAAAAGCTTTCTGCTCTCTGACGTGACGGTCGTGTTTTTGCATAGCTCCTGAGTTTTTATTAATATTTATTGTTTTTTCTCAATTTTTAATTGTGCTTAGTTTGTTTAAGCTTTCGTTGGTGTTGTTCGCTTGACTCCCTTGTGTTCTATTTCCATAATTCGCCAAATTAATCAGTTTAAACAGTTTTTGTTAGTGATTAGTGTTTGGTGCATTTACATATTTTTTTATTTTTTTTTTCTTTTGTCATTGCTTCTGCAGTTGCTCCCCTCATCGCCCCCATCATACTATCAGTGCTAGTGGCTTTGTTGTTCTCTCTGCTTTGTGCTTGTGCTCAGCTTCTCTCCCGCGTAATCACTTTTGTAAGGCCGCCTCTCAAAGCACGGCTTATAACTGTTCTTGCACTCTCTGTTGTGCTGTGCACTCTAGCTGTCTCTTTGTTTTATTTGTAATTACTGATTATTTATCAATAATAATCTTTGTGCTTTGAATTTAATATTCTATTATATTATATTTCTATATATTCTTATATATATATATTTTTTTTGCCTTTCTTTCGGCTTTTCAATGGCTTGTTGTCTACGTAATTGCAAATATTCTGATCGTTTTGATGATCAGTATAGAGCAATATCTTGTTGGCTCTGCGATAATCTTATTCACTTAAAATGTGCTGGCCTCAATGGCCGCGACTACGACAAATTTTCTGGTTTGTCTGTGTCTAAGCCTGAGCTTGGCTTAATGCGCTGGACTTGCCCATCTTGTGCCAGCCAGCAGCTTGATTTTAGCCGTATGTATAGGGATCTTCGTTTAAGGTTTCTTTCTTTAAACAAACTGGCCAAACAGCTGTCAAACGAGTGTGACTCTAGCGTTCAATTATTGTCGCAATTCAAGTTTGTTCCACCTTCTGAGAAATTGCACAAGAAATGTACCCTTGAGTTGCCTCGTAAGCAGTCGCCAGCTCTCTCTATTACTTCCTCTCCGATTTTACTTTCGCCTACACCATCTTCTTGTCCCTCTTTATGCTCTTCTTTTCAGATTGAAGTACCCATTACAAGCCCTGGTGTACCTCAATCTATCCCTCACGGGAACTCTGATCAATCACAGGATCATGCTGGCTTTCAATCACTTGCGGATCCCAATGCTCCGCCGCCTCCACTAACTGTAGTGCCTCATCGCAAACAATTATTTATCTCTAGGCTTGCTCCAGATACTTCTGAGTCGTCTGTAGCAGCTTACATTGGTAATATTTGCCCTGCTAAGGTTTTAATTCAAAAGTTTAAGTTTTGTAGGCCTCGCGAAATCTCCTCTTTTAAAATTACAGTACCAAATGAGTATTTCTCAGCTATGGTTGACCCTAATTTTTGGACAGAGGGCCTAGTTGTACACGAGTTCGCGACCAATAAGCGCTCCCGTCCGTTGCCTGTCCACCTTCCTAATTTATCTTCTGCTTCAAAAAACTAATAACGTCTAGTCTTTGCATTCATTATCAAAATGTAAGAGGACTTCTTACCAAGCTCTCGAACCTGTTCTCTGATAGCCAAACCTTTTCGGCTGACATATTTCTCTGAAACTTGGCTTAACTCCTCTGTTTTAGATAATGAAATTCTTTCTAATAACTTTATTTCTTATAGGCTTGATCGTGTTGGTCGTCGTGGCGGTGGAGTACTCATTGCTGTCAACTCGAATCTGTCTTCAAGTGTGGTGCCGATTGATTTTCCCTTAGGTGTTGAGTTTATTTGCGTCGACGTTACATGTTCTAACTTTAGCCTATACATCTCTTGTTCATATATTCCTCCAGCTTCTGATATCATGATCTACGTGCACCATGCTGATGCTTTACGAACTATTTTTGGTCGTCTTAAAGATCGTGATGTTCTTATAGTTTTAGGTGATTTTAACTTGCCTAATATTTCTTGGCTTGTTGATGATAATCTATCTTTCTTAATTCCTTCATCTCAACATGTTTTTCTTGATAGCCTACTTGAATGTCCACTATATCAGTTGAATTCTTTCCTTAACTGTTCTAAAAGAATCCTTGATCTTGTTTTTGTCTCTGATCCCACTGTTAGTGCTGTATCGCAAACACAGCCACTAGTGAAACCTGAAGATCCTTATCATCCTACCATTGAAGTTACTATTTCTTACAATTCCGTTACTAATTTATTTAAAAACATCTCAAATTCTCGTCGTAGATGTTTTCGTAAAACAAATTTCAATCTTCTTAACAGCCTTATTTTCTCTTTTGATTGGTCGTTTCTATTTGAGTGCTGCGATATAGATTGTGCAGTGAAGTTTCCAGCTCGCCAGTCTGGACACGTAGGCTCTCTAATCTTCGTAACAGTAAATCGAGATATTTTAAAAGATTTAAAAAAAACTTATTCGCGACTTGACTATGCAAATTATTGTATAGCCAAATCTCAATTTTGTCTTTTAAATACTCAATGCTACAACAATTATCTCGTTCGCTGTAATGCTGAATTTTATAATAACCCCAAAAGATTTTACAACTTTGTCAATTCCAAAAGACGCTCTAATGTACTACCTTCCACCTTCAGACTTAACGACCAGTCTGCTAATAATGATTTAGATATTGCAGATCTGTTTGCTAAATTTTTTCAGTCGACATATTCTACTACTGTTTCGGATCCCACACCCTATCCCTTTTCAATCCCACATTTAAATTGTATGTTTTTTCACATTATTACTGAAGACTGTATTCTCTCTAGCTTGTCATCTATGAAGTCTTCCTTCGTTCCCGGGCCTGATAATATACCTAGTTGCATCCTTAAAATGTGTTCGATTTCCCTATCTAAGCCTTTAGCTCAGTTATTCTTTATATCGAGTGAGACTTGTAGATTTCCTGATATTTGGAAGGAGTCTTTTATTATTCCGTTTTTTAAAAAGGGTAGCAAATCGGATGTTTCCAACTACCGTGGCATTGCCAAACTTTCGGCAATACCTAAACTGTTTGAGAAAATTATTACGTCTTCCCTTCAATATCTATCCAGATCCACTATTTCTCCTTGCCAGCATGGTTTCATGAAAGGTCGTTCGTCGCTTACCAACCTTTTAGAATTGACTACCCTTGTACACCATGGCTTCCGTAAAAAGTGTCAAACTGATGTTATTTATACTGACTTCAGTAAGGCTTTTGATACGGTTGATCATTCTTTGCTTCTCGCGAAACTTAACATCATGGGTTTTTCACCAAAATTATTGGGTTGGTTAAAGTCGTATCTTATTGGCAGAACCCAAAAGGTGTCTTTTCGTTCCTCGATATCTAAAACTGTTCGAGTTACGTCAGGTGTACCCCAAGGCAGTCATCTGGGCCCACTATTATTTACATTGTTTATAAATGATTTGCCTTTGGCCTTGGCTCATTCACGCGTGCTCATGTTTGCGGATGACGTCAAGATTTGTTATTCCTATAATGAACCTTCTTTCCAACAGTACTTGCAATCAGATCTCGATGCGTTCTGTGATTGGTGCCACGTTAATAAATTACACCTTAATGCCTCTAAGTGTTCTTTTATGACTTTCAGTCGTTTGTCTCCGCTCCTAGCTCATTACTCTATTAAGTCTGTTCTGTTAGATTGTGTTCCATCATTCAAAGACTTAGGCGTTATGTTTGACCCTAAACTTTCATTTAATGTTCATATTTCTTCAATTGTCAACAGAGCAAGCAGCCTTCTCGGCTTCATTAAACGTTGGGCCAAAGAATTTAATGATCCCTATGTAACAAAGGTTTTATACACTTCGTTAGTTCGCCCTACTCTAGAATATTGCTCGCCAGTGTGGAACCCGCAATATGATGTTCACCAGCGTAGTATTGAATCGATACAGAAGCAATTCCTTAAGTTTGCGCTCGCGGTCTAAATTGGGACCCGGGTCTTCGCCTACCTTCTTATTCCGACAGACTTCTTCTTATTAATCTTCCTTCACTTTATAACCTTAGGCTTGTTTTTGGCATTCTCTTTCTCCATAAACTAGTCAACGGCGATGTCATTTCTACCAATTTACTAGATACGCTGTATTTTTGTGTTCCCTCACGTCGGACCAGAAACTTTTTTCCTATTCACCTTAGTAGATGTCTGACTAACTACTCTCTTCACGAACCTCTTCGTGTTCTTTGCCAATCTGTTAACAACCTTTCTCACCTTATCTCTCCTCATCTTTCTGTCACTTCTCTTCGCGCTATACTTTTTAATCATCTACAGCGAAACCAATGAAGATATTCTGGACTTGGATTGGCTGCAACTCATCCCTGACCACATTGGCTGTGAATCGGGGCATAGCTGGCACCTTGTGCAAATAAAACACCTCCACCGTGTCGGGGATGTTTAGTTGTGTATAAAGCTAAGCTACCTTCTTCATTTAATTACTATCTGTCTTTAGCTAAAATAAATAAATATTAGTATTGTAGGGAAGCTTCTCATTAGGATCGGCGAAGACCCCGAATTTTCGCTTTATCATTTTATGAAAAGGTTCCTTTATGGCAGAAGTCACTGCCTCAGCTTGTAACTGTAAATGACTCACATCTTGGCCTACCAAAAACTGAATAAGTTCACTGCCAGAATCATGAGTAAATAGATCAAGTCCTATAACACCATCGAAAGATGCCAAATTCAGGAGAATAAAAAAGTCTGAAGTTACACCGAACAAGTTAATTTTACAATTATGAGTTACAGAGTTAGTTCCATGAATGGATTTTACAGAAAATACTTTATCGACTAGCCGTATACCCTCTAGCATAGGTAATGGTTAGATATAGCTTCTCGATGCTCCCGTATCGATCAGCAACTTTATTTCTTTCCCCCTACATATCTACGTATCCATTGCAGGAGGGAACTACCCCAAAAAAATTAATCTCGTCATCTTCTATCCCTGCAACCTCTTGTTCTCCAAGCTCGTTGTATGCTGCTATTAACCCACTGCTGAGTTTCAGGGTTTTGTCTACCTGATTGGCCTCGGCCTAAGTGCGTGGTGTTTTGTCTGAAACGTGACATGGAAGCGTCAACATCCATTGGTTCGCCCAAAGATTGTACGACACCCGGCGTGCTGTTACTTTTTTGCGATACCCGGTTGTCAGTGACGGTCTTATTGGTCTGTGCTACAACATTGGCATCGCTACCTAAGTTTGGTTGTCTATTAGAAAAATATGGATTGCGATGACCTGGAGCTGAATCTCTTAAAGCGTCTCCTCTATACTTTTCCTTTATTGCATCATCCATATCTGTTTCATAGGTCATAATGGACTTTTTAGTTAACAGAGTCAATTTCTTTTCTATCTCATCATAAAATTCGAGAATTGTCGTTGTTCCCTGTCTTAAAGTAGACAGTTCCTGTTCGATTAGGTAAGCAGGTCGCTTATCCGAGTAAGTAAAGTCCAGCCTAGCAATTATGGCATCAAAACTGAGCACTTTACTAAAAGAAGATAATACACCGTCAGCAGCACCTCTAATTTTATTTCTAATTATTGTTACCGCCCGAAAATGTCGTGGGCTTCCATCAAATTCTTTGAAAATCTCGTACACATTATGTGCCGCCTCTCGCCAAGACACATTTGACCCGGGTTGGCCGGAAAATTCGGGAAGAGTTTTCACAGCATCGAGCGTTTCCTCACATTTTATTCCAGGAACAATTTTCACTTTTTCCCACTTTTTCGCTGTCGGCTTATTAGTAATGCCGTTTATTTGATTTTTAATATTGTTTAATTCGTTTTCAAACTCTCTTCGAGTATTTTCAACTGCTTCCCCTACTAACAATCTAACCTGATCTGCATTCATTTTTAAGCTAATCTCGTTTAAATTTAGTTGTCCGAAAAAATATTCTAGTTCAAGCAAGGAAGAGTCGCACATGAAAAATTATAGTTCATGGTTTTTTTTTACAAAAAAAAATTTAAATGAAAATTAAAATAATTGTTGTAAAAAAAATTTTTTTTTTTTTTTTGCACGTGTTGGAGAAAATTCATACACTGTGAGCAGAAAACTTACAAAAAATTTGATGAATTTTAATTTCTTTATTCAGTTTTGCGAAGATTTTTCCGTAGTTTCCAGTTTTCCGTTGTTACAGGTTTTTCCGTTGGTACAGGTTTTTCCGTTGGGCGCCAGTTAATAATTTCGTTGCTTTCCAATTTATTTAGGTTATTTATTTAGTTAGGTTAATTTATAAGTATTAGACATCTACCGCTTTAGCATTGCGTGTAGTGCCTTTTGAGTTCTTTTTGATACTGCTTTCGCACACGTGGGTGCGGGCTTCAAGCCTATCGAGCTCAAGCTGCTATCAGCTGCAATATACAAGCTTTGTGGGACCAAAGCCTCGAGTGATAACTGTAGAGCTGGATATCACCTGCGAGCTGCGCAAGCTTTGGAGTCTTAAAGCTTTATATGATAACTTATATGCAAGCCTACGTGCAAAATTCTGTAGCTCTTACGGTCTAGGAGGAGTTTGCGTTGATCCAGACGGACGGACGGACATGGCTATTTGAACTCGTCTCGTCGTGCTGATCAAGAATATATATACTTTGTATGGTCGGAGATGCTTCGTACTAAGCGTTGCACACTTCTGACCAACATTAATATGTATACCCTTTTTGCAAGGGTATAAAAACAATTTTCCACACAGTTAAAACTGAGAGTACAAACTTTGTATTTGTTGGAAAACTGTAAACGAGCAACTAGGCAAAAACTCTGGTTTCATGTTTTTTTTAATATAAAGCATACTATGATCACAGCAGGATTTGTGCACACGTCTCGTGTATATCAATAAAATAAATCAAAGAAGTTAAATTCGGCTATGCCAAGTTTTTATACCCTTACAGTCCTTGACAATAATAATTTTACATGTTCAAAAAAAAATTCAGCAATTCATCAATATACAAACAAAACAATTTTACTCTTCATACTACACAAATTCTTCTTCCCTCATTCCTTAAGCAAAGCAACGCACGCATACACATACAGTTTATGTAGTGTTGCGTCTGTGTGTATGCATGTGCTCTGTTAGTTTGATGATGACGTAGTAGGCAGCAAGCACTCTGCCGGCGGCGGTTGGACCGATTTATATTGACTGTAACTTGTGTTCTTTTTATCCGATCGGATTGAAATTTTGGAATCTGAGTTTTTATATCTAATACTATCATCGTAGAAAATTTCATGGGGATACTCCAATTTTTATGAAAATGTTTCTTTTAAAGCTATAAGCTTCTGAGTCGTCTGTAGCAGCTTACATTGGTAATATTTGCCCTGCTAAGGTTTTAATTCAAAAGTTTAAGTTTTGTAGGCCTCGCGAAATCTCCTCTTTTAAAATTACAGTACCAAATGAGTATTTCTCAGCTATGGTTGACCCTAATTTTTGGACAGAGGGCCTAGTTGTACACGAGTTCGCGACCAATAAGCGCTCCCGTCCGTTGCCTGTCCACCTTCCTAATTTATCTTCTGCTTCAAAAAACTAATAACGTCTAGTCTTTGCATTCATTATCAAAATGTAAGAGGGCTTCTTACCAAGCTCTCGAACCTGTTCTGTAATAGCCAAACCTTTTCGGCTGACATATTTCTCTGAAACTTGGCTTAACTCCTCTGTTTTAGATAATGAAATTCTTTCTAATAACTTTATTTCTTATAGGCTTGATCGTGTTGGTCGTCGTGGCGGTGGAGTACTCATTGCTGTCAACTCGAATCTGTCTTCAAGTGTGGTGCCGATTGATTTTCCCTTAGGTGTTGAGTTTATTTGCGTCGACGTTACATGTTCTAACTTTAGCCTATACATCTCTTGTTCATATATTCCTCCAGCTTCTGATATCATGATCTACGTGCACCATGCTGATGCTTTACGAACTATTTTTGGTCGTCTTAAAGATCGTGATGTTCTTATAGTTTTAGGTGATTTTAACTTGCCTAATATTTCTTGGCTTGTTGATGATAATCTATCTTTCTTAATTCCTTCATCTCAACATGTTTTTCTTGATAGCCTACTTGAATGTCCACTATATCAGTTGAATTCTTTCCTTAACTGTTCTAAAAGAATCCTTGATCTTGTTTTTGTCTCTGATCCCACTGTTAGTGCTGTATCGCAAACACAGCCACTAGTGAAACCTGAAGATCCTTATCATCCTACCATTGAAGTTACTATTTCTTACAATTCCGTTACTAATTTATTTAAAAACATCTCAAATTCTCGTCGTAGATGTTTTCGTAAAACAAATTTCAATCTTCTTAACAGCCTTATTTTCTCTTTTGATTGGTCGTTTCTATTTGAGTGCTGCGATATAGATTGTGCAGTGAAGTTTCCAGCTCGCCAGTCTGGACACGTAGGCTCTCTAATCTTCGTAACAGTAAATCGAGATATTTTAAAAGATTTAAAAAAAACTTATTCGCGACTTGACTATGCAAATTATTGTATAGCCAAATCTCAATTTTGTCTTTTAAATACTCAATGCTACAACAATTATCTCGTTCGCTGTAATGCTGAATTTTATAATAACCCCAAAAGATTTTACAACTTTGTCAATTCCAAAAGACGCTCTAATGTACTACCTTCCACCTTCAGACTTAACGACCAGTCTGCTAATAATGATTTAGATATTGCAGATCTGTTTGCTAAATTTTTTCAGTCGACATATTCTACTACTGTTTCGGATCCCACACCCTATCCCTTTTCAATCCCACATTTAAATTGTATGTTTTTTCACATTATTACTGAAGACTGTATTCTCTCTAGCTTGTCATCTATGAAGTCTTCCTTCGTTCCCGGGCCTGATAATATACCTAGTTGCATCCTTAAAATGTGTTCGATTTCCCTATCTAAGCCTTTAGCTCGGTTATTCTTTATATCGAGTGAGACTTGTAGATTTCCTGATATTTGGAAGGAGTCTTTTATTATTCCGCTTTTTAAAAAGGGTAGCAAATCGGATGTTTCCAACTACCGTGGCATTGCCAAACTTTCGGCAATACCTAAACTGTTTGAGAAAATTATTACGTCTTCCCTTCAATATCTATCCAGATCCACTATTTCTCCTTGCCAGCATGGTTTCATGAAAGGTCGTTCGTCGCTTACCAACCTTTTAGAATTGACTACCCTTGTACACCATGGCTTCCGTAAAAAGTGTCAAACTGATGTTATTTATACTGACTTCAGTAAGGCTTTTGATACGGTTGATCATTCTTTGCTTCTCGCGAAACTTAACATCATGGGTTTTTCACCAAAATTATTGGGTTGGTTAAAGTCGTATCTTATTGGCAGAACCCAAAAGGTGTCTTTTCGTTCCTCGATATCTAAAACTGTTCGAGTTACGTCAGGTGTACCCCAAGGCAGTCATCTGGGCCCACTATTATTTACATTGTTTATAAATGATTTGCCTTTGGCCTTGGCTCATTCACGCGTGCTCATGTTTGCGGATGACGTCAAGATTTGTTATTCCTATAATGAACCTTCTTTCCAACAGTACTTGCAATCAGATCTCGATGCGTTCTGTGATTGGTGCCACGTTAATAAATTACACCTTAATGCCTCTAAGTGTTCTTTTATGACTTTCAGTCGTTTGTCTCCGCTCCTAGCTCATTACTCTATTAAGTCTGTTCTGTTAGATTGTGTTCCATCATTCAAAGACTTAGGCGTTATGTTTGACCCTAAACTTTCATTTAATGTTCATATTTCTTCAATTGTCAACAGAGCAAGCAGCCTTCTCGGCTTCATTAAACGTTGGGCCAAAGAATTTAATGATCCCTATGTAACAAAGGTTTTATACACTTCGTTAGTTCGCCCTACTCTAGAATATTGCTCGCCAGTGTGGAACCCGCAATATGATGTTCACCAGCGTAGTATTGAATCGATACAGAAGCAATTCCTTAAGTTTGCGCTCGCGGTCTAAATTGGGACCCGGGTCTTCGCCTACCTTCTTATTCCGACAGACTTCTTCTTATTAATCTTCCTTCACTTGGCATCAAAACTGAGCACTTTACTAAAAGAAGATAATACACCGTCAGCAGCACCTCTAATTTTATTTCTAATTATTGTTACCGCCCGAAAATGTCGTGGGCTTCCATCAAATTCTTTGAAAATCTCGTACACATTATGTGCCGCCTCTCGCCAAGACACATTTGACCCGGGTTGGCCGGAAAATTCGGGAAGAGTTTTCACAGCATCGAGCGTTTCCTCACATTTTATTCCAGGAACAATTTTCACTTTTTCCCACTTTTTCGCTGTCGGCTTATTAGTAATGCCGTTTATTTGATTTTTAATATTGTTTAATTCGTTTTCAAACTCTCTTCGAGTATTTTCAACTGCTTCCCCTACTAACAATCTAACCTGATCTGCATTCATTTTTAAGCTAATCTCGTTTAAATTTAGTTGTCCGAAAAAATATTCTAGTTCAAGCAAGGAAGAGTCGCACATGAAAAATTATAGTTCATGGTTTTTTTTTACAAAAAAAAATTTAAATGAAAATTAAAATAATTGTTGCAAAAAAAAATTATTTTTTTTTTTTTTGCACGTGTTGGAGAAAATTCATACACTGTGAGCAGAAAACTTACAAAAAATTTGATGAATTTTAATTTCTTTATTCAGTTTTGCGAAGATTTTTCCGTAGTTTCCAGTTTTCCGTTGTTACAGGTTTTTCCGTTGGTACAGGTTTTTCCGTTGGGCGCCAGTTAATAATTTCGTTGCTTTCCAATTTATTTAGGTTATTTATTTAGTTAGGTTAATTTATAAGTATTAGACATCTACCGCTTTAGCATTGCGTGTAGTGCCTTTTGAGTTCTTTTTGATACTGCTTTCGCACACGTGGGTGCGGGCTTCAAGCCTATCGAGCTCAAGCTGCTATCAGCTGCAATATACAAGCTTTGTGGGACCAAAGCCTCGAGTGATAACTGTAGAGCTGGATATCACCTGCGAGCTGCGCAAGCTTTGGAGTCTTAAAGCTTTATATGATAACTTATATGCAAGCCTACGTGCAAAATTCTGTAGCTCTTACGGTCTAGGAGGAGTTTGCGTTGATCCAGACGGACGGACGGACATGGCTATTTGAACTCGTCTCGTCGTGCTGATCAAGAATATATATACTTTGTATGGTCGGAGATGCTTCGTACTAAGCGTTGCACACTTCTGACCAACATTAATATGTATACCCTTTTTGCAAGGGTATAAAAACAATTTTCCACACAGTTAAAACTGAGAGTACAAACTTTGTATTTGTTGGAAAACTGTAAACGAGCAACTAGGCAAAAACTCTGGTTTCATGTTTTTTTTAATATAAAGCATACTATGATCACAGCAGGATTTGTGCACACGTCTCGTGTATATCAATAAAATAAATCAAAGAAGTTAAATTCGGCTATGCCAAGTTTATATACCCTTACAGTCCTTGACAATAATAATTTTACATGTTCAAAAAAAAATTCATCAATTCATCAATATACAAACAAAACAATTTTACTCTTCATACTACACAAATTCTTCTTCCCTCATTCCTTAAGCAAAGCAACGCACGCATACACATACAGTTTATGTAGTATTGCGTCTGTGTGTATGCATGTGCTCTGTTAGTTTGATGATGACGTAGTAGGCAGCAAGCACTCTGCCGGCGGGGGTTGGACCGATTTATATTGACTGTAACTTGTGTTCTTTTTATCCGATCGGATTGAAATTTTGGAATCTGAGTTTTTATATCTAATACTATCATCGTAGAAAATTTCATGGGGATACTCCAATTTTTATGAAAATGTTTCTTTTAAAGCTATATGATATAGTGATGCAATCCTGACAATTTTCTTACTTTATCTCACCCAGGTAATAAAAAGCCCATAAAAAAAATTTCATCACGATAGCTCAATTTTATAATACCCTCCGCAAAGGTATAAAAATTACTACCTTTTTGGGATGCGCTGTTATTTTATTTGATCGCTAGATTTTATATTTAGTTGTCACTGAATATTGACCTATCATAATTTTCCTGGTCTTTTCAAGACTGCAAAACTTGACGTTAAATAAAAAAAAAAAAAATATATATATATATATTTACAAATAGTCTAGTATATATAAGCCAACATACAAAATTTGCTCTGTAGCTCTTCCGGTCTAGGAGAAGTTTGCGGTGATCTAGACGGGCGGACGGACGTTACATGGCTACATGAACTCGTCTCGTCGTGCTGAACAATATATTAATTCATTTTATATGTAAGGAGATGCTTCTGACCAAAATTAATATACCCTTTTAGCTAGGGTCTAATTAGAAGAGCAAGTCGGTATAAAATATGGAACTAGTTGGTCACGCGGTTTCAGAGAAAAAAGCCCGGCTAAGCTTCGCTCTTCCTGAGCCAGAATTATGTAACGCCGACTATGGCCATTTGCACAGCAGAGAAGGAGACGTTTCCGTCCCCATAAAGTATATATATTTTCTTGATCAGCATGAGAAGCTGAGTCGATATAGCCATGTCCGTCTGTCATGTTTGTGCAAATCAACTTCACGCCGCCATCTTTAGAGCTATCGGATTGAAACTATTTAATATTTGAGCTTCTTATAACCCGGAGCAGATAAAGTATGAAAATAGTCAGGATCGGACCACTATATCATATAGTTCTAGAAGAAACATAAACAAAGAAATTGGAGTATCTCTATGAAATTTACTAATATGATAGTTTTGGTTATAAAAAATTAGATACCAAATTTCAATAAATACTAAGTTGCAACAACAAAGTGCGTAATTTTTACAAAAGCCATGTCCACTAATTCGGGCCCAAGCTCTCTCGATCCCCAACAGCAACAGCTACTAGAACTAATTGTACAACAACAACGTGAGCGTCGACTCTCGGTCCAACGCAACAACGCGTACTTTTCGGTGGTGTCGCCGACCCTACTGAATGCTAACGTAAGCAATAACACCGAAAGTGCCAGCCACTCAGCAATCAAAAGCAACTTACCATGGAGAGAGCAGTGTGCTTCTCCATCAATAACGATAACACAATAGTAAACCCAACGACTTCTGTCCAAACTGGAATGGATAGATATATTCAAATAACTAAGCGGAAGCTAAGCCCGCAAAAGAAAAAAAGTGGCAACACGCCGAAAATAACCAAACCAAATGAACGAGTAGCACCCCTTAGCGGGAATCGTTTTAAAATTCTTGCCGATCTGCAAGATGATCAAGCCGGCGCTGTAGATAAAGCTAAATCGGCTAGACCACCCCCCCTTATACATCCGTGGAGCCAACTGCAGCGCCCTGATTTCGAAGCTAGTAGAAACAGTAGGGGCAAATAACTTTGTTGTAACCCCTCTCAATAGGGGTAACATTAAAGAAATTAAATGTCAAACCCAAACTGAGGAAAATTTCCGCATCATCGAAAAGTACCTCCGTAATGCTAACATCAACTTCTATACCTACCAACTAAAAAGCAGTAAAGGGCTCCAGGTTGTGTTGAAGGGGATTAAGCCATAGGTCCCTACTCAAGAAATAGTAGACGCGTTGGTCGAAAAAGGGTTTGCTGTCAAATCCGTTGTCAACATCATCAATAGGAACAAAGTCGCACAGCCGCTCTTTAAAATCGAGCTCCAACCAGATGCAGAGCGGTCGAAGCCAAATGAAGTGCACCCAATCTACAACTTACAGCTCCTATTGCACAGAAGAATCACCGTAGAGGAGCCCTATAAGAGACACCAACCACCGCAGTGTAAAAACTGCCAGGAATACAACCACACCTCTAACAACTGCAATCTCAGGTCAGTGTGTGTTGGCTGTGGCGAACATCATAAAGATGGCATTTGCACCAAGGACAGAAACAATGTCGCACTAAGATTATGCAGTAACTGTGGAGGGAACCACACGGCCAACTACAGAGGATGTCCTGTCTTCAAGGATCTTAAATCTCACCTAAACGGGCGCAAACCCCCAGCTGGACCAAAAATCACCGTCAACGCCTCTAAAACTACACCAGAGGTATTCTTCGCCAAGGCTGTTAGATCATCTAACATGCCTGCTACATACAGTCCTAGTGTATCCTTCGCTAGTGTGCTCCGAACTGGACAGACGGAGCCCGCAAAAGAGACCCCGTCACTCCACCATCTACAGAATCCGCAACCTAGCGCACCAGAGCTTGGCCAGCAAACTCCAAGTGGCTTAGAAGCCCTATTGATCTCACTCAATCAAAACATGACCACTTTTATGACGTTCATGCAAAACTGTATGCACGAACTAATGCGGAATCAAAACCTTCTTATCCAGAAGCTTATCGAGAATAAATAATAACTTCCCTACGTCTATGCCTTTGGAATGCTAACGGCATCTCCAAGCACAAAAATGAACTGCAACTATTCCTAGACTCAAGTGAAATCGAAGTTTTGCTGATATCGGAAACACATTTAACATCGAAAAATAGTTTTCAAATACCAAAATATACCTTCTACGCAACAAACCATCCAGACGGAAACTGGTATCCTAATCAAAAACCGTATAAAACACTCGTTCCTCAACAGATTTGAAACACAGCACCTACAAGCAACTGCTATAACCGTCCAAACCAGCTGCGGCAACACTACATTGGTTGCCCTGTACTGCCCACCACGCTTCTCAATCTCTGAAAAGGAATTTACCGATTTCTTTAACACACTCGGAGATCGCTTCATTGCAGCAGGGGACTATAACGCCAAACATACGCACTGGCGATCTCTCCTGGTAAATCCTAAAGGCAAGCAGTTGTACAACACAATAGTCAACCCTCTCAATAAGATGGATTGCGTCTCACCGGTTAGGCCTACTTATTGGCCCACAGATCCACAGAAAGTGCCTGACTTGATTGATTTCGCAGTAACCAAGAGGATTCCACGTAATCGGATCACTGCGGATACACTGCTAGATTTAACTTCCGATCACTCTCCAGTATTATTCACACTATTAACAAGACCTCAAGTACTTGATCGCCCATATAGGCATACAAACAACAAAACAAATTGGCTTAAATTTAAAATGTACATGAGTGCCCACATTGACTGTTCGCCGAAACTGGATGCTGCAGAGGGCATTGATATGTGCGTCTCTACACATGAGTCTATGATGGCAGCTGCAGCAAGAGTATCTACTCCACCTGCCTCTTCTTACACTAAACCTGTTGACAGGCCTACGAACCGGCGGATAGAACAATTAGTAACGGAAAAACGACGTCTAAGAAGAGAATGGCAGATTACTCGCTCACCAGCAGCAAAACTTCGCCTAAGGCATGCTAATCGCAACCTCTCCAAGGCGTTAAGACAAGAGGAGAGCTGGGCTCAAAGAAAATACATAGAAAAGCTCAGCCCAACCAGCACTAAACATCCTCTGTGGAAAGCCCACCCAACTTTAAGCGCTCCTACAGAGACAATTTCACCGATAAGGAGTCAAACCGGTGGATGGGCCCGCAGTGACGAAGAGAGGGCATCCGTATTTGCCACACATCTTAAAATGGTTTTCCAGCCAAATCCAACATCAAACTCATCTGTACTTCCCCCTTCGAGCACACTAACGGATAGTGAGTACTCGGAACTCCAATCGGACGAGATCACTGCAGTTATTAAAAACCACATAAAGCCAAAAAAAGCCCCTGGCCATGACCTAATCACACCGAAAATGATCCTGGAACTCCCTATCATTGCCATACAATACATCTGCAAACTGTTCAACGCTATAATAAGAATTGGCTACTTCCCAAGAACATGGAAAAGGTCCACTATCATCATGATTCCTAAAGTGGGAAAGGACAAAACCCAGCCATCATCCTATAGGCCAATTAGTTTGCTGCCATGTTTTTCGAAGCTTTTTGAAAAGGTCCTGCAGATCCGACTAAACTCATTTCTGGCATCGGAGAACACAATCCCTTCACACCAGTTCGGCTTCCGCGAAAAACATGGTACAATTGAACAAGTCAATCGCATAACATCCGAAATACGAACAGCATTCGAACTAAAAGAATACTGTGCGGCTGTCTTTCTCGACGTTGCCCACGCTTTCGATAGAGTTTGGATGGAGGGTCTCATGGAATCTTACCTTTACAATAGGCAAATCGCTGTAAGATGTTACGGCTCCGTCTCGGCTGACTTTGAAATCAAAGCTGGTGTACCGCAAGGCAGTGTACTCGGCCCATTGCTCTACCTGCTGTACACTGCAGACTTACCAAGGAGTTTAGGACTTACAACGTCCGCTTTTGCCGATGACACGGCAATCCTCAGCAGATCCAAATGCCCAATACAAGCCTCTGCAAAATTAGAGAAACACCTCAAGGTGGTAGAGGAATGGCTAGCAACCTGGCGTATCCGGGTCAACGAGCAGAAATGCAAACATGTTACATTTACGCTTAACAGAAGAAACTGTCCAGCACTAATGCTAAACAACGTACCAATTCCTCAAGCCGTGGATGTCACTTACCTTGGCATCCACCTAGACAGAAGACTAACTTGGCGCAAGCACATCGAAGCAAAAAAGTCACAGATTAAACTGAAAGCGAGTAGCCTACATTGGATCATCAATGCTCGGTCCCCTCTACGTCTGGAGTATAAAGTCCTCCTATACAACTCCGTACTGAAACCCATCTGGACTTACGGTGCCGTACTATGGGGAAATGCAAGTACCAGCAATGTCGATATTATACAAAGAGCGCAGTCGAAGATTTTAAGATCAATCACGGGGGCCCCGTGGTATATACGGAACGACAACATTCAAAATGATATAAATATACCTAGCGTAAAATCTGAAATAGGTAGTCAACATCTAAAGTATTCTGCGAAACTGGATGCACACCCAAATGTTCTTGCCAATTCCCTTACGCGAACTAATAATAGAACTCGTCTTAAAAAAAATGACAGACCAACCCAATAACAAGTGATTCGGGCCACCTGCAATATCCCCAGGATTTATCTTAAGTACTAGATTAAGAAAAATATCTCAAACTTGTTGTTAGGCTCTAATTTAAGAGTAGATTCAACAAATATATATTAAACGTTAAAAACAAAAAAAAAAAAATTTCAATCAGATTGGATAAATAAACCACAAGTTACAGTCAATATAAATCGACAGTGCTGCAGTCAGTCTACTACGTCATTGAAATCCACAGAGCAGCTGAGAAATTCACAAACACACAGACTAAACGCTACATAAACTGTAGGTGTATGCGTGCCAATCGCAGCATACAGCATGGGGAAGAAGAAGAAGTTGAAATGGAAATTATATTTGGAAGGGTTGATACAGAAAAAGAATTTGGAACAAGTAAAAATATTTTGACCAAGAATTGCAAGGGTATATAAACTTCGGCACAGCCGAACTTAGCTTCTTTAATAATTTATAAATAAATACTAAGCATTGCTATAATAATAATATTCGATAGTTTTACATTTAATTTTTGTTCCAATTTTGGGTATGTTTAAAATACATTTTTTTCAGTTTTGTTTCATCGTTGAAGTTGTATATATTACCGGCCATGCCGGTTCGTGCCATTCCGTTAAAAAAAAAGAAAAAAATCAATTTTAATTAATCAGCTGTTAGAGTCGGATGAGGCAGCGTATGGCCTCTTCAAGTTGCTGTGGTCTTGAGCGTGATGATCTGGACCGAGTCTGTTTTCTGGTTGCGGTGCGTTTCTAGTCTGGCGGGATGAGGACTGTTGAGTCGGATTTCCTTTTTTATATATGTATGGACTTAATGATTGAAGGGAACTTTTCGTCGGTTCTAGTCGGTTGTATAGAAACTGGATGCTTTCATCTGTGTAAAATAGCCTTTCTGCTGCAATGATAAGTCCATTTAGTGCGTTATCGATAAGAGGGTTTAAGTCGTTGGCACTGTTTTTTTTTAGCGGGAGTGCCAGCTTAGCCAGCTGTTGCCTTTAAGGACCTCTTATATTTAATAGACGTAGTCGTACAACGCTCAGTACGAACAAGTGACCCATATGACACCAGGCCCGGGCCTGTTACGAATGACCCTAAGTAAAGTTAATGTTACAACCTCTACCCACTCCGTATTACATATATGAACATAAATTAAACTAAAGAAATATAAAATATTAAATGTAATAAGATAATAGGTTACATATAAAAAGAAAACAGGATAGGTTAAAATAAAGATGATTGTTGTGGAATTGGCCGTGGTTTTTTATTATTATATATTTTTTTAGAGAGCTTTATTGTTTTATTTTTTTTAGGCACGTTTTTCTTCGCCATCGTTTTTATACAGAGTGCGACCATCTCTTTACACAACAAAAATGATAATTGACTTATATACTAGATGCATGAACAGAAATGGTATTTTTCGGTAATATAGCTTAAATATAAATAAAGTGGTATTTTCTGCGACATATTTCCGCCCCCTAATGTTGAACCAAGTCTTCAGCACGATCCTTTATGTCGCGGGATTCCAGTCCTAATCTGCATAGGTTTCTTACTGGCCGACGATAAGTGTATTTTGTTGTTTTCATGTCTGCTACTCTAACTATTCCATCTTCTCCTGGGTGTGTTTTGAGTACTATTCCAATTGGCCATTCACCTCTTGGTGTCATGCATTTTACTACGACGAGTTCACCCTCTTTCAGGTTGTCGCAATTCTTTTCCCATTTCGATCTGTTAACTAAACTTGGGATATATTCCTTAATGAATCGTCTCCAGAATGCTTCCACTAACATTTGCGTCATCCTCCATGTCTTCTTTTCCCTGGATCCGTTAATTTTGCACGGTGCTTCAATAGATGCACTTTGTTGTATGATTATATCATTGGGGCATAATCCTAAACCCTCATCTGGATCATTCGATTCGAGAATATATGGTCGATTATTTACCAAATGCTCCGCTTCACAAAAAAGAGTTTGCAGCACTTCGTCAGTGGGATTACTTTCGACGGATAGTACGGCCTCTAGTGTTCTTTTAAAGCATCCAATTAGCCTTTCCCAGCAACCTCCAAAATTTGGTGAGTTCGCTGGTATAAATTTCCATTTGATTCCCTTTTGTGTTAGTTCTCCGCGCGCTGCTTGCATATCTATTTCCTTTAGAGCTTCTGTTAGTTCTCTTGAAGCGCCTCTAAGATTAGTACCATTATCGGACCATAGTGTTTTAATTTCGCCTCGCCTTGCCATCATTCGACGGATTGCCAAAATGCACGAGTCTGTAGTCAGAGAGTGTGCGATTTCCACATGTATTGCTCTAGATGTTAAGCATGTAAAGAGAACGCCAAATCGCTTTCGCAGACATTTATTGTATCTGCCGCTGGAGCCCCGACCATCTTTCGTATAGAACGGGCCGAAATAATCCATGCCAACGGATGTGAAAGGTTTTTGAAATGAAACGTTGTCGCGATGACGCCTTCTGCACGTATTATTCGGCTGTTTATGCGTAGAATTTCATCTTCACTCATAGAAAGACAATATTTAGTGAGGCGTAAACCCCCTGTGATCTTTCCAGTTTTAGCATAGATTATGTCATTGTGAAAACATTCCGCTTGGACATGGAGATACCATTTTGATAGAGACCAATTATACTCCTCCACGACGATATCGCCCCGACGGAGTTCCATCTTACAACGTTTCGCTTTCACATATTCTATAAATCTTTTGACCCATGCTGTGGCTCTTATCAGTTTTGTGAAATTCTATTCTCCAGTATTTTAAATGGGTGGTCATATTGATGAACCAGCATCATAAGCCCTGGTTCGGTTGGTGCCTTTAATTTTGGCTGTGGCCACATCTTTTTATCCAGACCAAGAAAGGCTGGACCTTGTTGCCATCTGTCTGTGGCAACTTTAATTGGCGAATCTCTTGTTATGATGTCAGCAATGTTTTCCATGGTTGGAACCCAGTTCCATTCTGCCCTCTTGGACTTTTCGCATATTTCGCTTATTCTGTTGGCTACAAAAACTTGCAGCCTTTCGTTACTGTTTATCCATGAAATCACTGTTTGGGAGTCTGTCCAGAAAAACCTTTCATCAAATTTTAGATGTATTTCGTTTTCAATAGTTTCCGCCAGTCTACATCCCATCACAGCTGCCAATGTTTCCAGTTTTGGAATGGTAACATGTTTCAAAGGTGAGACTCGAGCCCGAGATGCTATAAGCATGACGTCATATTTTGTTGCATATATGAACATAAATTAAACTAAAGAAATATAAAATATTAAATGTAATAAGATAATAGGTTACATATAAAAAGAAAACAGGATAGGTTAAAATAAAGATGATTGTTGTGGAATTGGCCGTGGTTTTTTATTATTATATATTTTTTTAGAGAGCTTTATTGTTTTATTTTTTTAGGCACGTTTTTCTTCGCCATCGTTTTTATACGGAGTGCGACCATCTCTTTACACAACAAAAATGATAATTGACTTATATACTAGATGCATGAACAGAAATGGTATTTTTCGGTAATATAGCTTAAATATAAATAAAGTGGTATTTTCTGCGACATATTTCCGCCCCCTAATGTTGAACCAAGTCTTCAGCACGATCCTTTATGTCGCGGGATTCCAGTCCTAATCTGCATAGGTTTCTTACTGGCCGACGATAAGTGTATTTTGTTGTTTTCATGTCTGCTACTCTAACTATTCCATCTTCTCCTGGGTGTGTTTTGAGTACTATTCCAATTGGCCATTCACCTCTTGGTGTCATGCATTTTACTACGACGAGTTCACCCTCTTTCAGGTTGTCGCAATTCTTTTCCCATTTCGATCTGTTAACTAAACTTGGGATATATTCCTTAATGAATCGTCTCCAGAATGCTTCCACTAACATTTGCGTCATCCTCCATGTCTTCTTTTCCCTGGATCCGTTAATTTTGCACGGTGCTTCAATAGATGCACTTTGTTGTATGATTATATCATTGGGGCATAATCCTAAACCCTCATCTGGATCATTCGATTCGAGAATATATGGTCGATTATTTACCAAATGCTCCGCTCCGCTCCGTTTCCAGTTTTGGAATGGTAACATGTTTCAAAGGTGAGACTCGAGCCCGAGATGCTATAAGCATGACGTCATATTTTGTTGCGGCTTTTGCACCCTTGTAACTTACTCGAATATATGCTGCTGCAGCGTATGCTTTACTGCTAGCGTCTCAAAAAACGTGTAGTTCGACTTTCGTAGCAATAGATAAATGTTGGGAGTAACATCTTGGTATACTAACATCATGTAGTCTTTTCAGATCGTTTAACCACTCTTGCCACTTTTTGACAGGGTCGCCTTTAATCAAATCATCCCATCCAATGCTAAGTTCCCAAATACTACGCATCAAGATCCGACCTTTTATTGTTACTGGAGTCACCATTCCCAAGGGATCATATATTGAGTTGACTTCTGCAAGCACCTTTCTTTTTGTAGGCATCCTTGTTCCATTCAGTATATCCTCGCTTATACTGTGCCTTGTAGTTGTCGAGAAAATAAATATGTCTCTTGGTGCGTCCCAAATCATGCCGAGAACCTTTTGAGATTTGTCTTATTTTCTGTAAGACATCATGATTATTACAAATAAAATTTCGAATTTGAAAATGTCCCGCTGCGTGTATTTTAATTACTGCATGAATTATCTCAACAGCTTCTCGAACTGTTGTTTTTGAATCCAGATAGTCGTCGACGTAATGATTTTCAATGATGGCTTGAGCTGCTTTTGGTGCCTCACTTTTATGTATCTCTGCATTGTGGTTTTTTACAAATTGTGCTATAAATGGTGAGGAGGTTGCTCCGAATATCATTGACGTCATCTGGTAGACTGTTGGTGGTATTTAGGTATTCATATTTCTACATAAAAAGCATTGTGAGACTGCATCTTCTTTGGCGATTTTTACCTGGTTGAACATTTCTTTAATATCTACAGCAAAGGCTATTGTGCTTAATCTAAATCTTATTAGCACGCCTACGATTGATGAAAGCCAATCCGGCCCAGCTAGGAGACTTTCGTTTAAGGAAGTGCCATTACAAATAGCTGCTGCGTCGAACACTACTCGAACTACAAAATGTGGCAGGAACCACAGTTTTGGGGATTTAACCAAGTTGACATTAGTGACTATTTTTGCATAACCATTCTTGAGTAGCTTCTCCACTTCCTTTTGGTACGCTCGCGCTAGTTCGCTGTTTTTGTTCAGTTTTCTCTCTAAACATTTTAGTCTTTGTTTTGCCATTTGGCGACTATCGGGGAGTTCCACCATGTCGCTTTTCCAGGGTAAGTTTACCTGATATTGTCCATTTACTCTTATTATAGATGAGGATATCTTGCTAATAGCCAATTTTTCTTCTGTTGATTTAGTTTTGTCCGTTGCTGGTTTACAGACACCAAATCCTTCTATGCTAAATTGGTTTTTAAGCATATCGCCCAGATGTTCAGCATCAATAGGGCAGCATACAAAGTCTGCTTCTCTTACTTTTGCTTTTATCGGACCGTGTATGACCCATCGGAGCTTGGTTTTTGCCATAATCGAACCCTTTGGATCTACATTTAGTATGGTTTGAGTTGTAAGGAGTGTTGCATGTCGTTGTCCAATGAGGAGATGAGGCTGAAGATTCCGAATCGAGTTCAATTTTGCAATTTTTGTATATGGAAATTCTTTCTGTATAGCTTCGTAATCGAATCGTTGATTTGGTAAATTCAAATCCTTGATAAGACGTACATTTTGAAGCTTCTGAATTTTGCTATCGCCAGTAATAGCAATATCTGCGATTTCTGAAGTTTCATCATATCTAGAGATTCCTTCATTCCATCCAAAGCAATACGGTTCAGGTTTCCCAATTATTCCAACCTCACGTGCTACATTAATATCCAACATTGTTGTTGTGCTCCCATCGTCGAGAAAAGCCAGAATTTCTTTTTCACCAGTTGGACCGTATAATAATATAACTGGTAACATTTTAAGAATTGCTGCTTCTTGGACTTCTTGAATGCATCCGCTAATAGCTTGCGGCAAGGATTGTAGATGAGGCTGTTTTGCCTTATGTAGTAAGCGATGATGATATCGTTCACAGTTGTCGATCTTGCATTGCTTACGATTATTGCATTGTCCCTTATGAAATTTTAGGCATGTGAAGCAGGCGTTACTTGTGCTTGCGTAATCCCATCGTTTCTTCACTTTTGCTTTTCTGAATTTACTACATTTATCAAGGGAATGCTTGTCCTCATCACAAATAAAACACTTTCGTGATTGAATTTTTGACCCGAATTTCTTGTGTGCATCATTATCTACGGTATTGATTGTAATTTTCTTCTTATAGAAACATATATCATGATACAATCTCGACTGCTCCTGCGTCTATTCAGCAAATATTTCAAAATTACATTCTGCAGCTCTTAATTTTCGAGCGTTTAAAAATGATCCCCATTCTCGAAGAAAACTTTCATCTAGCCGCTCAATTAGGGTTGCAAGCAACTTTTGTGTATCGATGAACTTGCATTGTACAAACTCCAGCGCTGAATTGATATTTTGAACAGAGCAGTTGAACTCGTGAAAATCTCCAATTTCCTTTACATATTTTATTTCCCGTGCTTTTGCCATCAGTTCGAACGCCACATTTTCTGGAGCTCCGTATATGTTGTCCAAAATGGCTAGAATTTTCGATGGCTCCTTGGCCGACATCAACAAAATGTCAACCTTCTTACGCGCTGCCCCTTTCAGTGACTTATCGAGACGATATACATTCTCTTCTCCAGAATACTGACACTCGCTTCCCGATTTTATGAACTGCGTCTTAAAATGTCGCCAAGCCAACTGAGAGGAACCTTAAAATCCAGATTTTTATTGCCTAAGCTTTGTCTGGCTAACATGGTGATTACAGTGCTTTGTATGTTGTTGTCGCCGTTGGAGATCGATAGCGATTCATTTATCGGGTGGTCTCCATCAGACATGACAGATTTTTGGGAGGAGGTAGACGAACGAATCAGTGCTACAGTAGTGTTCACAGTATGTTTTTTGTTCACCAAAGCTTCCGCCGTACGAAATGGCGTCATAAATTTTTGAGGCCATCTCGGTACAGTCTATTCCTTTTTGCGGCGAAATTTCTAGGAATTGGCATACTCGTTGCAAAGCGTTTGCGCCCAGCTCTTTCGAGATGCAGTCGATGTGTTCCAGCCTCTTTTTGGAATCGTAAGGTAAACACTTGAATTTTCGTAGTTCGCGCTTCACGAAATTATCTCTAACAAATTTTGTATATATGGCGAAATGAACGTCGCGCAATTCTTGTGACTTCAACGCCTCCAATTTCTTTTCTACCACTTTTGGCCAACTCCACATTTTTATTAACTATTGTGGACTGTATTATGCGCGTTAATGATCCGTCTCGAAGGACTAATTTTATGTTGTGGAATTGGCCGTGGTTTTTTATTATTATATATATTTTTTTTATTGTTTTATTCTTTTAGGCACGTTTTTCTTCGCCATCGTTTTTATACAGAGTGTGACCATCTCTTTATACAACAAAAATGATAATTGACTTATATACTAGATTCATTAACAGAAATGGTATTTTTCGGTAATATAGCTTAAATATAAATAAATTGGTATTTTCTGCGACAATGATTACAACTAATTACAAGCGAAGGACAGAATCGCAGTTTTTATACCCGGAAGCGATGTTTCGGAACCGATAACATGCCAAAGTCTGTTGTAGTCACTACATAGTATACGAAAAGGTTCATGCAGAGAAAAGTTAGTAGTGCAAGTGGGAAGTATAAGCGGTGTAAAATTGCGGGTCCTTCTAGATGGAACAGAAATGTTAATTTGGCTTAACAGCTCGGAAGAGTCAATCTCACCATTCAAAAGTTTGTAAAGAAAAGTTACACTAAGCATTGTTCTACGATTAGTTCAAGAAGGAAGGTTAATTAACTGAAGTCAACTAAAATAAGATGGAAGTTGTACAGTTGGATCCCAGCGCAAATTACGAAAGGCAAAGAGTAAAAACTGTTTTTGTACAGATTCTAATTTGTTTTGATAAAACTCATATTGAGGAGACCAAACACAAGATCGATACTCCAATATGGGGCGAACTAAAGAAGTAAAGTTATAAGATATGAATCCTCGACATCTGTCCCAGTCTTGGGATTGCGAGCAGTGATAAAGGTCGTGACTTGGATTTCGGTCTATTATATTTGGGTTGGCGTCGGTTCTGTCCAGCACAGAGACTTTATTAACTTTTGTGAGTCATCGTTGAGTGCTCAGATCTATTGGTTTGTCGTTTAATGAAACGTGATTCTATAGTCCGTGCGTATGAGCACGCGGCAGGTACGCAGCGTGAGTTTTCTTTGTGTGTTTTTTCCGTCAACCCGGATCTATTAATGATTGAAGACAGATTGTTTTACCCTCATAAAAGACATGCTGATACATTTTGCATTGCAAATACCAAATTTGATCAAAATCAGACTAAAAATAGACAAGTTATGCGTATAAACGTTTTTCCATAAGGCCGGAGTTGGCCGTTGGCTGGTGGGGGCACTAGGGTGGTAATAAGCTTGGTTGAACGAGATACTAAGCTATGCTAAGGTATACATGCTATATACGTAAATTTGAAATATAATATTAATTTTGGTCAGAAGTGTGCAACGCATGGAACGAAGCATCTCCGACCATACAAAGTATATACATATATTCTTGATTAGCACGACGAGACGAGTTCAAATAGCCATGTCCGTCCGTCCGTCCGTCTGGCTCAACGCAAACTCCCCCTAAACCGTTAAAGCTACAGATTGGCATACTCGTTGCAAAGCGTTTGCGCCCAGCTCTTTCGGGATGCAGTCGATGTGTTCCAGCCTCTTTTTGGAATCGTAAGGTAAACACTTGAATTTTCGTAGTTCGCGCTTCACGAAATTATCTCTAACAAATTTTGTATATATGGCGAAATGAACGTCGCGCAATTCTTGTGACTTCAACGCCTCCAATTTCTTTTCTACCACTTTTGGCCAACTCCACATTTTTATTAACTGTTGTGGACTGTATTATGCGCGTTAATGATCCGGCTCGAAGGACCAATTTTATGTTGTGGAATTGGCCGTGGTTTTTTATTATTATATATATTTTTTTTTATTGTTTTATTCTTTTAGGCACGTTTTTCTTCGCCATCGTTTTTATACAGAGTGTGACCATCTCTTTATACAACAAAAATGATAATTGACTTATATACTAGATTCATTAACAGAAATGGTATTTTTCGGTAATATAGCTTAAATATAAATAAAGTGGTATTTTCTGCGACAATGATTACAACTAATTACAAGCGAAGAAGGACAGAATCGCAGTTTTTATACCCGGAAGCGATGTTTCGGAACCGATAACATGCCAAAGTCTGTTGTAGTCACTACATAGTATACGAAAAGGTTCATGCAGAGAAAAGTTAGTAGTGCAAGTGGGAAGTATAAGCGGTGTAAAATTGCGGGTCCTTCTAGATGGAACAGAAATGTTAATTTGGCTTAACAGCTCGGAAGAGTCAATCTCACCATTCAAAAGTTTGTAAAGAAAAGTTACACTAAGCATTGTTCTACGATTAGTTAAAGAAGGAAGGTTAATTAACTGAAGTCAACTAGAATAAGATGGAAGTTGTACAGTTGGATCCCAGCGCAAATTACGAAAGGCAAAGAGTAAAAACTGTTTTTGTACAGATTCTAATTTGTTTTGATAAAACTCATATTGAGGAGACCAAACACAAGATCGATACTCCAATATGGGGCGAACTAAAGAAGTAAAGTTATAAGATATGAATCCTCGACATCTGTCCCAGTCTTGGGATTGCGAGCAGTGATAAAGGTCGTGACTTGGATATCGGTCTATTATATTTGGGTTGACGTCGGTTCTGTCCAGCACAGAGAGTTTATTAACTTTTGTGAGTCATCCTTGAGTGCTCAGATCTATTGGTTTGTCGTTTAATGGAACGTGATTCTATAGTCCGTGCGTATGAGCACGCGGCAGGTACGCAGCGTGAGTTTTCTTTGTGTGTTTTTTCCGTCAACCCGGATCTATTAATGCTTGAAGACAGATTGTTTTACCCTCATAAAAGACATGCTGATACATTTTGCATTGCAAATACCAAATTTGATCAAAATCAGACTAAAAATAGACAAGTTATGCGTATAAACGTTTTTCCATAAGGCCGGAGTTGGCCGTTGGCTGGTGGGGGCACTAGGGTGGTAATAAGCTTGGTTGAACGAGATACTAAGCTATGCTAAGGTATACATGCTATATACGTAAATTTGAAATATAATATTAATTTTGGTCAGAAGTGTGCAACGCATGGAACGAAGCATCTCCGACCATACAAAGTATATATATTCTTGATTAGCACGACGAGACAAGTTCAAATAGTCATGTCCGTCCGTCCGTCCGTCTGGATCAACGCAAACCCCTAAACCGTTAAAGCTACAGAGCTGAAATTTTGC
The DNA here is from genome assembly GCF_018151085.1 of Drosophila tropicalis. Taxonomy (NCBI): domain Eukaryota; kingdom Metazoa; phylum Arthropoda; class Insecta; order Diptera; family Drosophilidae; genus Drosophila; species Drosophila tropicalis. Next base: position 304,960 of record NW_027173484.1, read on the forward strand.
ACGTAGGCTTGTATATACTGCAGGGGTTGTATATCTCGGATTCAGCCGGATCGGACCACTATATCATATAGCTCCCATACAAACCCCAAAGTCACGAACAGTGACTTTTCTCAATAACTCCGTTATTTTCTGTGCTATTATCGTGAAACTTAACATTAAAGAGTTTATTACGCCTATAAACTACTGTGCCAAATTTCATCAAGATCGGATGACTATATCATATAGCTTCTATAGGAACGATTGGTCGAAAACAGTGACTTTTGTAAATAACTTCGTTACTTTTAACGCGATTGCTTTCAAATTAAACATTTCTTAAATTAATATATCTGTTAATGACTGTGCTGTATTTGATAAAGATCGGGTGTCTATGTCATATAGCTCCCATAGAAACGATCGGTGGAAAACAGTGACTATGATCAATATCTTCGTTATTTCCTATGATTGTAGGCCATTCTTTCGCAAACATAAGCCTTTTTATATAAAACGTTCTTCCACATTGATGGCTAATAGGTAAGGAAAGAGTTACCAAAAAAGTTGCAAGGGTATACAAACTTTGACGCGGTCGAAATTAGCCCCGGCATTCTGGTTAAATGTGTTTTTGCGAAAAAAAAAAATTGTTCTTACACACTTGTTCAATCGTAGAACGCTCAGTGTGAACAAGTGGCCCAACGAGCACCAGGCCCGGTCCTATTACGAATGACCCTAAGAGAAGATAGTGCTTACATTCTCTACCCACTCCGACCTAAGGGCAAAGTAGTATTACTTATAAACAAAAATTAAACTAAAGAAATAGAAAATATTAAAAGTAATAAGAGAATGAGTTATACATAAAAATAGGATAGGTTAAAATAACAAGACCAGATCGCACTGTTGTTTCCGAACCGAAAATGTGGCAGTGTCTGCTGTAGTGGTTATATAGTATAAGAAAGGGTTCACGATAGGCAAAGTAAGTAGTGCAGGTACAAAGTGTAATCGGTTTGTAATTACGTGTACTTTGAGGTGGAACAAAAATATTAATCTGCTCTAACAGCTCGGAAAAGTCAATCAAGAGTCACCATTCAAAAGTTTGTCAGAAAAGTTACACCAAGCTCGATTCTACGATTAGTAAAAACTTTGTAGGTTAATTAATTTGGATACCAGGGCAAATCATAAAGGGCAAAAAGTAAAAAATTTTTTATAGATTTTAATTTATTTTGGTAAAACACATATTGAGGAGAGCAAAGACAAGATCCATTCTCCAATGTGGGACGGACTAATGAAGTATGAAGTGTCACATCTAAAACCCACTTCTGAGAATGTCGGTTGTAAATCTCATTACCCAGTAGAAGATTTTAGATGGAGAAGCTGTCAGGAAGGCTTAGGCGGGAGAGTGCGACTTTCGGAACCAATAGAAATGTGAGACTCTTACGTTTAGGTAGATAACTAATATAAATTTATTTACTAATTGAGACTTAACAATATAGAATCATTATATTCATAAACTGTCTGGTGACAGCTCGGCCAATCCTGCGTTCGGACCGCCCTCGATTCGAGTATCTTCGTCGTTAGATACATTCAATTCAGGAATATCAGTGTTCGTGGGGGGCGGAAGGATCCAAATGAAATACAAGGAGTTGGCGGGTGCCAATTTCTTCAGTTTGTGGTGAGCGAGTGGTGAATTAAAACGCACGAGAAACTTCGGTTAACTAAATGTAGGTTTTATTATTTATATAATATTCACAGGTAAACCGGCACACACGGAAATGGTTCGGGTTGAAAGTGATTAACAAATCGTAAAAAAATGCAAGAGAACGGGTGTTCGGGTGAAAGGCTCGATTCTTAGGGATGGCGGTGCCCATTGGAAAAAATCAAGTCACTCCTCCTGGTGTGACCGTAGACGCCGAGGATCAAAAAACCCTCCTCACTCCTCACCGCTCACTGCTCTTCGCCGCTCACTGCTGTTCACCCGGTGGCGTGAACATACCGCCCCCCTTGCAACATGTTGCAATTGTCACCCTGGACATATAAAGGATGGGGGACGGCAACGTCCTGGAGCGCCTAGATCCCACAGGAGCCGGAGACGACCCATCCGAACACGGTGCTCTGGGCTGCGGGAGTACCGCTATGACCGGGCACACAGCCTGGTTGGATGACCTCAGGATAGAGGTCTGCCCCGAGCACCACGGATACCGACGCCGGCCGATAGAAGTAGGGGTCGGCCAGGATCAGGGTTGCGAACTTCTCTCGGACCGGCGCCGCCACTTCCCGGATGGGAGTGCGGATGAGCAAGTCCTCTTCGACCCGGAATATAACGTTCCGTCGGAACGTCTTGTCGGACCTCGACTCGAGGACGGCCGTACAGGCTTGGTCGACCCCGACCGTGGTCACAGCTAACCCCAGGGACCGGGCAAAGGAGAGATTGATGCGGCTCTCAGCCGCACACGCATCAAGAAGGACGCGGGTCTCGAAGGATTTCGAGCCATTGCCCAACCGTAGGACTGCGGTGGGCAGGACAGTCGTCGTCCTGGCGTGGAGCAGGGAGGATAACGAAATCTCGGGTGCGCCTTCTGGGGAAGCGGAGCGGTCGGACGATGATCGGGAACGGGGTTGTAGCGGGGGTGCAGCACGACTGGAGGGGGTGATCGGCTGCGACGCCGGGCGGAGGCACGTCGTCTCGGCGGTTGGTCGGCCATGTGGAGCAGGGTATGGTGCCTTTGCCCGCATCGTCGGCAACCATGGCGAGTCCGACACGCGTCGGATGAATGCTCGTGGGCCAAGCAATTGGGACAATATTTATTGATGAGCACCGCCCGAAGCCGCTTTTCCCCTCGGAGGTTTAGGAAGCGCTGACACTGCCGGAGTGCATGAACCCCCCGACAGACCCGGCATCGGTACACGTTCGTGCCCTGTGGAGCTCGTTTGCTGCGGTGGTGCGGCAGACGCGTGGGGGCCATGTCGCTATGAAAGGGCGAGCTGAATGAACTGTAACGAAAGAAATTACGTATGGGGGAGTGGATTAGTCTATGCACGGGAACGAGAAACATGCACGGAGACGAGGACATTCGGAGGAAACATAGAGGGATTAGGAGTCACGATAAGGTTTTAGACTCAGGACTCCTGCTGTCTTGCAACAGAATGAGCTTCGCTACGGGTCTTCGGATAGACCCACGCGCGGTGGTGACATCAGCCACTCGGACGAGGCCGTCAGCCCCGGGCAGAGTGCGCTCAATTCGCCCTAAGCGCCACTCGTTGGAGGGGAGATGATCTTCGGACACGATCACGAGGTCGCCGGTCTGGATGCTGCGAGTCGGTGATTTCCACTTGTTCCGTTTGTGAAGCTCCTTGAGGTACTCACTCTTCCAGCGGCGGCAGAAAGCCTGCTGGATTGCCTTTAGTCGCTGCCATCGGTTGATCAGCGACATAGGCTCGACCAGAATTTCCGGTTCCGCAATGGCTAAGAGTGGTCCTCCAATCAGGAAATGTCCCGGGCTTAGGGCCAGTAGATCCTCTGGGTCCTCACTCATGGGAGAGATTGGCCTGGAGTTTAGGCACGCTTCGATCCTACACAGGAGAGTGGAAAGTTCCTCGAAGGTGTATTTGACAGTGGACGAGGACTTGTAAAACAGGGTCTTAAAACTTTTGACCCCTGCTTCCCACAGTCCTCCCATGTGGGGCGCGCTTGGCGGAATGAACTGCCAGGATAGGATGTGCTGGGGGAATGCCTTCATTATTTCAAGCTTGGTGGCGTTCAGGAAATCTTTTTCGAGCGCCTTTGAGGCCCCTACGAAGGTTTTGCCGTTGTCGGAGTAAATGCGCTGTGGACATTGTCTCCGTGCGACAAACCGAGAGAAGGCTGCCAGAAATCTTTCAGTGGTGAGGTCGGAGGTAGCCTCGAGATGGATTGCCTTCGTGCTGAAACACACAAAGACGCAGACATAACCCTTAGTTATGAGACACGCACGCCCGGTGTAATTTTTGATCTCGAACGGCCCTGCGAAATCAATGCCCGTGTGGGTGAAGGGCCTGGAATACGTGATGCGTTCTCGAGGGAGATCACCCATCATCTGGGTCTGTAGTCGTCGACGATGAACGATGCAGACCTTGCACCCCTTGATGTGGGACTTTACCATGTTCTTTATCCGTGGGATCCAGAATTTGGTGCGCAAATACCGCACCATCAGTTGATTGCCGCCATGCAACGTGATGCGGTGGGCGAATGCGACAAGCAGGCGAGTGAAATGAGTACTATATGGGAGGAGAATAGGGTGACGTTCATCATATCGGAGGGACTCAGCGGCCCGGAGTCGTCCGCAGGAGCGGAGTAACCCATGCTGGTCGAGAAATGGGTTCAGATTGAGTAGAGTGCTGGATGATGGCAGGGGTCGCCCTTCGCCCAGGGCCCGTATCTCCGCGAGGTATTCCCGCCGCTGAGAGGTCCGAATCAAGGCGCGCTCGGCGGAAAGAAGTTCGTCATTGGTGAGGCGAACCGTGGAAGGCGTCGAAATCCTCTTGGTGGCGAAGCGTAGGATGTACGCGATGACTCGTAGAGCCCTACCATAATTCGAGAACCGTTCGCTGACGTCCTCGAGTAGCGTGGTCGCGGTGGTGTGGCACTGGACCCGTTGCTCCAGCTGGGTGTCTGGGAGTTCGTTATGGGGAGTTGGCCAATACTCGGGGGCTCTCTGGAGCCAGTCCGGCCCATGCCACCAGAGGCTGCTGGCCGATAGCTCGGCCGCGGAGACTCCACGGCTCGCCAGATCCGCGGGGTTGTCCTCGGAGCGCACATGTGACCAGCTTTGGCCACTAGTGCTTTCGGAGATCCTGGATACGCGATTGGCCACGAAGGTGGACCAACTGCACGGAGGTTTATTGAGCCAAGCCAACACGATGGTAGAGTCGGTCCAAAACTGGGAGGTTGCAGGTCGGATTGGAAGTTCAGGAACGATCGACGCCCAGAGATCGGCTAGCAGAACCGCTCCGCACAACTCTAGCCGAGGCAGCGAGACTGTTTTGACTGGAGCTACACGGGTCTTAGCCGTTAATAAATGGACGTCTACTTGATTGCCGTACCGAACCCGCACATATAGGGCCGCTCCATACGCTTTCTGTGACGCGTCACAGAAGCCATGAAGCTCCCACGAGAGCTTATCGCTGGTGTTTAGCCAACGGGGAATGCGGAGTCGACTGAGGCCTGGGTAATCCTGCAGGAATTCATGCCATTGCTGCAGCAGGAGAGGCGGCAGAGCATCATCCCAGCCCAGTTCGGTAAGCCAGATTTGCTGCATGAATATCTTCGCTCGGATGACAAATGGGGCTAGCCACCCAGCGGGGTCGAAGAGCTTAGCGATATGAGACAGAACCTGCCTCTTGGAGATCGACTCCTTCAAGGGGGGGGTCCGCTGTGGTGAAGAAGAAGACGTCCTCAGCAGCTTGCCATCGAATACCCAAGGTTTTTGCGGTGCTCGCGTCTTCCAGCTCGAGAAAGTCCTCTCGCAGCAGGTGCTCTCTCGGAATGGCTTGAAGTACTTCCTTCTTATTGGAAGTCCACTTCCGAAGCGGGAATCCCGCAGATTGGAGGACCGCTTGAAGCTCTCGTATGGCGAGACGAGCGTCGGCTTCAGTGTGAGCGCCGGCAAGGACATCATCAACATACATGTAGTTCCGAAGGATTTCGCTCGCCTGAGGATACATCGTTTGCACGTCTTGTGCCAGTTGTAAAAGGACTCGGATCGCCAAGAATGGCGCGCAGTTAACCCCAAACGTGACAGTTTGTAACTCGTAATCCTGAATATTGCCGCAGCGGTCTCGGTAGAGGATCCGCTGAAAGGGGGTATGCCTGGGATCGACTCGGATTTGTCGATACATCTGCGTTATGTCGGCATTGAAAACGAATTGAAAGAACCGCCATTTCAGTACCTGAAGCGTGAGGTCGGCCTGAAGAGTAGGACCGGTGTGCAAGACATCGTTGAGGCTGACGCCTTGTGTGGAGGGGCTCGACGCGTTAAATACCACGCGTACCTTAGTGGTGGTGCTATCGGGCTTAAACACCGCATGATGGGGGAGATAGAAGTTTTTCCCATCTTGAGGCGGCGTCACCCGAATCATATGACCCAATTCCTCATATTCTTGAATAATGGCATCGTACTGCGTTTTTAGAACCGGATCCTTGAGAAGGCGTGCCTCATTCCGCAGGAATTGAGCCAGCGCGATCGGTCTTGAGTGGCCCAAGTCAACGCTATTCGGACCTTTGAACGGTAGGGACACAACATATCGGCCGTCCTTTCCCCTTTGGGTGGTCTCCTGGAAGTTCCGCTCGCAGAATGCGTCATCCTCCTTTTCCGGCTTTGCGGGAAGGTCTTCCACCTCCCAAAACTTGGTGAGGAGTACATCAAGCTTTGCTTCGGGACTAACTCGCGTCTGTGCCGCGAAAACGGATCTAGACACCGGGGGGTCAGGAGTGATAGCCCCACACAGAACCCATCCAAAGATGGTTTCTAGCCCGACAAAATCACCAATATCCTTTTTGATCCGTTCTCCGAGGATGTGGGGAAACAGGTCTACACCGATGATCATGTCAATAGGCGCGGGCTTGTTGTAGTACGGGTCAGCCAGGGGGCGATCGAGGCACTGCGTCGGAACCGTATTAAGGAATGGAGCTGTTGGAATGGCCCCTGACAATTTGGATACGACCAGGGCGGAGACCTCAATCTTGTTCAATCTGTCACACGGGGGAGACAGCATTAGCAGACACACCTTGTCGGCGCAGCCTCCATCACTCTGGCCCATGCCAGTAACCGCGGCGTCTACTGGGTAGAAGGGGGCTGGACCATGCTGAAGACGCGTTCGGAGAGAAAAGTTGAATCGGCTCCCGAGTCGATCAACGCCCGAATATGATGATCCACACCACGATGGTGCAGAGTGACAATCGCAGTGCCTAAAAGGCCTCTGCCTGGGGTAGATGCAAAATAACTTTGAGCATTTGTGAGCTGGTCGCTCGCGGACGGGCGCTCTGTGACGCTGGATGGTGGGACTTGCGCAGCGGATGGCGAGGGCACGGACACATCACTAGGATGCAACAGCGTATGATGACGTTCCTTGCAGGTATGGCAATTATGCGCACTGGAGCAGCCCTTCACTTGATGACCGCGGGCAAAACAGTTCAGACAAAGTCCCTGCTGTCTAATGGTTTCCAGCCGCCTCTGAACAGGCATATCAAGGAAACTAGGGCAGAGCCGTATTGGGTGATTTTCCCGATGGCACAGCTTGCAAGACGCCGATTTGAGCTGAGCTTTCGCTGGAAACGCTTGGACTTTCATCGTTGCAGAGGATTTGCGGGGGCCAATGGGGATGGCTTGGACACTTGGGGCCGACTTATGTTCGTCGGTGGCATCCAGGACCCGATACCGATCGGTAAGAAATTGGTTCAAATCGGACCACGTTGAGACGACAGTCTTATTGGGCACTGATTGCTCCCACAGGAGGATTGTGGCCTTCGGCAATTTACTAGTGCAGATGGCGATAAGTAGGACATCCCAATTCTCAGTACTAACACCCGAACGCTCAAGTGCGGTAAGACACCCTTGAAACGCGGTCTGCAGCTCTCGCAAGGATTTGCCCGACTCTTGTGCCACCGCGGGAATCTGAAGGAGTTGTCTGGCTTGAGTCATGACCAGCAGACGGCTGTTTTCGTACCGTGCGGTGAGGTTCTCCCACGCGGCCTGGAAACCCTCATTCGTCAGGGGGGACTTAGCCACGATGGTTCTCGCTTCCCCTCGCGTCTTGGCGTTCAAGTGATAGAGCTTCTCCACTTGTGACAAATACGGATTGGCGATATAAATGGCGGCGAACAAATCGCGGAATGTGGGCCATGCTAGGCTGTCGCCATCAAATGTCTCTACCTCACACGGAGGAACTCTATGCCCCGGTGGCCCCGACGGAGCGGTTGGCTGACGCCTAAGAGTCGTCATCTGTACCGAGAGCTGTTCGATGCGTTCTCCGAACAACGTCCCGCATCGCACATATGCCGCGTAAGCGGATTCGTGCTTCGCCTTGATGTGGCTTATGTTTGCCAAGCTTTCCTCGTCGGCTTGGATTGTCAAGGCCTTGTGACAACGGGAGTATTCCATCTCGACAGTTGACCAAAGGGATTTGAGCTGCTCTAAGTGCATTTTAATGGAAAACAAGGGCACTTCAGAAGTTAGAGCTTCACTCTCGCGAGCTTCAAACAGAGTCAATGCGTCGCACGCTATAACGAAATCGGAAAGGGACATTCTGGAGTGTTCTCTACGCTGTTGTGATACGGATCGGGTGACGGGAGCGTCAGAACAGTGCGTCACAACAACGTGCGGAATCTGGGTCTGAGTTGAAAGCTTGGAACGACCTTGGTGTTCCCTCGAGTCTTTAACCGAGAATCTGCGACCCTCAGGTAAGCTGGACGAAGACGGACGGGACCTTGGGGATTCGCTGCGGCTGCGAACTGACGAGAACTTGCGCGAAATATCCGTACGCTTCACGGTCACCGGAGTTGTCGGAGGCCGAACCTTCTCCGGAGTTGCAGAGGGAGACGAAAGACTGTTGGACTTCGGCGCAGTCTTGGACGGCTCCGTGGACATACTCAGGGGACGAGCTTACCGACGAACACCGCGTTTGTGCGCGTCCCTTTTTTTTTGTTTTGGAAGTGAGAAGTGGACTGTATGGGGACGCAAGAACTTCCTCACTGTGCACCGCAGGATTGCGGGAGAATTTTCTCGCGTGTGGCTCGGAAACGAAGCCTCTTTAATGGGGATAGATGCGGAATAATATACGAACGCACGAATGCGGATTGAAAATTACCGATGGGAGTACGTATAAAACAAAACACGGATGAAATATATAAACAAAGATGTATAGGATAAAAGGAAAATACGTTTTTATATAAATCTGGATCTGGATATATATGTGTGCGCAGAATAATGGCCGGAAAAAATTGTATATATAATTTATAAATATGGACGGAGATATAAATATGGGCCCGATAGTGCTGGAAAAAATATATATATATGTATTTATTTAGAAATATGGGCGGATATATATATGAGCGCAAAAGGCTGGCCGGAAAAAATATATATATAGTTTTTAAAGCTGAACGGATATATAAATATGGGCCCGATAGTGCTGGAAAAAATTTATATGTGTTTATTTATAAATATGGGCGGATATATATTGAGCGCAAAATACTGGCCGGAAAAAATATATATATAGTTTTTAAATATGAACGGATATATAAATATGGGCCCGATAGTGCTGGAAAAAATTTATATGTGTTTATTTATAAATATGGGCGGATATATATATGAGCGCAAAATACTGGCCGAAAAAAATTATATATATAATTTATAAATATGGACGGATATATAAATATGGGCCCGATAGTGCTGGAAAAAATATATATGTATTTATTTATAAATATGGGCGGATATATATATGAGCGCAAAATACTGGCCGAAAAAATTATATATATAATTTATAAATATGGACGGATATATATATGTGAGCGCAAAAAGTTGGCCGGAAAAATTATATAAATGATTTATAAATATGGACGGATATATAAATGTGGGCACGATAATGCTGGAAAAATATATATGTATTGTTTTATAAATATGGGCGGATATATAATTAGGCGAAAAAAGAGAATCGGAAATAATGTGATTTAAATTTGGCGCGCTTGAGCCGCCTATCGATATCACGACTCGACTCACGTGTCACCACTACTCCGAAAACAGCTGTCGGCCGCTGTTTATATATTTGGTTTTTGATTTTGTTGTTTAATTATGTATGTGAATAATTTTTTTTTTGTGGTTGTGCGGAAAAACCAAGAACAAGTGTTGTGCGGAAAAACAAGCGAGTGTTGTGCGCAAATAAAACAACCGATCAATGCATATGGACAGATGCTTTGATCTATGTGTGTACGTACATGCATAAGTACACAGGTGAGTATAGATATGTATGCACACGCGTTGTTCACAACAACAAAAAAAACGTAAGTAATTGTAATTTAATTGGATGTGGGGTTGTGTTAAATCAATGCGCGACACCGAAATGTATTATGCGTTGTGGATATGTACATATGTATGTGCAATGTATGACTATGTAAGCATATACATATGTATGTATGTACGTATGTAAGCAAGTGCACCGGTATCCAAAGACGCGCGTGAGGAAATTAATTTCGCACCTAATTCGAACGCGCAAGAAATCGCGGTGCATACGTGAAGTGCTATTTAAAAAAAAAGAATATTTTTTTTGCCTTTTGTGTCGTGGTAAATGTGCGAAGGGATTGTATGTATATGGATATGTATGTACATATGCGCGTACATCAACAGGTGACGATGTATGTATGTACGTAGATACGCGCGTGTGGAAATAAGTTTGGCATTAAAGATTATTATTCCAACACATAAGAAAACGCGGTGAACACTTTGATTTTTATTTTTCCCTATTTTTTATAACACTTTAATAATTTTTTTTTTTTTGTTTTTTAAACTTTTACGCGGATTTGGCAAACAGCTGTGGAAATTACATGTACATGTGAATGCATATGTAAAAAAGGTGGATTTGGACAAGTGCGAGGAAAAAAAACATAAATGAAAATGGATAATCGTGGAATGTAAAATGAGAACGTTGGACAATCACGCTAAGGATTAGGAACTACCATGAAACCTTGGAACAGGTCAGGTATGTACATACAATATGTAAAAGTGTGTAGGTCGCTATGGAGAAGCGGGAAAACCTCACACTTTTAGTAGTATGTAAATGAAATGAATAATGAAATTTTGTACTTATCAGGAATTCCGCCGATGCAAGCTGGAGGAGCGGAAGGATATCCGGCTCGAAGGACCAATGTTCGTGGGGGGGCGGAAGGATCCAAATGAAATACAAGGAGTTGGCGGGTGCCAATTTCTTCAGTTTGTGGTGAGCGAGTGGTGAATTAAAACGCACGAGAAACTTCGGTTAACTAAATGTAGGTTTTATTATTTATATAATATTCACAGGTAAACCGGCACACACGGAAATGGTTCGGGTTGAAAGTGATTAACAAATCGTAAAAAAATGCAAGAGAACGGGTGTTCGGGTGAAAGGCTCGATTCTTAGGGATGGCGGTGCCCATTGGAAAAAATCAAGTCACTCCTCCTGGTGTGACCGTAGACGCCGAGGATCAAAAAACCCTCCTCACTCCTCACCGCTCACTGCTCTTCGCCGCTCACTGCTGTTCACCCGGTGGCGTGAACAATCAGGAATATATATATATGTATGCCGGGGATACCTTTGATTACATAACGATCGTTTCCAAGGACTTTGACGACTTCATAAGGACTTCGGTATCGTGGTTCCAGTTTACGTGATTCGCCTGTCGCGGCTGGTTCGTTCTCGACTACTACTAGATTACCTGTTGAATAAACAAAAGGGTTAGCGTGTTTGGCATCAAAACGTTTCTTCCATTTATCTCTTTTTGATGCGATATTGGCTGCGGCTTAATTTCGAGTTTCGGTGACGGTTTCGTTGGAATACGGTCTAACCTGGTCTGCGTGTATCGCTGCAGTAAGGTTGTTTTGCACAACATCAATAGCGTTGAAATTAAATACAAGATCAATTGGACTGAATCCAGTGGTGCTGTTTTGCTGCGAGTTGACAGTCCATTGAAGGTCATGAAGAGTCAGATCCCAATCCTTTGGATTTTCGTTCATCGTTCGTGCATATTCGAAATCGTCGATTTCCGAAATTATGGTCCGAACAAATTCATCTATCGAACCTTCCGGGGTAAATTGGGAGCACGGCTCAACGCATCTACATGAGTCATTTTGCTTCCATCTCGATGAACAAATTTACAGTCGTAATCCACCAGCGCGCCACCTGTGGAATGAGTTCTTTATTCGTTTTAACCTTAGCAATAGCGGAGCAATCGGTCATCAGGCGAAATGATTTTCCCAAAAGGTACACTCTGAACCTTTGGAGTGTTTCTACTACGGCAAGCGTTTCCAATGCGTAACTGTGGTATTTAATCTCAGCGTTAAAAAAATAACAAACGGGACGCCAATCATTGTCATTATGTAACTGCAGTAAAACTCCTGCTAGGCCTAAAGCACAAGCATCCGTGTGTACTTCGTGTTTAGCCGAAAAATCGTAAAGAGTGAGAACAGGTTCGCTACATAATTTTTCGATTAGTTCGATAAATGCATATTGTTGGGCTTCTCCCCAAATAAATGTATTCGCCTCCGTTTTACGTAGAAGTTCTGTTAAAGGACGTGATATTAATGAATAATTTTCAATAAATTTTTTGAAGAAACCTGTGAGACCAAGGAATCTTCTTACTCCTCTTACGTTATTAGGTATTTTAAAGTTTTTAATTGCGCTTACTTTACATTCGCCAGGTTTTATTCCATCTTTATTGACTATGTAACCCAAGAACGTAATTTGGGATTGCAGAAACTTGCATTTGTCGTACCGTAGGGTTAAGCCACTGTCTTGTAAGATCGATAAAAACTTTTTAATTCGTTGCATACCAGATTCAAAGTTTTTAATTGCGCTTACTTTACATTCGCCAGGTTTTATTCCATCTTTATTGACTATGTAACCCAAGAACGTAATTTGGGATTGCAGAAACTTGCATTTGTCGTACCGTAACTTGGGATTATTACGTCATCTAAATATGCGAGTACCTCACCTGGTTCCATACGTTTTATGATTTGGTTCATTTCCGATTGAAAGACTGCCGGAGCGTTAACAAGTCCAAAAGGCATTCTGTTGTATTCATAATGTCCGTCATTTGTAACAAACGCCGTGTTCTGTTTGGACGATTCACTTATCTCGATTTGATGGTTACCCATACGTAAATCAAGTTGCGTAAAATAGACGTGTCCAGCTAATTGAGCAAATGGCTCTTCCATGTTTGGCATAGGAAATGGAATTTTGACCGTGATACTGTAAAGGCGACGATAGTCGACGCAAAGACGATGTTCTCCATTCTCCTTATCTACGATGACGATTCCCGAGGCGTACGGCGAATCCGAAGGACGAATTATGTCGTTTTCCAGTAGCTCAGATATGACAATAGGTCTGAGCGCAAACGGTGTTCGGTATGGTTTCGTATAACATGGAACGTTTGATGTTAAAGCGATTTCCATTTTCGATATTGAGCATTTACCTAATTCGTTGGTATTCTGCGCGAAACAAGCAGCGTTATCTATTAAGACTTTTTCTAATTCCTCGATTTCGGAATCCATTCGATTTTGAGTCGTTTCTATTTGGCGTATGTTTTGGAATATTTTTGTTTCCGTGAATAATTAGTTTATTGCCATCCCGACAAAGAATTTCCTTACCCAATAAAACGTTTTCAGATATTAAGTCATTTTTTACTACAAGGATTTTGACTTCGTGACCTATCTTGTGAACAACGATCTTCGCATTTATTTTTTGGTTACAGAAGAATTTACCTCCTCCAAATCCATTCAGTGTTATTGCACATCGTTGCAAAACGCCTACGTTTTCGGCAAATGATTTTCAAATCAGAGTACGTGTACTACCTGGATCGACGAATGCGTTTGTCTCGTTTCCGTTAACTGAAATAAATTTACAGATATCTGAGTTGATGTTTGAGTCAATTTTATTTACTTTCGAAACGTTTTTTAATTTTTCAGGACAGTTGGTAGAGTCGTGGTTAGTACGATAACAATGAGTACATCGAGGCTTACGCTGTGGATCAGGACAATTTGACGAATAATGTCCCAATTTTTGACAATTAAAGCATTTGATTGACGGCTCTATCTTTTCTTTGAGTGTTTGTTTTATTACGGATTGACTTGACTTCTGCGTATTACCGTTAAACTCACGTTTATTTTGAAAACTATGTGGATTATATTTGATTTCGTTATGAGCCGAATAGGCATGTATATCTCGTAAAAGTTCGTTACATGAGGTGTAGTGGTTTGATATCTTGTGCTTAAAATCGTAATCGTTGATGCCGTTTATAATATGTGTTACAATTGCTGAATCAGATAACTCACCCTTTTTAGCAATGGCTAGCATTTTATAAAAATAATCTTTTGGTGATTCCGTTGTTTCCCGTTTGGTTTTCAGCATTTTAAATGCTGATACATGGGACGTACAGAAATTTCGAAGCAAATTCTGGCCATGTTTGAAATATTTCATCCGTTGCATCCACCCAGTAATGAGCTGCACCTTGCATCTTTTGTTGAACTGCAAAAATTACCTTTCTGTCGTCCCAGTTATATGCGTTTTTTAGAGTTTCCACACTTTTAACAAACTGATGCGAATTCAATGATTTTACGGACGATGGATTAAATTCCGGAACAAGAGCAATAATTTCGTTCATGCTTCCAAATGATTGCCCAAAATTATTATATTTTTCCTCGCAGTTGACGTTGTGTTGTTGTCGTTGGGTCGCGAAATTCTGAGAATTTTCCAAATACTGACCTACATTTGTGTTTGACCCACTTTTGCTTACGTAATTCAGTGACGTTGGAACATAATTATCTTGCTGTGATGTAACAAAGTTTTTGCACTGCTGGATCGTAGCAATGTTACCATTTTGATGAGTCGGAGCGAAAAGTACGTGTTGGTGAGGCGTAACCATATAGCCGTGTTGCGATGTAACAATGTAATTGGGTTGCTGAGTAGTAGCATGTAAGCGTGCTGCTGAGACGTAGGTGCACAAACGAGTTGTTGCGAAGTATCTACATGATCGTACTGCTGAGACGTAGCAGTGTTACCGAGTTGCCGAAACGTAGCAACATTATCGTACTGCCGAGACGTAGCAGTGTTACTGAGTTGCCGAAACGTAGCAACATTGTCGTACTGCTGAGACGTAGCAGTGTTACCGAGTTGCCGAAACGTAGCAACATTGTCGTACTGCTGAGACGTAGCAGTGTTACCGAGTTGCCGAAACGTAGCAACATTGTCGTACTGCTGAGACGTAGCAGTGTTACCGAGTTGCCGAAACGTAGCAACATTGTCGCACTGCTGATTGTGAGACGTAGCAGTGTTACCGAGTTGCCGAAACGTAGCAACATTGTCGTACTGCTGAGACGTAGAAGTGTTACCGAGTTGCCGAAAATTAGCAACATTGTCGTACTGCTGAGACTTAGCAGTGTTTTTTGTTTTTTCAAATACGTTACGTTTGTTCGTTCGTTTCTCAAAAGCACGTTTCTTTCTCCAGAAACTTCTTGTACGTTCACGTCACTGACCTCGATTGGTGACGAAATCATTGCAGGTTAAAATGAACGCTCCTGCAATACTCTAATCGTTTTTTCTAATTCGTTTATCTTTTAAACCATCGATTGATTTTTCGCACTGGCGTATTCGTCGTTACTACAGATCGTCGTTAATTTTCTCTGTAATTGTTCTCGATTTCCTGACGTTGACATCCAGCTTGTCTACATTTTTGCTGCAAAGCTTTCTTTGACACGTAGTTTTTATGCGGCATTATTGTTGTCTCTTTCACGCTTGTATGTTCGTTGATTTTTCGTTTTGCTTATTCGTCTTTCGTTCTCATTTCCACGAGTTCGTTCATGCACAGAACACACCCTATTACACTTTTCAAGTTTCTCATGCCACGCTATTCTACCGCGTAAATTGCGCGTTACCTTTTTCTTCACACATTTTGACTTATGAAAAATATCAGTTCCTTTTTTTTCACACTATCCAAATTATGAAAATTGGATACCATCCCACGTCTGAAAATTGTCACATCTAAAATCCACTTCTGAGAATGTCGGTTGTAGATCTCATTACCCAGTAAAAGATTGTAGATGGAGAAGCTGTCAGGAAGGCTTAGGCGGGGGAGTGCGACTTTCGGAATCAATAGAAATGCGAGACTCTTACGTTTAGGTAGATAACTAATATAAATTTATTAACTAATTGGGACTTAACAATATAGAGACGTTTGTAAAGCGATGCCGTTGGATTCGTTCGTGATGGCCGTTTGTTACTACGCCAACTACTTTTTCTTCATTTATCGATAGCAACAGGGGTAGAACATAACGTCGCTCGCCCAGGGCTGAATCATTATATTCATAAACTGTCTGGTGACAGAAGTATTTTGGAATATACTTTGAACTTCTTCGACCAGCCCTTTATACCGGCGAGAACACCTATGCCTACTAACAGAAATCGAAAGGTGCTAATTAAAACTAAGTTTATGGTCTATTAAAATCCCCAAATCTGTAGCAACCAAAAAGTATTATTTATTCCGTGTAACGAGAAATTATTTAAAAAGTGACTGCTTCATTGGGGAAAACCTTTTCAAAAAACACATAATTTTGCACTTGGAACAGTTTTGCGATAACAAATTAGCCCTGCACCATCCCTAAAAAGCATTTGGGTCAGCTTGCAGGGTGCGAATACATTAGAACTCTGGCATTTGAAAGAGCGGTGGGGAGACAATTAATAAGAATGGTGAAGAGTAATGGGCCAATGCTACTGACCTGTGGGACTTCCGATTCAACACAAATGTACTTAGAAAGCGAGGACCTATATATACCTATGAAATTCATATGAGGATATTATGAAATTCAAGCCAGCAGGGCGTCCGGAATGCCAACCAAATTCAGCTTAAAAGCCTTACTGAGATCCGTATATACATATGAGATGTCATACTAATGAGTTTGTCTTTCTTTCTTGAAGCCTTAAATTACAAAGGATGTAAACTGTAAAATGTAAATTGCGGTAGATCTTATTATTATTATTATTATTTAATTGTAAGAAAGAACTAATTCTAAGTTACAATGAGATGTGAAGCCAGAGTGTTAAAGGCCTTCAGGCTGTGTGTAATTGTGTAATTGCTGTATTTGAGACGTCATAATTTTCACAAACAGTTAAAATGTTGCTGACAATTTAAAAATTCCTCTGTAATTGGTGACATCAAATTGTTTGTGAAGAGGTAAAATAAATGAGTCCTTTCATATAGTTGGAAACTCGGACATTGTAACGGACGTAGTCGAGAAGAAGTTCGTAAATAAATCATAAATATATTGATCAGAAGAAGCCGAAACATTTTAAAAAATGCACACGATTTAAGAGAGATAGAATTTTGAAACTATAGAAGTCTTTGGGATTTTTGTTGTAAGGAGTTATTATAGAACTCAGAATGAGAAACAATAAAAATAACAGCCCCCGAAACCATGGCGATTTTTGCGTCACCACAGGAGACAATAGGCGGAAGTCATATTTGTACAAGTGTACAAATATGCAATAGCCATAACATGTCTTCAACGCTAAAACTAGTTGGGAATTGCAACTAAATAAAGCGAAAAAAGTTGGCGAAGCCTACTAGATCTACAACTTCTTCAAAGAATTCACATATCTAAATATAATATTGTACGTACATACATACATACATTATTGGAAAAATATCAAAGGAGTTAAATTCGGCTATGCCGAAGTTTATATACCCTTGCAGTCCTTGACAATAATACATGTTCAAAATTTGTTTTCTGCAACTCAATTCATCAATATACAAACAAAATAATTTTACTCTTCGTACTACAATTTGTTCTTTTTAATCCCTCAAACCCTAAGCAAAGCAAAGCACGTGTCTGTGTGTGTGTATGCATGCAAGCAGCGCTGCCGGCAGCGATTGAACCGAGTTATATTGACTGTAACTTGTGTTCTCTTTATCCGATCGGATTGAATTTTGGAATCTTTGTTTTTATATCCAATACTATCATCGTAGTAAATTTCATGGGGACACTCCAATTTTTATAAAAATGTTTCTTCTAGAGCTATATGATATAGTGGTCCGATCCTGACCACCCGGGTAATAAAAAGCCCACAAAAAAATTTAATCGTGATAGCTCTTAAGATGGCTGAGTAATTCGCATACGCACCGACGGACGGGCGGACAGACGGACATGGCTATATCAACTCAACTCCTCATGCTGATCAAGAATAAATATATTTTATGGGGTCGGAAACGTCTCCTTCTGTGCGTTACAAATATCTGACCAATTTTATAACACCCTCTGCAAGGGCATAAAAATAGTAGAATTAAATATCTAAACAATTCAGATCATTTTTCGTTTTTATGTTTGATAGTTCGATGCAGTGTCTTAGGAAAACGATATTTAAGAAATTAAAACTCTGCAACATACATTCTGAACACATTCGGCAGAAATTTTTGGACAGTTGAAAAGTTTATTTAAATTTTGTTTCTTTCTGTTTGTTTTTTTGCCATTCATTATTTTAATTTTTGCTGTGAATGGCACATGTTTTTCAGTGAATGACAAAATTTTAATGTTGCATTCGCAAAATATCTATAAAAGGGCCTATCGAACCATCTTTTGGATGGTAAAAGAAATTGTCAAATTTCGGCACGGAAATACCTTATGCCGAATATTGATTGTAAATATTAAAATTTTTTGATGAAAATCAGTAAATATTCAAAATTAAGCTAAAAGAATCGAAATTTATTTTGTTATATAATAGAAAATCAAAAAACAATAAAAAATTGATTTATGATTAAAAAAACTATTTTTATTCAAATTTTAGAGGAAATATTTTTCGACTTTGACCTTGACCTAATAAAGCACCACGAAAACATTCAAGCATGAGCAATTTTTTAACAAATGCTGAAGGGGATTTTAGCACCGCAACTAAAAACACGATCTTCGTTCTTGGAATTCAAAATATGAACTGATTTTTGTTCTTAAAAATTCGGGAGTTGAAAATTGTTTATATTGATGAACCTGATGTTTATTCTCAAACAAATGCCTTTTACATTTTACATTGTTATCGGTTTAGAAGCTATGATTTTTGCGAAGTAAAATGATTTCTAAACAGTGAACAAGCTTCCAGGAACTTTTAAAAGATTGCATGACTTATTCGTTTTTTCAACATATAAAAAATGTAAGCAAAAATTGATGGTGTCGCATGGGGAGCTCCGCTGACTGTCAAGCAAAAAAGTAAAAAAATTGATTCAAAAATGGTTTTTTTAAATACATTTTTATTATGATTTATTGTAATAATTGTTCTTTTTTTTCATTTTAGATGTGAAAGGCCAACTCGTGCTTATTCCATTGGCAGTAAAATTGAAAGTTCCAAAACCAGACAGCGACTTGGCTATTTAAATGACTTAGAAAAAAGTTCTATTCGGGTACGGGCCTACTCAGTTGGATCTAGAGCAAAAACTCCTTATAACAATGGTACTAGTTTTGGTGTAGTTAATAAGGATAAGCTTCAGTTATACACCAAAGGAAGTCAAAGTAATGTTTCCATCAAAAGCAGTTCAGAAAGAGGACAAGTTGGATGTTGGAAATATACCAGTGCACCGCTCGTAACTGCTGATAAAATGAGTGATTTGATGGAAATTGATTTTTCCAAAGATGCAGCAACACACAAAGTACTGATTAGTAATGTTCAAGAAACTAATATGTGCAACATAAACAATACTTGGAAATCATCAATTAATGTAAATAATAATGCAATGGATAATAATAATTCTCTTAACAGCAGTCAGAGTTTTTTTTCTGGTGCATATTTAGAAATGAAACCAGTTGGCAATATTAGTTATGATTACAATATAGACAATGTTTCAAATAAAGTTGAAATGCTTAAGCTGAAAAATTCATTAAGTCCACAATTAATAGATGATATAGATATTAAAAATAGCTGTCATAATAACTGTAATATGTGCAATAGAGCATCAGGAAATTTGAATAATATGATGTGGAACAAAGGCTCTATAAATTATGCCAAAGTAGATCACATGCCTCACCAAGCGGAGAAACCTAATCCTAAATTAGCTATTTCAACAAGTTTTGGAAATAGACAACTTGAAGCTATTACAAAAGTTGACTCGAAAAAAATAAATATGGAAATAAATGATGTTTTTGGTGTCGTTCCCATACTCCCTGATGAGAAAAGGTTAATACATTCAATAAGTAATGAGGATAATACGCATAGTGCAAATGACCCAATAGATGCAATGAAACATGGAGAAGTTGGTTACAAAATGCTTCAGATAAAAAGTGATAGTTCCCTTCTATTAACAAAAACAATCCAACGAGGAGTATGTAAAAAACATATTGAGAGAAAACACAGACATCTAGAAAACATGTGTTCGCCCATGGCAAAAGAATCTGGCGTAACAACCACATCAAAGTGCAATGAAACTTTTGCAACATTCGAATCTAAATCTAAAGAAACTAAAAATCAAAATTCTTCGTTGCGACCGCCCTCACGTATATCCCAACCGGAACTGTATTATGCAAGCTTAGATCTCCCACAAAGTGGTATGCCAATGTCATCGATTTGTATAAAACAAGGGTCATGTGACTCTTCGACAGCGGTAAATATTTCGCCAGTGGAAAATGCATATGCCAAAATCGACTTTGATCAGTCAGACTCATCGTCTTCTTCTTCTAAAATATGTAATGTGTAATTTCTAATATGAGCATATATGTTGTAAAGTCTTTTGTAAATACTTTCTTATGAATAATATTTGAAAAAAATTGTTAATATTTTGTGTTTGAAATATAAACTATAATTAAATGGTTAACTTCAGCCGCGCCGATGTTTTGTATACCCTTGAAGTTTTTTTTGTTACTTTTTCGTTACCTACAGGCGTCAAAGTGGAAAACGTTTTTCTTAAAAAATCAAATATTTAAATTTGCTACAGTCAATAAAAGGTACGATACTCAGAAATATTTATTTCTATGACTGAATATGAAGTTATTGGAAAAAGTTACCGTTTGTGACTTTGAATGGTAGTCCGGACTGGCTGAATCTGACAAATGCAACGTCATAATTTTAGCTCTGCAGCTTTAACAGCCAAATGTATCACGCATTGAGCGATAAGCGAATCAGCAACACAGCGATGCACCTTCGAGCGACATAAAATATTAAAGGTAATGAGAGATCAGTGGAGTGGCCACGCAGCTGCTGGGCAACGAGCGAATTTCTTGAACCTCAAAGCGACGTCGCTCAGCGCTAGAATTGAATACAAAAAATCAGAATCTTAAATTTTGGTTCTTCAAAGAAGTAAAATAAAATGAAGTAGGATTTAGTTGTAACTGTACAGATAGGTTTTTATTTACCGTTACTTAGAATATACAATATTAACTTAAGTTAAGTTATATTTAATATGTGAACATGAATTTACGTATATATTTAAAGTGAAGTTATTTAATTTAATGACCTAATATCTGAAATCCCAAAAATAATCAGTTAAATAATTTCTAACGTTCATTTTTGAATGCTTGCTTTTATTGCAATGTGACTGTTCTTTGAACTAACTATTACATTTTGGATTCTGCTGTCCAGATCACTGTACATATAACGTTCTACTACATAATTACGTAAAATGCAAGCACATTTTATAATGTGAACGACTGTTCTAAGTTTTGTCTTAATATCTTTTTGTAAAATTCGCCATTTCATTGTTAAAATACCAAATGCACATTCAATGCACTTACTGGCGATTGATAATTTATTGTATTTTTAAGTATTATCATTTAATATTTTTCGAGGATCTGGTCTTAATAAATAACTTTCATCTCCTATTTAAAAGTTTGACAAAATGATATTTAAGTCTGGTAGTGCTTGTGATGGTGGAACATTGAACTTGCCTGCTTCCAGCAATCTAAAGAAAGTGGATTCGAAAATGTGCCACCATCGCTTTGCTTTCCTCTGCCACCCGCTTCAATTGCTATAAATAATTAAAATAATGTTATCCAGTATGAGCTGGGCACTTAATATGGAAATGTTTTCCGTCAATGCTACCCAGACAGTTTGGAAACTTCCAACCCCTATAATAATCATCCGTAACTTTTTTTTACGAAATAATTGACCTGTAGCAATGTACCTAAAAATAAAAATATGTGCTTAACAAAATAAAACCGATATAAAAAATTAAAATTAATAATATATGCACATGAAATTTTTTTTTAAATGCTGCTGAAAAGGCAAAATGGAAAACTGTAAAGGATATACATATACAGGAGGACTTTGCAAAGACTACCACGCTTATCATCAGGAACCAAAGCTTAAACGACTAATGTTAAGTGACCATACTTGGAGCTGATGTCTTTCTTAAAACAGTTGCTCCAGATCCGACAGAGAGCAATTCGCAGGAGAACGATGAAAACATGAACGACATGCTTTCAGATCTGCTTGAGGACGATAACAGCAATATGTCTGTTATGTCAACACCATCTACAAGTATAGACGCAAAATCTACTTCCAGAAAAAGAAAAATAAATATGGAAACCGAATTCTTGGAAATAGAAAAGGAGCGACTGGAAATGTTGAGAAATCAAATCGGAAAAGAACTGAAACAAAAACCAAAATTTATAATTTGTACACCCTTGCAGAGGGTATTATAAAATTGGTCAGATGTGTGTAATGCGCCGAAGGAGTCGTTCCAGATGAGAAGCTGAGTCGATATACTCAGCCATCTTAAAAGCTATCGGACTAAATTTTTTTCTGTGCTTGTGATAATATTTGAATGTGTTCACAAGTTACGGTCAATATAAATCGGCTCTGATCGGCTCCAGGAAATAAGGGTATACAAACTTTGACGCAGTCGAAGTTAGCCCCGGCCCTCTGGTTTTAAATTTACCTTAATCGAAAATTTGGAGATTAGAAATGATATACAAAATATAATTATAGCTAAGCTTAAAAACAATAAATACAACTTTAAACCAGTGTTTGCATTTGCTGCTACATAGCAGCAATTTGAATTAAAATGTGCTGGGTTGGGTTGGATGTAACATTTCGGCCCATGCACACCTCTAAAACAGATCTACTATGAGAGCGAATACGAAGTTGCTACGAAAGCAACAGAAAAGGAAATGCTCTGTAGCAGTAGCACAAAAATTTATTTTGTTTGCTCCGCTCTTATCTCGCTTTTAATGCTTAAGCTATTGCTACAACTACAAATAGCGTATCGAATATTTTTTGTTCTTGCTCTGTGCTCCGACGATGTATGCTATGGAGCAGAGCAGAAGAGCAACCGATATCCGTTTGTGTAAAATTAGACCAGTAGGGGGAGCAAAAAAAAAAAAATACTCCGATGTAGCATAGCATTTTCAATCACTGCTTTAAACTTCTACTTATGTTGTATACTTAATATACTCACTTAATTTATTTAATAAAACCAATCGTTCTTCAACAGAAATTGTTGATCTCGGTTTGTTTTTTTGTCAATTTTTTTTTTCAATTTTACTTAACAGCAAATCAAATTTGGATGATTTTGGATATGTTATAAATCGCGGAATACCCCGTCATTTGAAGCTGTGTAAAATATTTCGTTGCACTATTCTATATTTTCCTGAAAAATCGCGTTTAATAATTATTTAGGCAGGTTAAAAAAAGCGGATAAAAAACTTCTCAACGCGTATAAAAAAAAACGTAGAATCGCTTGTTGGGATGTAATCAATGCAAAGATCGTCTTTGTCGACCAGTTCCCTTATAAAATGATGACGGATGTCAACATGCTTTGTCCTCTTGTGGAATAGAGGATTTTGTGTGAGTTGGCCAGCTCCATGGTTGTCGTTGTAAATTATGGTGGAACGGAGCGAGCTAAAAATCTCCTGTAAGAAAGATCTTAGATATACAGCCTCTTTAGACGTCTCTTTATATAGCCATGTATTTCGTCTCTGTACTAGAAAAGGCAACAGTTCGCTTCTTACGGGATTCCCAACTTATTGGTGCATTTGCCATCTTAAATGCGTAAAAGATCTACGATCATCAATATTAGCAGCCCAGTTGGCTTCGGCGTAGCTAATCAAATCTTTTCCAGTTTTTTATATATTACTCCATGGTCTTGAGTACCCTTCAAATAACGAAGTGCTGCCCTTGTGGCTGCAACCCAGTGCTGTTTGCCGTAACAATTATTATACTGGCTAAGAAGACTTACGGCATGTGCAATGTCAGGGCCCGTTGATACTGCAAGCCACATTAGAGCTCCTATTAGGCTTTGATATGGGACGCTTGATACTTCATCCAGGTCTGGTTTCGTCTTTGGGCACATTTGATTTGAAATTTTTTCGCTGGTGTTCATCGGTGTTCTTACTGGCTTAAAGTCCTCCATGTTAAATCTCTTTAATATATCCTTTACATATCTTGATTGACTCAAAGAACATTCACATTTGTTCTTGTTTTGATGATACCCAGGCAATGTGAGAGTTTTCCTAAATCCTTCGTTGCAAAATTGCTTATTAATTCGGTTTTTAACTGTGTTAGAAGCTTGCCATTATTCGTTGCGACTACCATTACTTGGTTTTTTCATATACACGCGAAGGTCAGATGCAAGTGGCTTCAAGTTCATTTCTTTCAATTTTTGATCCAGTTTCTTATACCATTGGCGTCCACTCTGTTTTATACCATACAAAGCTTTCTTTAAAGTATGTAAGTACATATTTTAGCCTCGGTGTATTTTTTTTTTTTTTTCCCACAAGTATTTTGGTGAATTCTGGTGGAACCTTTAGATACAGTTCTTCCCCTATATCCCCATTTAGATATGCACTATTAAAATCAAATTGCTATCAGTGTTTGTACTGATCCTATACAAGCTACAGGGGAATAAGTTTCATAATAATCAATTCCCTCTCTTTGGGTGAAACCTTTTGCTACTAGCCGAGCTTTGCGGCAATCAACTTTGCCGTTTGGTTTATACTTGGTGCGAAGAACCCACTTGGTTTCTAAAACTTTCTGATTCTTTTACAATTTTACAATTTCCCAGGTATTATGATTTTGTAGCGCTTGTTGACGATTCATCTCCGATGTTTATTAGTGATAATGCCTCATAAAATTCATCTTGCACTTCGTTATAGATGAGCTTGGGACGATCAGGTTTTCCTGTATGCACTTTTCTGGGTCTTCCAGGTCCACGTTTTTGTAGTACTGGTTCTTCTTGGAATTTTTCTTCGGTATCGGTATTTTCTTGTGTATCTTCTTCGGGAACGACACGCTTTTCTTGAAAATCCTCTCCTGGATACTCCACATCGACGGCCCTTAGCTCTGAAAATTCTTCAAACTCATAATCTGTTCGTGGAGTGGCGGAAGGATACAAATAAATTACAAGTGGTTGGCGGGTGCCAAATTCTTCTGGGTGAGCGAGGGATGAATTAATAACGCGCGATAACTTCGGTTAAAAAAACTTATGCTTTATTAAATTCACAGGTTGCCGAAACACACGAAATGTTTCGGGTTAAAAGTATACAAATTTCGAGATAAAAAATTCTGAAAAGAAGGAACGGGTGTTCGGGTGAAAAACTCGTATTAGATTAAATGGCGATGCCTATGGGAATAATCCAGTCACCCCTCCTGGTGTGACCGTAGATGCCGAGGATCAAAAAACCCTCCTCACTCCTCACTGCTCTTCGCCGCTCACTGCTGTTCACCCGGTGGCGTGAACATAATCGTTGCCAAAAATATTTGTGAATACGACATCACGACTTCTTAGTACCATTTTAGCTTCAGGATCATATAGTCTGTAGGCCTAGGCATCAATACAGTAACCTATAAATATAGGTTACTATATTCTTCGAATCCCGACTCTCTCGCGTAAATGCTTCTCACTCCGCCCTAATGATAATCGCCTTCTGACTCAGAAGACAGCAACTCGTCGTTCTCAGCCACATATCGCCAAAGTCTCATATAGTCCACGCTCGTAGTTGTCATTATTAGCGCTTCACCATTGGTCGCTTTCTTTACATCATACCGGCCGTCGCGCTTAGCTTTGATTACTTCATAGGCAAAATGAGTTTGTACTGCTTGGAGGTGCTGTTCATGGGTCCTAAATGATTCATATGTAAAGTATGCAGCGGTATGTCTCTTTTGGTAATATAATGCAAATATCGTTCTTTTTTACCCAGCTGTTTATTATGAACTATTCATTTTATGCAGTTTGCATCAATTTTGATACTTTACTTTCCAAATGGGGTATCCAGTACTGCTGTTGGATAGCGTGCATTAACTTGCGCGTCGAAAGTGTCCAACCTCGTGCGATCGTTGTATTATTTCACGTACAATTAGCTTTGGGATTACCAATAACTCATTACCTTCAACTTCTTTGGTTCAGTAATTTAACTGTCGGCGCCGCAGACGTAGTTTTTTAATACACTCAAAAATTGAGTGTAAAAAAAGACCGCGTTTGCAAAAATTTGTCGACTCTCGGTTCAACGCAACAACGCGTACTTTTCGGTGGTGTCGCCGACCCCACTGAATGCTAACATAAGCATGAACACCGAAAGTGCCAGCCACTCAGCAATCAACAGCAACTTACCGTGGAGAGGGCAGTGTGCTTCTCCAGCAATATCGATAACTGGGTCACCGATTGTACCGACCAGCACCGTCAGCTCGTTGACAGCAACTACTGCAACGTCTGCCAAAATACGCCGAAAATAACCAAACCAGCACCCCTTAGCGGGAATCGTTTTAAAATTCTTTCCGATCAGCAAGATGATCAAGCCGGCGCTGTAGATAAAGTTAAATCGGCTAGACCACCCCCTTTATACATCCGTGGAGCCAACTGCAGCACCCTGATTTCGAAGCTAGTAGAAACAGTAGGGGCAAACAACTTTGTTGTAACCCCTCTCAATACGGGTAACATTAAAGAAATTAAATGTCAAACCCAAACTGAGGACAATTTTCGCATCATCGAAAAGTACCTCCGTAATGCTAACATCAACTTATATACCTATTAACTAAAAAGCAGTAAAGGCTCCAGGTTGTGTTGAAGGGGATTGGAGTCTTCGGTCCCTACTCAAGAAATAGCATTGGTCGAAAAAGGGTTTGCGGTCAAATCCGTTGTCAACATCATCAACAGGAACAAAGTCGCACAGCCGCTCTTTAAAATCGATCTCCAACCAGATGCAAAGCGGTCGAAGCCAAATGAAGTGCACCCAATCTACAACCTGCAGCTCCTATTGCACAGAAGAATCACCATAGAGGAGCTCCATAAGAGACACCAACCACCGCAGTGTAAAAGCTGCCAGGAATACAACCACACCTCTAACAACTGCAATCTCAGGTCAGTGTGTGTTGTCTGCGGCGAACATCATAAAGATGGCATTTGCACCAAGGACAGATACAATGTCGCACTAAGACTATGCAGTAACTGTGGAGGGAACCACACTGCCAACTACAGAGGATGTCCTGTCTTCAAGGATCTTATATCTCACCTAAACGAGCGCAAACCCCCAGCTGGACCAAAAATCACCGTCAACGCCTCTAAAACTACACCGGATGTATTCTTCGCCAAGGCTGTTAGATCATCTAACATGCCTGCTACATACAGTCCTAGTGTATCCTTCGCTAGTGTGCTCCGAACTGGACAGACGGAGCCCGCAAAAGAGACCCCATCACTCCACCATCTACAGAATCCGCAACCTAGCGCATCAGAGCTTGGCCAGCAAACTCCAAGTGGTTTAGAGGCCCTATTGATCTCACTCAATCAAAACATGACCACTTTTATGACGTTCATGCAAAACTGTATGCACGAACTGATGCGGAATCAAAACCTGCTTATCCAAAAGCTTATCGAGAATAAATAATGGCTTCCCTACGTCTATGCCTTTGGAATGCTGACGGCATCTCCAAGCACAAAAATGAACTGCAACTATTCCTAGACTCAAGTGAAATCGAAGTTTTGCTGATATCGGAAACACATTTAACATTGAAAAATTGTTTTCAAATACCAAAATATACCTTCTACGCAACAAACCATCCAGATGGAAATGCTCATGGCGGTATCATGGTATCCTAATCAAAAACCGTATAAAACACTCGCTTCTCAACGGATTTGAAACACAAGCAACTGCTATAACCGTCCAAACCAGCTGCGGCAACACTACATTGGCTGCCCTGTATTGCCCACCACGCTTCTCAATCTCTGAAAAGGAATTTACCGATTTCTTTAAAACACTCGGAGATCGCTTCATTGCAGCAGGGGACTATAACGCCAAACATACGCACTGGGGATCTCGCTTGGTAAATCCTAAAGGCAAGCAGTTGTACAACACAATAGTCAACCCTCTCAATAGGATGGATTGCGTCTCACCGGGTAGGCTTACTTATTGGCCCACAGATCCACAAAAAGTGCCTGACTTGATTGATTTCACAGTAACGAAGCGGATTCCGCGTAATCGGATCACTGCGGATACACTGCTAGATTTAACCTCCGATCACTCTCCAGTGCTATTCACACTATTAACAAGACCTCAAGTACTTGAACGCCCATATAGGCTTACAAACAACAAAACAAATTAGCTTAAATTTAAAATGTACATGAGTGCCCACATTGTCTATTCGCCGAAACTGGATGCTGCAGAGGACATTGATATGTGCGTATCTGCACTTGAGTCTATCTAAACCTGTTGACAGGCCTACGAACCGGCGGATAGAACAATTAGTAACGGAAAAACGACGTCTAAGAAGAAAAATGGCAGATTACTAGCTCACCAGCAGCAAAACTTCGCCTAAGGCATGCTAATCGCAACCTCTCCAAGGCGTTAAGGCAAGAGGAAAGCTGGGCTCAAAGGAAATACATAGAAAAGCTCAGCCAACCAGCACTAAACATCATCTGTGGAAAGCCCACCCAACTTTAAGCGCTCCTACAGAGACAATTTCACCGATAAGGAGTCCAACCGGTGGATGGGCCCGCAGTGACGAAGAGAAGGCATCCGTATTTGCCACACATCTTAAAATGGTTTTCCAGCCAAATCCAACATCAAACTCATCTGTACTGAAATATGTGGTTAACGAAACGAATAAATGAAGCAGGAGAATTACGAAATCCAAATGGTGCTCCATTTAACTCGTTTAATCCTTCTTTAGTAACAAACGCTGTATATGAATTGCTAGATTCCTCTATGGGCACATGGAAGAATCCATTTTCTAAAACCATAATCGTATAAAAGCTTGCTGCCTGCAATCTCTCAAGCACTTCATTCATTAAAGGAACTGAAAAGCAGTCTTCCGAGACCATGCTATTTAGCTTCCTGTAGTCTACACAAATCCGCAAAGTATTGTCTTTCTTCTTTACAACTACAACTCTTCTAGCAACATTCGATGTGAATTTGCGCACTATTCCGTTTTCTTCCCACTCATCAACTTGATTTTTAACCGCTTCCGCTTGTAGTGCTGAGAAACGACTGGGTGACTGCCTAAATGGGATTATTGCGCCATCTGGTACAATTTTTAACTCAATAGGGCAATGTACCTTCTCTGCATCATTCGGCTGGTAGCTATCCTGTATCAACGCTTCGACTTGCTTTGGATATTGCGGCGGAGCCGAATAACTACATGAGATGTCAAAAACATTGTACCAATTGTCAGCATATTCTTCTTGCGATTTGGTGTCTTCAACCAGGCTCATAAATATATGTCTACGCTCATCGATCGATACTCTAAACTTCTTCACGAAGTTGTATCCCAAAATAACGTCACAGTAAATGGTGTTGCTCTCTACTACTAAGAATTTTTGCTGCGTCTTTAGGTTATCTACGAAGACCTCTATCTCGAAAAAGCTTTTTACTTTTGTTTGGCTTTTGCCTAGGCCGCAGAGCATTAAGCAACTTTCTTTTAAATCAATCTTACCCAAGTATTTAAGAAAAGAGTTCTTTACAATAGTGACATCTGAGCCCGTATCGATCAAACCGTCAACATTTACGCCATTCAACGACACCGACTTGACCCGTTTTTGTATACTTATTTTACGAACAGCTGATAACTTTCTGGGGCAATTAGTTGAAATATGTCCACTTTCATTACAACTAAAACATTTTCTATCCGCGCTATTACAGTCTTTACGCTTGTGCTCACTGGAACCGCAATTAAAACAATATTCTTTCTTTTTAATGTTTTCCACTTTTGCAATAGACGTGATTTTTCGATTGTTTTTCTCAATATTATCAAATTTTTTTACATGCTCGAATACACCATATTGCTCTTTTAATTCTCTTAGCGATTTGCAATTGTACATTGAGAACTTTTAATAATAAGCCCATCAACTATGTACCGTATAGCACTAGCAATTTTTCTCATATTCAGCATATATTCGTGAAACGATTCACCACTGTGAATCTCAAACTCTGAAAATCACTCACTGTTTCTGACTCGAGATATAACTGTGCCACACCACTCATTTTATTTCTCGCTTGCACATACATCTGCTTGTCTGTGAGCTCGTAAGCTTCGGCATTCTGTTCAAAGTTCTCAAACCATTTCTCTACCGGTAGATTGTAACCGTCAAACACACATACAACTTTTTCGAAATGCTCAGGGTTTATTTTGACTTCTGCATACTTTCTCTCATCTGCTTCGATTTTAAGAGAAAACATTTGTATTAACTGTTGCATCTTTATATCTAGATCTCTGGGATCACTTTTTTCTACGTCACTAACTTCTTTCACTTCCATATTATTTTTTATCGATTCTTCATCTTCCACTAAACCAAACGTTTCGTTCAAGGTCTTCTTTTCAATAATCTTCTTTTCGTTCTTCTTTTCGTTTTTCGACTTCGCTGGTGTGCGCACTGGTGGCGACAATTCGGTTTTTCGCGACTTCGTGGCGCCGAGGGACCGACTGTTCGAGAACGATTTCTTAGAAAAGCTACCGCGCACTACTGGAATTTTTACAACTGTACAACTTTTATTTGGATGTTTTGGACCAACTTTTACAAAATCAACCGCAACTTTACAACTTTATTGTTTTTTAAATTCCAGCACAACCACATTTACAATTTTCTAAGAACTTTCTCCACATTACACATGCACTAACACACAAAAAACCGGCAAGCCCCAAAATGTGAGGTTAACATTATATTTGTAATAGTTTATTGTACATAATATTAACTGAAATGTTTAAATTGAGGTGTAGGTCATATATTTCTTTAAGAATAATAATTAATTTCACAGCTGCCGAACGCTTTCGAAACCTGTTTATATCTTGTCCTTTCTCGACGACGACTGCCCTTCGACTCTCGACTCTCTCTCTTAGATGCCTCTCACTCTCAGCTGCTACACGCCTCGTCAAAACAGGGGTAATCTGAGAGCAGTGTGCCCATCTCGTCTTTACATGTATTTGAAACTACTTGCCTTGGACGGCCTTAGTGCATTATTATTGAATATCATCAGTGCGCCTGGTGATGATTCTCCTTTGTTTCGGTTTCGCGCTTCGTATTCATACAATAATTTTTCCTTTAATGCTATAAGAAATGTTTCGTATTCTTCTGATATGCTGTACAGGAGCACGATCGAGATCAAATCATTTATGTTCATTACTTTAGTTTCATTCATTTTGTCTACAATGTCGAAAAACTTGTCGACGTGATCTCTCATGTCCGCGCCGGGGCCCAATTTCAGCAAAATCAGAGACTTCAGTAGGGTGACAATGCTATGCAACTTTTTCCATACTTTGTTTGAAGTTTTACTGTTTTTTATTTGTTTGAATTCTGTTGTCGCCATGGCCAGAATTAAGTCCGATTTTGCCTTATCATCTTCTTTCACCCACTGTGCAGCATTTTGTTCTGTCTTTACACATGTATTGTTTACATATTTCCACGTATCATTTTTAATCAAAAGTGTTTCCATTTGAATTTTCCACGTATCAAAATTTTCTTTGCCTAACGGCTCTATACGTACACTTGCGACACTCATTTTTCTTTTCTGTTTCTTTTTGTTTGACTGTTTTCTATTGTGTTCTCTTTCGCGTGTTTTTTCTTGTATTTGCTACACAAGCAAAACCGACCGAGAAGCTACACAAGGAACATAAAAATAAAACGGCACTTTGGCGAAACACACTTTCTAGAACTTTTTCGCCACAACTTTTACACTTTTTACTTTCTTTTCACTATTCTGTATTCAACGAATTATTGGCTGGGCCCATAACCTGTTGATATTTATTCAACTTCGTGGGCTTACAGAGTTATTGATGGATATATGCACATATTTGTGTTAAATAGATAATTTGTGTTACAACTAAGAAAAGAACGATTGGCACAGACGGCGACTTATAAGGTTGCCAGATGGGCGGGTGACAAAGCAGGCTGCCAGATGTATTTCCGACACTTTGTAATAGCCGAAGGCAAGGTGTGACTTGAAGTGATTTATTGGGGCCGCAAGCCCGGTATTTATAGGGGATCATTTACATTGGTCTTATGGCTAGTGTCCTTAACGGTACTTAAAGCTAAACATTATGCTTAAGTTCTAATTAATTATAATCTATCCCTTAAAGTATGTGGCCTAATCCTATCCCTAAAAGTATACTACACCTCCTTTTTTTCAAAACGAAAAATATTTCTATTTTTCTTATATCCTTTTTATATTATTTTTATTCTATCTAAATGTACTGTTCGCTTTTTGTTTTTATTATCAGTTATTAATATATTATTGTTAGGACCTATGCTCTGTATTTTATATTTGCCTGTGTATTTGTTTTCTAATTTATGTCCTGTATCATTTTTATACCCTTGCAAAAAGGGTATATTAATTTTGGTCAGAAGTGTGCAACGCATAGAACGAAGCATCTCCGACCATACAAAGTATATATATTCTTGATCAGCACGACGAGACGAGTTCAAATAGCCATGTCCATCCGTCCGTCCGTCCGTCCGTCCGTCCGTTCGTCTGTCTGGATCAACGCAAACTCCTCCTAGACCGTAGGAGCTACAGAGCTGAAATTTCTTGTATATACTACAGGGGTTGTATATCTCGGATTCAGCCGGATCGGACAACTATATCATATAGCTCCCATACAAACCCCAAAGTCGTGACTTTTCTCAATAACTTCGTTATTTTCTGTGCTATTATCGTGAAACTTAATATTAGAGAGTTTATTACGCCTATAAACTACTGTGCCAAATTTGATCAAGATCGGGTTACTATATTATATAGCTCCCATAGGAACGATCGGTCGAAAACAGTGACTTTAGTAAATAACTTCGTTACTTTTAACGTGATTGCTTTCATATTAAACATTTGTTAGTTTAATATATCTCTTAATAACTGTGCCAAATTTGATCAAGATCGGGCGACTATATCATATAGCTCCCATAGGAACGATCGGTGGAAAACAGTGACTATGATCAATATCTTCGTTATTTCCTATGATTGTAGGCCATTCTTTCGCAAACATAAGCCTTTTTAGATAAAACTTTTTTCCACATTGATGGCTAATAGGTAAGGAAAGAGTTACCAAAAAAGTTGCAAGGGTATACAAACTTTGACACGGTCGAAGTTAGCCCCGGCCCTCTGGTTTAAAAGTATTTCTTGTCCTTCAGTTAGCGATACTTTTTTTGTGTTTTTATCATTTGTTCTTTTTTGGAATGCTTTAAATTTTTCGATAAGCAGTTTCGCTCTATTTTTTGCTATTTGCAGTTTAAATTTTATTTCTTTATTGAAGTCATCAATGTTGTAGATGGGATCTACAGTGTCAGATGAAAAAGGGACAGTTTTAGTATGTTTCGCAAAGACTAGTTTAAAAGGTGAATAACCATGTACGGTGGATGGAGTGGTGTTAAAGCAATATGTGAAGTATGCTAGATATTCATCCCAATCGTCTTTTTTAATGGATATATATGACCTGATGTACTCATTGAAAGTTCTATGGCTCCCTTTTACTGTTCCAACAGTTCGATGATGGTGGGCCGTGATGTTAATTTTAGTTATGTTAAAATTTTTGCAAAGTTCTATTAGTATTGAATTCATATATTCTGTTCCCATGTCAGAATTGTTTTCACTGAGCCGTAAATAAAAATAAATTTTTCAAATATTGCCTTTGCAACCGCTTTTGCACTTTTGTTTGGTATTGGTATTGATATGAGATATTTGGACAGATCGCAGATAATAGTAACTGTAAATTCATTACCATTCATTGTTTTTGGTAATGGTCCAATTGTATCTATTAATATTGTGTCAAAAGTGGTTGCAGGGGTTGGTGTTATGACCAATGGGGAGTGGTTGTGTCTGGTTACTTTGGCTAGTTTGCACTTTTCGCAATTTTTGATGTATCTTGCAACATCCCGAGACATATTTTTCCAAAAGAAATCTCGTTTTATTTTTCCTAGTGTTTTGTTTTAGTTCATTAAGTGTAAGTGACCTAAATAGTTTTTCTGACATGTTTATCTTCAGTTTATAGATTCTTTGAGCACCGGCTTCTATTTCAAGCCTTGGAAGGAATCGATCTAGATCTATTCTTCCACTAATGATCAAATCGCCTATGTTGAAGCAGAGAAATTTGTCTTTTTTTTTTGGTAATAAAACATTTGCATTTTTTGAATTTAATTTGCGCGTATTTTTTGGCTTCGTTAGGATTTATTATTTCATATATTCTTGGTGTTTCTATTCTATTATTGTTAATTTTGTTTTCTCTATGTGTTAATTTTTTTTTTCTGATCTTGTTGCTACTTAAAGTATTTTATTAGTTTCTATGTTTTTTATATTTTCAAATTCAATTCTGGAAAGAGCATCTGCTGCGAAATTTTCTTGTCCCCTGATGTATTCTATAGTAAAATCGAGAAAATAGATATGTTAATAGATATGGTCAGTTCTAATTAGGAATTTTTTTCCGTATATGTATGGTTTGAAAAATTGAGTTGCCCAATGTAGTGCTGTTGATTTTTGCTCGATTGTTGACATTGCTTTCGCCTTTTGTAAATGCGTTAGATGCGTATGATATGGGTAATTGGAGTCCATCATATTCTTGGCTGAGGACGGCTCCACATGCGATCTTGCTTGCATCAGTTGTGATACAGAATTTTTGATTGAAGTCCGGATGTTGGAGTATTTGTGGACTTAATAATTTGTTTTTGAAGTATTCAAAAGCTGATTAACAGTTTGTATCCCAGTTGAATTCAACAATTTTCCTTGATAATTTATTGATAAATTGTGCGTTATATGCAAAATTTGGAAGGAACCTGTGATAGTAATTACAAAAAGCTACAAATCTTCTGGCTTCGTCGCCATTCTTGGGAGTCGGGTAATCATGAATCGTTTTGAACTTGCTTTCGTCTGGTAAAATTCCTTTATTTGTGCATTTGTGTCCTAGAAAAGTAACTTCATGTCACAATTCAACCGTCGCCGTGTGTAGACGTGTTTTTTAATGCACTCCGCAAAATTTAGTGCACTCCGCAAAATTTAGTGCAAAAATAAAAAAAGATCGCGTTTGCAAAAATTGTGTAGGGCTCTCAGTCGCCTCAGAGATGCCTATTTACAATCATATTGCTATTAGTTTGTTCTAATAGCAATAAATACTAAGTTGCAACAACAATGTGCTTAATTTTCTGTTTCTTTGGAAAAGTCATGTCCACCAATTCGGGCCCAAACTCTCTCGATCCCCACCAGCAACAGCTACAAGAACTAATTGTACAACAACAATGTGAGCGTCGACTCTTGGTCCAACGCAACAACGCATACTTTTCGGTGGTGTCGCCGACCTCACTGAATGCTAGCGTAAGCAATAACACCGAAAGTGCAAGCCACTCAGCAAACAACAGCAATTTACCGTGGAGAGAGCAGTGTGCTTCTCCATCAATATCGATAACTGGGTCACCGTTTGCACAGACCAGCACCGTCAGCTCGCTGACAGCAACTACTGCAACGTCTGCCGATGTATTGACGTGCCTCAAGCCGTCACCGACAAGTCGCGCAGAGTCAGCCACAAGAATAAACCCAACGCCTTCTGTCCAAACTGGAATGGATAGATACATTAAAATAACTAAGCGGAAGCTAAGCCCGCTGTTGTGGAATCGGCCGTGGTTTTTATTATTATATATTTTTTAGAGAGCTTTATTGTTTTATTCTTTTAGGCACGTTTTTTTTCGCCATCGTTTTTATACAGAGTGTGACCATCTAGATTCATGAACAGAACTGCTATTTTTGGTAATATAGCTTAAATATAAATAAAGTGGTATTTTCTGCGACATATTTCCGCCCCCTAGTGTTGAACCAAGTTCAGCACGATCCTTTATGTTGCGGGATTCCAGTCCTAATCTGCATAGGTTTCTTACTGGCCGACGATAAGTGTTTTTTGTTGTTTTCATGTCTGCTACTCTCACTATTCCATTTTCTCCTGGGTGTGTTTTGAGTACTATTCCAATTGGCCATTCACCTCTTGGTGTCATGCATTTTACTACGACGAGTTCACCCTCTTTCAGGTTGTCGCAATTCTTTTCCCATTTCGATCTGTTAACTAAACTTGGGATATATTCCTTAATGAATCGTCTCCAGAATGCTTCCACTAACATTTGCGTCATCCTGCATGTCTTCTACTTAATGGATCCGTTAATTTTGCATGGTGCTTCAATAGATGCACTTTGTTGTATGATTATATCATTGTGGCATAATCCTAATCCGTCATCTAGATCATCCGATTCGAGAATATATGTTCGACTATTTACCAAATGCTCCGCTTCACAAAAAAGAGTTTGCAGCACTTCGTCAGTGGGATTACTTTCGACGGATAGTACGGCCTCTAGTGTTCTTTTAAAGCATCCAATTAGCCTTTCCCATCAACCTCCAAAATTTGGTGAGTTCGCTGGTATAAATTTCCATTCGATTCCCTTTTGTGTTAGTTCTCCGCGCCCTGCTTGCATATCTATTTCCTCTAGAGCTTCTGTTAGCTCTCTTGAAGCGCCTCTAAGATTAGTACCATTATCGGACCATAGTGTTTTAATTTCGCCTCGCCTTGCCATCATTCGACGGATTGCCAAAATGCACGAGTCTGTAGTCAGAGAGTGTGCGATTTCCACATGTATTGCTCTAGATGTTAAGCATGTAAAGAGAACGCCAAATCGCTTTCGCAGACATTTTTTGTATCTGCCGCTGGAGCCCCGACCATCTTTCGTATAGAACGGGCCGAAATAATCCATGCCAACGGATGTGAAAGGTTTTTGAAATGAAACGTTGTCGCGATGACGCCTTCTGCACGTATTATTCGGCTGTTTATGCGTAGAATTTCATCTTCACTCATAGAAAGACAATATTTAGTGAGGCGTAAACCCCCTGTGATCTTTCCAGTTTTAGCATAGATTATGTCATTGTGAAAACATTCCGCTTGGACATGGAGATACCATTTTGATAGAGACTGTTCGTGGAGGGGCGGAAGGATCCAAATAAATACAAGTAGTTGGCGGGTGCCAATTTCTTCTGGATATGGTGAGCGAGTGGTGAATTAAAAACGCGCGAAAACTTCGGTTAAATAAACTTATGCTTTATTAAATATTCACAGGGAGCCCGACACACACGAAATGGTTCGGGTTGAAAAAAATGACAAATCGTAAAAGCAAAAGAACGGGTGTTCGGGTGAAGACCTCGATTCAGACTCACTATGGCGATTTACAGGAGAACCCTTCGTCACCCTCCTCAGTATGACCGAATTCGGTTTTGGGAAAAACCCTACCCCTCACTCTCTGCTGTTCACCCGGTGGCGTGAACATACCGCCCCCTTGCAACAAGTTGCAATTGCCTCGCTGGACATGTCTAAGGATGGGGGATGGCAGCGTTCTGGATCGCCAAGACACGGGTGGAGATGGAGGGGGAACTTTGGATGCAGATGGAGTAGGCGGCACGATGGCTGAAGACCTTTGGATAGAAGCCCGAATGAAAGGCGGGTGCTTTTCGGGTCTTTGCTCCTTGGGTTGGATGTACGCGACAGAGCTGTCGATGTGCAAGAGCGTGTGGTGTTGCTTGCCACATCGATGGCATCCTGCTGTGCTCCTGCAGGAACCATTGGAATGCTCATGAGCCAAACAGTTCGGGCAGTATCCGTTGCTTAAGACTACCCGTAGCCTGTCGTCAGCTCGTAGTCCTCGAAACTGTCGGCACTGACGGAGCGCGTGTACCCCTTGACAAACGCGGCACCTGAAGCAATTGGAACTGCGTTCTAAATCGGATGGTGCTGCTGTCCTTAGAGACATTTTCGGGCTGCTGGAGGAGGTGGACCGAGACCGTCTGGATTTTCCAGTAACGGATCCACAGAGAACCCATCCGAACATCGTCTCGATCCCCACGAAAGAATCACCAACATTCTTGATGATTCGTTCCCCAAGGATAGTGGGAAGGAGCTCGGCTCCAAGCACCAAATCCACAGGAGCTCTTTGGTGAAATAGCGGATCAGCGAGCGGAAGGTCAAGCGAATCCTGCTTCACCTTATTCGGGACGGCGCGGGACGGAAGTGCTTCAGCTACACTAGGCAGCACCACGGCGACTGCTTGGAACTGTCGCAGCGGTTCGTCAGGAGGAGAAATCTGTAGGCGGCACACTTTGTCGCCGCTACCAGCATCGCATTGCCCAATACCGCGAATGCTAGTTGATACTTTGCAGCTTGGAGGATTAATCAATTCATTCTTTGGGAAATAAAGGACACTTCGGATCCCATATCAATCAAAGCGCGGATTTGAAACTGCTTGCCACGATGATGAATAGTTACCCTTGCAGTACCCAGGAGGCCAGTGTTGCGAGTGGAGGCGAAGTGACTTCCCACGTTTACAGGAGGGCTGCTGGAAGAATCGGAGGACGCAGGATTCGGAATTATACAAGCATCAGGTGCTGAGCTCTCTTGCACTTGAGCGGAAAAGGCCTGAGCTCGTGCCGTAGGTTTTCGGCTTACGGATGGAAAGGTCTGACCGCTAGAGTTTGGTTGAAGGACATCTGTGGCCTCTAGTACACGGTGGCGATCAGTTAGGAATCGATTCAGGTCGTCCCAGGATGAGACGGCGGTCTTATTTGGAACGGACTGTTCCCACAACAGAAGGGTGGATTTGGGCATTTTGCTCGTACAGATTGCTTTGAGAAGGATATCCCAATTGTCTGTACAAGCCCCGGAAAGCTCAAGACCGGTTAAGCAACCTTGAATTGACGTCTGCAGTTCTCTCAAGGCTTTGCCAGACTCTTGTGTTACAGCTGGGATCTGTAGAAGCTGCTTGGCTTGGCTCATAATCAATAATCGATTATTTTCGTATCGCGCAGTGAGGTTATCCCACGCGGACTGGAACCCTTCATTGGTCAAGGGTGACCTAGAAACAATGGCTCTGGCTTCACCGCGAGTTTTGCAACTTAAGTGGTAAAGTTTCTCCACTTGTGTTAGGCTTGGATTATGGATAAAAATCGCGGTAAACAAATCACGGAATGTAGGCCAAGCCAGGCCGTCTCCGTTGAAGATTTCGACATCGCACGGGGGAACTGTGTGGCTTTGGTGGGTGGAATCGACGGAGAGCGTGACTGGTGGGGAAGCCATTTTCGCGGACAACTGCTCGATTCGCTCTCCAAACAAAGTCCCGCCTCGCACATATACCATATAACAATATTCATGTTTAGCTTTAATTGTAGCTATGTGCTTCGGACTATCTTCGTTCTTTTGAGCCGTCAAGGCTTTATAGCATCGTGAAAACTCTGCCTCGACTTTTGTCCAAAGTGACTTAAGCTGGTCTAAGTGTATTTTAACGGAGACGAGTGGCACATCGTCAGCTAAAGCCTGGGACTCGCGAGTCTCGAACGCCGTTAATGCCTCGCACACGGCAACAAAGTCGGAAAGAGACATCGTAGAGTGTTCTCTGAGCTATTACGAATCGAATGGAAACAAATAACTTCGTGGAATTAGAGCTCTCAAGCGAGGAGATCGAAACGAAGCCGTAAGTGGACTGTATAATTTAAGTATAGAGGAGGAGTGAGAAAAAGAAATGACTCCTCTTTCTAATGAACACAATGAATAAGCATAGATAGCATAAATAAAATTAGAAGGATTTATAATTTTCCTCGCAGTTGTGTGAATAATTATAAGGATATATAATCACTTGGATATTAAAATTTATACAATGTGGAAAAATGTTTAAATTTATAAGAGTATTTAAAAGTATGGAAAAATTGAGACCAGTAGGATTGGGAGTGCCGAAAACTTTTGAATAAGGAAAAAAAAACTCGGAATTAGTTTTCATTAAACGGACAAGATCAATTTCATGGATCCCTGAGGAAAAGATCAAAATGCACCAAGACAAGCCAAAATATTAATTCCATATAAATAAAGTTGTACTTATTTCTCTTTAGAAAATATTTTGCGAATTAAATTCAATCAGTCGATTGAAATATGTTTGCACAATAAGAAAATCACGAAGGAAAAAATGGATGTCGTGACCGAGTCACGGCTTGGCTCAAGTGTCAGCACTGATGAGACTTGAGTGTCAGCACTGATCGAGAGTCAGCTGTTCTGCCGTTGTTTATGTTTTGTGAGTTTAATTAATTGTAAATTGTTTAACGAGGATCACGATTTCCTACTTTAATTATGTAGGTTTCGAATTATTAAATTGCGGAAAGCCAATCGGAGTGGCTGCAATTAATTTTGTGTGGGTGAATTCAAATTGTATGTGGACATATGTATGTATGTGTGTTAATGTGTGCTTAACGCGGCAAAAGTATTACATGTGTATGTACCTATGTATGTACATACATATGTATGTATGGATGTAAAAATTATTTGACATAAATAATTTATGCCGATGGACTAATGATCAGCCCGTGGAGTGTGCTGTACACTTTAAGTAAAGGTAAGTGGTACTTTATAAATTCTCGATTATTAAGCACCTCTACTTGCAGGTTAGAAAACAGCTGTTTTTACCTGTAGGAATGTATATGTGTGTATATATGTGTATATATAGGAATGTATATGTATACATATGTATGTATTGCTATGCAATTGGACTTTTGGACAATCCGAATTTCGAAGAATGGAAAAAAAAAAAATGCACTTCATAAACCAAAAATGATCGGGAAATACCATGTAACCCTTGGAACAGGTCAGGTATGTACATACAAGTATACAAAAGTGTGTAGGTCGCTATGGAAGAGCGGGAAACCTCACACTTTTATAAGTTTGTAATGGAATATAATGTGAATGAGATTTTTAATAAGAAATGTTGTCCTTATCAGGAATTCCGCCGATGCAAGCTGGAATAGCGGAAGGATCCGGCTCGAAGGACCAATGTTCGTGGAGGGGCGGAAGGATCCAAATAAATACAAGTAGTTGGCGGGTGCCAATTTCTTCTGGATATGGTGAGCGAGTGGTGAATTAAAAACGCGCGAAAACTTCGGTTAAATAAACTTATGCTTTATTAAATATTCACAGGGAGCCCGACACACACGAAATGGTTCGGGTTGAAAAAAATGACAAATCGTAAAAGCAAAAGAACGGGTGTTCGGGTGAAGACCTCGATTCAGACTCACTATGGCGATTTACAGGAGAACCCTTCGTCACCCTCCTCAGTATGACCGAATTCGGTTTTGGGAAAAACCCTACCCCTCACTCTCTGCTGTTCACCCGGTGGCGTGAACAGAGACCAATTATACTCCTCCACGACGATATCGCCCCGACGGAGTTCCATCTTACAACGTTTCGCTTTCACATATTCTATAAATCTTTTGACCCATGCTGTGGCTCTTATCAGTTTTGTGAACTTCGAAATTCTATTCTCCAGTATTTTAAATGGGTGGTCATATTGATGAACCAGCATCAGAAGCCCTGGTTCGGTTGGTGCCTTTAATTTTGGCTGTGGCCACATCTTTTTATCCAGACCAAGAAAGGCTGGACCTTGTTGCCATCTGTCTGTGGCAACTTTTATTGGCGAATCTCTTGTTATGATGTCAGCAATGTTTTCCATGGTTGGAACCCAATCCCATTCTGCCCTCTTGGACTTTTCGCATATTTCGCTTATTCTGTTGGCTACGAAAACTTGCAGCCTTTCGTTACTGTTTATCCATGAAATCACTGTTTGGGAGTCTGTCCAGAAAAACCTTTCATCAAATTTTAGATGTATTTCGTTTTCAATAGTTTCCGCCAGTCTACATCCCATCACAGCTGCCAATGTTTCAAGTTTTGGAATGGTAACATGTTTCAAAGGTGAGACTCGAGCCCGAGATGCTATAAGAATGACGTCATATTTTGTTGCGGCTTCTGCACCCTTGTAACTTACTCGAATATGTGCTGCTGCAGCGTATGCTTTACTGCTAGCGTCGCAAAAAACGTTTAGTTTTTCAGATCGTTTAACCACTCTTGCCACTTTTTGACAGGATCGCCTTTAATCACATCATCCCATCCAATGCCAATTTCCCAAATACTACGCATCAGGATCCGACCTTTTATTGTTACTGGAGTCACCATTCCCAAGGGATCATATATTGAGTTGACTTCTGCGAGCACCTTTCTTTTTGTAGGCATCCTTGTTCCATTCAGTATATCCTCGCTTATGCCTTGTAGTTATTGAGAAAATAAATATGTCTCTTGGTGCGTCCCAAATCATGCCGAGAACCTTTTGAGATTTGTCTTCTTTTCGCCCAATCGAATCCGTGTTAACGGACCACGTAGATCTTCGGGTATTCCCTGTAAGACATCATGATTATTACAAATAAAATTTCGAATTTGAAAATGTCCCGCTGCGTGTATTTTAGTTACTGCATGAATTATCTCAACAGCTTCTCGAACTGTTGTTTTTGAATCCAGATAGTCGTCGACGTAATGATTTTCAATGATGGCTTGAGCTGCTTTTGGTGCCTCACTTTTATGTATCTCTGCATTGTGGTTTTTTACAAATTGTGCTATAAATGGTGAGGAGGTTGCTCCGAATATCATTGACGTCATCTGGTAGACTGTTGGTGGTATTTAGGTATTCATATTTCTCCATAAAAAGCATTGTGAGACTGCATCTTCTTTGGCGATTTTTACCTGGTTGAACATTTCTTTAATATCTACAGCAAAGGCTATTGTGCTTAATCTAAATCTTATTAGCACGCCTACGATTGATGAAAGCCAATCCGGCCCAGTTAGTAGACTTTCGTTTAAGGAAGTGCCATTACAAATAGCTGCTGCGTCGAACACTACTCGAACTTTTTCCGGTTTATTGGGATAATTTACTACAAAATGTGGCAGGAACCACAGTTTTGGGGATTTAACCAAGTTGACATTAGTGACTATTTTTGCATAACCATTCTTAAGTAGCTTCTCCACTTCCTGTTGGTACGCTCGCGCTAGTTCGCTGTTTTTGTTCAGCTTTTTTTCTAAACATTTTAGTCTTTGTTCTGCCATTTGGCGACTATCTGGGAGTTTCCAGGGTAAGTTTACCTGATATTGTCCATTTACTCTTATTATAGATGAGGATATCTTGCTAATAGCCAATTTTTCTTCTGTTGATTTAGTTTTGTCCGTTGCTGGTTTACAGACACCAAATCCTTCTATGCTAAATTGGTTTTTAAGCATATCGCCCAGATGTTCAGCATCAATAGGGCAGCATACAAAGTCTGCTTCTCTTACTTTTGCTTTTATCTGACCGTGTATGACCCATCGGAGCTTGGTTTTTGCCATAATCGAACCCTTTGGATCTACATTTAGTATGGTTTGAGTTGTAAGGAGTGTTGCATGTCGTTGTCCAATGAGGAGATGAGGCTGAAGATTCCGAATCGAGTTCAATTTTGCCATTTTTGTATATGGAAATTCTTTCTGTATAGCTTCGTAATCGATTCGTTGAGTTGGTAAATTCAAATCCTTGATAAGACGTACATTTTGAAGCTTCTGAATTTTGCTATCGCCAGTAATAGCAATATCTGCGATTTCTGAAGTTTCATCATATCTAGAGATTCCTTCAGTCCATCCAAAGCAATATGGTTCAGGTTTCCCAATTATTCCAACCTCACGTGCTACATTAATATCCAACATTGTTGTTGTGCTCCCATCGTCGAGAAAAGCCAGAATTTCTTTTTCACCAGTTGGACCGTATAATAGTATAACTGGTAACATTTTAAGAATTGCTGCTTCTTGGACTTCTTGAATGCATCCGCTAATAGCTTGCGGCAAGGATTGTAGATGAGGCTGTTTTGCCTTATGTAGTAAGCGATGATGATATCGTTCACAGTTGTCGATCTTGCATTGCTCACGATTATTGCATTGTCCCTTATGAAATTTTAAGCATGTGAAGCAGGCGTTACTTGTGCTTGCGTAATCCCATCGTTTCTTCACTTCTGCTTTTCTGAATTTACTACATTTATCAGGGGAATGCTTGTCCTCATCACAAATAAAACACTTGCTGGTTGAGCGAGTTTGTGTAACCTTTTGTGATTGAATTTGTGATCAGAATTTCTTTTGTGCTTTATTATCTACGGTATTGATTGTAATTATCTTCTTATAGAAACATATATCATGATGCAATCTCGACTGCTCCTGCGTCCATTCAGCAAATATTTCAAAATTACATTCTGCAGCTCTTAATTTTCGAGCGGTTAAAAATGATCCCCATTCTCGAAGAAAACTTTCATCTAGCCGCTCAATTGTACAAACTCCAGCGCTGAATTGATATTTTGAACAGAGCAGTTGAACTCGTGAAAATCTCCAATTTCCTTTACATATTTTATTTCCTGTGCTTTTGCCATCAGTTCGAACGCCGCATTTTCTGGAGCTCCGTATATGTTGTCCAAAATGGCTAGAATTTTCGATGGCTCCTTTGGCCGACATCAACAAAATGTCAACCTTTTTAAGCGCTGCCCCTTTCATCCTCTTCTCCAGAATACTGACACTCGCTCCCCGATTTTATGAACTGCGTCTTTAAATGTCGCCAAGCCAAATGAGAGGAACCGTCAAATTCCAGATTTTTATTGCCTAAGCTTTGTCTGGCTAACATGGTGATTACAGTGCTTTGTATGTTGTTGTCGCCGTTGGAGATCGATAGCGATTCATTTATCGGGTGGTCTCCATCAGACATGACAGATTTTTGGGAGGAGGTAGACGAACGAATCAGTGCTCTAATGTCAGCTGCTGTATTTCATATTCATGCTCTTCGATGACGTCAGCAGAAGCGCCCCCAGTTTGGGCTTTGCTTAGCTGTCAATATTTCCTTTTTTGAGATTTCG
Organism: Drosophila tropicalis; assembly: GCF_018151085.1. Taxonomy (NCBI): domain Eukaryota; kingdom Metazoa; phylum Arthropoda; class Insecta; order Diptera; family Drosophilidae; genus Drosophila; species Drosophila tropicalis. Next base: position 349,818 of record NW_027173484.1, read on the forward strand.
TCTTGAAGTTCCACGTTTTCTCCATCGATGGCTTCTTTTCCCCTTAGTACTTCCAACTGGTTCATGTTTTCGAACTGGTTCTCGGACTGGTTCGCGTTTGATGCTTGTATGACGTTAACGCTTGATTTGCCAGCAGTTTCGTACGAAATGGCGTCATAAATTTTTGAGGCCATATCGGTACAGTCTATCCCTTCTTGCGGCGAAATTTCTATAAATTGGCATACTCGTTGCGAAGCGTTTGCGCCCAGCTCTTTCGAGATGCAGTCGATGTGTTCCAGCCTCTTTTTGGAATCGTAAGGTAAACACTTAAATTTTCGTAGTTCGCGCTTCACGAAATTATCTCTAACAAATTTTGTATATATGGCGAAATGAACGTCGCGCAATTCTTGCGACTTCAACGCCTCCAATTTCTTTTCTACCACTTTTGGCCAACTCCACATTTTTATTAACTATTGTGGACTGTATTATGCGCGTTAATGATCCGGCTCGAAAGACCAATTTTATGTTGTGGAATCGGCCGAGGTTTTTATTATTATATATTATTTAGAGAGCTTTATTGTTTTATTTTTTTAGGCAGGTTTTTCTTCGCCATCGTTTTTATACAGAGTGTGACAACAACAAAAATGATAATTGACTTATATACTAGATTCATGAACAGAACTGCTATTTTTCGGTAATATAGCTTAAATATACATAAAGTTGTATTTTCTGCGACACCCGCAAAAGAAAAAAAGTGGCAATACGCCGAAAATAACCAAACCAAATGAACGAGTATTACTCCTAAGAGGCCATCGTTTTAAAATTCTTGCCGATCAGCAAGACGATCATGCTGGCGCTGTAGATACGGTTAAATCGGCTAAACCACACCCTTTATACATCCGTGGAGCCAAGTGCAGCGCCCTGATTTCGAAGCTAGTAGAAACAGTAGGGGCAAATAACTTTGTTGTAACACCTCTCAATAGGGGTAGCATTAAAAAAATTAAATGTCAAACCCAAACTGAGGACAATTTCCGCATCATCAAAAAGTACCTCCGTAATGCTAACATCAACTTCTATACCTACCAACTAAAAAGCAGTAAAGGGCTCCAGGTTGTGTTGAAGGGGATTGAGCCATCGGTCCCTACTCAAGAAATAGCAGACGCGTTGGTCGAAAGAGGGTTTGCGGTCAAATCCGTTGTCAACATCATCAACAGGAACAAAGTCCAAAGCTCCAACCAGATGCAAAGCGGTCGAAGCCAAATGAAGTGCACCCAATCTACAACCTGCAGCTCCTATTGCACAGAAGAATCACCATAGAGGAGCTCCATAAGAGACACCAACCACCGCAGTGTAAAAACTGCCAGGAATACAACCACACCTCTAACAACTGCAATCTCAGGTCAGTGTGTGTTGTCTGCGGCGAACATCATAAAGATGGCACTTGCACCAAGGACAGATACAATGTCGCACTAAGACTATGCAGTAACTGTGGAGGGAACCACACGGCCACACAACTACAGAGGATGTCCTGTCTTCAAGGATCTTAAATCTCACCTAAACGGGCGCAAACCCTAAAACTACACCAGAGGTATCCTTCGCCAAGGCTGTTAGATCATCTAACATGCCTGCTACATACAGTCCTAGTATATCTTCCGCTAGTGTGCTCCGAACTGGACAGACGGAGCCCGCAAAAGAGACCCCCTCACTCCACCATCTACAGAATGCGCAACCTAGCGCACCGGAACTTGTCCAGCAAACTCCAAGTGGCTTAGAGGCCCTTTTGATCTCACTGAATCAAAACAAGACCGCTTTTATGACGTTCATGCAAAACTGTATGCAGGAATTGATGCGGAATCAAAACCTGCTTATCCAGAAGCTTATCGAAAATAAATAATGGCATCCCTACGTCTATGTCTTTGGAATGCTAACGGCATCTCCAAGCACAAAAAGGAACTACAACTATTCCTAGACTCAAGTGAAATCGAGTATCACGTTTTGCTGATATCACGTTTTGCTGATATCGGAAACACATTTAACATCAAAAAATAATTTTCAAATACCAAAATATACCTTCTACGCAACAAACCATCCAGACGGAAAAGCTCATGGCGGGACTGGTATCCTAATCAAAAACCGTATAAAACACTCGTTCCTCAACAGATTTTAAACACAGCACCTACAAGCAACTGCTATATCCGTCCAAACCAGCTGCGGCAACACTACATTGGCTGCCCTGTACTGCCCACCACGCTTCTCAATCACTAAAAAGGAATTTACCGATTTCTTTAACACACTCGGAGATCGCTTTCATGCAGCAGGGGACTATAACGCCAAACATACGCACTGGGGATCTCGCTTGGTAAATCCTAAAGGCAAGCAGTTGTACAACACAATAGTCAACCCTCTCAATAGGATGGATTGCGTCTCACCGGGTAGGCCTACTTATTGGCCCACAGATCCACGGAAAGTGCCTGACTTGATTGATTTCGCAATAACCAAGAGGATTTCGCGTAATCGGATCACTGCGGATACACTGCTAGATTTAACCTCCGATCACTCTCCAGTGCTATTCACACTATTAACAAGACCTCAAGTACTTGATCGCCCATATAGGCTTACAAACAACAATCGCAATCTCTCCAAGGAGTTAAGACAAGAGGAAAGCTGGGCTCAAAGGAAATACATAGAAAAGCTCAGTCCAACCAGCATTAAACATCATCTGTGGAAAGCCCACCCAACTTTAAGCGCTCCTACAGAGACAGTTTTACCGATAAGGAGTCCAACCGGAGGTGGGTGCCCCAGTGAGGAAGAGAGGGCATCCGTATTTGCCACACATCTTTAAATGGTTTTCCAGCCAAATCCAATATCAAACTCATTTGTACTTCCCCCTTCGAGCACATTAACGGATAGTGACTCCTCGGAACTCCAATCGGATGAGGTCACTGCAGTTATTAACCAGAGGGCCGGGGCTAACTTCGACCGCGTCAAAGTTTGTATACCCTTGCAACTTTTTTGGTAACTCTTTCCTTACCTATTAGCCACCAATGTGGAAGAACGTTTTATCTAAAAAGCCTTATGTTTGCGAAAGAATGGCCTACAATCATATGAAATAACGAAGTTATTTACAAAAGTCACTGTTTGCGACCGATCGTTCCTATGGGAGCTATATGATATAGTCACCCGATCGGCACAGTCATTAACAGATATATTAAATTAGGAAATGTTTAATTTGAAAGCAATCGCGTTAAAAGTAACGGAGTTTTTAAAAAAGTCACTGTTTTCGACCGATCGTTCCTATGGGTGATATATGATATAGTCATCCAATCTTGATCAAATTCGGCACAGTAGTTTATAGGCGTAATAATGTCTCTAATATTACTTTCACGATAATAACGCAGAAAATAACGAAGTTAATAAGAAAAGTCACTGTTCGTGACTTTGGGGTTTGTATGGGAACTATATGATATAGTTGTCCGATCCGGCTGAATCCGAGATATACAACCCCTGCAGTATATACAAGCTTACGAGCAAAAGCTCTGTAGCTCTTACGGTCTAGGAGGAGTTTGCGTTGATCCAGACAGACGGACGGACGGACAGACGGACGCACATGGCTATTTGAACTCGTCTCGTCGTGCTGATCAAGAATAAATATACTTTGTATGGTCGGAGATGCTTCGTTCTATGCGTTGCACACTTCTGACCAAAATTAATATACCCTTTTTGCAAGGGTATAAGAACCACATAAAGCCGAACAAAGCCCCTTGCCATGACCTAATCACACCTAAAATTATCCTAGAACTCCCTATCATCGCCATAAAATATATCTGCAAACTGTTCAACGCTATAATAAGAATTGGCTACTTCGCAAGAACATGGAAAAGGTCCACTATCATCATGATTCCTAAAGTGGGAAAGGACAAAACCCAGCCATCATCCTATAGGCCAATTAGTTTGCTGCCATGTCTTTCGAAGCTTTTCGAAAAGGTCCTGCAGATCCGACTAAACTCATTTCTGGCATCGGAAAACATAATCCCTTCACACCAGTACGGCTTCCGCGAAAAACATGGTACAATTGAACAAGTCAATCGCATAACATCCGAAATACGAACAGCATTCGAACTAAAAGAATACTGTGCGGCTGTATTTCTCGCCGTTTCCCAGGCTTTCGATAGAGTTTGGCTGGAGAAGAAGAAACTGTCCAGGACTAATGCTAAACAACGTACCAATTCCTCAAGCCGTGGATGTCACTTACCTTGGCATCCACCTAGACAGAAGACTAACTTGGCGCAAGCACATCGAAGCAGAAAAGTCACAGCTTAAACTGAAAGCGAGTAGCTTACATTGGATCACCAATGCTCGGTCCCCTCTACGTCTGGAGTATAAAGTCCTCCTATACAACTCCGTACTGAAACCCATCTGGACTTACGGAGCCGTACTATGGGGAAATGCAAGTACCAGCAATGTCGACATTATACAAAGGGCGCAGTCGAAGATTCTAAGATCAATCACGTGGGCTCCGTGGTACATACGGAACGACAACATTCAAAATGATCTAAATATACCTATCGTAAAATTTGAAATAGGTAGTCAACAACTGAAGTATTCTGCGAAACTGGATGCACACCCTAATGTTCTTGCCAATTCCCTTACGCGAACTAATAATAGAACTCGTCTTAAAAGAAATGACAGACCAACCCAATAATAAGTGATTAGGGCCGCCTGCAGTATCCCCAGGATTTATCTTAAGTACTAGATTAAGAAAAACATCTCAAACTTGTCGTTAGGCTCTAATTTAAGAGTAGATTCAACAAATATATGTATATTAAACATTAAAAAAAAAAAAAATGTCATGTAACTTTCAGAGCACCTAATTACAATTAGATCATCCATATAAAGGAATGTTTGGGATGGTGTTAGACCCGTGAATGCAAGGGACATCATTCTTTGAAACGAATTTGGTACAATCCATATGGTAATCGCTTGAATCTGAATGAGCCCTTATCTGTGGAAAATGATGTTATGTCCCGAGAGTTTTCTTCTAATTCTACTTGATGAAATCCTGACATTAAGTCTAAACAAGAGAAGTATTTAGCGCGTCCTAGTTGGTCAAGGATATCGTCCATTCTGGGTAGTGGGAATGTATCCGCTACTAATTGTTTGTTAATTTTTCTATAATCAACCACCAATCTCTACCATTTTTCATTGCTGCCAGGTAGCAACTGATCTGACTGATCCCTATATTAATTATAATTTTATATCTTGATTTATATGGATCAAGTTATTATCAATTTGTTGGTGGAATAATTGAGTGTGCAATTGAATTTTTTTATAAGGTCAAGCCCCAGGATTCCGTCACATGGGATGGGAAAATCATTTTCTATTACTTGGAAGGTGTGTTTCGTTGAGAGGTTGCTGACCTTGAGTTTGGTTTCACCTATTGTAAATAGGACGTCTTTCCACTAAGTTTTGTCCGTCTGTGTATGTCAACTGTATTGTTTTTTCTTAATATTTTTTATTATATTAGTGATACATCAGCTTTCTTCTACATTATTATTTTGTTGTGTTTTTGAAGGGTATTATTATATTCTTGTATTACTATTTCTTTAATTTCTTCGATTATAATTATTACTATAGTTATTGTAATTCCTGCACGTTTTAATGATTTAGTGAGATTTTCTATTTCTGGCATAAATAGACTTGCTTTCTTGCCATTTTGTTTTAAATTCATTAATCTTGCTTCAGCTACCTGAACTGTTTCATCCTTAATTTCTTTTTCTAATGTTTGGATTATACCATTTATAGTGTTTTCATTTGTTACTAGTAGTCTAATGTCCCCTTTTAGTTTTGTTTTTATGACTTTAAAAGATGTTTCTTCATGTTCTGCTTCTCATTGATTCTTTCCAGTGAATCTATGAAACTTTGAATTGTTTCTACTCCACCATCATACTCTTGAATCAGCTTAGATTCATTCAATTCAATCTTTGTTTGCACCATCTTTGGTTTTGTATTATTATCTAGAATTTCTTCTCAGTTATCTTCTACACCTGGCTCTTCTGTGTCTCTTGCTACTAAAGGGTTCAAAAGTTGCTTCTAGATTCGAATCTACTGGTATTGTGAATTTTATATTATGTTTTGTTGCTATGCTTTACTGTTATAAGAAATAAGAAGATCAGAATGCGTGTGGTCGGTTGTGCAGTTTATTCGCGACTAACTTCTTTATGTCTCTCTTCGAGTCGTTGCTCTCTCTTATGCATCTCGAGAGAGAGTATACATATGTGTGTGATCATCCATGCATTGAGTTGAGCTACAATTTATTTCAACACCCTACCTTAATGCAAGTATATCCACAAATTTATGTTACACTTAACAAATTCGTTAACTCTACATGCTTCTTCTTCGGAAGATTCTTGGTCAGGATATCAGCTCTCATCTCATTAGTAGACTTATACTTTAAAATAATCTGGCCATCATTAACTACTTGTCTAACAAATTGATATCTAATGTCCACATGCTTCGTCCTTGAATGGTGTACCGGGTTCTTAGCCAATTGCTACGCGCTGAGGTTATCGCCATACAAAACGGTAGATGTATCTTCTTCTCCGCAACCAATCTCGCTTCTTTGCACGCTGTAGATAATGCCATGTACTCTGCCTCGGTACTGCTAAGAGCAACACTCCGCTGCTTCTCCGATTTCCATGATATCGGTCCGCCAGCCAGAAAATATACATTATCCTGTATAGGACTTGCGATCAATCTTATCGCCTCCCCAGTCTGCGTCCACGAAACCAGTAAATGACGCTTCTGACGCTTTGTTACGTTGCGCCAATTTCGATACTGAGTGGATCTATGGAGTATATCTGGTCTAGTAGTCAATTAGCTCGCCTATCATTGACTGATAAAGAGTTGCATCAACCCTTTTACACTCTATTTTATCGCAGGATACCTGATACCTTCCAACGGTGTTGTAACTGGTCTGCACTGAGCGTGGCCATAGCGCTCCAGTAGATCCTTGATGTACTGTGAATGACCCAATGATATTTCACCAAGTTCGCCAACACGGTGAACCTCCATGCCAAGGAACAGACGCACAGGTCCCTTGTCAACACAATCAAACGCTGCCGTAATAGCTGACTTAATCCTGTCGAGATCGGATTTCTCTTGGCATCCTATAAGAAGATCGTCTACATAGACAAGGATTAGTGATAGATTACATTTTGCTTGCTGTTTGTATAGACATGGTTCGTTGTCGCAAGGTATGAAACCATTAGCTCGCAAAACACTATCAATTTTGGAGTTCCACTCCCGTCCAGACTGTCTGAGTCCATATAACGCCTTTTTCAACAGAAGTACCTTGCTTTTGTCTTCTGGTGTAGATACAATTTTAGCTGCGCTGCTAGGGCCAAGATGAAACGAACACTCTCCAAACGACATACAGGCGATTATCTTTCATTGTAGTTTACTCCATGGCGCTGGGAACATCCTTTTGCTACTAGTCTAGCCTTAAAACGCTCGACTTCTCCCCTTCGCATCACACTTTACACTGTAGACCCACTTGCAGTCAACAGGTTTATACCCTTCCGGTAACTTACTAAGCTGCCAAGTGTGATTTGATATCAAAGAGTCATACTCCTTTTGCATAGCCTCACGCCACTACGAAGCAAACGGACTACTAAGCGCCTCATCATTGGTCTCTGGAATGTTCATAATGAACTGCTTTTTTGGTCTCTCTCTGCTACACCGTTCTGCTGCGGTGTGTATGGTACCGTAAGCTGCCGCAATATTCCATTGCCCTTAAAAAACTCGTCAAACGATTTAGCTTCTTTCCAGTTTGCCGATTTGCCATGTTTTTAAACTCCACAAACTTTCCAAATACCTCATCCTTTCCCTTCAGGAAATATACAAATATACGACGTGACCTGTCATCGATAAATGTCAGAAAGTATCTGCTGCCTCCAAGGCTTTTTGTATCAAACGGACCGCAAACATCTGAATGCACCAGCTCCAAGTTTTCCTTAGCTCTATTTTTGGTCGAATCAGGAAATGGCTGTACTGTGATCTTGCTTACCATGCAGATTTTGCAGGGTTCCAACGACATAGAGTTAAACTTTCCCATGCCACGAGCCAAGTCCTTCCGTGCAATTTTACCCAAACTGCCATAGTTGAGATGTCCGTACCTTTTGTGCCACAAATCTTCGTAAGACTGTTCAATGGCATAGCATTCGCTCGGTGCTGTTTCAAAAATATACAATCGGCAACTTTGTCCGCTTCCACAATGCATTCACCCTTTTGGATCACTCGTGCATACTTTTGTCCAAATTTAACGATGCATCCATGTTCAACTGCTTTGCGCACCGAAAAGAAATGACCTCTCATTTTGGGTACATACAATACATTCTTTAATGTAAGTATGCTTTACTTCGCCCTTTCCTTCAGCCTGAGGAAAGGTATTATCAGCCAAAACAATTTTCTCCGAATGTTTCTCAAATTTTGAAAACAAATCTCTGTCGCAACACATATGGCTGGTGGCGCCACTGTCCAGACATCAGTTCGATCGTTCAAAACATGTTGCGTCCAACGCGTTCAGCAAACTTAACGATGACTGTACTGTCTCATTCGGGTTCGAAGCAACCTTCTGACAGCTTACACTGGGACAATTTGCTTTAAAATGGCATTTGCCACCACATGCAAAACAATTTCAAACTTTTTGCTTTTTCTTTCAATTGTCTCTCTGCATCGATTGCCTTTCCACCACTGTAAATGCTTTTGCACTCTCGATGGCTATTTCGCTCTCTCTTTTGCGTTCTCCTTCTTCTCTCAGCTTTATGGATAACATGTCGAAAGACGGTAAACTGTCGCGCGTCTCTATGGTGACAACGAAATTGTCGAATTCGTCTGGAAGACTGGAAAGCAAAATAATCGTCGTGAGCTCGTCCAATATTTCGATTCCAACGCCAGCAAGTTTGTCCAAGATTTCCTTGAAATCCGACAAATAACTCGATATGCTTTGACCCTCCTGAATGCGTTTACTTAGCAATTTCTTGAAAAGTGCTACTTTTCTAACGGGTCCTCTGGGTTGATGAGCTTCCTGAAGCTTCTTCCAAGCCTCATGTGCACTTGCACATTGCTTCACATGTCCCAACTGTGAAGTCTTGATGCTCAAGGTGATCATTGCCAGTGCCTTCTGATCCAGCGTTGTCCATTCGGTGTTCTCCCCCGTAGTTGGCCTTTTCCACATTCCACAAATCCGCATGCACCAGCACACTTTTCATATGGATGCCCCACGAGTCATAATTACTGTCCTCGAGTTTATCAATCTGATATAGCGCCGACATTATACTCGTTTATATATACTTTGTAAGAAAACGTCTAGAACACAGAGCGAAAACTAATTTCTTCCAGAAATTACCACAACAACCACATAGGCACGTTGCCTGGGTCCATAACCTATTGTTATAAGAAATAAGAAAATCAGAATGCGTGTGGTCGGTTGTGCAGTTTATTCGCGATTAACTTCTTTATGTCTGTCTCGAGTCGTTGCTCTCTTTTATGCATCTCGAGAGAGAGTATACATATGTGTGTGATCATCCATGCATTGAGTTGAGCTACAATTTATTTCAACATGCTTATTAGTTGTTTGTTTAAACTGTATATTATCTCAGTGAAGATTTTAGTACTTGATTCATTGCATATTTCTGTTTTGTTATTCTTTATCTTATTGTAACTGTCAAAGATAATTTCAAGGTGGTTATGAATGCTCTAAGGGTGTATATAAATTGTCTTATTTCTGCACTTGTACGCTTTCTGAAACTTTTTTTTAATACTTCTATGTTATGGTCCATTTGTTACTTTTGGTTTTATCTTTATGGCATATTTAATTCCCTTAAATTAATTTTGTTCTCTTAGTATTTCATATATTTTTTTTCTTATATTATGAAAAAAAATGTTTTTGTTTCTTTTTTCATTTAATTTTTTGTTTTTTCAATTTGTTTAAGATTCTATTTTCTAATATTTAAATGTTTAAAAAATTTTTTTTGTTATTTTTCTTATAGGGTATATAGACTTCGTTATTGGGCAAATTTGTTCTTGTGGAGCTTGCTGCGATAAGAAAGTTTTATGTGTGCTTGCAAGCTTTCTAAACTTTACTTAAGCTATTTATTGAACTTTATTTTTCAAAAGCTTGTTTTGATAGCGGTAAGCTTTGCAAGTGTGCTTATGTTGTTTGTGCACTTTGGAGTGCACATGTTTGACATGTGCTTTTCTTTAGGGTATTTTGGGAAATATTAGACTGATTGTTATTTATTGTTTAATTATTATGTTTAAATTAAACTTAGCCGGCTCGAGGTCAATCTTACAAAAGAAGATTATTTCAAAGGCAACACACAAAAAGGTGAGCAGGTTTTCTGTATAGCTATTTCAAGAACTACCAAGTTATATCATCAGCAGACTTTGCTAAAGAACTCCAGAATTGCAAATAATTATCATCATCAATAATTAGCTCATGAAACTCTCACCAACTTGCTCAAATATCCAGCTCGAAATTGCAGAAGCCTTTCGATTATTTTTCGCCCAAACCTCCAAAAGCGAGGTGCGGCAGAAGTCAAACTTGGCTAAAATAAATGATAATATAAATTTACCTCGGAAGAAGTAATCATAACATAATTTAATACATACTTTGAGCTGTAATTTGCTATAATTACAATGTCGCAGAAATTCACGAAAAGTTAGTTTCCACTCCACAATAGACGCACTCATTCTTTATTTTAGGACATAAACAATCATTACACAAAAAAAAAAAACAATTAACATATACAAATTAAAATTTCGTGCAGTACTTACATTCTACATACCTTGATTAATATTATCCATTACAAAAGTTATTTTAAAGTTTGTTTGTTAATTTTTTACACTGGCTCAAAAGTTTGCCTACAATTTTCCGCTTTTTTTCGGCAGAGTGAACAGCTGACTAAACACCTGACCTTAAAAGTGTACCTAAATTTCAGGGGTGCAGTAAAAACAAAAATATTTTTATATTCTATATATTCAAAGTATTCTGTCCAACAAGAAATTGTTTAAATACGAATTTGTTTCAACAAATTTTTGAGGTAAATGCCACAAAAATCTGGATTTTGCATCGTGTTGCTTGAAGACCACAAGGCGTTTTACCTATAAGTCACCGAAGCTATAGAATAGTGCTTCGAAATATTTCACACAGCTTCTAATGACGGGGTATTCTACAACATATCCAAAATTCATTCAAATCGGTGATTCGCATACCTAAAGTTCCCATAAGACAACTGAATTAGATGCGCTGTCCCCTAATTGAAGAGAAGTTTAGTATTAAAACTGAACAGCGACTTAGAAGTGCTAAGAAGCAAGAATCCAAGCTGCTAAGAAGACCATCAATTAACAGAAAGGTTTTCCATTTCTTGGTAGTTTTAAATTTCTAAGTTGTTTCCACTTTTAATTAATCGACCAGTATCGCCAGATACTCAACTTTTTATTATTGTTAGGCTCAGGTGCAAAAAAAGGACTTATTTATTTACATATTTATTTTCATCCACTAGCGGAGCCAGATTAAGTTAATTTTTATTTGTTTATATATAAATAGGCACTAGCACATAAACCAGTGACTTAAAGTTGTCGCAACCAACACATAAATTGTGAGATTACAAAGGTAGAAATGGGGGCCAAAGACACAGCGATGCACACCCGATGTAGCTACAGTTGGTATCTGATCTTAGTAAGAATAATTCATTTCTTTTATAGTAAAAATAGAGAGCTCAACAGTACATAGTTCATCATAGTGTTAGGTCAGCAAAATACGTTTTTATTGATAATAGCTAACCATAACAGCTTAATTAAATAGGTCTTTATTGTTAACTGCTGACCATATCAGGTCTACTTATGACTGATGAGCCATCGATATCTATAATCAGGTTGCATACTTATTTTGACATTTGTTTTATATTATAATTGTCTTCATGTTATTTTATATAATCTAAACACCAACATACCCGGCCACTGATTTTTGTGAAACAAGTCGTACCACACGAATGACCTGTTTCTGTGTTGTATCTGACAACTTGATGATTTGGCGTTTTTGAATAGCTGGAACTCACAGTTACTGTTAGCCGTAAACGTCGTTTGTTTATCAAAACAAATATATTGTTCGTTGTTGAGCTGATGGCATTGTTCCGAATTTATTCTTAAGAGCCCAATGTTTTTATTCTGTTCTTTGTAGACAGCAATAATGGGAATTTTAATGTTCATGATTACAGTCCCATGAGTTCCAATTGCTAGACTGGGAATCAGGTTATACAGTTGCACTGCCTGCGTTGCCACCAATGGAAACGTGACTTTAAATATCACATGATTGTTTGCCTTGTGCCTTTATTAAGCCGTATAATTGCAAGACGTCGTGATCTGAAACTGGCAGATCCAAACCAAACGGAAGATGTCTCTTAAGTTGGTTCAGATGTTCCCGAAGCTGGCCTGGTGATAGTAGCGGGCTTATTTTGCTATGATGGGCATCTGTAAATACTCGGGAAATTTCGGTTTAAGTTCGTTGCAAATTCCCTGCAGTCACTGTCATCTGAGTAGTTGGCGTGATATACCATTGCAATGCTTTTACCGCATTGTCCTGGACCTTGGTTATGTCGTTCAATTCATTTTCAATTGTGGCTTCGTCTCGCTTAATTATATTTATCGTTGAGTCATTTATGGATGTCTGGTTTTGCAGCAAATTCAATAAGTAGTCTTAATTTGATTTAACCTTTTGTGCCTGACATCTCTGTTGCATACTTGGAGTCCAGCACACCAAATAAGCCGTTCGCAATGTTCCCAATTATATCTTATGGTGATCGTCGTTGGCTTTCTATGTAAAGGAGATCGTTTCTTGTCCTTAGCTCTGAGTTGACATGCTCAACATGTCTCTGTATTGCGGCGCAAGCCTCTAGAACAATCATTAACACGCATATTTTCCAACCTTTACTACTCCGTCTGAAAATGTCTTCATGTCAGCCCAATATGGTTCGAGATCGTAGTCCTTCCTTCCTGTGCCAATACTTTCATAGTATATGCCTCGTTTGGGGTTGAATCGAGTTATGTTAGTCTTTTGAGCAAATGCTATAGGAAGTAACAACAGCATTAGGCAGATCGTCATTGCCAACGGTGGCAGACCGACCGACAAACGTCTTTTTTCCTCTGGTTCTGCAGTGTCTTCGATACCTGGGTCTTCTTGGGAATTGGATTCTGTGTCATCTGTCTTGATTTTACGTTTTATCGCATTCTCTCTAAGCAAGGGAGCCAACTTATGGATTATGAAAGAACATCGTGTTCATCTGAAATGGCTTCACCAGATCAGACTGAACAAAGAAATGTACAAAACATAAAACAAAAATGGCTGATTCAGATTCATATCGTGTCGCCAACGTTGTGCATGAAATATAAACATTAGAATAAGCATTTTAAAGAAAAATTGTCGCCTCTTAGAGTATAAGAATTCATTTATATACACAAGACAACAGATGAAGATGGTGTTTTAGTTTGCGGTGCTGAAATCCTCTTCATTTTTGGTCCTTCATGCCGGATGGATCATTTTTGGTCCATTGAGAAAAAGGAACTCTGTAGTTTTCCCGCTCCTGTGCACAGTGGTAAGAGACTCAGAGAGTGAATCAGCTCCTTAAGAGTTTGAGATCTTATGCAAGTGTAAATGCTAAGACCAGCTAAAGGTAGCAAAATAAGAAAGAACTCTGTAGTTTTCCCCCACCAGTGGTAAGAGACTCAGAGGTTCAATCAGCTCCTTAAGAGTTTGAAATCTAATGCAAGTGTAAATGCTTAGACCAGCTAAAGGTAGCAAAATAAATAACTCTTGTTTTCCCCCACCAGTGGTAAGAGACAGAGTATAAAATAAAAGCAAAATATTATTGCTTAATAAATTAAAAGTGCGTGCGTTCGAATTTAAAGGCACTTTGGCTAGCGGAGCAACTGTAGTAATTTCGGCGGCGGAGTTTTTTCGTGGGTGGCGTAATCGAAGCCCAATATTAAAAAAAAAAAAGTGTGTGCGACCGAATATATAAAGGCAGTTTGGCTAGTCGAGCAACTGCAATAATTTCGGCGGCGGTAAAAAAAAAAAGAACAATATAAAGTTCGTGTGTGGCGTATTCGAAGCCCTAATATCGAAAAAAAAAGTGGCTGGCAGTGTATGTAGTTGCAAGTCGGCAACTACCAACAGCAGCAGAGCAACAAGATAAACTGAAACTGAAGAACGTGCAGTGCCAGTAAAAGGAAATCTGGTGCGATATCCGGCACCGGTACCGCCTGAGCCCATAGGCCCTGGACATCAGCAGCTGACAACGAGCGTGAAAGGCAGGCCGTCTTTTACGCCTTCGAGGGAGCATCAGCGTGCCAAACGGCGACGACCAGCTGATGCGGGAAAAAAAAAAAAAAAAACAGTTGCAGGTTAGAAGTAAAAAATAATATACATCCATATATGTATTCTAAGATACAAATTGTGAAAATTCTCCATATACTTAAGTAAATACATATTAACAAAAATAAATAAATATATTGTCACATACATATACAGACACCATATAAAATGTTCCCTACCAAAATCGAAAAATTGTTAGCGAAGCAGCACGAGTTGCATAAAAGGGTAAAGAAGATAAAAGAAATAGACGCTAGTAAGTTCACTAGCAAAATTCTTAATGAAGTAAGAGACATACAGAAGCAATGGATTAGTTACAATAACCAAATGCTAGAGAGTGGAGCACCCGAACATATCTATTTTACAGATGGAAAATATGAGGAAGGCTTAAATATGATTAATAGATTAATAGCCAAAGGAGAATCAATCAGGCAGGGCACTGTTGATTCGGAGAACATTGAAGCAGATGCAACGATGTTAGAGAATTTTGAAGACAGCAGCGGAGAGTCGCGGGGAAACGCGACCTCCAGTAATGAGAATGCTAAGGTTAGCCAGGAGAAATTGCAAGAAAAGGTTCGTCAGCTGCAGCAATATTTGGACATGGTGAGCAAAGATTTACGTACGATAGATAATAGAACAGGCGAAATGTAAGTTAAAAAAATAAAATTCTTGTTCAGGAAGGTACAGATGTGCCAAGCTTATTCAGTTGAGTTTATAGGTAACGATACGTTTAAAGAGGTCATAGAAGAATTAGAATTCGACCTTCAGAATACCTTGGTAGCATTAGAAGAAAAAATAAACGATCACAAAAATTTTAAAGTTGAGAATGTTACCGTGAGAGGCGAACTACCGGTGTTGCCAAAAATTTAAGGTACCCACATTTTCTGGAGAACCTAGAGAGTGGGACCTGTTTGTAGAATTATTTACGGAGTTAATTGAAAAAAGAGAAGATTTAAGTCTTGCTCTTAGGTTCAATTATTTGAAATCCGCGTTAAAGGGCGAAGCAAGGAGCATGGTAGCTCATCTATTGTCAGGTTCAGCTGACAATTATAGTGCCGCTTGGGAACTGTTAACCAAGCGGTATGAAAATAATCGGAGGGTGTTGTCCGAACAGTTAAATCGGATCGTTGATTTACCGATGATCAACAATGAGTCCGCAAAGAGTGTAAAAGGAGTGATTGACATAATTAATGAGTCAATACACTTAATTAAAATTAAAACAAATTTATCCGATGAAGTTGACATAATATTTGCTCAACTTATACTTCGGAAATTTGATAGAGACGCTCTGCAATTATTCGAGAGTCAGATAAGAAAAACCAGGCAGATACAATTGCTATCGGATGTCATGGAATTCTTGGAGCAAAGATATTGCTCGCTAAGTGCCGTGAGAAAGGAAGATAAAAAACCTTTACAAAAAACGTCGGTTGCAATGATAGTTGTCCGATCTGCAAAGGCCCCTGGCATAACGCACTTCAATGCTATAAGTTTAAGGCGCTAACACCTATAGAAAGGCTGGAAATAGCCAAAAAAGTACAATTGTGCACACGACAAGAGATGCAATAATGAAATGGTCTGCTCATTTTCCAGCAGAGGACACCATACGTTACTCCATTATGAAGAAAATCAGGAGAGCGTTAATACCTGTGTAACGGCACAACAAAAATTGTTGGCCACAGCCTTAATACAAATTAAGAAAATAAATGGAGGGTTTCAAACATTAAGAGCTTTGATTGATAGTGGTTCTCAGAGTACTATATTATCTGAAGAAGCCGCTCAAATATTGAAATTACGTAAAATTAAACAATATACAGAGATAAGTGGCGTGTCCTTAATAAAAGCCAAAAAATCAAAATATAAAGTAAAAATAGATGTGAAGACGCGGAATCCACGGGATAATCTTCTTAATGTTGAGGCAGTTGTGTTGCCAAATTTAATGAAAGCTCTTCCGTTAAAAATAGCAAACGTGGATATGTCAAAATGGCAATCCTACGTACTTGCTGATCCTACCTTTAATAAACCTGGTAGGGTCGACATGATAATAGGGGTAGACTTATATACCCAAATCTTAAAAGGGGGAGTTAGAAAGATAAATGGCTTACTAGGTCAAAATACTAAATTTGGTTGGATCGTCTCGGGATGCACCAAATCAAAAATGAGTAAATCTATAGTGGCACCAACATAAGATGTCACAGTTTTTAAAAAGCGTTGGGAGAAGAAAAAAGGTAAATATGAAAATATTTACAACACAAGTCCTAACAAACTCAACAACAAAACAAAACAAGAAATAACCTTTCGGGCCCCGGCAGGACCTCACCTTAGGGCTAAGATAAAAGCTGAGGTAAAAGAAATAATTTGTGAAAGTAAAAAAGAAATAAGTTTGTGTTCCCCGGCAGGATCTCAGTTTGGAGGTCAAGTAAAATCTGGGGAAGAAAAAGTATATATCCCAAAGCCAGTAAAAAATGAGAATATTCAGTTGGCAAACGTTAAATTAAATAATGATCATTTAAAAAATAGTGTCATAATAAATGCAGGTAACAAATTGTCCGAGTCTATAGTACAAAAAAGGCAGATATTGCAAAATGTTCATAAAGGGGCAACATTTAAACAGAATAAACGCTCAAACGCTATCAGCGAAATGTCAAAACGGTGGAGCAAAAGCCGAGAGGTAGAAGTTGTTGGTCTTCAAAATCTCCACCGTATAAAAAGGCTAGAAGTCAACACAGTAATACACATGAGGAGTGGGTAGACATCCCGAAACAAAAATTGTTAAGCATCGGGCGATATTAGTAAACAAATTTGGTAAATCATACAAAATAATAGGAAGTCAGTTTATAAGAAGGATAACATTGATTTGCTAGGGTTAACTTTTCTCATGTAGCTCGTCATGCTTCTTTAACAACAATTATCTTATTATTGACAATATTAAAATTAACCTGTAAGACAACTACTATAAAAATAAATTCCAAAACGTCACATTTGGCGGCCCTTTGCAGAATGTTTAAGAATAAACATCGTGTTCATCTGAAGCGGCTTCACCAAATCAGATGCACTAAAGAAATTATAATACAACTTTACTTTTGTCACAAACAACTAATCTTGCATATGACTAGAATTACAATCAGCCACACACATTGTAGAAAAACACTTGTAATTCTAAACTAACACAAAAGATCACAACGGCAGGATGTCAAGTGGCCGAAGCCATGCCCAAAATAATAATAATAATTTTCAACCCCCGAAATCTTGGGTTTGAGTCTCATTAGAATAAGATATTTTAAGAACAATTGTTACCTCCTAGAGCCTAAGATTCCCTATATAAACTCCATACTTTTGTTAATAAAATCAGTTCATATTTTGAATTCAACGAATGAAGATTGGGTTATTTACCTTCTCTCCGGAATTCCCTATTCAGGGGACCTTTGCCATCCAAAATATGCCTTGGAGTTTTCATGTGGCTTAATGCCTGTGCATCCTCTCGGTAGGCTTCCCATTGCTTCTCCAAATACGGCGGCAGGTCACCATCCATCTCAATTCGTTCGGTAGCAACATGTTGAAGAAACATTTTCTCTCTTACCACTAATTGATCTTCTTTGCATAGTGATCATAAGCTCCCAACGGCATATAAATTTTTCCTGGTTTATCAAATGTTGGGTCTGTTGTCTGGTAATCTGACTTTCCGCGTTATTTGTTCTGTAGGTTGGTCACCTATTATGTGTGGCAATACAAATGCCTCAACTAGCATTGCGAACTTGTTGTATCTTGACCTTACAACCAAGCTTACTCGCGGCTTACCTATCTGTGGTTAACCACCCACTCCATTCATGTGCACATGAGTCTCGTTAATTTTTAACGATAACTTCTTTACCAGTCTCTCTGAGACGAGATTTACTTGTGAGCCGCTATCCAGGAATGCTCGAAATCCTCCTTTCCTTTTATTGATCCCTTTTACCACTACCTTGCCCGTTGCGAACAGGGTGTATTTTCTGCCAATTCCATAGGCAGAAGCTGCAGAAGCAGATGTAGCGATTTGGTTGCCTGTTTCTTAATGCAACATTGTGTTATGTTTTTTTATTGCATTTAAAGCATCCCCTCCAAGAACAATTTTTTGCCATATGGTTCGGCTTGAAGAGAATTTGGCAATTGCACCCAATCAGGTACTGTTTGACCCAATGGATTTATTCAATTTGTAATTCATTTTTTCTTCAGGCACTATTTGTCTTAATGTCCTGGACAATGAATTCAGCAGCGCAGTTTGCATGCGAATCAGTGGTTTGATAATGACTCGCTCTTCCTCTCGTTGGCGACCTTTCCTTCCAATCTGTATAAGTTACAACCGCCTTCATTTTGCTGAAATAGTCCGTTACAAAGTAGTCATTTCTGTTGGCACGTTATTTAATTTGTCCATTAGCTCAAGTTTCTCCTCGAAATAAGATGGCCTTTCCTGGCTATAGAATCCTTTTTGATATTCCGAATGAAGGCCTGAATTGCCTCTCCTCGTTCTGTCTGCTGCTTATTTAACTCCTCCATGTTCTTTTATATTCTTATTTACTTGCTTATTTGTACTAGTACTTGACCCGATGGGAGTTTATTTATTTTGTCAAAGACAGGGAACGCTCCGAATCGTTCCTAAAATTGGACAAGTCTAGCACATATAAGAATAAGAAAAAAATAGAAGTCGCCTTTTTGTTGAGTGTTTAACAATAGTTAATTTTTATTTGCTATATACCTATTCTTTTATACTGATAAACGCTACGACAGTGAAACCAATTTTTTGAGTTTCCTTTGGATGTTATATCTTTTCAAAATCTGCTGACTGATACCAAAGTCGTCCGTACCACATGGGTTACTGACCGTGTGCACTAGGTCAGAGATTGCTGACGCCAGAGCCTTTTTTTTAAGGGAGTGCAACAGAGTTGGGCTAACTTTGTTTTATATAAAAATAACTTTTTATGTTTTGGTCATCTTGTTAACACAAAGCGTTGTTAAATGTTTTTGACAAAATGATTGCCTAGTTGATCAATTTTATTCAATGGGTGTGCACTGCTACCCCGTTGCGGAAAACCAACTCCTAGTTTTCCAATAAATTGTTTTTAGTCGCCAAGTTGGCTGCGCAATGGTTGCCAAGTTAATCAATTGCGATGTTTTTAGTCTTGATCCCCGATTAATGTGAAATGTTAATGCTTATGATTGTTCTGTGTCCAAAGCGTGCAAAGAAAGTAGAGAGATTTTTCGCCTGAGTTGACCAAATATTCTCCTTGATGACGGTTTCAACAAGTCTGTTACTCTTTCAACTTGGAGCCGCCAATGTCGGGGTCACCAAAATGTTTAAGTTAATCTTTATTTGTTTATATATAAATAGGCACTAACACATAAACCAGTGACTCAAAGTTGTCGGAACCTACACATAAACGGACTTCGGGGTGAGATTACAAAGGTAGAAATGGGGGCCAAAGACACAGCGATGCACACCCTATGTAGCTATAATTGGTATCTGATCTTACTAAGAATAATGCATTTCTTTTATAGTAAAAATAGAGAGCTGATAATAGCTAACCATAACAGCTTAATTAAATAGGTCTTTATTGTTAACTGCTGACCATATCAGATCAACTAATGACTGATGAGCCATCGATATCAACAATCAGGTTGCATACTTATTTTGACATTTGTTTTATATTATAATTGTCTTCATGTTATTTTATTTTATATAATTTAAACACCAACATACTCCCGGCCACTGATTTTTACCACACGAATGACCTGTTTACGTGTTGTATCTGACAAGTTGATGATTTTGTGTATTTGAATAGATGGAACTCACAGTTACTATAAGCCGAAAACGTCGTTTGTTTATCAAAACAAATATATTGCTCGTTGTTGAGCTGATGGCATTGTTCCAGATCTGCTCTTGAGAGCCCAATGTATTGATTCCTTTCTTTGTAGATAGCAATAATGGGAGTTTTAATGTTCATGATTACAGTCCCATGAATTCCAATTGCTGGACTGGGAATCAGGTTATACAGTTGCACTGCCTGCGTTGCCACCAATGGAAACGTGACTTTAAATATCACATGATTGTTTGCGATTGTGCCTTGTGCCTTTATTTAGCCGTATAATTGCAAGACGTCGTGATCTGGAACTGGCAGATCCAAACCAAACGGAAGATGTCTCTTAAGTTGGTTCAGATGTTCCCGAAGCTGGCCTGGTGATAGTAGTAACGTGCTTATTTTGCTATGATGGGCATCTGTGAATACTCGGGAAATTTCGGTTTGAATTCTCAAATTCCCTGCAGTCACTGTCATCTGAGTAGTTAGCGTAATATACCATTGCAATGCTTTTACCGCATTGTCCTGGACCTTAGTTCTGTCGTTCAATTCATTTTCAATTGTGGCTTCGTCTCGCTTAATTATATTTATCGTTGAGTCAATTATGGATGTCTGGTTTTGCAGCAAATTCAATAAGTAGTCTTAATTTGATTTAACCTTTTGTATTGTGCCTGACATCTCTGTTGCATACTTGGAGTCCAGCACACCATATAAACCGTTCGCAATGTTCGCAATTATATCTAATGGTGATCGTCGTTGGCGTTCTATGTGAAAGAGATGGTTTCCTGTCCGTAGCTCTGAGTTGACATGCTTAACATGTGTCTGCATTGCGGTGCAAGCCTCTAGAACCTTCATTACCACGCATATTTCTCCAACCTTTACTACTCCGTCTGAAAATGTCTTCATGACGGCCCAATATCGTAGTATCGTAGATCGTAGTATGCCACTATAGTCCAGTCAGACGTTGCCATCCATCCTGCGCCAATACTTTCATAGTATATGCCTCGTTTGGGGTTGAATCGAGGTATGTTAGTCTTTTGAGCAAAGCAACGGTGGCAGACCGACCGACAAACGTCTTTTTGTCTCTGGTTCTGCAGTGTCTTCGGCACCAGGGTCTTCTTGGGAATTGGATTCTGTGTCATCTGTCTCGATTTTATGTTTTATCGCCTTCTCTCTAAGCAAGGGAGCCAATTTATGGATAGCCCACGGACGTATACATCCAGGCCTGGATATAATTAATAACAATTCGTCCAATCAGCCACTGCAAGATTGGCACATTATCCTCCCTTAGAATTACCATCATGCCTTCTTTGACATTGTTATATGGTTTTTTCCATTTGGATGTACCCTGCAATTCTTGTAGGTACTCTTGAGACCACTGTGTCCAGAATGTACGCTTAAGCCGTTGCACTAATTCCCATTGTTCTGGAATCGATCGCTGTGTTACTGGCTCTGCATCTCGTTGGGCTACCAATGGTACTCCGATTAATAGATGGCCTGGGGTTAGAGCTGTTAAGTCGTTGGGATCGTATAAGTTTGGGCTTAACGAACGAGAGTTCAGCACTGCTTCAACATTAACAATGATGGTCGACAGTTGTTCACCCGCAGCTTTCCATAATCCTCCAAAATGTGGAGACCGTAGATTGCACTCCTTTTTCGGTTGCAAAACTCCTTGATAGTACCAGCTCCTTCATTTGGTTGTTTGCTCCAACAAAGTTTGTTGCATTGTCGCAGTATAATGTCATCTTCCTCTGCGCCCAATGAAACGCTGAACCGCACCCACAAATGAGGAGGTGAACAGGTCTCCGACCAACTCCAAGTGTACTACCTTGGTTGCAAAGCATACAAATACTGCAATGTAAGCTTTGTCGGGACGTTTTCCTCGAACTTTATGATGGATCCGGAATGGTCCACAATATTCTACACCGTCGTTGAAAAAGGGTCAATTCTGTGATACCCGGTGCTCAGGTAAGTCGCCCATGACTTGTTTAAAGAACTGAGGCCGGTACTTATTGCATGTTACGCAGCCCTGGATCACACTTAATGATGTGGTACTGTTGCCGAGCTATCCCGCGTAGTGCCTCATGTGCACATTGAAGATTCGTGGAGGGGCGGAAGGATCCAAATAAAAATACAAATAGTTGGCGGGTGCCAATTTCTTCTGTTCGGTGAGCTGGTAAATAATTAAAAACGCGCGGGGACTTCGTTTAAAACTATGATTTTTATTTACAGTATAATCTCACACACGAAAATGTTCGGTTAAAGGTAAACTGGATATTTTAGCAAGTGGATAAAAGTGCGGGTATTCGGGGAAAAATCTCGCACTGGAATGAGTATGGCGATTTACAGGAGAACTCTAGTCACCCTCCTCAGTATGACCGAATTCGGGTTTGGGAAAAAACCCTACCCCTCACTCTCTGCTGTTCACCGCGGTGGCGTGAACACTCTTCATGAAGTTTCCGTAGTATAATTTTTACCACTGGATCGTTATACGGCAAGAGATATGGATTCCTTGTTTCTGTTGATACTGGTGCTTGTTGTAGGCGAGTTGCTACTCGTATGAATTTTTGATGATTATTCTTCGTGCTTGGTCCAACTCTGAGACGTTGGATTCCTGTTCTGCTTGTGACAAAAGCATAGCACATACGCCACTATTCGCTGTAGCCGGTAAAATGAATTTCTGTGATTTACCGTATATATCCATTTACTCGTGTTGTTTACAGTGGCAGCCACCATGCTAAATGCCTTGGTTTTTTTCTCAGCGGTATCCATCGTTTGCTCTGTAGGCTTAAATGGTGCTGTCCAGCCACGTTGCGGTCCATGCAAAAATTTAGGTCCATTCAACCATAATGTATGTGTGCTAAACTGGGCTGCTGAGTTGCCTCGAGACAGAACATCAGCTGCGTTGAGCGCTGATGACGCATGATGCCATTGCCTTGATACTGCATGTATTTTGGTGAACCGATTAGCCACAAACGTGTGGAAATGTGATGCACGTGAATTAGTCCAGAGAATTCTACTGTTGAGTCTGCCCAAAGAAATGATTCAACACTTTCTAATCCTAATTGGAGATCCTGTCGAACTCTATCCGTGAGTTCAGCTCCAAGAACAGCTACACATAGTTCCAGCCGGGGTAGTGCCTGCTTTTCAAGGGTCAGTTTCGGTCAGTTTGTTCTGCGCCAAGTCAAGAGTGGTTGACTTGGCGCAGAACAAACTGACCGAAATTTGGCCATTCTTATACGTTGATCGGACATAAACTGCCGCTCCATACGCCTTTTCTGATGCATCAACAAATGTATGCAGTTCCTTTGTAGTGGGGACCTTGCCATCAAAAATATGCCTTGGAGTTTTCATGTGGCTTAATACCTGTACATCCTCTCGGTAGGCTTCCCATTGCTTCTCCAAATACGGCGGCAGGTCACCATCCATCTCAATTCGTTCGGTAGCAACATGTTGAAGAAACATTTTCTCTCTTACCACTACCGGTGCGAACAGCCCTAGAGGATCGAAGTTTTGACCGACTTCAGATAGCACCATTCGTTTGGTTATTCCTTTTGTATGCCTTTGAGCCTTTCCACATAATTGATCTTCTTTGGGTGCCCATATAGTTCCTAATGTTTTCACACTTGTTTATTCCAGGTGTCACCGAGATTGATGTCAGCAATCGTATCTTCTTTGAAATTTCGTTTAGAATGTGACTGCTATTTGAACACGATTTTCGTAAGTTGAAACCCCTAGGTCTTAGAATTTCTAGAAGCTCTTGTCTTATTTGCAGGGCTTTTGGTAAACTGTGTGTCCTGAACCGCAGAAGAATTGAGAAGAGTTGACTCCGTAAAACGGGTCCAGGATATAAAATGTCGTTCAGTGATTTTCCTGATGACGTTTTGCATGATGCATCAAATACCACTCTTTGCTTGGTGGTGGTACTTTCTGGCTTTAGTACACAGTGATGCGGTTTAAAGTAATGGTGCTTGGGAATTTGTTCTACCATTACCTGCTTCATATGTCCAAGCTGTTCATATTCTGACATAAATTATACATACTTTTCTTTATGTCAGGGCTCATTCGCCGCTCTAACGACATGAATCTTCTTATGGCTACTTCCCGAGATTCTCCAAGAGATGACGCCTGTTTAAGAATAAACATCGTGTTCATCTGAAATAGCTTCACCAAATCAGATTGAACAAAGAAATATACAAAACATAAAACAAAAATAGCTGATACAAATTCATATTTCAAGTATGGCTCAAAAACCAAACAAAACAAGCATCAACACTCTGTGGAAAACACTTAAGATTGTAACAGCGGCGCGGTATTAAGTAACCGACGCTGAGCATGAAATATAAACTATTTTCAACCCCCCAAAAACGTGGGTCATTAGAATAAGATATTTTTAAGAACAATTGTCGCCTCCTAGAGTCTAAGAATTCTTTTATGTACACATACGTTTGTTAATAAAATCAGTTCATATTTTGAATTCAAGACATGAAGATCGTTTTTTTAGTTTGCGGTGCTGAAATCCTCTTCATTTTGGTCCTTCGAGAAAAAAGGAACTCTGTAGTTTTCCCCCACCAGTGGTAACAGACTCATAGAGTGAATCAACTCCTTAAGAGTTTGAGATCTTATGCAAGTGTAAATGCTAAGACCAGCTAAAGGTAGCAAAATAAATAACTCTTGTTTTCCCCACCAGTGGTAAGAGACAGAGTATAAAATAAAAGCAAAATATTATTGCTTAATAAATTAAAAGTGCGTGCGTTCGAATTTAAAGGCAGTTTGGCTAGCGGAGCAACTGTAGTAATTACGGCGGCAGAGTGTTTTTGTGTGTGGCGTATTCGAAGCCCTAATATCGAAAGTTAAAAAAAAAAAATCAAAGAAGCTAACATCAGCTATGCCGAAGTTTGTATACCCTTGCAGTCCTTGGTAATAATAATTTTACATGTTCAAAATTTGTTTTCAGGGCTCATTCGCCGCTCTAACGACATGAATCTTCTTATGGCTACTTCCCGAGATTCTCCAAGAGATGACGCCTGTTTAAGAATAAACATCGTGTTCATCTGAAATAGCTTCACCAAATCAGATTGAACAAAGAAATATACAAAACATAAAACAAAAATAGCTGATACAAATTCATATTTCAAGTATGGCTCAAAAACCAAACAAAACAAGCATCAACACTCTGTGGAAAACACTTAAGATTGTAACAGCGGCGCGGTATTAAGTAACCGACGCTGAGCATGAAATATAAACTATTTTCAACCCCCCAAAAACGTGGGTCATTAGAATAAGATATTTTTAAGAACAATTGTCGCCTCCTAGAGTCTAAGAATTCTTTTATGTACACATACGTTTGTTAATAAAATCAGTTCATATTTTGAATTCAAGACATGAAGATCGTTTTTTTAGTTTGCGGTGCTGAAATCCTCTTCATTTTGGTCCTTCGAGAAAAAAGGAACTCTGTAGTTTTCCCCCACCAGTGGTAACAGACTCATAGAGTGAATCAACTCCTTAAGAGTTTGAGATCTTATGCAAGTGTAAATGCTAAGACCAGCTAAAGGTAGCAAAATAAATAAATCTTGTTTTCCCCACCAGTGGTAAGAGACAGAGTATAAAATAAAAGCAAAATATTATTGCTTAATAAATTAAAAGTGCGTGCGTTCGAATTTAAAGGCAGTTTGGCTAGCGGAGCAACTGTAGTAATTACGGCGGCGGAGTGTTTTTGTGTGTGGCGTATTCGAAGCCCTAATATCGAAAGTTAAAAAAAAAAAATCAAAGAAGCTAACATCAGCTATGCCGAAGTTTGTATACCCTTGCAGTCCTTGGTAATAATAATTTTACATGTTCAAAATTTGTTTTCTGCAACTCAATTCATTAATATACAAACAAAACAATTTTACTCTCATATTATCACATATGTTAATTTCATAGCATACTCGATTTTTATGAAAATGTTTCTTCTAGTTCTTCTATTATATAGTGGTCCGATCCTTATGGTTTTCATACTTTATTTTTGCCGGGTAATAAAAACCCACGAAAAAAAATTTCAGCCCGATAGCTCTTAAGACGGCTGAGTAAAACGCGTACGCACAGACGGACGGACAGACGGGCATGGCTATATCGAATCAGCTTCTCACGCTGATCAATAATATTTATGGGGTCGGAAACGTCTCCTTCTGTGCGTTACAAACATCTGACCAATTTTATAATACCCTCTGCAAGAGTATAATGACACACGAGGTGTAGTTTACATAAACATACCCAACAGGCGAGAAACACACTTGCACACACTTGCACATTCAACGCCAAATACAGCGCAAAGTAACGCTCCACTGCAACAACGGAGTTTCTCTTCTACGGCTGCATTTGCAGGACAAAACGAATCAAGATGCGTGGTTAAGACCACCACCACCCTCATCAGAAACAACACAAGACATGGGCACCGACGGTAACATCTATAAAAATGTTCTCCAAAGACAAATCTAACAACCTATCCATTAAATTTAAACCCTCTAAATTAACAACCAAAACTAAATCCTCCAATCAACAGTGATAGGGAATCTTTTATCTAACAATAGACATCTACTGTACCGTAAAACTCCGAATCGGCTAAACCGATTCTTATGAAAGTTTGTTTGAGTAGGGCTGAAAATAGGCAGTAAAAGGTGCCCACTATAACTAATGTACTGTTTTTGACAACACGACAAAAATATTAGTAAGTAATTTTATTATTGTGTTTTTTATACATTAAGCAATACCAAGAGAGATTTAAGCCGTAATACAAGTATATCTAAAAGATCGCCAATAATAAGATCCAAAAGAACTGATGAAG
The DNA here is from genome assembly GCF_018151085.1 of Drosophila tropicalis. Taxonomy (NCBI): domain Eukaryota; kingdom Metazoa; phylum Arthropoda; class Insecta; order Diptera; family Drosophilidae; genus Drosophila; species Drosophila tropicalis. The sequence continues at coordinate 376,879 of NW_027173484.1, forward strand.
AAATCGATCATCAAAACACTGTGTTCACGCCACCGGGTAAACAGCAGTGAACGGCGAGGAGCAGTGAGGAGTGAGGAGGGTTCTTTGATCCTCGGCGGGTACGGTCACACCTATCCATCCGCCTCTCAACAAGCATACTTGTAAGGCCTGAGTCCACTGGATCAAAGTAGACAAACTTGGCACGAATTCACTTTTATGTATATTAGATTATCTATGTATATTTACTTATTTATTAACCAGGAAAAGAACCGTCTTATTGAACACTTTTAATTTCACATCTTATTTTTTAACAAGACCAACACAACTTCTTCGTCCAGCAACTCAAGCCTCTCTCTTCGTCGATTGTCAACCTATCGATATATATTAAACCAATATCGTTATCGGCATTCTGATACCATTAGGGGTTCTCACGAAATCCTACATACTGATAATGGCGCAATTGCATCAAAAAGAGTCAGAAGATACACGAGCTGAACGCAATCAAGCTATACGCAGAACAAATGGCCAACAACGAAAACAGCAACATCGAGCTTTTTAGTATGAGCCCGATGTTAAATATTAGTCACTTTTAACGATGGTAATTGATGCTGTGGACCAGGAATGTTCACATTGTCATGCACTAAAAGTGCAGCTACATAATATTGAAACATAACCTGAACCATTGAACGGATTCTTTATCGGCACGGATCCAAATTCTAACGTGTTTCTGAAGTCGATTCGAACATTCAATTTATGCTTTCAATTGACATCGTTTCGGAGCTACAGAAATAATTGGATATACTACGGCAATTGGTAACAATGTAGAGCTGTATCTGAATGACTGCACACTGTGACTATAATAACCTTGATTCATTGTTTGTCAGACGCATCGTCAGCAATCTGGAAGCATTATTGCACGAGCACAATGAATTGTTAAAAAAATATATGAGACACACATGCACAAATTTAAAAGCTCTAATCACGCTATGGTCATTAATCCTGTTGAAACACCAGCTGGAGTGCATATTCGTACATTTAACGCATCTGTTGGTGATGTCGTTGCTGGAATTATTGTTAGCGATCGTACAAGTGCCCGTAAATTGTGATAGAAGAAAAGCAATGAGGTGTCACGGGACACCCGGGTAGAGCGAAGCTCTCTAGGAATTCGTCGAATTTAGGGGGTCACTGAAGTGTAGCTGAATTTTGTGAATACATTTCGATTTGAAGTCTCACTAAATTGATCGCAATATTGGGGGGAGTGAACACCCCATGCCAGTACTAGGCGATGCCCTTGTGTACACATACTTTTTATACCCTTGCAAAAAGGGTACATTAATGTTTATCAAAAGTGTGCAACGCATAGAAGGAAGCATCTCCGACCATACAAAGTATATATATTCTTGATCAGCACGACGAGACGAGTTCAAATAGCCATGTCCGTCCGTCCGTCTGGATCAACGCAAACTCCTCCTAGACCGTAAGAGCTACAGAGCTGAAATTTTGCATGTAGGCTTGTATATCTCGGATTCAGCCGGATCGGATCACTATATCATATAGCTCCCATACAAATGACAAAGTCACAAACAGTGACTTTTCTTAATAACTTCGTTATTTTCTGAGCTATTGTCGTGAAATTTAATATTGGTGAGTTAATTACACATATAAACGACTATGCCAAATTTGATCAAGATCTGGTGACTATATCATATAGCTCCTATAGGAACGATCTTTCGAAAACAGTGACTTTTGTCAATAACTTCGTTATTTCCTATGCTATGCCGTTTTTCGGAAACATTAGCCTTTTTAGCTTAAACGTTTTTCCACTTTGATGGCTATAGGTAAGGAAAGAGTTACCAAAAATGTTGCAAGGGTATACAAACTTTGACGCGGTGAAAGTTAGCCCCGTCCCTCTGGTTTAAGCGTAACTCTTATACATACATACATACATATATATACATACCCTCCAGTACCAAATGTTCCCGGTCGACAATGTCGCCGCATCGTCGACTATACCGAAGTCGGCAGAATTAAATTCTGCCGGCGTCGACATGCAAAGACCAGCCGACGGTGCCCGAACTATCCAATGTTGTCATGGAAACACTTCGGCTACCGAAATAAGTTGAGCAAACACAATTTCTTGAAAAAAATTGACACAAAAAAAGGCAAGGAAAAATGCAGCATCAAATAATATTTATTTTCATGACGGCTTTTCCATACCCTTGTTACTTATGGATGAGGGAAAAATTTGAACATTATTACCATATACATATTTTTATATATGTATACATAATTTGTCAATAACTTGTTACTTATACATAAATTGATCATTAAATAAGCATGTTTTTTTGATGTGAAACATATGTAAATTTCACATAATTTTACATGCATCGTGACAAATTGAATTGAATAGAAGTGACAAATTTTAATTTTTTATGTTGCAGATGTCTCAAGGAGTACAGCCGGCGGAGAAGGTGCTCCGAAATGCCATCGGCTGCGCCAAAAATACAGTCAACAAAAAGAAGAATCGCCGTACGAAGGCATTAGAAGATACATAATTCATTGTTTGTGTTTATTGTTATACCCTTGCTGTTAAATAAAAATTTAATAAAAGAATAAATTAATAAAAAGAAAATTTTGTATTTTGTATTTTATTTTTGTATGGACAACAGTATCGACATTTAATGTAATTGTCGATGGAACGTCCTCTGACGCGCATGCAAAGAAGATCCGACGATCAACGGTCGACATTCAAAGCAAATGTCGATGAAACGTCCTCTGACACGAACGCAAAAAAGACCTGCCGACGTACCGTCGACGTTCAGAGGAAATTTCTTTGCAAATGTCCCTCAAAACATTTTCGAAAAACCATCCGCGGACATACCATCGACTATGTCGCTCAGTTGACCCGATTGTCCTTATTGCTAGGCCATCTAATGTTAAATGTCGCCGCAACTCAAATGAGCGTGTCGCCGCTATGTCCCCCAAGACAGCGGACATGTCCTCGTAAACTCGACGGAGAGTCTCCGCAGACACGTACTGCAGGGATATAATAAAAGTTATACATATACATAAAGTATATACATACATATATATATGTATATACATACATACATACATATATTCTAAAAAATTTGTTAACATAATTAACATAATAAGAACCCCCTTTTTTATATTTGTTAAATATTCTCGAACCCAAGAAAGGAAAAGGGGTGGAAACCCAATGTCGTTCAGTTTAGAAAGTAATAGGGTATGATTAACAGAATCAAAGGCTTTGCTGAAGTCAGTGTATATGACATCAGTTTGAGTTTTATAGAGGTAAATTCTAAAAGGTTAGTGGTTGTAGATGTACGTTTCACAAACCCATGTTGGGATGGCGAAATAATAGAGCTGCAAAAATGTTTCAATTAAGAAGTTATAATTTTCTCAAAAGCTTTCGGAATAGCGGACAATTTTAAGGTAACCCTGTAGTTAGAGGCTTCTAATTTTTTGCCATTTTTATGCAGAGGAATGATATATGACTCCTTCCAAATAGATGGAAAAGAGTAAGATTCGATAGACAATAAAAACAGTTTTAAAATGGGTATACATAATGCGTTTGCACAGAACCTGAGTACACATCCAGGTAGACCATCAGGCCCCGGAGAATAAACAGGTTTAACTAGTTTAAGATCAGTAAGAAGAAAACTTTCATTAATCACTGGATTAAAAGTACAATAGCCTTTTAAAATGATAAGGATAAGGACTCCTCGATATTCCGTTGAGGAATAAGTTGTTTTGAAAAAACTCCCAAACTCTTTTTTACAATTAATAAAATTATAAAATTGCTTAGGATCAGAAGAACACTGAAGATAATTCTTATAACATTGTATATTGAGCATCATAAATTTTGACTGTTTACAGAGCGAGATGTGATGAACGACGTGTTTTTTGAAACTTTTTATAAAATCGAGTCTACACATTTTTCAAATTGGATAACTCTCGATAGAACCAGGGAGGTTTGTTGAGCCGCTCCTGCCTACCAAGAGGCACACAAATATCACAGAGTTAATTCAGAGTATCATAAAAGCAGCAAACAGCTGATAGGACCAATCGGTAGTAATAATGTTTTCATTAAGGCTGGCAAAGTCAGTCTTACAAAAGCATCCACTTAGAGGTAACTCATTTGAACCAAGTAATGGTGAAAGCAACGGCAGATCAATTTTTAAATTTAATGTAGGATGAAGTTTGTCTTCGGGATGAACAAATGGTTCGATCCTAGAAACATCACAATAAGAAGAATCCAATACAAAAACCACAGGGCCGGAGCTAACTTCGACCGCGTCAAAGTTTGTATACCCTTGCAACTTTTTTGGTAACTCTTTCCTTACCTATTAGCCATCAATGTGGAAGAACGTTTTATCTAAAAAGGCTTATGTTTGCGAAAGAATGGCCTACAATCATAGGAAATAACGAAGATATTGATCATAGTCACTGTTTTCCACCGATCGTTCCTATGGGAGCTATATGATATAGTCACCCGATCTTTATCAAATTCGGCACAGTCATTAACAGATATATTAAATTAAGAAATGTTCAATTTGAAAGCAATCGCGCAAACTGTCACTGTTTTCGACCGATCGTTCCTATGGGAGCTATATGATATAGTCACCCGATCTTGATCAAATTTCACACAGTCGTTAACAGACGTTATATTAAACTAACAAATGTTTAATTTGAAAGCAATCGCGTTAAAAGTAACGAAGTTATTTACAAAAGTCACTGTTTTCGACCGATCGTTCCTATGGGAGCTATTAGATATAGTCACCCGATCTTGATCATATTTGGCACAGTAGTTTATAGGCGTCTCTCTAATATTAAGTTTCACGATAATAGCACAGAGAATAACGTTATTAAGAAAAGTCACTGTTCGTGACTTTGGGGTTTGTATGGGAGCTATATGATATAGTGGTCCGATCCGGCTGAATCCGAGATATACAAGCCTACATGCAAAATTTCAGCTCTGTAGCTCTTACGGTCTAGGAGGAGTTTGCGTTGATCCAGACGGACGAACGGACGTGGCTATTTGAGCTCGTCTCGTCGTGCTGATCAAGAATATATATACTTTGTATGGTCAGAGATGCTTCGTTCTATGCGTTGCAAACTTCTGACCAAAATTAATATACCCTTTTTGCAAGGGTATAATAAGATCTAACGATTTTCCAATAGAATTTAACACAGGATTGAATTGGGATAAAGATAAGCCTAGAAGGCCATCAATAAAGTCCTGTGACATAGAGGGCCGCAACATGGTAGATGCATCTGTTAGTGATCATGCTAAAAGAGGTAAATTAAAATCACCTAAAACTATAACTAGAAACTAAAGAGGAGACAAACTGAATTGCCTCTAAATGATTTAAATATACCACCATGTCTGACAATGGTGACACGTCTGAATATAAAAAATTTTTTGGAAAAAACCGATGCATCAGCAACATTAGGTCTTAGCCACGTCTCTGTAAAAATTTGAATTTTATGTTCAAAGGAAAGACTATCTACATAGAGATTAGGAAGTTTAGATTTCAGTCCTCTAACGTTCTGGTAACCCAGGATAAGGGACGAAGCTAGTTTTTTGACACACCAGCAGATGCTGATGTGGCAGGAACAGTATTAGTTGTTGTTGTTGGCAGGCGAATCGGTAGCCGATTTTTCTTTTTTACAGTACATTCCTTAACTATTATATGTTTTGGCCAAAAATCTTCTCGACATATAATGTCGAAGATATTGGCAGAAACACTAATTTTAAAGGACGATATGTCCCGAAAAATAAGAAAATTTAAACTTTTCCACCGCAATATTCGAGACGCTAACTTTCTTCCGAATATAGGCTATTACATCGTCAGATGTGACAACAGTGTCAAGCTTAAAAACAAATATATGTTTCTTTGGTGGTATGCCAACCAAAGGCCGCGGTCCCGAAGCGTCAGCCGCAGCAGCAACGTTGCCCAAGTCACCCACTGCAGCAGTCAACTTGTTTACGGGGCCCTTGATAATTTTAGAGCTATCGGCAATTTCCATTGGAATGAGTAATTGCTTGGACACATCGGACGATATCACGATGGGAGTGGACAGTGCATGAGACCGGTCGGGAACGATCAGAGACGCTGGCGGATCAACAGATAAAGAAACACCCCAAGGACTGGTTCTTTTATGTCTTGGAGACTAATTCATAAGCGATAAGCTTCCAAACTGAGTCTCCACCGCGGTAAACTCCGCTTGGAGTTTGTTAAAACCTGCCCTCAAAGTGTCAAAACTATCTCTAGTCCGCCTCATAAATGAGCGCATCTCATTCTCGACCTCCCGGAAAGCATCACATCCATATTATAGACGCCTTGATTCTGCCTGTGCAACCTGCACACTTAACGTGAACCGCACTGTCACACAACCAACAAAGAATATAATCATGGGAGTCAACCGCGTTAGTGGCAACAATGCAATTATTTTTAGAGCAGACAACCATTTTATAAAAGATTTAATTTAATTTTAAAAAGGTATAAATACAATTTTAAAGGTAACAACTATGTGTAAAAGTATATACTGATCAGTTCTGACACAAGTGTTAGTGTGCAGATTAGGCTTGGGTAGCTCATGAGTGAGTGAGCCAAAATGAATGGCTCACTGAACTGAGCCACTGAGCTGGCTCCTTCAATATGACTCTTTTTGGCTCACTAGCTCATTTTGACTCAGTAGTTCAGTTTTGTTCAGTAGCTCAGTTTTGCTCACTCACTCTTATGGCTCATTTTGCGTTCTTCTCAATTGGCGTTCCCAAAGTGAACGTTCTCTTTTTTGGCGCCTATTGTTCATTTAACTTATAATAAAATGTCGTTAATTAGAAAGCACAGCGATATTTGGAATCATTTTGAGGACATGGGAACGCAACAGGCTGAATTCAAGATTTGCAAAAGTGTCTTAAGCTGCAAGTCACAAAGCAATTTAAATAGGCATTTGAAAACCAAGCATCCATCAGCTATTGAGACTGTTGTACGAAAAAACGTGGAAAGCTCAGTTGTTTTGGAAACTACTCAACAAAAAATCACTTCGTTTGTCCACAAACCAATTCCGGCGAGCAAACCAGGACATAGCCTGTTACGCGCGAGCCCAAGCAGATAACTGCCCACCTCCCACCCGACCGACCGAGGGGTGCTGCCGTATAACGCACGGCACGAATCGCGTGGACAAATACACAATAGAAAAAACAGACAAACAAATAATACTACAGCTATCTATTAACTAAATGGGATAGAATATATGTTTTAAGCATATTAATAGAAAACTCTGAGCCGATTACAGGAAATAGAAGGTTGTAATCAGAGCAGAGGACCCTAAAAGGTTCATGCATAGCATAGTTAGAAGGACAACGACTAAGGGATAAAGGTATCAAAGGATGTCTACTCCGTCTACATGGTACCGACAGATTCACCTGAGCTAATAACTCAGGCGAGTCGATATCACCAATTAGGAGCTTGTGCATAAAAATGACACCAAGCATAATTCTACGGTTAGTTAGGGACGGAAGGTTAATCAAGAGAAAATCTTCGCAGATTGACCGGCAAGTGGTAAAAATGATTGCCAAGGGTCACCATGCCTTTAGAATGGTGGAGGAACCTAAGTTCCAAAAACTTCTTCACGACGTCTCACACTCTCCAGGCTATACCCACACTCTCCAGGAAGACGTTGACAAATGTTTTGCTCCCCAAATTACGGGATGAGTATGCAGGTGCTATTGTAGATCAGCTCAGTGCGGCTACAGCGGTCTGCCTTACGACAGATGGCTGGACATAAGTTGCCAACGAGAGCTTTCGCGCAATGACAGTGCACTTTATTGAAAAAGAGCAAACGGTGTTGAAATCATACACCATAGCTTGCTAGGAATTTTCCGTGTCCCATACCTCTAAAAATCTTTGTGAATTTCTTCACAAAACCGTTGCAAAATGGGGCATTGAGAACAAAATAGTGGCAATAGCATCTGATAACGCTGCAAATATTGTTGGTGCCATCCGAATGGGATATTGGGAGCATGTAAGGTGTTTCGTTCATACCCTAAATATGATTGCTCAAAAGGCCTTAAAGAAAATTAGTAGCGTACGCATAAAAGCTAAAGCGATTGCTGAATACTTTAGACGCAGCTCATCTGGCCAAAAAAAATTGAAGGAAATGCAAGCTTTGCTTAACTTGCCTGAACTAAAAATAAGCCAAGACGTGCAAACGCGTTGGAGTTCCACGTTTAAAATGTTTCAAAGACTGTCAATCTCAAGGGAGGCGGTGGTGGCAGCACTGTCGACCCGAGTCGATTTAATTTTGTCAACAGAAGAGTGGAATTTTATTGATGGACTTCTGCCTATTTTGCAGCCTTTTTATTATATAACCGAGGAAATTACGGCAGAGAAAAATGTGACTCTGTTCAAAATAATAGTCATTATTGGCTTATTGCAAAAAAAATGCTCACCTTAAGCAAAACGGTGAAAGATCGCATTTTGATAGAAGTTTGCAATGATGTTATATTGGATATGAATGATAGATTTCAGAATTGCGAGGCAAATGTGTTGTTTGCGGAGAGCACAATTTTAGATCCCAGATTTAAAGGAAGATATTTTAAATCTGTGGACGGTTTTCAAAAATCGGTAAAAGATATAAAAAAATTAATCAATGTGTCCAGTCGCTGCACAAACCACAGTTGAATCCGGTAATAACGATACTCACAAAACTTCAAAAGAGGACGACGTATGGGCTGAGTATGACAGCTCCTTTCTTCAAGTCAGTCAGCCCAGCAACAGGGCTGCTAATCAGCTGCTTTTACCCAAGTCTAGTGCAGATTAAGCCTTCACAACTAAAGAGTAAAAAGTTCAAGTGATAATTCAACACATGCAACAACAATTTGTACACAAGAGCGCTATAGTTAGCTAAAACGGTAAAATTTAAGACAAAAGCAAAAGAGACAAATAAAACAACAACACCGCTTATGCAAGTTTTGTGGTAAGATTAAATTTATGTATGTTGAAATTCTTCGATTTTATTTTGCAAGTGCACAAAAACTAGAGAGAGCAATCGCGAAATGAAAATAAAATTCGGATGTTTAAGTTTTAGTTAAGCAGAAAGTGCGTTTATTAGTAATACAAAATTATTTAATCGCGAGAAAAAAATAAGATTTGATAAGCGCAAAAAAAACACGTCCGTCCTTTGCAACGAGGGAAAGTTTTTTTGACGATATAGTGTTAAGAGATTGATATTGCTAATTCCCCTTTTACACTGAAAATTACATACAAATGTATAAACTAGAAATTACTTAAAAATAATTTATGTGGCAAAATTAATTATGTGGCACAGAAATTCAAAACTTGGCAGGCATTTGAGTGCTCTAGCAATGACGACAATCTGTTAAAATACAAACGAGCCAATGCGCTCTTTCGGAGGCAGCTCATCATTTCCAAAAACTTTTTTCTTAGCTAAAGGTGAACAAAAAACATGGATACAATGAAAATAACATCGGTAGTTTCTCCACTTCTAGTACATGGGTATGTAGCTGGGTAGCTATAATCCCACCTTTTTAAATGTTTTAGATGATACTGGATTAGGAAAGAAATTTAAAAATAAGTGTTTCAAATGTAAGCATATCCATAAAAAATAGATTGTAACTAAAAGCTTTTATTATTTAAAATTTATTTACTTGTATACTAATTCCGTAATTGATTTTGTTTTTCTAAATTTAAAATTTATACCAAATTTAGCAAATCTTCAAGAAATATAACGCGGCTAACTTTGTATATCCTTGCAACTTTCTTGGTAACTCTTTCCTTACCTATTAGCCATCAATTTGGAAAAACGTTTTATCTAAAAAGGCTTATGTTTGCGGAAGAATGGCCTACAATCATAGGAAATAACGAAGATATTGATCAAAGTCACTGTTTTCCACTGATCGTTCCTATGGGAGCTATATGATATAGTCACCCGATCTTGATCAAATTTGGCACGGTCGTTTATAAGCGTAATAAACTCTATAATATTAAGTTTCATTAAGTTTCGATAATAACATGGAAAATAACGAAGTTATTGAGAAAAGTCACTGTTCGTGACTTTGGGGTTTGTATGGAAGCTATATGATGTAGTGGTCCGATCCGAGATATACAACCCCTGCAGTATATACAAGCCTACGTGCAAAGTTTCAGCTCTTTAGCTCTTACGGTCTAGGAGGAGTTTGCGTTGATCCAGACGGACATGGCTAGTTGAACTCGTCTCGTCGTGCTGATCAAGAATATATATACTTTGTATGGTCGGAGATGCTTCGTTCTATGCGTTGCACACTTCTGACCAAAATTAATATACCCTTTTTGTAAGGGTATAAAATTGCTTGGTGTGTAAAAATATATTAGAAGTCAAATTTTGCGAAAAACAATTTAACTTGTTATCACCAAAATATAAGCGTCAATGTTGCCCGTTTGTTTCGATTACCCGAGACGATTGAATATCGTTTGTTAAATGTCGCCCTAAATTTCTATGCGGCACCAAAAATGGGGGGGGGGGGTTGATCTCTCGTTGATTTAATGATCAATCATATTTTTTTCTTTCAATTATTTGAATAGCACCAGGGTGCCTATGTTAATAAATATAAATATACAAAAAACTTTCGAGAAAACATATATTATGCAACTTCGTCTTTTTAGTGTCGTTGTTAAATAAAAAACGGTTATCGATTTTTATATTTAAAGTTTATATAAGCCCCTAATAAACTGAATCATCTTTAGTAATTTGCTGGATTGCATTCCTTTTATATCAGACTATTAAAATGATTTAAAGTAGTTCGTTAAACAAAAAAGTAATGTCGCGCCACAATTTTAAATGGTTTTGGATTTGTCTAGAAATATTAATTTCTACATTGGAAGCTGGTACGCAGGATACTTATTGTGCAGAGCTTTCACAAAAGGCACTGAGTTTAATTTTGGGGCAAGCGTTCAATCCTCGATACATGAGTATTGGTCCACCTGCAAGACCAACTGAAGATGCTTACAACTTTGAAAATAAAAGATTTTCTCATGAATTATCATTTTATGTTGACGAAGATGTTATCTCATTGGGAAGCTATCCCGCATGGGATACCAACCATTTTACCTTCTTTGAAAAAAAAGAGAAAGATTTGAAACAGCAAAAGGATAGGCGTTCGACAAACATTTTTGCTGATAAAAATGCTTATGTGAAATCAGATTTATTTAAGCCCCGCCCTTGGGAATGCCTAACAAAGGTGAACTGGATTGATTTGGGATTAAATTATTTTCCGCGCTACATTCGATCAATTGAATGTGTGGCACGAAAATGTTGGTACGGACACTTTAATTGCAAACCAAAGTCATTCACAATAAAAGTTCTACGACGAAAAGCGGGCTCTTGCATTCAGATAAGCGATAAATTAATTTTTATTACTTCAGAAAAATTTGAAACTGATCAAACGCAGCTCTGGATTTGGGAGGAAATAGCTGTAAATTTTTGCTGTGAGTGTGTTATGCTTTTTTAAAAAAAGATTTTTGTTGAAGTTTTTTTATTCATTAAATAACAATAAATTCAGAAAAAAGTTAACAAAACACCTTAATGGCATTAGGAACCACCGATATTTTAATTGGCCTGGGATCGTACTCCTCGCCATCAATAGAATAAAGTAAGCTTGTTTTAAGACTTGATGGATATAACTGAATGGTTCGACTCTTCAGTACTAGGCTTGGTTGTATGTTGCTTATGGAAATGTTAGGAATATTTTTTATAAAATCCCAGCCAGGATGTAATGATTTAATAAACTTGCTTTCCAATTCAACGAAGTTTTCCTTATTTCGGCTACATGCAATAGTCAAATCATTGGCCTCTATTTTTCCCTTAATTTGAGTACTGCAGTTGTTATTCTGAATCTGTTTCGTTGATGATTTTTGAGACCAGGGCTCGATTTTGGGTGTAACAAGTTTTCTGATAAAAAAGGGGCCACTACCAATCACAGCAGGGGTCGGCCCCACCGGTCTATTAAGAACGGCGCAGTTCCTGCATCCAGGACAAGGCGGTGTATATTCGTAAGCAATTTCAAAACTCCAATTTGATTTGTATGATGTAGAAGTCAAAAGCGCAGCTACATAATGCCTTAGTGGGCCGAAATACCAATACTTGTCTTTTAAAGAGTCTATATTTTTTAAAATTCCCCACGAAAAACGATTTAGTCCGAATATTGGCTTTAAACGATGAGCACTTTGTTCATTGGTGTTATCGTAGTTACTAAGAACGTCACATTGAATCACGCTCTTATACTCAAACTGGTTTTTAAGCAGGGGCCATAATGCACTTGTTATGGATTTTACACAATCTAAATCATTTTTTCCAGTTATAGCAAATTTTATTGACCCTGATTCGCTTTTTTGCCCAAGTGGTAGTAAAGTTAGTGGACACAAATGTCCACTTCTCCGCATTAGGCCAGTTACTACCTCGGAAGTAGTTCCCTCTCCACCTGCAACAACAACGACATCAGGCAAGTTGGTATTTTCCTCAATAAAGGATTTTGCATGTCCAATATGATTAGTTCGAAAAATTTCAACCTCGTATCCGGCTAAGTGCAATAAGGGCTCGCAATACTTTTTGAACTGAAATGAAAAAAAATATATATATATATATAAAACTTTTATTCACAAGATATGCCTTTCGTAATTTTTTAAGGGCTTGTAGTTTAGGATTCAATTCAAAAAACGATTACCTTTGAACTTGTTATTTAATTAACTTTAAATTGTCATATCAATAATGACCATCTGTTGGGAGCATAGTTTAACTTGGTCACCAAGAAAAACTGTATTCAAAAATATCACAGAAGTTAAATTCGGCTATGCCGAAGTTTATATACCCTTGCAGTCTGTGACAATAATAATTTTACATATTCAAAATTGTAATTGCAAAACTGCATCAATATCAAAAAAAAAAACACTTTTACTCTTCATTCTACAATTTTTTTCTTCTTCCCTCATTCCCTAAGCAAAGCAACGCACGCATACACATACAGTTCATGTAGCGTTGCGTCTGTGCGTGTGTGCATGTGCTCTGTTGATTTGATGATGACGTAGTAGGCAGCAAGTAGCGCTGCCGGCAGCGACTGAACTGATTTACATATATTGACTGTAACTTGTGTTCTATTTATCCGATCGATTGATTTTGGGATCGTATGTTTTACATATATCCAATCCTATCATATTAGCAAATTTCATGGGGATACTCCAATTCTTACGAAATTTTTTTTGAAAATGTTTACTCTATAGCTATATGATATAGTGGTCCGATCCGATAAAAAGCACAGAAAAAGCTGAGTCGATATAGCCATGTCCGTCTGTCCGTGCGTATGCGTTTTACTCAGCCACCTTGAGAGATATCGTAACACAAGTTACAGTCAATATAATAATCTCTGCTCTGCTCCCAGCTATGCCGGCAGCGCTGCTTGCTGTCTACTACGTCATACGACATCAACAGAGCACATGCATAGACACACAGATGCAACGCTACATGAACTGTATGTGTTTGCGTGCGTTGCTTTGCTTAGGGAATGAGGGAAGAAGAAGAACAAATTGAAGTAAAAAGGGTAAAATTATTTTGTTTTGTATATTGATGAATTGAGTTGCAGAAAACAAATTTTGAACATGTAAAATGATTGCCAAGGACTGCAAGGGTATAAATATAAACTTCGGCATAGCCGAATCAGAGAAGCATGCTGTTTCCTGATGTGTAAGAATAGTTTTGTGCTAGAGACTGTATTTTTTCGTTCTCTTTTCCTCCTATAATTTTAAATCCTTGCAAAAAGGTTCCATATATTAATTTTGGTCAGAGGTGTGCAACGCATGGAAGGAATCATCTTCGACCATATAAAGTATATATTGACCAGCACCACGAGATGAGTTTAAGTAGCCATATCCGTCCGTCCGTCTGGATCGACGCGATTTTGGCTTGTATATACTGCACAGTTTGTATATCTCGGGTTCAGCCGGATGGGACCACTATATCATATAGCTCCCATATCAACCTCAAAGCCACAAAAAATTACTTTTCTAAATAACTTCGTTATTTTCTACGTGTGCATAAATCGTGCAGAGATTATACATATAAGGCTTTATATTGAAAAAAAAAAACTAATGAAAGCGGAGCTACTGCCTAGACATTGGGCTGCTCATTTCCAGTTTGCCAACAAATACAAAGTTTGTACTCTCAGTGTGGACTGAGTGAAAAATATTTTTTTTAGAAACCAAAAATGTTAAATTTAGATGAACCTTATGTATGGCCCTATTAAATTTTCGATTTGCGCGCCCCAAAACAATTCCATGTGTCCAAAAATTTGTATAAAGACCCAAAGACAACGGAGATGAACAATTTAAACAATTGTTTGGTATCTAAAACAAATTTAGAATTTTCCCACTTCATGCTAAGATAAGAATTTTAAAATACTTTTTATACCTTGCCTTTAAGTCGGTCTTAAAAATGTATCCAAAAATCCCCAACAGAAAAAGAAAGTGTTAATTAAAAGCAAAAAGTTCAAAAGATTTCCGGGATAGTCTTCATAGTACCCACTCGAGAGATCGAGGCAAAGCAACATCCAACGATGGCAGAGTAGCGAGAAAATTTTTTCTCAAATTCACGGTTGTTCACGTAAATAAAAATTAAACCCATCGTTGTGCCACCTTCCAGCAAGCTTTGGCATCGGGACACAATATCAACCCGAAAAAATTTTTAGGAATGTGCCCCAAAGACTGCCACAGAGTTAATCAAGGAGTTTCCCTGGTTCATAAGGTGTTTGCTGGCGCAGATGATAATTACTTATAAAAAGTTTATTATAAAAACTCTTATGATTTTTCATGGCGCACGAGCAGGGCCAAGGTTAAGTGACAGTGATATTTAATAAACAATGCAAATCATACATACTAAAGTGAACCCCGTTTTGCATTTTTTTCTAGTTTTTTTGTTGTGTTATACATATATTACATTTATCAGAGAAACTAACTTCGGCTATGCCGACGTTTATATACCCTTACAGTCCTAGGAAATAATAATTTTTAAAATTTGTTTACTGCAACTCAATTTAACTCTTTACTATAATTTTTCTTCTTGTTGCCTTATTCCCTAAGCAAAGCAACGCACGCATACACATACAGTTTATGTAGCGTTGCGTGTGTATTCACGTAGTAGACAGCAAGCAGAGCTGGGAGCAGAGCCGATTTTTATATAGACTGTAACTTGTGTTCTATTTGTCCGATCAGATTTAAATTTTGGGATCTGAGGTTTTAAATCCAGTAATTTCATATATCTATTTCGTAGCGATCCTCCAACTCTTTCACCTACTTTTCGTATAGAACTATATGATATACTGATCCGATCCTCACGCATTTCATACTTGATCTGTTGCAGGTAATAAAAGGCACAGAAAAAAATTCAACCCGATAGCTTTCAAGACGGCTGAGTAAAACGCATACGCACGAACGGACGGACGGACATGGCTATACCGACTCAGCTTCTCTTGCTGATCAAGAATATATATACTTTATGGGGTCGGAGACGTCTCCTTCTGTGCGTTACAAACATCTCACCAATTTTATAATTTTTATAAAATCATATCCAAAATGTCGTTGCAAGTTCCATTCAACACACACACGAGCGACTTTTCTATTCGGTTGCCACGGACAACTTGGTTCTAGAGAGAATGTCCGAGGCGCTAGGGCATGAAATGGTAAATGTCGACACAAATTTGTATGACGTGTTCCCTGAAATTCCGAGGCGACATCTGGCAAGTCGCCGCGACTTCTTCGAATTTTCGGCGGCCGGTACTGAAGGGTATCTGTATGTACGTACAGTCAAGGAAAAAATCAATATACACCTCCAATTTTGCATTGTTTCGGAATGTTGCATTGTCGCCAGAAGGAATGTTGCATCCCGAAAAGACCCATAACTTTACTCACAACGGCGGCAATAAATTTAATCGTTTGAAATTTTTTTTTTCGCACAGAGTTAACTTTTTGTCTCCTAAATTATGACATATGTACATACTTAGAATTTTAATTTTTATTAAAAACTTTTTTCCTTAACTGTATGTTTGCGTACCAATCGCTGGATGCTTGTACAAGATGAGGTAAAGAAATTGGATTGATAGCTGAAAGGTTTTGTCTGTGCATCGAGAAATTAGTTTGCAGCAAGAATTCGGAACATGTAAAATTGTTATGGCCAAGGACTGCAAGGGTATATAGTTGGTGTATAGTAGTGGTTATGCAAACAACAGTTAGGCATCGTAGCATAAGCATATACTTGCATGCTTTTCTTACAACTCCGTTGGACCTACCCATGTGATGAACGCATTTATGGATAGATATTTTTATGCAGATATATTACGAAATACAATGGTACCATGTTCCAGTTGGGAAATGCCTATAAAATGGACATTTCAACAGGATAACGATCCGAAACATACCAAAAGCTTGCGAAAGATTGTTTTGCATCCAAAAAGATCGATGTTATGCTATGGCCACCTTAGTCCCCAGATCTTAATTTGATCGAGGACTTATAGAGAGATGTTAAGTGGGTTGTGGCAACATCAAATCCATCAAAAAAGATGAGCTTTGGCAAATAGTTTAGGAAGCAGGGTCGCAAAATACCTTGAAGCGACCTCATCGATTCGATGATCCGCCGATGCGATGACGGTATTTAAAAAAAAGGCTATACAACGAAGTATTAGACATTATTAGAACTAAAAAATTCTTTTTGAATTAAATTAAACTGGTTTTTTTTTTTTTTTTTTTTTTTTTTGATTTTTTTGTAACCACTACTATAATTATGAACAGGCACTTTTTGGTGTATTTCGCAAGTCATTAAAAAATTTTAAAAACCAATTGAAAACAAACGGAATCTACTCACTATTCTCACTTTGAAAAATATGAAAAAAATTTAATTTTTAATGTTTAAATTAATGTAAATTTTTTAAGGTGGTGCGCTACTATATTTTTGAACACAACTGTACATACAGTCAGCAAAACATTTATGCGTACATTCATATGTTTTTTTTTTTTTTGGAAAATCGTAGTCTTCGGGAAATTGGCAGATTAGTGGATTGGCCACATTCGACAGTGCAGAGTATCATTAAAACTTATACAAGCACTGGTCAAATTGGCACCAATCATGGAAATGCCGGTAGACCTGGCATTCTAACACCACGGGATCAACGCAATTTAGTAGTTTCTGTTGTCCAAGACCCAAAAATTAACGGAACTAAACGGAACTCTGCAAAAGTGTCCACGATGAAATGAAGAAAAAAGTCTGTTCTCAAACTATCCGCAACTGCTTGCACAAGGCTGGGTTTCACGGTAGAGTTGCTCGTTGTAACCCCTACATATCAATGGCAAACCAAAACCAGAGGGCCGGGGCTAACTTCGACCGCGTCAAAGTTTGTATACCCTTGCAACTTTTTTAATAACTCTTTCCACTGGTCAAATTGGCACCAATCATGGAAATGCCGGTAGACCTGGCATTCTAACACCACGGGATCAACGCAATTTAGTAGTTTCTGTTGTCCAAGACCCAAAAATTAACGGAACTAAACGGAACTCTGCAAAAGTGTCCACGATGAAATGAAGAAAAAAGTCTGTTCTCAAACTATCCGCAACTGCTTGCACAAGGCTGGGTTTCACGGTAGAGTTGCTCGTTGTAACCCCTACATATCAATGGCAAACCAAAACCAGAGGGCCGGGGCTAACTTCGACCGCGTCAAAGTTTGTATACCCTTGCAACTTTTTTAATAACTCTTTCCTTACCTATTAGCCATCAATGTGGAAGAACGTTTTATCTAAAAAGGCTTATGTTTGCGAAAGAATGGCCTACAATCATAGGAAATAACGAAGATATTGATCATAGTCACTGTTTTCGACCGATCGTTCTTATGGGAGCTATATGATATAGTCGCCCGATCTTGATCAAATTTGGCACAGTCATTAACATATATATTGAACTAACAAATGTTTAATTTGAAAGCAATCGCGTTAAAAGTAACGAAGTTATTTACAAAAGTCACTGTTTTCGACCAATCGTTCCTATGGGAGCTATATGATATAGTCAGCCGATCTTGATCAAATTTGGCACAGTAGTTTATAGGTAATAGTCTCTCTAATATTTAGTTTCACGATAATAGCACAGAAAATAACTAAGTTATTGAGAAAAGTCAC
The DNA here is from genome assembly GCF_018151085.1 of Drosophila tropicalis. Taxonomy (NCBI): domain Eukaryota; kingdom Metazoa; phylum Arthropoda; class Insecta; order Diptera; family Drosophilidae; genus Drosophila; species Drosophila tropicalis. Next base: position 395,091 of record NW_027173484.1, read on the forward strand.
TGTTCGTGACTTTGGGGTTTGTATGGGATATAGTGGTCCGATTCGGCTGAATCCGAGATATACAACCCCTGCAGTATATACAAGCCTACGTGCAAAATTTCAGCTCTCTGTAGCTCTTAAGGTCTAGGAGGAGTTTGCGTTGATCCAGACGGACGGACATGGCTATTTGAACTCGTCTCGTCGTGCTGATCAAGAATATATATACTTTGTATGGTCGGAGATGCTTCGTTCTATGCGTTGCACACTTCTGACCAAAATGAATATACCCTTTTTGCAAGTGTATAAAAAGAGGCTGCAGTTCGCTAAACTGTATTTAAATGAGCCAAATTCCTTTTGGGAAAACGTCATATTTAGTGACGAATCAAAATTTAATATTTTTGGATACGACGGCCCACCAAAAGTATGGCGAAAAGTTAATGAAGCCATAAAGGAAAAAAAAACTTAATTCCCACCGTAAAGCATGGCGGGGGAAATGTGATGGTTTGGGACTTCATATCCGCAGCTGGAACTAGTCAAATGATCTTCATTGATCAGAAAATGGATCTACGCGTATACATAAGTATTTTGGAAGAGAACTTGGTCTGGATCCAAAAACTTTAATTTTCCAGCAAGATAAAGATACCAAGCATACCACCTATAGGGTTCATGAGTGGCTTATTTACCACTCCAAACAATTGAAGTCTCCACCACAGTCTCCTGATTTTAATCCTATTGAGCACGTGTGGAATTTGCTTGAGAAAAGAAGTTGGAAACATCACATAACATCCAAGGATTCTCTTAAAATGGCTTTAAGCATTGAATGGGCTAATATTAGTGCAACTTCAAATTTGGTAAAAAGCATGCAACGACGATTGAAAGCTGTCATAGCTGCCAAGGAGGGACCAACAAAATATTAAAAACATTTGTGATGGGTAATTTTCCTTACAAAAAAACAGGTTTATGTGCACTGTACGAATAAATTGTGTGCGAAAAAATGGTTATTTTTTGACTACTTTTTAAGATTTTTATGTAAATAATTGAATTTTTTGTTTTTGTTATTAGAATTAGTTATAAAAACCAAAAATGAATCATATAGACTTAAATGATTTTTTGAAATCTAGTCTGATTTTTATTTACGAAGCAAAATGTTTTCAAATTTCTATTGTACGAATAAATGGTGTGCTGTTTGTATGTACATATGTATGTACAGCCGACGATAGCTTCTTTGATATTTCTCGTTTAAATTTAAATCCCGAATTAAATTCATTCATTGTGCATAAAATACTTACATTTCTTTCACTTTTCCTTTTATTTGCTATCGGGTTCAAAACCACCAAAACTCTTTTTGGAGAATTTGTAGATAAAGAACTAGAATTTTGTAACTCATTGGACAGAAGCGTCATATACTGAAATATTCTGAAATGTAGACATACACGTGAAGATAGATGTTCAAGAACATACATACATACATATGTATGTATATACGTACATACATATGTATGTTATACATTTATAATTTAATTTTTTACATACTGAATTCTCGTTTTAAACTCATTTACAGCATAGCCAGAAACCGCCAGAGCAAATACAGTTTTTTTCCAGTTATTTTTAAAAGCTCTTAATACACTCATATTTTTTGTTCCTTACATACATAACAAAATTTTAGTAATGATACATTTAGATAAGTAATAGAGCAATGAGTTCCATCGATGGCAGTATCGATAGTATCGTTGGCAATGGTCACATTTCTATGTCACAGAAAAATGTTCGTTGACGAGGTATTAGGCCCGATTCCAAGTAGATCCATATCTGGGGAATGCTTGTGCTTACGAGTGGATGTGAAACAGCGATTCCCACTAACACCATCCACCATCTCTTATCAGCTGATTTTACTGCAGCCACAGACAAAGTGCAGCGAGAAAAATAAATATTGCAACTTAAGAAAGATTGTTTGTATATATTGTAAGCAATTTTACAATTTTGCATACTTTAAGACTTTTAATAGCCATTTACGATACATTTTTATGGAAGGCCCTTGCATACATGGGCATAACTACATCCAAATGTATATACAGTGAATGTCACTGAAAATCGTACACCTATTGTGGATTTACATTTTGTTTCATAACTTTTAAAATAATTAATATTTTTGCACAAAATACATCTTAAATGAAAGGTAACACAATATAGTTTAATAATATGTTTATAAAAACAGGGTTGTCACTCTCAGTTTTTCTTAAAACGTGGCAATTCTTAAAAATGTACAAAAGTATGGTGTCACTGAAAATCGTACAACTGTTCATTTCGATGAATGTTTGGGGATTCCTAGAATTTTTCCAATTGAGCATAGCTGACATTGAGATTGGTCGCGTCTTTATCAATTTCCTGATATTTTTAAGGAGCATTTATTGAAGCCGAAAGAGTTCTGGTACGATGTTATTTTTTCTGATGAGTCGAAATATAACATATTTGCATCTGATGGGAAACAAACAGTATGGAGGAAACCAAATACTGAGATGGATATGGCCAACTTACGTCCAACCGTGAAACATGGTGGTGGGTCCGTGATGGTATGGGGATGTATGTCAGCTAATGTCGGAGTCGGCAATTTAGTTTTTATTGACGGGATTTTTAATCAGTATGGATACATAAACCTACTAAAAGAAAACTTGATTCCAAGTGCCGAGAAAATGGGGATCAGGAGCACTTTTAAGCTATATGCTGACAATGATCCGAAGCACAGCTCCCTTAATGCCAGGACATGGGCCCTCTACAACTGTCCAAAAGTGATGGAAACACCGGCACAATCACCAGATATGAATGTAATCGAACACCTATGGCATATCCTGGAACAAAAAATTCGAAATCACAAAATTTCTAACAAGGACGATCTTAAAAAGGCACTAATTGAGGAGTGGAACCAAATAAGTGTAGAAACATGCAAAAAACTGGTGGACTCGATGCCAAAAAGAATTGAAAGTCTTAGAAATTCACAAGGTGGTCCAACCAAGTGCTAAAAACCAAAAAACTTTAGTTACATTTATATGTTTTTTTTAAGAAAACTTAGCTGTACGATTTTCAATGAAAGATGCATTTTTGATCTCTGAAGATAAAATAATTTTTTTCTCATGTTTTTCACTTAAATTTTTTTGTTTTTATATTTTAATATGAAGTAAATATGTTAATAAACCCATGTTAATTTTAAAATATTTTTCCAAATTTTATAACATTGTTTTATTTAGCAGAGAATGAATATGATAGAGGTGTACGATTTTCAGTGACACTCACTGTATATGTATGTATCTATATGTACACACATACATATGCACATACATATGTATGTATGTTTTATACGCATCCCTTCAGTAGCGTTTTAATTAAATTGAACCTAAACATTATATATATTGTATAAAGTCCTTTTTATTTTATAAAAATGATAGTGATTAGTGTTGATGACAAAGATTTGATTTTTAAGTTTTCCATCTAGTGCGTCTGTCTTGGTTGAACGTCACCGGAAGAAGAGAGAGAAAACTTTCAATGCGGCACCAGGCCGATACCGATAGGCGACTTAATACTAACAAACGATACTTAAATACTAACAATCGAGACTTAGAAATACTGACCGCGATATATGTATGTGTAGATAGCAAAAATTAATCGAACAGAACTTAAATAAATGACATCTTACAACTCGGCCGTCCTGACGAAGGATCGACCTCGATCCCAGTGGCTAACAAGGGGGTAAACAATAACATCACTGGCCAGTTGATGTGGTTGTTTGGATATCAGAAGTGCAGTCTTCATCAGGGGCTAAGACGGCGGTTGGGGGGAACTTCAAATTGACGTGGCGGCGGCAGTTGCAGCAACTCGTGCCGTCCTCCCAGCGTCGCACAGTTGGGCCTCTGCTCGGATAGCGTTGCAAAAATACGTTTTTTCATTATCGCGTTTGGCAAAAATGATATATGCAATCGATAGGAAATACTTCAGAGATTATGAATCCGAAAAATTTTTGAGATTCATGGTTTCTAGAGGCGCCCAAAGTTGAGACATTTTTAGTGAAAAGGAAAAAATGATAATTTAAAAAAAAAAAACTTTAAAACTGAATATTGGGCGGTTTCAACAATCGATCTTAGATTTTTTTTATCTGAAAAGTATGTTCTTTATTAATAGCATGTTTGAAAATTTTTAATAATTACTTAAATAGTTATTGAACCAGAAGCGTTTAAAAAATGGACTAAATATTGGCATTTTTTGAACTTTGATGGAATAAAACTAGCAAGACTCAACGAGTATCAATACCGGACTATATACACTAGGTAGGTGAAATATTTACCAATCAGATGTATATAGTCCCAATATGCGGAGACCTGCGACAGCGATGCGTAAGCCATAAAACTAAAACAACCTCGCCTAAAATATGCGCTGCAGGTATAAGAAAGAAGAAGAGCACATGCGTATTGGCCTGTAGCTTCTTTGTATTTAAATGATAACATTGCGTAATGCTGTTTTGCAAATACTACCTTACATATATGCCTTTTTACAATGATAAATTGCTAATTACCTGCTTTGGAAAAAATTACAAGACTTGTTATTTAAGTTGATGAAAAGTTTGTCCTATTTGTGGGTTGGTCGTTTTTATTTCCGTTTACCTAATTGGATGTAAATATTAAGTTGTTTACCTAATTAATACAAAAAGGGTAATACCGAAACACGAATGATGGAAATACTTCAAGGAGATTTTTTGAAAATTATGAAGTGACATCTTTTATAACAGGTGTTAGTCAAGAGATCATTAAAAGGTTGGCTGTTATCTTGAATGTTATAAAGTGCAAGGAAATTGTAAATGGTGAAAAATTTGCCGAATATACTTCAAAGACTGCTCATCTTTTGACTGAATTGTATCCGCAAAAAAAACTTACCCCAACGGTACATAGGATTTTGGCTCACGGAAAGGATTTAATAGAATATCAGTGTTTACCACTTGGAGAGCTATCCGAAGAAGCACAGGAATGTAAAAACAAGGACTACAAAAGGTTCAGATACACTAATACATTAAAAACTTCTCGTGTTAGACAAAATGAAGACATTTTTAACATGCTAGCAGCCTCTTCTGACCCACTTATTGCATCACTGAGACACGTGCGATCACGATAGATTTGGAAAATAGCAACTATATTGAGTTTATTAGATACTGATGTAAATATTGAAAATTATTTTGAAGAAAATCAGCCATCAATATATATCAAATTTTCAAAATTAACCTAAAAAAAAATTAGAAAAAATTTTTTTTTCTTTTTGTAATTATGTTAAAAAATCAAACTAAAACATTAAAAAATGTTACATAGTCGTCTAAAACAATGAAAAATTCCATTTGTGATTGAAAAAACCCGGGTTTCGATCCATTTTTAAAGGAAAAACATGCATGGAAATATTTTCCGACTTTGACCTTGAATATTACAGCACCACGAACACCCAGCACTTTTGACAAACATTCATTTTGAAGCTTAAGGTATTCTTTATCATATGCTTTTTAAATTTTTGAAATCGATTTATTGGTTTAAACGCTATGATTTTTGCAATGCTAAATGCCAGAAGGCCTCACTGTGCGTCGTTAGTTGCTGGTCCGGAATGGAGGAGGCAGAAGCAGCAGGCGTGATGAATGTAGCGGAAGGCGGTACGGAGGGCACTACGGCAGTCATGTCTTCCCTTTGGTCAGCGGCCAAGAGAACGTCAGAGTCAGTAGGATGCGGCCAACAGTATGCATGGTGGCATGCAAGGCATCGCGCAGGGCAGAAGGCGTCATCGTCAGATGAAGAGCAGGAGTAATAACGGAGGTACCAGTGGCTGGAATCGCCACCGACTGTACAGCGAGCCGGGCAGCGGTATGCTCGGAAGCGTCAGCCGAGACAGCAGCGGGAACTGCAGAGGCCGGCATGGAAGCGGCGGGTACAGCAGCAGCGGGCACGGCAGCAGCTGGTCTTGCAGCGGCAAGCCTGGAAGCGGTGGATATGTAAGCTGCGGGTACTGCAGCGGCAGGTCTGGAAGCAGTGGGTACTGTAACGACAGACCTGGAAGCGGCGGGCACAGCAGGAGCTGGACCAACAGCGGCGGGCACAGCAGCGGCAGAGACGGGTGCGGCGGCAACCGATACTGCAGCAGCGGGCACGGCAGCGGAGGGCTTAGCGGCAACAGGTACTGCAGCGGCGGCCACAGAAGAGTCGGGTGCGGCGGTGGCAGGTACAGCAGCGGCGGGCACAGCGGCAACAGGTACTGCAGCAGCCGGCACAGCAGTAGCAGGCATTGCAGCGGCGGGCACAGCGGCGGACATGGCAGCGGCGGCCACAGGTACTGCAGAGGCAGAAATGGCAGCGGCGTGCACAGCAGCCATTACAGTGACGGGCGCGGCAGAGACGGGTGCGGCGGCGGCGGGTACAGCGGTGGTGGGCACGGCTGCAGCAGCAGGCACAGCAGTGGGAGCGGCGGCAGCGGGTACAGCGGCGGAGGGCACAGCAGTGGACACGTGAGCAGCGGGTGCAGCAGTGGCGGGCACAATGGCAATTAAGGCGGCGGCGGGTACAGCAGTGGTTGGCACGGCGGCCACATGTACCGCGGCGGCAGGCACAGCAGTGCGTGCGACATCAGCGGCGGGCGTAGAGACGGCCATCTTAGACGCGGAGCGTGTGGCCTGCCTTTTACCGAAATATGTATCCATTCGGGTAGAAATCCCACTTCTGAGTTATAAAGTCCTATTTATTTTATAAAAATGATAGTGATTAGTGTTGATGACAAAGATTAAATTTTTAAGTTTTCCATCTAGTGCGTCTGTCTTGGTCGAACGTCACCGGAAGAAGAGAGAGAAAACTTTCAGTGCGGCACTAGGCCGATACCGATATTTTCCATAGGCGACTTAATACTAACAAACGATACTTAAATACTAACAATCGAGACTTAAATACTAAAAATCGAGACTTAGAAATACTGACCGCGATATATGTGTAGATAGCAAAAATTAATCGAACAGAACTTAAATAAATGACATCTTACAATTGAATGTATTATTTTAATTTCATATAGAAACCACCGGCAGAGTCGTCTACAATGTAAAAATGGTAGGGTTTGATCTGCTTAGTTGCAGATGGTACAAGACTCCATAGCAAGTGTAGCATATATCAGTTTCATGAGTTAGGAGCCCTTCATGAGCCATGTAACAGAAGCTTTTCGAACATGTTAATGTAAATACAGTGGTAGAAATTTCAATAATCTTCAAAAAATAATATAAGAAATCTGAATATGTATATACAAATCTAAGTTAACGATGACGTCTCCCATTGTAGGATGAAGTATGACTGTTTCAATTTGCATAATCGTCATCTCTCAAAGGCAATAAAGCAAGTTTGCAGATTTGGCGGCGACTAAACCCTTTCTTGTTGCGAACATCGGTTACTTTGACCCTTACATCTGCCACAACTATAGCTTTGACCACGCGACCAGTAATCCAGCATTGCGGATCAAGATTGTCTTCATGGATAAGATCTAATTGATCTTTTGCTATGTTGCTTTCGGCATGCAACCACTTAGATATACCGAGCTCTTGCATTTGATATACCGAGTCAGAAGCCCAGAAGCGTTGTTTGAGATAGGTCACACTTTGCCAACGAAAAATATGGTTTACCGGTTCAGGGATCGCTTGCAATGAACAACCAATCAATTAGTGGGCTGGCTACAGGGCCTCTCCATCATTTGGATCATCGCGATGCATCGGTGTGAATGGGTATTGGTCGGGAGTTCAATATCGCCTCCACTTCAATTGCAATCGATTGAAGCTCTTCGTACATTAAATAAGAAGAGGTGAAGTTTTTGATGAGCAGAGTTCATTGATACTACTGCGGCTTCCCATGAGCCTCCAAGATGGGGAGCATGCGGTAGACAAAATTTGAATTCAAAGCCGGCATTTCGGCTAAAATCCTCCAGATTTTTATACCCTTGCAGAGGGTATTATAAAATTGATCAGATGTATGTAACGCACAGAAGGAGACGTTTCCGACCCCATAAAGTATATATATTCTTGATCAGCATGAGAAGCTGAGTTGATATAGCCATGTCCGTCTGTCCGTCCGGCTGTGCGTACGCGTTTTACTCAGCCGTCTTAAGAGCTATCGGGCTGAAATTTTTTTCGGGGGTTCTTATTACCCGGAAAAAATAAAGTATGAAAACCATCAGGATCGGATTACTATATCATATAGCTCTAGAAGAACTAGAAGAAACATTTTCATAAAAATCGAGTATGCTATGAAATTTACATATGTGATAATATTGGATATAAAACCCCAGATCCCAAAATTTGAATGTGATCGGATAAATATAACACAAGTTACAGTCAATATAATAATCGGCTCTGCTCCCAGCTCTGCCGGCAGCGCTGTTTGCTGTCTACTACGTCTTTCGTCATCAACAGAGTACAGGCATACACACACAGACGCAACGGTACATAAAGTGTATGTGTATGCGTGCGTTGCTTTGCTTTGGGAATGAGGGAAGAAGAAGAACAAATTGTAAAATAGAGAGTAAAATTGTTTTGTTTGTATATTGATGAATTGAGTTGCAGAAAACAAATTTTGAACATGTAAAATTATTGTTAAAAAGGACTGCAATGGTATATAAACTTCGGCATAGCCGATGTTAGCTTCTTTGATTTTTTACATTAAGTTCTGAACAGAATTGCCTTTTGAAGACTTTAAGTTACGAACATGTTCCGGCAAAGTTGGTAGCATTGTCACAATAAAACCTTTTGGGTATGCCACGTCGTCCGATGAGTCGCTTTAAACAGAGAATAAATCTATTAGCAGAGAGGTCTGTATAAAAAGCTTTTAAAGAGAAGCAAACAAATATGGCCAAATATGTTTTGTAGCGAACTTTGCTTCGACTAAGGTATGAATCAAGAAATGATTCACATAAGTCCACTCCGCATATCAGAAATGGTCGTTCGGCCAGGAGACGGTTAGCTGGGAGGTTACCCATTATTTGTCGCACACTGTTAATCCACGCTGAATTGCTATCAGAACCTTAGTTCCCGCTTGAAGGTTTCGCAAGTGAAGATGTTTAATAAATTTATAAGTAAAATGATGAGTCTTCGGAAGCAATAAGGGCATTCTAGCGTGCAATGGCATGTGAGCCATGGCAAGACGGCCTCTAACACGGATGTGTCGAAGATTTAGAGAACAGCTGGGTAGCTCATCTGATATGAATGGATTTTATTTTTGTAGCTTCGCTTCAGACTTCGGACTTACATGCAGTCCTTTAGTTCTTTGGCAAACACTTCACTCAGAATGGAAGAGATTATATGATTAAAGGCAATTTAAACTCTACTACTGAAATGCGTTTTGTAGCACTTAACGTATTATTGCGGTTAATAGATATTTGGTTGAAAACTCGTAAAACGTATCCTAAAACTCTTACAATTACATGGAACGATGATTGTCTACTAATGATCTGACAATGGTGTTTCGCAATTATAACTCTTTGGGCTCGAAATCTTTCTTTCAGATTTCGGCCAATGCAATGCTTCAAGTGCTAAGCGGGCTGCGCACCCACTTGTTGGCTGCATTATGCTTTCCAGGCGCGTGATTCCAAATGATATCCTGTGATTGAGTTTTTATGGTTAATACACCATTGGCAATAAAGGATTTTAAAGTTGACGGATGCATTTTAGTCAGATGAATCTGCAGAGAAGAAAATTTGTTTTGTCCATGTTTGGCATAATAGAACGTAAACACCAAGCTCTAAACGAGGTATACTTCGTGATTGAGAGGGTGCAACTCTCGATCTCGAAATGATCAATGAAGTTACATATTTTCCGTTGTCCAATACCCTTGCGTATATGCAACATCTATAAGCTCGATTTGAGGCATCGAAAATCCATCCATACATATTTTTTTTGGCAATGTGTTAACAAATCGATGTACGCGAACCATGTCAAGATTAGATAAATCAGCTTCAAGTTGTTGCCATCTAGTCTGTAAGATCTCTGGCAACGAGTCGTCCGAACGCTCAATCCACAAGTCTTGGATCAGGATTTTGTATTGTAATACGACTGGCGCTAATAATCCTAGTAGAACATAGAGGCCATGACCGATATTATTTTTTGCTTTGTTGGTAGCGCAGTTATTGGAAGATCAAATCGAAATAATATGAGATCTTCTGTTGGCAGCCACGACATGCCAAGAGCCTTGGTGACAAAATTATTGTCAATATTGAGATTATATCTGTTGGTGCCCCACTAAAATTCCACTTTGTCAATTCTAAGCCTGCCTTGAAAAGCAACCGGGTAACTTTATTTGTCTTAACATTGATTCTTCGATTGATTCAGCTCCATAATTGGAAGTAATTCCTTAATAAGAACTTTAAGGACCTGTTTGCGAGAAATGGAGCGCACGACATTCCATAGGTAACAGTATTCAATTGAAATAGCTGAATAGGTTCTTGCGGTGACTTTCTTCACAAGATTTGTTGGAAACTTCTATCCTGAGGTGCGACGAGAAATTGTCTGTACATTTTGGTTATGTTGTTGAATAGTGGGACCAACCATGAGTATATCATTTAGTGATACATTTGATAATGATTTGGACGAAGCGTCAAATACTACGCGAAGTTTAGTTAATGAGCTCTGTAGTCTAAATAATAGTGTGATGATTTCCTGCTTGGAAATTTTCTAACGAAGCTGCTTCAATGTGATTCAACTTAAGATATTCATTTAAAAATTCGTGTTGAGATGCAAGCCGTCTTTAGAGTTGAAGAAAACGTCTTTTTGCATAGTAGAACGAGTCTCTAAGTTGTTCTGGCGATTCCTTGACCGGCGACCGAACCTGTATGCGCCCTGAATTCAAGAATTGTCTGTGCACCTGAAAGTGAGTTTCACATGCTTGTTCTTCTGAGCTTACAAAATATCTTTATTGAATTTTATGTATTTCTTCCATTTTCTAAAACCTTTGTAATAATATGTAAAGGTCTTGATGTTGCGTTAAATTACAAGTGTAGTGTTGAGGTCATTGCGGTCATTCTCCCGACGATCCATCCTAATGCCATTTCCACTAGATGAGGAAGACAAACTCCTAAACTAACTTTACCCATCTTAGATCAAAAAACTCCTTTACGCAATAAATCTACATTTCCGGGCTTATAAAAAAATGGGTCGGCTAACTCGATTTTTTTGTGAATAACCCATTTTTATACTTTTTTTATAAGTGCATTTCCTCAGAGTGTGGATGCATGTTTTGTTTGGTTTTAGGCAATAAATGTAAAATGAATTTTTATGACTTAATATTGTTTTATGTTTTTGTTTCGTTTTGTATATTTTTTTGGTGCACCTGATTTGGTCAAGCCATTTCAGATGAACATGATGTTTATTCTTAAGCATTCTGCAAAGGGCCGCCAAATGCGGTGTTTTGGGATTTCCGCTTTATCTTCAGTTGTCTTATACAAATTATTATCAGTATTAAGATTAGTAAGATAACTAATATTAAGAAAGCATGACCGGTTACATGATGGAAGTTTAAGTCTAGAAATTCAATATGATGTTCCTTTAATGATTGTAACTGGCTTCCTTTTTTCAATACTGCTGAATTGCTTACTATGTTTGATTCTACTGGATTCCATACTAATAGCGCCTACGTGCGACGTTTTAATAGCTATGTACGACTCTGACTGTATGCTATGATGAGCCACTAAAATTTTATCTTCTGCCCTAGCTGTGCAGCCTGAGGTTCAAAATTCCTTGTTCTGGTATAACCACTATCATCTGCTGTTCGTTACCGCATTAGACTTTGGTGTTAGTTTTGGGTGGAACCTTCAATAACAAACTACTGCTGCCATTTTATTCTACCCAGTAGAATAAAACAATTGTTTTGTGTATGTAGTTGGATTTGGTATTTTGTTTGAGAGCTGTCAGCTCACAGACATTACCATTGGCACTACTCCATGGCCAACTTCCTTCACATGTTCTCGTATGCCACTGCCAGTTCCGACATGATACGAAATCTATTTCAAAATTATAAATTAAGTACTGGCTACCTACATATGAACCATTACCATTTGATTATTGTTTAATCGTACAGGCACTGGAATAAATTTGAAGAGAAAAGACGTATATCTAGCAAAAAGTATTTTTGGATTTATAATTAAATTTCTGTCAATAAAAATACCCTTGGCCATCCATAAAGTATATATATCTTTTAACTCAGTTAAAAGTCCTGTCCTTTACCTGGTAATACTACTGTTTCGGACAACTTGTCCTTTGTTTTTGTTATTTCCAACTTCATCTGACTTGGTTTCTAATAAAAGATTTAAATCTCCTGTCTGAATTTTTGCACATTCATCAATCACGGAACTCAGTTGCAATCAGTTACAATCATGAAGAATGGATGGATTCTCTATATACGTAACAGCTCTTATCGTATTGTCTAATAGGAAATGACACTGGTCTTCAAAATTATATAACTTTTGACATAAGTCCCTCATTTAAGGAATCAACCTGTCGCCTTTATTATATGCCGGCATGTCGTAGTACACTACCAGATCCCACGAGGACGCTAAAAATCAAATCCAAATCACCCATTGGATCTAAGTACAACCCGGCTTTTGCGTTTAGTTCTTTACCGTAATTTTTTGTCGATTATCTTTAATGCTTTCTGCGTTTGAAAGTTGACAAGGCAGCATCAACATTGCTAACATCATTACAATTACTACATTGGACAGATGTTCGAAACTGGTACTTTTCCGATATCGATTCTCGTCAATGTCTTCGGATGATTTTACCACAACAAGTGGACAGATTTTATTTATAGGATTTGTTGTTGACCATGTGAGGAACATTATATAGACAAGAATAATGTCCCACACAACAAACAAGCTACAACAAACAAGCTACAACAAACAAACTGCAAAGATACAACAAACAGCCAGATACAAACACAGCCAAGACACAAACTAAATACACGATATAAGACCAAGCACAGAATTGGTCGTATAAGAGTGAAATCGGCTGTGAATGAACAAATGAAGCAAGGCCGGCCGAACAGGGCCGATCGAACCCCACGCAACCGCTGGCGATTTCGTACAAGCGGGAAGATGCGTGGGAAGCATAACAAATATGAGTGGCTGTATAAGAGTAAATGAAACCGGGCTTGAGGGCACAATTGCATGTAAAAAGGGGGCATTGGCCTCATTAGATAAATTAAGAGCATGGAGAGGCAAATAAATGCATGCATTAGCATACATATAGGTCACACGTACACTATGCGTGAGTGACGGCAAGGGAGAATACCGGTGGCCAATGGGCCGCGCTATGCATACGTCACGCTCATGAGAGCGAAAGCAGTAAATTGCAAGCAACAAAAGAATTTCGTGAGCGAGAGAAAACAAAAGTGAGGGCCAAGCAAGCCCGAAAGACGGGTGCGGGGGACGCTTGGTACCGAAATGAAACCAAGTGAGGGCTATGCTTATGAAACGGGGAGTAGGGGGGAGAGTAAAGAAATTGTAAAACGAAAATGGTTTGTGGATTTGTGAGGGGAATATGCAAGCCGAAGGGGGAGGGATGAGCCATGGGGAAGCCCTCTATCTAATAGATACGAGATGCGTATGAAAGTGTTTTGCGTGGGGAATTAAATAATGTTATATATTAAAGTAATCAAGCTAATTATGTTTAAACGTTAATTTAGTTAATACAATTAGCATATATGTATGTAGATAATAATATTGAGTAAATGTGGGTGAATTTGGGTATGACGAGTGGATCAAAGGGAGCGACGGGCGACGGCAGCGTTGGCAGAGAAAGCAGAGAGAGTCAACGGGATACGGAGGGCGGCCAATAGAAAGGCGACGCCAATGCGAGAAAGTGATGCAAGTCAATATGTACAAACAAGAAAGACAAGGACAAGGCATAAATGGGCGCTCAGCCGCAAAGAAAGTGGTCATATGCGCCAAGGATTTACGGGACTTTCACCACGCATAGCAACAAGTGGATGCGTGGGTGAAAGCAGAGGGTCGATGGAAATGTACCAGCTGTATAGCGGTACTACACCAAGATATTCCTGAGGCCGGGGGATCTGCCTATATAAAGGCAATGCCCATCAAGCAAATCATCAAGTCAACAAGTCGTGATCAAGTAACAAGTAATTAAGGCCTTACGAGTAACCTTAAGAAACTTATCAAGGGAACACAAGGAACAACAGCAAAACTAAGAACTATACAGGCCTTACGAGTAACCTGTACAGCTTCATTCAATAATAACAAGTCCTTAAACAAGGATAACAAACACCGTACCCAAGCTAAAGTAAATTTGAGAGAAGCCAAGCAATCTCCAGGAGCATCCAAAGTCAGTGGTAGGCACGAGGATATATCCTACTGCCGAAATTCCAGGATCTATATATCCTGATGAGTACCAATTTCTGAGGAACATCCTGCGTCGTGACAACAGCCTTAACGCAAAAGCATTCTCAACAAATTTAGCGAAAAGGGTGCAGAGGTGTATCGCAAATCAAGCACACTGTACAGATCGAGGCAGTAGCCAGCAACGGCTACAGAAGCAAGAGGAAAACAGGAAAGGACGACGAGGGATTCGAAGTGACTCACTAGCGCTGTCCAAGCCCAGAACTACCATCGAGAAACCGTCATATCCAACCAATTCATTAACGATTTGAATACATACAATTAAACATTAGCAACTGAAATCGAACGTGTTTTAATTTCACCGGGGCACAAAATAAATTTGTTGTGCCGAACCTAGCCCAAGAGATATTGTAAATATCCCGAAGGACGAAAAAGGATCGTTACAACTGGCGCCCAACGTGCTATACTGGTGAAATTTTAACAAAACAAAAGTTTGAAAATTGTAAAGAAAACATTCAAAATGGGGAAAGGATGGATTTACCACATGAAGAAGGAGGATCTGTTACAGACAGGCCAAAGGATTGGGATCGAGATGACCGGCACAGTGGAGGAAGTGAGGAAACAGCTAGGCGAGTGGGTAGAAAGGAACGAAACGGACCCAGACTGGAAGGAGGAAATAAATAGATTGGAGACAAAGTACTCGAAAAATCTAAAAATGAAAACAATAGCAAGCACATCAAAAACATGCGAAAATGGCGTAGACAAGGAGGCCGATAAATTCCAGAAAATAAACATCGCCACACTAGCAATTCCTCCATATTTACCACCAAGATGGGGAAGCGAAGGAGCCCCAGATAGCGCAGAAACAAAGAGGGACATAAGGAGACAAACGATAGACCCCAAGAAAACGGTACCACATGCAACAAACAGGACCACCGAATACGCCAAGGTGGCAAAACAAGTGAGGGAATGGACATTCAGATTCGACGGCAATTCCAGACCGCTAGAGTTCATAGAACAGATCGAGTGGTCAGCAGACATGTATGGCATCGAGCTGGACATGATCCCAAGAGCAATGCCAGAACTACTGAAAGACAAAGCACTCAAGTGGTAAGTCGCAAACAACAAGCAGTGGCGATCGTAGAAGGAGTTCGTTGAGGGCTTCAAGAAATACTTCCTGCCAAGAGGATTCTTCAACAAATTGGCGGATCAAGTGAAAAATCGCAAACAAAACAGAAACGAGTATTTCAAGGACTATATGATCGACATGCAAACAATGATGAGACCCCTCAAAATACCAGAGTACGAACAATTGGAGGTTATATTAGAAAATTGCACTCCAGATTTGAAGATATTAGTTCGGCCGCACAGAGTCAGAAACCTAGATGAGCTGATGCAGTTGGCGGATGAACATGAGATGCTTGAACAAGAACGAGCAGATTTCCATCGCCCAAACAATGCTCAAAGAACACACAACAACCAATCAAGCCACAGAGGAGAAAATAATTACGGGCCAGCAGTCACACAGTGCCGAAGATGCCAAGACAACAGCATGGAGAACAATTCAAGACCAAGCCAAGAAAATAAAAACATCCAAGATGGAAAAGTCCTGAACCCAAACCAGGCATGCCGCAGATGCGGAGGAGCCGGACACTGGGCAAGGGAGTGCAACAATCAGAGACTCATTTTCTGTTGGCAGTGTGGAAGGATTGGGAAAAGAACAAAAGAATGTTGTTGGAGTTCGGGAAACGAAAGGCGGTTCCAGCCTATCAGGGGCGAGCAGGGACCCAGCCAACAAGCTCCTCAACACTAATGGGACAACTAATAGAAGAAGAGGATCAATTGTCGGCAATCATCGAAGTAGCAGGAGTCCAGATGAAAGCGACAATTGACTCCGGAGCCACGAGTAGTTTCATCAGCAAGCAAATGTTAGAAACAGTGAGGAATAAGGGAAAATGGGAGAACACACACAAACAGGTATACATGGCAGACGGAAAGGTGCGAGACATTGAAGAGCAATGGACAGGATACGTGAGATTTGGGGACAAAGAAATCCACATGCCATTCCTGGTCATGCCAGAAGGAATGGATGCGCTGATACTAGGTTGGAATTTCCTCCGGATTATGAACACAGAGATATCGTGTGGAGGCCACAAAGTGCTAATACCGACAGTCAAGCGAATACAGGGCAGGCTGGTAGAAAGAATATCCATGATGGTCACTCAGAATAGTGATCAACAAGAAATACAAAGTTTCCTAAATCAGGAGTTGAAGGAATTAGGGAAAGTGAAGGGACTGTCAAAGGTGGGGATACATCGCATAACGATGAAGGATGATATCCCAATAAAACAAAGGTATTACCCGAAGAATCCAAAAATACAGGGAGAAATCAACACAAAGGTCGATGAACTGTTGACAATGGGATGCATCGAACCATCACAAAGCCCTTATAGCTCACCCATAGTGATGGTGAGAAAGAAACAGACGGGAAAATGGAGATTATGCGTAGATTTTAGACAGATTAACGCAAAATCTATAAAAGATGCATACCCAATGCCATGCATCGACTACATTTTAAACCAACAACGTGAAGCGAATTTTATAAGCAGCCTAGACCTGAAGAACGGCTATTGGCAAATTCCATTGGAAGAAAACAGCAGGCCAATGACAGCATTCACAGTCCCAGGGAAAGGTTTATTCCAATGGAAAGTGATGCCATTCGGGTTACACTCTGCATCAGTAACGTTCCAACGGGCACTGGACCAAGTCATCGGCCCAGAAATGATACCAAACGCGTTCGCCTATCAGTGGTGGTAAGCAAAACAATCTCAGAACACATGGTCCACCTGCAAGAAGTGTTCAGGAGATTGAAAGAAGCAAACCTAAGAATAAATGCCGAAAAGTGCCAATTCTTCAGAAAAGAGCTAAAGTTTCTAGGACACTTGGTAACAGAAAACGGTATTGCAACGGACCCAGACAAGGTGGCAGCAATAGCCCAATTGAAGCCGCCCACGTGCACAAAAGAATTACGGCAATACCTAGGGGTGGCCTCGTGGTACAGACGATTTGTACCAAACACATCCGTTAAACGCACTGCTCAAGAAAAAAACCAAATGGCATTGGAGCGAGGAGCATCAAGCAGCATTCGAATCGGTAAAAGAAAAACTCACGAGTGACCCAGTATTGGCATGCCCAGATTTCACAAAAACGTTCGTACTCCAGACAGATGCAAGCAACATAGGATTAGGGGCCATACTAGTACAAAACACCGAGGAGGGGGAAAGAGTGGTTTCATATCTGTCGAGAGATTTGAATCAAGCAGAGAAGAACTATTCGGCAACAGAAAAGGAATGCCTAGCAATAGTGTGGGCAGTACGCAAGCTGAGACCATATCTCGAGGGATACCGATTTAAGGTGGTGACAGACTACATGGCGTTGAAGTGGTTGAATAGCATAGAAAGTCCCACGGGCCGCATAGCTCGATGGGCACTGGAAATACAACAATACGATTTCGAAATAGCATATCGAAAGGGCAAACTAAACATTGTCGCCGATGCACTATCAAGGCAACCGATGGAAGGGTGCAAAAGAATAGTAGACAATGGCGCCCGATTACGACAAGCAAACAAAGAATGTGAGTGGATTCAAGAAGTAATAAATAAAATACAACAACAACTGTTTAAGAATAAACTTTATGCGTGTTCATCTGAAGCGGCTTCACCAAATCAGATGCACTAAAGAAATTATAATACAACTGTACTTTTGTCACAAACAAGTAATCTAGCATATGACTAGAATTACAATCAGCCACACACATTGTAGAAAAACACTTGTAACTCTAAACTAACCCAAAAGATCACAACGGCAGGATGTCAAGTGGCCGAAGCCGTGCCCAAAATAATAATAATTTTCAACCCCCGAAATCTTGGGTTTGAGTCTCATTAGAATAAGATATTTTAAGAACAACTGTTACCTCCTAGAGCCTAAGATACCCTATATAAACTCCATACTTTTGTTAATAAAATCAGTTCATATTTTGAATTCAACGAATGAAGATTGGGTTATTCTTCTCCTCCGGAATCCCTATTCAACAACCACAGAAGTATCCAGATTACATAGTAGAAAACAGCCAGGTGTACAGAAATATTCCGCATAGAGCAGGTCAAGAAGAAGTAATATCATGGAAATTGTGTGTGCCCAAGACGCTACGAAACCAAGTGATGGAAGAAAACCACACTTCCATAACGGCAGGGCATACAGGAAGCAGGCGAACGATTTCCAGAACTGCGTCAAGATATTATTGGCCAGGAACTCAACGAGATATCAGGAAATTCGTGGGAAAATGCACGACATGTCAGCAATACAAACCCAACCAACATCAAGCAGCAGGGAAAATGCTGACGCAAATACCTGATGAACCATGGCCCACTGTTTGTGCTGATTTCGTCGGACCATTACCACGGTCGAAACATGGAAACTCAATGTTACTGGTAATCATTGACCGATTCTCAAAATGGACAGAACTAATACCCATGCGAAAGGCAACTGCGGAGAATCTAATCAAGGCCTTTAGGGAAAGAATTTTGTCGAGATTTGGAGTTCCTAAAGTGGTAATAACTGACAATGGGGTCCAATTCACTAGCAGAACATTTAAGAAAATGCTAGAGGAGTGGGGATGCCAACACCAATTCACGGCACCATACACACCACAAGAAAACCCAACCGAAAGGGCAAACAGAACAGTGAAAACAATGATTGCTCAGTTTACCGGTGAAAATCAACGGAATTGGGATGAGAACTGGCCGGAAATAACAAATACCAGTCAATCAGAGTCAACTGGATTTACGCCAGCATATGTGATACAAGGACGCGAACCTAGAATGCCAGGCGCGATATACGATAGTGTCAAAGGCACAGGAAAGCAAAGCGTACCACCAGAGGCAAAGGCAAAACAAGTGCAAGAGCTTTTCGAGCTGATAAGACGTAATCTGGAGACGGCGGCACAGGATCAGGCACGTCACTATAACCTAAGGAGGAGAGACTGGAGACCAACAATTGGAACAACAGTATGGGCAAAAGAACACCATCTCTCGAATGCGGCCGAAGGATTTGCAGCAAAGTTGGCACCAAGATTTGGAGGCCCCTATGAAGTGACAGGTTTTTTGTCTCCAGTTATATGTAAATTACGGCACAAAGAAACAGGAAAAACCAGGCAAGCACATATCAGCCAGATGAAACAACCAATATGTGAACAGACAGATGTCAATAAACTAAATGAACAATGAGTATGGACGATTCTGATGACATGGCAGCGAGAAATCTGCACAGACCGGTCGGCTGAGCAAAAATCTCAAAGACATGGCACAGAGCCGAAAATCTCAAAGTGCATCGAAATTGTACAAAATCACATAAAACAAGGAAAAAAAATCACAAAGTGCGTAAATAAGAACAAGCAGAATAGCAAAGTCGCAAACCGTATACCGGAACAAGATAAATATATGCGGACATCATATACATACAGTCAGGCAAATATGCATGAGCAAATAAAAAATAGCAAATCAAAAACAAGGATAAACAAAAAAAAAAAAAAAAAAAAAACCGATCACACAATCAAGGAGAGCCAATACCTACACATGCGCACGATATTACACATGTAATAGTATGAGTGCACAAAGAGAAAACAAAAGGAAAGAGAGGGGAACACACATACACATGCGCATAAGAGTGAGCATGTAATCGTGCAGCATCGCGACATACACACACATGCGCGCGTTAATACAGTAGTATTAGTGGAGCATTGCAGGGGCATTAAAATACTCGGCATCGGTAGTTAGAATAGAGAATCCAAAGTTGTGAATAACGGTAAGAATCTAACAAATATCAAAGATGCGAGGTTTCCTGCATGCAGAAATCATAAGCAAGAGTCACTCAAAGTTTAACACTCAGCGAGTAAAGCCCACCAGGAAAAAAAAAAAAAAAACCCCAAAATAATGAATGCGTTCAACGTAGAGTTTGGCCAGGATGAAGGCGTAGTTCGACGAGGTGCGGCACCGCGGGCCAATATGGAACGCGGTGACTGGCACTGGTCCGATGAGGAGTCCGACGACGATGAGCCGGATATGATGGATCCGGTAATCGCCGCCTCATCGGACGAGGAGAACGATGAGGACGTAGAGGTGCGGCTGATGGAGTAGCCCACCTCCACTCGAGCCAGAGGGGACAGATTGGGAGTCCGAACGGGCTATGCTGGAGAACCAGCAATGGATGAGTTGGTGGCGTCAGCAGATCCTGCAGCAGCAGGAGGCGGATAGGGATCTGCTGGCGTGGGAAAGGCACCAGCAAGACGAGCAACGGCTAGCAAGGGCCAGCGAAAGGCTGGCAACCGCAGTAAAACAACAGCAACAGCAACTACAGCAGCAGCAACAGCAACGACAGCAACAGCAACAACAGCAGCAGCAACAGCAACAACAACAACAGCAGCAGCAACAGCAACAACAGCAGCAGCAACAGCAACAACAGCAACAGCAACAACAGCAGCAGCAGCAACGACAGCAACAGCAACAACAGCAGCAGCAACAGCAACAACAGCAGCAGCAACATCAACAACAGCAGCAGCAACAGCAACAACAGCAGCAGCAACAGCAACAACAACACGCGCTAGAATATCAAGAGTGCCCATGGGTGTGGCCAAGACCGGCATTAAATAGACAAATGTCTGCACCCATGGGGCACAACATCAGTGCTCGGCCCATATTGGCCCGGCAGCTATCATGCCCAGTGCCATACGGGCATGAAAGGTATGAGGCAGTGGGAGAAGACGAATGGCCAGAAATGGTGGTGGATGTAGTGGGCCAAATGGCCCAACACGAAGGGCCACGAGTACTGAGATTGGTGTGGGCGGGTCAAACGAGATATAGGATTAGGATAGCGCAGGGGGTAGTTCGGGTATATCGGGAAAGGAGGGTATAATAAGTAGGATAATTAGATGTAAGTTAGGAAAAAAAAGATGCGGAACGGGCCAAAGGAAAAAAAAAACAATGAAAAGATGTCCTAATCCGCCAATATTTAACGAAAATATACTCAGTAATCGCCAACATTAGAAGATGCCAAATGGCCAATAAAAGATGCGAGCTGAGTCCTAAAAAAAAAAAAAAACACACACAAAACAAGCAAAACACAAGCAAAAACCAAAGAAAAACACAAAGCAAGCAAAAACACATAAAAAAAAAGCAAAAAAAAAAAAACACACAAAACGAGCAAAACACATGCCAAAACTACAAAGGCAAACATATTAAATGCACAAATACGAAAATAAAAAATACACATACAGAAAACAAACACAAGGTACAAGAGACAGGGGAGGGCAAATGGCTCCCGAAGAAGGGGGGAGTGTGAGGAACATTATATAGACAAGAATAATGTCCCACACAACAAACAAGCTACAACAAACAAACTACAAAGATACAACAAACAGCCAGATACAAACACAGCCAAGACACAAACTAAATACACGATATAAGACCAAGCACAGAATTGGTCGTAAAAAGAGTGAAATCGGCTGTGAATGAACAAATGAAGCAAGGCCGGCCGAACAGGGCCGATCGAACCCCACGCAACCGTTTGGCAATTTCGTACAAGCGGGAAGATGCGTGGGAAGCATAATACATTAAGTTCGATCGTATAAGAGCTAATGAGAGAGACCGGTCGAACATGGCTGATCGAACCCCACGCAACCGCTGGCGATTTCGTACAAGCGGGAAGATGCGTGGGAGACATAACGAAAAACCAATATACATGCACAGGCGATGGGCAACCAAGTCCAACATGGCTCGATCGAACCGAATCGAACCACATGCAACCGTTTGGCGATTTCGTACAAGCGGGAAGATGCGTGGGAAGCATAACAAATATGAGTGGCTGTATAGGTGTAAATGAAACCGGGCTTGAGGGCACAATTGCATGTAAAAAGGGGGCATTGGCCTCATTAGATAAATTAAGAGCATGGAGAGGCAAATAAATGCATGCATTAGCATACATATAGGTCACACGTACACTATGCGTGAGTGACGGCAAGGGAGAATACCGGTGGCCAATGGGCCGCGGTATGCATACGTCACGCTCATGAGAGCGAAAGCAGTAAATTGCAAGCACCAAAAGAATTTCGTGAGCGAGAGAAAACAAAAGTGAGGGCCAAGCAAGCCCGAAAGACGGGTGCGGGGGACGCTTGGTACCGAAATGAAACCAAGTGAGGGTTATGCTTATGAAACGGGGAGTAGGGGGGAGAGTAAAGAAATTGTAAAACGAAAATGGTTTGTGGATTTGTGAGGGGAATATGCAAGCCGAAGGGGGAGGGATGAGCCATGGGGAAGCCCTCTATCTAATAGATACGAGATGCGTATG
Organism: Drosophila tropicalis; assembly: GCF_018151085.1. NCBI lineage: Eukaryota > Metazoa > Arthropoda > Insecta > Diptera > Drosophilidae > Drosophila > Drosophila tropicalis. The sequence continues at coordinate 417,852 of NW_027173484.1, forward strand.
AAAGTGTTTTGCGTGGGGAATTGAATAATGTTATATATTAAAGTAATCAAGCTAATTATGTTTAAACGTTAATTTAGTTAATACAATTAGCATATATGTATGTAGATAATAATATTGAGTAAATGTGGGTGAATTTGGGTATGACGAGTGGATCAAAGGGAGCGACGGGCGACGGCAGCGTTGGCAGAGAAAGCAGAGAGAGTCAACGGGATACGGAGGGCGGCCAATAGAAAGGCGACGCCAATGCGAGAAAGTGATGCAAGTCAATATGTACAAACAAGAAAGACAAGGACAAGGCATAAATGGGCGCTCAGCCGCAAAGAAAGTGGTCATATGCGCCAAGGATTTACGGGACTTTCACCACGCATAGCAACAAGTGGATGCGTGGGTGAAAGCAGAGGGTCGATGGAAATGTACCAGCTGTATAGCGGTACTACACCAAGATATTCCTGAGGCCGGGGGATCTGCCTATATAAAGGCAATGCCCATCAAGCAAATCATCAAGTCAACAAGTCGTGATCAAGTAACAAGTAATTAAGGCCTTACGAGTAACCTTAAGAAACTTATCAAGGAAACACAAGGAACAACAGCAAAACTAAGAACTATTCAGGCCTTACGAGTAACCTGTACAGCTTCATTCAATAATAACAAGTCCTTAAACAAGGATAACAAACACCGTACCCAAGCTAAAGTAAATTTGAGAGAAGCCAAGCAATCTCCAGGAGCATCCAAAGTCAGTGGTAGGCACGAGGATATATCCTACTGCCGAAATTCCAGGATCTATATATCCTGATGAGTACCAATTTCTGAGGAACATCCTGCGTCGTGATAACAGCCTTAAAGCAAAAGCATTCTCAACAAATTTAGTGAAAAGGGTGCAGAGGTGTATCGCAAATCAAGCACACTGTACAGATCGAGGCAGTAGCCAGCAACGGCTACAGAAGCAAGAGGAAGACAGGAAAGGACGACGAGGGATTCGAAGTGACTCACCAACGCTGTCCAAGCCCAGAACTACCATCGAGAAACCGTCATATCCAACCAACTCCATTAACGATTTGAATAAACATACAATTAAACATTAGCAACTGAAATCGAACGTGTTTTAATTTCACCGGGGCACAAAATAAATTTGTTGTGCCGAACCTAGCACAAGAGATATTGTAAATATCCCGAAGGACGAAAAAGGGTCGTTACAACCATTCTTGCAATTTGACTTTCACCACTCTTACCTTATCGTCCCTCCCTCCCCCGCCCAGAGGTCACCTGGCTGGCTGACCTGTCGATTCTCTAAGTTTTCTGTGGTTCGTCGGCACTTATTTCTTATTTCTTTGTTATATAGATATTCGTCTTTCCATTTCACACAGAAATCTTTTTTCATTTTTATACCTTTGCAAAAAGGGTATATTAATTTTGGTCAGAAGTGTGCAACGCATGGAACGAAGCATCTCCGACCATACAAATATATATATTCTTGATCAGTACGACGAGTCAAGTTCAATTAGCCATGTCCGTCCGTCCGTCTGGATCAATGCAAACCCCTCCTAGACCCCTCCTAGACAAACCCAAAAGTCACGAACAGTGACTTTTCTCAATAACTTCATTATTTTCTGTGCTATTGTCGTGAAACTTCATATTATACAGTTTATTACGCCTATAAACTGTGCCAAATTTGATTAAGATCGGGTGACTATATCATATATCTCTAATAGAAACGATCGGTCGAAAACACTGACTTTTGTAAATAACTTCGTTACTTTTATCGCGATTGCTTTCAAATTAAACATTTGTTAGTTTAATATATATGTTAATGACGGTGCCGAATTTGATAAAGATCGGGTGACTATATCATATAGCTCCCATAGGAACGATCGGTGGAAAACAGGGACTATGATCAATATCTTCGTTATTTCCTATGATTGTAGGCCATTCTTTCGCAAACATAAGCCTTTTTAGAAAACACGTTTTTCCACTTTGATGGCTAATATGTAAGGAAAGAGTTACCAAAAAAGTTGCAAGGGTATACAAACTTTGACGCGGTCGAAGTTAGTCCCGGCCTTCTATGTTGAATTTATTTCCATCTGTCTAAATTTCCAATATTTTTTGCTGACATGGATTCGGCTGCTTCTAATGTTCCAATTAAGAAATGACCGCTCTAGAACAGTGTAAAGTTATGCCCGTTCAATGCAAAATAAAGGGAGCAGTTTTTCTTGTCGTTTTCACTTTTAGTTGTCTTTATTGAATAATTTTTAATTCGCTAACCGCGTAGCTGCACTGCCAGTGACGCTGGCAGAGTACCGCGCTGCTTATGTATAAATGGATGAATGTATATAAGTATGCATGCTTGCATAAAATTATGTACGTATATAAGTATATACATAAATACGTATGCCGCCGCAATGGAAGAGTGAGAATGTATCATGTTGCATATTGGGGACAGAGTGGTCGCGCGTGTTAGATTCGCCGACTCAGCTATGTGTAGCATCATGCCATGGGGGCATGGCACTTGAATGTTGTATACATAAATATTGTAAAAAAGTGATAGAATATGCTCGACGACGACAATAATACGACCACTCGCATATGGCACACACACCATACATACACCCACTTAGCCTACTATTAGCATAAGAAATACACGTGGAAGAAATAAATGAAGTATCACGTGAAAAGTGAAGTGTTTTCTTGTAAAATTGCTAAAACATCGAACCTTAGCGCCAAACTCAACACCCGTCTGGCCACAAATCTTCGAAATGCTGCTAAGAAAGCATCAGTTGTCAAGTAAGTAATAACTTCTAAGTGAATTTCCTTAATTGACAAGTACATGAATACTGCTATGTACCCTTTAAATGTTATTTGTCCCCGGTTTTTATATCTTATATGATATGGACCGGCAAAATGGATCCCCCGGTTATGAAATGGAGATGAAAGCGTCATCCTATTTTTGAGTAGATTACCCCTTAATTTGCTCTGCAGTTACTTGGCGGTATCTGTCACAAATGACGCATTCCTTTAGGTTTTTTTAAAGGGCGTCTCTCAATCCGAAAACCCAAAATTTTCTCTAAATTTGGCTTCTCATAAGGTTAATTCCTCCCTGTTAGCTTTCCTCATGGGCATCTTTAATTAACAGCATTGATAGTTGTAAATTATCCAAAATTACAGGCTATTTAGTATAAAAACATATGTTAGCATTTTGCAATCTTTTCCCACCCCCCACCCTTCCCGTGTAATAAAAATGGATTTAAGCTTAAAATTTTGCTTTGAAATCTTTCTGCTAAATTGATATGCCTGTTGGTGTTTAATTATACATTTTTTAGCATTCTTAAGCTCATTGACAGTTAGATATGATGGGTAAACCTTATCTCTTTTTTAGTGCCAATAAATCTAAATTAATATGCCATAATTCTGACCGGCTTATTCATACAGGAATCGTTTTCAATTAGCTCCTGCATAATACTATTTCTGGTTTCTTGTTCTGTTTTTTGTTTAAGCCATTTTTTTTTTTTACCTCACCGAGCCACTTTGGCCCATTCCACCGCAATTCACAATCTGTTTAAAAATAAACATCGTGTTCATCAAATCAGATGCACTGAAAATATAATACATCTGTACCTTTGTCACAAACAACTAATGTAGCATATGACTAGAATTACAATCAGTCACACACATTGTAGAAAAACACTTGTAATTTTAAACTAACCCAAAAGTTCACAACGGCAGGATGTCAAGTGGCCGAAGCCGTGCCCAAAATAATAATAATTTTCAACCCCCGAATCTTGCGTTTAAATCTCATTCGAATAAGATATTTTAAGAACAATTGTTACCTCCTAGAGCCCAAGATTCCCTATATAAACTCCATACTTTTGTTAATAAAATCAGTTCATATTTTGAATCCAACGAATGAAGATTGGTTTATTCTCCGTCTCCCGGAATCCCTATTCATTTTGGTCCTTTAAGAAAAAGGAACTCTGTAGTTTTGCCCCACCAGTGGTAAGAGACTCAGAGATTGAATCAGCTCCTTGAAGTCTGAATTCTTAAGCAAGTGTAAATGCTAAGATCATCAAGGTAGCAAAATAAAATAACTTTTGTTTTCCTTCACCAGTGGTAAGAGACAGAGTATAATATTAAAGCAAACCAGTCGAGCAACTGCAATAATTTCGGCGGCGGCAAAAAAGAACAGTATAAAAGGAGTTGGCTTGTGGCGTATTCGAAGCCCAGATATCAAAAGTGAAAACCACAAAAAAAAAAAAAAAAAAAAAAAATAAAATGCAAATCAGTGTATATATGTATACACAAAAATAGTTGCAAATAGGCAACACAAAACATCAGCAAGCAACGACACAGCTGCAAAGAAGCAGCAAGGCAACACGAAAGTTGCGAAGACGAAGAAGGCGAATCATCACCAAGCTATCGGCGAACTCTACACATTGACGGACAAGCAGTAGCGAACAGCATCATCAGATAAGAAATAAATTAAAATAGTCATAAGTACATATGTACATCACATTTTACTTAGTTGAAGCTTAAAGAAATGAAGACGTCAGTTCAGTTTGGTGGTAATATTCAGATTGATTTTTATTCCAAAAATATTCTTTTGCTTAACCTATTGTTACATATACATATATTCTTTTGCTGCTTGTGCTGCGACTTAGGCGACAGCTACAAAAGAGAGGGAGAGTGTCAGTACATACATACATACTATTTGGAGCGCTTGCATCAAAGTGCTTGGTCAGCGTTCACACGCTGGCCTGGCCCTAGCTCATGTTACGCCTGCGCATTGCTGTTCATGTGAATATAAATTATGATGTTGAATATGTCCACTGGTTCCTGTTAGGGATTGCCGTTGGTGGGATCCAGCTTATGGATTGATTTATGTTGATTAGGATGAGATACGATTAGGTATCTGAATCACAGTCCTTGTGGATCAGCAATATATTAGAGATTACAATTTGTGTTACGGCTAAGTACCGGAGTTATGCTTCTTTATTGTTAAAGGGTTATATCAAAACTGAATATATTGAAGGAAATAAAAGAGAACTAAACCTAAGTACATAAATTGGAATATGAACCTAAAGCTAAATACATAAGTGGGAATATGAATCTAAAGCTAAACACAAAAGAAGTAAATATGTAAGGCGTATGGTCATGCTATGAGCTCTTGGTCAGACGCTGTGTTAGCGTATTTATGCTTATGTGGAATTCGTCACATCGACGATGCAGCTGCACAGATTCTTCTAAGACTTCTAAGACCTCCCCATTCATCAATCACGGAACTCAGTTGCAATCAGTTACAATCATGAAGAATGGATGGATTCTCTATATACGTAACAGCTCTTATCGTATTGTCTAATAGGAAATGACACTGGTCTTCAAAATTATATAACTTTTGACATAAGTCCCGCATTTAAGGAATCAACCTGTCGCCTTTATTATATGCCGACATGTCGTAGTACACTATCAGATCCCATGAGGACGCTAATACTTCCAAATCACCCATTGGATCTAAGTACTTTCACCACTGTTTAGAAATGTGTGGACTGTATTAATCTTTATTCGGTTATAGTGTAATTAACGATAGTTAACAATGAACGCGACTGGTCTGTACCAATGTCAAAATGTAAGTGTTTTTCTTACGCATGCATTTGATGCTAAGCAGCGTGGTTTGTGCAAATTGAGAAATGTATACGTAAAGAACAATAGAAAATATACAGTGGTTCGTGTACATGAATATTGACTTAAACTATTTAATGTCGTTTAATTCTCAAACATACCGCCCGCCCTGAACGATCGTTCAGAATAACGGTAGAACGGCCACCTTTACAATTGGGCGCTTGATTATTCCTCGAGCTGTCTGAACGCTGACGACTCTAATTTTCTCATCTTGTCCAGGATGAACTTCGGTTATGCGGCCCAGCAACCATTTGGAGGGTGGCAAATGCGGCTCTTTAATGACTACTAGCGTCCCGGGTTGCAGATTTAGGTTTTCGCGTTGCCATTTATTTCTAGGTTGCAGGGTAGATAAATATTCGTTGTGCCATCTTTTCCAAAATCCTTGAACTATAGCTTGCAACTGTTTATATCGTTGCAACCGATTGAGGTTAACATCTAGCAGATTAGGTTGTGGTATAGATGTATACGATTCACCCGTCAGAAAGTGTGAAGGCGTGAGGGCATCCAAATTTGTGTCACCAGCTGAACACAATGGTCTAAAATTGAGTATGCCCTCTATTTGGGCTAGAACTGTGGAATATTCTTTAAATGTTAGTACATGAGCACCAACGACTCGTCGAAGGTGTAACTTGATTGATCTTACGCAAGACTCCCAAAGTCCACCAAAATAGGGTGAAAATGGAGGTATGAAATGCCAGTTTATGCCGTGTTGTGCGACAAAATTCGCTAACTCCTGTGGTTTTGTAATAGTAGTAACTCTCGTATCTTTTTGAGTTCCTTCTGTGCACCTTGAAACGTGGTGCCGTTGTCAGAATACATATCTGTGATTGGTCCTCTACGTGCCCAGAAACGCTCCAAAGTGGCGATAAATGCAGACGACGTAAGATCACTCACCAGCTCTAGATGAATTGCCTTTGTAGATAGGCAAACAAATACGGGTGCATCAATGCCAAGTGGATCATAAAGCTTCGCAATGTCAGATAACAAAGTCCGTTTGCTTGGAACTTGCGCCTCCCTTTGGTTACTGAAATTGGCTGATAAATCATCTTTGCAGGGGTTCCAGTGTAGACCTAGAATTTTTACAAATGTTAATGTTTCGTTCGAAGGGTGATGTTCACAGATTTCTTTTGGGATTGTTTGTAGAAGTGCGTCACAATTTGAACTCCATTTGTGAAGTTTGAAATTCGCTTCATTCAGTAACGAAATAAGGTCATCTTTAAGTGCGATCAACTCGTTCACTAAATCGCATCCGTTGGGAATATCATCAACATATGCGTATCTTGCCAACGCGATTGATGCTAAAGGGTACTTCTCTTGATAATCAGCTAGAAATGGCGATGGACCTAATCCATAAGTAACTGTTAACAAACGATAATGCTGAAATGGTTCGTCTTCTTCCTTTCGCCATATAATTCTTTGATAATTAGTGTGCTTGGATGACACTAAAATCTTTATATCAGCGCAAAATACATAGCGATGCTGTCGAAAACGTAGACATACTCCCAATAAATCTCTTTGTATAGATGGTCCTATGTGAAGCCGGTCATTTAGCGAGAAACCCTTCTCATCCTTTCCAGATCCGTCGAATACAACGCGACATTTTGTAGTCGAGCTGCCTGGTTTAAGTACAGCGTGATGAGCTAAATATACACAAGTATCAGGGTTTTCGTCTATTTGCATCTGTGATAGAAGTTCCATGTGTCCTTGTTTTTCGTAGTCGTTTATAAACTTCACATATTGCTGCTTAAGTTGAGAATCCTTACGAAATTGTCGTTCCAATGAACTAAATCGTTGCTTAGCCTGAGACAATGTTGGGTAGATGGGTGGGGCTTCATCCTTAAATGGGTAGTTGACGATGTACGTTCCATCTTGTGTGCGGGTATGTGTACTTCGAAAGTGCTGCTCTACTGGATCGGTGGCTTCAATTGTGGCTTTTGATGCTTGAACGTTGTCTATCTCCAAAAAAGTCCGAACCAGTGTGTCGAGGTCTTCATGAGCATGATAGGAAAATACTGGCATTACGGTGTCACTTGCAGCGCTATATGAACCTGCAATGACCCTACCGAATTTTGTATTAAAAGCATAGGATTGTTTTTACCAAATGTTTTAATCTCTCCTAAGTAGAGATTCCATAGTTGATCCGAACCCAGGATCACATCGATAGAATAGGTATGTGGAATGAGGGATCAGCCAGCTTCAACTGACGAATCTGTCTCGAGTGGGATGAGCTTGTATTGATCGCTTGCGCTGGTATCGATGACGTTAGAACACTCATGATTAACGTAGTGACTTCAATAGAGTTTGAATTGGTCCGCGAATATAGTTGAATTGTTGAGCGCCCTCTAGTGACCCCAGCACTATTGGCGGCGAGACTTGAAACTGATATCCGGGCATGTGTTCGTGTAACACCAATACGTTGAACAAATGCTTCAGTCGCCAACGTGATTGACGACCCTGTATCGAGTAGGATCCTACAAATAGTTTTGTTACCCCATGCGTCGATTACAGTAGCCAAAAGAGTAGGTAGAATTGCTTGCTTAGCTTCCGCAGGAATAGTTTCCAAAGTGTGATGAGCAACAGCCGGACCGGAATGCGCCAATCCAGAGTTATGTGACTCTGCGTTACGATTAGCCCGCTGTGTTGACTCTCCTTGTACATTAGAGGCGTCTGATTGCTCTACATGTATCAATGTGTGGTGCCTTAATTTACATAGGCGACAATTAAAGGTTGACTTACATTTCTTGACTTGATCTTTACTAAGGCAGTTGTAACATAATCTGGTTTTTTATGCAAACATGCGACGGGTATTCAAATCAAGTTCTTTAAATTTCATCATCCTCATAGTTTCCCGAAAACGTTGGAATCTTGATTCTTTCACACTGTAATTCCGATTTGATGCCACTTTCGTTAAGTGTATGAAGTAATTGAGAAGTAAGCTCATCAGTTGAGTTGTCTGGTTTCCGTAGCACACTGGTAGCTTCTGAGAGTACATCATATGCCTTATAGTAGTTCTCTTCGCACTCTTCAAGCTCCTCATTAGGGTCGACGTAGTTTTCTACCCCTTGAAATTGCCAATAATCCTCGCTAAGATCCATGAAATGATCGAAAATGTTTTTGAGTCTTAGTAAGCGATGGTACAATGCGTCGACTGATTCCCCTGAATCTACTGCCTGATATGCGATGTTGCACGCACGTGTGAGTTGCGTAATAGTAAACGCACGTTGATTAGAAATGCGATTTATCGTTTGACAGTGATGGTTTCACAACTATTTAATTACACTCTAATTAGGCTGATCGAAATATTGAATTCAGAAATCCGTTATCTTTAATCCCGATTCGATCCGATCCCTATCCGGCTCGAAGGACCAGAAAATTTGTATGTTTATAGTGTAATTAACGATAGTTAAGAATGAACGCGACTGGTCTGTACCAATGTCAAAATGTAAGTGTTTTTCGTACGCATGCATTTGATGCTAAGCAGCGTGGTTTGTGCAAATTGAGAATAACGGATGTACCAACGTTGCGTTCACAAACAAATGTATACGTAAAGAACAATAGAAAATATACAGTGGTTCGTGTACATGAATATTGACTTAAACTATTTAAGGTCGTTTAATTCCCAAACAACCACTCTTACCTTATCGTGCCTCCCTCCGCCGCCCAGAGGTCACCTAGCTGACCTGTCGATTCTCTAAGTTTTCTGTGGTTCGTCGCCACTCATTTCTTATTTCTTTGCCATATAGATATTCGTCTTTCCATTTCCCACAGAAATCTTTTTTCATTTTTATACCTTTGCAAAAAGGGTATATTAATTTTGGTCAGAAGTGTGCAACGCATAGAACGAAGCATCTCCGACCATACGAAGTATATATATTCTTGATCAGTACGACGAGTCAAGTTCAAATAGCCATGTCCGTCGGTTCGTCCGTCCGTCCGTCTGGATCAATGCAAACCCCTCCTAGACCGTAAGAGCTACAGAGCTGAAATTTGAAATTGCACATAGGCTTGTATATACTGCAGGGGTTGTATATCTCGGATTCAGCCGGATCGGACCACTATATCATATAGCTCCCATACAAACCCAAAAGTCACGAACAGTGACTTTTCTCAATAACTTCATTATTTTCTGTGCTATTGTCGTGAAACTTCATATTATACAGTTTATTACGCCTATAAACTGTGCCAAATTTGATTAAGATCGTGTGACCATATCATATATCTCCCATAAGAACGATCGGTCGAAAACACTGACTTTTGTAAATAACTCCGTTACTTTTATCGCGATTGCTTTCAAATTAAACATTTGTTAGTAAAATATATATGTTAATGACGGTGCCGAATTTGATAAAGATCGGTTGACTACTTCATATAGCTCCCATAGGAACGATCGGTGGAAAACAGTGACTATGATCAATATCTTCGTTATTTCCTATGATTCTAGGCCATTCATTCGCAAACAAAAGCCTTTTTTAGAAAACACGTTTTTCCACTTTGATGGCTAATATGTAAGGAAAGAGTTACCAAAAAAAAGTTGCAAGGGTATACAAACTTTGACGCGGTCGAAGTTAGCCCCGGCCTTCTGGTTTGAATTTATTTCCATCTGTCTAAATTTCCATTATTTTCTTCTGACATGGATTTGGCTGCTTCTAATGTTGGTCTTCCAATTAAGAAATGACCGCTCTAGAACAGTGTAAAGTTATGCCCGTTCAATGCAAAATAAAGGGAGCAGTTTTTCTTGTCGTTTTCACTTTTAGTTGTCTTTATTGAATAATTTTTAGTTTGCTAACAATGGTCAAGTATAGCTAAGACCGCGTAGCTGCACTGCCAGTGACGCTGGCAGAGTAGCGGTCTGCTTATGTATAAATGGATGCATGTATATAAGTATGCATGCTTGCATAAAAATTTGTACGTATATAAGTATATACATAAATACGTATGCCGCCGCAATGGAAGAGTAAGAATGTATCATGTTGCATATTGGGGACAGAGTGGTCGCGCGTGTTAGATTCGCCGACTCAGCTATGTCTAGCACCATGCCATGGGGGCATGGCACTTGAATGTTGTATACATAAATATTGTAAAAAAGTGATAGAATATGCTCGACGACGACAATAATACGACCACTCGCATATGGCACACACACCATACATACACCCACTTAGCCTACTATTAGCATAAGAAATACACGTGGAAGAAATAAATGAAGTATCACGTGAAAAGTGAAGTGTTTTCTTGTAAGGTTGCTAAAACATCGAACCTTAGCGCCATACATCAACGCTCTCGTGGAAGACGGACGTGTTTTTTTTTTAAGCTCCCGCATTTTAACTGATTTTATAATTTTTTTATTTTGTTTTATCGGCATCGCGATCGAAAATTATAATTATAATATTAAATCTAACTTGCACCATATCACTCGTTTGCGTTTTTGTGTGTTTGTGTTAATAATTTTTAACAACCTTAATTCTGTTAATACCTTTGTTGGTTTTTTTTTTTTCTTTTCTTTCTTTCTTTCCCACCTTTTTTTTCCTTTCTTGTAAATCACAAGCACCGCTCATTTGTAGTTGTCTTGCAATTTCTGTGAGTTCTTGTTGCAGTGTTTTTGTTTTTGTGATTTCTAGCTTCCGCGCTCGCGCTCTTTAACTTTTTTCGTTTTCGTTTCACTCGTCGCCGTTATTTGCGCTCATACTGCAGTCTGTTGTGTGTCTGTAATTTAGACTCTATAGTGCTCTCTTATTCTTTTAACCCTTGTGCACCCTCAATATTTCGCTTTCTTATTATTTCTGGACCTCAGAGTGAGTTATATATTTTAATACCAATACATATCTCATTTTTATTTGTTTGGTTACTAATTCATCCAATTAACTCATAATGCCTGTCTGTTCGGTTAAAAATTGTTTGCAGCCCGCCTCACCCCTGAATAGTTTTATTTACTGTTGGTTGTGTAAAACTACAGTACATGTTAAGTGCGCCGGCTTTACATGCAGGGTAAAGGATCTTTTAGATCTAAAAAAGGGTCTCAAATGGGGATGTGAGTCATGCCGTATCGTGGAAGATGAAATGGAACTTTTCATGCGGCAAACAAAGGATAACCTGATGAGTCTGTCCGCCAATTTTCTTAAACTCTCGCAAGAGTTTAAAGCTGTCGAGTCACAGTTTAGTAGTTTAACGCTACTGACTGAGTCTCGAAAGCGTAAGAAGGCAGGAGAACAGACTTCTGATTTGTCCTTGTGTTTGCCTGTCTCCACATCGATATCGGTTCCGACCCCCTCTCAACCAATGCCAACTCTAATTCCGCAGACGATGTCTGTAGTGTCCGTTTTGTCTGGGCAAGAATCTACACCGATGGATTATGCCGATAGGGATTCTAGTGATAGTAGTGCCGGAGTGCCACTTGTTGCAACTGATGCTACAATAAATGCGGTAGCTGATGCAATACCTGCAATGCCGAAACCATTGGTGGGAGTGCCACCTAAAAAACACATTTTTGTTTCGAGACTTCTCCCTGATGCTACATCGGATGATGTCATGGCCCACATTCGGGCTAAACTGAATGTCTCCAATATATCAATAGAAAAGTTTAAATTTTCATATTCTAGGGAAATTTCATCTTTTAAAATCAGTGTTCCAATTGAGTTCTTTGACTGTATCTGCAGTTCTAGCTTCTGGCCGAAAAGCTTAATTGTGAAGGAGTTTACATCCAGAAAAAGGAAGACACGGGGCCACCACCTTCACCATCTATTCCTCTTTCTTCCTCATCTATTCCCACTCCTTCCTTATCTATTCCTTCTTCTACTCTATCAAAAAACTAACAACTTCCTTCTCTGTCGGTTATCAGAACGTCAGAGGCCTTAATACTAAACTTACTAAACTCTTTATAGATAGTCTGGCTTTTGATTTTGACCTAATTGCTTTTACTGAGACTTGGTTGAAACCTGACGTTTTTGACGCCACAGTTCTACCCTCTAAATTCAATATTTTTAGACGTGATCGTACTGATCGTAGGGGTGGTAGAGTTCTTATTGCTGTAGATTCCGCCCTATCATCGGGTCTGATAACAATACCTGTCTCAAGTACTATCGAATTTATATGCGTTAAGGTATCTTTTACTCGTTTTTCCATTTTTGTTACCTGTTCTTACATTCCGCCCCAATCGGAATGGCCAACATATTTACTACACTTAGATTCTATTAAATTTATACTTGAACTACTTTCTGACAGAGACTTATTAATTGTCCTTGGGGACTTTAACCTGCCCACTAAGACTTGGTCAACAGTTAATGGTAGCAAAACGTTGCTGCCCTCTGGGTGTCATGATTTTATTGATGGTCTGCTTGAGCTTTCGTTGGCCCAGCTGAATTCGATTTCTAATACGTCTGGCAGATTTCTGGATCTGATTTTTACTTCTGATCCTAGCTTTTGTGAAGTATTTAGAACTAGTCCAATGGTGTTACCAGAGGATAGTTATCATCCAACTTTAGAGTTATCTATTGAGTTTCCCAGCCGCGAGCCCATCTCCGAGTGTGATCCTATGGTACGCACCCGATGTTTTCGGAAGACTGACTTTGTCGCACTAAACAATGCCTTTCTTAATACCGATTGGACTAATTTATACACTTGTGAGGATATGAATTCCGCCATTTCTTTATTTTATACCACTGTTGACTCGATCTTTAACGACTGTGTACCCTTAGTGTCTCCTGTGGTGACGCAAAAATTACCATGGTTTACGCGGGAGCTGTCAAAACTGAAGAATCTTAAGTCTAGGTATTACAAAAAATATAAAGTCACGGGTCTATCATCGGATCTGTCTCGTTACTTGGTTGCTAAATCGAATTTTATTGTTTCTAATTCTAAATGCTATAATAATTACTTACAACGTTGCAAATTGCAATTCTCCGAAAATCCTAAAGAGTTCTACAGTTTCGTGAACTCAAAGCGAAATTCTATCTCCCTTCCATCGTTTGCAGTTTTTAATAATGATTCGGCCTCTTCTGATCAATCTATTTCTAATTTATTTGCTAACTTCTTCTCGACTACGTACATATCTACTAAGTACAACTCTAGTCAGATATATCCATATCCTATAACGAAATCCAACTGTATTCTCAATCCTATTATAACGCAAAGTTCGGTAGCTAAGGAACTAATGACGATTAAGCCGGTATACTCACCGGGCCCAGACGGTATTCCCGCTTGTGTCCTGAGGTTCTGTGCGGAGTCATTGTGCTCGCCTTTACTTAAGCTTTTTGAGTTGTCCGTTACACTGTCCGAGTTTCCAACTATATGGAAGGATTCGTTTATTTTACCTCTTCACAAATGTGGCAATAAATCTGACGTCACTAATTACAGAGGAATTTCTAAATTGTCAGCGATACCTAAACTGTTTGAGAAAATTATGACGTCTCAAATACAGCATTTATGTAAATCTATTTTTTCGCCATATCAGCATGGGTTTGTCAAGAATAGGTCTACCACAACTAACCTTTTACAGTTTACATCTTTTGTAATCCAAGGTTTTAAGAAACAAAAGCAAACTGATGTTATATATACGGATTTCAGTAAGGCTTTCGATTCGGTAAACCATGCCTTACTATTACATAAGCTGAATTTAGTTGGCTTTCCGGATGCTCTGCTTGCTTGGATTTCACAATATCTAAGCAATAGGAGGCAGAGGGTTCTTTTTTAGGTCCTCTCTTTCCAAGATCATTTGTGTTGAATCAGGAGTCCCACAGGGCAGTCACCTTGGCCCATTGTTATTTACCATTTTTATTAATGATCTCCCCACCGTTCTTTTAAATTCCAGAGTTCTTATGTATGCCGATGATGTAAAAATCGCTAATCGCATCGTAGACTCTCTCTCATGTCATACCTTGCAAGCTGACCTGAATGCTTTTCAGGGGTGGTGTAGGACTAACTTGTTATCTCTAAACTGTTCTAAGTTCAAAGTTATGTCTTTTTATCGAGGTTCTCCTCAATTAACGAGTTACTTTTTAAATAATTTCCCTTTAGAAAAAATTAATAATACTTCCTTGGTTGTAAAAGATTTAGGGATCTTAATCGACCACAAACTTAGTTTTAATCAGCATATATCGACTACTGTTAGTAGGGCTAAAAGTGTTCTTGGCTTTATAAAGCGCTGGTCGAAGGAGTTCAAGGATCCATATACTACCAAAATACTTTTTACTTCTTTAGTCCGTCCCATATTAGAATATGGATCTATTGTTTGGTCTCCTCAATATGAGTTTTATCAAAACAAATTAGAATCTGTACAAAAACAGTTTTTACTCTTTGCCTTTCGTGATTTGCGCTGGGATCCAACTGTACAACTTCCATCTTATTCTAGTCGACTTCAGTTAATTAACCTTCCTTCTTTAACTAATCGTAGAACAATGCTTGGTGTAACTTTTCTTTACAAACTTTTGAATGGTGAGATTGACTCTTCTGAGCTGTTGAGCCAAATTAACATTTCTGTTCCATCTAGAAGGACCCGCAATTACACACCGCTTATACTTCCCACTTGTACAACTAACTTTTCTCTGCATGAACCTTTTCGTATACTATGTAGTGACTACAACAGACTTTGGCACGTTATCGGTTCCGAAACATCGCTTCCGGGTATAAAAACTGCGATCTTGTCCTTCCTCGCTCGAAATTAGTTGTAATCATCTTTATTTTGACCTATCCTGTTTGCTTTTTATATGTAACCTATTATCTCATTACATTTAATATTTTCTATTTCTTTAGTTTAATTTATGTTTATATATGTAATACGCCTATGCCCTTAGGTCGGAGTGGGTAGAGGTTGTAACATTAACTTTACATAGGGTCATTCGTAACAGGCCCGGGCCTGGTGTCATATGGGCCACTTGTTCGTACTGAGCGTTGTACGACTACGTCTATATAAAAAAAAAAAAAAAAAAAAAAAAAAAAACTTAACACCCGTCTGTCCACAAATCTTCGAAATGCTGCTAGGAAAGCATCAGTTGTCAAGTAAGTAATAACTTCTAAGTGAATTTCCTTAATTGACAAGTACATGAATACTGCTATGTACCCTTTGAATGTTATTTTCCCCGGTTTTTATATCTTATATGATATGGACCGGCAAAATGGATCCCACGGTTATGAAATGGAGATGAAAGCGTCATCCTATTTTTGAGTAGATTACCCCTTAATTTGCTCTGCAGTTACTTGGCGGTATCTGTCACAAATGACGCATTCCTTTAGGTTTTTTTTAAAGGGCGTCTCTCAATCCGAAAACCCAAAATTTCCTCTAAATTTGGCTTCTCATACGGCATACAGGCTGTTTAGTATAAAAACATATGTTAGCATTTTGTAATTACAATCAGTCACACACATTGTAGAAAAACACTTGTAATTTTAAACTAACCCAAAAGTTCACAACGGCAGGATGTCAAGTGGCCGAAGCCGTGCCCAAAATAATAATAATTTTCAACCCCCGAATCTTGCGTTTAAATCTCATTCGAATAAGATATTTTAAGAACAATTGTTACCTCCTAGAGCCCAAGATTCCCTATATAAACTCCATACTTTTGTTAATAAAATCAGTTCATATTTTGAATCCAACGAATGAAGATTGGTTTATTCTCCGTCTCCCGGAATCCCTATTCATTTTGGTCCTTTAAGAAAAAGGAACTCTGTAGTTTTGCCCCACCAGTGGTAAGAGACTCAGAGATTGAATCAGCTCCTTGAAGTCTGAATTCTTAAGCAAGTGTAAATGCTAAGATCATCAAGGTAGCAAAATAAAATAACTTTTGTTTTCCTTCACCAGTGGTAAGAGACAGAGTATAATATTAAAGCAAACCAGTCGAGCAACTGCAATAATTTCGGCGGCGGCAAAAAAGAACAGTATAAAAGGAGTTGGCTTGTGGCGTATTCGAAGCCCAGATATCGAAAGTGAAAACCAAAAAAAAAAAAAAAAAAAAAATATAAAATGCAAATCAGTGTATATATGTATACACAAAAATAGTTGCAAATAGGCAACACAAAACATCAGCAAGCAACGACACAGCTGCAAAGAAGCAGCAAGGCAACACGAAAGTTGCGAAGACGAAGAAGGCGAATCATCACCAAGCTATCGGCGAACTCTACACATTGACGGACAAGCAGTAGCGAACAGCATCATAAGATAAGAAATAAATTAAAATAGTCATAAGTACATATGTACATCACATTTTACTTAGTTGAAGCTTAAAGAAATGAAGACGTCAGTTCAGTTTGGTGGTAATATTCAGATTGATTTTTATTCCAAAAATATTCTTTTGCTTAACCTATTGTTACATATACATATATTCTTTTGCTGCTTTTGCTGCGACTTAGGCGACAGCTACAAAAGAGAGGGAGAGTGTCAGTACATACATACATACTATTTGGAGCGCTTGCATCAAAGTGCTTGGTCAGCGTTCACACGCTGGCCTGGCCCTAGCTCATGTTACGCCTGCGCATTGCTGTTCATGTGAATATAAATTATGATGTTGAATATGTCCACTGGTTCCTGTTAGGGATTGCCGTTGGTGGGATCCAGCTTATGGATTGATTTATGTTGATTAGGATGAGATACGATTAGGTATCTGAATCACAGTCCTTGTGGATCAGCAATATATTAGAGATTACAATTTGTGTTACGGCTAAGTACCGGAGTTATGCTTCTTTATTGTTAAAGGGTTATATCAAAACTGAATATATTGAAGGAAATAAAAGAGAACTAAACCTAAGTACATAAATTGGAATATGAACCTAAAGCTAAATACATAAGTGGGAATATGAATCTAAAGCTAAACACAAAAGAAGTAAATATGTAAGGCGTATGGTCATGCTATGAGCTCTTGGTCAGACGCTGTGTCAGCGTATTTATGCTTATGTGGAATTCGTCACATCGACATTGCACAGATTCTTCTAAGACTTAGTGCAGGGGTAGTTCGCTAGATTGTTTGTTAACTTATATGTATGTATGTGCATATATAAATATACATACATATATGAACATGTTTAGCTGTATATTTATGTGAGTATGTTTATGTGAATAAAATTTTATCTTCTGCCCTAGCTGTGCAGCCTGATGTGAGGTTCAAAATTCCTTGTTCTGGTATAACCACTATCTTCTGCTGTTCCTTACCGCATTAGACTTTGGTGTTAGTTTTGGGTGGAGCCTTCAATAACAAACTATTGCTGCCATTTTATTCTACCCAGTAAGATCTTGTCTCAACAATTGTTGTGTATATGCAGTTGTATTTGGTATTTTGTTTGAGAGCTGTCAGCTCACAGACATTACCATTGGCACTCCATGGCCAACTTCCTTCACATGTTCTCGTATGCCACTGCCAGTTCCGACATGATACGAAATCTATTTCAAAATTATAAATTAAGTACTGGCTACCTACATATGAACCATTACCATTTGATTATTGTTTAATCGTACAGGCACTGGAATAAATTTGAAGAGAAAAGACGTATATCTAGCAAAAAGTATTTTTGCATTTATAATTAAATTTCTGTAAATAAAAATACCCTTGGCCATCAATAAAGTATATATATCTTTTAACTCAGTACCTGTCCTTTTACCTGGTAATCCTACTGTTTCGGACAACTTGTCCTTTGTTTTTGTTATTTCCAACTTCATCTGACTTGGTTTCTATTAAAAGATTTAAATCTCCTGTCTGAATTTTTGCACATTCATCAATCACGGAACTCAGTTGCAATCAGTTACAATCATGAAGAATGGATGGATTCTCTATATACGTAACAGCTCTTATAGTATTGTCTAATAGGAAATGACACTGGTCTTCAAAATTATATAACTTTTGACATAAGTCCCTCATTTAAGGAATCAACCTGTCGCCTTTATTATATGCCGACATGTCGTAGTACACTATCAGATCCCATGAGGACGCTAATACTTCCAAATCACCCATTGGATCTAAGTACTTTCACCACTGTTTAGAAATGTGTGGACTGTATTAATCTTTATTCGGTTATAGTGTAATTAACGATAGTTAACAATGAACGCGACTGGTCTGTACCAATGTCAAAATGTAAGTGTTTTTCTTACGCATGCATTTGATGCTAAGCAGCGTGGTTTGTGCAAATTGAGAATAACGGATGTACCAACGTTGCGTTCACAAACAAATGTATACGTAAAGAACAATAGAAAATATACAGTGGTTCGTGTACATGAATATTGACTTAAACTATTTAAGGTCGTTTAATTCCCAAACAACCACTCTTACCTTATCGTGCCTCCCTCCCCCGCCCAGAGGTCACCTAGCTGACCTGTCGATTCTCTAAGTTTTCTGTGGTTCGTCGCCACTCATTTCTTATTTCTTTGCCATATAGATATTCGTCTTTCCATTTCCCACAGAAATCTTTTTTCATTTTTATACCTTTGCAAAAAGGGTATATTAATTTTGGTCAGAAGTGTGAAACGCATAGAACGAAGCATCTCCGACCATACAAAGTATATATATTCTTGATCAGTACGACGAGTCAAGTTCAAATAGCCATGTCCGTCGGTTCGTCCGTCCGTCCGTCTGGATCAATGCAAACCCCTCCTAGACCGTAAGAGCTACAGAGCTGAAATTTGAAATTGCACATAGGCTTGTATATACTGCAGGGGTTGTATATCTCGGATTCAGCCGGATCGGACCACTATATCATATAGCTCCCATACAAACCCAAAAGTCACGAACAGTGACTTTTCTCAATAACTTCATTATTTTCTGTGCTATTGTCGTGAAACTTCATATTATACAGTTTATTACGCCTATAAACTGTGCCAAATTTGATTAAGATCGTGTGACCATATCATATATCTCCCATAAGAACGATCGGTCGAAAACACTGACTTTTGTAAATAACTCCGTTACTTTTATCGCGATTGCTTTCAAATTAAACATTTGTTAGTAAAATATATATGTTAATGACGGTGCCGAATTTGATAAAGATCGGTTGACTATTTCATATAGCTCCCATAGGAACGATCGGTGGAAAACAGTGACTATGATCAATATCTTCGTTATTTCCTATGATTCTAGGCCATTCATTCGCAAACAAAAGCCTTTTTAGAAAACACGTTTTTCCACTTTGATGGCTAATATGTAAGGAAAGAGTTACCAAAAAAAAGTTGCAAGGGTATACAAACTTTGACGCGGTCGAAGTTAGCCCCGGCCTTCTGGTTTGAATTTATTTCCATCTGTCTAAATTTCCATTATTTTCTTCTGACATGGATTTGGCTGCTTCTAATGTTGGTCTTCCAATTAAGAAATGACCGCTCTAGAACAGTGTAAAGTTATGCCCGTTCAATGCAAAATAAAGGGAGCAGTTTTTCTTGTCGTTTTCACTTTTAGTTGTCTTTATTGAATAATTTTTAGTTCGCTAACAATGGTCAAGTATAGCTAAGACCGCGTAGCTGCACTGCCAGTGACGCTGGCAGAGTAGCGGTCTGCTTATGTATAAATGGATGCATGTATATAAGTATGCATGCTTGCATAAAAATTTGTACGTATATAAGTATATACATAAATACGTATGCCGCCGCAATGGAAGAGTGAGAATGTATCATGTTGCATATTGGGGACAGAGTGGTCGCGCGAATTAAGATTGAGTCTGTTCTGGTTGAGTGTTAAATCAAGACTGCTTTATTGAATAGAATCATATTCTGGTTTGGCTTACATCTAAGTGTTTATAATGTTTTCTTCTGGTCACTTTTCTTGTGACACTCTATGTTTAGGGAAACTGTCACTTATCTTGTGACACTCTATGTTTAGGGAACTTGTCACTTATCTTGTGACACTCTATGTTTAATGGAATGGTATTGTTTATGTTTACATTAATGTGGAGTGTAGACCTCTTGGGTCGGCTGTTATAGGAAGTGTTGCTAATGGCATAACTCCTCCCCTCTGAGAGTATGAATTCTCCTGAATTCTGTTTACATTAATGTTTATATTTTTCTTTTTACAGTATATATGTATATAAATGGATAAACATATAATAATAATAATAAAAAGTGTTAAAAATATGCCATTTGTCATTTTCTTTTCGTATTTAAGTTCTGTGATTTCTTTTAAATTGTCAAAATTATCTATTGTTACATGATCAAAGTTAATTGTGTTTTTATAGGTTTGATTCAATAGTTCTGTTGGATAAAAAAATTTTTCGTGAAATTCTGTTTTTTCGTTAAAAAATATTTCATTTAGAATTTGAATTTTACAGTTACCGAATTGAATTAAGTTACTTCCCTTAAGTATAATATTTCTTTTATCGCAATTTTGATATATTTTTGTATTCTTGGCATTTTTGATTATAATTGTATCATCGTCAATTTCTTCGATACTCGTTATATTGTTGAATATAAATTTGCAATTATTATTAATGGTACAACTTTTACTTAATTTTAATTCTTTTAAAATTTTGTTGGGTTCATATGTAAATGTTTTATTATTTATTTCTACAATTAACTGATTTTCTTGGTCTATTTGTATATAATCTATATTTGGTATAGGAATAATTAACTTGACATCTATGGTTATAAATGATTTTGGGATTTTAATTGCGATTATGATGCAATTATTCTTATATTTTAAAATGCCCATACGGATTAGCTTTAATTTATAAAAATCAATGTCAAATTTATTTATTTCCTCTTCTGATAAAATTTCTGGTACGATTATATTATTTTTTGCTGATGCTATGTTTTCCTGAATATAATTTATTTTGAATTCTATATTTTTTAATTTCCCCATTTGGTCATTATGAAGTATTTTCATTTCTATTTCTTGATTTTGATTGTCCATGCTTGTAAGTATGTCCTTGATTATTGTTCTGTCTTGTTTAATTGTTTCTGCTAAGTTGTGTATTGTTTTATTAAAATGTGTATTTATAACAATTTGTTGGTTCATGTCTTGTATAATATTATGGTTGTTTTGGTCAATATTGTTAAGGTGATCTAAAATATCTGTTCTATCTTCATCATCCATAATTCCAAAAAGCCATTTGTATGTTGTTCCTACAATATTTAACATTCCTCTTTTTATTCTGTTGTTTGGGGTTATGGATTTTATTTTAGCTCTAATTAGATTTATTTCGGCTAATAGCTCCTTTTTTTCCTGTGATGTTAAAATGTTTAATGTTTGTCTCCATTTGATTTATTATAATATTTAAAGGGTCGATATTAATAATGTGTAGTATAATTACTGTTTCATTAACTATTTCCGTGGAATAAGTTTGTATAGGTGCATATCCTGCATTTGATTGAATTGGTTCAATTTGTAATCTGCCTTGAACACACATTATAACGTAAAAAATTATGAAAATCTGAGGATAAGAGAAAAAAAATTTTTTTGTTTCAAGGATGTCAATCTGTATTTTGTTGGAAATTAATTTTTTCCTGCTTTGACGGTCTTTTTTATATTACATGGATGAATATTATTTAATGTTGTAATTCTAAAATAAGGTTCATCCTTATGCCTAACTCGTTTATAGTTTTTAATTGGTCCTTCCTGTCTTTCCTCCTCATAATCTTCTCTTGTATTATTTTGTTTGCTTAAAATTTTTTCTTTGTGCTTGATAATAGTGTTTTTTAGTTTTTCCTCATCTTCTATGTTTTTTGCATAATTTGGTGTACATTTTATTGTGGAGTGATAACGGTTATTATAAGCTGTTATTGCTAATTGCATTTTGGATGAAATTGATAAATCATCATCTATTCCTGCTATTATTTCAATGAGAGTAGAATGTAGTCTTTCTATGTCTGCATTTCCTGTATGTGAATTTGGCTTTGTATAATGGATTTCTATTTGTTCTTGGTTTAAGTATTGTTTTATCTGTTCTGATCGAAATTCATTATCCATTATTATTTTATGTGGCTTATTGAATTTGGCAAAGTGTTCAATCATAATTTCCATTTTAGTTTTCCAGTTTCTATCTGTTATATTATAAGCGACTGCGAATTTTGTGAGCTTGTCTATGATTGTAACAAACGATTTATGTTTTATATGAAATATGTCTAAATGTATAATTTGATTTTTAACATCCGGTGTTTCTGTGAATTGAAACTTAGGTTTGATTGGTTTTCTGTCATATTTAATTTCCTTACATTTTTTACAATTTGAAATTATCAACTGAATATGGTCTCTTAGCTTTGGAAAATATATTTTGTTCTTTAACGAATTAAAAGCTTCATTTATTCCGCTATGTAATGAATCTTTGGTGTGGTAAATAGCTATTTGTTTGTGTAACTCTTCCTCGCTTGAAATTTCCTGAGCTCTCTTAGTACATTTAAAAAATTTTATATTATTACAGTGTGAAAAAATGTTCATTAAGATACATTGTATCTTATAATATTCTGAGTCTGGAACTTCTGAAAAAATTCCTACTGTTCCTTTATTTATATTATTTTGCATTTTGATTTCGATTTCAATTTCTGTTTCTGCTGGGCTTACTTCTATTATTTTTCTACCATGCTGAATATTAATATTGTCCGTTGTTGTATAAGTTACTATTATCTGAGTTTTATATTTGTTTACAATATCGTCTTTTATATAGAAATTTGTAAATCCTCCTTCCTCTGCTGAATGCTGTGTATCTGATAGTTCAAAGTTTGACTCATTTGTTTTATCCTTGTTTATTAGTTCAGCTGTTTCCTGTCTACTTAAAAAAATCTGCCACTTTATTGTCTTTTCCTTTCAAATATATTATGTCATAATCGAATTCTTGTAATTTTAAAATCCATCTTTGGTGTCTTGCTGTCATTTCTTTCCCTTTGTATTTTGAGTTTAGATATTTTATCGGAGCATGATCTGTTCTAATTTGGAATTTATTACCTATCAAATAGTGTCTAAAATAGTTTACTGCATGTATAATGGATAAAAATTCTTTATCAATTGTACTGTAATTTTTTTCATGTTTATTTAAAGTTCTTGAAAGGAATGCAACTGGTTGCTCTTGTTGAGACAATACTGCACCTATTGCGAAGTCACTGGCATCTGTTGTAATGGTAAATGGTTTATCAAACTCTGGATATTTTAAGATTGGATGTGAGCTTATAAGTGTTTTAAGGTTTTCAAAGGCATCTATAAACTGTGGGTCATTTGTATTAATTTGTGTGCCTTTTTGTAAATATCTGATCATTGGGTAAGCTATTTTGGAATAGTCCTTAATAAATTTTCTGTAAAATCCTGTCATACCAAGAAATCCTTTCAATTGCTTTTCTGTTTTAGGTAGCTGCATTGCTTTTATTGCTTCTATTTTATGTGGATTGGGTTTAATCCCTTCCTTTGTGAGAATGTGTCCTAAATATTCAGTATATTGTTTCATGAAGGAACATTTGTCTGGTTGAATTTTTAAGTTATGCTTTCTAAGTACTTTGAAAATATTCTCCAAAGCAATCTTATGTTCCTCAAGTGTTGTTGAAAATATCAAAATATCGTCCATGTATACAACACAATTTTTGTTTATATAATCCCTCAGTATTTCATTCATTAAACGTTGAAATGTGGCTGGGGCATTTTTTAACCCAAAAGGCATT
Source organism: Drosophila tropicalis (assembly GCF_018151085.1). Taxonomy (NCBI): domain Eukaryota; kingdom Metazoa; phylum Arthropoda; class Insecta; order Diptera; family Drosophilidae; genus Drosophila; species Drosophila tropicalis. The sequence continues at coordinate 442,057 of NW_027173484.1, forward strand.
CTAACATATTCATATAAACCCATTGGTGAAATGAATGCTGTTTTCTCTATATCTTCTTCTGCCATTAAAATTTGGTGATAGCCTTTTGCTAAATCTAATGTAGTAAAATATTGAGCTTTACCGAGTTTGTCTAATACAGCGTCCATGATAGGTATTGGGTACTTATCTGGAACGGTTACTTGGTTTAAACGCCTATAGTCTACACAAATACGATACTTTTGAATTCCAGAGCTATCTCTTTTTTTAGGTATGACACATATTGGAGAACTATATTTGCTTTTGCTTTTTCTTATAATTCCATTGTTTTCCATATAAATTATTTGTTTCTTTATTTCTTCTTCATATTTTGGGGAGACCCGATAGAGTTTTGAATTAATAGGTTGGTCTGTAGTAGTTTTTATGCTATGAACTATAGTGTTAGTATTGGTTAAGTGATCCCCTTCTTTGAAACATAACTTTTCGTACTTTTTTGAAAGCTTTCTTATTATTTGTTCTTCCTCAGTATTGAGTTCTTTTAACTTAAGATCATCAATTTCACTTACTTCCATTACGCAAACATCTTCTGATTGTTTGGAAAGGAATGGAATTTCGACCCCATTGTTAAGTTTAATAATTTTGTTTTGAAAATCAATATTTGCAAAATTCCTTTGAATGAAGTCCATGCCCAATAGAAAATCATATGATTTTTCCAGGGGCATAGCCACCCATTTTGTTCTTGCATAATTTATATATTTAAACTCCCTTGGCACTTTTGTTTTCACTAAGTAACTGTCACTTTCTATTTTTCCCTTTATCGTATGTATGGTTTTTGAATATTTTTCAATTATTTTGTATTTGGAATTATGTACATTAGTTGTGTTTAAAATGCTTATGGTTGATCCTGTATCTACCAAAATAATATAAGTATCTTCCTCTATTGTTCCTTTTATAAAAATATTTTTCCCTTTATCGTATGTATGGTTTTTGAATATTTTTCAATTATTTTGTATTTGGAATTATGTACATTAGTTGTGTTTAAAATGCTTATGGTTGATCCTGTATCTACCAAAATAATATAAGTATCTTCCTCTATTGTTCCTTTTATAAAAATTTTTTTTTCATCCGAGGCTAGTTGGTAAAAAACTCTTGATTATCTGTGCTGTTTACTACTTCCTCATTTATATTATCTACACTCATTGCTTCTGCTGGTGGTTGCTGATAATTTTGTGGTTGCTGATAATTTTGATTTTGTCTTACGTTCTGACTCTGTTGTCTATTCGGATTTTGATACTGTCTAATATTTTGACTCTGTTGTCTATTGGGATTTTGAGACTGTTTTACATTTTGACTCTGTTCAGTATTTTGGTTTGTATTTTTATTGGTTGTCTGTTTGTTATATGTACTATGGTCATTGTCATTTTTGGTTAATAATAGTTTTTTATTTAAATTTCCATAATTCAGACCAATATAATTTGCAAGTTCAATTCTTATATCTGTTAATGTTGTTTTATTCATTAAGGCAATGGCCATTGGACCACAAGATAATTCTTTTACTCTTTGAATTAAGAGACCACTTAATATGTCAACTAATCTGCTATTGTTTTCAAAGACCGAAAAATCAGTAATTTCCTCAACAATTGCTCTTACTTTAAAATCAAGATCTCGAACGGTAGTTACCCTTAAGTTATTAATTTTTCTGGTTAGACCCATTTGATCCGTTCTTGGGCGATAATGATGTCGAAGACGAGTTTTGCAATCAGCCCAAGATGTAGGGGGGGTTAATATTAAGCATAGTTCTTGCCTGACCTTGAATTTTGGTGTTGAATATAACAGTGAAGACCTGGTCGTTATCATCATACTCCTCCATGATTTGGTTGACTGCCGAAATGAAGCCATGTAACGTTCCCTCCTGTCCAGTGAACACCGGCAAGTACCTTGTTTCCTTCTCGATGCTGTTTCTCTCCCTTGTTGTTGGATTAGAATGCATCTCTTGATTGGATATTATTATTGATGTTAGCATTTGAATGCATTGTTGTATTTCGTTAATTTGTGCCATTTTAATGGTGTATGTTTTATTGTTTCGTTAACTTTTTTTTTTTTTTTAAGTTTCCACAATAATTCTGTTTGTTTGCACAAAGTGTTTTTACAATATTATATTGTTTCGTTATTTGTCACAAAATGTTTTTATAATATTATATTGTTTCGTTGGCCTAGATTTTCTCCAAGGTTTCCACAATATATATATTTTATTTTGTCACTAAATGTTTTGTTTTCCACAGTATTATATTGTTTCGTTATCTTTGATTGCGTTCAAAGTTTCCACAATATTTTAGCTGTGAACTCGAGTACCGACTGCGCCAATTAAGATTGAGTCTGTTCTGGTTGAGTGTTAAATCAAGACTGCTTTATTGAATAGAATCATATTCTGGTTTGGCTTACATCTAAGTGTTTATAATGTTTTCTTCTGGTCACTTTTCTTGTGACACTCTATGTTTAGGGAAACTGTCACTTATCTTGTGACACTCTATGTTTAGGGAACTTGTCACTTATCTTGTGACACTCTATGTTTAATGGAATGGTATTGTTTATGTTTACATTAATGTGGAGTGTAGACCTCTTGGGTCGGCTGTTATAGGAAGTGTTGCTAATGGCATAACTCGCGTGTTAGATTCGCCGACTCAGCTATGTCTAGCACCATGCCATGGGGGCATGGCACTTGAATGTTGTATACATAAATATTGTAAAAAAGTGATAGAATATGCTCAACGACGACAATAATACGACCACTCGCATATGGCACACACACCATACATACACCCACTTAGCCTACTATTAGCATAAGAAATACACGTGGAAGAAATAAATGAAGTATCACGTGAAAAGTGAAGTGTTTTCTTGTAAGGTTGCTAAAACATCGAACCTTAGCGCCATACATCAACGCTCTCGTGGAAGACGGACGTGTTTTTTTTTTAAGCTCCCGCATTTTAACTGATTTTATAATTTTTTTATTTTGTTTTATCGGCATCGCGATCGAAAATTATAATTATAATATTAAATCTAACTTGCACCATATCACTCGTTTGCGTTTTTTGTGTGTTTGTGTTAATAATTTTTAACAACCTTAATTCTGTTAATACCTTTGTTGGTTTTTTTTTTTTTTTTTTTTTTTTTTTTCCCACCTTTTTTTCCTTTCTTGTAAATCACAAGCACCGCTCATTTGTAGTTGTCTTGCAATTTCTGTGAGTTCTTGTTGCAGTGTTTTTGTTTTTGTGATTTCTAGCTTCCGCGCTCGCGCTCTTTAACTTTTTTCGTTTTCGTTTCACTCGTCGCCGTTATTTGCGCTCATACTGCAGTCTGTTGTGTGTCTGTAATTTAGACTCTATAGTGCTCTCTTATTCTTTTAACCCTTGTGCACCCTCAATATTTCGCTTTCTTATTATTTCTGGACCTCAGAGTGAGTTATATATTTTAATACCAATACATATCTCATTTTTATTTGTTTGGTTACTAATTCATCCAATTAACTCATAATGCCTGTCTGTTCGGTTAAAAATTGTTTGCAGCCCGCCTCACCCCTGAATAGTTTTATTTACTGTTGGTTGTGTAAAACTACAGTACATGTTAAGTGCGCCGGCTTTACATGCAGGGTAAAGGATCTTTTAGATCTAAAAAAGGGTCTCAAATGGGGATGTGAGTCATGCCGTATCGTGGAAGATGAAATGGAACTTTTCATGCGGCAAACAAAGGATAACCTGATGAGTCTGTCCGCCAATTTTCTTAAACTCTCGCAAGAGTTTAAAGCTGTCGAGTCACAGTTTAGTAGTTTGCCGGTCTCCACATCGATATCGGTTCCGACCCCCTCTCAACCAATGCCAACTCTAATTCCGCAGACGATGTCTGTAGTGTCCGTTTTGTCTGGGCAAGAATCTACACCGATGGATTATGCCGATAGGGATTCTAGTGATAGTAGTGCCGGAGTGCCACTTGTTGCAACTGATGCTACAATAAATGCGGTAGCTGATGCAATACCTGCAATGCCGAAACCATTGGTGGGAGTGCCACCTAAAAAACACATTTTTGTTTCGAGACTTCTCCCTGATGCTACATCGGATGATGTCATGGCCCACATTCGGGCTAAACTGAATGTCTCCAATATATCAATAGAAAAGTTTAAATTTTCATATTCTAGGGAAATTTCATCTTTTAAAATCAGTGTTCCAATTGAGTTCTTTGACTGTATCTGCAGTTCTAGCTTCTGGCCGAAAAGCTTAATTGTGAAGGAGTTTACATCCAGAAAAAGGAAGACACGGGGCCACCACCTTCACCATCTATTCCTCTTTCTTCCTCATCTATTCCCACTCCTTCCTTATCTATTCCTTCTTCTACTCTATCAAAAAACTAACAACTTCCTTCTCTGTCGGTTATCAGAACGTCAGAGGCCTTAATACTAAACTTACTAAACTCTTTATAGATAGTCTGGCTTTTGATTTTGACCTAATTGCTTTTACTGAGACTTGGTTGAAACCTGACGTTTTTGACGCCACAGTTCTACCCTCTAAATTCAATATTTTTAGACGTGATCGTACTGATCGTAGGGGTGGTGGAGTTCTTATTGCTGTAGATTCCGCCCTATCATCGGGTCTGATAACAATACCTGTCTCAAGTACTATCGAATTTATATGCGTTAAGGTATCTTTTACTCGTTTTTCCATTTTTGTTACCTGTTCTTACATTCCGCCCCAATCGGAATGGCCAACATATTTACTACACTTAGATTCTATTAAATTTATACTTGAACTACTTTCTGACAGAGACTTATTAATTGTCCTTGGGGACTTTAACCTGCCCACTAAGACTTGGTCAACAGTTAATGGTAGCAAAACGTTGCTGCCCTCTGGGTGTCATGATTTTATTGATGGTCTGCTTGAGCTTTCGTTGGCCCAGCTGAATTCGATTTCTAATACGTCTGGCAGATTTCTGGATCTGATTTTTACTTCTGATCCTAGCTTTTGTGAAGTATTTAGAACTAGTCCAATGGTGTTACCAGAGGATAGTTATCATCCAACTTTAGAGTTATCTATTGAGTTTCCCAGCCGCGAGCCCATCTCCGAGTGTGATCCTATGGTACGCACCCGATGTTTTTGGAAGACTGACTTTGTGGCACTAAACAATGCCTTTCTTAATACCGATTGGACTAATTTATACACTTGTGAGGATATGAATTCCGCCATTTCTTTATTTAATACCACTGTTGACTCGATCTTTAACGACTGTGTACCCTTAGTGTCTCCTGTGGTGACGCAAAAATTACCATGGTTTACGCGGGAGCTGTCAAAACTGAAGAATATTAAGTCTAGGTATTACAAAAAATATAAAGTCACGGGTCTATCATCGGATCTGTCTCGTTACTTGGTTGCTAAATCGAATTTTATTGTTTCTAATTCTAAATGATATAATAATTACTTACAACGTTGCAAATTGCAATTCTCCGAAAATCCTAAAGAGTTCTACAGTTTCGTGAACTCAAAGCGAAATTCTATCTCCCTTCCATCGTTTGCAGTTTTTAATAATTATTCGGCCTCTTCTGATCAATCTATTTCTAATTTATTTGCTAACTTCTTCTCGACTACGTACATATCTACTAAGTACAACTCTAGTCAGATATATCCATATCCTATAACGAAATCCAACTGTATTCTCAATCCTATTATAACGCAAAGTTCGGTAGCTAAGGAACTAATGACGATTAAGCCGGTATACTCATCGGGCCCAGACGGTATTCCCGCTTGTGTCCTGAGGTTCTGTGCGGAGTCATTGTGCTCGCCTTTACTTAAGCTTTTTGAGTTGTCCGTTACACTGTCCGAGTTTCCAACTATATGGAAGGATTCGTTTATTTTACCTCTTCACAAATGTGGCAATAAATCTGACGTCACTAATTACAGAGGAATTTCTAAATTGTCAGCGATACCTAAACTGTTTGAGAAAATTATGACGTCTCAAATACAGCATTTATGTAAATCTATTTTTTCGCCATACCAGCATGGGTTTGTCAAGAATAGGTCTACCACAACTAACCTTTTACAGTTTACATCTTTTGTAATCCAAGGTTTTAAGAAACAAAAGCAAACTGATGTTATATATACGGATTTCAGTAAGGCTTTCGATTCGGTAAACCATGCCTTACTATTACATAAGCTGAATTTAGTTTGCTTTCCGGATGCTCTACTTGCTTGGATTTCACAATATCTAAGCAATAGGAGGCAGAGGGTTCTTTTTAGGTCCTCTCTTTCTAAGATCATTTGTGTTGAATCAGGAGTCCCACAGGGCAGTCACCTTGGCCCATTGTTATTTACCATTTTTATTAATGATCTCCCCACCGTTCTTTTAAATTCCAGAGTTCTTATGTATGCCGATGATGTAAAAATCGCTAATCGCATCGTAGACTCTCTCTCATGTCATACCTTGCAAGCTGACCTGAATGCTTTTCAGGGGTGGTGTAGGACTAACTTGTTATCTCTAAACTGTTCTAAGTTCAAAGTTATGTCTTTTTATCGAGGTTCTCCCCAATTAACGAGTTACTTTTTAAATAATTTCCCTTTAGAAAAAATTAATAATACTTCCTTGGTTGTAAAAGATTTAGGGATCTTAATCGACCACAAACTTAGTTTTAATCAGCATATATCGACTACTGTTAGTAGGGCTAAAAGTGTTCTTGGCTTTATAAAGCGCTGGTCGAAGGAGTTCAAGGATCCATATACTACCAAAATACTTTTTACTTCTTTAGTCCGTCCCATATTAGAATATGGATCTATTGTTTGGTCTCCTCAATATGAGTTTTATCAAAACAAATTAGAATCTGTACAAAAACAGTTTTTACTCTTTGCCTTTCGTGATTTGCGCTGGGATCCAACTGTACAACTTCCATCTTATTCTAGTCGACTTCAGTTAATTAACCTTCCTTCTTTAACTAATCGTAGAACAATGCTTGGTGTAACTTTTCTTTACAAACTTTTGAATGGTGAGATTGACTCTTCTGAGCTGTTGAGCCAAATTAACATTTCTGTTCCATCTAGAAGGACCCGCAATTACACACCGCTTATACTTCCCACTTGTACAACTAACTTTTCTCTGCATGAACCTTTTCGTATACTATGTAGTGACTACAACAGACTTTGGCACGTTATCGGTTCCGAAACATCGCTTCCGGGTATAAAAACTGCGATCTTGTCCTTCCTCGCTCGAAATTAGTTGTAATCATCTTTATTTTGACCTATCCTGTTTGCTTTTTATATGTAACCTATTATCTCATTACATTTAATATTTTCTATTTCTTTAGTTTAATTTATGTTTATATATGTAATACGCCTATGCCCTTAGGTCGGAGTGGGTAGAGGTTGTAACATTAACTTTACATAGGGTCATTCGTAACAGGCCCGGGCCTGGTGTCATATGGGCCACTTGTTCGTACTGAGCGTTGTACGACTACGTCTATATAAAAAAAAAAAAAAAAAAAAAAACTTAACACTCGTCTGTCCACAAATCTTCGAAATGCTGCTAGGAAAGCATCAGTTGTCAAGTAAGTAATAACTTCTAAGTGAATTTCCTTAATTGACAAGTACATGAATACTGCTATGTACCCTTTGAATGTTATTTTCCCCGGTTTTTATATCTTATATGATATGGACCGGCAAAATGGATCCCACGGTTATGAAATGGAGATGAAAGCGTCATCCTATTTTTGAGTAGATTACCCCTTAATTTGCTCTGCAGTTACTTGGCGGTATCTGTCACAAATGACGCATTCCTTTAGGTTTTTTTAAAGGGCGTCTCTCAATCCGAAAACCCAAAATTTCCTCTAAATTTGGCTTCTCATACGGCATACAGGCTGTTTAGTATAAAAACATATGTTAGCATTTTGTAATTACAATCAGTCACACACATTGTAGAAAAACACTTGTAATTTTAAACTAACCCAAAAGTTCACAACGGCAGGATGTCAAGTGGCCGAAGCCGTGCCCAAAATAATAATAATTTTCAACCCCCGAATCTTGCGTTTAAATCTCATTCGAATAAGATATTTTAAGAACAATTGTTACCTCCTAGAGCCCAAGATTCCCTATATAAACTCCATACTTTTGTTAATAAAATCAGTTCATATTTTGAATCCAACGAATGAAGATTGGTTTATTCTCCGTCTCCCGGAATCCCTATTCATTTTGGTCCTTTAAGAAAAAGGAACTCTGTAGTTTTGCCCCACCAGTGGTAAGAGACTCAGAGATTGAATCAGCTCCTTGAAGTCTGAATTCTTAAGCAAGTGTAAATGCTAAGATCATCAAGGTAGCAAAATAAAATAACTTTTGTTTTCCTTCACCAGTGGTAAGAGACAGAGTATAATATTAAAGCAAACCAGTCGAGCAACTGCAATAATTTCGGCGGCGGCAAAAAAGAACAGTATAAAAGGAGTTGGCTTGTGGCGTATTCGAAGCCCAGATATCGAAAGTGAAAACCACAAAAAAAAAAAAAAAAAATAAAATATAAAATGCAAATTAGTGTATATATGTATACACAAAAATAGTTGCAAATAGGCAACACAAAACATCAGCAAGCAACGACACAGCTGCAAAGAAGCAGCAAGGCAACACGAAAGTTGCGAAGACGAAGAAGGCGAATCATCACCAAGCTATCGGCGAACTCTACACATTGACGGACAAGCAGTAGCGAACAGCATCATAAGATAAGAAATAAATTAAAATAGTCATAAGTACATATGTACATCACATTTTACTTAGTTGAAGCTTAAAGAAATGAAGACGTCAGTTCAGTTTGGTGGTAATATTCAGATTGATTTTTATTCCAAAAATATTCTTTTGCTTAACCTATTGTTACATATACATATATTCTTTTGCTGCTTTTGCTGCGACTTAGGCGACAGCTACAAAAGAGAGGGAGAGTGTCAGTACATACATACATACTATTTGGAGCGCTTGCATCAAAGTGCTTGGTCAGCGTTCACACGCTGGCCTGGCCCTAGCTCATGTTACGCCTGCGCATTGCTGTTCATGTGAATATAAATTATGATGTTGAATATGTCCACTGGTTCCTGTTAGGGATTGCCGTTGGTGGGATCCAGCTTATGGATTGATTTATGTTGATTAGGATGAGATACGATTAGGTATCTGAATCACAGTCCTTGTGGATCAGCAATATATTAGAGATTACAATTTGTGTTACGGCTAAGTACCGGAGTTATGCTTCTTTATTGTTAAAGGGTTATATCAAAACTGAATATATTGAAGGAAATAAAAGAGAAGTAAACCTAAGTACATAAATTGGAATATGAACCTAAAGCTAAATACATAAGTGGGAATATGAATCTAAAGCTAAACACATAAGAAGTAAATATGTAAGGCGTATGGTCATGCTATGAGCTCTTGGTCAGACGCTGTGTCAGCGTATTTATGCTTATGTGGAATTCGTCACATCGACATTGCACAGATTCTTCTAAGACTTAGTGCAGGGGTAGTTCGCTAGATTGTTTGTTAACTTATATGTATGTATGTGCATATATAAATATACATACATATATGAACATGTTTAGCTGTATATTTATGTGAGTATGTTTATGTGAATAAAATTTTATCTTCTGCCCTAGCTGTGCAGCCTGATGTGAGGTTCAAAATTCCTTGTTCTGGTATAACCACTATCTTCTGCTGTTCCTTACCGCATTAGACTTTGGTGTTAGTTTTGGGTGGAGCCTTCAATAACAAACTATTGCTGCCATTTTATTCTACCCAGTAAGATCTTGTCTCAACAATTGTTGTGTATATGCAGTTGTATTTGGTATTTTGTTTGAGAGCTGTCAGCTCACAGACATTACCATTGGCACTCCATGGCCAACTTCCTTCACATGTTCTCGTATGCCACTGCCAGTTCCGACATGATACGAAATCTATTTCAAAATTATAAATTAAGTACTGGCTACCTACATATGAACCATTACCATTTGATTATTGTTTAATCGTACAGGCACTGGAATAAATTTGAAGAGAAAAGACGTATACCTAGCAAAAAGTATTTTTGCATTTATAATTAAATTTCTGTAAATAAAAATACCCTTGGCCATCAATAAAGTATATATATCTTTTAACTCAGTACCTGTCCTTTTACCTGGTAATCCTACTGTTTCGGACAACTTGTCCTTTGTTTTTGTTATTTCCAACTTCATCGGTTTCACTTGGTTTCTATTAAAAGATTTAAATCTCCTGTCTGAATTTTTGCACATTCATCAATCACGGAACTCAGTTGCAATCAGTTACAATCATGAAGAATGGATGGATTCTCTATATACGTAACAGCTCTTATCGTATTGCCTAATAGGAAATGACACTGGTCTTCAAAATTATATAACTTTTTACATAAGTCCCTCATTTAAGGAATCAACCTGTCGCCTTTATTATATGCCGGCATGTCGTAGTACACTACCAGATCCCACGAGGACGCTAAAAATCAAATCCAAATCACCCATTGGATCTAAGTACAACCCGGCTTTTGCGTTTAGTTCTTTACCGTAATTTTTTGTCGATTATCTTTAATGCTTTCTGCGTTTGAAAGTTGACAAGGCAGCATCAACATTGCTAACATCATTACAATTCCTACATTGGACAGATGTTCGAAACTGGTATTTTTCCGATATCGATTCTCGTCAATGTCTTCGGATGATTTTACCCCAACAAGTGGACAGATTTTATTTATAGGATTTGTTATTGACCATTCTTGCAATTTGACTTTCACCACTCTTACCTTATCGTCCCTCCCTCCCCCGCCCAGAGGTCACCTGGCTGGCTGACCTGTCGATTCTCTAAGTTTTCTGTGGTTCGTCGGCACTTATTTCTTATTTCTTCGTTATATAGATATTCGTCTTTCCATTTCACACAGAAATCTTTTTTCATTTTTATACCTTTGCAAAAAGGGTATATTAATTTTGGTCAGAAGTGTGCAACGCATGGAACGAAGCATCTCCGACCATACAAAGTATATATATTCTTGATCAGTACGACGAGTCAAGTTCAAATAGCCATGTCCGTCCTTTCGTCCGCCCGACCGTCCGTTCGTCCGTCGGTTCGTCCGTCCGTCCGTCTGGATCAATGCAAACCCCTCCTAGACCCCTCCTAGACAAACCCAAAAGTCACGAACAGTGACTTTTCTCAATAACTTCATTATTTTCTGTGCTATTGTCGTGAAACTTCATATTATACAGTTTATTACGCCTATAAACTGTGCCAAATTTGATTAAGATCGGGTGACTATATCATATATCTCTAATAGAAACGATCGGTCGAAAACACTGACTTTTGTAAATAACTTCGTTACTTTTATCGCGATTGCTTTCAAATTAAACATTTGTTAGTTTAATATATATGTTAATGACGGTGCCGAATTTGATAAAGATCGGGTGACTATATCATATAGCTCCCATAGGAACGATCGGTGGAAAACACGGACTATGATCAATATCTTCGTTATTTCCTATGATTGTAGGCCATTCTTTCGCAAATATAAGCCTTTTTAGAAAACACGGTTTTCCACTTTGATGGCTAATATGTAAGGAAAGAGTTACCAAAAGTTGCAAGGGTATACAAACTTTGACGCGGTCGAAGTTAGTCCCGGCCTTCTATGTTGAATTTATTTCCATCTGTCTAAATTTCCATTATTTTCTTCTGACATGGATTCGGCTGCTTCTAATGTTCCAATTAAGAAATGACCGCTCTAGAACAGTGTAAAGTTATGCCCGTTCAATGCAAAATAAAGGGAGCAGTTTTTCTTGTCGTTTTCACTTTTAGTTGTCTTTATTGAATAATTTTTAATTCGCTAACAATGGTCAAGTATGGTCATCATATACTTTCACTCGTTGCAGAGGACGGACGTGTTTTTTTTGCGCTTATCAATTTTTATTTTTTTCTCGCGATTAAATACTTTTACAAATTTTTTAAATTCATTATCGGTTTAATTTATAATAATTTCAACATCCGAATTTTATTTTCATTTCGCGAATTCTTGCTGTCGCTTTTGTTTAAATTTAAATAAAATCAAAACTTACAACAATACTTGCATTAGCGGTGTTGTTGTTTTGCTTATCTCTTTTGCGTTTGTGTCTTTACCGTTTTAACTAACTCTCGCGCTCTTGCGTACAAATTGTTGTTGCATGTGTTCAATTTGACGCGCTCTCCCGCTCTATCCTATTCTTGATTGATTTGCGCTCTCGTCTTTTGCCTACCCGCGACTCTGTGATACGTGTTTTTGTTTTTTCATGAGGCGGACTAGAGATAGTTTTGACACTTTAAGGGCAGGTTTTAATAAACTCCAAGCGGAGTTTACTGCGGTGGAGACTCAGTTCAGAAGTTTATCGCTTATGAATGAGTCTCCGAAACGTAAAAGGACCAGTCCTTGGGGTGTTTCTGCATCTGTAGACCCGCCAGCGTCTCTTATCGTCCCCGACCGGTCTCATGCACCGTCCACTCCTAATGTACAGCAATTGATTTCGTTTAAGAGCCCGGTTGTGAATGCTATTAGTAAGAAATTACCGGTATCACCTGGGAATGATCTCTTAAAAACGATGCCTATTGTAGTGTCCGATGTGTCCGGGCAATTACCCATTCCAATGGAAATTTCCGATAGTTCTAAAAGTATCGAGGGCCCCGTAAACAAGTTGACTGCTGAAGTGGGTGACTTGTCCAACGTTACTGCTGCGGCTGACGCTTCGGGACCGCGGCCTCTCGTTGGCATACCACCAAAGAAACATATATTTGTTTCTAGGTTAGACCCTGTTGTCACATCTGATGATGTAATAGCCTATATTCGGAAGAAAGTTAACGTCTCGAATATTGCGGTGGAGAAGTTTAAATTTTCTTACTCTCGGGACATTTCGTCCTTTAAAATTAGTGTTTCTGCCAATATCTTCGACACTATATGTCGAGAAGATTTTTGGCCAAAACATATACTAGTTAAGGAATATACTGTGAAAAAGAAAAATCGGAAACCGATTCGCTTGCCAACAACAACAACTAATACCATTCCTGCCACATCAGCATCTGCTGGTGTGTCAAAAAACTAGCTTCGTCCCTTAACCTGGGTTACCAGAACGTTAGAGGGCTGAAATCTAAACTTTCTAATCTCTATGTAGATAGTCTTTCTTTCGAACATAACATTCCAGCTTTTACAGAGACGTGGCTAAAACCTGATATTGCTGATGCATCAGTTTTTTCCACAAACTTTTCTATATTCAGACGTGACCGGATTTCTCGTATAGGTGGTGGCGTTCTGATAGCTGTTGATGCTGCTTTATCATCCGAAATGATTCAATTTTCTAGTACCCAGGAGATTGAGTTTGTCGGTGTTAAAGTAAGTTTTAAATCTTTTAATGCTTTCATTACTTGTTCCTATATTCCACCATTGTCAGACATGGTGGTATATTTAAATCATTTAGAGGCGATTCAGTTTGTCTCCTCTTTAGTTTCCAGTCAAGACATGCTCATAGTTGTAGGTGATTTTAATTTAACCGCTTTAGCATGGTTACCAACCGATGAATGTACCGTGTTGCTGCCCTCTTGGTCACATGACTTTTTTGATGGCCTTCTAGGATTATCTTTATCCCAAGTCAATCCCGTCTTAAATTCTAATAGAAAATCGTTAGATCTTATTTTTGTATTGGATTCTTCTTATTGTGAGGTTTCTAGGATCGAACCATTTGTTCTTCCAGAAGACAAATTTCATCCTACATTTAATTTAAAAATTGATTTGCCCTTGCTTTCACCATTACTTGGTTCAAATGAGTTACCTCTTACTAGGTGCTTTCGTAAGACTGACTTTGCCAGCCTTAATGAAAACATTGCTACTACCGATTGGTCTTATCTGTACAATTGTAGAGATATGAACTCAGCTGTTCGTTTTTTCTATGATACTCTGAATTCACTCTTTGATATTTGTGTGCCTCTTGGTAGGCTGGAGCGGCTTAACAAACCTCCCTGGTTCTCTCGTGAGTTATCCAATTTGAAAAATGTGAAGACACGATATTATAAGAAGTTTCAAAAAACACGTCGTTCATCAGATTATGCTCTGTATACAGTCGCTCGTTCAAAATTCATGATGCTTAATACTCAATGCTATAAGAATTATCTTCAGCGGTGTAAGCTTCAGTTTTCTTCCGACCCTAAACAATTTTTTAACTTTGTTAATTCTAAACGTAAGACCTCTGTGCAACCATCTTTTTTGTCTTTTCAAAATAAAAAAGCAAGCACTGATCAGGCAATTGCCGATATGTTTGCGAGTTTTTTCAAAACAACTTATTCCTCAACGGAATATCGAGCAAGTCCGTATCCTTATCATTTAAAAAAGGCTAATTGCATTTTCAATCCAGTGATTGATGAAAGTTCTATTCTTAGCGAACTTAAATTAGTTAAACCTGTTTATTTTACGGGGCCAGAATGTCTTCCTGGATGCGTACTCAGGTTCTGTGCAAACGCATTATGTAAACCCATTTTAAAATTGTTTCTATTGTCTGTCGAATCTTCCTCTTTTCCACCTATTTGGAAGGAGTCGTATATCATTCCTCTGCATAAAAATGGCAAAAAGTCCGAAGCCTCTAACTATAGGGGTATCTCAATATTGTCCGCTATTCCGAAAGCTTTTGAGAAAATTATAACTTCTCAATTGCAACATTTTTGCAGCTCTATTATTTCGCCATCCCAACATGGGTTTGTGAAACGTAGATCTACAACCACTAACCTTTTAGAATTTACATCAGTAATTATCAAGGGGTTTAAAAATGGTAAACAAACTGATGTAATATATACTGACTTTAGCAAAGCCTTTGATTCCGTTAATCATACCCTATTACTTTCTAAGCTGAGCGATATTGCGTTTCCACCCCTTTTCCTTTCTTGGGTTCGTGAATATTTAACAAATAGAAAACAGAAGGTACTTTTTAAGTCTTCTTTTCCGCTTCCATTCCTGTGACTTCTGGTGTACCTCAAGGTAGTCATCTTGGCCCTCTGCTCTTCACACTATTCATTAACGATCTTCCATCAGTCATTGTTCATTCGCGTGTGCTTATGTATGCTGACGATATCAAGCTTTGTCTTACTCATAAAGATACAGATTCATTTAGTCGGCTACAAGCTGATCTTAAAAACTTTCAATCCTGGTGCCAGTTTAATCTACTAAATCTTAACACTACCAAATGACTTTTTTCCGTAACTCTTCCCAACTGGTCACTTATTTTCTAAACAATAGCCCTTTAGAACGTTTAAATAATATAAATGATTTGGGCGTACTTATGGACCATAAGTTAAATTTTATCACCCACATTTCCACCACGGTCGCAAAGGCCATGAGTGTTCTGGGTTTCATTAAAAGATGGTCAAAAGAATTTGTCCGTCCTATTTTAGAGTATGGATCTTGCATTTGGTCACCTCAATATGAGTCGCACCAGATTAGACTTGAATCCGTTCAAAAGCAGTTTTTGCTATTTGCTCTTCGTGGCTTAAGCTGGGATCGCAATGTCAATTTGCCTTCGTATTCTAGTAGACTTATCTTGATTAACCTTCCGTCCCTAACTAACCGTAGAATTATGCTTGGTGTCATTTTTATGCACAAGCTCCTAATTGGTGATATCGACTCGCCTGAGTTATTAGCTCAGGTGAATCTGTCGGTACCATGTAGACGGAGTAGACATCCTTTGATACCTTTATCCCTTAGTCGTTGTTCTTCTAACTATGCTATGCATGAACCTTTTAGGGTCCTCTGCTCTGATTACAACCTTCTATTCCCTGTAATCAGCTCAGAGTTTTCTATTAATATGCTTAAAACATCTATCCTATCCCATTTAGTTAATAGATAGCTATAGTATTATTTGTTTGTCTGTTTTTTCTATTGTGTATTTGTCCACGCGATTCGTGCCGTGCGTTATACGGCTGCACCCCTCGGTCGGTCGGGTGGGAGGTGGGCAGTTATCTGCTTGGGCTCGCGCGTAACAGGCTATGTCCTGGTGTCGTAGGGGCCACTTGAACGTACTGCGCATAGTATCGTCAACGGCCGCTAAAAGTATAGCTAAGACCGCGTAGTTGCACTGCCAGTGACGCTGGCAGAGTAGCGGTCTGCTTATGTATAAATGGATGCATGTATATAAGTATGCATGCTTGCATAAGAATTTGTATGTATATAAGTATATACATAAATACGTATGCCGCCGCAATGGAAGAGTGAGAATGTATCATGTTGCATATTGGGGACAGAGTGGTCGCGCGTGTTAGATTCGCCGACTCAGCTATGTCTAGCACCATGCCATGGGGGCATAGCACTTGAATGTTGTATACATAAATATTGTAAAAAAGTGATAGAATATGCTCGACGACGACAATAATACGACCACTCGCATAAGGCACACACACCATACATACACCCACTTAGCCTACTATTAGCATAAGAAATACACGTGGAAGAAATAAATGAAGTATCACGTGAAAAGTGAAGTGTTTTCTTGTAAGGTTGCTAAAACATCGAACCTTAGCGCCAAACTCAACACCCGTCTGGCCACAAATCTTCGAAATGCTGCTAGGAAAGCATCAGTTGTCAAGTAAGTAATAACTTCTAAGTGAATTTCCTTAATTGACAAGTAAATGAATACTGCTATGTACCCTTTGAATGTTATTTGTCCCCGGTTTTTATATCTTATATGATATGGACCGGCAAAATGGATCCCCCGGTTATGAAATGGAGATGAAAGCGTCATCCTATTTTTGAGTAGATTACCCCTTAATTTTCTCTGCAGTTACTTGGCGGTATCTGTCACAAATGACGCATTCCTTTAGGTTTTTTTAAAGGGCGTCTCTCAATCCGAAAACCCAAAATTTCCTCTAAATTTGGCTTCTCATAAGGTTAATTCCTCCCTGTTAGCTTTCCTCATGGGCATCTTTAATTAACAGCATTGATAGTTGTAAATTATCCAAAATTACAGGCTATTTAGTATAAAAACATATGTTAGCATTTTGCAATCTTTTCCCACCCCCCACCCTTCCCGTGTAATAAAAATGGATTTAAGCTTAAAATTTTGCTTTGAAATCTTTCTGCTAAATTGATATGCCTGTTGGTGTTTAATTATACATTTTTTAGCATTCTTAAGCTCATTGACAGTTAGATATGATGGGTAAACCTTATCTCTTTTTTAGTGCCAATAAATCTAAATTAATATGCCATAATTCTGACCGGCTTATTCATACAGGAATCGTTTTCAATTAGCTCCTGCATAATACTATTTCTAGTTTCTTGTTCTGTTTTTTGTTTAAGCCATTTTTTTTTACCTCACCGAGCCACTTTGGCCCATTCCACCGCAATTCACAATCTGTTTAAAAATAAACATCGTGTTCATCAAATCAGATGCACTGAAAATATAATACATCTGTACCTTTGTCACAAACAACTAATGTAGCATATGACTAGAATTACAATCAGTCACACACATTGTAGAAAAACACTTGTAATTTTAAACTAACCCAAAAGTTCACAACGGCAGGATGTCAAGTGGCCGAAGCCGTGCCCAAAATAATAATAATTTTCAACCCCCGAATCTTGCGTTTAAATCTCATTCGAATAAGATATTTTAAGAACAATTGTTACCTCCTAGAGCCCAAGATTCCCTATATAAACTCCATACTTTTGTTAATAAAATCAGTTCATATTTTGAATCCAACGAATGAAGATTGGTTTATTCTCCGTCTCCCGGAATCCCTATTCATTTTGGTCCTTTAAGAAAAAGGAACTCTGTAGTTTTGCCCCACCAGTGGTAAGAGACTCAGAGATTGAATCAGCTCCTTGAAGTCTGAATTCTTAAGCAAGTGTAAATGCTAAGATCATCAAGGTAGCAAAATAAAATAACTTTTGTTTTCCTTCACCAGTGGTAAGAGACAGAGTATAATATTAAAGCAAACCAGTCGAGCAACTGCAATAATTTCGGCGGCGGCAAAAAAGAACAGTATAAAAGGAGTTGGCTTGTGGCGTATTCGAAGCCCAGATATCGAAAGTGAAAACCACAAAAAAAAAAAAAAAATAAAATATAAAATGCAAATCAGTGTATATATGTATACACAAAAATAGTTGCAAATAGGCAACACAAAACATCAGCAAGCAACGACACAGCTGCAAAGAAGCAGCAAGGCAACACGAAAGTTGCGAAGACGAAGAAGGCGAATCATCACCAAGCTATCGGCGAACTCTACACATTGACGGACAAGCAGTAGCGAACAGCATCATCAGATAAGAAATAAATTAAAATAGTCATAAGTACATATGTACATCACATTTTACTTAGTTGAAGCTTAAAGAAATGAAGACGTCAGTTCAGTTTGGTGGTAATATTCAGATTGATTTTTATTCCAAAAATATTCTTTTGCTTAACCTATTGTTACATATACATATATTCTTTTGCTGCTTTTGCTGCGACTTAGGCGACAGCTACAAAAGAGAGGGAGAGTGTCAGTACATACATACATACTATTTGGAGCGCTTGCATCAAAGTGCTTGGTCAGCGTTCACACGCTGGCCTGGCCCTAGCTTATGTTACGCCTGCGCATTGCTGTTCATGTGAATATAAATTATGATGTTGAATATGTCCACTGGTTCCTGTTAGGGATTGCCGTTGGTGGGATCCAGCTTATGGATTGATTTATGTTGATTAGGATGAGATACGATTAGGTATCTGAATCACAGTCCTTGTGGATCAGCAATATATTAGAGATTACAATTTGTGTTACGGCTAAGTACCGGAGTTATGCTTCTTTATTGTTAAAGGGTTATATCAAAACTGAATATATTGAAGGAAATAAAAGAGAACTAAACCTAAGTACATAAATTGGAATATGAACCTAAAGCTAAATACATAAGTGGGAATATGAATCTAAAGCTAAACACATAAGAAGTAAATATGTAAGGCGTATGGTCATGCTATGAGCTCTTGGTCAGACGCTGTGTCAGCGTATTTATGCTTATGTGGAATTCGTCACATCGACGGTGCACAGATTCGTTAGATTGTTTGTTAACTTATATGTATGTGCATATATAAATATACATACATATATGAACATGTTTAGCTGTATATTTATGTGAGTATGTTTATGTGAATATATCAATGTATACACATAAACATATTCAAGTGCACACTTATACTTTATTGCGTACATATTTTATTGTTTGTACTTGCAACAAAGTGTTACAAGTTGAGCTCTTTGTGTTGAATGATTTTTGGTATGAAAATACTACACCTCCCCTTTTTAGAAAAAATGGATTGGTAAATTATTTTGTTTACCAAATACAAGTTCATAGGGACAGTATTTGTGATTTACTGATGGGGTTGTGTTAAAACAGTACACAAAATATTGTAACCATATGTCCCAATCAGTTTTATCTACTGATATACATATATGATATAATGTACTTATTGAATGTCCTATGACTTCTTTCAACGGTACCCAAGGTCTGGTGGTGGTGTGCAGTAGACGTAATGTTGTCTATTTTTAAATATTTGCACAAGTCATTTATTATTGAATTTTTGTATTCTGTTCCCAAGTCCGTAATGAACGTCTTCATTGGAACGTACTTCAGAATGAAGGATTCAAAAATAGCTTTCGAGGTTGTTGTAGCGCTTTTATTGCTACTAAGTATTTCGTCAAGTCACATATTAGAGTGACTGCATATTCATTGCCGTTTTCAGATTTTGGTAGTGGACCAAAGGTGTCTACTATTACCCTATCAAAAGCATGTATGGGGGTTTCTGTAATAACTTAGGGTGTTTTTATGTGCCTTGCCGTTTTTGACTTTAGGCATTTGTCCAATAATAATATCTTTTTACTTTGGCCAAAGTTTTTGTAATGCCTGTATGGCCACCCTGTATTGGATCATTATGTAGACAATATTGCTTCTTTATTTTTATCTTTTTCTATAATGGTCACCGGTTGGAGTAGCGCTTCTCTTAATGTTTTCAATATTTTATTGCCCATTTCTTTAAAAGATTCTATTGAAAATGTATCAAAGATCGTTTCACTCGGTGCCAATTTGAGTTGTTTGATGTCGAGTATACCGGCTTGTTTTTTAAGCCTTTGAAAAAGCTGACCTAAGTCTAGATTTTCATTGGTGTACACATCTCCAATCTCAATTCTTGCTATAACTTTCTTTCCATGTTTGAGGAAACATAAATCGTGTGTTATGCGCAAGGTCACTACTTTTCGTACTTCATCATTGCAGAGTACTTCATGTATTTTGGGCTTAGAAGCATCATTAGGAACGTGCCTAATTGTATTTTGATTTTTATCCTTGGCCAGAGATTATTTTGTCTACTTTGCTGCCTGGTAGTGACTTTCAGGACATTTGCTTTTGTGTTTTTTAGATCCTGTATTGTAATGCGGGATAATGCATCCGCAACAAAAGTATCTTTTCCCTTTAGATTTTCTACTGTAAACTCATATTCCTCTAGATCAAGTCTCATTCTTGTTAATTTTGAGCTCGGATTTATTATATGGTTTGTGGTCTATGATCTGTTTTGACCCTGAAGTGTTTGCCATATATATATGGGCGAAAGTGTGTAATAGCCCAGTGTATCGCAGCTAGTTCTTTCTCAGTAGTATTTATTACTTTCACCTTTAGTGAACGAACGGGACGGATATGCTACTGGCAACTGCTTATCGCTATAAGTTTGAGTTAGTGCTGCTCCACATGCATATTAGCTAGCATCTGTTATTATGCAAAATTCTTTGCTAAAATCTGGATATTGCAGCAGTGTAGGTTCTCTTAAGGCTTTTTTCAGATATTCAAATCCTTTTTGGCATTCTTCAGACCAAACAAATTCTACGTTTTCCTTACATAGTTGTGTTATCGGACGTGCATGTTCTGCGAAGTTTTTAATAAAACATCTGTAATAGTTGCAAAAGGCTACGAATCTTCTAGCACTATCAGCATCTGTTGGTACTGGGTATTTTTCAATGACGTCATATTTGGTGTCATCTGGCAATATTCCTTTGTCGGTACATTTGTGACCCAAGAATGTCACTTCGTGCATGAAGAATGAACATTTTTGTGGGTGCAGTTTTAGGTTGTGTTTTCTGCATATGTCAAAAATATCCTTTAGGTTTTTGAGCATGTGTTTCTCAGAACAGCCGATGACTATTAAGTTGCCATCGTTTCTTTTCTGATCCTGGTAAACCCTTTTTCGGCACCAGTAGTAACGGACTTTTTTACTCGGACGCTGATGGTTCAGCTATTTTATCTATAATGAGTTTATCGACTTGTCTCGGTTTTCCTTCTTTATGCGTGTGTGGGATTCTGTAATTTTTTGTGTATACTGGATATCTATCTATTGGTTTCCGAATTACTTTGAGTAAGTCGTACATTACCATTTTCGTTGTTAGAGCTACCTCGGTTGGAATTACCTCGGTTCGAGCTGTTACGGTTGGAATTATTTCTTCCTCGGTTGTTGTATCGTGAGTTACCACGATATCCGCCGGTTTTAATATTATTCCTATAACCGTTATTTTGGTAATTACCTCTACCTCGGTGACCACTTTGCCTATTTCTGTTGTATTGACTGTAGTGCATAACAGGGTTCGTCTGTCCTGTTTCTGCTGTACTACTGTCTAAGAACTTTGTTCGTTCATGTCACGGAAAATACCTGCTTTCAGAGGTTATTAAATTTCTTGTGTGACCTTTTAGTTTTGTTTTTATTAGGCACACTGCTGTTTCCTCATGGTCGCCTTTTAGTGAATTTATCAAATTCAATGCGTCCATGAAGCTCTGAAGATTTTCTCTTCTGCCATCAAACTGTGGAATAAGGTATGAGGCCATCTTTAAAAAATCAGTGACTATTTGAGTTATTTTTGCGTTTCGTGGCGAAATGGCTGGCTTATTAAGAGTTATTTTTGTGTTATCTTAACTCACTGATGGTTCTTCTTCATCCATCTCTTCTTCAGCCGTTAACCTAATTTTATCTTCTAGTGATATTGAACTTTCCAAATCAATTGTTTGTTTATATTCAATATTATATTTAATACGGATTTTGCCTTTTGTTTGCAGTCACCATAGAATGCATTTGCGGCTGTTTTACAGTTAGCTTACTATGTTCTATTAATACTGCTCTAATATTTTTTAAGGCTCTCTATAATTATCTTCGAGTGTTTTTCTACTGTACTTTGGGATGTTTCCCTATTCTGCGAGAGGCATTTACAAGATTTATTTAATTCTTGCGCATGTATTCTAGCTTCTCTTATTATATCATCTCAAGTAATCATATTTTGTATAAAAAAAAATTACACTCTCTTTTTTTTTTTTAATTATTTCCCTGAGAGATCGATTGTCTCTATGGGTTCTTCAAATAGTTTACGTACCCAGGTGGGTTAAATTCTATTTTTTCGCTTTAGGCGATTATATGCTTCTACTATTGATCTTTCTATCAAGTGGGCTATCCCTGATTTGAATTTTCTATTATTCACAATCCAGTATTTAATTTCCTTATATTTTGGATTGGTTTCGCCTCTGTTAAAGAGGAAGTCTAAGAATGGAACGTATTTGTTCAAATATTTAAGTTCTACTCGACCCATTTTTATACTGTATTTAGGCCGTCTGCTCTACTCTGATATTTTTTCTTGATTATTTTATTATGCATTGCATATAATTTCAATGCCAGATTTAAAGCTACTAATATTAGAATGGCTAACAACAATATCCCTATATATTCTAGATTTTCCTGTGATCTACTATTTTCACGCTGTTAACGACATGAGCCGTTGGGCGATCTATTTTGGATTCATGAGAACCCATCTTACTAGAAAAATATCAAAGAAGTTACATTCGGCTATGCCGAAGTTTATATACCCTTGCAGTCCTTGACAATAATAATTTCACATGTTCAAAATTTGTTTTCTGCAACTCAATTCATTAATATACAAACAAAACAATTTTACTCTTCATACTATGTACAATTTGTTCTTCTTCTTCCCTCATTCCCTAAGCAAAGCAACGCACGCATACACATACAGTTTATGTAGCGTTGCGTCTGTGTGTGTATGCATGTGCTCTGTTGATTTGATGATGACGTAGTAGGCAGCAAGCAGAGCTGCCGGCAGCGATTGAACCGATTTATATAGACTGTAACTTGTGTTCTATTTATCCGATCAAATTTTGGGATCTGAGATTTTATATCAAATTCTATTATATTGGTAAATTTCATGGGGATACTCCAATTTTTGCAAAAATTTTTGTTCCAGAGTTATATGATATAGTAGTCCGATCCCAAAGATTTTCATACTTTATCTCACCCGGGTAAAAAAAGCTCCCAAAAAAAATTTCATCCCGATAGCTCTTAAGATGGCTGAGTAAAACGCGTACGCACCGACGGACAGACGGTCAGACGGACAGACGGACATGGCTATATCGACTTAGCTTCTCATGCTGATCAAGAATATATATACTTTATGGGGTCGGAAACGTCTCCTTCTGTGCGTTACAAACATCTGACCAATTTTATAATACCCTCTGCAAGGGTATAAAAAAAAATTGTTTCTTGGTCGTTTAGACCTGTTTTCTATTAGTTTGAGAAAAAATTTTCATGGATTCGGTTGTTATATTTTTTTATACCCTTGCAGAGGGTATTATAAAATTGAGCAGATGTTTGTAACGCACAGAAGGAGACGTTTCCGACCCCATAAAGTATAAATATTCTTGATCAGCGTGAGAAGCTGAGTCGATATAGCCATGTCCGTCTGTCCGTCCGTCTGTGCGTACGCGTTTTACTCAGCCGTCTTAAAAGCTATCGGGCAGAAATTTTTTTTCGTGGGTTTTAATTACCCGGCAAAAATAAAGTATGAAAATCATAAGGATCGGACCACTATATAATATAGCTCTAGAAGAACTAGAAGAAACATTTTCATAAAAATCGAGTATGCTATGAAATTTACATATGTGATAATATGAGAGTAAAATTGTTTTGTTTGTATATTGATGAATTGAGTTGCAGAAAACAAATTTTGAACATGTAAAATTATTATTACCAAGGACTGCAAGGGTATACAAACTTCGGCATAGCTGATGTTAGCTTCTTTGATTTTTTTTTATTATTTTTATATAACTCAAAAATTTTGAAAGAAAGAAAAATTATCTCAACTGTGTTTTGCATAGTGAGCCAGAGACGTGGAAAGATAAAAGAGTAGACATGCGTAGGCTTACAACTTGAACAATTTTTTAATAATAGCCTATCAATGGTTGGTTAGTAAGTGTACTGTGCAACAAGTGCAAACTCGTACATGTTTATGCTTAATATTATAGAATTTCAATTATAATTAAAGCAAGGGAATTATTTACTCCTGGCGTGTCTTCGCTCTTTGGCGAAGTTGGTCGGTGTTGTTCATGAGGCACTCTGTGTAGTGCTGTCGGTCCTTGTCATCCAGTCCTGTGTGGAGGAGGTCCTGGAGGAGCTTCCTTTCACGCCTTAGCCTGGCGTATTTCCCTCCTCTCGACTTCTTTTTGGGGTCTTCCTTTCGCTTCTCTTGGCGAGCCCGGTACTCAGCTATCGTGAGTGGTCCCTTGTTTGGACACACCTCTAATACCTCTTCGAGGAGAGGTGCGTCCCTTTGTACGGTAGGTAAAGCCGTCAGGAAATCCAAGTCCTCTGGATGTGACGGTTCGGTGCTAGTCATCAGCACGTGCCTTTTTTTCAATTGGTTATTTATGTGTGTGTGTGTTCTGCTTTTTTTTTATTATTATTTCATTTATTGATTTTATATTTTTTATTTATTTTTTTTCTTAGTCCATTAAGTAGAAATGGAATGTACCTGCAGCATTTGTGTAGCAGCATATGTTTGGTACACTTAATAAGAAACACAGTAACGAAAATATAGACCAAGCGGCAAAAGAAGATCCATTTTGTGGTATATGTAATGAGGTAATGAGTGCGATGGAATTGATAGCAAACGCTCCATGCAAACAAAGATTTCACAAGGAATGTCATCTTGAGCATCTGACGACAACTGCAGCCTATCCAAAATGTGCGACTAGTTGTATTCCCTTACAGCTAACATTTATCAACAACACTTTAGTAGCAGAATTTCATTCACTAGCGACAGGATCAGCAAGTGTTAATACTTCTAACGAAAATGTCAAAAAATCAGCTACTAAACATTACAGAGGCAGAGGCAGAGTTAAACATGGCAGCAAACCCGGAGTTAGTATTAACTCTCACAACAGAAACAAGAAGAAAGTGGACTTGATTGCCCACCTTCACAGAATGCTTTTAATGCGAATTCGCAGTTCGAAATAACGAATTACTTTAATTCGGCTATACAGTCAGCAAATAAGGATAGTGCAGGAGTTCACCAAAGCGTCTAGCATTATCCAGACATGGCGAATTAATTTCGATGGTACAAAACATGGGATGAGAATGGAAAATTTCATCGCATCATCGCATCGCTGTGTCTTTGGGCCCCATCTCTAGCTTTGTAATATCACTCCGAAGTCCACCCAATTTATGTGTTGGTTTCGACAACCTTGAGTCACTGGTTTATGTGCTAGTGCCTATTTATATATAAATAAATAAACATTTAATTAACTCAAGAAATACTAACGTCTTTCATTAAACATTTCGGTGACCCCGACATAGGCGGCTCCAAGTTGAAAGAGTAACAGACTTGGTGAAACCGTCATCAAGGAGAATATTTGGTCAACTCAGGCGACCAAACTCTCAACAACAAGGAAACTGGTCAACTAGGCGACTACTTTCTTTGCACGCTTTGGACACAGAACAATCCTAAGCAAGGGCACGAATTGATGAACAGTCCACATCAATCTGGGTCCACATCAAATGGGGTCCCGACACAAAAAAACATCGCAAGTGAT
Organism: Drosophila tropicalis; assembly: GCF_018151085.1. Lineage (NCBI taxonomy): Eukaryota > Metazoa > Arthropoda > Insecta > Diptera > Drosophilidae > Drosophila > Drosophila tropicalis. The sequence continues at coordinate 467,959 of NW_027173484.1, forward strand.
TAACTTGGCAATCATTGCGTAGCCAACTTGGCGACTAAAAACAATTTATTGGAAAACTAGGAGCTGGTCTTCCGCAACAGGGTAGCAGGGCATACCCATTGAATAAAAATTGATCAACTAGGCGATCACTTTGTCCAAAACCATTTAACAACGATTTGTGTCAACAAGGCGACCAAATCATAAAATTATTTTTATATAAAATAAAATTTTTTCAACTCTGTTGCACTCCCTTAAAAAATTTTGACGTCAGCAATCTATGACCTAGTGCTTTCGGTCAGTAACCCAGGTAGTACGCACGAGTTTGGTATCAGTAAGCAGTTTTTGAATATAACAAATAAAAGAAACTGAAATAAAATTGTTTTCACTGTCGTAGCGTTTATCAGTGTAAAAGAATAGGTATATTGGAAATAAAAATCAACTATTGTTAAACACTAAAGAAAAGGCGACTTCTATTTTCTTTCTTATTCTTATTCGTGCTAGACTTGACCAATTTTAGGAACGAGTCGGAGCGTTCCCTGTCTTTGACAAAATAAACAAACTCCCATCGAATCAAGTAATAGTACATATAAGCAAGTACATAAGAACATAAAAGAACATGGAGGAGTTTTATAAGCAGCAGACAGAAAGAGGAGAGGCAATTCAGGCCTTCATTCGGAATAGCAAAAGGGATTCTATCGCCAGGAAAACGAAGCCATCTTATTTCGAGGCTTCGCTCCTGGAGTACATGTTGGAGAACTTCGAGAAAAGTCATCAGGAGCTAATGGACAAATTAAATAACGTGCCAACAGAAGATCACTACTTTGTAACGGACTATTTAAACAAAATGAAGGCGGTTGTAACTAATACAATGGAAAATTGGAAGAACCATTTGGCAAAGACACTGTAATGACCGGAATTCACTTTGACTGATTTAATGAAGAACGAACACGTCAGTGTTGGTTGGTGGTAATATTCAGATTGATTTTTATTCCAATAATATTCTTTGGCTTAACCTATTGTTGCATATTCTTATGCTGCGACTTAGGCGACAGCTACAAAAGAGAAGGAGAGTGTCAGTACATACATACATATTATTTAGGGCGCTTGCGTCAAAGTGCTTGGTCAGCGTTCACACGCTGGCTTGACCCTAGCTCATGTTACGCCTGTGCATTGCTGCTCATATGAATATATGTATGTGCATATATAAATGTACATACATATATGAACATGTTTAGCTGTATATTTATGTGAGTATGTTTATGTGAATATATTAATGTATACATATTCAACATATTGTAACGATCCTTTTTCGTCCTTCGGGATATCTACGATATCTCTTGGGCTAGGTTCGGCACAACAAATTTATTTTGTGCCCCGGTGAAATTAAAACACACTCGATTTCAATTGCCGATGTTAATTGTACATTTATTCAAATCGTTAATGGAGTTGGTTGGATATGACGGGTTTTCGATGGCAGTGCTGGGCTCGGGTGGCGTTGGTGAGTTTCTTGGAGTCCCTCGTTGTCCTGTTCGTGTCTTTCTGTAGCCGTTGCTGGCTATTGCCTTGATCTGTATCGTTTGTGATACACCTCTGTACCCTTTCCGCTAGATTTGTTGAAGATTGCTTTGCTTCTCTCAACTTTACTTTGGCTTGGGTACGGTGCTTGGTATCCTTGTCTAAGGACTTGTTATAATAGAGTGAAGCTATGCAGGTTACTCGTAAGGCCTGTATAGTTCTCAACTTTGCTGTTGTTTCTTGTGTCTCCTTGATAAGTTTCTTAAGGTTACTCGTAAGGCCTTAATTACTTATGACTTGATCACGACTTGTCGACTTGATGATTTGATTGACAGCCGTTGCCTTTATATAGGCAGATCCCATGGCCTCAGGAACACATTGGTGTGGTACCGCTATACAGCTGGTACATTTCCATTGGCCCTCTGCTTTCACCCACGCATCCTTTTGTTGCTATGCGTGGTGAAAGTCCCGTAAATCCTTGGCGCATATAACTACTTTCGTTGTGGCTGAGCGCCCATTTACGCCTTGTCCTTGTCTTTCTTGTTTGTGCATCTTGACTTGCATCACTTTCTCGCATTGGCGTCGCCTTTCTATTGGCCGCCCTCCGTATCCCGTTGACTCTCTCTGCTTTCTCTGCCAACGCTGCCGTCGCCCGTCGCTCCCTTTGATCCACTCGTCATACCCAAATTCACCCACATTTACTCAATATTATCATCTACATACATATATGCTAATTGTATTAACTAAATTAATGTTTAAACATAATTAGCTTGATTACTTTAATATATAACATTGCTTAATTCCCCACGCAAAACACTTTCATACGCATCTCGTATCTATTAGATAGAGGGCTTCCCCATGGCTCATCCCTCCCCCTTCGGCTTGCATATTCCCCTCACAAATCCACAAACCATTTTCGCTTACAATTTCTTTGCTCTCCCCCCCTACTCCCCGTTTCATAAGCATAGCCCTCACTTGGTTTCATTTCGGTACCAAGCATTCCCCGCACCCTTCTTTCGGGCTTGCTTGGCCCTCACTTTCGTTTTCACTCGCTCACGAACTTCTTTTGGCGCTTGCAATTTACCGCTTTCGCTCTCATGAGCGTGACGTATGCATAGCGCGGCCCATTGGCCACCGGTATTCTCTCTCGCCGTCTCACGCATAGTGTACGTGTGACCTATATGTATGCTAATGCATGCATTTATTTGCCTCTCCATGCTCTTAATTTGTCAAATGAGGCCAATGCCCCCTTTTCAAATGCAATTGTGTCTTCAAGCCCGGCTTCATTTACTCTTATACAGCCACTCATATTTGTTATGCTTCCCACGCATCTTCCCGCTTGTACGAAATCGCCAAACGGTTGCATGGGGTTCGATTCGGTTCGATCGAGCCATGTTGGACTTGGCTGCCCGTCGCCTGTGCATGTATAATTGTTTTTCATTATGCCTCCCACGCATCTTCCCGCTTGTACGAAATCGCCAGCGGTTGCGTGGGGTTCGATCGGCCATGTTCGGCCGGCCTCGCTACGTTTGCTCATTCACAGCCGATTTCACTCTTATATGACCAATTCTGTGCTTGGTCTTATACTGTGTGTTTGGTTTGTGTCTTGGCTGTGTTTGTATTTTTGTAGATTGTTTGTTGTAGCTTGTTTGTTGTGGGGGACATTATTCTTGTCTATATAATGTTCCTCACACTCCCCCCTTCTTCGGGAGGAATTTGCCCCCCCCTGTCCCTTGTACCTTGTGCTTGTTTTCTGTATGTATATTTTCCATTCTCGTATTTGTGCATTTAATATGTTTGCCTTTGTAGCTTCGGCATGTGTTTTTACTTGTTTTGTGTGTTTTTTTTTTTTTTATTTTTGTGTTCTTCTCTGTGTTTTGGCTTGTATTTTGCTTGTTTTGTGCCTTTTTTTTTTTTTTTGGGACTCAGCTCGCATCTTTTATTGGCCAATTGGCATCTTCTAATGTTGGCGATTACCGAGTATCTTTTCTTAACTGTTGTCGGATTAGGGCATCTTTTCATTGTTTTTTGTTTTTTATTTTGGCCCGTTCCGCATCTTTTTTTTTTCTCTACTTACATCTAATTATCCTACTTATTATACCCTCCTTTCCCTATCTACTGTTGCTGTTGCTGTTGTTGCTACTGCTGTTGTTGTTGCTGTTGTTATTGCTGTTGCTGTTGTTGCTGCTGCTGTTGTTGTTGCTGCTGCTGTTGTTGTTGCTGTTGTTATTGCTGTTGCTGTTGTTGCTGCTGCTGTTGTTGTTGCTCCCACGCCAGCAGATCCCTCTCCGCCTCTTGCTGCTGCAGGACCTGCTGGCGCCACCAACTCATCCATTGGTGGCATTCCCTCATGGCACGTTCGGACTCTTCATCTCTCATCGGCTCGCGTGGAGGTGGGCTGGCTACTCCATCAGCCGCACCTTCATCAGCCACGGCCATCTCAGCCGTTTCACTGGCCTCTGACCTTGAGTCCACCATGTGAAACGGCGTTGGTGGCCGCGCTGGCTCCCACAATCTTGCCGGCGGCTCGTATGCCTCGTTTTGGTCCCACGGTGCGTACTCAGCTGGGCTGCTTCGGCCGCTACCGGATTCGTCCGCCAACTCGTTTTCCGCCATGGCTATCACCTCGCCCAGCTCTCTCCACATTTCGATGTCTCCTTCCTCCTCCTGGTGGCCCGGGTCCATCGCTGACTCTGCCTCGCTCTCTCCTGACCCGTAGCCACTGTCATCTACGTCCTCATCGTTCTTCTCGTCCGATGAGGCGGCGATTACCGGATCCATCATATCCGGCTCATCGTCGTCGGACTCCTCATCGGACCAGTGCCAGTCACCGCGCTCCATATTGGCCCGCGGTGCCGCACCTCGTCGAGCTACGCCTTCATCCTGGCCAAAATTTGCATTGAATGCGTTCATAATTTCTTTTTTGGTTTTTTTTTTTTTTGTTTACTTTACTCGCCGAGTGATAAACTTTGAGTGTTTCCTGATCCTGACACTTGCACGCATGAAACCTCGCCTTTCGGTCATTTCTTTGCTATTTACCGATATTTAGGATTTCTCCTCCTTGCCCTTGTTCTCTTGGCATATTTTAAACGCCGAGATGCTCCACCATTATATGCATGGTATCATGCGCATGTGTATGTGTATTGCGGTGACTCACCACTACATACGTTATATCGTGCGTATGTGTGGGTGCGTAACATCATGCGCCTGTGTGGGTGCGTTTTCCCCTCTCTTTTCGCGGTGTGTGCGCATATGTATTGGTGCTGTCCCCAATCGTTCTATCTCTGGTTTTTTTTTTTTTTTTTATTACGCTTGCATATTGTTTGCATTGTTACGATATTTGCACATCTTCATTTTGCTCTGCGATGCGGTTTGCAACTTTGCTATAATTGTTTCTGATGCGATGCGTATTTAGATTTTCAGCTCTAAGTCATGTTTTGAGTTCTCTGTCCAGCCGGCCGGTCTGTGCAGATTTTCTCGCCGCCATGTCATTCGAGTCGTCCATCCTCATTGCTCATCACTTTTCGTGCCATCCGCTTCTTCGCATATTTGTTGCTTCAGTTGGCTGATGTGTGCTTGTCTGGTTTTTTTCGTTTCTTTGTGCCGTATTTTGCATATGACCGGAGATGCAAAGCCTATTACTTCATATGGGCCTCCAAACTTTGGTGCCAGCTTTGCTGCGAATCCTTCTGCAGCATTTGAAAGGTGGTGTTCTTTTGCCCATACCGTTGCTCCGATCACTGGTCTCCATTCTCTTCGTCTCAGATTGTAATGGCGGGCCTGATCCTGTGCAGCCGTTTCCAGATTTCGCCGTATTAGTTCGAACAGCTCTTGCATTTGTTTTACCTTCGCGTCTGGTGGTATCGTTTGCTTCCCTGTGCCTATGGTGACATTATCGTATAGTGCACCCGGCATTCTTGGTTCTCGCCCCTGTATTATATACGCTGGCGTGAATCCTGTTGCCTCTGATTGGCTTGTGTTCACTGCTAGAGTTATTTTTGGCCAACTTTCATCCCAGTTGCGTTGATTTTCCCCCGTAAACTGAGCAATCATTGTTTTTACTGTTCTATTTGCTCTTTCGGTTGGATTTTCTTGTGGCGTGTACGGTGCTGTCAGTTGGTGTTGGCATCCCCATTCTTCTAACATTTTTTTGAATATCCTGCTAGTGAATTGAACTCCATTGTCCGTTATCACCATTTTTGGAGCTCCGAATCGAGATAGTATCCTCTCTCGAAAGGCCTTAACTAGACTTTCTGCAGTTGCCTTCCGCATCGGTATCAGTTCTGTCCATTTCGAAAACCTGTCAATGATTACTAGTAGCATCGAATTTCCGTGTTTCGATCTTGGCAACGGTCCTACAAAGTCAGCGCATACTGTAGCCCATGGTTCTTCCGGAATTTGTGTTAGCATCTTTCCCGCTGCCTGCTGTTGGCTGGGTTTATATTGTTGGCATATCGTACACTTTCCTACAAATGTCCTGATATCTCGTTGCATTCCTGGCCAGTAATATCTTGCTGCAGCCCTGGCAGTAGTTCGCCTGCTCCCTGTATGCCCTGCTGTTGTTGCCGTGTGGTTTTCGGCCATTACTTGATTACGTAGTGTTTTTGGCACACATAGTTTCCAAGCTACCACTTCTTCTTGGCCTGCTCTGTGCGGAATGTTCCTGTATACCTGACTATTTTCTATAATGTAATCCGGATATTTCTGTGGTTGTTGTTTTATTTTTCCCATTATGTCTTGAATCCACCCACACTCGTTGTTTGCTTGTCTTAATCTGGCACCATTATCTACTATTCTTTTGCACCCTTCCATTGGTTGCCTTGACAAAGCGTCTGCGACAATGTTTAATTTGCCCTTTCTGTATGCTATTTCGAAATCGTATTGTTGCAGTTCTAGTGCCCATCGGGCTATACGGCCCGTAGGGCTTTCTATGCTATTCAACCATTTCAACGCCATGTAATCTGTTACCACTTTAAATCGGTATCCTTCAAGGTATGGTTTTAGTTTGCGTATTGCCCATACTATCGCTAGGCATTCCTTTTCTGTTGCCGAATAGTTCTTTTCCGCTGGGTTTAATTCTCTTGACAGGTATGATAGCACTCTCTCTCCATCCTCGGTGTTTTGTACCAATATGGCTCCTAATCCCCTGTTACTTGCATCCGTCTGGAGCACAAACGTTTTTGTGAAGTCTGGACATGCCAATACTGGGCCACTCGTCAGCCTTTCCTTTACAGCATCGAATGCTGCCTGATGCTCCTCGCTCCAGTGCCACTTTGTTCTCTTCTTTAGTAGTTCGTTCAATGGGTGTGTAAGTGCTGCAAAACCTGGTACGAACCGTCTGTACCAGGATGCCACTCCTAAGTACTGGCGTAATTCCTTTGTGCAAGTTGGTGGTTCTAATTGGGCTATTGCGGCCACCTTTTCGGGGTCCGTTGCAATACCGTTTTCTGTCACCAAGTGGCCTAGAAATTTTAGCTCCTTTCTAAAGAATTGGCACTTCTCGGCATTAATTCTCAAGTTTGCTTCCTTCAATCTCCTGAACACTTCTTGTAGATGATTCATGTGTTCTTCGATTGTTTTGCTCACTATCACAATGTCATCTTGGTATGCGAATGCGTTTGGTATCATTTCTGGGCCAATGACTTGGTCCAGTGCGCGTTGGAAAGTTGCTGATGCTGAGTGTAAACCGAATGGCATTACTTTCCATTGGAATAACCCCTTCCCTGGGACTGTGAATGCCGTCATTGGTCTGCTTTTTTCTTCTAACGGAATCTGCCAGTATCCGTCCTTCAGGTCTAGGCTGCTTATAAATTTCGCTTCACGTAGTTGGTTTAAGATGTAGTCGATGCGTGGCATTGGGTATGCATCTTTTATAGATTTTGCGTTAATCTGTCTAAAATCTACGCATAATCTCCATTTGCCCGTCTGTTTCTTTCTCACCATCACTATGGGTGAGCTATAAGGGCTTTGTGATGGTTCGATGCATCCCATTGTCAACAGTTCATCGACCTTTGTGTTGATTTCTCCCTGTATTTTTGGATTCTTTGGGTAGTATCTTTGCTTTATTGGGATATCATCCTTCATCGTTATGCGATGTATCCCCACTTTTGACAGTCCCTTCACTTTCCCTAATTCCTTCAACTCCTGATTTAGGAAACTTTGTATTTCTTGTTGGTCACTGTTCTGAGTGACCATGATGGCTATTCTTTCTACCAGCCTGCCCTGTATTCGCTTGACTGTCGGTATTAGCACTTTGTGGCCTCCACACGATATCTCTGTGTTCATAATCCGGAGGAAATTCCAACCTAGTATCAACGCATCCATTCCTTCTGGCATGACCAGGAATGGCATGTGGATTTCCTTGTCCCCAAATCTCACGTATCCTGTCCATTGCTCTTCAATGTCTCGTACCTTTCCGTCTGCCATGTATACCTGTTTGTGTGTGTTCTCCCATTTTCCCTTATTCCTCACTGTTTCCAACATCTGCTTGCTGATGAAACTACTCGTGGCTCCGGAGTCAATTGTCGCTTTCATCTGGACTCCTGCTACTTCGATGATTGCCGACAATTGATCCTCTTCCTCTACTAGTTGGCCTATTAGTGGTGAGGAGCTTGTTGGCTGGGTCCCTGCTCGCCCCTGATAGGCTGGAACCGCCTTTCGTTTCCCGAATTCCAACAACATTCTTTTGTTCTTTTCCCAATCCTTCCACACTGCCAACAGAAAATGAGTCTCTGATTGTTGCACTTCCTTGCCCAGTGTCCGGCTCCTCCGCATCTGCGGCATGCCTGGTTTGGGTTCAAGACTTTTCCATCTTGGATGTTTTTATTTTCTTGGCTTGGTCTTGAATTGTTGTCCATGCTGTTGTCTTGGCATCTTCGGCACTGTGTGACTGCTGGCCCGTAATTATTTTCTCCTCTGTGGCTTGATTGGTTGTTGTGTGTTCTTTGAGCATTATTTGGGCGATGGAAATCTGCTCGTTCTTGTTCAAGCATCTCATGTTCGTCTGCCAACTGCATCAGCTCATCTAGGTTTCTGACTCTGTGCGGCCGAACGAATATCTTCAAATCTGGAGTGCAATTTTCTAATATAACCTCCAATTGTTCGTACTCTGGTATTTTGAGGGGTCTCATCATTGTTTGCATGTCGATCATATAATCCTTAAAATACTCGTTTCTGTTTTGTTTGCGATTTTTCACTTGATCCGCCAATTTGTTGAAGAATCCTCTTGGCAGGAAGTATTTCTTGAAGCCCTCAACGAACTCCTTCCACGATCGCCACTGCTTGTTGTTTGCGACGTACCACTTGAGTGCTTTGTCTTTCAGTAGTTCTGGCATTGCTCTTGGGATCATGTCCAGCTCGATGCCATACATGTCTGCTGACCACTCGATCTGTTCTATGAACTCTAGTGGTCTGGAATTGCCGTCGAACCTGTTTTGCCCCTTTGGCGTATTCAGTGGTCCTGTTTGTTGCCTGTGGTACCGTTTTCTTGGGGTCTATAGTTTGTCTCCTTATGTCCCTCTTTGTTTCTGTGCTATCTAGGGCTCCTTCGCTTCCCCATCTTGGTGGTAAATATGGTGGGATTGCTAGTGTGGCGATGTTTATTTTCTGGAATTCCTCAGCCTCACTTTCGCATGTTTTTGATGTGCTTGCTATTGTTTTCATTTTTATATTTTTCGAGTACTTTGTTTCCAATCTATTTATTTCCTCCTTCCAGTCTGGGTCCGTTTCATTCCTTTCTACCCATTCGCCTAGCTGTTTCCTCATTTCCTCCACTGTACCGGTCATCTCGATCCCGATCCTTTGGCCTGTCTGTAACAGATCCTCCTTCTTCATGTGATAAATCCATCCTTTCCCCATTTTGAATGTTTTCTTTACAATTTTACACTTTTGTTTTGTTAAAATTTCACCAGTATAGCACGTTGGGCGCCAGTTGTAACGATCCTTTTTCGTCCTTCGGGATATCTACGATATCTCTTGGGCTAGGTTCGGCACAACAAATTTATTTTGTGCCCCGGTGAAATTAAAACACACTCGATTTCAATTGCCGATGTTAATTGTACATTTATTCAAATCGTTAATGGAGTTGGTTGGATATGACGGTTTTTCGATGGCAGTGCTGGGCTCGGGTGGCGTTGGTGAGTTACTTGGAGTCCCTCGTTGTCCTGTTCGTGTCTTTCTGTAGCCGTTGCTGGCTATTGCCTTGATCTGTATCGTTTGTGATACACCTCTGTACCCTTTCCGCTAGATTTGTTGAAGATTGCTTTGCTTCTCTCAACTTTACTTTGGCTTGGGTACGGTGCTTGGTATCCTTGTCTAAGGACTTGTTATAATAGAGTGAAGCTATGCAGGTTACTCGTAAGGCCTGTATAGTTCTCAACTTTGCTGTTGTTTCTTGTGTCTCCTTGATAAGTTTCTTAAGGTTACTCGTAAGGCCTTAATTACTTATGACTTGATCACGACTTGTCGACTTGATGATTTGATTGACAGCCGTTGCCTTTATATAGGCAGATCCCATGGCCTCAGGAACACATTGGTGTGGTACCGCTATACAGCTGGTACATTTCCATTGGCCCTCTGCTTTCACCCACGCATCCATTTGTTGCTATGCGTGGTGAAAGTCCCGTAAATCCTTGGCGCATATAACTACTTTCGTTGTGGCTGAGCGCCCATTTACGCCTTGTCCTTGTCTTTCTTGTTTGTGCATCTTGACTTGCATCACTTTCTCGCATTGGCGTCGCCTTTCTATTGGCCGCCCTCCGTATCCCGTTGACTCTCTCTGCTTTCTCTGCCAACGCTGCCGTCGCCCGTCGCTCCCTTTGATCCACTCGTCATACCCAAATTCACCCACATTTACTCAATATTATCATCTACATACATATATGCTAATTGTATTAACTAAATTAATGTTTAAACATAATTAGCTTGATTACTTTAATATATAACATTGTTTAATTCCCCACGCAAAACACTTTCATATGCATCTCGTATCTATTAGATAGAGGGCTTCCCCATGGCTCATCCCTCCCCCTTCGGCTTGCATATTCCCCTCACAAATCCACAAACCATTTTCGCTTACAATTTCTTTGCTCTCCCCCCTACTCCCCGTTTCATAAGCATAACCCTCACTTGGTTTCATTTCGGTACCAAGCATTCCCCGCACCCGTCTTTCGGGCTTGCTTGGCCCTCACTTTCGTTTTCACTCGCTCACGAACTTCTTTTGGCGCTTGCAATTTACCGCTTTCGCTCTCATGAGCGTGACGTATGCATAGCGCGGCCCATTGGCCACCGGTATTCTCTCTCGCCGTCTCACGCATAGTGTACGTGTGACCTATATGTATGCTAATGCATGCATTTATTTGCCTCTCCATGCTCTTAATTTGTCAAATGAGGCCAATGCCCCCTTTTCACATGCAATTGTGTCTTCAAGCCCGGCTTCATTTACTCTTATACAGCCACTCATATTTGTTATGCTTCCCACGCATCTTCCCGCTTGTACGAAATCGCCAAACGGTTGCATGGGGTTCGATTCGGTTCGATCGAGCCATGTTGGACTTGGCTGCCCGTCGCCTGTGCATGTATAATTGTTTTTCATTATGCCTCCCACGCATCTTCCCGCTTGTACGAAATCGCCAGCGGTTGCGTGGGGTTCGATCGGCCATGTTCGGCCGGCCTCGCTACGTTTGCTCATTCACAGCCGATTTCACTCTTATATGACCAATTCTGTGCTTGGTCTTATACTGTGTGTTTGGTTTGTGTCTTGGCTGTGTTTGTATTTTTGTAGATTGTTTGTTGTAGCTTGTTTGTTGTGGGGGACATTATTCTTGTCTATATAATGTTCCTCACAATATTCAAATGCACACTTATGTTTTATTGCATGTTTATTTGAATGTTTATACTTGCAACAAAGTTAGAAGTTGAACTCTTTGTGTTGAATGATTTTTGGTATGGATATACTACACATCCCCTTTTTAGAAAATAACGTAATATTATGGAGTTATTTATTAATTACTACTAAGGATAATTAATGATTGATTAATAGTAATGTATGTATGTTTGTTAGAAAAAATGTTTTATTTGTGTCTGGCCAGACAAATTTTCTTTCTCAAAAAAAAATTTTTTTTTTTTTTTTTTTTATATTCGTAATAGAATGATAGTGTTAGTAGTTGAATCCATAAAAAAATTTTATATATTTCTTTTGGTTTTTTTTTTTTTATAAATTATTTGTGCAAATTTCTAACCTATCTTTATGTACTGTTTGTATCTTTTTTTTATTGTTCCTAATTTTTATGTTGTTGTTTTTAGATATTTCTACTACTTCGAAGGGTCCTATATAGGCTGAGTCAAGCTTATGACCAGCTTCATTTTTTAAGAAAACCTTATCTCCTATTTCTATTTTAAAATCTGCTGACTTATTGTCATAAAAATGTTTCTGGTTTTCCTTACGTTCCTCTAACATTATTCTAGCTCTACTGTATGCTAGTTCTAATCGAAACTTCACTTCTTTAGCATAATCATCTACGTTATATAATGGTTCTATTCTATTTATGCTATTAACATGCGTTGCTAAATTATTTTGTTTACCAAATACAAGTTCATATGGACAGTATTTGTGTGTTACTGACGGGGTTGTGTTAAAACAGTACTCAAAATATTGTAACCATATGTCCCAATCAGTTTTATCTACTGATATATATGATCGAATGTACTCATTGAATGTCCTATGACTTCTTTCAACGGTACCCAAGGTCCGGTGGTGGTGTGCAGTAGACGTAATGTTGTCTATTTTTAAATATTTGCACAAGTCATTTATTATTGAATTTTTGTATTCTGTTTCCAAGTCCGTAATGAACGTCTTCATTGGAACGTACTTCAGAATGAAGGATTCAAAAATAGCTTTCGAGGTTGTTGTAGCGCTTTTAGTGGGAACTGGCATTGCTACTAAGTATTTCGTCAAGTCACATATTAGAGTGACTGCATATTCATTGCCGTTTTCAGATTTTGGTAGTGGACCAATGGTGTATACTATTACCCTATCAAAAGCACGTATGGGGGGTTTCTGTAATAACTAAGTGTGTTTTTATGTGCCTTGCCGTTTTTGACTTTAGGCATTTGTCCAATAATAATATCTTTTTACTTTGGCCAAAGTTTTTGTAATGCCTGTATGGCCACCCTGTATTGGATCATTATGTAGACAATATTGCTTCTTTATTTTTATCTTTTTCTATAATGGTCACCGGTTGGAGTAGCGCTTCTCTTAATGTTTTCAATATTTTATTGCCCATTTCTTTAAAAGATTCTATTGAAAATGTATCAAAGATCGTTTCACTCGGTGCCAATTTGAGTTGTTTGATGTCGAGTATACCGGCTTGTTTTTTAAGCCTTTGAAAAAGCTGACCTAAGTCTAGATTTTCATTGGTGTACACATCTCCAATCTCAATTCTTGCTATAACTTTCTTTCCATGTTTGAGGAAACATAAATCGTGTGTTATGCGCAAGGTCACTACTTTTCGTACTTCATCATTGCAGAGTACTTCATGTATTTTGGGCTTAGAAGCATCATTAGGAACGTGCCTAATTGTATTTTGATTTTTATCCTTGGCCAGAGATTATTTTGTCTACTTTGCTGCCTGGTAGTGACTTTCAGGACATTTGCTTTTGTGTTTTTTAGATCCTGTATTGTAATGCGGGATAATGCATCCGCAACAAAAGTATCTTTTCCCTTTAGATTTTCTACTGTAAACTCATATTCCTCTAGATCAAGTCTCATTCTTGTTAATTTTGAGCTCGGATTTATGATATGGTCTGTGGTCTATGATCTGTTTTGACCCTGAAGTGTTTGCCATATATATGGGCGAAAGTGTGTAATAGCCCAGTGTATCGCAGCTAGTTCTTTCTCAGTAGTACTTTTATTACCTTCACCTTTAGTGAACGAACGGGACGGATATGCTACTGGCAACTGCTTATCGCTATAAGTTTGAGTTAGTGCTGCTCCACATGCATATTAGCTAGCATCTGTTATTATGCAAAATTCGTTGCTACAATCTGGATATTGCAGCAGTGTAGGTTCTATTAAGGCTTTTTTCAGATATTCAAATCCTTTTTGGCATTCTTCAGACCAGATTGATTTTTATTCCAATAATATTCTTTGGCTTAACCTATTGTTGCATATTCTTATGCTGCGACTTAGGCGACAGCTACAAAAGAGAAGGAGAGTGTCAGTACATACATACATATTATTTAGGGCGCTTGCGTCAAAGTGCTTGGTCAGCGTTCACACGCTGGCTTGACCCTAGCTCATGTTACGCCTGTGCATTGCTGCTCATATGAATATATGTATGTGCATATATAAATGTACATACATATATGAACATGTTTAGCTGTATATTTATGTGAGTATGTTTATGTGAATATATTAATGTATACATATTCAACATATTCAAATGCACACTTATGTTTTATTGCATGTTTATTTGAATGTTTATACTTGCAACAAAGTTAGAAGTTGAACTCTTTGTGTTGAATGATTTTTGGTATGGATATACTACACATCCCCTTTTTAGAAAATAACGTAATATTATGGAGTTATTTATTAATTACTACTAAGGATAATTAATGATTGATTAATAGTAATGTATGTATGTTTGTTAGAAAAAATGTTTTATTTGTGTCTGGCCAGACAAATTTTCTTTCTCAAAAAAAATTTTTTTTTTTTTTTTTTTTTATATTCGTAATAGAATGATAGTGTTAGTAGTTGAATCCATAAAAAAATTTTATATATTTCTTTTGGTTTTTTTTTTTTTATAAATTATTTGTGCAAATTTCTAACCTATCTTTATGTACTGTTTGTATCTTTTTTTTATTGTTCCTAATTTTTATGTTGTTGTTTTTAGATATTTCTACTACTTCGAAGGGTCCTATATAGGCTGAGTCAAGCTTATGACCAGCTTCATTTTTTAAGAAAACCTTATCTCCTATTTCTATTTTAAAATCTGCTGACTTATTGTCATAAAAATGTTTCTGGTTTTCCTTACGTTCCTCTAACATTATTCTAGCTCTACTGTATGCTAGTTCTAATCGAAACTTCACTTCTTTAGCATAATCATCTACGTTATATAATGGTTCTATTCTATTTATGCTATTAACATGCGTTGCTAAATTATTTTGTTTACCAAATACAAGTTCATATGGACAGTATTTGTGTGTTACTGACGGGGTTGTGTTAAAACAGTACTCAAAATATTGTAACCATATGTCCCAATCAGTTTTATCTACTGATATATATGATCGAATGTACTCATTGAATGTCCTATGACTTCTTTCAACGGTACCCAAGGTCCGGTGGTGGTGTGCAGTAGACGTAATGTTGTCTATTTTTAAATATTTGCACAAGTCATTTATTATTGAATTTTTGTATTCTGTTTCCAAGTCCGTAATGAACGTCTTCATTGGAACGTACTTCAGAATGAAGGATTCAAAAATAGCTTTCGAGGTTGTTGTAGCGCTTTTAGTGGGACTGCATATTCATTGCCGTTTTCAGATTTTGGTAGTGGACCAATGGTGTATACTATTACCCTATCAAAAGCACGTATGGGGGGTTTCTGTAATAACTAAGTGTGTTTTTATGTGCCTTGCCGTTTTTGACTTTAGGCATTTGTCCAATAATAATATCTTTTTACTTTGGCCAAAGTTTTTGTAATGCCTGTATGGCCACCCTGTATTGGATCATTATGTAGACAATATTGCTTCTTTATTTTTATCTTTTTCTATAATGGTCACCGGTTGGAGTAGCGCTTCTCTTAATGTTTTCAATATTTTATTGCCCATTTCTTTAAAAGATTCTATTGAAAATGTATCAAAGATCGTTTCACTCGGTGCCAATTTGAGTTGTTTGATGTCGAGTATACCGGCTTGTTTTTTAAGCCTTTGAAAAAGCTGACCTAAGTCTAGATTTTCATTGGTGTACACATCTCCAATCTCAATTCTTGCTATAACTTTCTTTCCATGTTTGAGGAAACATAAATCGTGTGTTATGCGCAAGGTCACTACTTTTCGTACTTCATCATTGCAGAGTACTTCATGTATTTTGGGCTTAGAAGCATCATTAGGAACGTGCCTAATTGTATTTTGATTTTTATCCTTGGCCAGAGATTATTTTGTCTACTTTGCTGCCTGGTAGTGACTTTCAGGACATTTGCTTTTGTGTTTTTTAGATCCTGTATTGTAATGCGGGATAATGCATCCGCAACAAAAGTATCTTTTCCCTTTAGATTTTCTACTGTAAACTCATATTCCTCTAGATCAAGTCTCATTCTTGTTAATTTTGAGCTCGGATTTATTATATGGTCTGTGGTCTATGATCTGTTTTGACCCTGAAGTGTTTGCCATATATATGGGCGAAAGTGTGTAATAGCCCAGTGTATCGCAGCTAGTTCTTTCTCAGTAGTACTTTTATTACTTTCACCTTTAGTGAACGAACGGGACGGATATGCTGCTTATCGCTATAAGTTTGAGTTAGTGCTGCTCCACATGTATATTAGCTAGCATCTGTTATTATGCAAAATTCGTTGCTACAATCTGGATATTGCAGCAGTGTAGGTTCTATTAAGGCTTTTTTTCAGATATTCAAATCCTTTTTGGCATTCTTCAGACCAAACAAATTCTACGTTTTCCTTACATAGTTGTGTTATCGGACGTGCATGTTCTGCGAAGTTTTTAATAAAACGTCTGTAATAGTTGCAAAAGGCTACGAATCTTCTAGCACTATCAGCATCTGTTGGTACTGGGTATTTTTCAATGACGTCATATTTGGTGTCATCTGGCAATATTCCTTTGTCGGTACATTTGTGACCCAAGAATGTCACTTCGTGCATGAAGTATGAACATTTTTGTGGGTGCAGTTTTAGGTTGTGTTTTCTGCATATGTCAAAAATATCCTTTAGGTTTTTGAGCATGTGTTTCTCAGAACAGACGATGACTATTAAGTTGCCATCGTTTCTTTTCTGATCCTGGTAAACCCTTTTTCGGCACCAGTAGTAACGGACTTTTTTACTCGGACGCTGATGGTTCAGCTATTTTATCTATAATGAGTTTATCGACTTGTCTCGGTTTTCCTTCTTTATGCGTGTGTGGGATTCTGTAATTTTTTGTGTATACTGGCTAGTTGTCATTCAATCTTAGTTCTTGTTTGTAAAGATTATTCGTTATAATTGGTTCGTTTTATAAACCAAATATATTTGTACACTTGGTGCAGAGCTCTACTAGTACGTTTTTGAACATAGGTGGGAAGTTTGGCTTCCGTTTTTGCTTTACTGATTGACTTCCTTTGGTCATCAGTTTTCTGTACTATTTCACAATTCTTCATTGGTTCATACTTTACGTTTTTAGAGCGAAGCTCTCTTAGGCGCGTCGCAGTAGGAAATTATTTTTTAAAAATCGTCAGACGTCAGATCTGCAGCGGGTCAGATTTTCGTTTCTCTTTACTGTTCGTGAGAGACAAGGACCGACGACATTGAAACACCCGTGATTGGTCCGCCTATGTCTCTCAGGGCCCGGCTAAAAAAGTTTAGTTGTATGTGTGCATTTGCTTGTGTGCGTATGTTGCTTTACACTGCGCAAAATGAAACTTCATCAAATTCTGCCTCAAATCAAGAAAGCGAGTGCAGCAAATAATCTTATTGAAGAAAAAGATAGAGAAAACAAAGCAGCGATCAATTTTTTTCATGTGTCTTCTCTCAACAAAGCGACATAGATCTGCTTCCTCCTCACTCCCCCACCCTCTTGCTCATGATTTTTTTGTGTGAGGTCTTCGGCAGCCGTTCGGCTTAAACGCATAAGAGGTGCCGAACGAGTTCGTCCCCCGGGGGATATGAATGCCGGGCTCTGATCTAACATACATAGTCATTCAGTGAAGTAAACAATCAAGCGTGCAGTGTGAAAATTAAACCGTATGGCTTAAAATAAACGATCTTTCGAGGAAGATGATTCCAAACCAAGAAAAAAGTCAACGACAACGTAAATATATTGAAATTTGTCCGACCGCACAACCGCTTACCATAAAAATAAAATTAACATAAAATTAAACATAACTTTAGCTTATTTACATATATAATTTACTTGCACTTTTCTCAGCTGATGTCAATCGATTGTTCAATATCTTTATCGATTATCGATAAATTATACAAAACTTGAGTCGAATACGAAAGATCCCGTTTTTAAGTTATTCGATAACTTTTGTATTATGTATTTCCCGAATTAGAACTTTTCCTATTTGTTTTTTCATAGGTTCCACTTCTCGTAAATTCAAATTTTCGAAAATAAAAATTTCTGATTTTAAAAATTTCTGTGTTTTCTTTCTAATTTGAAAGTGAATAAGGACTGATTTCATCGTATTCAATTGCAAAGTTTAAAATTTTTGTGAATTTCCAGAATGAAATAACGGGAATTCAAATTTTCAGAATTTCCAAATTATGATGTTGACAAATTTGGATTTTTAAAAATATAAGAGCTAATAATGACAGACTTGATAAATTTCAATTGCAAAATCCGACTAAAATTGGAATTTAAAAACTGGACTGGGCGCAAAATTTGATCTTTCAGAATTTTAAAATTAGAATTTTTCAAAATTTTGTTTTTTCAAAATCTGTAAGTTGACAATCACTAATCGCTAATCGCTAATTCAATTGTATTGATTCTCATATAAAATTTGCAATTTTTAAAATTACCAAAAAAAAAAATTGGGAAAAAATTCAAATCTTCCAAATTTTAATTGATTTACGTGTGAAATTTGACAAGGACCACTTTTATTGGAAGTGCAAGGTTTTGAATTTTTTTACATTGTGAACGAAATTTTCAGAATTTAAAAATTATGATTTTGTAAAATTTTGTTTTAAATTTAACAATGAGCAGTAATCCTGCAGAATCTACAACAAGATATAACACAACCATAAATGCTGTTTTTTCATGTTTTTTAACCCACATCCAATCACAAACATACATTTCATATTTCAGTTCCCATAAACCAATCATTTCCGTGATAGAGTATGGGAACAATTAGGTTCAACCAAAATATTCGGGAAAATATCTTTGTAAAAAACTGTCACTGTTAGAAAAAAATTGAATACTCCAACGAGTCAAAATTTAAACGAAGATATGTAAATATTATTGCTTTCATGTTTTGGTCATATGCAAATTAAATAAAAATATGTTTATCAAAAAAGCCACTGTAAATAAAACTTTGTAATACTGCGATGAGCTGAAATATATTATATTTTATCAGAAAAATACTATTGCTTTCATTTGTTGTTCATGTTCATTGTATATGATTGTAGTTCATCGTTTACTCGACGAAATCCTAGAGAGCTTCGCTCTACCCGGGTGTCCTGTGACACCTCATTGTTTATTATTTTGGGATAAGACTGCTTTCCAGTTCCTTTAATGGATGAAGTGCTTTAGAAATTGCAGACAGCAAGCTTTTATACGATTATGGATTTGGAAAATGGATTCTTCCATGTGCCCATAGAGGAATCTAGCATATCATATACAGCGTTTATTACTAGAGAAGGATTATACGAGTTTAATAGAGCGCCATTTGGATTTCGTAATTCTCCTGCCACATTCATTCGTTTCGTTAACCACATATTTCAGGATCTGATTAACAAGAATATAATGCAATTATATATGGATGTCATTATAGTATATGCTAAGTCAGCAAACGAGTGTCTAAACAAAACCAAATTGGTATTAAAAACTGCAGCAAAGTATGATTTAAAAATAAAATGGGGAAAATGTAGTTTTTTGCAAAAACGCATAAGCTTTCTAGGTCACGAAATTAAAGATGGAAAGATTTGGCCCGGTAAAGATAAGACGATGGCGATCAGTCGTTTCGGAATTCCCACAAACGTCAAATCGATTCAGGCATTTCTTGGTTTAACCGGATTCTTTAGAAAGTTTATTCCTCAGTATGCGCAGATAGCAAGACCTCTTACCAAGTTGCTGAAAAAAGATGTCAAGTTTATTATGGGTCCAAGCGAGCTTCAGGCGTTGCAGCAATTGAAGACGGCGATAAAAAACGAACCAGTGTTACACCTCTATTCTCGCGAGGCACCAACCGAGTTGCACACGGATGCTTCAAAAGACGGATTTGGAGCAGTACTACTTCAGCTATTTGACAACAATTTACATCCGATTTATTTTTGGAGTAAGAAAGCATCTGAAGCAGATTCGAAGAGGCATAGCTACATTCTTGAAGTCAAGGCAGCATATATGGCGTTAAAAAAATTTCGACATTATTTGCTAGGGATCCCGGTGAAATTGGTGACAGACTGCATTGCATTTAAGCAAACTACGTCAAAGCTGGACATCCCAAGGGAGGTTGCGCAATGGATATTGTATTTACAAGATTTCAATTTGAACGTGGAGCACCGATCAGCAGCTAAGATGCAGCACGTGGACTGTTTAAGCCGTTACCCGCAGTCGTGCTTAGTAGTAAAAGAGGAAATAACAGCGCGTTTAAAGAAGGCACAGCAGACAGATGATCATATAATCGCGATTATAGAGTTACTAAAGCAGCAACCATATAAAAGCTTCAACGTGAAAGGTGGTTTGCTATTCAAAGAAGTTGAAGGTAATGAGTTATTGGTTGTACCAAAGCTAATGGAACGTGAGATAATACAACGATCGCACGAGGTTGGACATTTTTCGACGCGCAAGACAATGCACGCTATCGACCAACAGTACTGGATACCGCATTTGCAAAGTAAAGTATCTAGATTGGTTGCAAACTGCATAAAATGTATAGTTCATAATAAACAGCTGCGTAAAAAAGAAGGATATTTGCATTGTATAACCAAAGGAGACACACCGCTACATACTTTACATTTGGATCATCTAGGACCCATGGACAGCACCTCCAAGCAGTACAAATTCATTTTGGCAATGGTAGATGGTTTTTCGAAATTTGTATGGTTGTTTCCAACGAAGTCCACAGGTCAGGAAGAAGTAATTAAAAGACTCAACGAATGGACAGACATTTTTGGATTTCCCAAGAGGATCATAAGTGACAGAGGGGTGGCCTTCACATCAAACGCTTTTAAAGAATTCCTTCGATCAAACGATGTAGAGCATGTACTGTCAACCACAGGAGTAGCAAGGGGCAATGGCCAAATCGAACGAGTTAACCGTTGTATCCTGTCTATTATCGGAAAAATATCAGCAGATGAACCCACGAAATGGTATAAAGGGGTTTCTCAAGTACAGAAGGCTATTAATACAACGATGCATTCATCAACGAAAATGTCACCTTTTGAAGTCCTGTTTGGAACGAGAATGCGTAACCATATAGATGACCGTTTGCTGGATATATTACAGGAGGAACAAGTAGATCAGTTCAACGACGAGCGTCAAAAGCTAAGACAAGAGGCTAAGATTAATATAGAGAAGGCGCAGGCGACTTACAAGAGGAACTATGATAAGAACAGGAAAGGCGAAGCTATCTACCAAGTTGGCGATTTGGTAGCTATAAAGAGAACGCAGTTTGTAGCGGGCCGTAAATTGGCAAGTCAGTTTTTGGGACCCTATGAAGTGATCAAAGCTAAGCGCAACGGCCGGTACGATGTAAAGAAAGCGACCAATGATGAAGGGCCAAGGATGACAACTACGAGCGTGGACTATATGAGACTTTGGCGATATGTGGCTGAAAACGACGAGTTGCTGTCTTCTGAGTCAGAAGACGATTATCAGGAGGGCCGAGTGTAAAGACGAGATGGGCACACTGATCTGAGATTGCCCCTATTTTCGAGTCGTGTAGCAGCTGAGAGGCAGAGGCATCTAGGAGAGAGAGTCTAAGGGCAGTCGTCGTCGAGATCGGGCAAGAGATAAACGGGTTACGAGAGCGTTCGGCAGTTATGAAATTAATTATTATTCTCAAAGAAATATACATATGTACTACACATCAATTTAAACATTTCAGTTAATATTATTATGTATAATAAACTATTACAAATATAATGTTAACCTCACATCTATGTGCCGACGAACTAAGGGACGTGCCCTGAAACCTGGCACTCTTACGCGTCGGAGTTTCAATCAAAAATTTAGAACTTCTGAATTGAACCTCCTTCGCCAAAAGCTCCTCTTGGAGCCAGCTGACAGGGTTTTAAATGCTTCCCCAGTCCGTTTCATAAAACTTCGCATCTCGAGCTCCAAACCACGACACGAATCACAGCCCCATTTAAGGCCGCCACCCTGTGCAATACTATCCCGCACCTTGACTGTGTAACCAGCACATTTAAAGTGCATTACATTGTCACACAGCCAACAGTAAAGAAAGTCTTCACTGGTCTTGATGGGATTATTGCAATTATATTTGTAACAGACAGACATTATTAAATAATTGATTTATACAAAAACAAATTATAAATCAATATGTAAATAAAAAGAAAAATGTATATATATGTTAAGAGAGACGTATACAAACCAAGGCAAAAGCTAACTGCAATATGCAAATTAGAAAGAGAAAACAATAAGAGAGAATATTTTTACTTATCTGTATTAAAACACACAACAACAAAAACTTGTCACAAGCGCGAAGTTAACGACCGCGAGCGCGATCAAAAGAGAAAACAAATGAATAGAGAGCACCAACACCACACAAACAAAAACAAACTATGAACTGTAAATTGAGATTGTTTTATATGTATAAATGTATGTTGGTGTTTATTTGTGTACTTCGGGTTTTGGTAGAATGTTTATGTAATGTTTTACACTGATTTAGGTTGCCGTCTATACTAGCTGTGTGATTATTGGTTGTATATTCGTATTTGTTGCTGCTTGTGGAGTCCATAAGGTTACTCGTAAGGCCTTATAACTCGATGAGTATATAAGGTTACTCGTAAGGCCTTATAACTCGATGATTTGCTCGTACTTGTAGATTGCTGGGCATCAAATACTCTTAAGGTTACTCGTAAGGCCAAAAGAGAATTGTTGCTTCGCTCCTTGTTGATCAGAACTCGATGACTTGATACTTTGATCTTGACTCGACGACTTGATGATGTCCTGACTCGCTGCTCGCCTTATATAGGCATCCTGGGCCTCTAGAATAACTATACAGCCGGTAACTTTCCATCGGCCCATCGCTTTCATCCACGCTGTTGCCATGCGTGGTGAAAGTCCCGTAATAGTCCTTGGCGCAGCCGCATCCACTTTCTTGACTGCTGCGCGCATATTGACTGTGGTCCTTGTTGCTCTGCTTTGCCCACAAAGCGTCTCTGTTGCTATGCAGGCCTCCATCCTTTTCTCTCCAATATTCGCTTGATCCCAGTGGTCGCATATCCTCTCTCGTTGCTAGGCGACGCTGCTCTCTCCAATGTCCTTCTTTGCTCTGTTTGTTTCATCAGTTCGGATTAATTTGTTGCTCTTTTCCATTTTATGGATGTTTTATTTCATCAGAATAATATATTGATTTTCGTTTATTTCGTTTTAGTTAATTCAAGTCAAAAGTAACTAAATTCGTTCATATACGTCATCAATATATTATTCGCCTCGTAGACAGGGCTTCCCCAATACCCAATTCCCCCTTTCTTCGGCTTGCACATACCCCCCTTAGCCCATCGAACTTGATCGACGATATTCGCTTGGTATGTACACAGCCCCCCACAACCCCTCGTTCGACATGCATAGCCCTCACTTTGGCCTTTCTTGCTTGTCTCTCCCAATATGTTCCGCTGTCCAGCATCAAAGAGTGCTCTCGCATCATCCACCGGTACCCGCGCTCAATTTTCACACGCATAGCGTAGGTGTGTTACGCATGTATTACTAGATTCCATATATTCATGCATAATTTCTCTTACGCATCGTATAGGGCCCATGCCCTACTGTGATTGGAGCACAGTGGCCCTCTCTTTTGCGCGTATGCTCTCCAGCCGTTTGGTTCTTTCGCTCTCTGCCTCCCACGCATCTACCCGTTGTGACGAAATTTGCTGTTGGTCGCTGTGGTTCAATCGAACATGTTGCGTGTTTTAATTGTAGCAACATGTTGCTAAGAGTGATCTTTAGCAAAATGTTGGTGAACACCACAAATCCTGGTCTTGGCGTATATTTTCAGTGCGTTGTTTCTTGTTAATTACTTGTTTGTTGTGTGGGACATTATTGTTATAATTATGTTCCTCACACCATATTAACGCCTACATTTTTTAAGGCTTGCAATGATTCAAACATGTTATCATGCAAATTATTTATAGAAGCTGCGTTATGGTGATCAAACAGCTTTGTCAGTATGGCTGTTACTAGCACTCGTTTATTATTCAATCGTTCCTGCAATATTGACCAAGCAGTGTTGTAATTGTCCTCTGTTAATTCAAGGTGCCGTATCAATCTCTCTGCTTCTCCAGACAGGTTTGATTTTAAGTACCACATTTTCTCTATTGTGGAGGCATTTGACTCATGGCATTTGATATCATGAAATTGTTGCCATTTCAGATAATCCCCTTCAAATTTTAGAATGGGAATTTGGGGTAGTTGTAATGATTGTATCGATTGCAATACAGGCCCTGGTTGTATCACTACATTGTCTGCTGGTGCCACACAAAAGTTCAGCATTGTATTTTCTGCGGCCACAAACGTAGTTATATTATATCCGGCTTCGGCTGGATTTTCAGCTATCCGCTGAATCTTAAAATGGATTTCTTCAATCCATAGTTTGTCGACTACCGATTTGTAATTCATCTTTTCTTCAGGCACTATTTGTCTTAATGTCGTGGACAACGAATCCAGCAGCGCAGTTTGCTTGCGAATCGTTGGTTTGATCATGACTTGCTCTTCCTCTCGTTGGCGAGCTTTCCTGTCTAGCTGTGTCGTAGTATATCCATACCAAAAATCATTCAACACAAAGAGCTCAACTTGTAACACTTTGTTGCAAGTAGAAACAATCAAATATGTACGCAATAAAACATAAGTGTGCACTTGAATATGTTTATGTGTATACATTAATATATTCACATAAACATACTCACATAAATATACAGCTAAACATGTTCATATATGTATGTGAGGTTAACATTATATTTGTAATAGTTTATTGTACATATAATATTAACTGAAATGTTTAAATTGAATAATAATTAATTTCATAACTGCCGAACGCTCTCGTAACCCGTTTATCTCTTGCCCTATCTCGACGACGACTGCCCTTAGACTCTCTCTCTTAGATGCCTCTGCCTCTCAGCTGCTACACGACTCGAAAATAGGGGCAATCTCAGATCAGTGTGCCCATCTCGTCTTTACACTCGGCCCTCCTGATAATCGTCTTCTGACTCAGAAGACAGCAACTCGTCGTTTTCAGCCACATATCGCCAAAGTCTCATATAGTCCACGCTCGTAGTTGTCATCCTTGGCCCTTCATCATTGGTCGCTTTCTTTACATCGTACCGGCCGTTGCGCTTAGCTTTGATCACTTCATAGGGTCCCAAAAACTGACTTGCCAATTTACGGCCCGCTACAAACTGCGTTCTCTTTATAGCTACCAAATCGCCAACTTGGTAGATAGCTTCGCCTTTCCTGTTCTTATCATAGTTCCTCTTGTAAGTCGCCTGCGCCTTCTCTATATTAATCTTAGCCTCTTGTCTTAGCTTTTGACGCTCGTCGTTGAACTGATCTACTTGTTCCTCCTGTAATATATCCAGCAAACGGTCATCTATATGGTTACGCATTCTCGTTCCAAACAGGACTTCAAAAGGTGACATTTTCGTTGATGAATGCATCGTTGTATTAATAGCCTTCTGTACTTGAGAAACCCCTTTATACCATTTCGTGGGTTCATCTGCTGATATTTTTCCGATAATAGACAGGATACAACGGTTAACTCGTTCGATTTGGCCATTGCCCCTTGCTACTCCTGTGGTTGACAGTACATGCTCTACATCGTTTGATCGAAGGAATTCTTTAAAAGCGTTTGATGTGAAGGCCACCCCTCTGTCACTTATGATCCTCTCGGGAAATCCAAAAATGTCTGTCCATTCGTTGAGTCTTTTAATTACTTCTTCCTGACCTGTGGACTTCGTTGGAAACAACCATACAAATTTCGAAAAACCATCTACCATTGCCAAAATGAATTTGTACTGCTTGGAGGTGCTGTCCATGGGTCCTAGATGATCCAAATGTAAAGTATGTAGCGGTGTGTCTCCTTTGGTTATACAATGCAAATATCCTTCTTTTTTACGCAGCTGTTTATTATGAACTATACATTTTATGCAGTTTGCAACCAATCTAGATACTTTACTTTGCAAATGCGGTATCCAGTACTGTTGGTCGATAGCGTGCATTGTCTTGCGCGTCGAAAAATGTCCAACCTCGTGCGATCGTTGTATTATCTCACGTTCCATTAGCTTTGGTACAACCAATAACTCATTACCTTCAACTTCTTTGAATAGCAAACCACCTTTCACGTTGAAGCTTTTATATGGTTGCTGCTTCAGTAACTCTATAATCGCGATTATATGATCATCTGTCTGCTGTGCCTTCTTTAAACGCGCTGTTATTTCCTCTTTTACTACTAAGCACGACTGCGGGTAACGGCTTAAACAGTCCACGTGCTGCATCTTAGCTGCTGATCGGTGCTCCACGTTCAAATTGAAATCTTGTAAATACAATATCCATTGCGCAACCTCCCTTGGGATGTCCAGCTTTGACGTAGTTTGCTTAAATGCAATGCAGTCTGTCACCAATTTCACCGGGATCCCTAGCAAATAATGTCGAAATTTTTTTAACGCCATATATGCTGCCTTGACTTCAAGAATGTAGCTATGCCTCTTCGAATCTGCTTCAGATGCTTTCTTACTCCAAAAATAAATCGGATGTAAATTGTTGTCAAATAGCTGAAGTAGTACTGCTCCAAATCCGTCTTTTGAAGCATCCGTGTGCAACTCGGTTGGTGCCTCGCGAGAATAGAGGTGTAACACTGGTTCGTTTATTATCGCCGTCTTCAATTGCTGCAACGCCTGAAGCTCGCTTGGACCCATAATAAACTTGACATCTTTTTTCAGCAACTTGGTAAGAGGTCTTGCTATCTGCGCATACTGAGGAATAAACTTTCTAAAGAATCCGGTTAAACCAAGAAATGTCTGAATCGATTTGACGTTTGTGGGAATTCCGAAACGACTGATCGCCATCGTCTTATCTTTACCGGGCCAAATCTTTTCATCTTCAATTTCGTGACCTAGAAAGCTTATGCGTTTTTGCAAAAAACTACATTTTCCCCATTTTATTTTTAAATCATACTTTGCTGCAGTTTTTAATACCAATTTGGTTTTGTTTAGACACTCGTTTGCTGACTTAGCATATACTATAATGACATCCATATATAATTGCATTATATTCTTGTTAATCAGATCCTGAAATATTCGTTAACGAAACGAATGAATGAAGCAGGAGAATTACGAATTCCAAATGGCGCTCTATTAAACTCGTATAATCCTTCTCTAGTAATAAACGCTGTATATGATTTGCTAGATTCCTCTATGGGCACATGGAAGAATCCATTTTCCAAATCCATAATCGTATAAAAGCTTGCTGTCTGCAATTTCTCAAGCACTTCATCCATTAAAGGAACTGAAAAGCAGTCTTCCGAGACCATGCTATTTAGCTTCCTGTAATCTACACAAACCCGCAAAGTATTGTCTTTCTTTTTTACGACTACAACTCTGCTAGCAACATTCGAAGTGGATTTGCGCACTATTCCGTTTTCTTCCCACTCATCAACTTGATTTTTAATCGCTTCCGCTTCTGGTGCCGACAAACGACTGGGTGACTGCCTAAATGGGATTATTGCGCCATCTGGTACAATTTTCAACTCAATAGGACAATTTACCTTCTCTGCATCATTCAGCTCAAAGCTATCCTGTATCAACGCTTCGACTTGCTTTTGATATTGCGGTGGGGCCGAATAACTACATGAGATGTCAAAAACATTGTACCAATTGTCAGCATATTCTTCTTGCGATTTGGTGTCTTCAACCAGGCTCATAAATGTATATCCACGCTCATCGATCGATACTCTAAACTTCTCCACAAAGTCGTATCCCAAAATAACGTCACAGTCCATAGTGTTGCTCTCCACTACCAAGAATTTTTGCTGCGTCTTTAGGTTATCCACGATGACTTCTGTCTCGAAAAAGCTTTTTGCTTTTGTTTGGCTTTTGCCTAGGCCGCAGAGCATTAAGAAACTTTCTTTTAAATCAATCTTACCCAAGTATTTTAGAAAAGAGTTCTTTACAATAGTGACATCTGAGCCCGTATCGATCAAACCGTCAACATTTACGCCATTCAACGACACCGACTTGACCCGTTTTTGTATATTTATTTTACGAACAGCTGATAACTTTCTGGGGCAATTAGTTGAAATATGTCCACTTTCATTACAACTAAAACACTTTCTATCCGCGCTATTACAGTCTTTACGCTTGTGCTCACTGGAACCGCAATTAAAACAATATTCTTTCTTTTTAATGTTTTCCACTTTTGCAATAGACGTGATTTTTCGATTGTTTTTCTCAATATTATCAAATTTTTTTACATGCTCGAATACACCATATTGCTCTTTTAATTCTTTTTAGCGATTTGCAATTGTACATTGAGAACTTGAACTCGCTCTTAATATTAAGCCCATCAACTATGTACCGTATAACCGCCGCGTCTTCGATTTTTCCAGCACTAGCAATTTTTCTCATATTCAGCATACATTCGTGAAACGATTCACCACTGTGCATTTTACGATCGCGTAGCTGTTGATGTAGGTCAGCGCTACTCAAATTTGACTCGAACTCACAACACAACATTTGTCTCAAACTCTGAAAATCACTCACTGTTTCTGACTCGAGATATAACTGTGCCGCACCACTCATTTTATTTCTCGCTTGCACATACATCTGCTTGTCTGTGAGCTCGTAAGCTTCGGCATTCTGTTCAAAGTTCTCAAACCATTGTAACCGTCAAACACACATACAACTTTTTCGAAATGCTCAGGGTTTATTTTGACTTCTGCATACTTTCTCTCATCTGCTTCGATTTTAAGAGAAAACATTTGTATTAACTGTTGCATCTTTATATCTAGATCTCTGGGATCACTTTTTTCTACGTCACTAACTTCTTTCACTTCCATATTATTTTTTATCGATTCTTCATCTTCCACTAAACCAAACGTTTCGTTCAAGGTCTTCTTTTCAACAATCTTCTTTTCGTTCTTCTTTTCGTTTTTCGACTTCGCTGGTGTGCGCAATGGTGGCGACATTTCGGTTTTTCGCGACTTCGTGGCGCCGACTGATCGACTGTTCGAGAACGATTTCTTAGAAAAGCTACCGCGCACTACTGGAATTTTCACAACTGTACAACTTTTATTTGGATGTTTTTTACCAACTTTTACAAAATCAACCGCAACTTTACAACTTTATTGTTTTTTTTTTTTTTTCTTAAATTCCAGCACAACCGCATTTACATTTTTCTAAGAACTTTCTCCACATTACACATGCACTAACACACACAAAACCGGCGAGCCCCCAAATGTGAGGTTAACATTATATTTGTAATAGTTTATTGTACATAATAATATTAACTGAAATGTTTAAATTGAGGTGTAGTACATATGTATATTTCTTTGAGAATATACATATATACGAGGGCCGAACGCCCTCGTAACCCGTTTATCTCTTGCCCGATCTCGACGACGACTGCCCTTAGACTCTCTCTCTTAGATGCCTCTGCCTCTCAGCTGCTACACGACTCGAAAATAGGGGCAATCTCAGATCAGTGTGCCCATCTCGTCTTTACATAGATATCTAGCAGTTCAAGCTTCCTACAATGACCCTATGTCACCAAATGTACAGCAGCTGATATCGTTAAGGAGTCCGGCTTTGGCAGGTGTGGAGTCTCTTTCCATTTCCCACCTACTAACATGATATCTGTTCTAGTTTCCGAACCGTCCGGGCAAACAGTAAACAAACTTTACGAGGCTTGATTCCAATACTACTTCTGAAGAAGTCATAGCCTACATCCAGGGCAAAGTTCAAGCACCAAACATTGCTGTGGAAAAGTTCCGTTTTTCATATACTCGGGACATTTCGTCCTTTAAAATAGGTGTCTCCCCAGATCTTTTTGGCCAAATATGTCATAAAGATTTTTGGCCGGAACACCTTGTTGTAAAAGAGTATACAATAAAAAAGAAGAATCGGCCTCCGATTAGCTTGCTACCTGCCTCTGTGAATAACGTTCCTTCCGGCTGGTCTGCACCTGTTGGCGAGTCAAAAAACTAATTTCGTCCCTAACTCTGGCCTATCAGAACGTTCGGGGACTAAAGACTAATCTGTCTAGACTCTATGTAGATAGTATAGCTTTTGACTTTCATATTCTTGCCTTTACTGAGACTTGGCTGAAGCCTGATATTGCTTCAATTTTCCCCTCAAAATATTTAATATATAGACATGATCGGACTATCCGTAATGGTGGTGGCGTTTTGATCGCTGTTGCCTCGACGTTCTCGTCTGAAATTGTCAAGGAGGTTGAATTTGTTTGTGTTAAAATTTCGTTTAATTCTTTTTCTGCCTATATTACTTGTTCGTATATTCCACCACAGTCCGACTTGGCAGTATACACTCACCATTTTGAAGCTATTCAACTTATTTCCTCATATTTCTCTGACAAAGACTTGCTCGTTGTTCGGGGAGTCTTTAATTTAAATTACCTGAGATTGCCTGGACCCTCTCATTTGATTCTTTATTACTGTTGCCCTCCTTGTCACATTGTTACATAGATGGTCTGCTTGAGTTGTCCCTACCTCAAATAAATCCTGTCCGGAATAGGTGTAACAGATCACTAGATCTGGTATTTGTTTTGGATTCTTCCAACTGCGATATTTCCAGGACTGATCCCTTAGTTATTCCCGAAGACAACTTTCATCCAACTCTGGATATAACCATTGACCTTCCTTTTGGTGTTATGTCTCGACATAATAACTCGATGCCTCCAACCCGATGTTTTCGCAAGACAACTTTACTAAACTCAAAAAATTCTTGTTAACTAATGATTGGACAAATCTGTATACTTGCACGGTATGGACTCTGCCATATCTGTCTTCTATAAAACTCTTGAGTCGTTCTTTGATGTTTGTGTCCCGCGTGTGACTCTAGGATGGTCTGATAGACCTTTTTGGTTCTCACATGAGTTATGTAACTTGAAGAACTTAAAATCGAGATGTTATAAAAGATTTAAAAAATCCGGTAAAGCATCGGATTTTTCCCTATATGTAGTTGCTCGATCAAATTTTATGGTGCTGAATTCACATTGCTATAAGGATTATCTTCAGCTATGTAAACTCAGGTTTTCTCGCGATCCTAAGCAATTTTACAAATTTGTAAATGTTAAACGTAAGACATCGGTGCACCCGTCTTACTTGTCTTTCGAAAACAATAAAGCTGACAATGATCAGGCAATTGCCGACATGTTTGCTGATTTTTTTCAAAACAACTTATTGCTCTTCGATTTATCAAGCAAATCCTCCTTATCCTCATCACTTGCAATCGTGTAATTGCATTTTAGACCCTGTGTTTGATGAAAGTTCGGTTCTTAGCGTGCTCAGTTTCGTCAAACCAATATATGCACCTGGCGCTGATGGAATACCAGGCTGTGTATTAAGGTTTTGCGTGGAGGCCCTATATAAGCCAATACTTAAGTTGTTTACACTGTCCGTCACATCTTCCGCCTATCTGGAAGGAATCATATATAATTCCTCTTCATAAACAGGGGAAGAAGTCCGAAGCCTCCAATTATGGGGGTATTTCTACATTGTCTGCCATACCCAAAGCATTTAAGAAAATAATAACATCTCAATTGCAGCATTTTTGTAGCTCAATCATTTCGTCATCCCAACATGGGTTTTAAAAACGTAGATCGACAACTACTAACCTATTAGAATTTACATCTCACTCAATCAAAGGGTTCAAGACTGCCGTGCAAACTGACGTCATTTATACTGACTTCAGCAAGGCCTTTGACTCTGTTAATCATACTCTGCTTTTATATAAATTAAATGCACTTGGCATCCCCAGCCTTTTGCTAGATTGGATTCTTCAATATCTTTCTAAGCGTACACAAAAGGTCCTCTTTAAGTCTTCATTTTCTAAGACCATCCAAGTGGAGTACCTCAGGGTAGTCATTTGGGTCTATTGCTATTCACTCTTTTTATAAATGATCTTCCATTGGTAGTGTCACATTCTCGGGTGCTTATGTACGCGGATGATGTCAAGCTTTACCTCAGTTTTAAAGACATATCGTCTTCTTGCCTAATTCAATCGGATCTTAGTGGTCTTCAGAGTTGGTGTGAAACAAACCTATTAAACCTTAACGGCTCTAAATGTAAAGTTATGTCTTTTTATAGATGCACTCCATACTTAGCAACTTATTATCTTAACGACACTGCCTTAGAGCGGTTAGATATTATCAGTGACTTGGGTGTTCTTATGGACAATAAATTAACTTTTAATCCTCATATTTCTGCTACAGTTAGTAAAGCTATGAATGTTCTTGGGTTTGTGAAACTATGGTCAAAAGAGTTTGACGATCCGTACACAACGAAAATTCTGTATACTTCTTTAATCCGTCCTATCTTAGAGTACGGATCTTGCATATGGTCACCTCAATATGAGACGCACCAAAGTAAAATTGAATCTGTTCAAAAGCAATTTCTGCTTTTTGCTCTTCGCGTTCTAAATTGGGATCGCAATGTCAATTTGCCATCATACTCCAGTAGGCTTCTTTTAATCAATCTTCCTTCTTTAATTAATCGTTGAGTAATGCTTGGTGCTATCTTTATTCATAAACTTTTAATAGGTGAAATAGACTCTCCTGAGCTTTTGAACCAGTTAAACCTATCTGTACCCCGTAGACCTACTAGAAATTTTATTCCTCTATCCTTAAAACACTGTAGTTCTAACTATTCTTTGCATGAACCTTTTCGAGTCCTATGTTCTGATTACAATCTTCTGTATCCCGTAATCAGATCAGAAGCCTGTCTTTCCCTTGTGAAAACTTCTATTTTGGCACATTTCGCTCGTTATTAGCCGTAGTTAATCATATTTGTAATGGTTTGTCCGTTTTATTTGTATTTGTCCACGCGATCGTGCCGTCCGATATGCGGCTGCGCCCCACGGTCGGTCGGGCGGGAGGTGGACAGCACTCTGCTTGGGCTCGCGCGAAACAGGCTATGTCCTGGTGTCGTATGGGCCACTTGAACGTACTTCGCATTGTACACGTCAACGTCCAGACAATATAAAAAAATTGGCAGATACCACTGGAGGACAGAAGCAGGCCAATGACAGCATTTACAGTCCCAGGGAAAGGACTATTCCAATGGAAGGTGATGCCATTCGGTCTACATTCAGCTTCAGCAACTTTTCAACGAGCACTAGACCAAGTGATTGGCCCAGAGATGATGCCGAACGCATTTGCATACCAATATGACATAGTAATCGTGAGCAAAACAATAGAATATTACAAACAACACCTGCAAGAAGTTTTCAGAAGACTAAAAGAGGCAAACCTAAGAATGAACGCAGAGAAGTGCCAATTCTTCAGAAAGGAATTAAAAATTCTAGGACACGTAGTAACAGAAAATGGTATTGCCACGGACCCGGACAAAGTAGCAGCAATAGCCCAGCTAAAACCGCCAACATGTGTGAAAGAACTACGGCAATATCTAGGTGTAGCGTCATGGTACACAAGATCCGTACCAGGATTTGCAACTCTAACGCACCCACTAAACGCACTACTGAAGAAAAAAACAAGGTGGCACTGGAATAAAGACCATCATGAAAGAAAAGCTAACGAATCGACCAGTGTTAGCATGCCCGGACTTCACAAAACTGTTTGTTCTACAGCCAGACGCGAGCAACATGGGAGTAGGAGCAATCCTCATACAGAACACTGAAGATGGCAAGAGGGTCTTATCATATCTATCTAGAGAACTAAATTCGTCGGAGAAAAATTATTCTGCAACTGAAAAAGAGTGTCTGGCGATAGTATGGGCTGTACGAAAACTCAGGCCATACCTAGAAGGATACCATTTCAAAGTAGTGACCGATCACATGGCACTAAAATAGTTAAACAGTATAGACAGCCCCACAGGTCGAATAGCAAGATGGGCATTAGAACTACAACAGTACGACTTTGAAATATCGTATCGGAAGGGCAACATAGTAGCGGACGCCCTGTCGAGGCAACAAATGGAAATATGCAACCGCAAAACAGACAACGGTGCTAGACTACGACAAACCAATAAGGAGTGTGAATGGACTCAGGTTATGATGAGCAAAATCAAGCAGCAGCCTCAGAAATATCCAGACTATGTGGTGGAAAACAGCCAGTTATACCGAAACATACCGCACAGAACAGGACAAGAGGAAGTGGTGGCATGGAAAATGTGTGTGCCAAACAGTCTACGACACCAAATAATGGAGGAAAACCACACATCAGCGACGGCCGGGCATACGGGCAACCGGCGAACAATTGCTAGGACCGCTGCTAGATACTACTGGCCGGGAATGCAAAGAGACATCAGGATTTTCGTCGGGAAATGCATGACATGTCAGCAATTCAAACCTAATCAACAACAAGCGGCAGGAAAATTGTTAACACAGGTGCCTGAGGAGCCATGGGCAACAATATGCGCGGACTTTGTTGGGCCGTTGCCCAGATCAAAACATGGAAATTCAATGCTACTGGTACTTATGGACCGGTTCTCGAAATGGACAGAGATCATACCCATGCGCAAGGCAACTGCAGAGAACTTAGTAAAGGACTTCAGAGAAAGGATTTTATCAAGATTCGGGACACCAAAAATAGTTATAACGGATAATGGAGTTCAATTCACGAGCAGGATCTTCAAGAAGATGCTAGAAGGATGGGGAAGCAGCCACCAGTTAACAGGCGTATATGGCGCCTCAGGGAAATCCGACTGAACGAGTAAATAGAACTGTCAAAACAATGATTGCCCAATATGCAGAAGACAACCAGCGGAATTGGGACGATTGCTGGCCAGAAATCACATTGGCTATAAACACAAGCCAATCACAAGCAACTGGATTCACGCCTGCATATGTGGTGCAAGGCCGAGAACCAAGAATGCCGGGAGCCATATACGGCAGCGTCACAAAGGGCACAAAAGAGCAAGCAACAACAGAGGAAAAGGCCAACCAGATGAAGGAACTTTTCGAACTTATCAGAAGGAACATGGAGACTGCGGCATAAGATCAGGCACGTCCTTATAATTTGAGACGGCGCGAATGGAGGCCGGCGGTTGGATCTATGGTATGGGCAAAGGAGCATCATCTGTCAAACGTTACAGAAAGATTTGCTGCAAAACTAGCACCCAAATTTGGAGGGCCTTACACGGTACTAGGATTCACATCCCCAGTCATATGCAAGCTACGATATGAAGTCACAGGAAAGAGCAGACAAGCACACATTAGCCAGCTCAAACAGCAAACAGAGGATATAGACACAGAACAGCATGCAACATGTGCCCAACAACGAGAATGTATCTAGGCAACAATGTAGCAAACAGCGAGCAACATGTGCCCAAAGCCAACAAGGCACCTTAGCAACAATGTATCAAACAACAAGCAAGATATGAAGCCGACCAAACACAATATCGTATATATCCAAAAAAGAAAGAAAAAATACAAAAACGATATTCACCACGGACCAAGCAGATACCAACACAAATGAATTGCTCTTTCCGCTATGATGGTGTAAGTGAGATGTACACCAATACGGATGACGGAAAGAGAAATGATGAGAAATTACGGGACCAAGCAGATACCAACATAAATGAATTGCTCTTTCCGCTATGATGGTATTAGTGAGATGTACACTAATACAATAATCTCTTCATGATTCAAAGGGGCAATGCATGTAAAGCAAGTGGAGGATGCAGAGCCAGGATAACGGTACCGGAAATATGCACCAGAGGTAAGGTCCCAAGCGACATGAACAGCAAATGCAAAATCACTCTGACAGAATCAATCAACTAGTAAAGACAAAAAACAAAAAAGGAAATAAATTATGATGAACAACAACAATTATAATATGAATGGCCAGGATGAAGGCGTAGATCGAGATGCGGCACTACGGGCTCGATTGGTACGTGGTGGCCGGTATGGTGGCTACGGCTACGAGTCCGAGGGTGTAGTCCGGTGACGAGGGGCTGGTTTTGCTGAAGCCGGTCATCGTCATCTCCTCGGACAAGGATAAGGATGAGGACGAATGGACGTCAGGAGACAGCGGCTACACAAGCTAGGAGAGTGCCACTGACTCGGTGATAGAAAACCGAGAGCAGTGGGCACTCGACGAGCTACTGTGGCGAGAGGTCGATGAAGTAATCGAACAGGCGGAACGAGAGGCGAGGTATGGCTGGCGGGATGGGGCTATGCGCGAACGCAATGCGAAGCTGGCGAGAGCAGTGGCCAATGACATAGAGGTGCAGCGGCAATCCAGAGAAATCGAAGAATAAGAACAACAGCAGAACTGGGCGGCATGGTACCACCGCGAGATGGAGGAGCAGATGCGATGGGACCAGAAATAAGGACGCGGGTTAAAGGAAAAAAAAATAATAACATAATAAGATGCGGAACGGGCCATAATAAAAAAGATGCCCTAATCCGCCAAAAACCATAGAAAAGATAACTCAGTAATCGCCAACATAAAAAAACAAGATGCCAAAAGGCCAACAAGCATACACGTAAGAGATAGGGCTGCTGTGCTCCAATCACAGTAGGGCATGGGCCGATACGTGAAGTTAAGAGAAATTATGCATGAATTTATGGAATCCAGCAATAGAGGCACAGCACACCTACACTATGCGTGTGCAGATTGAGCGCGAATACCGGTGGATGATGCGAGCGCGCTCTATGCTGCTAAACGGCGGAGCATATCTCGGGAGAGGCCGACGGCAAGCAGAGAAACGAAAAAGCCAAAGTGTGGGCTATGCATGTCAAACGGGGGGTAGTGGGGGCTCTGTGCATACCAAGTCAAACAAATATCGTCGATCAAGTTCGATGGGCAAAGGGGGGTATGTGCAAGCCGAAGAAGGGGGGAATCGAGTCTTGGAGAAGCCCCGTCTACGAGGCGAATAATATATTGATGACGTAGACGAACGAATTTAGTTAATTTTGACTTGAATTAACTAAAATGAAACAAACGAAAATCAATATATTATTCGGATGAAATAAAATATCCATACATTGGGAGAAGAGCAACAATTCCCAAAAGTTGAGAGAACGAGCGAAATGGAGAGGGACATCTGAAGAAGCAGCGTCGCCTAGCATCCAGAGAGGACATGCGACCAGAGCAGAGAAATCAAGAATTGGAGAGAAAAAGATGGAAGCCTGCATAGCAACGGAGGCGCTATATGGGTAGAGCAGAGAAACAAGGACAAGACTCCAATGGGCGCACAGCAGCCAGAAAGTGGATGCGGCTGCGCCAAGGACTTCACCACACATGGCAACAGCGTGGATGAAAGCGACGGGCCGATGGAAATTCACCGGCTGTATAGCGGTATCACACCAAGTGATTCTAGAGGCCCAGGATGCCTGTATAAGGCGAGCAGCGAGTCACGACATCATCTA
This sequence comes from Drosophila tropicalis, assembly GCF_018151085.1. Lineage (NCBI taxonomy): Eukaryota > Metazoa > Arthropoda > Insecta > Diptera > Drosophilidae > Drosophila > Drosophila tropicalis. The sequence goes on from NW_027173484.1 coordinate 505,113, forward strand.
GTTGTCGAGTCAAGATCAAGGTATCAAGTCATCGAGTCCTGATCAGAAAGAAGCGAAGCAATAAATCTCTTTTGGCCTTACGAGTAACCTTAAGAGTATTCGGCGCCTAGCAATCTACAAGTGCGAGCAATTCATCGAGTTATAAGGCCTTACGAGTAACCTTACTCCACAAGCAGCAACACATCCGAACATAAAACCAATAATTACGCAGCCAGTATAAACAACGACCCAAAAAAAGTGTAAAATAATATATAAATATTTTACCAAAACCCAAAGTATACAAATAATCACCAACATACATTTATACATATAAATCAGTGTGCCATTATTTCACAGGGGCACAAAATAAAATTTGTTGTGCCGAACCTCGCCCTAATGATTGAAATCATCCAGAAGGACAAAAAAGTGTCGTTACACTACGAACCGGCGGATAGAACAATTAGTAACGGTAAAACGACTTCTAAGAAGAGAATGGCGGATTACTCGATCACCAGCAGCAAAACTTCGCCTAGGGGATGCCAATCGCAACCTCTCCAAGGAGTAAAGACAAGAGGAAAGCTGGGCTCAAAGGACATAAGGGCTCAAAGGACAAAGGACAAGATCAGTCCAACCAACACTAAACATCCTCTGTGGAAAGCCCACCCAACTTTAAGCGCTCCTACAGAGACAGTTTCACCGATAAGGGGTCCAGCTGGTGGATGGGCCCGCAGTGACGAAGAGAGGGCATCCGTATTTGCCACACATCTTAAAATGGTTTTCCAGCCAAATCTAATATCAAACTCATTTGTACTTCCCCCTTCGAGCACATAAACGGATAGTGAGTACTCGGAACTCCAATCGGATGAGATCACTGAAGTTATTAAAAACCACATAAAGCCGAACAAAATAGTTCTAGAAAAACATGGGACACTTGAACAAGTCAATCGCATAACATCCGAAATACGAACAGCATTCGAACTAAAAGAATACTGTGCGGCTGTCTATCTCGACGTTGCCCAGGCTTTCGATAGAGTTTGGCTGGAGGGTCTGATGTTCAAAATCCCACAAAAACTCTCACAGTACACCCACAAACTCATGGAATCTTACCTTTACAATAGGCTGTAAGATGCAACGGATCCGTCTCGGCTGACTTTGAAATCAAAGCTGGGGTACCGCAAGGCAGTGTACTCGGCCCATTGCTCTACCTGTTGTACACTGCAGACTTACCATCGACTTTAGGATCCACAACGTCCACTTTTGCCGATGACACGGCAATCCTCAGCAGATCCAACTGCCCAATACAAGCCTCTCGAAATTAGAGGGACATCTCAAGGTGGCAGAGGAATGGCTAGCAACCTGGCGTATCCGGGTTAACGAGTAGAAATTCAAACATGTTACATTTACGCTTAACAGAAGAAACTGTCCAGCTCTAATGCTAAACAACGTACCAATTCCACAAGCCGTGGATGTCACTTACCTTGGCATGCACCTAGACAGAAGACTAACTTGGCGCAAGCACATCAAAGCAAAAAAGTCACAGGTCCCCTCTACGTCTGCAGTATAAAGTCCTCCTCTACAACTCCGTACCGAAACCCATCTGGACTTACGGTGCCGTACTAGGGGAAAATGCAAGTACCAGCAATGTCGACATTATACAAAGGGTGCAGTCGGGGGCCCCGTGGTATATACGGAACGACAACATTCAAAATGATCTAAATATACCTATCGTAAAATCTGAAATAGGTAGTCAACAATTCCCTTACGTGAACGAATAATAGAACTCGTCTTAAAAGATATGACAGACCAACCCAATAATAAGTGATTAGGGCCGTCTGCAATATCCCCAGGATTTATCTTAAGTACTAGATTAAGAAACATATCTCAAACTTGTTGTTAGGCTCTAATTTAAGAGTAGATTCAACAAATATATATCTTAAACGTTCAAAAAAAAAAAAATATATATATACGCATAAGTTAAAATGTTCACAAATAAGGCTGCAAAAGTGTTAGAGAGGCAGGCAGGGTTACATACCAGGTTAAGGCAGTTAGAAGCACTAGATCCTAGAATTATAACTAGCAAAGTTGTAGAGGAAGTAAAAGAGAGAAGGGATCAATGGATACCTAATCACAAAAAATTGCTTCAGTCTGCTCCAGATTTCGATCATGATTATTTAAAAAAAAAATACATAAAGAAGTGTTAACGATAGTTGCCAAAGTTGTAGCCACAGGAGAGTCAGAAAAATCAGGCAGTAAGTCAGGGTGCTTTGAAACATGAGAGAACATTACAGAGATGTTTGAAGATAGCAAGGGAGAGTCGCGCGGGGAGGCGACCTCTAGTAATAAGAACGATAATGTTAACTCTTGACAAAATCCTTTCTGAATGGCGTCTCGGGCGAATCCGCCAAACATACCCTGGCAGTGACGGCAATGTCCGTGTCGTCGATCTGCTTACCGCCCGCGTTATTGTGAAGCGACCAGTCGCACAGCTGATCTTTCTTCCTCCACTCCACGCTCCGTGGTACGCCTAGTCACCCCTCAGCCGCATGATGCGAGGGTACGCCTCGAGACGGGGGAAAACCTTCGATGTGGAGGCCCTCGTGGATCCTTGCTCGGCAGTATCGTCGATGGCGACGTCGCTGGCTACGGCCTTTAAATTGACAGCCGTCAATATTGGGGAGGAGAAAGCGGTGGCAGCAGTGATTCGGTCGCCGATCAGCGAAGGATGGCGACTGGAGGCGATGCTGCCCTGTGCTGCCGAACTCCGAGCTCTCCGGTGGAACCGCTAATTACAAAAAAGTTTGAGGGCATCGGTTAAGGGTTAAGGAAGGCGTTAGCTTTCTCCTCGCTTCGGAACTCCCCACAAGCTAGATTTAGTGCAACTAGAAACTGTGAATAAACGAAAAGTGAAATAGAGTTGTGCCTACTTTTTAGTTATAAAAGAAAAAAAGAAGAAAATTTATTCAGCTGCCACCAAAAGAAGGAAGATCTGCCCTCCTACGAAACAGATTTAATATTAATCATCGATTTTGAGCAAAAAAATAAAACTCAAAACATCAAATTATATTTGAGAAAAAAACACCAAAAATAAAAAAAAAAAAAAATATTAATTCTAGTGTTTTATTTTTTCGCTCAAAAATAAAACCCAACATGATTTCCTGGCTTTTCCATATATAGTTAGGCAAACCCGATATATATACTTTGACCTACAAATTTTACACATGCTTGAGCATAATGAAATTAAAAAAAAAATTTTAAAAACATTTCAGGTTTAAAGGTTTACAAAAAAATTTGTTGTTTTGTTTTAATACCCTTGCAGAGAGTATTTTAAAATTGGTCAGATGTTTCTGAACCCATAAAGTATATATATAGTAACAGTATTTTTATTTAAATACAAACATACATTCTCAAGTACCATGCACTTATTGGCTACAAGTCCTCACATAAATGCATGGGACTAAACAGTGCTGAGTCGGCATACATATACAACACGCGCGACGGCTTTGTCACCAAGTGAACATGATACGTCCCCTCTCCCCTGCGGCGAATCTTCGCCCTCTTACACATAAGCATTTATACATAAGCAGAACGCTAATCTGCCATCGTCTTTTTCAGCGTAGCTACACGCTCTTTAGCTGTACAAGAATTATGCATAGAATTAAGAACATTGAGAAAACTGAAGACCCAATGCAATGACGAGTCTTATCTAAAGCTTAAATGATAAATAAAATAAAATTAAATAAAAACGAAACAAAAATCAAAGTCTTGCACTATTAATTGAATGGAATTTTTACAGTAGCAGTTTTGTTTGCGTATTGATGAATTAAGTTGCAGAGAAGAAATTATGCACATGTAAAATTATTTTTGCCAAGGACTGCAAGGGTAGCTTCTTTGATACTTTTTTATTAAAATCATTTACTTTTCAAAATCTACATTTGTTTAACTGAAAATAACAAAAAATAATTTTTTTTAGAGAGTCCGTCGGGAGATTTTACATAAGATCTGATAAATTCAATTTCAATGCAGAAAATGTCTGCTCGACTCTCACTTGCGTTGCAGGGACCCGTAATGCATTATATCTGCATATTAATAGGCTTCGGATTATAGCCTTCAATTTCTAGGTAAGCTGTCTTGAGTTTTCGCCTGGTGTCATCATCTTCCTCTTCATCGCCTGAAACTACCTCGATTGAATTAAGAAATTTATTTAGAAGAGAGCAGGTACTTGTTTCCTGAAGAGCCTCCAAACTCCTTGCTTGAGATGTCGATGCATTCGATGCTAACTTCTGAGATGGTTGGGAGGATCGTATTGATACATAGTCATTCTAGATATAGAATAAATTTACTTATGAACATAATCAACAGTAGGTGTTAGTATATTTTCTTACTTTTTGGTTCATACAATAAATTCTCATTTTTGAGCAACAATACTGTTCTAATTCTAAGATCCAAAAAAATGCTGCTAACAACCACCACATTTGCCATTAAGAACCTCTTTCTGTTTGCAATACACTCGGGAAATATTTTGCTAAGGTATAATTTAGTTGCGCTGACGGCTAGTTTGAGCTCCAACTATAGCTTCAAAAATTCACCATTTATAATTGTGTAATCTGTAGTTTTTGGGAGGCAGAGTGTGATGGTTCCAACATGTTCACGACGTGTTTAATATCAACTTTTACAATATTTCGCGCTTTTTCGACAATAATATTTACTTTGTAAACACCTATTTATTGGGTAAAAATGATAACGATTAATTTGTATTTCTCGGATTTTATCTTTGGTTTTCTGCGCAGATGCAACTTGCTCGTTGCGTCGCCGGAAGAGAAGAGAGACGCCGTCTCTCAACCTATCGAGGACTTATCGCTAACTCTCGATACTTAGTACTAACAATCGATACTTATTACTAACAATCGATACTTATTACTAACAATCGATACTACAATACCGGTTTCGGTATATACATGAGCATTTAACAGACTTTGTAAATAATTGGAATCTTACAACTCGGCCGTCCCGACGAGGAATCGACCTCGATTCCAATGGTTAACAACGAAGGAGGGGTAAATAAGAATCTTAAGTGGCTGGTGTCGCCTTTGTTTGGCTATCAGAAGTGCAATCTTGATCAGGCGCAACCCATAGCTTTAATTTGGAGGCTTCTAGGACCCCATCATATGGTAGTTGGGTGATTTGGGAGCCCTCTACATCCCGGATAACATATCGGTCATTCGGAAGTTTTTTATGAACCACATACGGACCACGATACCGCCTGATAAGCTTTTTGTTTGTGCCTGCCGAAGTATCCACATTCTTAATAACTACGAAATCCCCCCTCCTCAAAACTAACGGCCGGGAGGTGATGCTTCGAATAATATTCCGAATTATATTCTTGGGACTTAACAATGTTACGGAAGGCTAATCTCCGGACGTCTACCTCTGAGGCATCGACCTCCTCCGTTCTCTCACCCAACCGTTCGGTTAGTTCGTCTACTACCACACCTCGTTGTTCAACACCGAATAGAAGTACGGAAGCGGCAAATTTGGTTGTGGAGTGGACGGAGTTATTCAATGCAAACTCTACGTTCGGCAGTTGTTGGACCCAATCTGCGTGGTCCACAGGTTCCGTCAGTTTACCCAACATGGGGCCCAACACACGGTTAACCCGTTCGACTTGGCCGTTGGCCCGGGGTGAGGCAGTGGCATTCAGCACATGAATTATATTATTGGCCTTCAGAAATTCTTCAAACTCGGAGGAAGTCAAGCAGGTACCTCGATCGCTGATGATTCGGCGGGGTCTACTGTAATTTGCGAAATACTGAGATTCTAATGTCTGGCATACTTCACGTGAATTCGTCGTGGCGGCAGGGTACAGCTTCACAAATTTGGTGAAAGCGTCAATGACAACCAGAAGATACTTTTTCTTAGAACGTATGGACGGAAGGGGGCCCAAATGGTCAATATGGACGGTATCAAACGAAAGGGGCACTTTCGGAATACTATGTAGCGTGACACGGTGGTCCGAAGCGGACGCGGAGTAGTAGATACACTTGAGGCAATTTTTAATGTAATTGTTAACATAAGACTTCATACACGGGAACCAGTAATGCTTCTTGATCTGTGCACAACATTTCTCCGTGGCCATATGGCCAAGCTTCTCGTGCACTACTCGTATGACATGATTTATCATTTCGGAAGGGACATAAAGTTGGGGTACACTCGTCGAGGACAGGCGGTACACTACTCCATCTCGCAGTTCGAAATCCGCTATCTCATATTTTTCTAACTCATCTCGGAGTTTGACAATCTCAGGGTCCCGGTTCTGGGTTAACTGCAGTTGGAAGTCGAGGTTTATATCGTCAACGTATGCGGCAGTTTCTATTCTGCTTAGAGCATCAGCATGGGGCATACCAACCCCCGAGCGGTGTACAATCGTGTAGTTATAGTTTTCCAACAGCAGGGCCCAGCGAGCAATTTTCGCGGAATGTCCACCATTTCTCAGTGTCAGCGCAAGGGAATTACAATCGGTCACGATTTTGAACGGGATGAACTTAAGGTATGTCTCAAAACGTTTTAAGGAATACACGATAGGTAACGTCTCTAGCTCATAACTGTGTAGTTTCGATTCAGCGGCGGAGGCTATCTTAGAGAAGTAGGACACCGGGTGTAATTTACCGTCTGTTTGTTTCTAGAGGAGCACTGCTCCGAAACCAATTGAACTAGCATCGCAGTGTAACTCTGTTTCAGACTTCGGGTTGTAAATAGATAACACGGGGGACTCGATCAATTTCAACTTCAATGTTCGGAAAGCTTCAAGGCATTCCTCGGAGAAGACATAAGGGGTATCTTTTCTTAACAATCGGGACAGCGGACACGCAATCTTAGCGAAACCTGATGCAAATCGGCGGAAGTATGAGAATAGGCCTAGGCAACGCTCTAATTCCTTGCTATCCCTTGGAATGGGCAAATCCCGTATCGCCTGAATATGAGCTGGTTTAGGCGTGATACCGGCGGAATTGGCTAAGTAGCCCAAGTACTCTAGTTCCCTATACGCAAAACGGCATTTCGTCAGCTTCAGGCATAGCCCGTTCACTCTTAACACATACAATATTTCCTTCAGAATCTCAAGGTGGGTTTCAAAGTCATGCGACGCGACTAGAATGTCGTCCATATATATCACCAGTTGACCTCGGTTTATAAATTCCTTAAGGACAAAATAAACGAATCTAGCGAACACGGAAGGGCCATTACAAAGTCCGAAGGGCATGCGTACATATTCAAACTGGCCATCAGGGGTTACAAAGGCAGTATATTTGATTGAGTCTGGGTGCATTTTCACATGGTGGAAACCGTTCTTCAAGTCCAAGATAGTGAAGAATGATTTGCCACCCAGATGTTCAATGCAATCATCTAACATAGGAATCGGAAAATGATCTCGAACTGTAATTTTGCTCAACGGGCGGTAATCTACACACTTTCTTAGGGTGTTGTCCTTTTTGCGTACAGGGACAATCGCGGCAGCGTAAGGGGAACTACTGTGGCGAATAATGCCAGCTTTCAAGAGATCGTCACAAATCTCACGCACCTCGATGCGTTCGTGGTGCGACAGACGGCGGGGTCGGCAGAAAATCGGAGTTTGGCTAGTCAATTCTATTTTCATCTCATAGTTCATGGGCTTGATTAAATCTGGATCAACTTGTACATACGAAGTGGAAATAATGGACTTAAGGGCTGCGGTTTGCTCTTCCCGTAACGCGGGCTCTATATCAAAGTCTAATTCACTGACAGCAGGGAGCTCAATGGCATTTATCGCCATAAGTGCATCGTTCAATGTTTCCGAAGGTACAGCAGAAGTTTTCGGAAGGGGAGAATCAGACAACAATTCGGCAGATACAATCTCATTCCTATCATACGGCAATATCACTCTCTCTTCCATAAATATGTCAAAGGACTTCAGAACAGCAGTAAGATTTGGATTTATACATTCAGTCGGTTTATTCATGGGTATCAACGATTCTTTTTCATATTTCAGTTTACAGAGTCTAATATTAATTTTATACAGAAGATCTCTACCTATAATCATCGGCAGTTCGGTTGCTTGGTTCGTCAGGACTTCAAACGTATGTATTGTATGTGTGTTGCGGAGGCGAACCCTACACTGGACTTGACCTAAGGACAGAAGTTGGCCATTTCCTAAACCACGGAGTTCAATGTACGGGGGCTAAGACGGCAGTTGAAGGGGACTTCAGATTGACGGATAAAACTCTTTGGACTGCCCGAATCAAGGAGAGCAAACATATCTATAAATCTCCTATCTTGCACTTCATCACAAACAAAAGCAACACTCACCAGTTGTAAATGGTCTAGTCGATTTCCCGCTTCATCAGCGGCGGCGGCAGCAGTGATATTGGTGGCATTTCCAATTCGAGACGGGCAGTTTTTGTAGCTGTGGCCCACTATGCCACACTTGAAACATGAATTCGGAGGTCTCATTGGTTTCGGGCATTGACTCTTGTAATGCCCCCATCCTGAGCAGTTGAAGCATCTGGTCTCACTCGTGACGGTGCCTGACGATTTGTTTCCAGGCGCCACGGCAGTTGTTATTGGCTGCGCCTTCACACTATTGCTTTGTCTGGAGGCAGCGGCCTGCATACGGAGGCGCTCGTAGCGTTACAGTAGGGGCTTCAGTTCAGCCATTGTCCGAGCTGAGTACAGCATGCCGACTCGAGTAGAGTTGTCCCGCAATCCATCAATGATCAGGTCGACCAGCTCGTTCTCCGGAATCGGAGCATTCATGGCAATCTTCTGCATCTCGATTGCGAATCTTAAACATCCCTCGCCTGCCCTGATGCGCCGGCCACGCAGAGCGTGGTACACTTCCTCGATGCTACACGAGCGTCCAAATTCTCGCAAGAGGATTGCCTTCAATTCTTCGTAGCTGTGCACCGATACCGTGCGCAGCAGCACCGCCGCCGTACCTTCCAGCATACGACGGCATGCGACCAACCGTAGGCGGTCGTTCAACTGCAGAATTTCAAATGCGTCTTCCAGATCGTTCAGCCATTTCTTCACATCGTATGCGGTATCCGCTGAAAATCGAGCCACCATGCTCTCAATGACACTCACGTCGCTGACTTGCTGTCTCGGTGCTTGGAATTCGTCAATCCCCTGCTGCAGTTTGAGGATTTGATGCTGTAGCTGTAGCAACTCATGTTGTTTCTGCAGCGTCCCCAGTTGCTCATCCAGGCTGGGGGAGGCGGAAGTGGCCGGTGTGATGGCGGCCGCGGCAGTCGATACGGAGGGCACTAAAGCGGGCATCTCCTCCCATGGGTCCGCGTCGGGACCAGTGGCGGAGGCGGCGAGCGAGGCCGCAGCCCGCATGGCAGACACATAGTCGGAGGGCACAGCATCCGCAGGCACAGTGGATGTGGCAGCGGCGGCGGGCACAGCAGTGGCAGCGGGCGCAGAGGCGGCGGCGGCGGCGGGCACAGCAGCGGCAGCGGGCACAGCAGCGGCAGCAGTGGCAGCGGGTGCAGCGGCGGCAGCGGGTGCAGAGGCGGCGGGCACAGTAGTGGCAGCGGCGGCAGCGGTGGTGGGCACAGCAGCGGCGGCAGCGGGTGCAGAGGCGGCGGGCACAGCAGCGGCAGCGGTGGTACAGCAGTGGCAGCGGGCGCAGAGGCAGCAGCGGCGGCAGCGTGTGCAGAGGCGGCAGCGGCGGCTGGTACAGCAGTGGCAGCGGGCGCAGAGGCGGCGGCACAGCAGCGGCGGCAGCGGGTGCAGAGGCGCCAGCGGCGGCGGGCACAGCAGCGGCAGCGGGCACAGCAGCGGCAGCGGGCACAGCAGCGGCAGCGGGCACAGCAGTGGCAGCGGGTGCAGCGGCGGCAGCGGGTGCAGAGGCGGCGGGCACAGTAGTGGCAGCGGCGGCAGCGGTGGTGGGCACAGCAGCGGCGGCAGCGGGTGCAGAGGCGGCGGGCACAGCAGCGGCAGCGGTGGTGGGCACAGCAGCGGCGGCAGCGAGCACAGCGGTGGCAGCGGGTGCAGAGGCGGCGGGCACAGCAGCGGCAGCGGGCACAGCAGTGGCAGCGGGTGCAGCGGCGGCAGCGGGTGCAGAGGCGGCAGTCTGCAGAGGTGGCCTGTAAGCGGCGGGCACAGCAGTGGCAGCGGGTGCAGCGGCGGCAGCGGGTGCAGAGGCGGCAGTCTGCAGAGGTGGCCTGTAAGCGGCGGACACCGCAGGGGCGGGTGCGGCGGCAGCGGTTACAGCGGGGGGCGAATATAGCCGCAGCGGGGCCGGCAGGGGCGAGTGTGGCAGCGGTTGGCCCAGCAGGGGCGGTTGCGGCAGCGGCGGGCCCGGCAGGGGCGAATCTGGCATCAGTTAGCCCAGTAGGGGCTCGTATGGCGGCGGTTGGCCCAGCAGCGGCGGGCCCGGCAGGTGCGAGCATGTCAGCAGTTGGCCCGGCAGGGGCGAGTGTCGCAGCAGGGGCGGAGGTGGCATCAGTTAGCCCAGCAGGGGCTCGTATGGCGGCGGTTGGCCCAGCAGCGGCGGGCCCGGCAGGGGCGAGCATTCAGCAGTTGGCCCGGCAGGGGCGAGTGTCGCAGCGGTTGGCCCAGCAGGGGCGGAGGTGGCATCAGTTAGCCCAGCAGGGGGCTCGTGCAGCAGCAGTTGGCCCGGCGGAGGCGAGCATGTCAGCAGTTGGCCCGGCAGGGGCGAGTATAGCAGCAGTTGGCCCGGCGGGGGCGAGCATGTCAGCAGTTGGCCCGGCAGGGGCGAGTGTGGCGGCAGTTGGCACAGCGGCTCTCGGTACTGCAGCGGCAGGCGCAGCAGCGGCGGCTCCTGTGGCCTTCGGTACTGCAGCGGTAGTCACAGCAGTGGGTGCACCAGCAGTGGGTGCACCAGCAGCGGTGGGCGTGGAGGCGGCCGTCCTAGATGTGGAACGTGTGGCGTGCCGTGTCCCGAAATATGTATCCTTTCGGGTGGTCATCCCACTTCTGAGTTGTAAACACCTATTTATTGGGTAAAAATGATAACGATTAATTTGTATTTCTCGGATTTTATCTTTGGTTTTCTGCGCAGATGCAACTTGCTCGTTGCGTCGCCGGAAGAGAAGAGAGACGCCGTCTCTCAACCTATCGAGGACTTATCGCTAACTCTCGATACTTAGTACTAACAATCGATACTTATTACTAACAATCGATACTTATTACTAACAATCGATACTACAATACCGGTTTCGGTATATACATGAGCATTTAACAGACTTTGTAAATAATTGGAATCTTACAACTTATTCAAAATTAGCAGAATATTCAACCGTCACTAAGTTCCACTGGCTTAATCATTTTAGGTCCATTATCAGTAAGCTTGAGATTTTTCAATTTTGATTTTTTTCCAATAGTAAAAGAATTTTGCCACATATATTTTGGAATGTGTGCGAATTCGGCAGCTCTTTTATTCCTAGAGTCACCACACATATCTCATTGCCATAATAAAATTAAGCGTTTACTCCCAAGATTCCACGGTAGTCTGCTCGCTGTATACAGTCCAGCAAATATTTAAGAAGTTGGCGTTTTGAAACTGTTGGAGTTTAATACAAACCAGAGGGCCGCGGCTAACTTCGACCGCGTCAAAGTTTGTATACCCTTGCAACTCTTTTCTTACCTATAGCCATCAATGTGGAAGAACGTTTTATCTAAAAAAGGCTTATGCTTGCGAAAGAATGGCCTACAATCATAGGAAATAACGAAGATATTAATAAAAGTCACTGTTTTCCACCGATCGTTCCTAAGGGAGCTATATGATATAGTCACGCTATCTTTATCAAATTCGGCACAGTCATTAACAGATATATCAAACTAACAAATGTTTAATTTGAAAGCAATCGCGGTAAAAGTAACGAAGTTATTTACAAAAGCCACTGTTTTTGACCGATCGTTCCCATGGGAGCTATATGATATAGTCGCCCGATCTTGATCAAATTTGGCACAGTCATTAAGAGATATATTAAACTAACAACGACGGACGGACGGACATGGCTATTTGAACTCGTCTCGTCGTGCTGATCAAGAATATATATACTTTGTATGGTCGGAGATGCTTCGTTATATGCGTTGCACACTTCTGACCAAAATTAATATACCCTTTTTGCAAGGGTATAAAAATGGCATTTTTTCGGTGATCACGAGATCTACGCATGTATCCTTCACTTCACTTAAGCGGAGCGTCACTAAAAACTAAACCCTTGCAAAATGGGTATGTTAATTTTGGTCAGAAGTGTGCAACGCATATAACGAAGCATCTCCGACCATACAAAGTATATATAGTCATATATCCAACTCCAATACCCAATAACATATAAATTTTTCGCCCCCTAAAATTCATAACGTTAAAGTAAACATCCGTTTTTATAAACAATTGTCCCCCTCAAAATCAAAGCGTGTGAACGCTAACTCATAATTAACATAAACAATTAAACACTTGCAATAATAATTGTCCCCCTAAAAAGCAAAAGCGTGAGAACGCTAATTCAGCATTTAAATTCGGGCTAATCAAATCGCATCAATATCAATTACGCCACTAAAGGGCTCACAAATTTAGCCTATAAATATAACCATAAGATATTTTTGTAACTCAGCTTTAAATTTTCATTCAAATTATAAGGTACGTTGCTTTTAACTCACAATATCTTTTTTTCCTCTTTGGGAAAACCAGATATTTAATTGCCGCAGTCGGTAGGATCGGTAAAAGTGAACTAGTTATTCTATCCGTGTTACACATAGAATTATTATCCTTGTGTTACATAGAATCAGTGAATAATCACTATCGTGAACTGTTATTCTATCCGTGTGACACATAGAATTGTTCTCCGTGTGTTACATAGAATTAATTAGAACAATTCTATAATCACTATAAGACTCCGATCCGACATCAAGAACTTACGGGTAGTGCTCAAAAGTGTACAACAGTGAAAAAAATATTTACGCCAACTGTGCGCGAAAATACCAACTGTGTGTTACAACCATTACATCCAATTGAGCAACAAAAACGCCAACTTGTGTGCGAACAAAAAACCAAAAACCAAAACAAAACATCACTAAAACACAGAAAATCAAAAAAACAAAACACCACTAAAACAAAAAAATAAAAAGAAGAAACAAAATGGCTGTAGAACTCACCGAAGCCCACCTCAATCAAGCACTGTCTTCGTTAAGACAGGTGGTAAACTATGATGGAGCACCAGAGAATCTGACGTCATTCATAAGGAGAATAGATTTCATTATTCACTTATATCCAACCCATGATATAAGGCAACAAACATATTGTTCAGTGCAATCGGAATGCAGCTCACTGGAGAGGCACAACGGCTCTTACAAATTGGACAAGCCAACACCTGGCCGGAACTAAGGTCACTCCTCATCAATGAATTGAAGACGCAGACCCCCTGTCAGGAACTTCTTTGACGCCTCTACAACACCAGCTATACAGGAAACCTTCGTAAGTTTGTAACAGAATTAGAAGATAATGTAGCATGTTGTGGAATAACACATTAATAACAATATAAACATATTGTAGCAATTAGTTACAATATTTATGTGCGCAACATTCAAGTGCATTTGCCTCTTAAGTAACATGACCACCCATGAGTGCATGGTGCTGGACAATTGCTGTGTCGGCAAATATAACACGCGCGGCCGCGTTGGCCCAATATGCAATATGATACATCCTCACTCTACCGACGCGAGGGTATATAAACATACATACTCTTATGTAAACATTTATACATTTATACATAAGTATGTTTATACATAAGCATACCGCTCCTCTGCCTGCATGACTAGCAGCGCAGCTACGCGGTCTTAGCTATAGTCGACAATTGTTATAGAATTAAGAATTATTCAATAAACTGAGCTCAAACCAAAAGGGACGATTGGTGTTCTTTCTTTGAACCTACTACATGGCGACCGTGACAGTGGTCACCAAATGATAGGCGTGACCAAAAGGAGCAGACCAAATCACAGTAAGTAGAGTGATGGGAAAAAAATCTGGCGTGGTCAAAAAATTAAAAGCCAGAAAGGCGCAGAAATTGAGGCTACTAAATAGCCCACAGACTAATTGGAATACCTCGGTGGAATTACACGCCGAGGTAGAGTTTATAAAAACCCAATTAGAAGAAAGAAAAAATAAAACCACAACAACCAGAATCCCATACTCTACGATTCAAAACGTGGCAAAACCAAAAGTAAAAATAAGTCCACAAACTGTGAAGGAACTACCGGAATTAAAGAAGGTCTGCCCAAACGACTGCGAGGGCCCATTATACTCAGCATACTGCGAGTATACATGCAAACATTGCTACGGGACCCCAATGGAAAAGCCAGTCCCCAAGTGAAAAGGAAAATAAAACAAAAAAATCAACAAATCTGGTGCGATGACCTGCACCGGAATCGCCTGAGCTCAGAGGCCCCGGACATCAGCAGCTGAGACTACAAGCGTGAAAAGCAGGCCGCTTTTTACGCCATCGATGGAGCATCAGCGTGCCAACCGGCGACGACCAGCTGATGCTAGAGGCTAGCCGAAAAAGATATAAATGAACAAATTATGCGCTGCGTCGCACATTTTTTTTGAGTGTACTGCGATGCACATTTTTTTTAATAGAATTAAAATAATCAATGTACAATTGTGCGGCATTAAAAGCTGCCCAATTAGAGTGTGGCCTAAAAACCATACGGAAAAATAGGCAGGGATACTAAAAAAAAAAAAAAAAAAAAAAAAGCCTTCAGCAAAAAAAAAAAAAAAAAATAAATTTTATTAAATTACTAATTAACTAAATTACAAGAAAAATTTAAAAAACCAAATTCCAAATTTCTTTTTAACGATGGAATGTTAGATAACAAAATAAGCAAGTTTGATGATACATTTGATACACCCAATATGGGGTTAATAGATACTAAAACAGTGGACTCCACTGCAAATGTAATCAATAAAATAGAGTCATCAAATGTAGATTTGAAACCAACGAATGCACTTTTATTAGTAATTGTAATAATAATGAGCGCATATGTGTTATATAAAGCATATAAACTACACAATAAATGTGTAACAAAAAGAGCCTTAAGCCATGCTAATGATCTCGATAAGATCTAAATAACATATGCAACAATTGTAATAAAAATGCATTTCACAAAAAATTATTATCAAAAGAAAAAAATATATACATCAATATCCAAATAAAAAAAAAAAAAACAAATTTTTAAGCTGAATAACATATATATTGGTTGATTAAAATGAGTAAAATAGATGGTTATTTTAGGAAGATAGTAGATAGGCATCCCAGAATAGTCTCCCATTTAATTGAGGTTTTTAGAAGCGAGCAAAGTAATTCTCCTCAACGCTCGATTTGTTTAATACAGATTAGGTTAGCCTATCTAGATATAACGGGAGAAGAATTCCCAGTAAAAGGTTGCACTTGGGTACAGATGAGTTTCATCCTCACAGTACCATATGTGTGTTGTTACACAAATGCCACAGGCACATTTTGCTTCTACCTGATGGATGAAGCTCAATAATAAGTTGTTGCAAAAATCAAGAAAAATATAAGAATAGAACAGATGGCCTAGATATAATATACAAATGGATCTAGTAGAACTTAAATATTTGAACAAGTATGTTCCATTCTTAGATTTCCTCACCAACAGAGGTGAAACCAATCCAAAATATAAAGAAATTAAATACTGGATTGTGAATAATAAAAAATTCAAACCAAGGATAGCCAACTTGATAGAAAGATCCATAGTAGAAGCGTATAATCGCCTAAAGCAAAAAAATAGAATTCTACCCATCTGGGTACATAAACTGTTTGAAGAACCGATAGAGATAATCGATCTCTCACGTGATTAAAAAAAAAAAAAAGGAAGACCACAAAAATAAACTTTGAAGCATGGAATGGGAAGAATTATTTCTCCATATCCAAAATATTAAAGAGAATTTCAAGAAATCATATAAATGCGTTACACAAAATAGAAACATCCAAAATGAAACAATAAACAAGCACGCAAAAATTCTAGTTGATTCATTCAATGAAGCAAGAAATTTAGTGCATGTTAATAGAGAGAGCATAAGTAAAGCAAATTGGTCAAAGATTTCCAATCTACTGATCAAGTTACGTACAAACCTAATCTCTATAAAGACAAAATACAATCTTGATATATTTGTACCTACTGTCCTTAATTCACCCCTGAGCATAGACACCTGTAAAAAGGAAACAGAGCAAGAAGGTGAAGAATCTGAAACAAGCGAGGAAGAAATAGAAGAGAAAGATCTAAACGATCTAACAATTCCTGCGCTATTAACATTACCTGATATAGAAGCGTTGTCTGAACAAGACAACGAATCAGATTTGGACACCAATACAAGTGTAATAAACAAAACTGACAGGATGGCAGAATTAAATGCCCGAAGGGCATATATGAAAGATATAAACATAGCCATACCTGAATTTAATGGCACGAAAATGCAACTCAAAAGATTCGTAACAGCTCTGAGGTTGGTAGATATGATGAAAGGCGACTACGAAAGTATAGCAGTTGAGGTAATAAAATCAAAAATTATTGGCCCAACACTATATGAAGTCGAAGAAGAAACTTCAATAGAAGCAATAATACAAAAATTGCAAGGCTTTGTAATTGGTGAAACATCTAAAGTTATAAAAGCCAGATTGAAGAATACAACTCAGAAAGGTAAAACCCCTGACGAATTTACTTCGCAGATAGATAACTTACGCAAAACACTTCAATCTGCATATATCGAAGAAGGTATGCCTGCAGCACTTGCTCTTAAGAATAGCACAGACGATGCTATAGAAGCAATGATTGGAAATTGCGAACACAACAAAATTAAAAATATACTTGACTCTGGTAACTTCAAAACCATGGACGAAGCTATAGCAAAGTACCTACAAAAAAGTACTGAGATATCAGGTAATCCAAATACGGTTCTATTTGCTCAAAGAAACCGTGGTAATTACACTAACAAATATAATTATCGTGGTAGAGGCAATGGTCGTGGTTATTACAACAACTATAACAAAAACAATAACGGCCAAAACAGCAGAGGTTACGGCAGAAATAATAACAGAGGGAATAGAGGAAATAACCGACAAAACAGAGGTTATAACTCTAATAATAGCAACGTTAGGGTAGCCCAGAATAATTCGGGAAACTCCCAACAACCTTTAGATACTCAAAAATAAACAATTACAAGGTTTACACCATCAGTCTCAGTCAAAGCACATTTGCAAGTTTCACTAACGTAGCAACAGGAAAAGAGTTAGTATTTTTAATAGACACAGGTGCTGACATATCCATACTAAAAGAAAATTCCGACAACTTCCAATATATTGAAACCAATCAAATAATAAATATACAAGGAATAAGTCAAGAAATAACAAAATCAAAAGGACTTACTTCCATAGAAATACAAACCTCTAAATACATAATTCCACACGATTTTCATATCGTAAATTTACAATTCGCTATTCCTTGTGATGGAATACTAGGTATCGATTTCATAAGAAAATATAACTGTCAATTAGATTTCAAGCCGACTGAAGATTGGCTTATAATTAGACCAAACAATTTACAATATCCCATATATGTACCAATAGCATACAGTTCTGGCAACAACTCCGTAGTTCTGCCAGCAAGATCACAAGTTGTCCGAAAAATTGAAATAATCTCAGTGGAAGACAGTATATTAATTCCGAACCAAGAAATTCAGCAGGGTATTTACATAGCAAATACCATAGCATCTTCTCAAAACGCATTCATAAAATTTCTAAATACAACAAACACAAATCAAATAGTCAATATAAATAACTTGCAGTACGAATCACTTTCGAACTACGAAGTAGTTAAAACAAGTTCAGAAGATAGAGAGAAAACGGTATTATCGACACTCTCGAAGAATTTTCCACCACAGTTCAATAGCCAACTAACCAAATTATGCACACAGTATAGTGATGTGTTCGGTTTGGAAACCGAATCTATAACTACCAATAATTTTTATAAACAAAAACTGAGACTGAAAGATGATGAACCAATATACATAAAGAACTACAGAAATCCTCATAGTCAAAAAGACGAGATACAAAAACAAGTCCAAAAGTTAATAGATGACAAAATAGTTGAACCATCGGTATCAGCTTATAACAGCCCACTGTTACTTGTACCAAAGAAATCACTGCCTAATTCCGAAAAAAAAAATGGCGATTAGTAATTGACTATCGTCAGATCAATAAAAAATTGTTGTCCGATAAATTCCCACTCCCGAGGATTGATGATATTCTAGATCAACTGGGAAGAGCAAAGTACTTTTCGTGCCTGGATTTAATGTCAGGTTTTCATCAGATAGAACTCGAAGAAGAATCACGAAATGTTACATCCTTTTCAACAAACAATGGTTCATATCGCTTCACGCGATTACCATTTGGTTTAAAGATAGCGCCAAATTCATTCCAGAGAATGATGACTATAGCATTCACTGGACTTGAACCTTCTCAAGCATTCCTTTATATAGACGATTTAATAGTCATTGGTTGTTCTGAAAAACATATGCTCAATAACTTAACAGATGTGTTTGAGAAATGTAGGCAACACAACCTAAAATTACATCCCGAAAAATGTTAATTTTTTATGCATGAAGTCACCTTTTTGGGGCATAAATGCACAGACAAAGGAATCTTGCCTGATGACACAAAATATGAAGTCATCCAAAATTATCCAGTCCCCCACGATGCGGACAGCGCTAGAAGATTTATTGCATTTTGCAATTATTACAGAAGATTCATAAAGAATTTTGCCGACTACTCTCGTCACATAACAAGATTATGTAAAAAAGATGTAAAATTTGAATGGACAGCTGACTGTCAAAATGCTTTTGAACATCTAAAATCGGCATTAATGAACCCAACTCTATTGCAATACCCAGATTTCAGCAAAGAATTTTGCATAATCACTGATGCGAGTAAGTACGCATGTGGAGCAGCCTTAACACAAAACAAAGAAGGACTCCAGCTACCAGTTGCATACACATCAAGAGCCTCTACAAAAGGTGAGAGCAACAAGAGTACAAAAGAACAAGAATTAGCAGCTATTCATTGGGCAATAACACATTTCAGACCATACATTTATGGTAGACATTTCACCGTCAAAACTGATCACAGAGCACTTACTTATCTATTTTCAATGATAAATCCAAGTTCGAAACTAACGCGAATGAGACTTGAATTAGAGGAATATGATTTCACAGTAGAGTATCTAAAGCAGAGCCAGGCACTCATATCCCCCGGGGGACGAACACGTTCGGCTCGTCGTATGCGTGTAACCGAACGGCTGCCGAAGTCCTCACACAAAAATCTCAAAAGCATGAGGGTGGATTTAGTTTTCCTCAGCATTTCGACGCAAGCATATCTATGTCGCTTTGTTGAGAGATGACACATGAAAAAATTGATCGCTACTTTGTTTTTCTATCTTTCTCTTGCATTAGTTTAGCTGCTGTACTCGTTTTCTTGATTTGAGGCAAAATTTAGTCAACTTTCATTTTTCGCAGTGTAAAGCAACACACGCAGACAAGCAAGTGCACACATACAACTACATTTTTCTAGCGCTCTCTTTGTGCCGGGCCCTGATCTAAAGGGTAAAGATAATTATGTAGCAGATGCCCTCTCAAGAATAACAATCACAGACTTACAAAACATACAAAACGATAATAAAATTCTGAGAGTCACTACCAGAAACCAAAATATACAGTTAAATTCCTGCGCAGGGAACGAAAAAGAAAAAGAAGATTTGCAAAAACAATCTCTTAATGCTTCTAAGCCCAATGTATATGACGTCATTGTAAATGACGAAGTACGAAAAAGTAGTGACCTTGCGAATAACTGATTCTTTAACCACATTCAAACATGGCAAGAAAGTTATAGCAAGAATTGACATTTGCGATATGTATACCAATGGAATTCTCGACTTAGGTCAATTTTTTCAAAGGCTCGAAAAAGAAGCCGGTATACTCAACATAAGTCAAGTCAAAGTGGCACCGAGCGAAAAGATCTTTGAAACTATCTCAATAGAATCTTTTAAAAATATGGGCAATCAAATTTTACAATCATTAAGAGTAGCGCTACTCAAGCCGGACCCTATTATCAAATAATGATAAAGAAAAAGAAGCAATACTGTTTACGTTCCACGATGACCCAATACAAGGAGGCCATACTGGAATATTGAACTATGGCCAAAATAAAAAGGCATTATTATTGGAAAAATATGACACGAGATATATCTCAATATATAAAAAAATGTAATAAGTGTCAAAAAGCAAAGATAACAAAGCATACAAAAACACCGTTAATCATCACTGAAACACCACAACAGGCTTTCGATAGGGTTATTGTGGATACGATCGGTCCACTCCCAACATCAGAACACGGAAATGAATACGCAGTAACTTTAATCTGCGACCTAACAAAATACCTTGTAATAATACCAATTAAAGACAAAAGTGCAAAAACAGTAGCGAAAGCTATATTTGAAGATTTCATTCTGCGGTACGGTCCAATGAAGACGTTCATTACGGACATGGGAACAGAATATAGAAACTCAATAATTGAAGATTTATGCAAAAACTTGCAAGTAAAAAAGATAACTTCAACTGCACATCATCACCAGACTGTAGGCACTGTGGAGCGAAGCCACCGAACACTAAATGAATTTTTACGATCATACATTTCAGTTGACAAAACTGACTGGGATGTATGGATAAGATACTTCGAATATTGTTTTAATACAACACCCTCTATGGCACATGATTATTGTCCATATGAGTTGGTGTTCGGTAAAACTTCAAATTTACCACAACAATTTAATAGTGTTGATAAGATAAATCCACTATATAACATAGAAGATTATGCTAAGGAATCAAAATTTAGATTAGAACAGGCTTATAAAAGAGCAAGAATTATGTTAGAACAGCACAAAGCGAAGAATAAGGAAATATATGATAGAAATATTACGTAATGATACGGGTCATAAGCTAGAATCTAAGTATTTAGGCCCATACATCATAGAAGAAATAAAAGATAGGGATAACATTTTAATTAAAGATACAAAGAATAAGAAACAATTAGTGCATAAAGATAGGTTAAAAATTTTAATCAATATATATATATATATAAAAAAAAAAAAAATAATAATAACAATAAAACAAGAGAAAGAAATTTAAACAAATAAATTACCAACATTTAATGACACTATACATATACAAATATAATTTTACTACATGTATCATTAAACAAACACTCGAACATTCGAAAAAAAAAACATAAAAAAAAGAGAAACAATAATAAGTAAATAAATTTTTATATAAAAAAAAAATTTTTTAGAAAATAACTCCATATAATTACGTTATTTTTCTAAAGAGGGGGGATGTAGCATGTTTTGGAATAACATATTAACAACAATACAAACATATTGTAGCAATTAGTTACAATATTTATGTGCGCAACATTCAAGTGCATTTGCCTCTTAAGTAACATGACCACCCATGAGTGCATGGTGCTGGACAATTGTTGTGTCGGCAAATATAACACGCGCGGCCGCGTTGGCCCAATATGCAATATGATACATCCTCACTCTACCGATGCGACGGTATATAAACATACATACTTTTATGTAAACACATACATACCGCTCCTCTGCCTGCATGACTAGCAGCGCAGCTACGCGGTCTTAGCTATAGTCGACAATTGTTATAGAATTAAGAATTATTCAATAAACTGAGCTCAAACTAAAAAGTACAATTGGTGTCTCTCAATATATCTTCGGAGCATACTACAGGTGGGCTTCGCTGACGATGTTGCCATACTAGTGGTGGCTAAATATCTGGCACAAGCCGAGGAAATAACTGCGCGTTCCATCGGAATGGCTAAGGACTGGCTAGCTTCTGCAGGTCTCGAGCTTGCAGTACAAAAGACGGAAGCTGTGCTAATAAGTAGTCGTAAAACGGTTGAGGTTGCCAACATCATCGTGGACGCCACCACGATTACCTCTTCACGGGTATCTCGGTATACACCTGGACACGCGCCTGTCCTTCAAGGAGCATCTGGAGCTTGTTGGAGCCAGGGCAGCTGAGTTGGGACGGTCACTTAGCCGCATCATGCTCAACAGCAGAGGCCCAAAACAGGGTCGGCGCCTGCTCCTGATGAATGTCATGAAGTCCACTATGCTCTATGGGGCACCAGCCTGGGCTAATGCCATGACGGTCAAGACATATAGGAGACGCCTAGAGACCACATACCGTCTTGCGGTGCTGAGGGTCTGTTGCGGCTTTCGCACAATATCAGACGATGCAGCTCTTGTCATAGCAGGTATGACGCCCATCGACCTGCTATCACATGAAGCACAACGCATCTATGCCACCAAGATGGAGTCAGCGCCGAGTCCTGCTGAGCTAAAGGGTGTCAAGGCTGCGGTACGTCAGGAAAGCTGGGACGCTTGGCAACTTCGCTGGACGAACTCGATTAAGGGCAGGTGGACA
Source organism: Drosophila tropicalis (assembly GCF_018151085.1). Classification (NCBI taxonomy): domain Eukaryota; kingdom Metazoa; phylum Arthropoda; class Insecta; order Diptera; family Drosophilidae; genus Drosophila; species Drosophila tropicalis. Next base: position 527,662 of record NW_027173484.1, read on the forward strand.
TTCAGGCTTATTCCCGATCTGAAAATGTGGCTGCAACGGAAGCATGGCGCGGTAACTTTCGAGCTGACGCAGATACTTAGCGGTCATGGATGCTTTGGGGAATATCTCTTCAGATTTGGTCACCAGGCGAGTGATCATGCTCTCTTCGCATGCACTATGTTTGCGACAGAAGGCAGGCGGCCGAACTGCTCTGTGGCGAGCCATTATCTTCACAGAATCTGGTTCCACTGATGACGTTAAACCAAAGAAATTGGTTGTTCCGAAAAACAAATGCTCAATAATCTAACAGATGTCTTTGAGAAGTGTAGGCAACACAACCTAAAGTTACATCCTGAAAAATGTTCATTCTTTATGCATGAAGTCACCTTTTTGGGACATAAATGCACAGATAAAGGAATCTTGCCTGATGACACAAAGTATGATGTCATTCAAAATTATCCAGTCCCACATGATGCGGACAGCGCTAGAAGATTTATTGCATTTTGCAATTATTACAGAAGATTCATAAAGAATTTTGCCGACTACTCTCGTCACATAACAAGATTATGTAAAAAAGATGTAAAATTTGAATGGACAGCTGACTGTCAAAATGCTTTTGAACATTTAAAATCGGCATTAATGAACCCAACTCTATTGCAATACCCAGATTTCAGCAAAGAATTTTGCATAATCACTGATGCGAGTAAGTACGCATGTGGAGCAGCCTTAACACAAAACAAAGAAGGACTCCAGCTACCAGTTGCATACGCATCAAGAGCCTTTACAAAAGGTGAGAGCAACAAAAGTACAACAGAACAAGAATTAGCAGCTATTCATTGGGCAATAACACATTTCAGACCATACATTTATGGTAGACATTTCACCGTCAAAACTGATCACAGAGCACTTACTTATCTATTTTCAATGATAAATCCAAGTTCGAAACTAACGCGAATGAGACTTGAATTAGAGGAATATGATTTCACAGTAGAGTATCTAAAGGGTAAAGATAATTATGTAGCAGATGCCCTCTCAAGAATAACAATCAAAGACTTACAAAACATACAAAACGATAATAAAATTCTGAAAGTCACTACCAGAAACCAAAGTAAACAGTTAAATTCCTGCTCAGGGAATGAAAAAGAAAAAGAAGATTTGCAAAAACAATCTCTTAATGCTTCTAAGCCCAATGTATATGACGTCATTGTAAATGACGAAGAACGAAAAGTAGTGACCTTGCGAATAACTGATTCTTTAACCACATTCAAACATGGCAAGAAAGTTATAGCAAGAATTGACATTTGCGATATGTATACCAATGGAATTCTCGACTTAGGTCAATTTTTTCAAAGGCTCGAAAAAGAAGCCGGTATACTCAACATAAGTCAAGTCAAAGTGGCACCGAGCGAAAAGATCTTTGAAACTGTCTCAATAGAATCTTTTAAAAATATGGGCAATCAAATTTTACAATCATTAAGAGTAGCGCTACTCAAGCCGGTGACCCTATTATTAAATAATGATAAACAAAAAGAAGCAATACTCTTTACGTTCCACGATGACCCAATACAAGGAGGTCATACTGGAATATTGAGAACTATGGCCAAAATAAAAAGGCATTATTATTGGAAAAATATGACACGAGATATATCTAAATATATAAAAAAATGTAATAGGTGTCAAAAAGCAAAGATAACAAAGCATACAAAAACACCGTTAATCATAACTGAAACGCCACAACAGGCTTTCGATAGGGTTATTGTGGATACGATCGGTCCACTCTTAACATCAGAACACGGAAATGAATACGCAGTAACTTTAATCTGCGACCTAACAAAATACCTTGTAATAATACCAATTAAAGACAAAAGTGCAAAAACAGTAGCGAAAGCTATATTTGAAGATTTCATTCTGCGGTACGGTCCAATGAAGACGTTCATTACGGACATGGGAACAGAATATAGAAACTCAATAATTGAAGATTTATGCAAAAACTTGCAAGTAAAAAAGATTACTTCAACTGCACATCATCACCAGACTGTAGGCACTGTGGAGCGAAGCCACCGAACACTCAATGAATATTTACGATCATACATTTCAGTTGACAAAACTGACTGGGATGTATGGATACGGTACTTCGCATATTGTTTTAATACAACACCCTCTATGGCACATGATTATTGTCCATATGAGTTGGTGTTCGGTAAAACTTCAAATTTGCCACAACAATTTAATAGTGTTGATAGGATAAATCCACTATATAACATAGAAGATTATGCTAAGGAATCAAAATTTAGATTAGAACAGGCTTATAAAAGAGCAAGAATTATGTTAGAACAGCACAAAGCAAAGAATAAGGAAATATATGATAGGAAGGTAAAAAATATTGAATTAGAAATAGGAGATAAGGTTTTATTACGTAATGATACGGGTCATAAGCTAGAATCTAAATATTTAGGCCCATACATCATAGAAGAAATAAAAGATAGGGATAACATTTTAATTACAGATACAAAGAATAAGAAACAATTAGTGCATAAAGATAGGTTAAAAATTTTAATCAATTAATATATATACATATATAAACCAAAAAAAAAAAAAAAAAAATTTTCAAATAATAAATATAAAACAAGAGAAAGAAATTTAAACAAATAAATTACCAACATTTAATGACACTATACATATACAAATATAATTTTACCACATGTATCATTAAACAAACACTCGAACATTCGAAAAAAAATATATAAAAAAAAAAAAAAAAAAATTTTTTTAGAAAATAACTCCATATAATTACGTTATTTTTCTAAAGAGGGGGGATGTAGCATGTTGTGGAATAACACATTAATAACAATATAAACATATTGTAGCAATTAGTTACAATATTTATGTGCGCAACATTCAAGTGCATTTGCCTCTTAAGTAACATGACCACCCATGAGTGCATGGTGCTGGACAATTGCTGTGTCGGCAAATATAACACGCGCGGCCGCGTTGGCCCAATATGCAATATGATACATCCTCACTCTACCGACGCGAGGGTATATAAACATACATACTCTTATGTAAACATTTATACATAAGTATGTTTATACATAAGCATACCGCTCCTCTGCCTGCATGACTAGCAGCGCAGCTACGCGGTCTTAGCTATAGTCGACAATTGTTATAGAATTAAGAATTATTCAATAAACTGAGCTCAAACCAAAAGGGACGATTGGTGTTCTTTCTTTGAACCTACTACAATAAGTCCCATATTATCACAAACAAACTAAGTCTAGAAAACGATGCAAATAACACCATTCTTTATACAAATGCATTAAATACCACTGTAAAAGATGTATCAAACAAAAAATTACCCGATAGATTATTTATGACGTTAGCTAGATACGATATAACGACAGTCAGCAAGCTGCAACAAGTAGCTCAAAGAGAAGGGTTATACGAGAATAGTACAACAGAAATCAGAAAATCAAATCAAAGCCAAAATCAAAATCAAAAAGGTGGAAAACCCTTTGTACCTAATAGTACAACTCCGTCTCAACAAAAACAATCCGATACAACACAGAACCAAAAACTTTTCCAAGAATTGCAACAAAAATTAAATATTTACAGGGCTCAAAATCCAATGAATTATCAACAACAAAATAATTATCCAAAAAATAATGTAGCAAACCAGCCTATGAAAATTTTCATCAGAATGCCTCTGATCAATCGGAAGAAGAGATAGGGACAAGTCATTCATCAGAATAATGATGAACAATAAACCTTTGAGATGTGTAGTCGACCCAGGCTCTTCAATTAATGTAATGTCCGAAAACTTTTTTAATTTCAAAACCTATTTGGGAGATGCCAAAATACACATGATTGAAGGAGCAGTAGAATCAAAAGAAATTATTTTCCTTGCACCCAGCAAACTTTGTCCAACAGAACAAAAATTTTATATCCAAAAATTTACAAATAAATACGTCATGTTAATAGGTAGAACTTTTCTAAAAGCCTGCAAAAGCCCAAATAAATTATGAAGAAGAATACGCAAAACTAGGAAACTATACATTTTATTTTAGAGATGTTGAAGAAATAGAAGAAGAACAAAACATAGAATATTTATACCCACCCACAGAATGGGACCCAGAAACAAATTTTGCGATTGAAAATGAAATAATAGAAAGCAATGAGTATAGACTCGACCATTTAAATAACGAAGAAACTCAAAAACTAAAAAAAGTCTTCAATCCTGGTGCCAGTTTAATCTACTAAATCTTAACACTACCAAATGTAAGGTAATGACTTTTTTCCGTAACTCTCCTCAACTGGTCACTTATTTTCTAAACAATAGCCCTCTGGAACGTCTAAATAATATGAATGATTTGGGCGTACTTATGGACCATAAGTTAAATTTTAACACCCATATTTCCACCACGGTCGCAAAGGCCATGAGTGTCCTGGGTTTCATTAAAAGATGGTCAAAAGAATTTGATGACCCCTATACAACTAAAGTTCTTTTCACTTCGCTTGTCCGTCCTATTTTAGAGTATGGATCTTGCATTTGGTCACCTCAATATGAGTCGCACCAGATTAGACTTGAATCCGTTCAAAAGCAGTTCTTGTTATTTGCTCTTCGTGGCTTAAGCTGGGATCGCAATGTCAATTTGCCTTCGTATTCTAGTAGACTTCTCTTGATTAACCTTCCATCCCTAACTAACCGTAGAATTATGCTTGGTGTCATTTTTATGCACAAGCTCCTAATTGGTGATATCGACTCGCCTGAGTTATTAGCTCAGGTGAATCTGTCGGTACCATGTAGACGGAGTAGACATCCTTTGATACCTTTATCCCTTAGTCGTTGTTCTTCTAACTATGCTATGCATGAACCTTTTAGGGTCCTCTGCTCTGATTACAACCTTCTATTCCCTGTAATCGGCTCAGAGTTTTCTATTAATATGCTTAAAACATCTATCCTATCCCATTTAGTTAATAGATAGCTGTAGTATTATTTGTTTGTCTGTTTTTTCTATTGTGTACTTGTCCACGCGATTCGTGCCGTGCGTTATACGGCTGCACCCCTCGGTCGGTCGGGTGGGAGGTGGTGCTTGGGCTCGCGCGTAACAGGCTATGTCCTGGTGTCGTAGGGGCCACTTGAACGTACTGCGCATAGTATCGTCAACGTCCGCTATAATTCAGTGACATTCAGTACCGCGAAGGTGAAAATTTGACTTTCACGAGTACAATAAAGCACTCTATTCATTCAAAACATGAGGACCCAATCTATAAACGTCCATACAAATATCCCCAAACATTTGATATAGAAATCAACAAACAAATAAATGAAATCATTGAACAGGGTATCATTCGAAAATCGAATTCCCCTTACTATTCACCCATTTGGATCGTTCAAAAAAAAAGGAGATGCTTCCAACAAACGAAAATTCAGATAGGTCATTGACTATCGAAATCTAAATGAAGTCACAATAGATGACGAATTTCCAATTCCAGTCATGGACGAAATTCTCGACAAACTGGGAAATGCCAATACTTCACCATTTAGCTAAGGGATTTCATCAAATTCAAATGGATCCTGAATCTATTGCAAAAACAGCTTTCTCAACTAAACATGGCCATTACGAAAACACGCGTATGCCATTTGGTCTTAAAAATGCCCCGGCAACATTCCAAAGATGCATGAATAATCTTTTGGAAGACCTTATTTATAAGGAGTGCCTTGTTTATCTGGATGACATCATTGTGTACTCCACTGCATTGGAGGAACACATACTATCACTCAGAAAGATATTTAACAAACTAAGAGAAGCTAATCTTAAACTCCAACTCGACAAATGCGAATTTATGAAAAAGGAAACAGCATTCCTTGGTCATATAATAACAACAGAAGGTATAAAACCTAACCCAGATAAAGTCAAAGCAATTCAAAAATTTCCGATACCTAAAATTCCAAAAGAAATTAAATCATTCTTAGAAAATTTATACCCAACTTTGCACATATTACAAAACCTTTAACTATAGGATTAAAGAAAGGAGCTAAAATAAACATAAACGACCCAAATTATATTTCATCATTTAAAAAATTAAAATATCTACTTATGAATGATCCTATACTTGCATATCCCGATTTCAAAAAACCATTTTTCCTAACCACAGATGCTAGCAATATAGCTTTAGGTGCGTTCTTCTCACAGGACCATAGACCTATTTCTTATGGTAGTAGAACACTTGACGAACATGAACTTAATTATTCAGCCATAGAAAAAAGGAATTACTATCTATTGTATGGGCAACCAAATATTTTAGGCCATACCTTTTCGGAAGAAAGTTCGAGTTTCTAAGCGACCATAAGCCTTTAGTATGGCTCAACAATATAAAAGAACCAAATATGAAACTTCAAAGATGGAAAATAAAACTAAATGAGTTTGATTACAAAATTAAATATTTACCTGGCAAACAAAATCCTGTAGCAGATGCCCTTTCCAGAATTAAAATAGATGAAGACTTTTTAGGATCAACAGAAAGCACAGCAGCTATAATACATAGTGCTCATGAGGATAATGAAAATTACATTCCAATAGTAGAAAAACCCATTAATTATTTCCACAGGCAAATTCATTAGAGGTTCAGAAGACAAAGCAGAAACAACAACTAACTTTTATAAAACAAACATAAAAATAACATACAAAGAAATGACCAATGCTTACGCAAGGAATATAATCATAAGATATCTTTGCAGTAAGAACATAATGAACAAGATTTTCCCATATTCCAACAAGCTTTTATTGAAATATTACAATCAAATGCAAATACAAAAACCTCGAAATCTAGCATTAAGTTAGAGGACCTTCAAACGTTTGCACAATTTAAAGAAATAATCCTAAAACAACATAAAGAATTATTACATCCAGGAATCGAAAAAACGATTAATTTGTTTAAAGAAAAATATTATTTTCCCGATTTTCAAAACCTAATTCAAAACATTATTAATGAATGCTCAGTATGCAATATCGCAAAGACAATAAATAGAAATACAAAACTAACTTTTGAAATAACACCAGAAACTTTTAATATCAGAGAAAATTACGTCATGGACTTTTACATGATCGACAATTTACAATTCCTTTCATGCATTGACATTTACTCCGAATTTGCAACACTTGTAGAAGTCTAAAAATTTGTTGTGTATAGCACTAAAAAATTGGATACAAGAAGAAAATGTAAAGTTAGAAATCACATCATGTAAAAACGGCATTTCAGATGTAGAAAGATTCCATAAAACAGTAAATGAAAAACTCCGAATTTTTAATAGTGAAAATGACATTGAAGATAAATAAATCAAATTTGAAAAATTCTCTACGTATACAACAACTAACCGAACACCAGCGGAAATTTTTATCTATGCAGGATACCACGACTATAATACCCAAACAAAAAAAAATACATCAAAGAAACAATTTTAATGAAGATAGACACGACTTCGAAATCGACACTAGATTTAAACAAGCACCATTAGTAAAGTCAAAAATGACAAATCCACTCAAAAGACAAATCAAAATTCAAGAAGAAAAAGAAAGTTAATAAAAGCAAATACAATTAATTAATTACAGGTCGACAACTCAAGATGACTTTTTTGTGCATTATGCTACTTTCCACTACTACAATCCATTGACTAAACCCAGTAAAAATATTTAAAACAGGAACCATGGATCTACCGACAAACTTTGAATATCATTATTTAAAAGTGAATTTAACGCTAATAGACATTACATATAACAATTTAATGCAACAAGCACAGGAATTCAAAAACATAATCCATATTCAATACTTAACAGAAAAACTAAGTAGGGAAATTAATGGAATACAAATTGTAACACGCAACAAACGAGGACTAATTAACGGAATTGGTTTAATATACAAATATCTTTTTGGTACTCTTAATCAGGACGATAAAGATGAATTAGAAGAAAAAATAAATAATCTTGAAAGTAATAGCGTACAAGCAAACGAACTAAATTACGTAATAGACACTGTTAATAAAGGTTTAGAAGTAATAAACAACCTCAGGGAAGAAAAAGAAAAATCAGTAAGATTAGAAGTTCTAATCTTTAATTTTGAGCATTTCACGAAATACATTGAAGATATAGAAATGGGCATGCAGCTCACTAGACTAGGAATTTTCAACCCAAAACTTCTAAAACATAATCATTTAAGTCATGTTAATGCGGAAAAACCATTGAATACAAAAATTTCCACCTGGCCTAAGCCAAATTCAAACGAGATATTTATCATTTCAAACATTCCTAGAGAAATAATAAAAACCCCTATCTTTGAGATACTTCCTTATCCAGATGAATATAAAATAATTTTGACAGAGAATTCATACGAAAAATACTATTTTGACAACAACACTTTGTTCAATAAAAATACAAAACAAATAGAAACTAATGAATGTATAATAGGCATTTAAAATCAAATCTCAACCACTTGTAAATATACTAAAACTTATAAGAATTTTCAAACTAATTACATTGAACCAAACATAATTGTAACAAGGAACTTACCAAAAACTAAACTTAACCAAAATTGCGTAAAAAAACGACTTAATAATAGAAAGCAATAACACAATAAAAATTTACGATTGTGCCTTACAATTAAACGAAATATCAATAATAAATTCATGCTTGACTATAGCCAAAGCATTAATGTAACAAACAATATAACCAGGCTAGAACCTATTTCCTTTATTTATTTTATTTATTTATTTATTTACGTCAACTAACACAGCAGTCGACGAAAAAGCTAAAGCTAAAGACAGATAGTAATTAAATGAAGAAGGTAGCTTAGCTTTATACACAACTAAACATTCCCGACCCGGTGGAGGTGTTTTATTTGCACAAGGTGCCAGCCCGATTCACAGCCAATGTGGTCAGGGATGAGTTGCAGCCAATCCAAGTCCAGAATATTTTCATTGGTTTCGCTGTAGAGGATTAAAAAGTATAGCGCGAAGAGAAGTGACAGAAAGATGAGGAGAGATAAGGTTAGAAAAGTTGTTAAAAGATTGGCAAAGAACACAAAAGGTTCGTGAAGAGAGTAGTTAGTCAGACATCTACTAAGGTGAATAGGAAAAATGTTTCTGGTCCGACGTGAGGAACACAAAAATATAGCGTATCTAGTAAATTGTTAGAAATGATTTCGCTGTTGACTAGTTTATGGAGAAAGAGAATGCCAAAAACAAGCCTACGGTTATAAAGTGAAGGAAGATTAATAACAAGAAGTCTGTCAGAATAAGAAGGTAGGCGAAGGTATCCAAACAAAAGAGATAATTAACGAACACACCAAAAATTTTACTGCATTTCAAACCATTACATTACCACTTTTTTACTTACTATAATAAGTTTGATTACATACTTAATCTATAAGTAAGACAATGCCATAAAAATTAATAATTAAGCATTTTAGATCAAATGACAATCGGGCTCTCACAGAAAAAATTGAAACCCCAATTATTGAAAAAAATGAGTCCCAAATTATAAAGAAAATTGATACTCCAATCTATACAGCTAAGAAAAACCCCTCGCTATATCCCAATGTATCCGCCTGAGGACAGGCTGTTTTCTTTAGGATGGGGGAGTCATATATTCAACTCCAATATCCAATAACATATACATTTTTCGGTCCCTAAAATTCATAACGTTAAAGTAAACATCCGTTTTTATAAACAATTGTCCCCTTTAAAATCAAAGCGTGTGAACGCTAACTCATAATTAACATAAACAATTAAACACTTGCAATAATAATTGTCCCCCTAAAAAGCAAAAGCGTGAGAACGCTAATTCAGCATTTAAATTCGGGCTAATCAAATCGCATCAATATCAATAACGCCACTAAAGGGCTCACAAATTTAGCCTATAAATATAACCATAAGACATTTTTGTAACTCAGTTTTAAGTTTTCATTCAAACAATAAAGTACGTTGCTTTTAACTCACAATATCTTTTTTTTTTCCTCTTTGGGAAAACCAGATATTTAATTATATATTCTTGCTCAGCACGACAAGACGAATTCAAATAGTCATGTCCGTCCGTGCGTCCGTCTGAAATAACGAAAATTTCTCCTAGACCGTAAGAGCTACAGAGCTGAAATTTTGCATGTAGGCTTGTATATACGGCAGGGGTTGTATATCTCGGATCAGACCACTATATCATATAGCTACCATACAAATTGCAAGGTCACTAACAGTGACTTTTCTTAATAACTTCGTTATTTTCAGATCTATTGTCGTGAAATTTAATATTAGTAAGCTTATTACAATTAGAAACGACAAATTTGATCATTTGATTCATTCTATCGTCTGCTTTGCCCTTGTACGCTGCCAAAATCTCCAAATGCGTTCAAAAACACATATCTTAGACAAAAGAAATTGAGAAACATTCCGAATTTTAGAAGCAACTAAAACTGATATGTGATATTAGTGTGTCCGTTATTAGAAGTGGATGATTTTTTTAAATTAAAAAAAAAAAAACAAAATAATTATTAGTTACCGTTCCTGGTTTAAGTCGCTCAACATCATTATTTATCATTTATTCTTATTTCTGTACTGTATTCTCTAAAGATTGCATAATTCGTTTTTTCCGAACGCGATCATGAAAAAATTGATTTTGCAATGCTCTCCGGGCAGATGTACCGCTGTGAGGCGCTGCTAACAGCGTTTGAGTAAAGCCAATTTATATTGACTGTAACTTGTGTTCTAAATTTCATATCGACAGCCCCCTAACTACTTGATCTAACGCAGGTAATTAAAAGCATACAAACATACAAGCCGCGCTGCCAACTCTTCGGGGCTAAAAAATGCAAAATTAACTTTGTAAACCTGCCAGAAACGGCTAGATCAAATACAAAAACATCCATAAAAATTGCCATTTTTTGGTTTAGTAACATATTTTTATACCATACACCCATAGGGTGAAATGGTATATTAAAGTCGCCAAAATGTATGTAACAGGCAGAAGGAAGCTTCTCCGACCCTATAAAGTATATATATTCTTGATCAGGATGAACAGCCGAGTCGATCTAGTCATGTCCGTCTGTCCGTCCGTCCGTATGAACACGCAGATCTCGGAGACTATAAGAGCTAGAGCCACCAAATTTGGTATGTATACTCGTGTATTATGTACACTTACAGAGTTAATTGGAATTTCTGCCACGCCCCCCTACGCCCCCAGGAATCACATAAAACTGTTTTTCTTAAAAAGTATGACAGCTAGAGACATCAAATTTATTTTGTATACCCGATTAGTTAGCGCGCAGAAATGAATTGTTCAAACTTTTTGCCACGCCCCCTTACGCCCCCAGGAATCACACAAAACTGTTTTTCTTAAAAAGTATAATAGCTAGAGACATCAAATTTGGTTTATATGCTCGTTTAGTTAGCGCGCAGAAACTAATTGTTTAAACTTTTTGCCACGCCCCCTTCCGCCCCCGGAATTTACATAAAACTGATTTCCTTAAAAACTATGATAGCTACCTACATTAAATTTGGTATGTAGACCAGCTTAATAGCCGCGCAGATATTGGCTATTTAAACATTTCGCCACGCCCACTTCCGCCCCCGCAAATTAAACAGAACTGATTTTATCAAAAACTAACAAAGCTAAAGTCACCAAATTTAGTATGTATACTGGCATAGTATGCGCGGAGAATTTATATATTTTCACATTTTGGCACGCCCACTTCCGCCTCCATAATTTAGAAAAAACCGATTTCCTCCTGTATTTTTTTGACTATCGCATTCAAATTCGGCAGACTAATTATTCTTATCTATTTCTATCAAACTACCAAATTTTATTGAAATCGGACTAGAAACATGCAAAATACGCGTATGAACGTATTTTACTAAGCGGTCCACAAGGCCAGAATTGGCCGTTGGCTAGTGGCGGCGCTAGAGTGCTCGTGTGTTCGTAGAGTGAGCGAGATAGCACATACTATGAAACATGTAAAAACAATTTAATAGACATACATTTGGTTTTCGCAATTTTAAATATTTCTTTCACCTGGTGTATGGTATACCCAAGTCGACGAGTCGACTTACTTGCTTCATTTTATTTGAAAATTGATAGACAATTATCAAGCTCAATAAAGTCGATATTCTCCTCAAGAGTATAGGAGTTGTTTGTTCCAATTAAATTCAAATACTTTGGAGGCACTTCAAAGTTGTGGCAACATTTATTTGATCTACGCAGTCCATAACTGTAAATATATATATTAACGTTTAATAAGAAGTTAAAATTTTTAATATTGTATTAAAATTATTAATTACCGTACGTGTAAAATCGAGTTAAGTGTGTCTATGTTCATTGCGTTCCTCAGCTTTGATTTTACAATGTTCATCTGACTAAACACTCGTTCGACTTCCGCGTTTGACCACGGTAGCGATAGTAAGCTCAAGACAAAAGTAGCTAATGCACAGTGGGCCAACTGAGCCGTCTAGCGGGACATAAGTCAAGATTAACTTTTTCAAAATTCGTTTGTTTTGTTATTTATCCTAATTGGCAAGACTTGTAAAAGCTTAAAAATGCTTTCGTGAGATTTTTTCAATGCACCCCTGATCAGCTGCGGGCTTTCAAAGTGAACAGATATTCGGCACGTGGCATGCAAATATTTGGTTGCACTTTTTGATCTTTCTTGGTTGATCTTCAACTGAAACAAATTAAAACAAATTGGCGCAATTACTTTTGTTTTCGTCTAGAAAAGGTATGTATTCAATAAAAAATATAATTTTGTGACCTGTCTATTCATGTGTAGTAAAATAAATGTGTTTGAAGTATGTTGTTTTAACAAGTACGGTTTTGGGCCGTATACTAACATCTCTGAACTATAATTTACTTTATTCAATCTTATTCAAGCTAGTATAAGCATTTATGTATCGTGTGAGTCCTTGTGATTTTAACGTGTTCAAAATGGTAGCCATCTACGAACATCTGCTAAGTTTATTACACTTTTTAGGTTCTATGTCGGTCCCAAAGCGCATGCTGTATAGCACTTGGCTTGGCAAAAATATCGCCACAAAAAAAGTTATTGCTTTAAAAGAACTTATATTTGGTACAATTTTAAAAAACAGAAACTTTTCAAAAAAGGAAATCACCAAAAAAATAACAAACTTTGTAAGCAGGCTTACAGAAAAATGGAAGACACGCCATTACAACAAATCAGTCTTCGAAAAAAAAAAATACAGAAATGGCTTGATGATTCGCTTTTTTTTTGTATAAAATGACGTCTAGTTCACACATGGGTCGACCCAAGAAAGATTTCGGTGATCTCTGCCCTAAAGTACAGACCAGAAAAGTGTCAAGCCTTGTAAAGGAAACCACGTGCGTTGAGTTAATGGTGGCAACAAGCACTAGTCTGTATAAATCCGAAATGCGAACCGCATCAAAAATCGTTACAGAGCTTAATGGAAATGAGACGGCAGGACAAAAATTTAAAAAGTCATTGGACGCACAAGCACAATTGCCAAATCCAAACTCACCTGAAGAAGCTCTGGCTCTATACATGGAGCATACGTACAAGCTAATGCGATGTAGTGCTAAGGTGTATTATCAGTTGGTATTGATTGATTGAATGTCTTTTATTTATGGAGCATACGTACAAGCTAATGCGATGTAGTGCTAAGGTGTATTATCAGTTGGTATTGATTGATTGAATGTCTTTTATTGTATGAATTTGGTTGTCTTAGCTAAAGGCTTGCTAGCTGTCGGCGCAGCGGCAGAGCAGCCGTTTTATATAAACATTATATATAAGTAAATTAACAATATGTAAGACGGGCAGAGAGTGTGAGTTATACATGCACATATGTATATTAGCGGTCAGTATGGGAAACATGCTGACCCGGCTCTAAGCGATGAATGCAATGAGTGCATATCATATTACGTTTGCACTTGAAATGTGTGCAATAACTTGGCACGCTTTCGCTGAGTGATAAAGGCAATGCCCTATGCATATTCGGCTAACAAAGTGTTGCCGCTCAATAATTATGTTGAGTAATAAGAACTCGTATGTGCATACACTATACTAAATCTCCCTCCTTTTGAAAAATAACGTAATTTCATGAAGTTATTTTTATTCTTATTATCTATAAATTTAACAAATTTTATTTATTTATTTCTTTTGTATTTTTCTTTTTTTTTTCTATGATGTTGTACTTAAAAACGATAAACAAAATGAAATGATCAGAAATATTCATATATCAAAAAAATTTATATATAGGTATGCTATTACCTATGTATGTTATTATGAAATAAAAAGTTTTAATCTATCTTTATGAACTATCAGTTTTTTGTCATTAACTATTATAACATTATTCCTATCTCGCATTTCCGTTACTTTATACGGACCAGAATATTTATAATCTAACTTATGACCTGTTTCATTTCTTAGTAATACTTTATCTCCTACTGATATATCTATATTGTTTACTTTCTGATCATACAGTACCTTATTTTTATTCTTATGCTCTTCTAGCATTACCCTAGCTCTTTTATATGCTACTTCTAATCTATATTTGCTTTCCTTAGCATAATCATCTATATTATATATTGCTTCTACGCTATCTATGCTATTAAATTGTTTTGGTAAATTACTTGTTTTACCAAATACTAACTAATACATCAACGCTCTCGTGGAAGACGGACGTGTTTTTTTTAAGCTCCCGTATTTTAACTGATTTTATAATTTTTTTATTTTGTTTTATCGGCATCGCGATCGAAAATTAAAATTATAATATTAAATCTAACTTGCACCATATCACTCGTTTGCGTTTTTGTGTGTTTGTGTTAATAATTTTTAACAACCTTAATTCTGTTAATACCTTTGTTGGTTTTTTTTTCCTTTTTTCTTTCCTTCCCACCTTTTTTTTTCTTTCTTGTAAATCACAAGCACCGCTCATTTGTAGCTGTCTTGCAATTTCTGTGAGTTCTTGTTGCAGTGTTTTTGTTTTTGTGATTTCTAGCTCCCGCGCTCGCGCTCTTTAACGTTTTTCGTTTTCGTTTCACTCCTCGCCGTTATTTGCGCTCATACTGCAGTCTGTTGTGTGTCTGTAATTTAGACTCTATAGTGCTCTCTTATTCTTTTAACCCTTGTGCACCCTCAATATTTCGCTTTCTTATTATTTCTGGACCTCAGAGTGAGTTATATATTTTAATACCAATACATATCTCATTTTTATTTGTTTGGTTACTAATTCATCCAATTAACTCATAATGCCTGTCTGTTCGGTTAAAAATTGTTTGCAGCCCGCCTCACCCCTGAATAGTTTTATTTACTGTTGGTTGTGTAAAACTACAGTACATGTTAAGTGCGCCGGCTTTACATGCAGGGTAAAGGATCTTTTAGATCTAAAAAAGGGTCTCAAATGGGGATGTGAGTCATGCCGTATCGTGGAAGATGAAATGGAACTTTTCATGCGGCAAACAAAGGATAACCTGATGAGTCTGTCCGCCAATTTTCTTAAACTCTCGCAAGAGTTTAAAGCTGTCGAGTCACAGTTTAGTAGTTTAACGCTACTGACTGAGTCTCGAAAGCGTAAGAAGGCAGGAGAACAGACTTCTGATTTGTCCTTGTGTTTGCCGGTCTCCACATCGATATCGGTTCCGACCCCCTCTCAACCAATGCCAACTCTAATTCCGCAGACGATGTCTGTAGTGTCCGTTTTGTCTGGGCAAGAATCTATACCGATGGATTATGCCGATAGGGATTCTAGTGATAGTAGTGCCGGAGTGCCACTTGTTGCAACTGATGCTACAATAAATGCGGTAGCTGATGCAATACCTGCAAAGCCGAAACCATTGGTGGGAGTGCCACCTAAAAAACACATTTTTGTTTCGAGACTTCTCCCTGATGCTACATCGGATGATGTCATGGCCCACATTCGGGCTAAACTGAATGTCTCCAATATATCAATAGAAAAGTTCAAATTTTCATATTCTAGGGAAATTTCATCTTTTAAAATCAGTGTTCCAATTGAGTTCTTTGACTGTATCTGCAGTTCTAGCTTCTGGCCGAAAAGCTTAATTGTGAAGGAGTTTACATCCAGAAAAAGGAAGACACGGGGCCAAACAAGGATTCCTTCACCATCTATTCCTCTTTCTTCCTCATCTATTCCCACTCCTTCCTTATCTATTCCTTCTTCTACTCTATCAAAAAACTAACAACTTCCTTCTCTGTCGGTTATCAGAACGTCAGAGGCCTTAATACTAAACTTACTAAACTCTTTATAGATAGTCTGGCTTTTGATTTTGACCTAATTGCTTTTACTGAGACTTGGTTAAAACCAGACGTTTTTGACGCCACAGTTCTACCCTCTAAATTCAATATTTTTAGACGTGATCGTACTGATCGTAGGGGTGGTGGAGTTCTTATTGCTGTAGATTCCGCCCTATCATCGGGTCTGATAACAATACCTGTCTCAAGTACTATCGAATTTATATGCGTTAAGGTATCTTTTACTCGTTTTTCCATTTTTGTTACCTGTTCTTACATTCCGCCCCAATCGGAATGGCCAACATATTTACTACACTTAGATTCTATTAAATTTATACTTGAACTACTTTCTGACAGAGACTTATTAATTGTCCTTGGGGACTTTAACCTGCCCACTAAGACTTGGTCAACAGTTAATGGTAGCAAAACGTTGCTGCCCTCTGGGTGTCATGATTTTATTGATGGTCTGCTTGAGCTTTCGTTGGCCCAGCTGAATTCGATTTCTAATACGTCTGGCAGATTTCTGGATCTGATTTTTACTTCTGATCCTAGCTTTTGTGAAGTATCTAGAACTAGTCCAATGGTGTTACCAGAGGATAGTTATCATCCAACTTTAGAGTTATCTATTGAGTTTCCCAGCCGCGAGCCCATCTCCGAGTGTGATCCTATGGTACGCACCCGATGTTTTCGGAAGACTGACTTTGTCGCACTAAACAATGCCTTTCTTAATACCGATTGGACTAATTTATACACTTGTGAGGATATGAATTCCGCCATTTCTTTATTTTATACCACTGTTGACTCGATCTTTAACGACTGTGTACCCTTAGTGTCTCCTGTGGTGACGCAAAAATTACCATGGTTTACGCGGGAGCTGTCAAAACTGAAGAATCTTAAGTCTAGGTATTACAAAAAATATAAAGTCACGGGTCTATCATCGGATCTGTCTCGTTACTTGGTTGCTAAATCGAATTTTATTGTTTCTAATTCTAAATGCTATAATAATTACTTACAACGTTGCAAATTGCAATTCTCCGAAAATCCTAAAGAGTTCTACAGTTTCGTGAACTCAAAGCGAAATTCTATCTCCCTTCCATCGTTTGCAGTTTTTAATAATGATTCGGCCTCTTCTGATCAATCTATTTCTAATTTATTTGCTAACTTCTTCTCGACTACGTACATATCTACTAAGTACAACTCTAGTCAGATATATCCATATCCTATAACGAAATCCAACTGTATTCTCAATCCTATTATAACGCAAAGTTCGGTAGCTAAGGAACTAATGACGATTAAGCCGGTATACTCACCGAGCCCAGACGGTATTCCCGCTTGTGTCCTGAGGTTCTGTGCGGAGTCATTGTGCTCGCCTTTACTTAAGCTTTTTGAGTTGTCCGTTACACTGTCCGAGTTTCCAACTATATGGAAGGATTCGTTTATTTTACCTCTTCACAAATGTGGCAATAAATCTGACGTCACTAATTACAGAGGAATTTCTAAATTGTCAGCGATACCTAAACTGTTTGAGAAAATTATGACGTCTCAAATACAGCATTTATGTAAATCTATTTTTTCGCCATACCAGCATGGGTTTGTCAAGAATAGGTCTACCACAACTAACCTTTTACAGTTTACATCTTTTGTAATCCAAGGTTTTAAGAAACAAAAGCAAACTGATGTTATATATACGGATTTCAGTAAGGCTTTCGATTCGGTAAACCATGCCTTACTATTACATAAGCTGAATTTAGTTGGCTTTCCGGATGCTCTGCTTGCTTGGATTTCACAATATCTAAGCAATAGGAGGCAGAGGGTTCTTTTTAGGTCCTCTCTTTCTAAGATCATTTGTGTTGAATCAGGAGTCCCACAGGGCAGTCACCTTGGCCCATTGTTATTTACCATTTTTATTAATGATCTCCCCACCGTTCTTTTAAATTCCAGAGTTCTTATGTATGCCGATGATGTAAAAATCGCTAATCGCATCGTAGACTCTCTCTCATGTCATACCTTGCAAGCTGACCTGAATGCTTTTCAGGGGTGGTGTAGGACTAACTTGTTATCTCTAAACTGTTCTAAGTGCAAAGTTATGTCTTTTTATCGAGGTTCTCCCCAATTAACGAGTTACTTTTTAAATAATTTCCCTTTAGAAAAAATTAATAATACTTCCTTGGTTGTAAAAGATTTAGGGATCTTAATCGACCACAAACTTAGTTTTAATCAGCATATATCGACTACTGTTAGTAGGGCTAAAAGTGTTCTTGGCTTTATAAAGCGCTGGTCGAAGGAGTTCAAGGATCCATATACTACCAAAATACTTTTTACTTCTTTAGTCCGTCCCATATTAGAATATGGATCTATTGTTTGGTCTCCTCAATATGAGTTTTATCAAAACAAATTAGAATCTGTACAAAAACAGTTTTTACTCTTTGCCTTTCGTGATTTGCGCTGGGATCCAACTGTACAACTTCCATCTTATTCTAGTCGACTTCAGTTAATTAACCTTCCTTCTTTAACTAATCGTAGAACAATGCTTAGTGTAACTTTTCTTTACAAACTTTTGAATGGTGAGATTGACTCTTCTGAGCTGTTGAGCCAAATTAACATTTCTGTTCCATCTAGAAGGACCCGCAATTACACACCGCTTATACTTCCCACTTGTACAACTAACTTTTCTCTGCATGAACCTTTTCGTATACTATGTAGTGACTACAACAGACTTTGGCACGTTATCGGTTCCGAAACATCGCTTCCGGGTATAAAAACTGCGATCTTGTCCTTCCTCGCTCGAAATTAGTTGTAATCATCTTTATTTTGACCTATCCTGTTTGCTTTTTATATGTAACCTATTATCTCATTACATTTAATATTTTCTATTTCTTTAGTTTAATTTATGTTTATATATGTAATACGCCTATGCCCTTAGGTCAGAGTGGGTAGAGGTTGTAACATTAACTTTACATAGGGTCATTCGTAACAGGCCCGGGCCTGGTGTCATATCGGCCACTTGTTCGTACTGAGCGTTGTACAACTACGTCTATAAAAAAAAAAAAAAAAAAAAAAAAAGTATGGACAATAAGTATGTGCCATAGAGGGGGTCGTGTTGAAACAGAAGACAAAATATTGAACCCATACGTCCCAATCAATTTTATCAACCGATATGTAGGATCGTATGTATTCATTAAAAGTTCTATGACTTCTTTCTATTGTTCCAACTGTCTGGTGGTGGAGTGCTGTAGATGTAATATTTTTAATATCTAAATATTTGCACAAATTGTCTATAATTGAATTCATGCATTCTGTTCCCATGTCCGTAATGAACATATTCATTGAACCTTACTTCAGGATAAAAGATTCAAATAGTGACTGCATACTCGTTTCCATTTTCTGATTTTGGTAGTGGACCAATCGTGTCCACTATCACTCTGTCGAAAACATTTATGGGTGTTTCTGTTATTGTTAGTGGGGTCTTACTATGTTTCGTTATTTTAGCTTTCTGGCATTTTTGAAATTTTCGTATATACTCAGTAATATCACGATTCATATTCTTCCAAAAATAATTTGAAATTATCTATTGAAGTATTTTCAAAGATATTTTCCCACGGTGCCACTTTGAGTTGTTTGATTTTATTTATACCGGCTTGCAGTTCAAACCTTTGGAAAAATGGACCTAAGTCTAGGATTCCATTGGTATATAAATCGCTAACGTCATATCTTGCAGTAATTTTTCTGCCATGTTTAAAATAAACATAACATATCTTTTACATGCAATGTCACTACTTTACGTACTTCGTCATTGTTTATGACTTCATATACGCTGGGCTTAGAAGCTGTATTTAAGGATTGCGTATGCAATTCTTGTTCTTTATTTTCCCCGCGGATTTTCTGTCTATTCTGATATCTTGTAGTGACTTTTTTGATATTGCCAGTTATATTTTGTAGGACTTTGATGGTTATTCTTGATAACGCATCAGCTACATAGTTGTCTTTTCCCTTTAAGTATTCAACTGTGAAATCATATTCTTCTAATTCGAGCCTCATACGTGTCAGTTTAGAACTGGGATTGATCATTGAAAAGAGGTATATTGAAGGTCTATGGTCTGTTTTTATTAAGAAATGTTTTCCATATGTATAGTCTAAAGTGTAATATTGCCCAGTGTATTGCAGCTAATTCCTGCTCAGTAGTACACTTATTACTTTCTCCTTTAGTGAAAGATTGGGATGCATAAGCAATGGGAAGTTGGAGTCCATCATGGTTTTGAGTTAAAACCGCTCCACATGCATGTTTGCTTGCATCCGTAATTATACAGAATTCTTTATTAAAGTCGGGGTATTGTAACAACGTTGGTTCCATTAGTTTACTTTTTAAATATTGGAATGCGTCTTGGCATTCAACAGTCCATTCAAAGGGAACATTCTTTTTACATAATCTTGTTATGTGTCGGGAATATCCGGCGAAGTTTTTAATGAATCGTCTATAATAATTGCAAAAGGCTATAAAACGTCTAGCGCTATCGGCATTGTGCGGGACTGGAGAATTCATGATGACGTCATATTTCTTGTCATCTGGAAGTATTCGTTTATCTGTGCATCTACGACCAAGAAAAGTCACCTCATGCATAAAAAATGAACATTTTTCTGGAGTTTTAGGTTGTATTCCCTGCATTTGTCAAAAAAATCTGTTAAGTTTTTAAGCATGTGTTTTTCGGAACAACCTATAACTATTAAGTCATCCATGTAAAGGAATGCTTGTGAAGGTTTTAACCCAGAGAATGCAATGGTCATCATCCTCTGAAATGAGTTAGGCGCTATTTTTAAATATTTTTATAATAATTTGGGATCTTGCTGGTAACAGTATTGAGTTGTTGCCAGAACTGTATGTTATTGGTACATAAATTGGATATTTAAGGTTATCGGGTCTGATTATAAACCAATCTTCAGACGGCTTGAAGTCTAATTGACAGTTTTATGTCTTTATGAAGTCGATTCCTAATATGCCATCGCATGGAATAGCGAAATGTAAATCCACGATATGAAAGTCGTTTTGGATTATATATTTAGTTGTCTGTATCTCAATAGAGGTTAAACCTTTTGATTTTGTTACCTCCTGACTTATTCCTTTTATGTCTATTATATAGTTAACGTTTATGTCATTATAGACATCAGAATTTGCTTTGACTATTGAAATGTCTGCACCTGTGTCTACTAGAAAAACCAGTTCTTTTTCTGTGGATACGTTAGCAAAAGTGACAAATATATTCTGATTGAGATTAATTGCATGAACCATTACATTTTCTACTGTTGGGCACTTAAAGGGGCTTGACAGTTTCCCGATGCATTTTGGGCTATTCTCACGTTGTTATTGTTATTGTGGCCTCGATTTGAGTTACCACATCCTCGATTATTTCCTCTGTATTGACCTCTTCCATTATTATTATAGTTGGTACCATTGTAGTTGTTGTGATTATTATTACGACCACGATATTTACCTCTGGAATTTCCACGTCCGCGGTTTCCACCACGCTGAGGATAATTTCAATAATAAAGGACAGTATTTGGTTGTCCAGTTGCTTCCGTGCAACTGTTTACGAATTTGGATATGGCATCATTTATGGTGTTGAAGGTACCAGCCTGCATGACAAGTTTTACCTTATCAATTACGCAATTCTTCGTCATTGGCTTAACTGCAAACTGTGTAGAATAACTTCTGGCTAACGCAAGGGGTAGTCCGTCCGTTACGTACGCACTTTCTAGAGCTTTTGTCATCTGCTCAACCTCTGAAGTATATTGGTTAGCAGTTTTGTTGCGTTGCTGTAGATTCATCAGATTCATCGCATTTGACATTGCTTCTTAGTCCGGAGATGACTTCTGATATATTTGTCTCATTTCCGACTAGGTTTCTGGCGACACCTCTTAGCTTTGTTTTTATTATTGAAATAGCTTATTGTTTGTGTTCGCCTTTTATTGATTCTATAATTTCCAATGCATCGAGAAAACTTGTCAAGTTTTCTGCTTTACCATCAAATACTGGTATAAACTTTGATGCAGTGTTGATAAAATCAGTATTTGACTGTGCCATTGTAATTAATTTCTTTTCAACTACACTCGAGCTAGTGTCTGAATCTGTAGAATCATCCAAATCAGACATTAATATAGCGGGGATAGTGAGATTATCTATTTCTTCTTCTTCCAAATCCTTTTGGTCGATATTAATAACTTCTTTTGATGCTGGTTCTTCACCAGTTTCAATTGTTAGTGAGGTATCGAGAATATTAGGTATTGATATATCGAGGTCGAATTTTTCTCTAATAGTTGTCAAATTGGATCTTAGTCTGATGAAAAACTTTGATACGTGAGACCAATGATCTTGAGTAAGTTTATCTTTGTGTTCATATATTAGTATCCGGGCTTCTAACTGTGGTTTTCTGTATCGGTCTATTTTGTGTTAGTGACTTATGTGATTTGTCGAATTCTGCTTTAATGTTTGATAATTCTTTTGATAATTCATTCCACTTCATTATATTATGGATGTGAATTATTTCTTGGATACCATCATAACAATTACTCTACCTAAAATTGGATGTTCATCTATTCTTGATCTAACCTGCACACCCGGAATTGTTGTTAATACTATTGCTTTTTGGGTTCCAGTGCAGTGAAACAGTGGTGAGTGATAACAGTTAAATGTGTCAATATAAAGTATTTCTAACTTGTATACACTAACAGGGGTTGTGGATACTAACTGCTGAACTCTTCTACTGAAATATGGGTCCCTTTTTATGTTTTTCTTATGTCTCTTTTGGTATCCATACTTGAATATGCATATATATACATATATATTGTTTTAATTTTGTTTTTCCTTATTTGTTTCATTTTCTTGTCGTTACTTATTTAATAACATTTAATTATATTTTGCTTCGTTTATTGTTTGTGCGCTTTTTTTTTTTTTAAATCTTGTCCAAGTCATTTGCTCGGCTCATATATTTTTTTCTCAAACATTTATTGTGCAGTTTGTACAGTTTATAAAAGCAATTGGCTCTATACATGGAGCATACGTACATACTCGAGGCCATCGGAGTGCCAAATTTTAAGCGGCGACTCCTGTAAGACGGTGACATAAAATGCAACGCGATTGATTAATTTTACTCCCTTTTTAGTTTCGAAAAATTTCAATTAATTTTAGCACATTCATATATATATACATATGAACGGTGTCTGCACCGATTTATATACATTTGTGTGTATGTGCATGTATTTTTGTGTGTATGTGTTTTTTAAGGCAGAATCTTGAAGCGACAGCGAATCCAGTCTTAAGCTATTAATGTTGAAAATAAGAGGACAATGCTCTATATTATCTATTGTTATTATTTGTAGAATCATTAAAATACATATAAATAAATAGTAATTTAACGAATAATTGAAAATTACTAAAATCGAACGCTGTCATTTTAAAATTTTCGCATTTGGGACCCGACTTTTGAAAGCTATTAATATTAATTTGTTAAATGAATTAAACAAAATCAAATTTTTCTACAATTTACCATTATTAAGTTGTTTTGGTATCTTTGTAGATGAAAGCTGCTGAATCTCTACCTTTAATTATAAAATTTAATTTTATTAGGATCTCTACTGAAACTAACTTTAAATGAAAATAGAATGACTGGCAGAAAATACTTACGAAAACAGTAAGGAATTCATGTTAATAAAAAAAAAACGAAAGAAATGAAGGTGTATCCTTTTGTTCACAAGCTAGCGGTTACTGAGGTCAAGATGTAGATGGACCTTATCAGTTCTATACCCTCCCAACCATGAATCTTTATTGGCATTTGTAAAGATTCCCAAAAAACTGATCGATATCAACTCATGTACCCATATCACTAGGAAAATTAATTAGAAAGCTTAAGCAATCATATTCAAATTCATTATAATTTAAGATAGAAGCATTTCTTGTTGTACACAATAAATTTTAAAGAAATATTTACAGACTAATTTTAAACAGCTGGTCTGGTATGACTCAACATTTTGAGATTCCGAACTTTCCGACTTGCAAAACAATGGAACGCAAAGTTAATTAAACTATTGAATAAGAGGGACTAAAACTAGCAGTATAAAAGAGAGCTTACTAGTTACACATTGTTAATTATTGTAGAAGATTATAGAATAGAAAAAAAATATAGAAGGAATATTAAATGAATCCAGTTAAAATTTTTTCTTGTATTTATTCATCTTATTTCAAGTTCTCTTTTATTTTTTTTTTTTTTTTTTTTTTTTAAATTCTTTAAAGTTATTTTAAATTTTCAAGTCGCACAAATTCACTCATTGCTTTTGATTTCTCTTCAAGTCAAACATTATTTACGAAAATCAATTTTTTTTTTTTTTTTTTTTAATTTAACTAACTGGTTGATCACAAAACGCTGAAACAGAAATTACATCAACAAATCAGAGTATCAATTGACTACCATCCTCCATAGTTCGCAAAAACTTGGTTGAAAGTCGCTGAATTGATACTGCTTAATACACTAGGCACTTACCCCATAGTTTATTCGCTGAAAGGCCTTCCATCGATGCACTGTGGGAGGGTGTTTATATGATGATCTCTCCTTCGCGCTTTATGACCACCATTAAACTCCGTTCACTCACTTTGCTTTTACATTTACTCTATTTTACGTTACTCTCGACTTGAATTATTTAATACAACCTTAACGAGACTTTAATTGATTCAATATTTGACTTATTTAAATTCTCCTTTTTTTTTTTTTTTTCGTTTAACTTGATTAGGAATTAAAATTTAATAATAAGATCAGAAATGAAAATATCAGGACTTAAAGATTTCGTTCAAAACGAGGTTAATTTAAAAAAAATTTGTAGGAGCTTTCGAGGTGGTTACATGGAATGCGCTAAATAGGGCAACAGCAAGCAGTATCCAGAATTTGGCTAACAGACAAACTTTGTCTGGGTCAGCAGCGACAGAAGGTTAGGTAGGCCACTGCCTTTAAAACCTTGCGGTACAAAAAAATCCGGTTCACTGAAGGTTACGACAACCGAAAATTCGGATGCACGTGTTCCGGCACCAGAAATGGGTATTTGAAAACTCGCCGGTTTTCCAGAAAATAATCTTCCCAATCGAAAGCTATCAGGAATATTGGCCAGAAAAAGTAAGGTTTCCAATCTAGGATATAGAGTAAGATGCAGATGGCGGCGGGGTAAAAATTCTAATTAACCTACATACCTGCTATGATTTATAACCAAAGATTTGGACTACAGCTTTTTTTTTTTACACACTTTTCTCCTCAGAATTAAAAATGAAAATGAAGCCTAGCAA
Source organism: Drosophila tropicalis (assembly GCF_018151085.1). Taxonomy (NCBI): domain Eukaryota; kingdom Metazoa; phylum Arthropoda; class Insecta; order Diptera; family Drosophilidae; genus Drosophila; species Drosophila tropicalis. Next base: position 553,217 of record NW_027173484.1, read on the forward strand.
AAAAATGAAGCGCGTTGCCACCTCAAGAAAAACGATAGTTCATTTATCGCTATCCCCATATTATGCGTTTATCGATCGAGCGATACCAATATTTTTATTTATTGATTGATCGCTATTGGCAAAGTGGCGCGTAAAGTCGTTAAGTTTAAAAATTTTAAAGTTTAAATTAGCGCACGCTACACCACCCGATAATATGCAACGTTAGGCAGCATATTAGTGGGAATTAGTTCCGTATATCCTTGGCGTGAAATGTTCCTACTTCTCTACCTTGCATATTTTCTAACAAATAAAAGCAGTTTCCGAGCTTCTTTTTGATTCGACATTTTATGAATTTAGGGGCTAATTTAGCATTGAAGTTTTGAGAGAATTTGCTTAACGCGAAATTTCTGCGAAAAACTTCTTGGCCTTCTTTAAAAGAGACAGACTTACTGCGAAGATTATACTGTGCTACATTTCGATCATATGCTTTCTTAATGTTTTCTCTTATATCCTGTCGCAAAAGGTTTAACTGGTCAGTCTGATTGAGCGGTGTTATGGGCTCTTGTAACAACTTTAATTCCTTTAAAAGTTTATAATCTGATCCATGAGTAACCATGTCCAGTCCGAACAAAGCTTTAAAGGGTGAGCAACCTAAAGATTGATGCAACGAGGATCGCAATGCACAAGATATACTCGTTAAATGTTTATCCCAAAGCGTTTGATCCTGATTTTTTAAATACGAACGGATCGCAGCTAACAGAGAACGATTAACACGCTCAGCTGCGTTGCTTTGCGGAGAATATAAAGCGGTATACTGATGTTTTATGCCTATTTCAGTAAGAAAAGAATTGAACGAATTTGCCTTAAATTGAACACCATTATCACTAACGATGATTTCCGGTACTCCAAAACAATGAAATATCTGTTTTAACAAAAATTCTTGTATATCCTCTGTGCGAAACTTTTTCAGAGGTTGTAATCAATGATATTTACTGAAATGGTCAAGAACAATTAATAAACCGACAAATCCATTTTTGCTACGAGGGTAAGGACCAAGTAAATCGATATACAGACGTTGAAAAGGTCTACAAGTTGGAATATGCTGTCCCATAGGTGGTCTAAGCGTATAATTTGGTGCTTTGGACTCCTTACAAGTGTCACATTGACGAATATAGTCCCGCACATCCTTTACCATACCAGGCCAAAAAAGAGTTCTACGTATCTTGTCAACAGTTTTCTGCATACCTGAATGTGAAGAGGTGTGGCTATCGTGAGCTTGTTTTAAAACATCAACTCTGAGTTTATCCGGCACCCATAGTTTCCAAGAAAGCTTCTCTTGATAAGAATCTCCATTGGCATGTTCGGTTCGAATATACAAATGTTTATTTACAATTTTGATATCCGGGAATTTGTCTGGATTTTCAGTGATTTTCTTCTTCAGATACATATAACTATCGTCCAAAAATGCTTCAGAGTCAAGATCTATAATCGGACCCATTTCTATCGCCTCTATCGAAAGGTTGGGCAATCTTGATAACGCGTCAGGAATCAAGTGTTCTTTTCCTTTTCTATGCGACATATTAAACTTAAATTGTTGTAAGCGAAAAATCCATCGAGCTAATCTCCCAGAAACATTTTGTTGACGCATTAGCCACAATAAACTAATCTCGATCGAACTAATTATAGACGGGGCAAGTTCGAAAATTCTCCAAAAATCATGACCTAATATTAATCTTTTCTTCAACGTAGGAATTACAAATAATTTAAACATTCTTTCCAATCTACCGTACCGTACTATTACTTCTAACATACCAATCACATTTTGGCCGTTTCCGTCCGCTGTGCGCACTTGACCTTTAGTTTTTACAAATTGGGGAAAATGTGAAAAATCTGTTTGTGCTAAATCCGAGCCTATACAACTAATGCTGGCACCGGTATCCAATAAACCTAATTCTGTGAACGTAAGAAATGAGACTTCTGCATAGCTCCTATTATCGTTGTCGTTTCTAAAAATTGTTGCAACAAAAAGTTTCTTGGTTTGTCTTGCGTGATCATAATATTTCCTTAGTCTTAACGTGCGTTTAGACAAGGGTTGGTCAGATCTGAAAATTCTGTCTTTAACAGTAAGGTAATGTTGTAAACGCTCAGGATATGACAAAAATCTTAGTGGGAGTTTTTGAGACTTTCGTACGTTTACTTTGTGATTCACAATGTTGATACTTTGTTGAACGTTTTCCGAGTTTGATGTAACTATTGCGGGAGCATCTGACGTTGTCTGGATGCACCCTTCGGTCGATTTTCCGCTAGCCTTTTTATACAATCTTGACATTGAGGCTTGTAAACATTGGCCGTGCCGCAACCATAACAAAAAATTGTGCGTTCCTCTAGACAGTTTTGCCAGGTGTGACCGGCTTCGCGACAATTCCAACAAACGAACTTCCCTTGCACAGCGGCAACTTCATATTCCTCGTCTGGGTCTGGAACTATTTTATTATCTTCGGTTTTCCCTTCTTGAATTTCAAAAATTTGTCTGCGTCCATTCGCTTTGGTGTTAGAAATTACTTTTACTTGAGGGCTGAGCTCTTGTGTTAGATTTTCTTGCATCTGTACTAATCTACGAAGGTGACCTATTGATGCGATGGATTGATATAGTAACTTTTGTCGTATCTCTGGCAACAAATTATTTTGTAAAATTTCCATCAGCTCCTCTTCCTCAAACTTTATACCGAACTTGTCAATCAAAGAAGCTACCTCATCGTAAAAACAAACAAAAGATTCTCCAGCTTTTTGCTTTCTAGCACGAATCATTTCTTTGCTCATAAAATCTGATCGATAGTCTTTATATTGCTGACGAATAGCTGAACAAAACTCGCTCCATACTATTCGAGGGACTTGCTTATGATATCTCCAATACCACTCGCGGGCTTTTCCTCCAAATAATATTTGAATATGTTTACACACCCCAATAAAATCACTCTCAAGAGTTTCCTCCGTTAGGGCTTTTACTCTATAAATAAATTCTTCTACTCCTAGACCTTCCGTAGATCCGTCAAAACGTAGATTCCATTTCTGCATTACATTTGCAATTTTTGCATTTTGAACAGTTGTAGGGCAGGGCGAACTTATCAGAGATCGGGTTTGGACCGTGTCTAATGGGACTTCTCGCTGGCCTAAATTCATAGGTAACGACGATACTACACGAGAAACTGTTTGTTCTATCATATTTTGTATAACCGTATAATCGATCTCTCGATTAGGACGAGTATTATTACCACGATTTGGTCTTGCTCTTCGCTGATTAGGCATGGTTCTAGGTAGTTGCGGTTCTGGTTGATTACTACTGTGACTGGCATCTAAGCATGATGCTGGTGCTTCGCTAACTGATATAGCTGGTTCGTTGAGCTGTTCTGCTCTGTCTCTTGGGACTTGACTTAGCTGTTTCGTAAAATTACGAGTCCATGCTCGAGAAGTGCTGGGTGCCAATGACAAATGTTTTTCCTTCGCTTTTGGTGAACAGTTGCCTACTACGAGCTTTATACTAGACACATTTATCTCATTCTCACAAATTGGGCAATGCTTTTCCTTTTCTAGTAGAGCTTCCAAACAGGATTTATGAAAAATGTGTTTACAGGGAGTACAGAAACATGTTTGCGCGTTGTCCAAAACCAAGGAACAAATTTTGCATATGTCTTCTGCTGGAGTGTCCGTATTTTCGGGACTATGTTGAACTGGAGACATTCGTTTTTTTTTTTTTTTTTATTATTTTCCTAAAAGTGACATGACTGGGTACATGATTTGAAATCGTAACTAGCTAAATGAACCTAAATAATATTGGTAACTTTATTATTTTTGTTTTGGGCTATTGCATCTACAAAATTGTTTCTTTTAGTCAGGCTTTGGCCTTTTGAATTTTCTGATCGGCAAGGCTATACTATCTGTATTACCAAGATCCAGACACCAGAACATTAAATCATCCAAGTCTTACTATAAAACAATATGTTCGTTCTTCGATTTCTTTAGACGTTCAGCTGTCTTAACATGATCTAAAATCCAATCAGTACTGATATCGAAACATCCAATATACAATAATCTAAATTGTTAAGAAAAGTTTGAACGACTTTACTAAACGAGTGCTAAATTATCGAGGACCTTAACTAAACGAGCAATTTGTGATACAGAGTATTGAAATTCTTGTTTACATTCATTTTTGCATTTAACTTTGCGGCTGAATATTCCTAACAGAAACATCGGCTTCGCCAAGCAGACTTAAACCGTGCAGGTTCATTTATCCGCGTAAGTTAAACCATAATATAGTCTAACAAAATCGACGAAAAATTTGAAACCTCAAGTTTTGATCTTAAGACTTTCCTGATATACTTGAACTCAACACTTTATATCACTTAGGGTAGAACTACATACTTCTAAGGTGGTCTGTTGTCAAAATAACCACATGCCGTAACTTAAATAAACTTCTTGTCTATATCTAATATTGTCAAGAAGTTGAGTAGGCTTTTATCCTGCCCCACACGTTGGGCGCCAAAAATTTTTATGGAACCTTCCTATTCGGTTTCTCGTTGCGCGCCATAATTTTTATATAATCGGTTCTCCTATCACAGCGACGATAAAGCTATCGCTAATTTTATTAGGATCTCTACTGAAACTAACTTTAAATGAAAATAGAATGACTGGCAGAAAATACTTACGAAAACAGTAAGGAATTCATGTTAATAAAAAAAAAACGAAAGAAATGAAGGTGTATTACTGAGGTTACTGAGGTCAAGATGTAGATGGACCTTATCAGTTCTATACTCTCCCAACCATGAATCTTTATTGGCATTTGTAAAGATTCCCAAAAAACTGATCGATATCAACTCATGTACCCATATCACTAGGAAAATTAATTAGAAAGCTTAACCAATCATATTCAAATTCATTATAATTTAAGATAGAAGCATTTCTTGTTGTACACAATAAATTTTAAAGAAATATTTACAGACTAATTTTAAACAGCTGGTCTGGTATGACTCAACATTTTGAGATTCCGAACTTTCCGACTTGCAAAACAATGGAACGCAAAGTTAATTAAACTATTGAATAAGAGGGACTAAAAGTAGCAGTATAAAAGAGAGCTTACTAGTTACACATTGTTAATTATTGTAGAAGATTATAGAATAGAAAAAAAATATAGAAGGAATATTAAATGAATCCAGTTAAAATTTTTTCTTGTAATTATTCATCTTATTTCAAGTTCTCTTTTATCTTTTTTTTTTTTTTTTTGTTTTTTAAATTCTTTAAAGTTATTTTAAATTTTCAAGTCGCACAAATTCACTCATTGCTTTTGATTTCTCTTCAAGTCAAACATTATTTACGAAAATCAATTTTTTTTTTTTTTTTTTTAATTTAACTAACTGGTTGATCACAAAACGCTGAAACAGAAATTACATCAACAAATCAGAGTATCAATTGACTACCATCCTCCATAGTTCGCAAAAACTTGGTTGAAAGTCGCTGAATTGATACTGCTTAATACACTAGGCACTTACCCCATAGTTTATTCGCTGAAAGGCCTTCCATCGATGCACTGTGGGAGGGTGTTTATATGATGATCTCTCCTTCGCGCTTTATGACCACCATTAAACTCCGTTCACTCACTTTGCTTTTACATTTACTCTATTTTACGTTACTCTCGACTTGAATTATTTAATACAACCTTAACGAGACTTTAATTGATTCAATATTTGACTTATTTAAATTCTCCTTTTTTTTTTTTTTTTCGTTTAACTTGATTAGGAATTAAAATTTAATAATAAGATCAGAAATGAAAATATCAGGACTTAAAGATTTCGTTCAAAACGAGGTTAATTTAAAAAAAATTTGTAGGAGCTTTCGAGGTGGTCACATGGAATGCGCTAAATAGGGCAACAGCAAGCAGTATCCAGAATTTGGCTAACAGACAAACTTTGTCTGGGTCAGCAGCGACAGAAGGTTAGGTAGGCCACTGCCTTTAAAACCTTGCCGTACAAAAAATCCGGTTCACCAAAGGTTAGGACACCTTTCGGGAAATGAGACACTTTGGCCGCACCGTAAGCCTTAACTTAGAAACGTTGTGGCACTGCCGGTGTTTAGTTGGCGGTGTCTTTTCAATGTCCGAATGCCAATTCCAGAAGGCAACGACAACCGAAAATTCGGATGCACGTGCTCCGGCACCAGAAATGGGTATTTGAAAACTCGCCGGTTTTCCAGAAAATAATCTTCCCAAACGAAAGCTATCAGGAATATTGGCCAGAAAAAGTAAGGTTTCCAATCTAGGATATAGAGTAAGATGCAGATGGCGGCGGGGTAAAAATTCTAATTAACCTACATACCTGCTATGATTTATAACCAAAGATTTGGACTACAGCTTTTTTTTTTTACACACTTTTCTCCTCAGAATTAAAAATGAAAATGAAGCCTAGCAAAAAAATGAAGCGCGTTGCCACCTCAAGAAAAACGATAGTTCATTTATCGCTATCCCCATATTATGCGTTTATCGATCGAGCGATACCAATATTTTTATTTATTGATTGATCGCTATTGGCAAAGTGGCGCGTAAAGTCGTTAAGTTTAAAAATTTGAAAGTTTAAATTAGCGCACGCTACAAAACTCTGTGAATTGCCTCAGAATTTTGAACTTATAATCACTTAGGCATACATCGAAAATGTCAAGCATTACAGAGTTAGTCCTGTCGTTGTACAAAAGTGATTCTTCCGGGAATAAAAATTTCCCAACTATTAGTTAATAAATCTGTATAAAAGACAAAACTAAAAAAATTAAAGAAAAAAAAAAGAATGAGGCATATGCAATTGTATATTATTATATATATTTTAATCAAACAATTAATTTTATTTTCTTTAATTCTAAAAAAGAATTCTATCTAAATGTGCAAAATAGGTGTTTTATAATAATCTTGACTAAATAAAAAAATTATTATTTCGGAAGGAGTTTACCAAAAGTAAACCACTGTGCAATGGCATTCTTGTACGTTTCACGCACACTATAAATTTTTTGTTGCTGTCTGTTATTGGCCCTGTTCGTTTCAATTTCCAACTAGCATTGTGGTGTTGGTGGAAAATTACTTTTTTGCTTGTGCACACGTAAATTTTTATAAAAAGTGGGTTCAAATCCACGCCAAGGATGCATGGAAAAAAGAGGACGGGCTAACTTTTTTTTATGGATATTTTTTTTTCGATTTATTTTAATGGATAAACAACAAGAAATATTTCTTTCTTTGGCGTTGGCGTCTTAAGTTTGGCCATGGCCACACGATTGGGTTTTCCCCCGCTAGTGTACACCGCGCCCCGGATGTTTTGCGATTTTTTTTTGGGCGCCTTTGGCCCTGGCCACCATCTGCGGTGATGTTAACCGTCTGAAAATAAATAAAAATACAAATTAATTATTATTTATATGTAATATTACCAAAAAAAAAACAAAAATACCTACACAGTTTTTAAATATATAGTTCATCTTACAATTAGGCCTGGTGATCGTCGATTGAATGTTTTTAGAGATGCCACACTCCATGCTTGCAATTTATCGGAAGCTATATTATCGATACTTTGGCCATCGATATTTTGAGTGGTTATCGAACTTTTTGAGTCGAATTGCAATTTTTAGAAAGTTATCTTGAAAGTTGTCCAAATATTTTGCCATGATATTAACATTGAACCAGTCTCATAATCTCTTGCTTTTGGCCATTAAATTTAAAGGATTTTATTTGAATACAAATGGTCATACATTGGTGCAAGCCTTATTTGTTTGCAGCAAATTTGGTTGCAATTGCACGACCATATGTACATATATATTGTAAGATTCCAATTATTTACAAAGTCTGTTAAATGCTCATGCATATACCGAAACCGGTATTGTAGTATCGATTGTTAGTGATAAGTATCGATTGTTAGTGATAAGTATCGATTGTTAGTAATAAGTATCGATTGTTAGTACTAAGTATCGATTGTTAGCGATAAGTCCTCGATAGGTGGCGAGACGGCGTCTTTCTTCTCTTCCGGCGACGCAACGAGCAAGTTGTCTCTGCGCAGAAAACCAAAGATTAAATCCGAAAAATACAAATTAATCGTTATCATTTTTACCCAATAATTAGGTGTTTACAACTCAGAAGTGGGATGACCACCCGAAAGGATACATATTTCGGGACACGGCACGCCATACGTTCCACATCTAGGACGGCTGCCTCCATGCCCACCGCTGCAGGTGCACCCACTGCTGTGACTACCGCTGCAGTACCGGCGGCCACTGCAGCCGCCGCTGCTGCGCCTGCCGCTGCAGTACCGAGAGCCGCTGTGCCGACTGCTGACATACTCGCCCCTGCCGGGCCAACTGCTGACATGCTCGCCCCCGCCGGGCCAACTGCTGCTATACGAGCCCCTGCTGTGCCAACTGCCGCCATACTCGCCCCTGCCGGCCCCGCTGCGGCTATATTCGCCCCCGCTGTAACCGCTGCCGCCGCATCCGACCCTGCTGTACCCACCGCTGCGGTGTCCGCCGCTTACAGGCCACCTCTGCAGACTGCCGCCGCTGCACCCGCTGCCGCCGCTGCACCCGCTGCCGCCGTTGCACCCGCTGCCGCCTCCGCACCCGCTGCCACTGCTGAACCCGCTGCCACTGCTAAACCCACCACCGCGGTACCCGCTGCCACTGCTGTACCCGCTGCCAATGCTGTACCCGCTGCCACTGCTGTACCCGCTGCCACTGCTGTACCCGCTGCCACTGCTGTACCCACCACCGCTGCCACTGCCAATATGTTACCTGCCGCCGCTGCCACATCCACTGTACCTACGGATGCTGTGCCCGCCGACTATATGTCTGCCATGCGGGCTGCGGCCTCGCTCGCCGCCCCCGCCACTGGTCCCGATGCGGACCCATGGGAAGAGATGCCCGCTTTAGTGCCCTCCGTATCGACTGCCGCGGCCGCCATCACACCGGCCACTTCCGCCTCCCCCAGCCTGGATGAGCAACTGGTGACGCTGCAGAAACAACATGAGTTGCTACAGCTACAGCACCAAATCCTCAAACTGCAGCAGGGGATTGACGAATTCCAAGCACCGAGGCAGCAAGTCAGTGACGTGAGTGTCATTGAGAGCATGGTGGCTCGATTTTCAGCGGATACCGCATACGATGTGAAGAAATGGCTGAACGATCTGGAAGACGCATTTAAAATTCTGCAGTTGAACGACCGCCTACGTTTGGTCGCATGCCGTCGTATGCTGGAAGGTACGGCGGCGGTGCTGCTGCGCACGGTATCGGTGCACAGCTACGAAGAATTGAAGGCAATCCTCTTGCGAGAATTTGGACGCTCGTGTAGCATCGAGGAAGTGTACCACGCTCTGCGTGGCAGGCGCATCAAGGCAGGTGGGGGATGTTTAAGATTCGCAATCGAGATGCAGGAGATTGCCATGAATGCTCCGATTCCGGAGAACGAGCTGGTCGACCTGATCATTGATGGATTGCGGGACAACTCTACTCGAGTCGGCATGCTGTACTCAGCTCGGACAATGTCTGAACTGAAGCCCCTACTGGAACGCTACGAGCGCCTCCGTATGCAGGCCGCTGCCTCCAGACAAAGCAATAGTGTGAAGGCGCAGCCAACAACAACTGCCGTGGCGCCTGGAAACAAATCGTCAGGCACCGTCACGAGTGAGACCAGATGCTTCAACTGCTCAGGATGGGGCATTACAAGAGTCAATGCCCGAAACCAATGAGACCTCCGAATTCATGTTTCAAGTGTGGCATAGTGGGCCACAGCTACAAAAACTGCCCGTCTCGAATTGGAAATGCCACCAATATCACTGCTGCCGCCGCCGCTGATGAAGCGGGAAATCGACTAGACCATTTACAACTGGTGAGTGTTGCTTTTGTTTGTGATGAAGTGCAAGATAGGAGATTTATAGATATGTTTGCTCTCCTTGATTCGGGCAGTCCAAAGAGTTTTATCCGTCAATCTGAAGTCCCCTCCAACTGCCGTCTTAGCCCCCGTACATTGAACTGCCGTGGTTTAGGAAATGGCCAACTTCTGTCCTTAGGCCAAGTCCAGTGTAGGGTTCGCCTTCGCAACACACAGACAATACATACGTTTGAAGTCCTGACGAACCAAGCAACCGAACTGCCGATGATTATAGGTAGAGATCTTCTGTATAAAATTAATATTAGACTCTGTAAACTGAAAGAACTGAAATATGAAAAAGAATCGTTGATACTCATGAATAAACCGACTGAATGTATAAATCCAAAACTTACTGCTGTTCTGAAGTCCTTTGACATATTTAGGGAAGAGAGAGTAATACTGCCGTATGATAGGAATGAGATTGTATCTGCCGAATTGTTGTCTGATTCTCCCCTTCCGAAAACTTCTGCTGTACCTTCGGAAACATTGAACGATGCACTTATGGCGATAAATGCCATTGAGCTCCCTGCTGTCAGTGAGTTAGACTGTGATTTAGAGCCCACGTTACGGGAAGAGCAAACCGCAGCCCTTAAGTCTATTATTTCCACTTCGTATGTACAAGTTGATCCAGATTTAATCAAGCCCATGAACTATGAGATGAAAATAGAATTGACTAGCCAAACTCCGATTTTCTGCCGCCCACGCCGTCTGTCGCACCACGAACGCATCGAGGTGCGTGAGATTTGTGACGATCTCTTGAAAGCTAGTATTATTCGCCACAGTAGTTCTCCTTACGCTGCCGCTATTGTCCCTGTCCTGAAAAAGGACAACACAATGAGGAAATGTGTAGATTACCGGCCGTTAAAAAAAATTACAGTTCGGGATCATTTTCCGATTCCTCTGTTAGATGATTGCATTGAACATCTGGGTGGCAAATCATTCTTCACTATCTTGGACTTGAAGAACGGTTTCCACCATGTGAAAATGCACCCAGACTCAATCAAATATACTGCCTTTGTAACCCCTGATGGCCAGTTTGAATATGTACGCATGCCCTTCGGACTTTGTAATGGCCCTTCCGTGTTCGCTAGATTCGTTTATTTTGTCCTTAAGGAATTTATAAACCGAGGTCAACTGGTGATATATATGGACGACATTCTAGTCGCGTCGCATGACTTTGAAACCCACCTTGAGATTCTGAAGGAAGTATTGTATGTGTTAAGAGTGAACGGGCTATGCCTGAAGCTGACGAAATGCCGTTTTGCGTATAGGGAACTAGAGTACTTGGGCTACTTAGCCAATTCCGCCGGTATCACGCCTAAACCAGCTCATATTCAGGCGATACGGGATTTGCCCATTCCAAGGGATAGCAAGGAATTAGAGCGTTGCCTAGGCCTATTCTCATACTTCCGCCGATTTGTATCAGGTTTCGCTAAGATTGCGTGTCCGCTGTCCCGATTGTTAAGAAAAGATACCCCTTATGTCTTCTCCGAGGAATGCCTTGAAGCTTTCCGAACACTGAAGTTGAAATTGATCGAGTCCCCCGTGTTATCTATTTACAACCCGAAGTCTGAAACAGAGTTACACTGCGATGCTAGTTCAATTGGTTTCGGAGCAGTGCTCCTCTAGAAACAAACAGACGGTAAATTACACCCGGTGTCCTACTTCTCTAAGATAGCCTCCGCCGCTGAATCGAAACTACACAGTTATGAGCTAGAGACGTTACCTATCGTGTATTCCTTAAAACGTTTTGAGACATACCTTAAGTTCATCCCGTTCAAAATCGTGACCGATTGTAATTCCCTTGCGCTGACACTGAGAAATGGTGGACATTCCGCCAAGATTGCTCGCTGGGCCCTGCTGTTGGAAAACTATAACTACACGATTGTACACCGCTCGGGGGTTGGTATGCCCCATGCTGATGCTCTAAGCAGAATAGAAACTGCCGCATACGTTGACGATATAAACCTCGACTTCCAACTGCAGTTAACCCAGAACCGGGACCCTGAGATTGTCAAACTCCGAGATGAGTTAGAAAAATATGAGATAGCGGATTTCGAACTGCGAGATGGAGTAGTGTACCGCCTGTCCTCGACGAGTGTACCCCAACTTTATGTCCCTTCCGAAATGATAAATCATGTCATACGAGTAGTGCACGAGAAGCTTGGCCATATGGCCACGGAGAAATGTTGTGCACAGATCAAGAAGCATTACTGGTTCCCGTGTATGAAGTCTTATGTTAACAATTACATTAAAAATTGCCTCAAGTGTATCTACTACTCCGCGTCCGCTTCGGACCACCGTGTCACGCTACATAGTATTCCGAAAGTGCCCCTTCCGTTTGATACCGTTCATATTGACCATTTGGGCCCCTTCCGTCCATACCTCTAAGAAAAAGTATCTTCTGGTTGTCATTGAAGCTTTCACCAAATTTGTGAAGCTGTACCCTGCCGCCACGACGAATTCACGTGAAGTATGCCAGACATTAGAATCTCAGTATTTCGCAAATTACAGTAGACCCCGCCGAATCATCAGCGATCGAGGTATCTGCTTTACTTCCTCCGAGTTTGAAGAATTTCTGAAGGCCAATAATATAATTCATGTGCTGAATGCCACTGCCTCACCCCGGGCCAATGGCCAAGTCGAGCGGGTTAACCTTGTTTTGGGCCCCATGTTGGGTAAACTGACGGAACCTGTGGACCACGCAGATTGGGTCCAACAACTGCCGAACGTAGAGTTTGCATTGAATAACTCCGTCCACTCCACAACCAAATTTGCCGCTTCCGTACTTCTATTCGGTGTTGAACAACGAGGTGTGGTAGTAGATGAACTAACCGAACGGTTGGGTGAGAGAACGGAGGAGGTCGATGCCTCAGAGGTAGACGTCCGGAGATTACCCTTTCGTAACATTGTTAAGTCCCAAGAATATAATCCGGAATATTATTCGAAGCATCACCTCCCGGCCGTTAGTTTTGAGGTGGGGGATTTCGTAGTTATTAAGAATGTGGATACTTCGGCAGGCACAAACAAAAAGCTTATCAGGCGGTATCGTGGTCAGTATGTGGTTCATAAAAAACTTCCGAATGACCGATATGTTATCTGGGATGTAGAGGGCTCCCAAATCACCCAACTACCATATGATGGGGTCCTAGAAGCCTCCAAATTAAAGCTATGGGTTGCCCCTCATCAAGATTGCACTTCTGATAGCCAAACAAAGGCGACACCAGCCACTTAAGATTCTTATTTACCCCCCTTCGTTGTTAACAATTGGAATCGAGGTCGATTCCTTGTCAGGACGGCCGAGTTGTAAGATTCCAATTATTTACAGTCTGTTAAATGCTCATGCATATACCGAAACCGGTATTGTAGTATCGATTGTTAGTGATAAGTATCGATTGTTAACTTAACAGAGTGTTAACAGAGGACCGTCGCTAACTCGAGTTCAACAGTGCACATTGGGCCAGATTCACTTTTTTTTGGCATAAACTACATTTCAAATGCTAGAGGGCTAAAATTTGGCACGCACATAAGTCAGATCAAAATAGTATTTTGATTTTTTTTTTTTTTTGGAATATACCACTTTTTTACCGTTATTCGCCAAAATTGGAAAAAATACCGCATTTGCATACTTTTAGGCTTTATTTTTAAAAAATTTTAAGCCTTTTTTAGTAAACAGCATGTATAAAATAATTAAAGGATGTCTACACAATTTATTTTTTTTTTTTCAAGCAACGCTTCAAATCTCCAGACGTAAAGCTGAAACTGCCCCAATAACCAATAACTGCGCATTTTAGAATGGAAAATTTCTTATTATATTTAAGTATAAACACACAAAATAGTATAATATACCATTAAGTTAGATGAAAAACATGAACATTAATCTGAGTATTCGACCTGCATATTCAGGGAAATGTCACTGTTTTCGTGATCCGTATCCAAGTCGGTATCGTCGCTGCTTGAGAAATTTTCTTTGTTATTGTTATTAACATTTGGTGCTTCTAAAAGTTCAATAACTTCCTTTGGTAGTGGGTTTTTCTTATTTTGAGCTACTCGTTTGTTAATATTAATGCTTGAAAGAAAAGGGTCAGATGAATCCATTGATCTATTGAATACATCCGTTATGTTATTGATACGAGAATTCCGTCTTGCATATGATCGTCTATCACGTTTATAAAGTTTGTTGCGCGCTTCAGATGCATTTTCCCCAAAGCTACCAATAGGTAATACTGATGACGCCATTATCTGCGAAACAGACAGTTGCTGACATCGGGTACCAAGAATAATTCTGCATATAGTTTGACGCAGTTTCTTGGCAGAATTGGCTGAATTTGGTAATATTTATACGGAATTCACACGAAATAGTTGTCAAAATGATGTAAAATCGGTGTAGAATATTATAGTCTAATCCCAATATTAATGAATTAAAAGTACCAATTGTACGATGACATTTTTTTAAATTTTCCGTTACATATAGGTGAAAACTCCTTATTTTCCTTGATATTTCGGCTTTCATTTCATTTGTTACATTATTTCGTCGTAATTGGCCAATAATCCAGTCAATAACTGCTTTTTCATTTCGCTTTTTTTCAATCCATACTTCAAGAATGGGCCAAAATGGGCAAAAACAGTTAATCACACGTTCAAGGTTGCACCTTAGAGTAAACCTTTGCATAATTACTTTTTGGCAGAAATTAGCAGAAATTATTTTTTTACTCCCAAATAGACGAAGACTTTGACTAGATTTATTCTAAAATAAGACATTACAAACACAGCTCACAACTACAACATTGATTGCATATTTTAAAAACATTTATAAATAATAAATTTTTCATACCTTGACCTTTATTTTCCATTTTGTCGCCAAAAATTTGGATAGAAGGTGTGGCTGCAGCAAAAGCTCAAAATTAAGTGATTATTTTCGTTAATTTTGACTAAACAAACAGCTGATCAAACATGCTACTTTAAAGGGCTGCCAATAATGCAGCACATAAAATTTTTTTAAATTTTGTTTTGATGTACCCAATGTATGCTCTTTTCAAATATCAAGTCAAATTTTTTATTTGGCATTACAAAATTTTCCTACTTTATGCCAAAAAAAAGGGAAATCTGGCCCAATGTGCAGTGTCGCTAACTTGACGGACATCTATAACAAAATTAATTCTTGATTTTAAACGTTTACTCCCGATAAAGCAATGCAAAAAATTAGTATTATTATGTGTTATGTACATACATCTATGTCTATGTTTTTAATTTAAAAAGAAAAATAAGAGTAGGAATGATTATTGATTTTATCTTAAACGATATACATACATATATATAAACGTTTTATCCCTAAAAGCAAGCAATAGAAATTTCGGATAGTAACCTGCTTTCACTGCTTGCTCTGCTTGTATTGTTAATTAGCGTTATTTTAACTAAAAGAATGTTAGTCTACTATGTAAAACTTGAAAAATAATAACTGCGATGTTGAGATTCGTTTTTTTGTGATCACCGATTTGGATGAATTTCGGATATGTTGTAGAATACTCCGTCATTGGAAGCTATCAATATTCATCAAAAATTCATCCAAATCGGTGATTGGCATACCTGAAGTTCCCCTAGTTAGATTTTTTTGTGGCGCCCCCTAGGCTCCTCTAAAGATGTGATCAGGGAAGAAGGGTTAAGATAGGTGAAAAGAGGGGTCCAAAGAGGACTCAGGAATTAGAAATTTAGCCAAGTATATCGGCCCCATGGGATACTCAAGTTAACTTCAAGTAGTGCGGACATAAAAAAAAGGAAATTGAAATAAAAGTGAAAGCTAATTATTTTTGAAAAAGTCTTAAATTTAATTTTGAATTAAAAGTTAATAGTTTTCTTTAAGTGATTGATAGTTGTTTTTGAAGAAAAATAAATGTATGTACGCCGTATATATCAAAAAGCTTTCTGCTCTCTGACGTGACGGTCGTGTTTTTGCATAGCTCCTGAGTTTTTATTAATATTTATTGTTTTTTCTCAATTTTTTATTGTGCTTAGTTTGTTTACACTTTCGCTGGTGTTGTTCGCTTGACTCCCTTGTGTTTTATTTCCATAATTCGCCAAATTAATCAGTTTAAACAGTTTTTTCTTTTTCGTGATTAGTGTTTGGTGCATTTACATATTTTTTTCTTTTTTTTTCTTTCGCCATTGCTTCTGCAGTTGCTCCCCTCATCGCCCCCATCATACCATCAGTGCTAGTGGCTTTGTTGTTCTCTCTGCTTTGTGCTTGTGCTCAGCTTCTCTCCCGCGTAATCACTTTTGTAAGGCCGCCTTTCAAAGCTCGGCTTATAACTGTTCTTGCACTCTCTGTTGTGCTGTGCACTCTAGCTGTCTCTTTGTTTTATTTGTATTTTTATTTATATATATTCTGAATTGAAACCGTGATTGCAAATTACGGACAATTCTTAAATCTAGCTATAGCTACTAGGCCTTAAGCTAAAATTGTGCTAATTAGTTAGAAATATATTTACAGGATACTAGATGTATATGTGTATATGTACAAGGGCTAGTTTGTATTGTTGAAAGTTATTTTGGTAACTTTGAACCAGATGATTATATAAGATGGGATAGGTTTGCTTCTTGGAGGAATTGTTTAATGGAAAGGACGTTGGAGTTGTTAAGGGAGTCGAGAGGATTAGACGAAAGGTATTTCTTTCTTATTGCATTGTATTTGGTACAATCTATGATTATGTGGAGGACTGTGTTAATTCTGTTGCATTCAGCACACTGTGGTGGAAGTTCTCTCTTAAAGAGAAACTCATGGGTGAGGCGTGTATGTCCAAACCGGAGTCTTTGGAACTTGACGTAGTCGACCCGAGTGATGGGGTTTTCTATCTTTATTTGTGAGTCCTTCGCTGTGGTTTGACTTAGGTTGACTGCCCTGTAATGGTCTGATGTTTTTAGCCATACATCCCTACTGTGTCCTTTGAAAGTACTCTTAATGTAGTTTATTCCATCTTTGTAATTCAAATTGGGCTCTACTATATTTGGGAATTGGAGGGCTTGTTTGGTGGCCAAATCTGCTGTTTCGTTTCCCTGAATACCTGTGTGGCCTGGGACCCATACTATGATTATTTTTGGGTATTGGTGTGTTAGAATATCGCGAGTCGTTGTTATATACGGGTTTTGATTACTTGTCTGACCTACTGCTTGTATGGCTGATAGAGAGTCCGAGCATATTGCACTCGGGTGGTTCAAGCTTTGGGCGTAAGTGCAGGCAGCTAAAATCGCTGCTGCTTCTGCCGTGTAGTTCGAGGAGTGGAGTGGTAATATGGCGGTCTTAATAATCTCGGTCTCTGTTGTTATACTATAGGACACTCCTAGATTGGATTTTGACCCGTCTGTGTATATGAACTTGTAATCTCTCATATCTTCTTTGAGGCTGAGAAACTTCTTTTGGTAAACTAAGGACGGAGTTGATGACTTGGTTGTGAAGTGTAAAGAAAGGTTTAGGGTTTTCTCAGTAAAAAGCCATGGGGGTGTTTTTTGTACTCTTGGTCTTGGTGGCGTAAACATTAAACCATTCTCTATACAGAAGCTTAATGCTTTGTGCAAGGAGGATGGGATTCTGGGAGTTCTCTTCGCTTTCTTAATCCTGTTTACAATTTCCTGTACAGGAGTCTTCGATACTAGCATTAAAGACTTGTACATTTTTGCTATAAATAGTTTGAATCTCGATTCCAGAGGCAATATCTCTGCTTCAAACAGGAGATTGTTGATCGGGGTTGAACGAAATGCTCCAAATGCGTTTCTTAGTGCGGAATGGTACAAAGATTTTAGCTTATTCTTAGAAGCTGAGGGGCAATTTCCATAGAAATGAAGGCAATAATCTAACTTTGACATAATCAACGCGTTGATAGTGTTAATAAGAGATCTAGTGTCGCAATTATAATTTTAATTAGAGAGCCACTTTATTATGTTCAGTCTTTGTGCCATTTGCAATGTTAGCATGTCTATATGCTCTTTCCACCTGTACTTCTCAGAGATTGTTAATCCTAGGATTCTTATACTCTTGCTTGGCGTTAGTCTGTAGGTCTGGGAGGATAATTGGAAGTTGCATCTTGTTTTACGGCAGACATGCATATGTTTGCATTTATGTACCGAGAGTTTCGCTCCCGAATACTTGTACCAGTTTAAGATATCAGTGATTAAAGGATTAATGTTTAGAGCATTTGAGATTTTTTAAATTTTTTTAACTATTGTGAAGTCATCGGCATAAGAGAAAAAATCAAAGCATTTGTGGACAGCGATGGTACGGCATAGTCTGTTATAGGCTATTAGAAATAGGATCACTGACAGGGGAGAACCCTCTGGTACGCCGTTGTAAAGGGGCTTGAATTCTGATGAGTGGTTATTAATCTGGACCTTGATTCGGCGGTTTGTCAGGAAGTTTCTTACGTAGTTTTTTACTCTGGATGACGGAAGCTGTGTTGATGTTGCTATTGTTGGTTTTCTCTTTTGTTTCGGGAGTCTGCTGGGTTGGTATGATTTTTGAGTACGGCGTGGGTTGATGTGCGTGACGAGTGTGGTATATTCTTGAGGCAGTCTTGTGGTCTACTTCGGTTTTTCACATTGTACATTTTCAGGGTGCAGGTCCGAGGAGCAGTTGTGGCAGTGTTGATTTTCCTTGTTGCAGTTTTTTGTTGTGTAACCAAGTCTGAAGCATTTCTTGCACTTGAGTGGTAATGGGATGTAGGGTCTAACTTTTACTCTTTCATAACCAATCATCATTGTTTCAGGGAGAAACGTCGTGGCGAAGGTTAAGATGACAAGTCCAGTCTCTTTTAATTCTCCGTTTACCATTTTCCTAATCTTGTCTACTTTGGTAACTTTCTGTGAAAGTTACCTTAGAATTTCGTTGTCTTCGACATTGCGAAGGTCGTTGGAGTAAATGACACCTCTTGTAGAGTTCAGTGACTTGTAACCAGTAAATTTCCATCTCTTGTTTTATTGCATGATTCTACTTCTCCGTTACAAGCGTTGTCTATTACTTTCTTTATGACGAAAGGTGAGAATTTTTCAAAGCTGCTGTTGTCGCTTCTGCATATTACAATAAATTTCGGCTCGAGAATTGTGCGTTTGTCCCACTGTGACAGATCGGGAGGTCGCATCGTAGCTGATGTTTTCGGGCTGGCGCCCGCTGTGCTCCGCGTCTAACGGAAGGGAGTATGTATTTTGTTTTTGTTTTTTGGGAAAAAAAGAAATTATTTTTGGACTTTCTTGTGCACTTGTTTCTTTGTTTCCGATATTTGAAAGTTATTTGTTTTTGTAATGGTACTATAGGTAGTGACGACTGAACTGCTTATTTGTAATTATTGATTATTTATCAATAATTATTTTTGTGCTGTGAATTTAATTTTTCTATATATTCTTATATATATATAATTTTTTTTGCCTTTCTTTCGGCTTTTCAATGGCTTGTTGTCTACCTAATTGCAAATATTCTGATCGTTTTGATGATCAGTATAGAGCAATATCTTGTTGGCTCTGCGATAATCTTATTCACTTAAAATGTGCTGGCCTCAATGGCCGCGACTACGACAAATTTTCTGGTTTGTCTGTGTCTAAGCCTGAGCTTGGCTTAATGTGCTGGACTTGCCCATCTTGTGCCAGCCAGCAGCTTGATTTTAGCCGTATGTAAGGGGATCATCTTCGTTTAAGGTTTCTTTCTTTAAACAAACTGGCCAAACAGCTGTCAAACGAGTGTGACTCTAGCGTTCAATTATTGTCGCAATTCAAATTTGTTCCACCTTCTGAGAAATTGCACAAGAAATGTACCCTTGAGTTGCCTCGTAAGCAGTCGCCAGCTCTCTCTATTACTTCCTCTCCGATTTTACTTTCACCTACACCATCTTCTTGTCCCTCTTTATGCTCTTCTTTTCAGATTGAAGTACCCATTACAAGCCCTGGTGTACCTCAATCTATCCCTCACGGGAACTCTGATCAATCACAGGATCATGCCGGCTCTCAATCACTTGCGGATCCCAATGCTCCTCCGCCTCCACTAACTGTAGTGCCTCATCGCAAACAATTATTTATCTCTAGGCTTTCTCCAGATACTTCTGAGTCGTCTGTGGCAGCTTACATTGGTAATATTTGCCCTGCTAAGGTTTTAATTCAAAAGTTTAAGTTTTCTAGGCCTCGCGAAATCTCCTCTTTTAAAATTACAGTACCAAATGAGTACTTCTCAGCTATGGTTGACCCTAATTTTTGGCCAGAGGGCCTAGTTGTACACGAGTTTGCGCCCAATAAGCGCTCTCGTCCGTTGCCTGTCCACCTTCCTACTTTATCTTCTGCTTCAAAAAACTAATAACGTCTAGTCTTTGCATTCATTATCAAAATGTAAGAGGACTTCTTACCAAGCTGTCGAACCTCTTCTGTGATAGCCAAACCTTTTCGGCTGACATATTAGCTTTCTCTGAAACTTGGCTTAACTCCTCTGTTTTAGATAATAAAATTCTTTCTAATAACTTTATTTCTTATAGGCTTGATCGTGTTGGTCGTCGTGGCGGTGGAGTACTCATTGCTGTAAACTCGAATCGGTCTTCAAGTGTGGTGCCGATTGATCTCCCCTTAGGTGTTAAGTTTATTTGCGTCGAAGTTACATGTTCTAACTTTAGCCTATATATCTCTTGTTCATATATTCCTCCAGCTTCTGATATCATGATCTACGTGCACCATGCTGATGCTTTACGAACTATTGTTGGTCGTCTTAAAGATCGTGATGTTCTTATAGTTTTAGGTGATTTTAACTTGCCTAATATTTCTTGGCTTGTTGATGATAATCTATCTTTCTTAATTCCTTCATCTCAACATGTTTTTCTTGATAGCCTACTTGAATGTCCACTATATCAGTTGAATTCTTTCCTTAACTGTTCTAAAAGAATCCTTGATCTTGTTTTTGTCTCTGATCCCACTGTTAGTGCTGTATCGCAAACACAGCCACTAGTGAAACCTGAAGATCCTTATCATCCTACCATTGAAGTTACTATTTCTTACAATTCCGTTACTAATTTATTTAACAACATCTCATATTCTCGTCGTAGATGTTTTCGTAAAACAAATTTCAATCTTCTTAACAGCCTTATTTTCTCTTTTGATTGGTCGTTTCTATTTGAGTGCTGCGATATAGATTGTGCAGTGAAGTTTTTCTATTCTGCTCTTAATTCTCTAATTGATAAATGCGTTCCTTATGTGAATGTCTCTACCGTCTCCAGCTCGCCAGTCTGGGTCACACGTAGGCTCTCTAATCTTCGTAACATTAAATCGAGATATTTTAAAAGATTTAAAAAAACTGGTTCGCGACTTGACTATTCAAATTTTTGTATAGCCAAATCTCAATTTTGTCTTTTAAATACTCATTGCTACAACAATTATCTCGTTCGCTGTAATGCTGAATTTTATAAGAACCCCAAAAGATTTTACAACTTTGTCAATTCCAAAAGACGCTCTAATGTACTACCTTCTACCTTCAGACTTAACGACCAGTCTGCTAATAATGATTTAGATATTGCAGATCTGTTTGCTAAATTTTTTCAGTCGACATATTCTACTACTTCTACTACTTTCGGATCCCACACTCTATCCCTTTTCAATCCCACATTTAAATTGTATGTTTTTTCCCATTATTACTGAAGACTGTATTCTCTCTAGCTTGTCATCTATGAAGTCTTCCTTCGTTCCCGGGCCTGATAATATACCTAGTTGCATCCTTAAAATGTGTTCGATTTCCCTATCTAAGCCTTTAGCTCGGTTATTCTTTATATCGAGTGAGACTTGTAGATTTCCTGATATTTGGAAGGAGTCATTTATTATTCCGCTTTTTAAAAAGGGTAGCAAATCGGATGTTTCCAACTACCGTGGCATTGCCAAACTTTCGGCAATACCTAAACTGTTTGAGAAAATTATTACGTCTTCCCTTCAACATCACGCGTGCTCATGTTTGCGGATGACGTCAAGATTTGTTATTCCTATAATGATCCTTCTTTCCAACAGTACTTGCAATCAGATCTTGATGCGTTCTGTGATTGGTGCCACGTTAATAAATTACACCTTAATGCCTCAAAGTGTTCTTTTATGACTTTCAGTCGTTTGTCTCCGCTCCTAGCTCATTACTCTATTAAGTCTGTTCTGTTAGATTGTGTTCCATCATTCAAAGACTTAGGCGTTATGTTTGACCCTAAACTTTCATTTAATGTTCATATTTCTTCAATTGTCAACAGAGCAAGCAGCCTTCTCGGATTCATTAAACGTTGGGCCAAAGAATTTGATGATCCCTATGTAACAAAGGTTTTATACACGTCGTTAGTTCGCACTACTCTAGAATATTGCTCGCCAGTGTGGAACCCGCAATATGATGTTTTATTGAATCGGTACAGAAGCAATTCCTTAAGTTTGCGCTACGCGGTCTAAATTGGGACCCGGGTCTTCGCCTACCTTCTTATTCCGACAGACTTCTTCTTATTAATCTTCCTTCACTTTATAACCGTAGGCTTGTTTTTGGCATTCTCTTTCTCCATAAACAAGTCAACGGCGAAGTCATTTCTACCAATTTACTAGATACGCTGTATTTTTGTGTTCCCTCACGTCGGACCAGAAACTTTTTTCCTATTCACCTTAGTAGATGTCTGACTAACTACTCTTTCACGAAGCTCTTCGTGTTCTTTGCCAATCTTTTAACAACCTTTCTCACCTTATCTCTCCTCATCTTTCTGTCACGTCTCTTCGCGCTATACTTTTTAATCATCTACAGCGAAACCAATGAAAATATTCTGGACTTGGATTGGCTGCAACTCATCCCTGGCCACATTGGCTGTGAATCGGGGCATAGCTGGCACCTTGTGCAAATAAAACACCTCCACCGGGTCGGGGATGTTTAGTTGTGTATAAAGCTAAGGTACCTTCTTCATTTAATTACTATCTGTCTTTAGCTTAAGCATTTTCGTCGACTGCTGTGTTAGTTGACGTAAATAAAATAAATAAATAAATAAATAAATATAAACGCGCAAGTTAGTTAATAAAAAAAGGGAATATTTGAAAAAATATAAATTTTCATCTTTTAGGCATATGGACAGTCTTGAGATTTAGAAAGAAATACATACATCAGGAGCCAAAGCGAATGGTAAATACTAAAGAAAAGCGCCTTTGACTGCTTGTGTAGATTTATACATATAATAGATTTTTATACCATACACCCATAGGGTGAGATGGTATATTAAAGTCGCCAAAATGTATGTAACAGGCAGAAGGAAGCGTCTCCGACCCTATAAAGTATATATATTTTTGATCTGGATCAAAAGCCGAGTCGATATAGACATGTCCGTCTGTCCGTCATCTCGGAGGCTATAAGAGCTAGGGCCACCAAATTTGGTATGTATACTCGTGTAGTATGTAAATATATAGAGTTAATTGGAATTTTGGCCACGCCCCCAGGAATCACATAAAACTTTGTTTCTTAAAAGAAAGAAAGTAATCGTTCACACTTTTTGCCACGCCCCCTTCCGCGCCGGAATTTACATAAATTTGATTTTCTTAAAAACTATGACAGCTACCGACATCAAATTTGGTACGTAAGCTAGCTTAATAGAACCGCAGATATTGGCTATTTAAAAATTTTGCCACGCCCACTTCCGCCCCCCGCAAGTTAAACAAAACTGATTTTATCGAAAACTAACAAAGATAAAGTCACCAAATGTAGTATGTACACTGGCTTAGTGTGCGCGCAGAGTATATATATTATCATATTTTGCCACGCCCACTTTCGCAATCAATCTAATTAATCTTGACTATTTCTACGAAACTACCAAATTTAATTGAAATCGGACTAAAAACATGCAAAATATGCGCACGAACGTATTTTACTACGCTATATCTAAGGCCAGAATTGGCCGTTGGCTATTGGCGGCGCTGGAGTGCTCGTGTGTTTGTAGAGTGAGCGAGATAGCACATAGTATGAAGCATGTAAAATATTTGAAATATTTGTTTCACCTGGTCTATGGTACACCCAAGTCGGCGAGTCGACTTACTTACTTCATTTTTATATAGAATTGGCACCTAGTCCGCAGACTAGATTTGACGGTCTATGCTCGCAAGCAGACCTAAGAAAGGTGCATGAGAGTCAAGCCCTTTTCTGTCCACTGGAGCAGCAGACGCTCGTGAAGACATACATTTGGACATACATTTGGCCTAAGGAGACAGACGTAAAGAAGTGAAAAGAGTGTCAGGCATAAAAAGAGTATATGGTGCTCTAGGCTTGAGGAAAGGCTTCCCCGCTAATACTTTGTTTAATTCATAAAAGCTTTTCTTGGAGTGGTTATCAGAAAGCGAAACTTTTAAATGTGTAGTACCTTTGCTTTCGCTTGCTTGCCGTTTTTGGTTGCCCTTTGCTGGTGATTTCTACTTAGCCGTCAGCCGTGAAGTTAAGTGCGGATTGATAGCCATGCTCCAATGTGGGGGGAGATTAAGTTAATTCTGAACGGAAATAATTTTTGTCGTAGATTTTTTTGTGCTCAATAATTTTGTATTTTGGCTAATATTTGAATCTTAAAATTCTGAGTCATTGGTATACTCCATAGCCATTTTTTTTTTTTTTTTTTTTTTGTAATCTTTTATTTTATTGTGCTTTTATAATTTTTTTATTGTATGAAATTTTTTTTTGTTTATGATTGAACTTGTGAAAATTTTCCTTAACCCCTTTTTGACACTCCACTGGCAAAAGCTCACCATGGTGGTAACATAATAATGTATGTAACAGGCAGAAGGAAGCTTCTCCGACCCTATAAAGTATATATATTCTTGGTCAGGATGAACAGCTGAGTCGATCTAGCCATGTCCGTCTGTCCGTCCGTCCGTATGAACACTCAGATCTCGGAGACTATAAGAGCTAGAGCCACCAAATTTGGTATGTATACTCGTGTATTATGTACATATATAGAGTTAATTGGAATTTCGGCCACGCCCCCTTATGCCCCCAGAAATCACATAAAACTATTTTTCTTAAAAAGTATAACAGCTAGAGACATCAAATTTAGTTTGTAAACCCGATTAGTTAGCGCGCAGAAACTTATTGTTCAAACTTTTTTCCACGCCCCTTTACGCCCCCAGGAATCACATAAAACTGTTTTTGTTAAAAAGTATAATAGCTAGAGACATCAAATATGGTATTCTGACTAGTTTAATAGACGCGCAGAAACTGGCTATTTAAAAATTTTGCCACGCCCACTTTCGCCCCCGCAAATTAAACAAAACTGATTTTATCAAAAACGAACAAAGCTAAAGTCACCAAATTTAGTATGTATACTGGCTTAGTATGCGCGCAGAGTATATATATTTTCATATTTTGCCACGCCCACTTCCGCCTCCATAATTAAGAAAAAACTGATTTTCTCCTGTAGTTTTTTGACTATCGCATTCAAATTCGGCAGACTAATTAATCTTATCTATTTCTACAAAACTACCAAATTTGAAATCGGACTAGAAACATGCACATACGTATGAACGTATTTTACAACGCGGTCTTATTTATGTAAAAACTTATTTTCTTCCTTTTCCCTGTCTTTTTTTCTAGTAATGGATATTGTTAATTTGACTAATTTGAGCCAAGACCTATTTTCTTCCTTTTCCCTGTCTTTTTTTTTTCTAGTAATGGATATTGTTAATTTGACTAATTTGAGCCAAGACCAGCGCGTACTGTCGATAGGTTCTACCAAATTCCAACAGCTCACATTAAAATTGTACCAGGTGATATGTTTCACAGTGAGGATTCGTATTCTTTTATTGGCTTACGCTTAAACCTAGCTTTGCATTTGATGTGTTTATTTTAGTATTTATGCAAATCTTCGAAAATGTTGAGTTAAGTTAGAAATAAAAAAAAATTTGAAACAGAGCAATATTAACCATTTTATTAAAAATTTACCGAAAGTGTTTAATCAAAAGAGGAAAAATTATTGACATATTGGTTTTTAAAGATTCAAAAATAATGGGAAATATTCCCTCCAAGACTACTTTTCAAGTAGTCCCCAATCAGCAGTGCAATTGTAATTTTGTGCTTAGAGACTTAAATTATTTTTATAGATTTTTTAGGTTTTCAATTAATAAACAAAAGTATTCAGGTGGAATCAAGTTTTTCGCTAAAATCATTAACAAAATATGTACATACATATGTATGTGCCATGCTAGAAGGGAAACAATAATAAGACACTAAAATTCCAATTAAAAATAATGTTTAATTGAAAAAAAAACTTTTCTATGGAAAACTTAAAATTTTTGCATTGTATTATATCGGACTCTAATGGGTAATTGCTTTTATTTGATCAAACCAATGTAGCGCCTTTAAATCTGTTGAATTTGTTGATCTTTTTAGCAATCTATTTACAGATTTAAATGACTTAAACATATTATTCAGCTGGAACCAAATTCTGATCTAAGTCGGGTTTCGTATCGTCGGGATCCAAGCTCAAACACTCCGCAAAATAATGTTCCATAGACGAGTAAACGTGTTCGAGTACACCATTTAAATCATGATCCTCATCTGCATATGTCTAAATGCAAATTTAAATTTTGGGAACATTAAAAACTTATAGACGCTGTTATACAAACCTGATATCTATATAAAATATTTGCATTTGTTAAGGATTTAGCTAGTGAAACCCCATGTACGTATGGTGCAGTTGAGTCTGCTAAACCGTGAATTAAAAAAAAGAGTTTGATTTTATTAGACGTGCACGTTGAGTTGCATCCGCTTCGACGTATCCCTTATAATTTTCGGTTGGAAGTCCTAGTATACGCTCAGTAAAGGCTGAATCTGTACAAGTGAAAGCATTGGCTTCTTGCTCGAATAAATGAATTATAATTATTGTTTCTTACTATAGTAAAGCCAATCTGCTATAGGAGATATCGCAATTCCACACTTGAAAATATCCTGCTGAGTGCCTAGAACCATTGAGGTAACGTAGCCTCCGTAACCCCATCCCCAGATACCAACTCTTGTTTCATCCAGAAAACTTATTGTATCCAATAAATATCTGTAAATGTATTATATTTTTATTTTGAAAATTATAATATTGTTTTTTAGTACAGTTACTCAAATACCTTAATACAGAAATCTGATCCTGAACTTCAACTCCGCCCAAATGACGATATAGAGATTTCCTGCTTTGTCCCTTTGCACCTCTTACATCCAAACGAATATATATAACATCATTACGTGATGACATGTAAGTGCCCCAATCGATTCGAAATTTTTCAGAAACTGACTCGGAACCTGGTCGTCCATTTCTGTACAAGAAACACATTATTTATTTTCTTCAAACTAAAATTTACTACGTACACTTCTACAACAACAGGAAATGCGGCGTCTCGTAGCTCCTCCCTCCAACTAGGGGGGAGAAGTAATTGTACTTGAGCTCGGCTACCATGTGGCAACGAAATTTCAAATGATCTCTGTAATGGTAAAGCGAGCTTTTGAAGCCTTTGTGTGTAATAAGGCCGTGTATCATATAAAATTTTAACTAGGCTGTGCGTTTTATGCATATGAACTCCTGATACAGGTAGTCCTGGCCCTTGGCATTCTAAAATATAGAATTCTATTCCATAATTTGTTGCAACACCTGAGGAAGGTGTCATAAAGGCGTCAAAATGTGAACAATTTACATAATAATATCGACTACTCCAGAGGGCTTCTCCTAAATCGCAGGTTATACATTGTGGTTCGATTCTGTTAATTATATTAAAAATTATATTAAAAAATAGGTATTTAAATTTTTAAATCGAATTTCAAGACCCTACTTTCTAGTGTCGTCATGTATAGGATCTTTGACTGTGTATAAATGCCTCTGGCCAGGTTTTTTCTCTTGAGTTGCCAAATAGTAAACAAGATGATTTACTGTATCCCAACAAAGTATTTTTAAGACCTGAGAAAAAAAAATTTTAATTTTTAGTAAGGATAATTTTTTGTTAATGCCGAACTTTTACGTAGCAATTAAAGTTCGAAAATACCTTATATGAGTTCATTCTATTACAATTCAATGCAATTCTTTTTGGCAAATATCGTCTGATCATAATATAAGGTTCCCAATTTTGTATTATTTCTTAAACATACCTCGTATCGCCCATGAGATATCACTGAAATTCTTTGTTGAGTTATGGTAATATGTTTTATATGAGTAAAATGATCGTGGCCAGATTCTTGAACACTTGCGAGCAATAGGAAGCTATTTCCATCCGACGAAAATATGGGATGTGAGAATATATCCAGCCACTCATCCTCTGGTGCACGTTCAGAATGAACCTTGAAATAAAAGATAAAACGTTTACATAAAAGCAATAAATAAAAAACTTGTTTGTTCTTTTCGTTCAATACACTTAAAGCTGAATTGGAGTGTCTGCAACAGAGCGTACATAAGTTTTCGTTTGAGTTATCAGGGCTTCGCAAATATCGTTGCTTTTACTCGAAGCTTCGATCATGCATAACACGTGGTTGCTTGAAAAAGGTCAAAACTTTAAGTTCTAAGTAGATTGTGCTAGTAGTAGTATCTGCTATTAATAATTATAATCTCAACACAACCCAAAAATAATTACTTGCGTAACACGAATAACCTGTCCTAACGGGAAACTGGTACCAAACCAGAAAAAAAAACTTCTCTCTCCTTCTCTACTTAGATGCTGTAAAAGAAAATTGTGGGAACATCTTTTCTCCTTTTTGGCCATTGATTAATATTTCATTTAATATAACAGCTTCTTCTTTGCTGGAACTTAAAAACTTTTTGAAAAATTCAAATTGTTTATTAATTTATTTATTTATTTACGTCAAACAACACAGCAGTCGACGAAAAAGCTTAAGCTAAAGACAGATATACACAACTAAACATCCCCGACCCGGTGGAGGTGTTTTATTTGCACAAGGTGCCAGCTATGCCCCGATTCACAGCCAATGTGGCCAGGGATGAGTTGCAGCCGATCCAAGTCCAGAATATTTTCATTGGTTTTGCTGTAGATGATTAAAAAGTATAGCGCGAAGAGAAGTGACAGAAAGATAAGGAGAGATAAGGTGAGAAAAGTTGTTAAAAGATTGCGAAGAACACGAAAAGGTTCGTGAAGAGAGTAGTTAGTCAGACATCTACTAAGGTGAATAGGAAAAAAGTTTCTGGTCCGACGTGAGGGAACACAAAAATATAGAGTATCTAGTAAATTGGTAGAAATGACTTCGCCGTTGACTAGTTTATGGAGAAAGAGAATGCCTAAAACAAGCCTACGGTTATAAAGTGAAGGAAGATTAATAAGAAGAAGTCTGTCAGAATAAGAAGGTGGGCGAAAACCCGGGTCCCAATTAACACCGCGTATCGCCAACTTAAGGAATTGCTTCTGTACCGATTCAATACTACGCTGGTGAACATCATATTGCGGGTTCCACACTGGCGAGCAATATTCTAGAGTAGGGCGAACTAACGACGTGTATAAAACCTTTGTTACATAGGGATCATCAAATTCTTTGGCCCAACGTTTAATGAAGCCAAGAAGGCTGCATCCTCTATTGACAATTGAAGAAATATGAACATTGAATGAAAGTTTAGGGTCAAACATAACGCCTAAGTCTTTGAATGATGGTACACAGTCTAACAGAACAGACTTAATAGAGTAATGAGCTAGGAGCGGAGACAAACGACTGAAAGTCATAAAAGAACACTAAGAGGCATTAAGGTGTAAATTATTAACGTGGCACCAATCACAGAACGCATCGAGATCTGATTGCAAGTACTGTTGGAAAGAAGGATCATTATAGGAATAACAAATCTTGACGTCATCCGCAAACATGAGCACGCGTGAATGAGCCAAGGCCAAAGGCAAATCATTTATAAATAATGTAAATAATAGTGGGCCCAGATGACTGCCTTGGGGTACACCTGACGTAACTCGAACAGTTTTAGATATCGAGTAACGAAAAGACGCCTTTAGGGTTCTGCCAATAAGATACGACTTTAACCAAGCCAATAGTTTTGGGGAAAAACCCATGATGTTAAGTTTCGCGAGAAGCATAGAATGATCAACCGTATCAAAGCCTCACTAAAGTCAGTATAAATAACATCAGTTTGACACTTTTTACGAAAGCCATGGTGTACAAATTAAATGAAATTGGCTTTAAAATTAATGCAGATCAAGTAAAGTTGTTATAAGGGGAAATTGTCAAAAATGAACAAGAAGAATTAGACAATGAATCAAATAATATACAAAATCAAATTAATGCTAAAGCTTAAAACCCGAAAAGATGAGAAGTAAAAGTTATTGCGGAAGTTATATGCGAGAAAACACTTAATGTTCCTGAATTTTTTGGGCAAACCGGTATATACATGCATATGTATGTGTCTTGGTGCTAGCATGAAAAGTGTACGTCACGTTTTAATCAAAAAACTGCGTACCCAAGCTGAGGCCAATCAGGCATACAACGTTTTTATATTTTCAATAATCCGCCAGATTTTTCAGGTGCATCTCCGACAAATAAAGTATATACAGTAGAGCTGTTGAAACATCGATATTTGGCCACATCGATGTTTCGATGTTTTTCAGGAAAAAACATCGATGTATCGATACTACATCGAAGTAATATGGTACATTTTTTGTTTTTCTATACATATATGTATATATATAAAACATTACATATAAAACAGAAATTTAATTTTTTTCAAACTTAATACTACAAAACAGAAATTCAATCTTTCAACTTAATACTATAAATTTTTGTTCGGCACGGCCCATTCCCCGGACTAGGGCCTAGCTCTGCCGTAGCGCTGTCGTCTCACATACACTGTAAATGCTCGTGTAGGTTCGGCGATGGCATTTCGGAAACAATTCGACTCGTGCTTGTCAGAAGAAAAAAATGATTCTCAAAAAAACAAAACATTGGTCCACATGTCAAAACTACACTTAAAAAAAGGTTTGTTGACAAATGGAAAATTTGTTTTCTCTTGATTGACAATTAGGTTATAATACATTAAATAAAAAAGAAGTTTCTGACTTCGTGTTTGCTGCAACACACAAACCAGTTGCTGTTCACCAAGAAATATTTCTTTTTGCTATACTGTTTTTGTCAGTGTAAAGCAAGAAAAAGTTTCGTACTTCGTGTTTGTTGCCACTGTAGTATATCCATACCAAAAATCATTTAACACAAAGAGCTCAACTTGTAACACTTTGTTGCAAGTATAAACAATCAAATATGTACGCAATAAAATATAAGTGTGCACTTGAATATGTTTATGTGTATACATTAATATATATTCACATAAGCATACTCACATAAATATACAGCTAAACATGTTCATATATGTAAGTACATTTATATATGCACATATGTACATATATTCATATGAGCAGCAATGCACCGGCGTAACATGAGCTAGGGCCAAGCAAGCGTGTGAACGCTGACCAAGCACTTTGACGCAAGCGCCCTAAATAATATGTATGTATGTACTGACACTCTCCCTCTCTTTTGTAGCCTAAGTCGCAGCATAAGAATATCTATGCAACAATAGGTTAAGCAAAAGAATATTATTGGAATAAAAATAAATCTGAATATTACCACCAACCAACACTGACGTGTTCGTTCTTTATTAAATCAATCAAAGTGGAACCCGGTCATTACATGGCGACCGTGACAATAGGCCAAGACAAGGCCTAAGGACATCGAGGGACCCAGGACATCTAAAAAAAAAAATTTAGTGTATGTACATATGTGTGTGTGTTAAAAAAAAAAAAAAAAATTTTTTTTTAAAAAGCACGAAAATGAGAAACGGTAACGATAGATAACTACTTTCAAAGAGTTACCAGACGGAACCCGGGCTTAATAGAAAATATAATTGAGGTATTTAGGAGACAATACAGCCACTCCCCTCAAAGCTCGTTAACTCTAGAGCAAATAAGAACAAAATACTCGGAACAAACCGAAGATAAATTCCCAATAAAAGGGGACACAAGAATGCAAATGTGCTTCTTGTTGAGTGTACCCAATATATGCTGCTACAGAAATGCAGTAGGTACTTTCCATTTCTATTTGATGGAATAAAAAAAAATTTTTATATAAAAACAAAAAAAAAAAAAAGAGAGAAGAACACACACACACATACACACAAAATATAAATTACCAATCAAAAAAAAAAAAAAAAAGGACAGTGCTGATGACTAGCACCGAACCGTCACATCCGGAGGACTTGGATTTCCTGACGGCTGTACCTACCGTACAAAGGGACGCACCCCTCCTCGAAGAGGTATTAGAAGTGTGTCCACACGAGGGACCACGCCCACTCACGATAGCTGAGTACCGGGCTCGCCACGAGAAATAGAAGGAAGCCCCCAAAAAGAAATCTAGGAGGAAAATACGCCAGGCTAAGGCGTGAAAGGAAGCTCCTCCAGGACCTCCTCCACACAGGACTGGATGACAAGGACCGACAGCACAGAGTGCCTCATGAACAACACCGACCAACTTCGCCAAAGAGCGAAGAAACGCAATGAGTAAATAATTTTCTTGCCTCTAATAATAATTGAAATTTCATTTAAATATTAAGATAATATAAGCATGTACGAATTTGCACTTGTTGCCCAGTACAACTAATAACAAATATTTGATAGGCTATTACTAAAAAACATGCGTAGGCATAGAATTAATTAAACTATTGTTCAAGCTGTAATAGAGAGCCTAAAAAATATTAGAGCAGTATTAATAGAACATAGTAAGCTAACTGTAAAACAGCCGCAAATGCATTCTATGGTGACTGCAAACAAAAGGCAAAATCCGTATTAAAAAGATATAATATTGAATATAAACAAACAATTGATTTGGAAAGTTCAATATCACTAGAAGATAAAATCAGGTTAACGGCTGAAGAAGAGATGGATGAAGAAGAACCATCAGTGAGTTAAGATAACACAAAAATAACTCTTAATAAGCCAGCCATTTCGCCACGAAACGCAAAAATGACTCAAACAGTCACTGATTTTTTAAAGATGGCCTCAAACCTTATTCTACAGTTTGATGGCAGAAGAGAAAATCTTAAGAGCTTCATGGTCGCATTGAATTTGATAAATTCACTAAAAGGCGACCATGAGGAAGCAGCAGTGTGCCTAATAAAAACAAAACTAAAAGGTCACACAAGAAATTTAATAACCTCTGAACAGACAATAGAAGAGATTATTAACAGTATTGCGACTAATGTAAAAACGGAATCGGTAGCTTCAATAACGGCAAAAATTAAAAAACCTACCCCAGAGAAACAAAACAGCAAGTCAGTATGCTCAAGAGATTGAAAAGCTTACTGAATCTCTGGAAGGTGCTTTTATACACGACGGCACATCTGTCGAGCTAGCCAAAGAGTATACACTTTCAGTCGCTACAGAGGCAGTAACAAAGAACTGCATAAACAACCAAGTACGTAACGTACTAAAAGCAGGTATTTTCCGTGACATGAACGAACAAAGTTCTTAGACAGTAGTACAGCAGAAACAGGACAGACGAACCCTGTTATGCACTACAGTCAATACAACAGAAATAGGCAAAGTGGTCACCGAGGTAGAGGTAATTACCAAAATAACGGTTATAGGAATAATATTAAAACCGGCGGATATCGTGGTAACTCACGATACAACAACCGAGGAAGAAATAATTCCAACCGTAACAGCTCGAACCGAGGTAATTCCAACCGAGGTACGACTTACTCAAAGTAATTCGGAAACCAATAGATAGATATCCAGTATACACAAAAAATTACAGAATCCCACACACGCATAAAGAAGGAAAACCGAGACAAGTCGATAAACTCATTATAGATAAAATAGCTGAACCATCAGCGTCCGAGTAAAAAAGTCCGTTACTACTGGTGCCGAAAAAGGGTTTACCAGGATCAGAAAAGAAACGATGGCAACTTAATAGTCATCGGCTGTTCTGAGAAACACATGCTCAAAAACCTAAAGGATATTTTTGACATATGCAGAAAACACAACCTAAAACTGCACCCACAAAAATGTTCATTCTTCATGCACGAAGTGACATTCTTGGGTCACAAATGTACCGACAAAGGAATATTGCCAGATGACACCAAATATGACGTCATTGAAAAATACCCAGTACCAACAGATGCTGATAGTGCTAGAAGATTCGTAGCCTTTTGCAACTATTACAGACGTTTTATTAAAAACTTCGCAGAACATGCACGTCCGATAACACAACTATGTAAGGAAAACGTAGAATTTGTTTGGTCTGAAGAGTGCCAAAAAGGATTTGAATATCTGAAAAAGCCTTAATAGAACCCACGCTGCTGCAGTATCCAGATTTTAGCAAAGAATTTTGCATAATAACGATGCTAGCAAATATGCATGTGGAGCAGCACTAACTCAAACTTATGGCGATAAGCAGTTGCCAGTAGCATACGCATCCCGTTCGTTCACTAAAGGTGAAAGTAATAAAAGTACTACTGAGCAAGAACTAGCTGCGATACACTGGGCTATTACACACTTTCGCCCATATATATATGGCAGACACTTCAGAGTCAAAACAGACCATAGACCCCTAACGAATTTATTTTTTATGATAAATCCGAGTTTAAAATTAACAAGAATGAGACTTGATCTAGAGGAATATGAATTTACAGTGGAATATCTGAAGGGAAAAGATAATTTTGTTGCATTATCCCGCATTACAATACAAGAACTAAAAAACACAAAAGCAAATGTCCTGAAAGTCACTACCAGGCAGCAAAGTAGACAAAATAATCTCTGGCCAGATGATAAAAATCAAAATACAATTAGGCAAGTACCTAATGATGCTTCTAAGCCCAAAATACATGAAGTACTCTACAATGATGAAGTACGAAAAGTAGTGACACTGGGCATAACACACGATTTATGTTTCCTCAAACATGGAAAGAAAGTTATTGCAAGAATTGAGATTGAAGATCTGTATACCAATGTAAATCTAGACTTAGGTCAGTTTTTTCAAAGGCTTAAAAAACAAGCCGATATACTCGAAATCAAACAACACAAATTGGCACCGAGTGAAAAGATTTTTGACACATTTTTAATAGAATCTTTTAAAGAAATGGGCAATAAAATATTGAAAACATTAAGAGTAGCGCTACTCCAACCGGTGACCATTATAGAAAAAGATAAAGATAAAGAAGCACTATGGTCTACATACCATGATGATCCGATACAGGGTGGCCATACACGCATCACAAAAACTTTGGCCAAAGTAAAAAGACATTATTGTTGGAAAAACATGACACGTCATGTAAAAGACTACATTAATAAATGTGAAAAATGCCTAAAGTCAAAAACGACAAAGCACATAAAAACACACTTAGTTATTACAGAAACCCCCATACATGCTTTTGATAGGGTAATAGTAGACACCATTGGTCCATTACCAAAATCCGAAAATGGTAACGAATATGCAGTCACCCTAATATGTGACTTGACGAAATACATAGTAGCAATATCAGTTCCCAATAAAAGCGCTACAACAATCGCGAAAGCTATTTTTGAATCATTCATTCTGAAGTACGCTCCAATGAAGACGTTCATTACGGACATGGGAACAGAATACAAAAATTCAGTAATAAATGACTTGTGCAAATATTTAAAAATAGACAACATTACGTCTACTGCACACCACCACCAGACCTTGGGTACCGTTGAAAGAAGTCATAGGACATTCAATGAGTACATTCGATCATATATATCAGTAGATAGAACTGATTGGGACATATGGTTACAATATTTTGAGTACTGTTTTAACACAACCGCGTCAGTAACACACAAATACTGTCCATATGAACTTGTATTTGGTAAACAAAATAATTTAGCAACGCATTTTAATAGCATAAATAGAATAGAACCATTATATAACGTAGATGATTATGCTAAAGAAGTTAAGTTTAGATTAGAACTAGCATACCGTAGAGCTAGAATAATGTTAGAGGAACATAAGGACAAACACAAAGAGCTCAACTTGTAACACTTTGTTGCAATATGAATATTACCACCAACCAACACTGACGTGTTCGTTCTTTATTAAATCAATCAAAGTGGAACCCGGTCATTACACCACACACACAAATGCAAAACCAAATTTTTGATTGTATGCGTGCCTCCCCTGCTATAAAACAGAAGCTCTAAGCCATTATAAACGCTGCTTGCCAACTCCAATTACTCCCAAAATTACGTTCTAGCTTTAACTGCGTTTTTTTTTCTGAGTGATGAAATTGACAAAAACACCGAACATCGGAGAAAAAAAAATCTATGTTTTTTACGAAAGGAGACACATCGATGTATCGATAATACATACCGCCCCCCTTGCAACAAGTTGCAATTGCCTCGATGGACATGTCTAAGGATGTTGGATGGCAGCGTTCTGGATCGCGGGTGGCGATGGAGGGGGAACTTTGGATGCATATGAAGTAGGCGGCACGATGGCAGATAACCTCTGGATAGAAGTCCGAATGAAAGGCGGGTGCCTTTCGGATCTTTGCTCTTTGGGTTGGATGTACGCAACTGAGCTGTCGATGTGCAAGAGCGTGTGGTGTTGCTTGCCACATCGGTTGCATCCTGCTGTGCTCCTGCAGAAACCATTAGAATGCTCATGACCCAAACAGTTCGGGCAGTATCCGTTACTCAAGACTACCCGTAGCCTGTCGTCAGCTCGTAGTCCTCGAAACTGTCGGCACTGACGAAGCACGTGTGCCCCTTGACAAACGCGGCACCTGAAGCAATTGGAACTGCGATCTAAATCGGATGGTGAAATTGCGGATCAGCGAGCGGAAGGTCAAGCGAATCCTGCTTAACCTTATTCTGGACGGCGCTGGACGGAAGTGCTTCAGCTACACTAGGCAGCACAACGGCGACTGCTTGGAACTGTCGCAGCGGTTCGTCAGGAGGAGAAATCTGTAAGCGGCACACTTTGTCGCCGCTACCAGCATCGCATTGCCCAATGCCGCCAATGCTAGTTGATACTTTGCAGCTTGGAGGATTAATCAATTCAAACATTCTTTGGAAAATAAAGGACGCTTCGGATCCCACGATGATGAATAGTTACCCTTGCAGTACCCAGGAGGCCAGTGTTGCGAGTGGAGGGGAAGTAACTGCCCACGTTTACATGAGGGCTGCTGGAAGAATCGGAGGACGCAGGATTCGGAATTATACAAGCATCAGTTGCTGAGCTCTCTTGCACTTGAGCGGAAAAGGCCTGAGCCCTTGCCGTAGGTTTTCGGCTTACGCATAGAAAGGTCTGACCGCTAGAGCTTGGTTGAAAGACATCTGTGGCCTCTAGTACACGGTGGCGATCAGTTAGGAATCGATTCAGGTCGCCCCAGGATGGATGGGTGGATTTAGGCATATTGCTCGTACAGATTGCTATGAGAAGGATATCCCAATTGTCTGTACGAGCCCCAGAAAGCTCAAGACCGGTTAAGCAACGCTTTGCCAGACTCTTTGGTTACAGCTGGGATCTGTAGAAGCTGTTTGGCTTGGCTCATAATCAATAATCGATTATTTTCGTATTGCGCAGTGAGGTTATCCCACGCGGACTGGAACCCTTAATTAGTCAAGGGTGACCTAGAAACAATGGCTCTGGCTTCACCGCGAGTTTTGCAACTTAAGTGGTAAAGTTTCTCCACTTGTGTTAGGCTTCGATTATGGATAAAAATCGAGGTAAACAAATCACGGAATGTAGGCCAAGCCAGGCCTCGAAGTTGTGTGAATAATTATAAGGATATATAATCACTTCGATATTAAAATTTATACAATGTGGAAATATGTATTTAAAAAAACAAAAATTGAAAAATTTAGATCAGTAGGATTGGGAGTGCCGATAACTTTTCAATGAAGGAAAAAATCATCGGAATTAGTTTTCATTAATCGGACTAGGTCAATTTCATGGATCTGTGAGGAAAAAATCAAAAATGCACCAAGACAAGACAAAATATTAATTCCATATAAATAAAATTATACGTATTTTTTTTTTCATTAGAAAATATTTTGCGAATTAAATTCAATCAGTCGATTGAAATATATTTTTTTTGCACAATACGAAAATCACCATGGAAAAAATGGACGTCGTGACCGAGTCACGACTTGGCTCAAGTGTCAGAACTGATGAGACTTGAGTGTCAGCATTGATCGGGAGTCAGCTGTTCTGCCGTTGTTTATGTTTTGTGAATTTAATTAATTTTAAATTGTTTAACGAATATCACAATTTCCTGCTTTAATTATGTAGGTTTCAAATTATTAAATTGCACTCCAATCGGAGTGGCTGCAATTAATTTTGTGTGGGCGAAATTAAATTGTATGTGGACATACATATGTATCCACGAGTCCAACGAATTTCTGTCGACGCCAGGGGCCGCCAAGGTGTCATCATTGGCGGTGACTTTAATGCTTGGGCAACTGAATGGGGTAGTACTCGCTCCGACGCACGGGGCCGCCTTTTGCTCGAGTGTTTCTGCAATCTCAGTGTCTCGCTGCTCAATTCCGGCTCAAGATTCACTTTCAGTAGAGCCGGTGCAGGATCCATCGTCGACCTTACGTTCGCCAGTGACTCCATAGCTTCACAGTCGAATTGGGAAGTTGGGCGTCACTACACCGGTAGCGACCACGAGGCCATTGTCTTCACCGTTGGGACAACCATGCCACGAGCTGAGCGAACGCCTCCCACCGGGAAAAGCTACAAGTTTGAGTCCTTAAACTTGTACACGTTTAGCAGAGTGTTGGAGAGTTTACGTGATGCACGCCTAGGAGATGCAGACACGGCAGCGAACTCTTTCATGTCGACACTGGAGAGGGCCTGTGATGAGAGTATGTCCCAGCGCAAGGCATACAGAAGGCACCACAAACCAGTCTGTTGGTGGAATGACAGTATCGCCGACGTTCGCCGCAGATGCTTCCGCGCGAGGCGCATGTACCAGCGTGCTAGAGGGACGCTAGCCTTCCCAGACCTATATCTGGAATACAAGCAGTGCTGCAAGGCTCTCAAAAAGGCGATCAAAGACAGCAAACGCGAGTGCTTCCTGGCCCTATGCGACTCCGCAGAGCAGGACCCATGGGGTAAGGCATACCAGACTGTCGTGAAGCGCTTGCATATAGACAAGACTCCGGCACCAAAGGACGCCCCGACTGTTAGGAGCATAGTAGACACCCTCTTCCCTCAAATCGTGGACGAATTGCCTGTCCTGCATCCCCCGCTTCACCCACAAATAGAGGAATGCACAGTGGACGAGGTACTCAACATAGTCCGGAATCTTAAACCTGCGAAGGCTCCGGGCCCCGACGGAATCACTAACCAAATACTAAAGATCGCGGTGTCGTTACAGGCTGAGTCCTTTGTGGACTTGTACAACAAGTGCATGAGGGAAGGCGCGTTCCCATCCAGATGGAAAAAGCAGAACCTAATCTTGCTTACGAAACCAGGGAAAACTTCTCTCGATGCGTCTTCATTCAGGCCGATCTGCCTCCTGGACTCGGCAGGTAAAGTTCTAGAGTCTCTAATTTGCGCAAGGCTTAGCTCAGCCATCCAAGCCAACGGAGGACTTGCGGAGCAGCAGTTCGGTTTCCGGAAGGCTAGGTCCACAACTGATGCCATTGCACGCGTGGTTAATATTGCGGCGGACGCGATCGCCGGTGCTAGATGGAAAGGGGGGTCGAAAGAGTACTGTCTGGTAACCACCCTAGACATAAAAAACGCCTTCAACTCGGCCAGATGGAGCCGTATCCTAGTCGCATTAGCCGATTTTGGAGTCCCACACTACCTCCTCAGTTGTGTGCGACAATATTTCCAAGGAAGGACCATCTGCTACACCACAAATGATGGCCCAGTAGTGCGGACAGTGTCTGGAGGAGTGCCCCAAGGCTCGGTGCTGGGACCTTTACTCTGGAATACAATGTACGACGGAGTCTTACGCCTGCAGTTTCCGCCTGGCACCCACATCACAGGGTTCGCGGACGACATAGTCCTTGCCGTGGTCGCTAAGACCGTCAAGGAAGTTGAGGAACGCTCGAATGCCGCCATTAGAAGCGTCGAGCAGTGGCTCCAGGCCGCCGGCCTCCAGTTGGCAGCTCACAAGACGGAGGCAGTGCTTATCAGCAGCAGAAAGACTGTGGAATCCGCAAAAGTACGGGTGGGCAGCGCTGTGATTGAATCCAAGAGGGCTATCAAATATCTCGGCGTTCTACTGGACACAAGGCTCAGTTTTAGGGAGCATCTGCAACATGCTGGAGAAAAAGCAGCCAAATCCGCACACGCTTTATCGCGCATCCTCTTAAACACGCGCGGCCCGAGGCAGGGACGACGGCTACTGCTCTCGAGCGTCACCACATCGACGGCGCTTTACGCAGTACCAGCGTGGATCGACGGCATGAGAGTGAAAAGCTACCGACGAGGACTCGAAGCAACCCACCGGCTAAGCGCGATAAGAGTCTGCAGCGCATTCCGCACGATCTCGGATGACGCGGCGCTCGTTATCGCAGGAATGATGCCGATCGAAGATCAGGCAGCGATCATCGAAGCAGTCGCTAAGGCCAGACGAGGTAGCTCAGTAGGACCGGGAGAAACACGCAGTCTAGCGCGGCAACATAGTATACGGAGGTGGCAAGAGCGCTGGGACACCTCGACCAAGGGAAGGTGGACGCACACGCTCATCCCTGACATTAGCGCGTGGGTCCTGCGCAAACACGGCGAGGTAAACTATTACCTGACTCAACTGCTGAGTGGTCACGGCTGCTTCAGGACGTATCTGAAGAGATTCGGCCACGAAACTTCGGACGAATGCACCTGGTGCGGCAGCGGAATACCCGAAGACGCCGAGCATGTTTTGCTGCATTGTCCCAGATTTGAAGCGGCGAGAATCTCCATGGAGTGCGCAATGGGGCATCGCGCAACACTGGAAAATTTGACCAGGCTGATGGTCGCTAATCCCCGAGCCTGGGAGGCCGTCAGTACTTTCGCGTCGGTTGTGATGAAGGAGCTCAGGAGGCTCGAGCGTCAGAGGCACGAGGAATGATCGCCCAGGGCCCTGCGAAGCAGTACCCAAAAGTAGTCCCGTTTGACCCTGTATTCGTATCCACCTCCCCCCTCTAACTCCACGAGTGTATTGTATTGTTCTCTCCTTGATTTGTGATGCTTAAAATTTATTGTTTATTATATTCTTTTTTATATATGTTACGTTAATAAGTTGTTATGTATGAGTAATAAATGGAATTAAAAAAAAAAAAAAAAAACGAGTCCAACGAA
This sequence comes from Drosophila tropicalis, assembly GCF_018151085.1. Lineage (NCBI taxonomy): Eukaryota > Metazoa > Arthropoda > Insecta > Diptera > Drosophilidae > Drosophila > Drosophila tropicalis. The sequence goes on from NW_027173484.1 coordinate 594,409, forward strand.
TCCAACGTTTATATAAGGCAGTATATTTTGTTGCCGCGTTTCCAGCGTTGCCCTTCGATGGCTTTAGCGGCTATCGCTACCACCGAACTGATGGCGTTGATAGTGCTGCGGGCACGTTGCTGTCGTCGTCTGGCCTGGTGACATTGCCTCCTGGCATCCGCAATCCTGGCATTCCACCAATGTACTGGCTTACATTTGTTGTTTCCATGCTGTTTGCGTATCATGGCTGCATCACACGCTCTGCGAAGAATGTCGCCCATGTGGTTGGCCTGGGTGTCCGCGTCCGTGCTTCTGCTCCTTGTCACTTGGGTCATCATGGTGAATAACGCTTCTCTTCTTCTCTTCGTGTCTCAGAGGACTTGTGGGTTTGTTGGTTCTCTTCTTGTAACCTGAAAAGATTGCTAGTCGGTAACTTAAGACTTACTCTGCCTATAGGGGATTTTGAAAATCGCGCCTAAGCGAGCGCCCAAAAGCACGCAACACATGGAGGCTAAAGTTGTGGGCTTATGTTAAGCCGTCAGATGGTTTATCAGCTCTGTTATCGATCGACGGTTCACAACACTAGTTACCAGCTGGTTAATTGCAATTGGCAAAGTAAAAGGCGATAGGGTAATTTCCAAAAATGCAATTTTACCACCACAAGAGAAAGCGCGGGATATGGTTAACACCCCCGCCGCCCCTCCCGGCGTGGCCACCAAACTAACACTGATGGGAAATAAATAATTTCTTCAACACAACAGATGCAGCCAGCTGGGCAGCCGATTGCAGTGGTCACTCTTCCTAATGCTTTCCCTCTATACTCCAGATATAGTACGTCGATTGTGTCCTTTTATTTTGCGGAGCTACTGATAAACGCGACCGCACTTGAAAATACACATATACATACTTTTACATGTATGTATGTATGTATACATGTGTATATACATACATATGTATTGCTATGCAATTGGACTTTTTGACAATCAGAATTTCGAAGAATGGAAAAAAAATGCACTTCATAAACACAAAAAATGATCGGAAAATACTATGTAACCTTTGGAACACGTCAGGTATGTACATTCAAGTATACAAAAGTGTGTAGGCCGCTATGGAAGAGCGGGAAACCTCACACTTTTATAAGTATGGATATAATGTGAATGAGATTTTTAATATCCGGCTCGAAGGATCAATGTTCGTGGAGGGCCGAAAGGATCCAATGATATTACAATTCGTTGGCGACTGCCCATTTCTTCTTGGTATGGTGAGCAAGTGATTAATTAAGAACGCGCGAGAACTTCGTTTTAAAAATTATGCTTTATCCTACATTAACAGGTAACCCGACACACACGAGAATGTTTTGGGTTGAGAAAACATACTGAAGGTTCGAAATGAAAAATCTGCAGGAAAAAGAACTGGTGTTCGTATCAAAAACTCGTACTGGATTGATTATGGCGATTTACAGCAGAACCCTTCGTCACTCTCCTCAGTAAGACCGCATTTCGTTTTGGGAAAAACCCTACCCCTAACTCTCTGCTTTTCACCCGGTGGCGTGAACACACACTTTTAAACGAAAAAAATAAAAAAAGCTAACATCGGCTATGCCGAAGTTTATATACCTTTACAGTCCTTGGTAATAATAACTTTACATGTTCAAAATTTTTTTCTGCAACTCAATTCATCAATTTTACAAACAAAACAATTTTACTCTCTATTTTACAATTTGTTCTTCTTTTTCCCTCATTCCCAAAGCAAAGCAATGCACGCAGTCCTTGGTAATAATAACTTTACATGTTCAAAATTTTTTTCTGCAACTCAATTCATCAATTTTACAAACAAAACAATTTTACTCTCTATTTTACAATTTGTTCTTCTTTTTCCCTCATTCCCAAAGCAAAGCAATGCACGCATTGCTTCTGTTGCGTCTGTGTGTGTATGCGTGTGCTGTGTTGATGTTGAATGACGTAGTAGACAGCAAGCAGCGCTGCCGGCAGAGCTGGGAGCAGAGCAGAGATTATTATATTGACTGTAACTTGTGTTATATTTATCCGATCAGAATCAAATTTGGGATCTGGGGTTTTATATCCAATATTATTACATATGTAAATTTCATAGCATACTCGATTTTTATGAAAATGTTTATTCTAGTTCTTCTAGAGCTATATGAAAACCTGATGGTTTTCATACTTTATTTTTGCCGGGTAACAAAAACCCCGATAGCTCTTAAGACGGCTGAGTAAAACGCGTACGCACAGACGTACGGACAGACGGACATGGCTATATCAACTCAGCTTCTCATGCTGATCAAGAATATATATACTTTATGAGGTCGGAAACGTCTCCTTCTGTGCGTTACAAACATCCGACCAATTTTATAATATAAAATGAAGTAAGTAGTCGACTCGCCGACTTGGGTATACCATACACCAAGTGAAACAAATATTTCAAATTTCGAAGACCAAATTTTTGAAGACATGGTCAGAAGAGGGCAGGTTCTAGTATACATGGACGATATAATGATAGCCAGTGCAAATACAACCGAGCACCTAAAAACTCTAGAAGTTTTTGATAGGTTAGTAAGAAACAAATTAAGACTACGAATGGACAAATGCGAATTTTTCATGCCAAGTATAAAATATCTGGGATATAAGATTCCAGTGCCAGGCAATGTACACGCAGTGAAAAGTTTCTTAGGTTTGTGCTCCTACTTTAGAAGATTTATAAAAGTCTTTTCCATAATCGCTAAACCTATGTACGACTTGATGAAAAAAGACAAAGAATTTCAATTCGGAAAAGAGGAATTAGAATGCTTTCTCAACTTGAAACAAAAACTATTGGAAGCACCAGTATTGGCGATATATGACCCCAGAAACGATACAGAGCTTCATTGTGATGCAAGCGCATTAGGTTTTGGGGCGGCCTTATTACAAAAGAAAGCAGATAAAAAACTACACCCAATATTTTATTTTTCGAAGAGGACAAGCGAGGTTGAGTCGAAGTATCATAGTTTTGAATCCGAACCTTTAGCGATTGTGTACTCCCTGCGCAGATTTAGGATTTATGTCCAAGGAAAGAAATTTAAAATTTTAACTGACTGCAATTCTCTGACTCTTACACTAAATAAGATAGAATTAAGCCCTAGGTGTGCGAGATGGGCCCTTGAACTCCAAGAGTACGACTACGAGTTAGCGCATAGATCAGGGAAGCAAATGCAGCACGCGTTAAGCAATATCATGGTAATAGAACCGAACAGCTTCGAACACAACCAAGTTGTTTGCCAAGCAAAAGACTTAGAACTGAAAAAAATTAAGGAAATGCTAGAAAAATCAGAGCACAAATTGTTTGAAATGAGAAACGGAGTATTATACCGAAAGTCCAATGACAACAAAATATTGTTCTACGTTCCAAAAGAAATGGAAAATCACGTTTTATACAAATACCACGACGAATTAGGCCATGTAGGTAGAGACAAAATGTTGGACGCAATAGGCAAAAGTTATTGGTTCCCAATTGTCTCAGACGCATAGCATTTTCACCTAAATGCGGCAAAGGCGATGGATTTCTGAACAGTATACCGAAAGGCGATAAACCTTTCGAGATAATCCATATCGATCACTATGGACCAATAGAAGCCGGAAGGTCTAAAAAACACATACTCGCAGTAGTAGACGGTTTTACGAAATTCGTTAGGCTATATACAACAAAAACCACAAAAACAAAAGAAGCAATAGATGCTTTAAAAGCGTATTTTAGAAGTTATAGCAGGCCAAAATGCATAATATCCGACAGAGGAAGTTGTTTCACTTCGTCTGAATTCGAGCACTTTTTGGGTGAACAAAAAGTGCAGCACGTTAAAATGGCAACGGTTTCCCCTCAGGCCAATGGGCAAGTAGAAAGAATAAACAAGAGTCTAGGGCCTATGCTGGCAAAGTTGACAGATCCAGATAAGGGGAATTACTGGGATACGGTTGTCGAAAACGTAGAGTATGCGTTAAATAATACAATTCACAGAAGTATAAAACAGTACCCCAGTATAATGCTATTTGGCATAGAACAAAAAGGAGTAGTCACAGACGAACTGAAAGAAGAGATTAAAGAGTTAAGAAATACAGAAAATCAAATAAACCCTGAAATGATAAGAAAGAATGCAGCGTTAAACCAGCAAAAATCACAAGCATATAATGAAAGGTATTACAATTGTAAAAGAACAGTGCAAAAAGAATATAAAAAAGGGGACTATGTCATGGTTGAAAATTTCGACAGTACAACGGGAGTGTCTCGAAAATTAATACCAAAAAGCAAAGGACCATATGTAGTAGATAAAGTCTTGAAAAACAACAGATTTTTACTGAAAGATGTAGAGGGATTTCAACTCTCCCGTAACTCTTATAAGGGAGTATGGTGTGGCCAAAATATTAAGCCCTGGTTAAGAACTTGAAATAGTTGACTTTAATGTAATCATAAACTTTTGTTTTAATAATTCATATAAGATGTAAATAAAGAAAAAATGTGTGTAATAGTTTGTAAAATATAAAAAAAAAAAAAAAAAAAAAAAAAAAAAAAAAACAAAAAAAATGTATAGCTCGTAAGATATGAAAAAAAATGTATAGCTCGTAAGATATAAAAAAAATCAAAGAAGCTAACATCGACTATGCCGAAGTTTGTATACCCTTGCAGTCCTTGGTAATAATAATTTTACATGTTCAAAATTTGTTTTCTGCAACTCAATTCATCAATATACAAACAAAACAATTTTACTCTCATATTATCACATATGTAAATTTCATAGCGTACTTGATTTTTTTGAAAATGTTTCTTCTAGTTCTTCTAGAGCTATATGATATAGTGCTCCGATCCTTATGGTTTTCATACTTTATTTTTGCCGGGTAATAAAAACCCCAGAAAAAAAATTTCAGCCCGATAGCTCTTAAGACGGCTGAGTAAAACGCGTACGCACAGACGGACGGACAGACGGGCATGGCTATATCAACTCAGCTTCTCACGCTGATCAAGAATATATATACTTTATGGGGTCGGAAACGTCTCCTTCTGTGCGTTACAAACATCTGATCACCCTATGGGTGTATGGTATAACTACATCCATGCACTAGCCTGTGACTTCGTTGCCTCGTAAAAAAGGTAATTTTAGCTGTTTGTCCCTTTTTACCTAAGCAGAGGTATTTTCTATGCGAAAGAAAGAGAGGGAAGTAGTTCGGCTGTTTCGCTAAAACATACCTGATTTTGCAAAGCAACGAAGTGTATTCAATTTTTATCCGATTTTGATGATGAATATCTCATTCAACAGGAAATTTAATTCACTACAATTCGTAGTTCGAGAGTAGTTATACTTTAAAATGAATCAGATGCTTAAAATGACGCCAAGCAGAAAGACCAAAAAAACACTTACAAATTTGACTTATTCAATCGGCTCCAAATTGGATCCTGGGCCCAAATTGTTGGTACGCAGTTTATCTTAGACCTAAAACTTTTTTTTAGGGTCCGAAGGTGTACAATCAATTTTTCAAAATTTAAAAATGTGTCTTTTTTTTTTGCCAGGTCCGAATTTTAGGGCTTTATTTCAAAATTCATTTAAAATGAAGCAAGTCGACTCGCCGACTTGGGTATACCAAGTGACACAAATATTTCAAATTTCGAAAACCAAATGTACATATGTGTATTAAATTGTTTTTACATGCCTCATACCATATGCTATCTCGCTCACTCTGCAAACACCCGAGCACTCTAGCGGCGCCACTAGCCACCGGCCAATTTTGGCCTTCTGGATCGTGTAGTAAAATACGTTCAAACCCATATTTTGCATGTTTCTAATCCGATAATACCCTCTGCAAGGGTATAAAAAATATATACAAATATATAAAATGCACCAAACACTAATCACGAAAAAACTAATTAATTTGCAAATTATGCAAATAAAACACAAGGGTGTCAAGCAAACTACACTAGCGAAAGCGTAAACAAACTAAGCACAATTACAAGTTGAGAGAAACAATAAATATTGATAAAAATTGGGAGTTATGAAAAAACACGACCGTCCGTCAGACAGTAGAAAAGCTTTCTGGATCAATTAGGCAGAGCCAAATATTTTTCTTGTCTTGACCTTACTTCGGGTTTTCATCAAATTGAATTAGATGAAGACCCTACATATACAAAAAAATAGCCCCGAACTAATTTTAACGACTCCGGACTACGACTATCCCAAGCCTTTTTATACATGGATGGTTAAGTTGTAACAGGCTGTTCAGAAAAACATTTGTTCAAAAATTTGACTGATGTTTTCGACATTTGCCGAAAATATAATCTAAAACTACTTTGCAAGGGTATAAAAACACATTGGCTGAAAATTTTTCCCAAATGACAAATACCTTAAAAATCTTGAAAAATAAGTAGTTCAATATTTAAATTCTAAATAAAAAGAAATTTGTCCACTTAAAATTAACGATTTAAGAACGATTTCTTAAAAAGAAGGAACAACAAAGAACTAGAAGGCCGGGGCCAACTTCGACCGCGTCAAAGTTTGTATACCAACTTTTTTGGTAACTCTTTCGTTACCTATTAGCCATCAATGTGGAAGAACGTTTTATCTAAAAAGGCTTATGTTTGCGAAAGAATGGCCTACAATCATAGAAAACAACGAAGATATTGATCAAAGTCACTGTTTTCCACCGATCGTTCCTATGGGAGCTATATGATATAGTCACCCTATCTTTATCAAATCCGGCACAGTCATTAACAGATATATTAAACTAACAAATGTTCAATTTGAAAACAATCACGTTAAAAGTAACGAAGTTATTTACAAAAGTCACTGTTTACGCCCAATCGTTCCTATGGGAGCTATATGATATAGTCACCCGATATTGATCAAATTTGGCACAGTCATTAACAGATATACTTAACTAACAAACGTTTAATTTGAAAGCAATCGCGGTAAAAGTAACGAAGTTATTTACAAAAGTCACTGTTTTCGACCGATCGTTCCTATGGGAGCTATATGATATAGGCATCCGATCTTGATCAAATTTGGCACAGTCGTTTATAAGCGTAATAAACTTTCTAATATTAAGTTTCACGATAATATTATAGAAAATAACAAAGTTATTGAGAAAAGTCACTGTTCGTGACTTTGGGGTTTGTATGGGAGCTATGTGATATAGTGGTCCGATCCGGCTGAATACATCTGAATACATATATGATATACATCCCCTGGAGTATATACAAGCCTACGTGCAAAAGTTCAGCTCTGTAGCTCTTACGGTCTAGGAGGAGTTTGCGTTGATCCAGACGGACGGACGGACGGACATGGCTAGTTGAACTCGTCTCGTCGTGCTGATCAAGAATATATATACTTTGTATGGTCAGAGATGCTTCGTTTTATGCGTTGCACACTTCTGACCAAAATTAATATACCCTTTTTGCAAGGGTATAAAAAAAGAGCCCCATTTGCTGTATCATAATTATAGCCCAATTTCATGTTTTGGTCAAAAAATTACGAAACCGTTGCGGAATGATAGAAAAACGAATGTTAATATTTAGTGCAGCCTCCATTTGCCTTAGTTAACTCAAAAATTCTCTTCCTCATTAAAGCCACTAAATTTAATAATCATTTTCGAGACTTTGCCATTCATTTAGAATTTGCCTTTTAAGATCTCCAACTGTCTCAAATTTGCGATTATTGGCATTTACCCGTCTTGCAAGAATACTCCAGACATTTTCTATTGGGTTGAGATCTGGAGAACACGCTGGCCAATCTAGGACACCAACATGACATTCCTCCAAATACTCCTTTGTACGTTTGCTCACATGGATTCTGGCATTATCCTGTTGAAAAACCATTGGTTTCTCACGAAATTCTCTTCTCTCGATACTGTTCATTCGGATCGTTAAAAACTTCAATTCCAATGTACCAAAAGAACAAAATGCTCCCCAGATTATTACGGAACCACCTCCAAAGTTTCTCCTTGAAAAAAACATACGATCCTTTCTTAAATCATGCCAATAAGAATTAAACCCTTCAGGACCATCCAGGTTGAACTTCTTCTCATCAGAAAATATGAACTGTTAGGGTAAAAATTAAAAAATATACTGTAAGCCATAAGAAGATGATTCAAACGCACGTTTGTCCAATCGATCACAGTATATCTTTCGACAAAGTCAAGTCGGGCAACCTTGTGTCGACTTAGCAACATGGGGGCTTTGGTCAGTTGAGACCTCTTTATGATTCCTGAGTTTTTAAGTACTCGCCAAGCAGTCATCGCCGATGCAGATCCACCCACATGTGAGGCCAAAGCTCTACAAGAGGTTGAGTTGTTGCTGGCTTTGTTAATAATTTTGCTTTTATCGCGCTCACTTAGCAGCGGTTTTCGCCCAGTTCGTTTCCTTGATCCATATTCTTCGGGATTGACCAAATAATTTTTAAATACACGTCGACTTCTTTTCAAATTTCGTGCAATACTCGAAATAGACTCTACTGACTCAAAAAGTGAGAAAATTCGGCCCTTTTCAAAATCCGATATTTGTTTTCCAAGCGGCATTTCTTAAAAAATATCTAAATTCACTTAATTACAAAGTCTGTAAATCCAAATATCTGCTCTGCACTTAATAAAGTCAAATTTGCTACACAAAAATGCAAGCAAAGATGCGAGCACACAGAAAAAGTTAACGGTTCTTTCTTAGTTTCCTAAAAATAGAACACAAATTGCGGTAAATTCTACTGAACATGCTTCTGACAATAAAGTACAGTAAAATTTATTTTTGAAAAACCTACAAAATGTTGTTAAAATTGTTGTTATGAATCCAAAAAATTTTTGAAATCGGTTGAGATTTGTGGGTGCTAGAGGCGCCCAAAGTTGTGACATTTTTAGTAAATAGGAAAAAATGATAATTTAAAAAAAAATCGCAACTTTAAAACTGAATATTGGGCGACTTTAACAACAAATTATGTTCTTTATTAATAGTATGTTTCATAAATTTTAAGAATTACTTAAATCGTTAATGAACTAGAAGCATTGGCATTTTTTGAACTTTGATGGAATACAACTAACAAGGATCAACTAGGATCAATGCCGGACTACTTACACTAGGTAGGTGAAATATTTACCTATGTATATGGTCCCATTATGCGGAGAGCTGCAACAGCGATGAGTAAGCCATAAAACTAAGTCAACCTCGCCTAAAAATGCGCTGCAGGTGTAAGGAAGAAGAAGAGCGCATGCGTATTTGCCAATAGCTTCTTTGTATTGAAATGATAACATTGCGAAAAGCTGTTTTGCTAATATTACCTGATGATGTATATGCCTTTCTACAATGTTAGATTGAGGATATTCAGAGTACGAAGGGGATTATACAATGAATTCCCTCGGAACCTAGGACTGAAAGTTGACTGCCCAAATCACCGAGACGGAAATCCTTTAAGGACATTTTTTGAAAATGATGAAACGACATCTTTAATAACAGGTGTTAGTCAAGAGATCATAAAAATGGGTGTCTGTTATGTTGAATGTTATAAATTGCAAGGAAATAGTAAATGGTGAAAAATTTGCCAAATATACTTTAAAGACTGAACTGAACTTTTGACTGAATTGTATCCGCATAAAAATTTTGTTTTTTGTTGTAAATATGTTAAAAAATCAAATTAAAACATTAAAAAAATGTTACATAGTCGTTTAAAATAATGAAAAATTCCATTTGTGATTGAAAAAACCGGGTTTCGCTCCATTTTTAAAGGAAAAACATGATTGGAAATATTTTCTGACTTTGACCTTGAATATTACAGCACCACGAACACCCAGCACTTGACAAATATTCATTTTGAAGCTTAAGGTATTCTTTATCATATGCTTTTTAAATTTAAAATTTTTAAAATCGCTTTATTGTTTTAGAAGCTATGATTTTTGCAATGTAAAATACCAAAAGGCCCCACTGTGCGACGTCGGCAGAAAAAATTCTGCCAGCGTATTGTATTATCATCAAAACCCAACCGGAAAAAAACTTTCCGAAAATAAATCAATATTTCTCATTTGAGGCTGTGTTATTGTTTTTATACACCCTTGCATCCTTGCAAAAAGGATATATTAATTTTGGTCAGAAGTGTGCAACGCATAGAAGGAAGCGTCTCCGCCCATAAAAAGTATATATATTCTTGATCAGCAAGACGAGAGGAGTTAAAATAACCATGTCCGTAAGTCCGTCAGTCTGGATCAACGCAAACGCAATTTTGCATGTTGGCTTGTATATACTACACAGGTTGTATACCTTGGATTCTGATCGGACCACTACATAGCTCCCTTACAAACTGCAAGGTCACAAACTGTTGGAAAATAAGACCTCACGATTGCACTGTAGCAGGGTAGTGTTGGCTCTCAAAAAAAACAGACACCATGATATTACGATCTTACAGCGGATCGGGACCCTAATTTGTAACCGTAGCTCTTTCGGGTGGGATGGGTTGTTGCTGCAGTTTTCGAAACATCTCGCTACATATAATTTATTATAGAGTCCCTAATGAAACTAAAAGAGAGAATTGCATTCTCAAAAAAAAAAAAAAAACGATCAAACGAACGGTTTTTTAATGTTGCAAATAACAGGACAATGTCTAGCTCTAGTATGGCTTAGATGTTGGCTGCCATTATGCATCTATACCCTCCCGTCCATGGCCAATAACAAAATACAAAAATTATGATATGTTAAAGGACCCCAAATGCACATTCTATTTCATCATTTTTATATAATCATGTTGTGGGAACTTAAACTTCTACTCAAAATACATTTTTCTTATTTACTTATTCTTCAAAAACAATTTCATTCGCAAAGGCATTTTCTTCTATTCACCGTATATAAATTCTCCCACTACTTTACTTAAATCTACGCTTCATTATTAACTATTGTATTACATGTTTTTGTTGTTTTCTTTAATTTTTGTTTTTTCTAATTACTGTAAACTATATAAACGAACAGATTTTTCCCTGCATCTAGACTGATGCAATAAAATATTAAAAAATTTTTTTTTACAAAGTTATTCAAAAAAATTAATTGCGACACCGAATGATTGATAGCACTTAGATCTTTTAATAATTTTAATTTAATTAATTCAAAATTTCATGATCATTCGTAAGTGTAGTTTGTATGCGTGGTAAAGGCAAATAAAATTTAGAATGCCTAAAACAAATAAAAGAAAATAATAACAGCATAACATAGGTATATGTGGTCGTCAAACCTTTTTTTTTCTTTTGCACTTTACTCTTAATCACCATATGTTATGCGCTTTAGCGGTAAAAAAGGTAAAAGAGATAAAAAGAATACACTTACATTTTGGAAAGTCCACCGATGAAGGCCTTCAGCAGCTGGATCGTGTGTTGGTTTTTGATGTTTTTAAATATTTTTTTTATGGTTTTGTTTTAATGAATTATACGATTCAATTAGTGATTTAAATGCTTAATACCGACACAGAAACTCACAATAAAAAATTGACTCTAACATAGGTGCTCTGAAAAAGGGTATCTTTCTATCCGTTATAGAATTGACACTTTTAATTTCGACAAAAATTTTCGTTTCTTTTGCAATTAAATTTTTTTTTTTGTTTACAACCCCGACAACTAAAATTAATAATTTTTTTTTTTTTGCGAATAATTTTTGTAACTGAGTATGTTTTGTTTGTTCATTTACAAACAAAAACTTTCTGTATGACCACTTTATAATTTTCTCTCCTTTTACACACAACTTTTCGCCTTGTGATAGCTAACATTCAAACTGGCCAAACTATGACGTCACTGTTGACTAATGTTTAAAACCAGCGATTTAATTTTCTCCTTCTGTAGAGTTTGGTTGAATTGTCGTCTTGGCCATGTGGTGTTGGTGCCTCTTCTATGCCTCTAGGTCGATATTGGTATCCAAAAATTTAATTATTCCAGCTGCCTTTTACTTTTTGGCTTGTTGCTGGGCTTACGAATATTTTATTTAACCCGAGTAAATTTATTTATTTGGTGAATTTCACAAAAAAACAAATTTTAACTGTTCACTTTATTTTTCGGGGAATGAAAGCAATTCGTCGTTAAGCCAGAATAATGAAAAGAGGTGGAAGTGTGGGTGGAAGGTTCTTATATACCCTTTCCCTTCTATTCTCAAAGCCTTCCCTTTATGAAGTTAGCTGCAGTTACGCTGCAAAGCTTCTGCAGAGATGCATTACTACTATAAACGGTTATGAATTCGCCGTATATTTTTGATCGCACTCGATAGTTTGCGATAAACTCAAATATGCGTCGGATAATTAGTATTTAAATTTACACGCAACCATTACAAACACAGGTAATTCTGACAACTACCAGGAGGAAGATTAACTGGAATTTTAAGGTCGAATGTCCTTCGCATGATAAGTTCCAATTTCTTTCCCCTGCAAAGTTTCGAATAAATAATACGCATTTCCCAATTTCTTCTTAACTCGACATTGCGAGAACTGAGGTCCTAATTTCTTATTATAGTTCTGACTAAAATTGCTCAAGTTAAAATTTCTTTTAAAAACTTCTTGCCCGACCTTGAATGAAACGGGACTGGATCTTAAATTGTATTGTCTTACATTACATTCGTATGCTTTTTTACTATTGTCTAGAATATCCTTACGAATCAAGGTAAGAGTATCTGTTCTACTAAAGGGTATGGATTCTTCTAACAATTGTAAATTTTTCAAAAGTTTATATTCGTCGCCATGATTAATCATATTGAATCCAAATAGAGCCTTGTATGGTGAACATCCTAGAGACTGATGAAGTGCTGACCTAAGAGCACAAGATATATTTGTTAAATATTTATCCCATTCTCGTTGATCCTGTTTTAAATATGACCTCACCGCGGACAATAGCGATCTATTAACTCTTTCAGCTGCGTTACTCTGCGGTGAGTATAGCGCAGTAAAAATATGCTTAATTCCGTATTTAGATAAAAAGGCTCCAAAGGCAACCGCCTTGAACTGGGATCCATTGTCGCTGATAATAATTTCTGGTACTCCATAACAGTGAAAGATTTGCTTTTCTAAAAATTCCTGAATCAAATTTGATGTAAATTTTTTCATTGGGCAAAGCCAATGGTATCTGCTAAAATGGTCAAGAACTATAAGCAAACCAATATGTCCTGATTTACTTCGCGGGTATGGTCCTAGTAAATCAATATACAATTAGTGAAACGGTCTGACTGAAACACTTTGTACTCCTATTGGAGGTCTTAATATTTTGTTGGGAGCTTTCGGTTCTTTACAGGTGACACAAGTGCTTATATATTCTCGAACCTGGCCAAAAAAAATTTCTTCTTAATCGCTCTATAGTTTTTTGAACACCTCCATGTGACGATAACATATTATCATGAGCTTGTTCTATGGCTATTAATCTTAATTTCTCCGGTACCCATAATTTATAGCAGTATGAATTATCTTCTTCGCTTCCGCATGAATGTTCGGTTCGAATATATACGAATTTGTCCTTCACTTGTAAGTCTGGGAATTTTTCTTAATTCTCACAAACCCTTTGTTTGAGTTCTAAATATTCCTTATCTAAAAAAGCTGATGATTCCAAATCTATTATTGGTTCCATATTTTCCAGAGATTCTATGTCTGCTTCCCAAATTCTTGACAAAGCATCTGGAACTACATGATCTTTTCTTTTTCGGTGTGAAATCGTAAATTTAAACGCTTGTAAACGTAATATCCATCTGGCTAATCGTCCTGATACGTTTTGTTGTCTCATTAGCCATAATAAACTGGAGTGATCCGTCACAACTTCGAACTCCTGTAACTCCGTTGACCGCTAAACATTCCCGTTCTGTTACGCTATAATTTCTTTGCGCCTTGCTTAGTTTCTTAGACATGTATGCTATAGGTTTTTCTTCTTGATTATCGGACAACTGAACCAAAACTGCTCCAACCCCTTTATCGCACGCATCACAATGCATGAAAAATTTCTGATCGAAATTTGGATTTGCTAATACCGGAGCCGTGGTTAAAAGAGATTTAAGTTTATCCATTGCTTTCTGTGCCTCTAAAGTCCACTTAAACGTTTTTTTTGTAGCCAGTATATCAGTAATCGGGCAGCTAATTTCTGCAAAATTTCTGATAATCCTTCGGTACCAAACGCAAACTCCTAAAAACCCACGAACTTGCTTCAAACTCTTCGGCGTTGGCCAATTTAAAATACAAGAAATCTTAGCAGGATCTGTGGAAATTCCTCCGCTACCTATTACATAGCCCAAATAATTTATTTTTGTCACACAGAATTGGCTCTTGGCCAAGTTAAGCGTCAAATTGGCTTTACGAAATTGTTCTCCTATTCTTACCAGAACTGCTAAATGAGACTGAAAATCTGATGTTACAATGCATAGGTCATCCAGATAACCAAAAGCACAATGACGTAACTCTGGTGGAATAATTTCGTCCATCAGGCGACACATGGTTGCGGCGGCATTACATAGTCCAAAAGGCATAACTGTAAACTGATACAATGGCCTTCCCGGAATTGTGAATGCTGTTAACGCCTTTGATTGCTCTGTTAGACATATCTGCCAATAAGCGTCTTTTAAATCTAGTTTTGAAATGATATTTGCTTTCGGTAATCTAGCAAATATACCCTCGATGCTTTGAAATGGGTATGCATTCATTCACCTTTCGCGCGTCCAGACATAACCTCACTTTGTTAGGCTTCACTACCATTCTCATTGGAGAGCTCCAAGCACTTTGAGATGATTCTATTACTCCTAGGCTTATCATTCTATCTACTTCTTGGTATAAAAGCTTTTCTACTGCAGGACTTACCGGATAATATCTCTGCTTTACTGGTTTGGACTCACCTACATCAATGTGGTGTTCTAGCAAAGACGTGCGACCAAGGCCCTGTTTTTGAAAGTTAGGAAAAAACTCCTTGACTATCTCTAATTGTTGCAACTCTTTTTCAGTTAACGGACATGTTTCTGTTTCTTTATCTAATTGAAACTCAGATACGCGTTCTACTGAACTTATAATTCCTGGAGCTAGATTAAAAATTCTCCAAAAATCTATGCCTAGTATCAGACGTTGCTTAATAGAAGGTATAACATATAATTCCATATCTTTCTCTTGGTCCTTATATTGGAGCTTTACTCAGCTGTTTTCATATTGGAACCCATGCTTTTAAATTGTTTATATTTGGACCATTCTTGCTGGGCTAAATCTGCACCCACGCAACTTACATTTGCACCAGTGTCTAACAAACCCAATTCAGAAAATTGTAAAAAGGAGACTTGTGCATAACTACGCATATCAGTTTTGTCTTGGAATATTGTAGATATAAGTATCTTACTTATCTTATCGGTGCTTCAAAAATTCTGTTCCTAATTTCTAAATAGTTTTTCCATTTTTCGTGATAAGGCAAAAACCTAAGGTTATGATTAACATGTGAGCTATTCTCTATTTCACTATCTGTTTTAGATTGATTCTTGGTTTTTTGGTTTCTATTGGTTGTGGGACAGCCTCACTGACTGGGATGCCCCTACTTGCCGGTTTTCCGAACGCTTCTTGCAGTTCATAGGATTCAGTGATCCTATCTCTTTTCCTCGTGTATTTGAAAACTTGATACGACTCGATTCTTTAAGAAAATTCTCTCTCTTTTGTACCAGATGACGTAGGTGACTGATTGACCGTATTTCCTCGAAAAGTAGCCGATCCTTTAGATCAGCTAATAAATTACCTTGTACAATTTCTACTAATTCGTCTTCTTCTAATCTTGTAGGCAATCGATCCATTAATTGACATATTGCTTCGTAAAAACCTTCGAAAGTTTCTCCAGGTTTCTGTTTGCGAGCTGTTATTTGTTCCCTTATTTCATAATTGGACCTACTGTCTTTATATTGATGGCGTATCGCTAAACAAAACTCTGACCAGGTAAGATGGTCAATTCCTGAGTTCTTCTGCTACTACTCTGCGATCTGTTTAGTCGAATATGACTGTTTTGTTGCGCGTTGCTACTTATTGAAGAAATAACCCGTTCTACTGTCTGCTGAATAAGAGATTCCATTTCCGCTCGATTTATTTCATTACGTAAAGGCTGATTAACGGGACGTCGTGTGTTCCTTCGACGACTTGGTCTACCTCTTTGACGATTTGGTCTGGGTATTGATTGCGGAACTTCTCCATGTTGCGTACCTTTCCCTGCATCTAATGGTAATAAGCCGGCTTGACTTGTGTTGTGTATTTGTGCTTCAATAACGTTTACGTTTATGAGCTCTTCTGTTCTTGGGTCTTCATTTACGGTACGTGCAAAGGATCTGGTGACGGGTCTAACTTTTTTTCCTTGCTGGTTTATTTTAATTACCTTTAAGTCCTTCTCCTGCACTTTAGTAAAAAACGCTGAACATTCTTCTTTTTCTTTTATATAACTTAGGATACAAGCTTTGTGAAATGATCTGCGTTTGTGTTTGAGTTTCGCTACAGACCAGGCAAATATTTTCCCCAGAATTCGCGGGATTATTTACTTCCTCTGTACTGTGTTGTAAAGGCATTTTTTTGTTTTTTAATTTTTCCCACAGAACAAGAAAATATAATATGTGAAATAGATTTTAATTTTTTTATTCTAGAGCTTTTTATCGTTTTCATAGATGGAGTTTTAATATATTTACTATTGAATCTAGTTCTCTGATTTCAAAAGTGTTTAGAAATGTCTTCTAATAACTATGCTCATCTTTGGACAAGTGTACGCTTAGGCATTACCTTGAGATTCCAAAAGATTGTGCATGTATGTATCCTTTCAAACATTATCTTTAACTAACAATTTTTTAATCAGGGTAAGTGCAATTTAAAACTTTTTTTTTACGCGAAACGAAAGTAACTTTTGACTTTAGTTTATACCGGTAACATTGGTCGATGGTAATCACATGCGCAATCACTCGAATTCCGAATGTGTATATAAATCAAATCGCGACTACTACGTCTTCTAATTAAAAAAAATTAAATTCACTCTAAAGGTAAAACGAGCTAATTGTGATACGTCTAGGCTTTAAACCTGAGCGAATTAAAAAAATGCTCTATATATTTTTTTGGTTCTTGAGTTTTTTAACTAAATATTTTTACTAAAGTGTTGGTAGACAACCATCAGCTTCTGCTAACTAGCTCAAATTCCATACACTGTGCAAATAAATTAATAAAAAACTTCCCTTTGACGAGTCACATTATCATGAGCCATTCAAGACCAAATCCTTACATTTAATCTTTCGATTTATACCTAATATAAACGTTGAACTTGACCTGTGCGTCCCACGTGTTGGGCGCCAAAATTATGTACTGTAGCTCTATTATGTTGGCTCTCAAAAAAAAAACAGACACCATGATATTACGATCTTACAGCGGATCGGGACCCTAATTTGTAACCGTAGCTCTTCCGGGTGGGATGGGTTGTTGCTGCAGTTTTCGAAACATCTCGCTACATATGATTTATTATAGAGTCCCTAATGAAACTAAAAGAGAGAATTGCATTCTCAAAAACAAAAAAAAAAACAAACAAACGTACGGCTTTTAATGTCGCAAATAACAGGACAAAAAAAATACCACTAAGTTAATCAACTAGCTATCTAACGCGAACTCCTCCCAATGTATGATGTCTAGCTCTAGTATGGCTTAGATGTTGGCTGCCATTATGCATCTATACCCTCCCGTCCATGGCCAATAACAAAATACAAAAATTATGATATGTTAAAGGACCCCAAATGCACATTCTATTTCATCATTTTTATATAATCATGTTGTGGGAACTTAAACTTCTACTCAAAATACATTTTTCTTATTTACTTATTCTTCAAAAACAATTTCATTCGCAAAGGCATTTTCTTCTATTCACCGTATATAAATTCTCCCACTACTTTACTTAAATCTACGCTTCATTATTAACTATTGTATTACATGTTTTTGTTGTTTTCTTTAATTTTTGTTTTTTCTAATTACTGTAAACTATATAAACGAACAGATTTTTCCCTGCATCTAGACTGATGCAATAAAATATTAAAAAATTTTTTTTACAAAGTTATTCAAAAAAATTAATTGCGACACCGAATGATTGATAGCACTTAGATCTTTTAATAATTTTAATTTAATTAATTCAAAATTTCATGATCATTCGTAAGTGTAGTTTGTATGCGTGGTAAAGGCAAATAAAATTTAGAATGCCTAAAACAAATAAAAGAAAATAATAACAGCATAACATAGGTATATGTGGTCGTCAAACCTTTTTTTTTCTTTTGCACTTTACTCTTAATCACCATATGTTATGCGCTTTAGCGGTAAAAAAGGTAAAAGAGATAAAAAGAATACACTTACATTTTGGAAAGTCCACCGATGAAGGCCTTCAGCAGCTGGATCGTGTGTTGGTTTTTGATGTTTTTAAATATTTTTTTTATGGTTTTGTTTTAATGAATTATACGATTCAATTAGTGATTTAAATGCTTAATACCGACACAGAAACTCACAATAAAAAATTGACTCTAACATAGGTGCTCTGAAAAAGGGTATCTTTCTATCCGTTATAGAATTGACACTTTTAATTTCGACAAAAATTTTCGTTTCTTTTGCAACTACAATTTTTTTTTGTTTACAACCCCGACAACTAAAATTAATAATTTTTTTTTTTTTGCGAATAATTTTTGTAACTGAGTATGTTTTGTTTGTTCATTTACAAACAAAAACTTTCTGTATGACCACTTTATAATTTTCTCTCCTTTTACACACAACTTTTCGCCTTGTGATAGCTAACATTCAAACTGGCCAAACTATGACGTCACTGTTGACTAATGTTTAAAACCAGCGATTTAATTTTCTCCTTCTGTAGAGTTTGGTTGAATTGTCGTCTTGGCCATGTGGTGTTGGTGCCTCTTCTATGCCTCTAGGTCGATATTGGTATCCAAAAATTTAATTATTCCAGCTGCCTTTTACTTTTTGGCTTGTTGCTGGGCTTACGAATATTTTATTTAACCCGAGTAAATTTATTTATTTGGTGAATTTCACAAAAAAACAAATTTTAACTGTTCACTTTATTTTTCGGGGAATGAAAGCAATTCGTCGTTAAGCCAGAATAATGAAAAGAGGTGGAAGTGTGGGTGGAAGGTTCTTATATACCCTTTCCCTTCTATTCTCAAAGCCTTCCCTTTATGAAGTTAGCTGCAGTTACGCTGCAAAGCTTCTGCAGAGATGCATTACTACTATAAACGGTTATGAATTCGCCGTATATTTTTGATCGCACTCGATAGTTTGCGATAAACTCAAATATGCGTCGGATAATTAGTATTTAAATTTACACGCAACCATTACACGATATCGCGTAAAAGAAAGGGCAATACACGTATTTGCGAATATTACTTTATTGAAACATAACTATACAATCGTACATCCGTTGCTAAGAACGGAAGTCAATTCTTTGTCTCTGTTGGGAGATGCCAGATCTTCTTAACCCTACTAGGGATGCCAGATTGACACTTTGACATAAACAGATGGAGCAAATATCGAACACACCCACAAAGTTACAATCTTAAATACAGCTAATTCCTAACGAAACGCTATATTCATTATGTTTCTTGCCGCTTAGACCTTATGTCAGCACATTCGCTGCCATTAGTTCCGTAGGCATATACTCCACGGAAATGTCACCACTCTTATGCATAGCTGGCATAAAGTGGTGACGCACATCAATATGTTTTGTTCGAAGATGGAAACCAAAACCTTTGCCCAGATGTTGTGCGCTTTGGTTATCGCTGAAAATACGCAAAGATCCGCATTTTATACCAATTCTGTTTAGTAGAGCCGTCAGGTATAGAGCCTCGTTTACTGCCTCAGACATTGCCAAGTATTCAGATTCCGTATCAAACAATGCAACAGTACGCTGCTTTCATGCCTCCCAGCTTTTGGCGGAACCAGCCAATTTAAACGTTTGGCCGTAAAAGTCGACCACGACAAAAAGATCATCTTCTGTCTTTTTAAACAGGAGTCCGGCCATTTTCGTGCCTTGAAGATAACGTAAAATGCGTTTCGATGCCTTCCATTGATTTGCTGCCGTATTACACTCTCGGGACATTGTTGGTTCGATCCTATAGGAGCTCCAGAGTTTACCTTTTGCATAAACTCGATAATCTTCTCTGGAATATCCATGTATATCTTCTCTTCCAGTTCACCGTTGAGTTACGCTGTGCCCACATCCATTTGATGGATCTTCATGTCATATTCAGCTGATAAGGCCGCTAGCAGTCTAACCGATGTAAATCGCGCCACCGGCGAATACGTTTCGTGATAGTCTTCTCATTTATCCTGTTGGAGTGCTGTTATCCTTTGTTTGGAACACCATTTTGTTTCCAATCACTTATCGGCCTTTCCAGGTCTTGTTGAGAACTTGAGCCATAAACTCATCTTCCATAGCTCAAGTCCACTTCAGAGCATCGCCACTCCATTGGGCTTCCTTGTTAGTTACTGGATCATCCGTAGCTACTGCAAATGCCATTTCGCACTTCTCGAATATATCCTTAACCGAGTCTCGATGTGTTCGTCTACCGCAAGGGTGGGCACGAAAATTTAACTTGGGAGCCAGAGCATCCGCAGCAGAGGCTGGGCAGAGAAAAAGGTAATTTTTTGGTTTCGACGCACACAAAAATTTGTGTGTCTCGAGTTTTATGACGGGTCATAAACGACCTTTTTGGGTCGAGCGAGCGATCGTCGTCGAACTTTTAGGCAGAGGGACGGCCAAGTCCCGAATTTCGCGGGGAGGGGGAAAAGGGTCGCGATCTCGAGCGCGCAACTTTTAGACAGAGGGACGGCCAAGTCCTGAATTTTGCGGGGAGGGGGAAATGAGTCGCGATCTCGAGCTCGCAACTTTTTGGAAGAGTGACGGCCAAGTCCCGAATTTTGCGGGGAGGGGGGAAATGGGTCGCGATCTCGAGCTCGCAACTTTTAGGCAGAGGGACGGCCAAGTCCCGAATTTTGCGGGGAGGGAAGGGTCGCGATCTCGAGCTCGCAACTTGTTGGCAAAGGGAGTGACAAGTAAAAAATAAGGGTTGTTATTGATGAGTGCTCGAAATCGCGTCCCTTTTTCTCCCTCCCCGCAAAATTCGGGTCTTGGCCGTCCCTCTGCCTAAAAGTTGCGAGCTCGAGATCGCGACCCTTTTCCCCCTCCCCGCGAAATTCGGGACTTGGCCGTCCCTCTGCCTAAAAGTTCGACGACGATCGCTCGCTCGACCCAAAAAGGTCGTTTATGACCCGTCATAAAACTCGAGACACACAAATTTTTGTGTGCGTCGAGACCAAAAAATTACCTTTTTCTCTGCCCAGCATCTGCCGGTAAAGAGCCACGGAAGTCAAAAAAACCAATACGTGGTCATCCTTGATTTAAAGGTAATAATGATTCTGTCAAGCCTACCCAACTCTTGCCAAAATTTTGTTGTTGCTATCGAGACTAGAGATGAGTTACCATTATTTGAAACGGTAAAATTAAATTTTCTGGAGGGTAAGCAAAAGAAGAGTGAGCCAGACAATGTATAGCAAATGGTTTACACACTACGAAGTTTCCAAGAAAAAATGCCGTGAAAAGTAAAAGGCAAAAAGACAGTCAAAATTTAACGGAAAATGTTTTTACTGTGACATCCCAAAGCATCGTGCACCGAACTGCCAAAAAAAGCAGAGAATGCGACAGTCAAGAAACTACAGGAGGAAATCTGTTATTTCTAAATGTATACTCTGCGCGCATACTAAGCCAGTGTACATCCTAAATTTGGTGACTTTAGCTTTGTTAGTTTTTGATAAAATCAGTTTTGTTTGACTTGTGGTGGCAGAAGTGGGCGTGGCAAAATTTTTAAATAGCCAATATCTGCGCATCTATTAAGCTAGTCTACATACCAAATTTAATGTTGGTAGCTTTCATAGTTTTTAAGAAACCCAGTTTTTTGTAAATTCCGGGGGCGGAAGGTGGCGTGGCAAAAATTTTGAACAATTAGTTTCTGCGCGCTAACTAAACGAAAATGTAAACCAAATTTGATGTCTCTAGCTGTTATACTTTTTAAGAAAAATAGTTTTATATGATTCCTGGGGGCGTATGTGGGCATGGCCAAAATTTCAATTAACTCTATACATTTAAATACTACACGAGTATACATACCGAATTTGGTGGCTCTAGCTCTTATAGCCTCCGAGATCTGCGTGTTCATGCAGACGGACAGACGGACATGGCTAGATTGACTCGGCTGTTGATCCTGATCAAGAATATGTATACTTTATAGGGTCGGAGAAGCTTCCTTCTGTCTGTTACATACATTTTGGCGACATTAATATACCATTTCACCCTATGCGTCTATGGTATAAAAATTGTTTCAATAAAACTAATTGTGAAACATGTAATTTGGGAAAAATATGTGCACTCCCTTTCCCATTAAAAACGGAGCGATCTACAAGAACTACTTTTAGAACTAATGCATACGGATGTCTTCGGACCGATAAACGTAACTTCATTAGCTGGTAAACGATATTTTGCAACATTTATCGCTTACTTTTTTGGAAAAATCCACATTTATTTCATCAAAGATAACAGCGAAGTTTTTGACAAGTTTAAAAAATTCAAAAGTTACGTCGAATGTCCAACTAGTTAAAAAATCAAAGCATTGAGGAGAGACAACGGCACTAGGTATAAAAACCGGGGTTTTTCAGCATATCTTGAAGAAAATGGTATAAAGCGTGAATTAACCGTAGCCCATACACCGCAACAAAATGGAGTTGCCGAACGAGCCAACAGAACAATAGTAGAGACGGTTAAATGTCTCTTGACCCATGCAAATTAAGAAGAATTTTTATGGGCTGAAGCTGTGAATACTGCAGATTATTTGCGAAACCGATGTCCTACAAAAGCCTTGGATTGACATACACCTTTCGAATTTTTTAAATGTCGCTTACCGTCGGTGAAGCACCTAAAAGTTTATGGATGTCGAGCGTTCGCTTTGGATAAAACAAATAAAAAGAAGTTCCACTCAAAAGTAAAAGAGTGCATTTTTATTGGTTATTCCTCTGAAGCTAAAGCATATCGTCTTTATGACCAAGAAAAGAGTATAATTGTTGAGCGACGTGACGTGAAGTTTATAGAAAATGAATTCCAGAACAAAGAATTTAAAATTTTTAATCTTTAGACAAAAACAACGATTTTGTGACAAGCATTATTCATCTCGAGCAGCACGTCCCAATAAAAGAACCAAGCAAAAATCTCCAGGAACCTATGTCGCCAAGGTCAGATATTCCTCCAAACGACGTTACGGACTTCGACGAAGAGGAGGAGGAAGATTTTGTCACTGATGACGAAATCACCAATCAACAAACAGGATCTAAAACCGATCCAGAGAACCGAAGAAGAGACTCCACAAAGAGGACCAGGAAGACCGAAAATTCTTCGTACTGGTTCAGCTGGTAGACCAAGGAAGCAATATAACATGCTTCACCAAATTCAATTTGAGGATGATATAGAGACTCCTCAATCTGTATCAGATGCATTAAATGGCCAAGTTCTGGCAGGAATCGATGAAACAAAAATACGACGCATTGTTGGAAAATAACACATCGCGTTTAGTAGATTTACCGCCTGGCCAAAAGGCGATTGTATCCAAATGGGTATTTCGCATCAAAAGAACTAAGCAAATGGGTATCTCGCATCAAAAGAACTAAGCATAGTGATATAGAAAGATTCAAATCAAGACTGGTGGCTAAAGGCTGTGGGTAGCAGCTAGGAATCAACTATCAAGAAACTTTTTCTCCAGTCATTCGCTATGAAACTATTACAATGATATTTGCTATAGCTGCGGAGAAAAATCTTTACATACACCAAGTTGATATATCCAATGCTTACCTCAAGAGTAATCTAGAGGAGGATGTTTACATGAAGCAACAGGAAGGTTTTCTTAACGATTCATACCCGAAAAAAGGTCTCAAGGTATTTGTAAAAAGTATGGACTCAAGCAATTTGGAAGAGTTTGGAATAATACACTCGACGAAGTTCTACGTGGTATCGGATTCCACAAATGCAATCATGAGTCTTGCCTCTATGTTAAAGAAGACAAGAAAATCTACATAGCCACATCTACGTCGATGACCTTATAATCATATGCCCTGACGAAACAGACATATCCAAAATTAAGAAAGAGATTGCAGTACATTTTAAAATGCACGATGGAGGCTGACTTAAATATTTCCTTGGACTGGAAATACAAAGAGAAAATAACGGAGATATTTCTTTGCATCAAAAGACGTATGTAAGAAAGCAACTTGATGTTCATGGTATGGCTAACTGTCGACTTGTTGGAACACCCCTTACCCCTGGTTGTACGGCTGATTGTAATGGCTGCGTCAAGGTAAATATAACAAATTATCAGTCACTAATTGGTATGCTTATGTATTTAGCAGTGTTGAGACGACCTGATATTCTGCATGCAGTATGTAAACTTGCACAGCGCAATAACGACCCGCACGAATATCATGAAACGGCTGCTAAACATATTTTGCGCTACTTGGCCGGCGCAATAGATCTTGGAGTCACATACCGAAAAACGTTTAAACCAGTAATTGGCTTTCTTGACGCTGATTGGGAAAATGACAAAGCTAATAGGAAGTCCTATTCTGGCTATGCTTTCTATCTGGGTGGAAGGGCATTCCCTTAGACTTTAGCGAAACAAAGTATCGTTGCTTTGAGTAGGACAAAATAGGATATGCTGCCTGCGATTTTCCAATCATCATTTACATATTAAAAGAAGCCAATTACAACACTGCTTGGTCAGTGTTGCAGGAACGATTTAATAACAAACGAGTGCTAGTAATAGCCATGCTGACAAAGCTGCTTGATCATCCAAATGTGGGAAATGACGCAGCTTCTATAAAGAATTTGCATGATAACATTTTTAAATCGTTGCAGGCCTTAAAAAATCTAGGCGTGAATATGGAATCGTCAGATGCTCTCATAATGTTTCATATGACAAGGGAATTGGACAGATTTAACCACGCACTATATGAGCAATCTCTTTCCAATACAAGCAATCTACCGGAAGTAGAGGATTTCCTATCATTCTTGGAACAGCGATTCCTAACATAAGAGTCGATTGGGAAACCAAGAAACGAAAACCGCAGCATTGAATAACTAAATCCACGGAAGACATGCGCAACAGCATCTGGGAAAAACTGTACTTAGCAAAGCACAAACTCTTCCAATGTGAAAAGTTCAAAATCAAATTCGCAGCAGAGCGGCTTAATTAAGTGCAGAAACACCAATTTGTGTCAATTGCTTCAAGCCGGACAATATGGCAAAAAATTTCTCTTGGAGGGGATGCTATAAATGCGATAAAACACATAACAAAATGTTGCATTTAGAAACAGACAACCAAATTGCTACATCTGCTTCTGCAACTTCTGCATATGGAATTGGCAGAAAATACACCCTGTTCGCAACGGTCAACGGAAAGGAGAATTTCGAGCACTCCTGGATAGTGGCTCACAAGTAAATCTCGTCTCAGAGGGACTGGTAAAGAAGTTATCGTTAAAAATTAACGAGACTCATGTGCACATAAATGGAGTGGGTGGTCAACCACAGATAAGCAAGCCGCGAGTGAGCTTGGTTGTAAGGTCAAAATACAACAAGTTCGCAATGCTAGTTGAGGCATTTGTATTGCCACACATAATAGGTGACCAACCCACAGAACAAATAACGCAGAAAGTTACATTTAGAAAGACAACATTCACTTAGCGGACCCAACATTTGATAAACCAGGAAAAATTGATATGCTGTTGGGAGCTGATGATCACTATGCTATACTGCTAGACGACGGGGCAATCGAAACTGTCCAACATTACAAAATTCAGAGTTTCGATGGATTGTTGCTGAAGAGGCGTCATATCTTGGAGAATCTCGGGAAGTAGCCATAAGAAGATTCATGTCGTTAGAGCAGCGAATGAGCCCTGACATAAAAAGGAGTATATAGGACACATGAAGCAGGTAATGGTAGAACAAATTCCTAAGAACCATTACTTTATACCGCATCAGTGTGTACTAAAGCCAGAAAGTACCACCACCAAGCTAAGAGTGGTATTTGATGCATCATGCAAAACGTCATCAGGAAAATCACTGAACGACATTTTATATCCTGGATCAGTTGTACAGAGTCAACTCTTCTCAATTCTTCTGTGGTTCAGGACACACAAATATGTAATCACGGCAGATATTGAAAAAATGTATCGTCAAGTTTGGATAAACCCTGCCGATCAATTCAATCAGATGATTGTGTGGAGAGAGGATCCAAGTCAAGAACTAAAGTTTTAACGTTTAAAAATTTAGCGACGAAGTGTCTGGAATATTTGGCACTGAAGAACATGGAATAATTGTCGTCTGGAGCATTAGCATTAAAAAATGACTTTTATGTTGATGCTTGTCTCACAGGAGCAGATAGTTTACCAGAAGCCCTGCAAATAAGACAAGAGCTTCTAGAAATCCTTAGGCTTAAGGGTTTCAACTTACGAAAATGGTGTTCGAATAGCAGTCAAATTCTAAAGGAAATCCCAAAGGAAGACACGATTGCTGACATCAATCTCGGTGACACACTGGAACAAACAAGTGTGAAAACATTGGGAATCATATGGGCACCCAAAGAAGATCAGTTATGCGGAAAGGCTCAAAAGCATACAAAAGAAATAACCAGACGAGTGGTGTTATCTGAAGTCGGTCAAATCTTCGATCCTCTAGGGCTGTTCGCACCGGTAGTGGTAAGAGCGAAAATGTTTCTTTAACATGTTGTTACCGAACGCATTGAGATGGATGGTAACCAAGGCATATTTTTGATGGCAAGGTCACCACTACAAAGGAACTGCATACATTTGTTAATGCATCAGAAAAGGGGTATGAAGCGGGAGTTTACGTCCGATCAACCTATAAAAATGGCCAAATTTCGGTCAGATTGTTGTGCGCCAAGTCGAGAGTGGCTCCCCTTGAAAAGCAGACACTACCCCATCTGAAACTATGTGCAACTGTGCTTGAAGCTGAACCCAGTAGAGTTCGACAGGATCTCCAGTAGAGTTCGACAGGATCTCCAATTGTTGAAAAATTTCTTTGGTCAGACTCAACAGTAGCACTCTATTGGATTAACTCACGGGCGTCACATTTCCACACGTTTGTGGCTAATCGGTTGATTGAAATGCATGCAGTATCACATCCAAGGCAATGGCGTCATGTGTCATCAGCACTCAACGCAGCTGATGTTCTGTCTCGAGGCATATCAGCAGTTCAGCTTAGCACACAAACATTATGGTTGTATGGACCACTGTTTTTGCATGGACCATTCAGCATGGTGGCTGCCACTGCAAACAACACGAGTGAATGGATATATACGGTAAATCACAGAAATTCGTTTTACCGGCTACAGCGAATAGGGGCGTATGTGCGACGCTTTTGTCACAGGCAGAATACAAAACCAACAACTCAGTTTGAGTTGGAAGAATTGGACCAAGCACGAAGAATAATCATCAAGCAAATTCGTGAACAGGATTTGCATATGAATTACGACACTTAAAGAAACGACCTGATCAACCGCTGCATCGCAAAAGCACGGTGGCAACATTGCCACTAATTCTGGATGAACATTTAATCATACGAGTAGCAACTCGGCTACAACAAGCTCCAGCATCAACGGAAACAAGGAATCCATATCTTTTACCGTATAATGATCCGGTGGTAAAAATGATACTGCAGAAACTTCATGAAGAGAATCTTCATCGTGGACATGAGGCACTACGCGGGAAAAACCCATGATTCGAAGTGTGATCCAGGGCTGCGTAGCATGCACGAAGTACCGGCCTCAGTTCTTTAAACAAGTTATGGGCGACTTACCTGAGCCCTGGGTATCTCAGAATAGACCTTTTTTCAACGCCGGAGTAGTCTATTGTGAACCATTCTGGATCCATCATGAAGTTCGAGGAAAACGTCCCGACAAAGCTTACATTGCAGTATTTGTATGCTTTGCAACCAAGACAGTACACTTGGAGTTGGTCGGAGACCTGTCCACCTCCTCATTTGTGGGAGCGCCTAAGCACTTCATTGGGCGCAGAGGAAGATGCCAGACATTATACTGCATCTCCACATTTCGCAGGATTATGGAAAGCTGCGGTAACTGCAAACTTATCGTTTGAACAATTGTCGACCATCCTTGTCATTGTTGAAGCAGTGCTGAACTCTCGTTCTTTAACCGCAAACTTAGACAATCGCAACGACTTAGCTCGCTCTAACCCCAGGCCATCTATTAATCGGAGAACCATTGGTAGCCCAACCCGATGCAGAGCCAGTAACACAGCGATCAAGTCCAGAGCAATAGGAATTAGTGCAACGGCTTAAGCATACATTCTGGACCCAATGGCCTCATTGAGTACCTACGGGAATTGCAGGTTACATCCAAATGGAAGAAACCGTATTACAATGTCAGAGAAGGCATGATGGTAATTCTAAGGGAGGATAATGTGCCAATCTTGCAGCGGCTGATTGGACGAATTGTTAAATTATATCCAGGCCTGGATGGATACGTCCGTGGGCTATCCATAAATTGGCTCCCTTGCTTAGAGAGAAGGCGATAAAACACAACGACATAACAAGGTCCAGTACAATGCAGTAAAGGCATTGCTATGGTAAATCACGCTAACTACTCAAATGACAGTTATTGCAGGGAATTTGCAACGAATTCAAACCGAAATTTCCCGAGTATTTACAGATGAACGTTATAGCAAAATTAGCCCGTTACTACCATCACCAGGCCAGCTTCGCGGTCACCTTAACCAACTTAAGAGACATCTTCTGTTTGGTTTGGAGGTGCCAGTTCAAGATAACGACGTCTTGCAATTATATGGCTTAGTGAAGGCACAAGGCACAATCGCGAAAAATCATATGATATTTAAAGTCAGCCACAAGGAGTCACTATCCAGAAGACTGGATTGTTAACTCTAGACCCGACGTGTACAGCTGGAAGTTCTGCCATCCGAATAACAGGTCACCATATAGCTACGACAGACACAATGGTTGCGATCTCTTTTCCCTTTTTCCCGTCCCCGCCAAATTCGGCACTTGGACGTCTCTCTGTCTAACAGTTGCAAGCTCGATATCGCGACCCTTTTTTCTCCCTCCCCGCGAAATTCGGGTCTTGGCCGTCCCTCTGTCTAAAAGTTGCGAGCTCGAGATACCGACCCTTTTTCTCCCTCCCCGCGAAATTCGGGACTTGGCCTTCCCTCTGTCTAAAAGTTGCGAGCTCGAGATAGCGACCCTTTTTCTCCCTCCCCGCGAAATTCGGGACTTGCCCGTCCCTCTGCCTAAAAGTTCGACGACGATCGCTCGCTCGAACCAAAAAAGGTCGTTTATAACCCGTCATAAAACTCGAGACACACAAATTTTTGTGTGCGTCGATACCAAAAAATAACCTTTTTCTCTGCTCAGCCTCTGCCGGTAAAGAGCCACGGGAGCCAAAAGAGCCACTACATAAGCCATAAGCATTCGCCAGCACTCTCTATTACATCGTCTCAAATTTTACTTTCGCCCATACCATCTTCTTGTCCCTCTTTATGCTCTTCTTTTCAGATTGAAGTACCCATTACAAGCCCTGGTGTACCTCAATCACAGGATCATGCTGGCTCTCAATCACTTGCGGATTCCAATGCTCCTCCGCCCCCACTAACTGTAGTACCTCATCGCAAACAATAATTTATCTCTAGACTTGCTCCAGATACTTCTGAGTCGTGTGTGGCAGCTTACATTGGTAATATGTGCACTGCTAAGGTTTTAGTTCAAAAGTTTAAATTTTCTAGGCCTCATGAAATCTCCCCTTTTAAAATTACAGTACCAAATGAGTATTTCTTAGCTATGGTTGACCCTAATTTTTGTCCAGAGGGCCTCCCGTCCGTTGCCTGTCCACCCTCCTAATTTATCTTCTGCTTTAAAAAACTAATAAAGTCTAGTCTTTGCATTCATTATCAAAATGTAAGAGGACTTCTTAACAAGATCTCGAAACTGTTCTGTAAAAGCCAAGTTTTTTCGGATGACATATAAGCTTTCTCTGAAACTTGGCTTAACTCCACTGTTTTGGATAATGTAATTCTTTCTAATAACTTTATTTCTTATAGGCTTGACCGTGTTGGTCGTCGTGGCGGTGGAGTACTCATTGCTGTCAACTCGAATCTGTGTTCAAGTGTTGTTCCGATTGAGCTGCCGTTAGGTGTTGAGTTTATATGTGTCGAAGTTACATGTTCTAACTTAGCTTATATATCTCTTGTTCATATACTCCTCCAGTTTCTGATATCATGATCTACATGCACCATGCTAATGCTTTGCGAACTATTTTTAGTCGTCTCAAAGATCGTGATTTTCTTATTGTTTTAGGTGATTTTAACATGCCTAATATTTCTCGGCTTGTTGATGATAATCTATCTTTCTTAATTCCTTCATCTCAACATGTTTTTCTTGAATGTCCGCTACATCAGTTGAATTTTTTTCTTAACTCTTATAAAAGAATCCTTGATCTTGTTTTTGTCTCTGATCCCACTGTTGGTGCTGTATCACAAACACAGACCCTAGTGACGCCTAAAGATCCTTATCACTCTACCATTGAAGTTACTTTTTCTTACAATTCCGTTACTAATTCATTGAATAACATCTTAAATTCTCGTGGTAGATGTTTTCGTAAATTAAATTTCAATCTTCTTAACAGCCTTATTTTCTCTTTTGATTGCTCATTTCTATTTGAGTGCTGTGATATAGAACTGAAGCGATAAATGCGTTCCTTATGTGAATGTCTCTACCGTCTCCAGCGCGCCAGTCTGGTTCACACGTAGGCTCTCTAATCTCCGTAATATTAAATCGAGATATTTTAAAAGATTACAAAAAACTGGTTCGCGACTTGACTATGCAAATTATTGTATAGCCAAATCTCAAATCTTGTCTTTTAAATACTCAATGCTACAATAATTATATCGTTCGCTGTAAGGTTAAATTCTATAAGAACCCCAAAAGATTTTCCAGCTTTGTTAATTCCAATAGACGCTCTAATGTACTACCTTCCAACTTCAGACATAATGACCAGACTGCTAATAATGATTCAGATATCTTTCAGTCGACTTATTCTACTATTGCTTCGGATCCCACATCCTATCCTTTCTCACATTTAAATAGTATGTTTCTTCCTAGTATTAATGAAGCTTATCATCTATGAAGTCTTCCTTCGTACCTGGGCCTGATAATATACCTACTTGCATCCTTAAAATATGTTCGATTTCCATATCCGAGCCTTTATCTCGGATATTCTTTATATCAAGCTTGTAGCTTTCCTGATATTTGAAAGGAGTCTTTTATTATTCCGCTCTCTGAAAGGTCGTTCGTCGCTTACCAACTTTTAGAATTGACTACCCTTGTACACCATGGCTTCCGTAAAAAGTGTCAAACTGATGTTATTTATACTGGCTTTAGTAAGGCTTTCGATGCGGTTGAGAATTCCATGCTTCTTACAAAACTTAACATTAAACTTAGTTTTTCACAAATTTCCTTTTATTCTAATGCTGGTTTTGGCAACTTAAGTCTAGCTTTTAATTCGTAACGTAATATGTCTACGTTTATGACTACTAGATCTCTATACGAATGATGAGTAGGATTTTCTTTTGTTTCTCTATAATTATACCCTTGCAAAAAGGGTATATTAATTTTGGTCAGAAGTGTGCAACGCATAGAACGAAGCATCTCCGACCATACAAAGTATATATATTCTTGATCAGCACGACGAGACGAATTCAACTAGCCATGTCCGTCCGTCCGTCTGGATCAACGCAAACTCCTCCTAGACCGTATGAGCTACAGAGCTGATTTTTGCACGTAGGCTTGTATATACTGCAGGGGTTGTATATCTCGGATTCAGCCGGATCGGACCACTATATCATATAGCTCCCATACAAACCCCAAAGTCACGAACAGTGACTTTTCTTAATAACTTCGTTAATTTCTGTGCTTGCTTTCAAATTAAATATTTGTTAGTTTAGTATATCTGTTAATGACTGTGCCAAGTTTGATCAAGATCGGGCAACTATATCATATAGTTCCCATAGGAACGATCGGGCGAAAACAGTGACTTTTTAACGTGATTGTTTTCAAATTAAACATTTCTTAATTTAATATATCTGCTAATGACTGTGTCGAATTTGATAAAGATCGGGTGACTATATCATATAGCTCCCATAGGAACGATCGGTGGAAAACAGTGACTAATATCTTTATCAATATCAGTATCTTTGCTATTTCCTATGATTGTAGGCCATTCTTTCGCAAACATAAGCCTTTTTAGATAAAACGTTCTTCCACATTGATGGCTAATAGGTAAGGAAAGAGTTACCAAAAAAGTTGCAAGGGTATACAAACTTTGACGCGGTCGAAGTTAGCCCCGGCCCTCTGGTTTTTTCTTTTATTTTTATGTACATACAGTGCTGGTCAGCGGGTTAGCCCCTTCTTTTTTTTTGACTTTGAATTTGATCTTCTCGGCTCTCAAGAAATTTAATAAAAAAAATTTTTTCAGTTATTTGTATTTGTATATGCCATAGATTGGATGTTCGGAATTCTTTATAATTGCGAAGCAGCTATTTAGACCAACCAATTTAAGGATAAATTAATATTGGCATTATATATAAAAAAGAAAAAACAAACCAATTTTTTTTTTTATTTTTCCTTTTCGAAAGCACCAGGTGCACATGGAATCTTATAAGTCAAACAGTGCAGTCATCAATTATGCTAGGAAATGGAGGTTTTTTGGCTAAGCTAAATCCTGACCAGTTAAAATAGTGATGCATCTAAAATTATATGCCATTAGCAGAGTTGGTGGTGAAAACTTCATGCCATCATCTATTTCATAAAAATTGTATATCAGAATGGATTGATCAGTTTAATGTATGTCACGTTTGTAATGGGTCGATACGTAGAGCAGATTTGGAAGTGCAAAACGTGCCATTTGCAGAGATAGAATCCGAACGTTCTGTAAACATAGGTGCAATCACAACAGGAGCGGTGCCGAAAGGCCCAATTATTTGCTCTCGTAGAAATTTTAGTTTGGGTGAACAATCTAATCAAAAAACAGAAAATATAGATATGTCTGCAGGAGACCGACCCACAACAATAAGAAGACAACGGGGAAGACCTTAAGGAAACGTTCTAATATAGTTCTAGTTCTAGTCGAGTTCTTGTTCTACTATACCTCGTGGAAGCTTAGACGCTAGTAGTAGAACAGCGCGAGACTCGATTAAAATGGATTTTCACAGAATTTGCAATGAAATAGAGTCCATAATAGACAGAAGAATGGGACAGCTAGGAATTACAGAGCAAAAACAAGGTATTTGGAGGAGTTCATCTACAGTCAGACCAAGGAGAACAGACAACCCAGATAAAATTACACAGCTAATTCATAGTTGGAATGTAAAATTCGACGGTTCGTCAAAAGGAGTTACGGTCGAAGAGTTTCTTTGTCGTATTAAAACGTTAACAGAGGATTGCTTAGACCAAGATTTTGATACAGTAGTCGGCAAAGCTAAAGAATGGTATTGGAGGTATCGTAGAGATGTCGGAAATTTAAAGTGGTCAGCAATGAAATATCAATATCAGGATTACAGAAGTGATGCAGAAATATTAGAAAACTTTTACGATAAGATCATGATTCAGATGTCACTCATCTTCGAAAGCTAGTGCAAATGCGCAAAAATCTATTTGGCGAAGAGCAAATAAAACTTCATCAAATTTTCAGTATTCTAAACGCAACTTTTCGTAGGTAGAAGATCCAGAAAAGGTCAAACTATACGAAAAGATAGATCCAAACGTGTACCATGTGGAAGCAGCGCAAGCCACAGTTAAAGTATTTCGGTGTTGGAATTGTTATGCCGAGGGACATGGCTGGGACAACTGCTTGGAACCTCGCACTATATTTTGTTACGGTTTTGGCTCGAAAAACATATAAAAACCACATTGTCAAATTTTTATCCCCAAGAAAGCGGAAAACTTAGTGAAGGGTCTATCTGTGAAAGCTCGGATGGCCCCGAAAAATCTCTAATTGAAATATTACCTGATTTACCGGCTAGCTCAGAACTAATGGAGCAAGTAACTAAAATACCAGACATGCCTGTTCACTGTAGCGATAAGACGCCAGTTAAATTGTCAATGACACCCTAGTGCGTAGCTGAATTTTTGGAAGCAACACAGTTTCAGGTCGGTTACAACCAAAGAGATTTACTATGCGATTGCGAAATTCTTGGAAAGTAGTTAGACGAACTAAACGTTTACTTATTTGTCAATGATTCATGAGAAGTCGGATGGATGATTGTATTCGGAAGTATCATTTTTAAATTTTCGTGAGCAAGGACTTTTAGATACCGGAGCGAAGATAAGTTACGTGGGGTCGACTTTGGCTTCAAAAGATTGGTCAAAGTATCCAAAGTTTCGTCGTATGTTTTCCCAAGCTAAAACAGCGGATGGATAAGATCAACCAGTCAGCGGTTTCATTACGCTAGATATTACCTATAAGGACAAAACCAAAACCGATACAGTTATTCATCATACCATCCATTCAGAAAAGGATGATATTGGGAATGATTTTTGTAAGCCGTTTCAATTAACGCCAGGTTTTTTATCAGCTTTAGATTACGAAAGCGAATTCAGATATCCAGATAATAAGGAGGAACAATCATACCCATTATCTGACTGTCAAAAGATATAACTTCAAGCCATTATTTCCGTCATTTGAAAGGAAAGGGATTGGGAAAACAAAATTAATTAAGCATCAAAAAGATGTCGGATCGGCAAAACCGAAAAACAAAGGTCTGGGGATACCCCCAGCGGTAGAAAAGTTAATGTTTAGCGAAGTTGATCGAATGATAGAGTTAGGAGTTATAGAGTTGTCAAATAGTCCGTGGAGTTTTCCGATGGGATTGGTAGTTAAACCTGAGAAAGTGAGATTATGTCTAGATGCTAGAAAGATAAATGCGTGTACGACAAAAGATATTTACATATCCGTTGCCAAGTATTGATGGGATATTCGCACGGCTTCGTCGTGCCGAAATCATTACTAAAATCTATGTTAAATATGCGTAGTGGCAAGTAGAATTATCAGAAGAATCACAGTATTTACTATTCCAGGAAGGCCGTTGTACCAATTTCGAGTGATGCCATTGGGATTGTGCAATGCTCCGGAAACTATCTGCAGATTAATGGACGAAGTTATTCCAGCGGATTTAAAGTATTGTTGTTTTGGATATCTTGATGATTTATGTGTAGTAACAGCATATTTTAATTTACAAATATCGGTATTGATGAGGATAGCAGATCAATTTCGTAAAGCGAATCTAATGTCAAATCTCAAAAAGAGTCAGTTTTGTGTGACCGAGTTTAAATATGTATTTAGGGTACATAATTGGCAGAGGCTGAATTTTAACCGATCCGAGCACGATTGAATCGATTTTGCAATGGCCTACACCAAAGTCACTAAAACAAACGCGTGGATTTTTAGGATTGGCAGGATGGTATCGAAGATTCATCGCAAACTTTTCTGAAAGCCGATTGCTAGGAAAGAAAACGAAGTTTGAATGGACAGATAGTGCTCAGAAAGCTTTTGATGATCTCAAAAGACGACTGACGACTGCTCCAGTTTTGCAAAACCCTCATTTTAGTAAAAAGTTTTTTCTTCAATGTGATGCAAGCGATGTTGGTGTTGGTGCAGTTTTAGTGCAATTGGATTTGGAAACGGAAGAAAAACCCATAGCCTTTATGTCCAAAAAGCTAAACGCGGCACAAAGAAATTACAGTGTCAGGAATCGTGAATGCTTAGCCGTAGTTTGGGGTGTAGAACGTTAAATGATCATGTGAGTCTATCTTGGTTGATGAAGCAGTCCAATCTTAAAGGGCGTCTAACGAGATGCGCTAAGCAATTGCAAACATATAAGTTTAAAATAACTCATAGAAAGGGACGAGAACATATAGTACCAGATGCATTGTCGCGTATGTACTCCTAAGAGATCGCGCAAGTAGACTCATTTGGGCCAGAAATTGATTTATCTTCAGACTGTTTTAAGGATGAAGAGTATCAAAAACTAAAGGAGAAAGTACTACAAAAGGTGCAGTCATACCCTGATGTCAAAGTTATTGATAAGTTGGTGTATATTCGAACTGAACATAATGATGGTACTGCGGAGTACAAAAGGAAAATTTGGATATTGTGGGTGCCGCAAAGAATGACCGCAGAAGTTATATCACGTGCTCATAGTTCCACTGTTACAGCTCATGGAGGCATGGTAAAAACTACTAAACATTATCATCAAAGTTTAAAGATATCTCCACACCATGCGGTATATGAATTAGATATAGTAACGCATGCATCAATATAAGCTGCTAAGGTATTGAAAAATGTTAGACCAGAGGGCCGGGGCTAACTTTGACCGCGTCAAAGTTTGTATACCCTTGCAACTTTTTTGGTAACTCTTTCCTTACCTATTAGCCATCAATGTGGAAGAACGTTTTATCTAAAAAGGCTTATGCTTGCGAAAGAATGGCCTACAATCATAGGAAATAACGAAGACATTGATCAAAGTCACTGTTTTCCACCGATCGCTCCAATGGGAGCTATATGATATAGTCACCCGATCTTTATCAAATCGACACAGTCATTAGCAGATAGTATATTAAATTAAGAAATGTTTAATTTGAAAGCAATCGCGTTAAAAGTAACGAAGTTATTTACAAAAGTCACTGCGACCGATCGTTTCTATGGGAGATATATGACATAGTCATCCGATCTTGATCAAATTTGTCACAGTAGTTAACAGGCGTAATAAACTCTCTCTAGTTTCACGATAATAGCACAGAAATTAACGAAGTTACTGAGAAAAGTCACTGTTCGTGACTTTGGGGTTTGTATGGGAGCTATATGATATAGTGGTCCGATCCGGCTGAATCCGAGATATACAACCCCCCATACAAGCCTACGAGCAAAATTGTGTTGTTGTTTTGCTTATCTCTTTTGCTTTTGTGTCTTTACCGTTTTAACTAACTCCCGCGCTCTTGCGTACAAATTGTTGTTGCATGTGTTCAATTTGACGCGCTCTCCCGCTCTTTCCTATTCTTGATTGATTTGCGCTCTCGTCTTTTGTCTACCCGCGACTCTGTGATACGTGTTTTTATACCCTTGCAAAAAGGGTATATTAATTTTGGTCAGAAGTGTGCAACGCATAGAACGAAGCATCTCCGACCATACAAAGTATATATATTCTTGATCACCACGACGAGACGAGTTCAACTAGCCATGTCCGTCCGTCCGTCTGGATCAACGCAAACTCCTCCTAGACCGTAAGAGCTACAGAGCTGAAATTTCGCACGTAGGCTTGTATATACTGCAGGCGTTGTATATCTCGGATTCAGCCGGATCCGACCACTATATCATATAGCTCCCATACAAACCCCAAAGTCACGAACAGTGACTTTTCTCAATAACTTCATTGTTTTCTATGTTATTGTCGTGAAACTTAATATTAGAGAGTTTATTACGCTTATAAACGACTGTGCCAAATTTTATCAAGATCGGGTGACTATATCATAAAGCTCCCATAGGAACGATCGGTCGAAAACAGTGACTTTTGTAAATAACTTCGTTACTTTTACCGCGATTGCTTTCAAATTAAACATTTCTTAATTTAATATATCTGCTAATGACTGTGTCGATTTGATAAAGATCGGGTGACTATATCATATAGCTCCCATTGGAGCGATCGGTGGAAAACAGTGACTTTGATCAATGTCTTCGTTATTTCCTATGATTGTAGGCCATTCTTTCGCAAACATAAGCCTTTTTAGCTAAAACGTTCTTCCACATTGATTGCTATTAGGTAATGAAAGAGTTACCAAAAAAGTTGCAAGGGTATACAAACTTTGACGCGGTCGAAGTTAGCCCCGGCCCTCTGGTTTTTTATTTTTTGTATTTCCTTTTTTAATTAAATTGAACTTTTTGTTAAATGGTTGTCTGCTCAAAAAATAATTGCATAGTTGCCACTAATGCGGTTGACTCCTATGATTATATTCTTTGTTGGTTGTGTGACAATGCGGTTCACGTTAAGTGTGCAGGTTACACAGGCAGAGTCAAGGAGTCTATTGCTAAAGGTGGTGGCTTAAAATATGGATGGAGAGAATGAGATGCGCTCTTTCATGAGGCGGACTAGAGATAGTTTTGACACTTTAAGGGCAGGTTTTAATAAACTCCAAGCGGAGTTTACTGCGGTGGAGACTCAGTTCAGAAGTTTATCGCTTATGAATGAGTCTCCGAAACGTAAAAGAACCAGTCCTTCGGGTGTTTCTTTATCTGTTGATCCGCCAGCGTCTCTTATCGTCCCCGACCGGTCTCATGCACCGTCCACTCCTAATGTACAGAAATTGATTTCGTTTAGGAGCCCGGTTGTGAATGCTATTAGTAAGGAATTACCGGTATCACCTGGGAATGATCTCTTAAAAACGATGCCTTTTGTAGTGTCCGATGTGTCCGGGCAATTACCCATTCCAATGGAAATTGCCGATACAACAACAACTAATACTATTCCTGCCACATCAGCATCTGCTGGTGTGTCAAAAAACTAGCTTCGTCCCTTAACCTGGGTTACCAGAACGTTAGAGGACTGAAATCTAAACTTTCTAATCTCTATGTAGATAGTCTTTCTTTTGAACATAACATTCCAGCTTTTACAGAGACGTGGCTAAAACCTGATATTGCTGATGCATCAGTTTTTTCCACAAACTTTTCTATATTCAGACGTGACCGGATTTCTCGCATAGGTGGTGGCGTTCTGATAGCTGTTGATGCTGCTTTATCATCCGAAATGATTCAATTTTCTAGTACCCAGGAGATTGAGGTTGTCGGTGTTAAAGTAAATTTGAAATCCTTTAATGCTTTCATTACTTGTTCCTATATTCCACCATTGTCAGACATGGTGGTATATTTAAATCATTTAGAGGCAATTGAGTTTGTCTCCTCTTTAGTTTCCAGTCAAGACTTGCTCATATTTGTAGGTGATTTTAATTTACCCGCTTTAGCATGGTCACTAACAGATGAATCTACCACGTTCCTGCCCTCTTTGTCACATGACTTTATTGATGGCCTTCTAGGCATATCTTCATCCCAAGTCAATCCTGTCTAATAGAAAATCGTTAGATCTTATTTTTGTATTGGATTCTTCTTATTGTGAGGTTTCTAGGATCGAACCATTTGTTCTTCCAGAAGACAAATTTCATCCTACATTAAATTTAAAAATTGATTTGCCCTTGCTTTCACCATTACTTGGTTCAAATGAGTTACCTCTAACTAGGTGCTTTCGTAAGACTGACTTTGCCAGCCTAAATGAAAACATTGCTACTACCGATTGGTCTTATCTGTATAATTGTAGAGATATGAACTCAGCTGTTCGTTTTTTCTATGATACTCTGAATTCACTCTTTGATATTTGTGTGCCTCTTGGTAGGATGGAGCGGCTTAACAAACCTCCCTGGTTCTCTCGTGAGTTATCCAATTTAAAAAATGTGAAGACACGATATTATAAGAAGTTTCAAAAAACACGTCGTTCATCAGATTATGCTCTGTATACAGTCGCTCGTTCAAAATTAATGATGCTTAATACACAATGCTATAAGAATTATCTTCAGCGGTGTAAGCTTCAGTTTTCTTCTGACCCTAAACAATTTTATAACTTTGTTAATTCTAAACGTAAGACCTCTGTGCACCCATCTTTTTTGTCTTTTCAAAATAAAAATGCGAGCACTGATCAGGCAATTGCCGATATGTTTGCGAATTTTTTCAAAACAACCTATTCCTCAACGGAATATCGAGAAAGTCCGTATCCTTATCATTTACAAAACGCTAATTGCATTTTCAATCCAGTGATTGATGAAAGTTCTCTTCTTAGCGAACTTAAACTAGTTAAACCTAATTATTCTCCGGGGCCAGATGGTCTTCCTGGATGTGTACTCAGCTTCTATGCAAACGCATTATGTAAACCCATTTTAAAATTGTTTCTATTGTCTGTCGAATCTTCCTCTTTTCCACCTATTTGGAAGGAGTCGTATATTATTCCTCTGCATAAAAATGGCAAAAAGTCCGAAGCCTCTAACTATAGGGGTATCTCAAAATTGTCCGCTATTCCGAAAGCTTTTGAGAAAATTATAACTTCTCAATTGCAACATTTTTGCAGCTCTATTATTTCGCCATCCCAACATGGGTTTGTGAAACGTAGATCTACAACCACTAACCTTTTAGAATTTACATCAATAATTATCAAAAATGGGGGGTTCAAAAATGGTAAACAAACTGATGTAATATATACTGACTTCAGCAAAGCCTTTGATTCCGTTAATCATACCCTATTACTTTCTAAGCTGAGCGACATTGGGTTTCCACTCCTTTTTCTTTCTTGGGTTCGAGAATATTTAACAAATAGAAAACAGAAGGTACTTTTTAAGTCTTCTTTTCCGCTTCCATTCCTGTGACTTCTGGTGTACCTCAAGGTAGTCATCTTGGCCCTCTGCTCTTCACACTATTTATTAACGATCTTCCATCAGTCATTGTTCATTCGCGTGTGCTTATGTATGCTGACGATGTCAAACTTTGTCTTACTCATAAAGATACAGATTCATTTAGTCGGCTACAAGCTGATCTTAAAAACTTTCAATCCTGGTGCCAATTTAATCTACTAAATCTTAACACTACCAAATGTAAGGTAATGACTTTTTTCCGTAACTCTCCTCAACTGGTCACCTTTTTTCTAAGCAATAGCCCTCTAGAACGTCTAAATAATATAAATGATTTGGGCGTACTTATGGACCATAAGTTAAATTTTAACACCCATATTTCCACCACGGTCGCAAAGGCCATGAGTGTCCTGGGTTTCATTAAAAGATGGTCAAAAGAATTTGATGACCCCTATACAACTAAAGTTCTTTTTACTTCGCTTGTCCGTCCTATTTTAGAGTATGGATCTTGCATTTGGTCGCCTCAATATGAGTCGCACCAGATTAGACTTGAATGCGTTCAAAAGCAGTTCTTGCTATTTGCTCTTCGTGGCTTAAGTTGGGATAGCAATGTCAATTTGCCTTCGTATTCTAGTAGACTTCTCTTGATTAACCTTCTGTCCCTAACTAACCGTAGAATTATGCTTGGTGTCATTTTTATGCACAAGCTCCTAATTGGTGATATCGACTCGCCTGAGTTATTAGCTCAGGTGAATCTGTCGGTACCATGTAGACGGAGTAGACATCCTTTGATACCTTTATCCCTTAGTCGTTGTTCTTCTAACTATGCTATGCATGAACCTTTTAGGGTCCTCTGCTCTGATTACAACCTTCTATTCCCAGTAATCGGCTCAGAGTTTTCTATTAATATGCTTAAAACATCTATCCTATCCCATTTAGTTAATAGATAGCTATAGTATTATTTGTTTGTCTGTTTTTTCTATTGTGTATTTGTCCACGCGATTCGTGCCGTGCGTTATACGGCTGCACCCCTCGGTCGGTCGGGTGGGAGGTGGGCAGTTATCTGCTTGGGCTCGCGCGTAACAGGCTGTCCTGGTGTCGTAGGGGCCACTTGAACGTACTGCGCATAGTATCGTCAACGTCCGCTAAAACAAAGGATATTCCTCAATAAAATATTGTAATATCACAGACTTTCACATTTCTGTTGAATTCGTGACGTTGAATAAACTACGAATTAAACAGTGGTGTAATGTACAGGAATTTCAATTATTTTAAAATTCAACTGAATTCGGTTAGTTAGTATTTTTTTTTTTGGTTATTGATATTTGCTAGAGTGGTGAGAATCGAAATCTAGGTAACCAGCTCATAAAACTATGAACTAAGTGTATGCCACACAGCTGATCGGTTTGTTTTACATTGCTTTACATTCTTTTTCTATAAATGGAGTTTAGAAAAAAACAATAAGGCAAAAGAGACTTATTGAACAGCGTGGTTTTTGGAAAAGTGTTCTTTCTTTCCTCCATGTGAATTCCAACTGATCGGATGTGTTTGTTCCAAGTTTTAAATAACCCAATTGGGGAGTGCATCATAACCCCTACGCGTGTGTGAAAATAAAATTTTATGCGTGTGTATGTGTTCAAGAGATTAATGTGAGGTAATTTTATTGCAATAACTCTCGAATTATTGTACATTTAACTTATGCATTTTCTCTTAAAGAGCATCGGAAATAGTTTCCCTCAAGTATTGAGTGACGTTTCATTTGAGACACCTGTCTTCGGCAGAACTGTCTATGTGAGTGAAATTTGCGTCGGTCAACGACTTGAAAGACGATCGATGGTTGCAATCAGAAAATTAAATATAGGTATTTACTTTTCGCCTCGAATGGTATTAAGGGTAAATAAAAGAAAAATTGCCAAAATAATTTTGTGTCTTATAACGTGTTATTATAGATACGGCGTTAGCGAAGCAAAGGGAAAATTTGTAATTGTCAACATCGCACTTTCCGCTTATCCTGCCTCCCATGTAATCCAGGCCATACAAGCAAAACACGTGAAGGATATTGTTAAAATATGTATATATCCACCTCTTTCTTATTATTCTCGAATGATCCGATGTGAATTGTAACCGACATTCTTTCATTTCTGCTTTACATTCATTTTTGCAAAGTCTGTTGATTTATTTTAATTTGTGGTCGGTGACTTGTGGTCGGTTAAAAAAAGATGTGTCTGATACGGCTGAACAAAAAGCGTTGTTTGAAAGTAAAGACGTCGCAGAGCAACGGTATAGAACATTGTAAAACCGCGAGCGAAGCATGGACAAAGTTACCGCGATCTCCATGCCTTCTGGTCCGGCTAGAAAAATACACTTGTTTAAGCAATTTCTGTATTCTAAAATCTTGCCTACAGAGCATCTAAATAATTTTTTTAATGTCGTAAAAAAGTTAAACGAAATTCAGGAACAAGTGCCTGATGAAATGCTAGTATTAATTTTATTAGCAAGCTTAAGTGATGATTTGGAAAATTTTGTAATTGACATAGAAACGGGTTGCTCGTTGCCATCGCTAAGCGCTCTAAAAATTAAATTGCTTGAAGAGGGAGAGAGACGGAAGATTGGAGAAGTAGCCGAGAAAAGTGAGAATAAAATGTATTCGTCGCGTCCAGAAAACGGTAAAAAAAAAACAAAGCAATGAGAGAAACAAAAAGCATTGAATGTTGGTTGTGCGGCATTTCGCGTCGAAGTGTAGTTCGAAAGGGAGAAAAAAAAACGCGAGCAAAAAGAACAGTAAGAAGTCTTTTTCGGTGTTCTCTACTTGTGGAACAGGAATCAATTTGTCGAAAAATGCGTGGTGTGTAGACAGCGGAGCAACAGCTCATTTGTGTGCGGACAAATCAATGTTTAAGAGTATGCGTGAGCACAAAGAGTAAATCAAGTTAGCAGGCGACAGTTATATAGAAGCCGAAGGTGGCGGTACAGTGGTTGACGTGCTAAATGTAAAGGACTTGTAATGTAATTTTATTTCGGTATCAAAGGCAACAGAAAATGGCTTAAGAGTAAATTTTGTCAAAAACAAAGTGTTTGTTAAAGACAGTAACAATCGTGATTTGTTTTTGTTTCAATGTAAAACAAAACCAGTGTTTGCTGCAGAAACAAATGTAAATCAGCTGGTCAAATGGCATGATCGGTTCGGACATTTAAATTTCGATAGTTTAAATAAAATGATCAAGCAGGAAATGGTCTATGGTCTCAATGCTAGAGTGTGTAGAACAAATGACCTTATATTTGAAACGTATGCAAAAAGTAAATTTTGCGTTAAGAAGTTTCCGAAGTTTTCGGAAAGTCACTCAAAGGAATTGTTGGGCTTGATTTATACAGACATTTGTGGACCTATGCGTACAGCGTCACAAGGTGGTGCGCGCTATTTCGTAACTTTCATATACGATAAATCACGTTATGTATCGGTGTACATGTTAAATAATAAAAGCGATATTTTCGAGAAATTCAAAGATTTCAAAATGCTAGCAGAAAATCAGACGGGTAAGCTTATAAAAGGCGTACGAAGCGACAACGGTCGTGAGTACCTGAGCGATGTATTTGAACAGTTCTTTTCGGGTCATAGAATTAAAAGACAACTCGCTGTTCCCCACACTCCACAACAAAATGGTGTGGCGAAACGCGCCAATAGGACCTTGATGGAGATGGCGCGAGGCATGATATTGCATGCTGGAGTTGGCGAATCTTTTTGGGGCGAGGCAATAATGACGGCTGCATATTTACGGAATGGAGCAGAAACTGCAACTTTGCCTGACAATACTCCATACGAAGTTTGGTATGGGAAAAAGCCGAGCGTATCTCATCTTAAAGTATTTGGTATGAAAGACATGTATTAGATAAAACTCATAAGAACAAGTTTTCGGCAAAAGGGAAGCAGCATATTTTGGTAGGTTACTCCGAAACTGCCAAGGCCTATCGTCTTTACAACCCTGTCAAAATTACCGTAGTAGTATCCCGAGATGTCGTGTTTTTGGAGCACAAGTTCATGAAAGAGTTGGAGCACGGTCGAGAATCATCATGTGAGTCAGATGTGGTAATCTTTCAGCCAAGTGAAAAACTTGATTGCGAGCATAATGATGAAATCCAAGAAAATTCTGTGGAGCGCGTGGTGTGGTGACGAAGAAAATGCTGAGGAGGAGCAAGCATATACCCGAAGAGGACCAGGGAGACCAAAGATTGTTCGCACTAGGTGCGAACCTACCTGTATAAATGAGGCATTTAAGTCAGAGCAGTCGGAAAACTGGAAATAAGCAATGCAGAAAGAGTATGAGATGAGAGTGGCAAAGTTCATCGTT
Source organism: Drosophila tropicalis (assembly GCF_018151085.1). Classification (NCBI taxonomy): domain Eukaryota; kingdom Metazoa; phylum Arthropoda; class Insecta; order Diptera; family Drosophilidae; genus Drosophila; species Drosophila tropicalis. Next base: position 639,290 of record NW_027173484.1, read on the forward strand.
TCTAGGCAAGATTGGTCGCAAAACGGTGTGGTCAACAATATGGAATTAACTTCAAGGAAACTTTTTCCCCGGTTGTACGTTATTCCTCAATCAGACTGGTGATTGCGTTGGCGGTGGAGCACGAGATGCACTTGCATCAGATGGATGTCTCAGCAGCATACCTAAATAGTGAGCTACAAGATGACGTTTATAACCTGAAGGCTTTGTCGATGCTTATCGCTGTATAGTTGTACGGCTTGAAACAGAGTGGGCGTGAGTGGACCCAAAAGCTGGAGAAAATGGGTTTCGTTCTGTGTGCAAGCGAACCGTGTAAATACACGAGAAAAGTCAATGGGTATTTATCTATTATTGTTGTATTTGTTGACGATTTTATACTTGCATGTACCAGAAAAGACGACGCGGCCTACATAAAGCAGCTCATATCAAACGAATTTGATGTGGTCGACGGCGGTGAACTCCATAATTTTTTGGGGATGGAAATCGAGCGAGATGGTAAGACTGGCAATGTCTCCATAGGCCACAAGCAGTACATCGAAGGCTTGTTGCATGAATATGGTATGCAGGACTGCAAGCCGAACGCGACTCCTCTAGAGGTTGGGTTCCAGACGAAGTGCGATAGAAATGATTGCGGTCAGTTGGATAAGACACGCTTTCAATCATTCGTTATTTTATTTGGCGTTGACTACACGGCCAGATATAATACTCCCTGTGGCTAAGTTGGCGCAGAGAAATGCAGATCCACACAAGGAACATGAGGTTGCATCCAAGAGGGTATTGAGATATCTGAGAGGTACGTCAGATGTGAGACTTCATTATAGCAAAACTTGTGTTCCTATCCACTGTTTTGTTGATGCGAACTGGGCTAGCGATTGCAACGAACGGAAGTCCTTCACCGGCGGTGTCATGGGAATCAGCCTAAGAAGCGATATACATCAGAAAGCTGATCAACGAGATGGGATTCGGGCCGATGGCGAAGGTGCTAACTTATAGCGACAACCAGAGCGCACAATGTCTTGCTAAAGATGTTAAATTTCATTTACGTAGCAAGCATATTGAAATAAAATATCATTTTGTAAGGGAAATGTATAAAGATAATGTAAAAGATATCAAATACATTCCCACAGATAGTATGACGTCAGATATTTTAACAAAGAACTTGTGTAAGGTCTAACATGTAAAGTTTACAGAAATGTTTGGATTAAAATAATATTTTTATAAGATAGACTTCGCATTGAGAAGGAATGTTAAAATATGTATATAACCACTGCAGTACGTCTATCTCTTTCTTATTATTCTCGAATGATCCGATCTGTTAATTGTAACGGACATCGCATTGAGAAGGAATGTTAAAATATGTATATAACCACTGCAGTACGTCTATCTCTTTCTTATTATTCTCGAATGATCCGATCTGTTAATTGTAACGGACATTCTTTCATTTTTGCTTTAGATTAATTTTCTAGCTGGCTGCGCTGCAGCGAATATTCTTATGCATAAATTTAGTCTCTAATAAACCTCCACTCAAATAGATATACACGTAGAAGGATGCATTAAAACGTACCCTAACTTCACTCAAGAACGTTATGTAGATAAGAAGAGCATTTTAGAATTATTTTTAAGTACAACCAAGGCGTATAATTCGCCTAAAGAGATTTTTTATTCGTCTTGTATATTTTTATTAGTTAATAATTTTTTTTTTTTTCAGAATTTGAGTATACTTATTAATTCACAATGTAACTAGATGCTTTAGCTCTATTAGGAATATGTAAACTTTCCTATTTTCAACAGCGACAGCAACACAACGAAAGATCTTTCTGCGTGGGAAAAATTAACAAGATGTAAGTGTAACAAAAACCCAAATTTTCCTTTTAATATTATTATTAAAATTTATTGGATGAAATCAATTCATTCGTGTAAGCATTAGTACTTAACATACCTCGCAAATAACTGTTGACACTTTTCCATTGTCTGCAATAAGTGTCTCTGACTGACACAATAATAAAGACTCAGACAGAAACTGTTCTTGTCGCGAATGACTTAGCTCGCTCGTGCTCTGATCGAGACAGTCATTTCTGTTTTCATTTCGCTCAAGTCAAACACTGATCGATTGCTTAAGTTAAATGAAGAAAATTGTCTTTTGCGTATGTATGGGTAAACACACGCGATTGATGCGTTCTTATTTACATTTATGTATATATATGTATGTATGTATTTACACGCACACGATAGGCAAAGATCATTTCTGTTGAGTTTTTTAGTCAAACTGTCTTTTGTTGAGACTCTTTGTGTGACCAAAAATCGTATTAATCTTTACGCGACACTCATTTAAGAGCGTCACACGAATGAGTCAATGCAAAGCGCTTGACAAAAAACAATTTAAAACAAAACAAAATGTGCCGCTCAGAGAGAGATCGTTTCTGGAGAATCTTTTCGGTTATAATACGAAGCAGAGCATATGAGAAAAAACGATCAACTGTCATTCGTGAGCTATGGTATTTAATACATTGTCAATGGATAAAAATATTTAGAGAGAATGAAATTCGTGAGGATATTAGCGAAATAAAGCAACATAATTGTATAATTTTTTTTTCTATTTTTTTTTTGGAACTTAAGTTAAAAGTTTAATTATAGTAAAGTTAGGAAATCATGAAAATGATCATCTATAGTGCATGCAAAAGACGTGATGTCCGAAACTCTTTTGTATTCTTCTTTAATAAAAACCAAGGCAAGGGATTTGGTTAATACGAAATGCCAACATACATAAAATACGCTATTAAAATACTATGACGTTCATAAAGAACTCCCCACAGCCTGTTTTAGTCGTTCTAGTCGTTCTAGTCGTTTATGAATCCCATTGAGCTGTCAAATGACCTATTATTCATATAATTTAGACGTTCTAAAGGACTATTGTTTAGAAAATAAGTAGCCACTTCAGGAGAGTTACGATAAAAAGTCATTACTTTATATCTGGTAGTGTTAAGATATAATAGATTAAGCTGGAACCAGGATTGAAAGTTTTTAAGATCAGCTTGTAGCCGACAAAATGAATCTGTTTCTTTATAAGTAAGACGAAGCTTGACATCGTCGACAAAGTCGTTCAGTTTAGTAAGTAATAGAGTATGATTAACAAAATCAAAGGCTTTACTGAAGTCAGTGTATATGACATAAGTTTGTTTACCATTTTTCAACCCCTTGATAATTATAGAGGTAAATTCTAAAAGGTTAGTGGTTGTAGATCTAAGTTTCACAAACCTATGTTGGGATGGCGAAATAATAGAGCTGCAAAAATGTTGAAATTGAAAAGTTATAATTTTCTTAAAAGCTTTCGGAATAGCGGACAATTTTGAGAAAAAGAGGCTTCGGACTTTCCGCCAATTTTTTCTTAATGATAACGATACGGACTTGCTCGATATTAACTACGCGGTCTTAGCTGTAGTTAACAATTGTTATAGAATTAAGAATTATTCAATAAACTGAGCTAAACAAACTAAAAAGACCTATTTGTGTCTCAGAGGAAACTTTTGAACCTTGGAAGATTTTAACACATGGCGACCGTGACAGAGGTCACGGTCTAATAAATGTGACCTGGAGACAAACAAATAAAAAACTAGAGCTGGAGGCAAATTAACAAAAGAAGTGGGGACCAAAAATAAAATCTGCGTTGGAGGAGCGAAGGATGTTCTAAAAAAAAAAAAACAAAACCAATGAATAATTCTGAGTGAGTAGAGTGTGAGATAGCAAAGAGGAGTGGAGTGCAAAATAAAATAAAGAAAAGAATAGCACACGTTAAATGGCTATTGTATTCTGAACAAGCACCACCTCCATGGGCGGTAGCACAAAAGCTACAGCAAGAACTTGATTTTTTGAAATCATTAAAAAGCAACAAGCCAAAATTTCAACCTCACTCAGAAAAACCTATTCAAATTACCGACATTAACAAGAAAACTCCTCCAAAGCAAGTGCCAATACCCAAAGAAGAAAAGAAATGCCCCCAAGACTGCCCTGGACCACTATATTCACAATACTGTGAATACAGCTGCTGCTTAAAAAGAACTGGTGCGAAGACCGGCACCGCTACCGACTGAGCCCATAGGCCCCGGACAACAGCAGCCGAGACGACAAGTTTGGCCTTTTAAGCCATCGATGGAGCATTAGCGTGTAAACCGGCGACGACCAGCTGATGCTGAATCCAGAAGCTGAATTGACAACAAGATATAATTTAATTGAAAATTTTTAAATTTAAGTAATTGCAAGAAAAAAAGAAAATTTAAAAAAAAATTTTTATATATAAGAGAACAAAATGTTAATTTAATATACATATATAATGAACAAAATGTAAATTCAAATATTGTTAAATTGAGCGGAACCTTATCTGCCCGATAGCAGTGTAGCCTGTAAATCTATACGAAAAATTTGGTAGGGTCATGTAAAAAAAAATGTTTTCTTTTAATAAAAAAAAAAAAATTTCTTCGAGATTCTTAAAAAAAAATATCTTTCAAATTGAATGTTTGATAATATAATTAGCAAGTTTGATGGCATATTTGATGAACCCGATATTGGGTTAATAGAGACAAAGACGGTGGACTCCACTGCTAATGTAATCAATAAAATAGAGTCATCAAATGTTGATTTCAAACTTACTAATGTACTTTTATTAATAATTGTAGTAATAATGAGCGCATATGTATTATACAAAGCATATAAACTACACAATAAATGTGTAGCAAAAAGAGCCTTAAGCCATGCTAATGATCTTGATAAGATCTAAATAACATATGCATCAATTATTGTAACCGTGCATTTAAAAAAAAAAATTAATAAAAAAAATGTATACCACTTCTCAAAATAAAAAATTAAACTGAAAAAAAAAAAATATATAAAAATATATATGTGTATATCAATTGATTAAGATGAGTATATTAGATGATTATTTTAGGAAGATAGTAGATAGGCATCCCAGAATAGTTTCGCATTTAATTGAGGTTTTTAGAAGCGAGCAGAGCAATTCACCTCAACGCTCGATATGTCTGATACAGATTAGGTTAGCTTACCTAGATACCGGGGGAAGGGTTCCCAGTTCGAGGTTGCACTAGGGTACAGGTGAGTTTCATCCTCTCAGTACCATATGTATGCTGTTATTCAAATGCAACAGGCACACTTTGCTCCTACCTAATAGATGAAGCCCAACAACAAAAAAAAAAAAAAAAAATTTATCCAAGTTGCCAAATGCACATTAAGCAATATGAGCAAGATAGAAACAAAATATCTTCAAAAGTACATTCCTTTCCTTGATTTCCTGATACACTCAGGCGAAACAAATTACAAACACAAGGAAATTAGGTACTGGATAGCCAACAATTGCAAGTTTAACAAATATATTTTATACCTTATGGAACAATCCATAAAAGTAGCATATAGTAGGCTATTGTCAAGAAAACTTAAACATAAGGATGTGCCCTAATGGGTACATAATATATTTGAAGTAGGTATAGAAACTTTTGATATAGGAGATTCAGATGAAGAGGTAGATAGATAAAAAGTAAAAAAAAATGTTTAAGCATGGAATGGGAGGAATTATTTCTCCATATCCAAAATATAAAAGAAAATTTCAAAAAATCCTATAAATGCGTAACACAAAATAGAAATATCCAAAAAGAAACAATAAACAAGCACGCAAAAATTCTTGTTGATTCTTTCAATGAAGCAAGAAAGTTAGTGTATGTTAATAGAGAGAACATAGGTCAAACAAACTGGTCAAAGATTTCCAATCTATTGATTAAGTTAGGTGCAAACCTAATATCTATAAAAACAAAATACAATCTCGATATATTTGTACCCACAGTACTTAATTTACCTCTGAGCATAGACACTTGTAAAAAAGAAACAGAGCAAGAAGGCGAAGAATCTGAAACAAGCGAGGAAGAAATAGAAGAAAAATATCTAAACGATCTAACAATTCCTGCGCTATTGAGACTACCTGATATAGAAGCATTGTCTGAACAAGACAACGACTCAGATTTAGAAATTAATACAAGTGTCATAAACACAACCGACAGAATGGCAGAATATAATGCCCAACGAAAATGCAACTCCAAAGATTTATAACAGCCTTGAGGTTGGTAGATATGATGAAAGGCGACTACGAAAGTATAACAGTTGAGGTAATAAAATCAAAAATTATTGGCTTAACACTATATGAAGTACAACAAGAACTTCAGTTGAAGCAATAATACAAAAATTGCAATTCATTGTAGTTGGTGAAACATCCAAAAATATAAAAGCCAAGTTAAAGAATACCACTCAGAAAGGTAAAACCGCTGACAAATTCACTTCGACGATAGATAACTTACGCAAAATTCTTCAAGCTGCGTATATCGATAAAGGTATGCCAGCGGGACTTACTCTTAAGAATAGCACAGATGATGCTGTAGAAGCAATGATTGAAAATTGCGAGCAAAACAAAATTAAAACTATACTTGACTCCAGTAATTTCAAAACCATGGACGAAGCTATAGGAAAATTCTTACAAAAAAGTAATGAGATAAAAGGAAACCCAACTACGGTTATGTTTGCCCAAAGAAACCGTGGTAATTATAATAACAAATATAATTATCGTGGTAGAGGCAATGGTCGTGGTTATTACAATAATTATAATAATCACAATAACGGCCAAAATTTCCAACAAAATAGAAACAATAACTACAGAGGAAATAACAGAGGTTACACCAGGAACAATAAAGGTAACCGAGGAAATAACCGACAAAACGGTTATAATAACAATAATGTTAGGGTAGCACAGAATGCTTCGGGAAACTCCCAAACACCTTTAGATACTCAGCAATAAAGAGTAATAGGATTCACGCCATCAGTTTTAGTCAAAATACGTTTGTTACCTTCATGAATGTGGCAACGGGAAAAAAGTTAGTATTCTTAATAGACACAGGAGCGGAAATATCTATCGTAAAAGAAAATTCCGACAATTTTCAAAGTATCCAAACCAATAAAATCATAAATATACAAGGGATTAGTCAAGAAGTAACTAGATCCATAGGGTTTACTTCTGTTGAAATACAATCTTCAAAATATATAATACCACACGACTTTCACATCGTTAATTCCCAATTCGCTATTCCATGTGATGGAATACTAGGAATCGATTTCATAAGAAAATACAACTGTCAATTAGATTTCAATCCGTCCGAAGATTGGTTAATAATTAGACCAAACAACCTAAAATATCCGATATATGTACCAATATCGTACAGTTCTGGTAATAATTCAATAGTTTTGCCAGTAGGATCCCAAGTTGTCCGTAAAATTGAAATAAGCTCACAAGAAGACAGTGTATTGATTTCAAATCAAGAAATTCAACATGGTATTTATTTAGCAAATACCATAACCAACTGTCAAAACGCAGTCATAAGAAATACTACAAATATAGATCAAATAGTAAACATATCAAATTTAAAGTATGAACCGCTTTCCCGCTATGAAATAATCGAAGCAAATAAAGAACAGCGTGAAAACGCAGTACTAACTACGTTATCAAAAAATTTTCCGCCACAGTTTCACAGCCAACTTACGAAGTTGTGCAAGAAATATAGTGATGTATTCGGACTAGAAACCGAATATATAACAACAAATAATTTTTATAAACAAAAATTAAGAGTGGTGGACGATGAACCAATTTACATTAAAAACAGAGGGCCGGGGCTAACTTCGACCGCGTCAAAGTTTGTATACCCTTGCAACTTTTTTGGTAACTCTTTCCTTACCTAATAGCAATCAATGTGGAAGAACGTTTTAGCTAAAAAGGCTTATGTTTGCGAAAGAATGGCCTACAATCATAGGAAATAACGAAGATATTGATCAAAGTCACTGTTTTCCACCGATTGTTCCTATGGGAGCTATATGATATAGTTACCCGATCTTTATCAAATTCGAAACAATCATCAACAGATACATTAAATTAAGAAATGTTAAATTTGAAAGCAATCGCGTTAAAAGTAACGAAGTTATTTACAAAAGTCACTGTTTTTGACCGATCGTTCCCATGGGAGCTATATGATATAGAGATATATTAAACTAACAAATGTTTAATTTACAAAAGTCACTGTTTTCGACCGATCGTTCCTATGGGAGCTATACGATAAGTTACCCGGACGGACGGACATGGCTCGTCTCGTCGTGCTGATCAAGAATATATATACTTTGTATGGTCGGAGATGCTTCGTTCTATGCGTTGCACACTTCTGACCAAAATTAATATACCCTTTTTGCAAGGGTATAATTATAGAAATCCTCATAGTCAGAAAGACGAAATACAGAGACAAGTCCAAAAACTTATAAACGACGAAATAGTCGAGCCTTCCGTATCTCCATACAATAGCCCACTTTTATTAGTACCGAAAAAATCGTTACCAAATTCCGAAAATAAAAAATGGCGATAAGTAATTGACTATCGTCAAATTAATAAAAAATTGTTGTCCGATAAATTTCCATTACCTAGAATTGATAATCTAACAGATGTTTTTGAGAAGTGTAGGCAACACAACCTAAAGTTACATCCTGAAAAATGTTAATTTTTTATGCACGAAGTCACCTTTTTGGGACATAAATGCACAGAGAAAGGAATCTTGACTGATGACACAAAGTATGATGTCATTCAAAATTATCCAGTCCCACATGATGCGGACAGCGCTAGAGATTCATTGCATTTTGCAACTATTATTGAAGATTTATACAAAACTTCGCTGAATATTCTCCAGCACTGTTACAGTACCCAGATTTTAGCAAAGAATTTTGCATAATCACAATACTTCGCATATTGTTTCAATACAACACCCTCTATGGCACATGATTATTGTCCATATCAGTTGGTATTTGGTAAAACTTCAAATTTACCCAAACATTTTAATAGTATAGATAAGATAAAACGACTTTATAACATAGAAGATTATGCTAAGGAATCAAAATTTAGATTAGAACAGGCCTATAAAAGAGCCAAAATTATGTTAGAACAGCACAAAGCTAAAAATAAAGAGACATATGATAGGAAAGTAAACAATATTGAATTAGAAATAGGAGATAAAGTTTTATTACGAAATGATACGGGTCATAAGTTAGAACCTAAGTTTTTAGGCCCATATACCATAGAAGAAATAAGAGATAGGGATAACATTTTAATTAAAGATACAAAGAATAAGAAACAATTAGTGCATGAAGATAGGTTAAAAATTTTTATCAGTTAACATTTATATAAATATATGTACAAAAAAAATAATACCACTAAATTTTTAACATTTAATGACAATATATATATATATATATATAAAAAAAAAACAAAATTTATCATATATATCATTAAACAAATATTCAACGAAAAAAGTGATCTTCGGTATTGTAGGCTTCGCCAGCTTTTTTCGCTTCATTTAGTTGGCAATGTAATTCCCAACTAGTTTTAGCGTTGAAGACATGGTATGGCTATTGCAATTCTGGAGTTCTTTAGCAAAGTCTGCTGATGATAGAACTTGGTAGTTCTTGAAATAGCTATACAGACAACCTGCTCACCTTTTTGTGTGTTGCCTTTGAAATAATCTTCTATTGTAAGATTGACCTCGAGCCGGCTAAGTTCGATTTAAATTTCAATAGGTCGTAATCTTTAACCAGATAACACTAACGGAAGGCACGCCGTTACTTTGGAATTTTATTCCAAAAACCCTTTCTTCTATATGGTACAATATACCGTGTATAAAATAACAGGTCGTGAATTTAGTTTGTTAGGGCGACGCTCTTACACTAATATTTTATGAAATAAAAGGCGCTATGGCGCCTAAGGGTATGCACAAAAGGTGGTCTTCGGTATTGTAGGCTTCGCCAGCTTTTTTCGCTTCATTTAGTTGGCAATGTAATTTCCAACTAGTTTAAGCGTTGAAGACATGGTATGGCTATTGCAATTCTGGAGTTCTTTAGCAAAGTCTGCTGATGATAGAACTTGGTAGTTCTTGAAATAGCTATACAGACAACCTGTTCACCTTTTTGTGTTGCCTTTGAAATAATTTTCTATTGTAAGATTGACCTCGAGCTGGCTAAGTTCGATTTAAATTTCAATAGGTCGTAATCTCTAACCAGATAACACTAACGGAAGGCACGCCGTTACTTTGGAATTTTATTCCAAAAAACCCTTTTTCTATATGGTACAATATACCGTGTATAAAATAACAGGTCGTGAATTTAGTTTGTTAAGGGCGACGCTCTTACACTAATATTTCATAGCGCCTAAGGGTATGCACAAAAGGTGGTCTTCGGTATTGTAGGCTTCGCGAGCTTTTTTCGCTTCATTTAGTTGGGAATTACATTGCCAGTTTTAGCGTTGAAGACATGGTATGGCTATTGCAATTCTGGAGTTCTCTAGCAAAGTCTGCTGATGATAGAATTTGGTAGTTCTTGAAATAGCTATACAGATAACCTGCTCACCTTTTTCTGTGTTGCCTTTGAAATAATCTTCTATTGTAAGATTGACCTCGATCCGGCTAAGTTCGATTTAAATTTCAATAGGTCGTAATCTCTAACCAGATAACACTAACGGAAAGCACGCCGTTACTTTGGAATTTTATTCCAAAAAACCCTTTTTTCTATATGGTACAATATACCGTGTATAAAAAAAACAGTTCGTGATTTTAGTTTGTTAAGGGCGACGCTCTTACACTAATATTTCATAGCGCCTAAGGGTATGCACAAAAGGTGGTCTTCGGTATTGTAGGCTTCGCCAGCTTTTTTCGCTTCATTTAGTTGGCAATGTAATTCCCAACTAGTTTTAGCGTTGAAGACATGGTATGTCTATTGCAATTCTGCAGTTCTTTAGCAAAGTCTGCTGATGATAGAACTTGGTAGTTCTTGAAACAGCAATACAGACAACCTGCTCATCTTTGTGTGTGTTGCCTTTGAAATAATCTTCTATTGTAAGATTGACCTCGAGCCGGCTAAGTTCGATTTAAATTTCAATAGGTCGTAATCTCTAACCAGATAATATTTTTTTATAAAAAAGATCATATGCAGAAATAAGAAAGGTTGCTGGAATCGACGTGCGGCACAGCCGAAGTTAGCTTCCTTGATATTTTTGATTTCAATTGCACTCCAATTTAATTCAACCTCCGCCGCCGTGTGCAGACGTGTTTTTTAGTACATTCCGCAAAATTTAGTGTAAAAATAAAAACTATAGTTCAAAATACAATATTCGGCTGCTCTGGCTCCTCGATTTCATGAAATTATGATATTGTCACTCATCGAAGTCGGTCTTGATTTTTGTGCTCTCTTTTTATAATATTAATATTAAATTAATTCAAAGATAAAGTTAAAATTAGATTCCTATTAATATCAAAACATTAACAAACGCACATATTACTCTATTGTTACGCTATTTAGTTTTTAATTTTCTTTAATTTTTTGCTTCCACCCGAGCTCTTAATTAACGGTTTACAGTTTGTCTTTTAATTGCGCTTGCGCTTGTGACAAGTTTTTGTTGGGTGTTTTAATAAAAAAAAAATCCGGTCACTACACTATGCCGAAGTTTTTAAACCCTTGCAATCCTTGGCAATAATAATTTTACTTTTTGAAATTTCTCTTCCTGCAACTCAATTCATCAATACATAAACAAAACATTATTACTCTTTTTGCTGCAATTATTTCTTCCTTTTACATTTTTCCCTAAGCAACGCACGGCACTCATACACATTCAGTTCATGTAGCGTTGCGTCTGTGTGTGTGTATGCATGTACTCTTTTGTTTTGATGATGACGTAGTAGGCAGCAAGCAGCGCTGCCGGCAGCGGTTGAACCGATTTACATTGACTGTAACTTGTGTTCTATTTATCCGATCGGATTCAAATTTTGGAATCTGAGTTTTTATATCCAATACTAAAATTTCATGGAAATACTCCAATTTTCATCAAACAGTTTTTTCTAGAGCTACGTATATGATATAGTGATCCGATCCTAACAATTTTCCTACTTTATCTGCTCCGAGTTATAAATAGCTTAAATACCAAGTTTCATCTCGATAGCTCTTAAGATGGCGGCAGGAAGTTGATTTGCACAGACGGACCGACGGATGGACGGACAGACGGACATGGCTATATCGACTCAGCTTCTCATGCTGATCAAGAATATATGTACATTATGGGGTCGGAAACGTCTCCTTCTGTGCGTTACAAACATCTGACCAATTTTATAATACCCTCTGCAATGGTATAAAAATCACGTTTGCAAAAATTGTGTAGGGCTCTCAGACGCCTCAGAGACGCCTTTTTACAATCATCAACTTCTTTACCTACCAACTAAAAAGCAGTAAAGGGCTCCAGGGGATTGAGCCATCGGTCCCAACTCAAGAAATAGCAGACGCATTGGCCGAAAAAACTTTGCGGTTAAGTCTGTTGTCAAAATCATCAACAGGAACAAAGTCGCACAGCCGCTCTTTAATATCGAGCTCCAACAAGTTCCAAAGCGGTCGAAGCCAAATGAAATGCACCCAATCTACAACCGTTAGCTTCTATTGCACAGAAGAATCACCGTAGAGAAGTCCCATAAGAGATACCATCATAACCATCGCAGTGTAAAAACTCCCAGGAATACAACCTCACCTCTAACAATAGCAATCGCAGGTCAGTTTGTGTTGGCTGCGGCGAACATCATAAAGATGGCATTTGCACCAAGGACAGAAACAACGTCGCACTAAGACTATGCAGTAACTGTGGAGGGAACCACACGGCCAACTACAGATGATGTCCTGTCTTCAAGGATCTTAAATCACACCTAAACGGGCGCAAACCCCCAGCTGGACCAAAAATCACCTTCAACGCCTCTAAAACTAAACCGGAGATATTCTTCGGCAAGGCTGTTAGATCATCTAACATGCCTGCTACAACCAGTCCTAGTGCATTATTCCCTAGTGTGCTCCGAACTGGACAGACGGAGCCCGCGAAAGAGACCCCGTCACTCCACCATCTACAGAATCCGCAATCTAGCGCAACCTAGCGCTTTTATGACGTTCATGCAAAACTGTCTGCAGGAACTGGTGCGGAATCAAAACCTGCTTATCCAGAAGCTTATCGAGAATAAATAATGGCTTCCCTACGTCTATGTCTTTGGAATGCTAACGGCATCTTCAAGCACAAAAATGAACTGCAACTATTCCTAGACTCAAGTGAAATCGACGTTTTGCTGATTTCGGAAACACATTTAACATCAAAAAATAATTTTCAAATACCAAAATATACTTTCTATGCAACAAACCATCCAGACGGAAAAGCTCATGGCGGGACTGGTATCCTAATCAAAAACCGTATAAAACACTCGTTCCTCAACAGATTTGAAACACAGCATCTACAAGCAACTGCTATAACCGTCCAAACCAGCTGCGGCAACACTACATTGGCTGCCCTGTACTGCCCACCACGCTTCTCAATCTCTGAAAAGGAATTTACCGATTTCTTTAACACACTCGGAAATCGCTTCATTGCAGCAGGGAATTATAACGCCAAACATACGCACTGGGGGTCTCACCTGGTGAATCCTAAAGGAAAGCAGTTGTACAACACAATAGTCAACCCACTCAATAAGATGGATTGCGTCTCACCGGATAGGCCTACTTATTGGCCTACAGATCCACAGAAAGTGCCTGACTTGTTTGATTTCGCAATAACCAAGAGGATTCCGTGTAATCGGATCACTGCGGATACACTGCTAGATTTAACCTCCCCCAAGACCTCAAGTACTTGATCCAAATAAGCTTACAAACCATGCAGATGGTTTGTCTGGATGCTGCAGAGGACATTGACATGTGCGTCTCTGCACTTGAGTCAATGATGGGAGCTGCTGCAAAGGTGTCTACTCCACCTACGAACCATCGGATAGAACAATTAGTAACGGAAAAACGACGTCTAAGAAGAGAATGACAGATTACACAATCACCAGTAGCAAAACTTCGCCTTAGGCATGCCAATCGCAACCTCTCCAAGGAGTTAAGACAAGAGGAAAGCTGGGCTCAAAGGAATTACATAGAAAAGCTCAGTCCAACCAGCACTAAACATCCTCTGTGGAAAGCCCAACTTTAAGCGCTCCTACAGAGACAGTTTCACCGATAAAGGGTCCAACCGGTGGATGGGCCCGCAGTGACGAAGATAGGGCATCCGTATTTGCCACACATCTTAAAATGGTTTTCTAGCCAAATCCAACATCAAACTCATTTGTACTTCCGCCTTCGAGCACATTAACGGATAGTGAGTACTCGAAACTCCAATCGGATGAGATCTCTGCAGTTATTAAAAACCACTTAAGGCCGAAAAAAAGCCCCTGGCCATGACCTAATCACACCGAAAATGATCCTAGAACTCCCTATCATCGCCATACAATACATCTGCAAACTGTTCAACGCTATAATAAGAATTGGCTACTTCCCAAGAGTATGGAAAAGGTCCACTATCATCATGATTCCTAAAGTGGGAAAGGACAAAACCCAGCCATCATCCTATAGGCCAATTAGTTTGCTGCTATGTCTTTCGAAGCTTTTTGAAAAGGTCCTGCAGATCCGACTAAACTCATTTCTGGCATCGGAGAACACAATCCCTTCACACCGAAAAACATGGAACGATTGAACAAGTCAATCGCATAGCATTCGAAATACGAACAGCATTCGAACTAAAAGAATACTGTGCGGCTGTATTTCTCGACGTTGCCCAGACTTTCGATAGAGTTTGGCTGAAAGGTTTGATTTTCAAAATCCGGCAAAAACTCCCACAGTACACCCACAAACTCATGGAATCTTACCTTTACAATAGGAAATTCGCTGTAAGATGTAATGGCTCCGTCTCGGCTGACTTTGAAATCAAAGCTGGTGTACCGCAAGGCAGTGTACTCGACCCATTGCTCTACCTGCTGTGCACTGTAGACTTAATTTAGCCGATGACACTGCAATCCTCCTCTGAAAAATTAGAGGAACACTTAAAGGTGGTAGAGGAATGTCTAGCAACCTGGCGTATCCGGGTCAACGAGCAGAAATACAAACATGTTACATTTACGCTTAACAGAAGAAACTGTCCAGCTCTAATGCCAAACAACGTACCAATCCCTCAAGCCGTGGATTTCACTTACCTTGGCATCCACCTAGACAGAAGACTAAATTGGCGCAAGCACATCGAAGCAAAAAAAGTCACAGCTTAAGGGGTTGCGCACCCCTGAAAAAAAAAAATCGATACATTTTTTTTGGCTCCAAAAATCCTCTATAGTTTCAAGAATCTTTTACGTGTTACATCATATCGGTATTCCAATTGGTTCCGAAGTTACAGCGTTTAGAAATTAGTTGGCTCTGGGACACCGAAGCGTATACATCGTTATTTTGTAGCATCGATGAGAAAGGGAAGCGAGAATCAAAGTATCATCCTTCTCGTGTCAAGATTGGTGGAAAACGTACGCCAAATCGTCATGAAATGGAAAACGAGGAAGCTAGCACAAGCGCTTCAGCAATAAAATTAAAAAGCTGTGGAAGTTCTGAATTTTAATGCCGATGCAGGATTCGGGTACACTTACAATTGCCAATCAGAGAACCCAGTAGGAGACAAAAGAAAGGCCAGAAAACTACGAAGAGCAGCTCAAAAGGAGGCAGATGACAGAAACTCTTCGACGACTTAATGTACGGCCCAGGAATCGCAGATTGAAGGTAATTTGTCAAAATATTAAATTTTGAGACCGAATCTACTGGACCGATTTGGCTCAAATTTTTACCACATATTCTTTACAGTGTTGGGTATCCGCCCACGTAAGTTTTTTTTTTTGATTAAGGTCCTGTTTGGTAGTTATTAATATTTTTAGCCAAAAAATTTCCCCGAAAAAGAGCGTTGTTTTTTTCAAACAGCCGTCATTTTGCCAAGGATTTTGAAATCATGGTGGCACTTGACGGCCCATAACTCCGCCATTTTGTTATTAAAATTTTTTTATTTTTGCTCAAAATATTCCTGAAAGTACCCTCAATCTGTGTATAATAAAAGTTTTTTCCTACATTGTATACTGGCCGCACAGCAAAAATTATTTTTTTCATTTGTTTTTTGGACCTCAGGGGTGGCGTAACCCCTTAAACTGAAAGCGAGTAGCTTACATTGGATCATCAATGCTCGGTCCCCTCTACTTCTGGAGTATAAAGTCCTCCTATACAACTCCGTACTGAAACCCTGGACTTACGGTGCCGTACTTTGGGGAAATGCAAGTACCAGCAATGTCGACATTATACAAAGGGCGCGGTCGAAGAATTTAAGATCAATCACGGCGGTTCCGTGGTACATACGGAACGACAACATTCAAAATGATCTAAATATACCTAGCGTAAAATATGAAATAGGTAGTCAACAACTGAAGTATTCTGCGAAACTGGATGCACACTCTAATGTTCTTGCCAATTCCTTTAGCGAAATAATAATAGATTAGGGCCTGCAATATCCCCAGGATTTATCTTAAGTACTAGATGAAGAAAAATATCTCAAACTTGTTATTAGGCTCTGTTGGAATAGATTAGGGCCGCCTGCAATATCCCCAGGATTTATCTTAAGTACTAGATGAAGAAAAATATCTCAAACTTGTTATTAGGCTCTGTTGGAATACCCCTATTTGGCTATCAAATAACAACATTACGCAATACTATCAGTCATTAGGCAATACTATTAAAGTACTATACTATATATTAGTCATTACGCAATACTGTCATCTTTTTAATGACTGGTCAAACATGCTTTCTAACTTCCTCTTTTGCTCTGAAAACTTGAACTGTGTGGATGTGGTCCCGGTGTTGCAGAAAGAAAATAATCAAAAAACAAATAAATAATCAACATATAAAATTAAACTTAAACAATAGAAAACTTTAATTGAATATTAGCTTCATCAATTCTACAGGTTATGGGCCTAGTCCATGAGAATTTAAAGAAAATATAAAATTAAAAAAAAAAAGTCAAATTTATTTGTGCGTTCATCTTTTTTTTTTTTTTTTTGTATACATATATGTATATGTATATGTAACACATACGTAGGAAATGGAAAAGAATAAGTATAATATTAAACCTTTCTGTGAAAAGTATTCTACATGGAAATTTAGACTTAGGGCTTTATTTACCGAATTAAACGTCATTAAAGTAATTGATAATCCAACGCCTAACGAAGTAGATGATACTTGGGAAAATGCGGAGATATTGGCGAAAAGCACATTAATTCAAAATTTAGGCGATTCTTTTTTAAACTTTGCGGCAGGCGATATCACGCCACGTGGAATTTTGCAGAATTTAGATGCGGGATACGAGCGTAAAAGCGTTGCTTCTCATTCGGGTGCATTCAAACGTTTAATGACCCTCAAACTATCTAGTGGAATGACCCTTTCGAAACATTTTATTATTTTTGATGATATGGTGGATGAGCTGTTAACAGCAGGTGCACTAAGCAACAAGATCGCACATTTGCTGCGGACTCTTCCTTCAAACTATAATGGTGTAATCACTGCGATTGAAACTTTGTCAGACGATACTCTATCATTAGCATTTGTAAAAACTAAATTGTTCGACTATGAGACCAAGCTAAGAGATGGAAGTACGGATACAAGTCGAAAAGTCATGAAGGCAGTCGTAAGCAACAGAAAATATTTTAATAATAATAGTGGGATGAAAGCTAAATACAGACAACAAAAGAAATTTTTTAAAGGAAAAGCAAGAATTAGCGTTAAATGCCAATACTGTGGCAAAGAGGGGCATATTAAAAAGAATTGTTACCATTTTAAAAGGGCAAATAAAAATTAAATCAACAAAATAGTCGAGCTCAAGTTGCAACATCGGGCCACGGTTTCGCGTTCATGATGAAAAAAATTAAAGAAAGTGATAAAGTTAATAGTGAACTCGGATTTATACTCGATTCTAAAGCCACTGACCATTTGATCAATAATGACTCGATGTTTGCCGATTGTGTGGAATTGCGGCAGCCAATAAAAATCGCTGTGGCAAAAGAGGGTGAATTCATATATGCTACTAAACGTGGAATAGTGCGGCTACACAATGGACACGATATCACTCTGGAGGATGTGCTCTACTGCAAAGAAGCATCAGGAAACCTCATATCTGTTAGGCGCCTGCAACAGGGTGGGATGCCTATAAAGTTTGACTGTGATTGTGTCACCGTATCGAAAAATGGTGTGATTGTCATTAAAAATTCAGGTATGTTGATTGATGTACCATTAGTAAAATTTCCAGCTTACAGTGTAGAGGCGAGGAACAAAAATAATTATCGATTATGGCATGAGAGGTTAGGACATACAAGCAATGCGAAATTACTTGCAATAAAGAATAATAATTTATTTAATGATAGCAGCTTTCTTGTTAATTTAAAATTATTAGATGAAATATGTGAGTCCTGTTTAAATGGAAAGCAGGCTAGGTTGCCAATTAAGCAATCTAAAGATAAAAATTATATAAAACGACCCTTATTTGTAGTCCACTCAGATGTTTGTGGTCCCATTACACCAGTTACACTAGACGACGAAAATTATTTTGTGATCTTTGTAAATCAATTTACACATTACTGTGTAACTTATTTAATAAAATATAAATCAAATGTGTTCAATTCATTTAAAGATTTTGTATCTAAAAGCGAAGCTCACTTCAATCTCCAAATTGTCAATTTGTATATTGACAACGGTAGGGAAGTTATCATTTGACTGTGCCACATACACCCCAGTTAAATGGTGTGTCGGAGCGAATGATAAGAACTATAACAGAGAAAGCCCGTGCTATGGTTAATGGAGCAAAATTAGACAAATGTTTCTGGGGTGAAGCTGTACTAGCTGCAACCTACTTAATCAACAGAGTTCCAAGCAGAGCACTCCTTGACAGTAAAATAACCCCATATGAGCGGTGGCACAATAAGAAGCCCAACTTAAAGTTCTTAAGAGTTTTTGGTTCGACCGTGTATGTACACAATAAAATTAAAAAAGATAAATTTGATGAAAAATCTGTAAAAGCCATTTTTGTAGGGTATGAACCTAATGGACTCAAATTGTGGGATGCCATTAAAGAAAAATTTATTGTTGCAAGGGATATCGTTGTAGACGAAAATAAAATGATTCACTCTAGAGCAGTGAAATTTGAAACAAATTTTCCAAAAGAGAGTAGGAGTCAAAAAGAAATCCTAGAAGGAAATGCGGAATGTGATCAGCTTAGTTTTCCGAATGAAAGTATGGAAAGAGATCAGCTCAATTTTCCGAATGAAAGTAAGGAAAGTGTTTAATTCAACCCGAATGAAAGTACGGAATATGATGGGACGAATATAAAAAGAAAACCAGATCTCCTGAATGATAGTAAGGAATTATATATCCCGAATGATAGTACGGATTGTGAAAAAGCTAATCAGCCGTGTAATGATTTCGAATTGAAAAAGGATACTAATATAATTAGTAGAAAAAGTGAAAGGTTTAAATCCAAACCAAGGCTATCCTATAAGGAGAATAAGGAAACTCTAAATAATTTTATATTAAATGCACATTCAATTTTTGATGAAGTCCTAAGTTCCTTTGAAGAAATATTACATAGATATGATAAATCTGATTGGGAGAAAGCAATAAAGACAGAGTTGAATGCCCATGAAGTTAATAACACCTGGACAATAATAAAAAAACCAGAAAACAAAAATATTGTAGATAGTAGATGGGTATTTTCGATCAAATATAACAAACTGGGCGTTCCAATCAAATATAAAGCAAGACTGGTTGGTTTGAGGTTCTACGCAACAGTACCAAGTTGATTACGAGGAAACCTTTGCCACTGTTGCCAGAATTGTGAGTTTCAGATTCATACTATCATTAGCAGTTCAGTTTAATTTGAAAGTCCATCAGATGGATGTTAAGACAGCTTTTCTCAATGGTACATTAAAGGAGGAAATATACATGAAACCTCCACAAGGCGTACCGTGCAATGCTGGACATGTATGCAAACTTAACAAAGCCATATATGGGCTTAAACAAGCAGCTAAGTGCTGGTTTCAAGTATTTGAGCTAGCATTAATAGAATTCGATTTATATATATTCTTAATAGAGGTGATATTAAGAAAAACATATATGTGTTATTATATGTTGATGACTTAGTTTTATATATATTCTTGATAGAGGTGATATTAAGAAAAACATATATGTGTTATTATATGTTGATGACTTAGTAATAGCGTCAGGAGATATGATTAAAATGAATATTTTCAAAAAATATTTAAGTGAGAGGTTTAGAATGACTGACTTAAATGAGACACGACATTTCATTGGTATGAGAATAGAAATGAATGAAGACAAAATATATTTAAGACAAGCTGCCTATGTGAAAAGAATTTTAAATAAATTTAACATGGAGACAATTCTGTCAGTACTCTAATGAATAAACTCAATTATGAGCTTCTTAACTCAGATGAGGATTGCAACGCTCCTTGTCGGAATCTTATTGGCTGTTTAATGTACATAAGCATTTAAGTACATACATTTATAGCTACTGCCATAAATATCCTAAGTAGATATAGTAGCAAGAACAATACTGAGTTATGGCAATGTTTAAAAAGGATTCTTAGATATTTAATATAAAACTTGTTTTTAAAAAGACTACATTATTTGAAAATGTTTTAGTTGGCTATGTAGATTCTGATTGGGGTAGTAATGAGATTGATAGAAAAAGTACATCTGGATATTTATTTAAAATGTTTGATTTTAATCTAATTTGTTGGAATACAAAAAGACAAAACTCAGTGGCATCTTCATCAACTGAAGCTAAATATATGGCTCTATTTGAAGCTGTTAGAGAAGCCCTCTGTCTAAAGTCTCTTCTAAATAGTGTAAATGTAAAACTAGAAAACCCCATTAAAATTTATGAAGACAACCAAGGTTGTATTAGCATGGCGAATAATCCCTCATGTCATAAAAAAGCAAAACATATTGATATAAAAAATCATTTGTTAAGAGAAAAGATAGAAAATAATGACATTTGCTAGATCACCTAACATTCCCAGAGAGCACACCGACCACATTAGTATAAACTAACAATTGAATATTAATCTTGTTCTTAAATATTTTTGATTGCTAACGTTGTTTTTGAGGGTTGCGTGTTGAAATACCCCTATTTGGCTATCAAATAACAACTTTACGCAATACTATCAGTCATTAGGCAATACTATTAAAATACTGTACTATATATTAGTCATTACGCAATACTGTTATCTTTTCAATGACTGGTCACACTTGCTTTCTAACTTCCTCTTTTGCTCTGAAAACTTGAACTGTGTGGATGTGGTCCCGGTGTTGCAGAAAGAAAATAATCAAAAAATAAATAAATAATCAACATATAAAATTAAACTTAAACAATAGAAAACTTTAATTGAATATTAGCTTCATCAATTCAACAAAAACTTGCACTCCAATTAAATAATAATTAAATATGCAATAAATTCATAAACAAATTTAACAAACACCGTGATTATTTTGATGTATGTATCAACATACTATATATACATGTACATATACAAAGGGCCGAGGCTAACTCCGAGCACGTTAAAGTGTCTACACCCTTGCAAAGTTTTTTTTGTTGGTTATTTAAAAAATCTAATGTTTGCGAAAAAAATGGCCCACAATCTTAGCATAGCAAATAACGAAATTATTGATCAAAGTCACTGTTTACCACCGATTGTTCCTATGGGAGCTATGTGTATGATACACTCACCCGATCCTTTGTAGCTATGTTAAACTGACAAATATACATTTTGATAACAATTGCATAAAAATTAACGAAGTTATTGACATAAGTCACTGTTTTCCACTAATCTATCATACATATATGCACTATATGATATAGTCACCCGATCTTGATCAAATTGTCACTGTCTGGGCGTCATGAAAATCACAACAGTTTTTATGATAAACTTTTTTAATTAGTGGACCTTTAAATGAAGCGTGCCAAATTTGCACTCTATCGGCTCGCACCCAACACCAACATGTAACATCAAAGCGATGACACAATAACTGAGTTATCGTTATTTGAATTAAGGAAACTTATAAGTAAATGGGACAAACTAAAAAGTATGCGTAGCTTCTGAAGCGTTTTGCTGCACAAAAAGGCAGCTTAAGCCGTTCCGCGGACCGGAAATGGCTCGGAAGCCCCGACAAACTGTATGTGGATTCCAGCTCTTGGCAATATGTTGCATGTTGCATCCATAATGCATTATTGACTTTACGACATTTACTAAAGGGGGCCATCAAAGCGGGTCGCAAAATCGATAGGTTGATTGCCATATGGAACAAAAAGCCTCAGCACTTTATCATATAATCCGTTCCACAATATTGGGAGTAGAACAGAGCCCTGTGGGATTCCCCGTGCAAAATGTACACGCCAGACACTCTGCGTATTGTAGCGCAGCATCCGATTTCGAAAATTGTCTTCCACCATAAGAAGTTAGTTTTCAAAACTCCCGAAGAGCGTTAAGAATCTGACTCCAGTTAGCACTGTTGAAAGCGTTTTTGACATTTAAAGTGCCCCTTAAGCTCTGCTGGCTATGTCAACGGCCGTGTTTAGTAAATCGGTTGTGGATTTGGCTAGCCCAATAAGGCGAACTGCAAGTATGCGCATGAACTTAATGAATTTTAAATATGTTGTAGAATACCCCGTCGTTTAAGGTTGAGTCGTGATGCCACGATTAATCATATGGTGTCCATTAGTCGATTATTTTGCTTCAAATTGCGATTTGATTGCATCGCAAAATGCGGTTCAATTTATTGAACCATTAATCGATTAACTAATCAGAGTTATTTGAAAAATACCGCAGTATAGTAGTCTGGCTTAAGCGCACTGGAAAGAGAATTGAAGTGTAACGTCTTGTAGGTAACCAGGTGGAACTTAACAGTTTATATGCCTAGAAGTTTGTTCATTTAATTTCGTACAATGGTCAAGTGGTTTTAAACTTATTTGATGCCCCACAAATGATATCGTCTAAAGATAAAGATAGCACAATTGATATTATTGGAAATAAGCTCAAAGTACCTTCATATATTTTTTTTGGTTGCATCTACTTTTCTGGGTCCGCGCTTTAAAAAAATAAATTTTCAGAACGATAGCTTTCGCTTTAGAGCTTTTAGATAAAATTAAAGTCAAGAAAGTATTATTGACGAATGGATAAATTGAATTTTAGGCCAACCACCAGTTGGTACACAAAAGCCGTAAAAAAGGAAACGACACTTATCAAATTCAGAATGATTCAGTTTCATCTCAAATGCTTGGTTTCTCTCTTTTGTATGTTGGCACAGTCATTAATTTATTTATTTAAGTGAACTAACACAGGAGCCGACGAAGAAAGCTTAAGCTTAAAAACAGACAACAATCAATTGAAGAAAAGTTAGCCGTCTTTAACAGACATATAAAACTGACAAATGTTTAATTTTAAAGCGATCTCGTCAAAAGTAATGAAGTTATTTGGCACAGATGTTTATAAGGTGTAAAAAGCTCACCAATATTAATTTTTGCGATAATAGCTGAATCCGAGTTGTACAAGCTGTGCAGTATATACAAGCCTACAGCAAACTTTCAACCCTGTAGCTTTAACGGTATAAAAGGAGTTCGCTGCAATTAAGACGGTCCGACGGACATACGGACGGACATGGCTAATTAAACTCGTCGTGCTGATCAAGAATATGTATACTTTACATGGTTGGAGATGATTCTTCCTGTCACCAGACAGTTTATAAATATACTGATTCAATCCAATTTTCATAATTTGGATAGTGTGCAAAAAGGAACTGATATTTTTCATAAGTACAAGTGTGTGAAGAAAAAGGTAACGGGCAATTTTTCGCGGTAGAATAGCGTGGCATGAGAAACTCGCAAAGTGTAATGGTGTATGTCTCTGCATGAACGAACGCGTGGATACGAGAACGAAAGACGAATACGCCAGTGCGAAAAATCAATCGATGGTTAAAAAGATAAACGAATTAGAAAAAACGATTAGAGTGTTCATTTCAACCTGCAATGATTTCGTCGCCAATTGAGCTCAGAAACGTAAACGTACAAGAAGTTTCTGGAGAAAGAAACGGGCTTTTGAGAAACGAACGAACAAACGTAACGTATTTGCCAAACGAAAACACTGCCACGTCTCAGCAGTACGATAATGTTGCTATGTTTTAGCAACTGTTGTCCAACGACGTCAAATGCGAGGAAAAATATTATAATTTTGGGCATTCTTTTGGAAACCTACACGAAATTATAGCTCTTGTTCCTGAATTTAATCCATCGTCCGTAAAATCTTTGAATTCGCATCAGTTTGTTTAACGTGTGGAAACTCTGAAAAACGCATATAACTGGAACGGTAAAAAGGTAATTTTTGCAGTTCAACAAAAGATGCTAGGTGCAGCTCGTTACTGGGTGGATGCAACGGATGAAATATTTCAAACATGGCCAAAATTTGTTTCGAAATTTCTGTACGACTTCCCATGTATCAGCAACGCAGCTGATGTTCATTTAAAAATGCTGAAAACTAAATGGGAAACAACAGAATCACCACAAGATTATTTTTATAAAATGCTAGCCATTGGTAAAAAGGGTGAGTTATCTGATTCAGCTATTGTAAAACATTTTATAAACGGTATCAACGATTACTACCTACGAGAGAAAGATATCAAACCACTACACCTCATGTAAAGAACTTTTACGAGATATACTAGCCTATTCGGCTCGTAACGAAATCAAATATAATCCACATACCTTTCAAAATAAACGTGAGTTTAACGGTAATACGCAGAAGTCAAGTCAATCCGTAATAAAACGGAAACTCAAAGAAAAGATAGTGCCGTCAATCGAATGCTTTAATTGTCAAAAATTGGGACATTATTCGTCAGATTGTCCTGATCAACAGCGTAAGCCTCGATGTACAGATTGTAATCTTACTAATCACGACTCTACCAACTGCCCTGAAAAATTTTAAAACGTTTCGAAAGTAAATAAAATTGACTCAAACATCAACTCAGATATTCTTTTAGGGTCCTCTGCTCTGATTACAACCTTCTATTCCCTGTATTCTGCTCAGAGTCTTCTATTAATATACTTAAAATATCTATCCTTTCCTATTTAGTTAATAGATAGCTATAGTATTATTTGTTTGTCTGTTTTTTCTATTGTGTATTTGTCCACGCGATTCGTGCCGTACGGCTGCACTCCTCGGTCGGTCGGGTGGGAGGTGGGCAGTTATCTGCTTTGTCCTGGTGTCGTAGTGGCCACTTGAACGTACTCCGCATAGTATCGTCAACATTTACTAAAAGAAAGAAAAAAACAACAGAATGCCTTTTGGACTCGTTAACGCTCCGGCAGTCTTTCAATCGGTAATGAACCAAATCATAAAAGGTATGGAACCAGGTGAGGTACTCGCATATTTAGATGACGTAATAATCCCAAGTAAGACGTTTAAATTTGTCGTCAAACAAATCAAAAAGTTCGATCGATCTTACAAGACAGTGGCATAACCCTACGGTACGACAAATGCAAGTTTGTGGAATCGCAAATTACGTTCTTGGGCGACGTAGTCAATCAAGATGGAATAAAACCTGGCGAATGTAAAGTAAGCGCAATTAAAAACTTTAAAATACCTATAAACGTAAGAGAAGTAAGAAGATTCCCAGGTCTCACAGCTTTCTTTAGAAAATTTATTGAAAATTATTCATTAATATCACGTCCTTTAACAGAACTTCTATGTAAAACGGTCGTGAATACATTTATTTTGGGAGAAGCCCAACAACATGCATTATCGACCTAATCGAAAAACTACATATGTAGCGAACCTGTTCTCACTTTTTACGATTTTTTGACTGAACACGAAGTACAAACCAGTGCTTCTGCTTTAGGCCTAGCAGGAGTTTTACTGCATTTACATAATGAGAATGATTGTCGTCCCGTTTGCTATTTTAGTCGACACTGTACCAACGCTGAGACTAAGTACCACATTTACGCATTGGAAACTAGATGGAAGCATAATGGCCGAGCTGTCTACAGACAGTTTATAAATATACTGATTCAGCCCTGGGCGAGCGACGTTATGCTCTACCCCTGGTGTTATCAATGAGTGAGACTATCAAACCTTTTGTTTTCAATATGTTGGTGATAAGATTATATAAAATAATATAACACTAAGACAATTATATTTAATATAGAACAAATGGAAATTTATGTCAAAATAAGTATGTAACCCGATTATAGATAGCGATGGCTCATCAGTCATAAGTAGATCTGATATGGTCAGCAGTAACAATAAAGACCTAGTTAATTACCGATCATCAATAAACAAGTATTTTGCTGACCTAACGCTATGTCGAACTATGCACTGGTGAGCTCTCTATTTTTACTATAAAAGAAATGTATTATTCTTAGTAAGATCAGATACCAATTGTAGTTACATCGGGTGTACATCGCTGTGTCTTTGGCCCCCATCTCTACCTTTGTAATCACACTCCGAAGTCCACCCAATTTATGTGTTGGTTGCGACAACCTTGAGTCACTGGTTTATGTGCTAGTGCCTATTTATATATAAATAAATAAATAAACATTTATTTAATTGAAGAAATACAAAGGTTTTTCATTTAACATTTTGGTGACCCCGACATAGGCGGCTACAAGTTGAAAGAGTAACAGACTTGGTGAAGCCGTCATCAAGGAGAATATTTGGTCAATTCTGGCGACCAAGCTCTCAACAACAAGGAAACTGGTCAACTAGGCGACTACTAAGCGAGGGCACGAATTGATGAACAGTTCACATCAATCATCAAACCGACTAAAAACATCCCAATTGATTAACTTGGCAATCATTGCGTAGTCAACTTGACGACTAAAAAAATTCATTGGAAAACTAGGAGTTGGTTTTCCGCAACAGGGTATAAAATAATTGAATAAAAATTGATCAACTATGCGATCACTTTGTCCAAAACCATTTAACAACGATTTGTGTCAACAAGGCGACCAAACCATAAAATTATTTTTATATAAAATAAAATTTTATCAACTCTGTTGCACTCACTTAAAAAATTTTGACGTCAGCAATCTCTGACCTAGTGCACTCGGTCAGCAGTTTTTGAATGTAACAAATAAAAGAAACTGAAATATACTTTTTTTTCACTGCTGTAGCGTTTATCAGTCTAAAAGAATAGGTATGTACATATATTCGAAATAAAAATCAACTATTTTTAAACACTAAAGCAAAGGCGACTTCTATTTTCTTTCTTATTCTTATTTGTGCTAGACTAGACCAATTTTAGGAACGAGTCGGAGCGTTCCCTGTCTTTGACAAAATAAATAAACTCCCATCGAATCAAGTAATAGTACATATAAGCAAGTACATAAGAACATAAAAAAACATGGAGGAGTGTTATAAGCAGCAGAATAGCAAAAAGGATTCTATTGCCAGAAAAACGAAGCCATCTTATTTCGAGGAGAAACTTGAGCTCCTAGAATACATGTGGAAGAACTTCGAGAAAAGTCATCAGGAACTAATAGACAAATTAAATAACGTGCCAACAGAAGATGACTACTTTGTAACGGACTATTTCAGCAAAATGAAGGCGGTTGTAACTAATACAATGGAAGATTGGAAGGACCATTTGGCAAAGATACAACTGGAGAGGAAAGCTCGCCAACGAGAGGAAGAGCGAGTCAAGATCAAACCACTGATTCGCAAGCAAACTGCACTGCTAGATTCATTGTCCAGGACATTAAGACAAATAGTGCCTGAAGAAAAGATGAATTACAAATCGGTAGTCGACAAACTATGGACGCAAATTGAAGAAATCCATTAGCATCTAGCTGAAAATCCAGCCGAAGCCGGATATAATATAACTACGTTTGTGGCCGCAGAAAATACAATGCTGAACTTCTGTGTGGCACCAGCAGACAATGAAGTGATACAATCACCACCTGTATTGCAATCGATACAATCATTGCAACTACCCAAAATTCCCATTCCAAAATTTGAAATGGGAAAATGTGGTACTTAAAATCAAACCTCTTTGGAGAAGCAGAGAGATGTATACGGCACCTGGACTTAACAGAGGCCAATTACAACACTGTTTGGTCAATATTGCAGGAACGATTTAATAATAAAATAGTGCTAGTAACAGCCATACTGACAAAGCTGTTTGATCACCCAAATGTGGGAAATGACGCAGCTTCTATAATGAATTTGTAAGATAACATTTTTGAATCATTGCAAACCTTAAAAAATTTAGGCGGTATTATGGAATCATCAGATGCTGTCATAATGTTTCATATGACAAGAAAATTCAACCACGCACTATAAGAGCAATCTCTATCCAACACAAGGGATCTGCGAAAAGTAAAGGATTTCCTATCATTCTTGGAATAGCGCTTCCTAACATAAGAGGCGATCGGGAAACCAAGAAACGAAAATCGCAACAATGAAAAACTAAATCCAAGGAAGACATGCACAACAGCATCTGGGACAAACAGTACATTGTGTGCTTTTTGCGAAAAAGCAAAGCACAAACTCTTCTAATGTGAAAAGTTTAAAATCAAATCTGCAGCAGAGCGGCTTAATTGGGTGCACAGACACAAATTGTTGTGTTAGAGGGTATGCTATAAGTGCTATAACACAATGTTGCATTCAGAAACAGGCAACCAAGTTACTACCTCTGCTTCTGCAGTTTCTGCGTATGGAATTGGCAGAAAATACACCCTGTTAGCAACGGCCAAGGTAGTGGTAAAAGGGATCAATGAAAGGAGATTAGAATTTTGAGCACTCCTGGATAGCGGCTCACAAGTAAATCTCGTTTCAAAGAGACTGGCAAAGAAATTATCGTTATAAATTAACGAGACTCATGTGCACATAAATGGAGTGGGTGGTCAACCACAGATAAGCAAGCCGCGAGTAAGCTTGGTTGAAAGGTCAAGATACAACAAGTTCGCAATGCTAGTTGAGGCATTTGTATTGCAACACATAATAGGTGACCAACCTACAGAACAATTAACGCAGGAAAAATTGATATGCTGTTGGGAGCTGATGATCACTATGCTATACTACTACCAGAAAGAAGACGGGGCAATCGAAACCGTCCAACATTAAAAAATTCAGAGTTTGGATGGATTGTTGCTGAAGAGGCGTCATATCTTGGAGAATCTCGGGAAGTAGCCATAAGAAGATTCATGTCGTTAGAGCGGCGAATGAGCCCTGACATAAAAAGGAGTATATAAAATTTATATCAGAATATGAACAGGTTGGACATATGAAGCAGGTAATGGTAGAACAAATTCCTAAGAACCATTACTTTATACCGCATCACTGTGTACTAAAGCCAGAAAGTACCACCACCAAGAAAAGAGTGGTATTTGATGCATCATGCAAAACGTCATCAGGAAAATTACTGAACGACATTTTATATCCTGAACCCGTTTTACGGAGTCAACTCTTCTCAATTCTTCTGCGGTTCAGGACCCACAAATATGTGTTCACTGCGGATATTGAAAAAATGTATCGACAAGTTTGGATAAACCCTGCCGATCAATTCAATCAGATGATTGTGTGGAAAAAGGATCCAAGTCAAGAAGTAAAGTTTTAACGCATCAGCCCCATATTTAGCGACGAAGTGACTGGTCGTGTGGAGCATTAGCATTAAAAAATGACTTTTATGTTGATGCTTGTCTCACAGGAGCAGATAGTTTACCAGAAGCCCTGCAAATAAGACAAGAGCTTCTAGAAATCCTTAGGCTTAAGGGTTTCAACTTACGAAAATGGTGTTCGAATAGCAGTCAAATTCTAAAGGAAATCCCAAAGGAAGACACGATTGCTGACATCAATCTCGGTGACACACTGGAACAAACAAGTGTGAAAACATTGGGAATCATATGGGAATCATCCGCAAGAAATAACCAGACGAGTGGTGTTATCTGAAGTCGGTCACATCTTCGATCCTCTAGGGCTGTTCGCACCGGTAGTGGTAAGAGCGAAAATGTTTCTTTAACATGTTGTTACCGAACGCATTGAGATGGATGGTAACCATGGCAAGGTCACCACTACAAAGGAACTGCATACATTTGTTAATCCATCAGAAAAGGGGTATAAAGCGGGAGTTTACGTCCGATCAACCTATAAAAATGGCCAAATTTCGTTCAGATTGTTGTGCGCCAAGTCGAGAGTGGCTCCCCATGAAAAGCAAACACTTCCCCGGCTGGAACTATGTGCAGCTGTGCTTGGAGCTGAACTCACAGATAGAGTTCGACAGGATCTCCAATTAGAATCAGAAAGTGTTGAATCATATTTCTGGTCAGACTCAACAGTAGTACTGTCTTGGATTAACTCACGGGCATCACATATCCACACGTTTATGGCTAATCGGTTGACCAAAATTCATGCAGTATCACATCCAAGGCAATGGCAACATGTGTCATCAGCACTCAACGCAGCTGATGTTCTGTCTCGAGGCATATCAGCAGACCAGCTTAACACACATACATTATGGTTGTATGGACCTCTCTTTTTGCATGGACCAAAACGTGGCTGGCCAGCACCATTTAAGCCTACAGAGCACACGATGGATACCGCTGAGAAGAAAGCCAAGGTATTCAGCATGGTGGCTGCCACTGCAAACAACACGAGTGAATGGATATATACGGTAAATCACAGAAATTCATTTTACCGGCTACAGCGAATAGTAGCGTATGTGCGACGCTTTTGTCACAAGCAGACTAGAAATCCAACAACTCTGTTAGAGTTAGAAGAGTTGGACCAAGCATAAAGAATAATCATCAAGCAATTTCAAGAACAGGATTCGCATATAAATTACGACACTTAAAGAAACGACCTGATCAACCGCTGGATCGCAAAAGCACGGTGGCAACATTGCCACTAATTCTGGATGAACATTTAATCATACGAGTAGCAACTCGGCTACAACAAGCTATAGTATCAACGGAAACAAGGAATCCATATCTCTTACCGTATAATGATCCGGTGGTAAAAATGATACTGCAGAAACTTCATGAAGAGAATCTTCATTGTGGACATGAGGCACTACGCGGGATAGCTCGGCAACAGTACCACATCATTAATATAAAACCGATGATTCGAAGTGTGATCCAGGGCTGCGTAGCATGCACGAAGTATCGGCCTCAGTTCTTTAAACAAGTCATGGGTCTTACCTGAGCACCGGGTATCTCAGAATAGACCTTTTCTCAACGCCGGAGTAGACTATTGTGGACCATTCTGGATCCATTATGAAGTTCGAGGAAAACGTCCCGATAAAGCTTACATTGCAGTATTTGTATACTTTGCAACCAAGGCAGTACACTTGGAGTTGGTCGAAGACCTGTCCAACTCCTTATTTGTGGGTGCCCTTCAGCGGTTCATTGGGCGCAGAGGAAGGTGCCAGACTTTATACTGCGATAATGCAACAAACTTTGTTGGAGCAAACAATCAACTAAAGGAGCTGACCGATACAATACACTCAGAAAAGGCAGCAGGTACAATCAAGGAATTTTGCAACCAAAAAGGAGTGCAATTCAAGTCATACCACCACAGTCTCCACATTTCGGAGGATTATGGTCCGGATTAAGTCCGCTAAGCATTTACAGTTGAAACGTATCGACGGCAAACTTAACGTTTGAACAACTGTCTACCATCATTGTGAATGTTGAAGCACTGCTTGAACTCTCGTCCATTAACGCCAAACTCAGACGATCCCAACGACCCCAGGCCATCTATTAATCGGAGAACCATTAGTAGCCCAACCAGATGCAGAGCCAGTAATACAACGATCGATTGCAGAGCAATGGGAATTAGTGCAACGACTTAAGCATACATTCTGGACACAGTGGTCTCAGGAGTACCTACAGGAATCGCAGGGTACATCTAAATGGAAGAAACCATATAACGTCAAAGAAGGCATGATGGTAATTCTATATGAGGATAATGTGCCAATCTTGCAGTGGCCGTTTGGACGAATTGTTAAATTATATCCAGGCCTGGATGGATACGTCAGTGTGGTGGACGTTAAAACAGCCAGAGGCACCTACAAGCGGGCTATCCATAAATTGGATCCCTTGCTTAGAGAGTCGGCGATAAAACGCAAACTCGAGACAAATGACACAGAATCGATCTCCCAAGAAAACTGACTGAACTATTGTGGCGTATTACGATCTCGAACCATATTGGTCCGACTTGAAAACATTTTCAGACGTAATAGTAAAGAAAGGAGAAATTTGCGTGTTAATGAAGGTTCCAGAGGCTTGCACCGCAATGCAGATACATTTCGAGCATGTCAACTCAGAGCTAAGGACGGGATATTAGATATAATTGGGAACATTGCGAACGGTTTATTTGGTGTACTGCACTCCAAGTATGCAACAGAGATGTCAGGCACTATACGAAAGGTTAAATCAAATGAAGACTACTTATTGAATTTTCTGGAAAACCAGACATCTGTC
This sequence comes from Drosophila tropicalis, assembly GCF_018151085.1. Classification (NCBI taxonomy): domain Eukaryota; kingdom Metazoa; phylum Arthropoda; class Insecta; order Diptera; family Drosophilidae; genus Drosophila; species Drosophila tropicalis. The sequence goes on from NW_027173484.1 coordinate 671,796, forward strand.
ATTGACTCAACGATAAATATCATTAAGCGAGACGAAGCCACAATAAGCCAGTTTCTACTATCACCAGGCCATTTTCGGGAACATCTGAACCAATTTAAAAGACATCTTCCGTTTGGTTTGGATTTGCCAGTTCCAGATAACGACGTCTTGCAATTATATGGCTTAATGAAAGCACAAGGCACAATCGCAAACAATCATGTGATATTTCAAGTCACGTTTTCATTAGTGGCAACGCAGGCAGTGCAACTGTATAACCTGATACCCATTCCAGCAATTGGAACTCATGGGATTATAATCATGAACATTAAAATTCCCATTATTGCTGTCAACAAAGAACAAAATCAATACATTGGGCTCTCAAGAGCAGATCTGGAACAATGCCATCAGCTCAACTACGAGCAATATATTTGTTTTGATAAACCAACTACGTTTACGGCTAATAGTAACTGTGAGTTCCAGCTATTCAAAAACACAAAATTATCAACTTGTCAGATACAACACACAAACAGGTCATTCGTGTGGTACGACATGTATCACAAAAATCAGTGGATTTTTGCCACCACCAGACCAATTGAACTCGCAGTGACCTGTGACGATAATATACAAGGTGTGACTGTCAAGAAAACTGGGTTGTTAACTCTAGACCCGACGTGTACAGCAAGGAATTCTGCGATCCGAATAACAGGTCACCGTACAGCTACGTTAGACACAATGAAATTGTCATGTGTCCTATTTGGCAACTTCACCATTGGCCCAACAAAAGTAGCGCCAACAACAACACACTTCACGAAGATGCAGCTAAGCTACGACGAACTAAGCAACATTTAAAGAAAATTGAAAACTAAGCTAAACTGGAAGTTACCAGAAGACCCCAGCCAGCTGACACACCATGTTATCGTCCCCTAAGTAGCGCTAACAATACCATTGGTTCTCGTGATGGTATACGGAATAAGAAGATGCTCTCAACCCCAAGGCATAATGGTCCAGAGCAGACAACCGTGAGGATCGTCAATCCTATACCGACTGCTTCTGCAGCAAACTCAGCCCCTAGCAATTTTACAGTCAACGTTGGATAACGTTGAACAGGTGTTCAACGGCCGGGAGTATGTTGGTGTTAAGATTATATAAAATAATATAACACTAAGACAATTATATTTAATATAGAACAAATGGAAATTTATGTCAAAATAAGTATGTAACCCGATTATAGATAGCGATGGCTCATGGTCATAAGTAGATCTGACATGGTCAGCAGTTAACAATAAAGACCTAGTTAATTAAGCTGCTATGGTTAGCTATTATGAATAAAGACGTATTTTGCTGACCTATGTCAAACTATGCACTGGTGAGCTCTCTATTTTTACTATAAAAGAAATGCGTTATTCTTAGTAAGATCAGATGCCAATTGTAGTTACATCGGGTGTACATCGCTGTGTCTTTGGCCCCCCATCTCTACCTTTGTAATCACACTCCGAAGTCCACTCAATTTATGTGTTGGTTGCGACAACCTTGAGTCACTGGTTTATGTGCTAGTGCCTATTTATATATAAATAAATAAACATTTATTTAATTCAAGAAACACTAAGGTCTTTCATTGAACACAATAGTTAAGCATTTGGATTGCTCTTCTCAGGATGTAAATTATAGGTATGCCGTTACTGTCTTGAATAAATCCTCTTTTATCTAGGGTGGGAAGGATTCAGGGGTGAAACCCGCTTAATATTGCTTGATCTAAATAGAGATTATTTTCATACAAATCAGCTTTAATGAGATCAGTAGAGCTCTCCAAACAGCAAGTGATGTGCCTTCTGATTAGATTAATTGATTGTCGAAATCAAACCGCACTGCGCCATTTTTGTTGAGAAAATGCTCCTATTGAATAGCAAAACCCCATAATTTTTTTAATTAGCCTTTTGTTTTTATAGTGAGTTAAAATTTTATATTTTAAGGTTATTTTTCAGTCTGTCATATGAGCCGAAAAATTACCTATGCTTCAATTCCGTTTTGATGCAAAAGAAATCTAAATTATCTTCATTTCATTTAACACTAACACTTTTTAGAGTATTTTTAAAAATATTTTTAACATATATCTATTTTATTGTGAAAAATAAGGCAGGGTAACAGCCACTTTGCGGTTAGGATGTCATATTTTGTAGGCTAATTTGGGGTCGCTGAATCCGACGGATTGAGAAAAAAAATATCAAAGAAGCTAACTTCGGCTAGGCCGAAGTTTTTATATCCTTGCAGTCCTTGGCAATAATATTTTTACTTTTTTTAAATTTCTTTTCCTGCAACTCAATTCATCAATACTCTAACCAAACATTATTACTCTTTTTACTAAAATTTTTTCTTCCTTTTCCATCTTTCCCTAAGAAACGCACGGCACGCATACACATACAGTTCATGTAGCGTTGCGTCTGTGTGTGTGTGCATGTACTCTTTTGTTTTGATGATGACGTAGTAGGCAGCAAGCAGCGCTACCGGCAGCGGTTGAACCGATTTATATTGACTGTAACTTGTGTTCTATTTATCCGATCAAATTTTGGAATCTGTGTTTTTATATCCAATACTATCATCGTTGTAAATTTCATGGAAATACTCTAATTTATTTATTTATTTATTTATTTTTTTTTTTTATTTATTTATTTATTTACGTCAACTAACACAGCAGTCGACGAAAAAGCTTAAGCTAAAGACAGATAGTAATTAAATGAAGAAGGTAGCTTAGCTTTATACACAACTAAACATCCCCAGCCCGGTGGAGGTGTTTTATTTGCACAAGGTGCCAGCTATGCCCCGATTCACAGCCAATGTGGCCAGGGATGAGTTGCAGCCAATCCAAGTCCAGAATATTTTCATTGGTTTCGCTGTAGATGATTAAAAAGTATAGCGCGAAGAGAAGTGACAGAAAGATGAGGAGAGATAAGGTGAGAAAGGTTGTTAAAAGATTGGCAAAGAACACGAAGAGGTTCGTGAAGAGAGCAGTTAGTCAGACATCTACTAAGGTGAATAGGAAAAAAGTTTCTGGTCCGACGTGAGGGAACACAAAAATACAGCGTATCTAGTAAATTCGTAGAAATGACTTCGCCGTTGACTAGTTTATGGAGAAAGAGAATGCCAAAAACAAGCCTACGGTTATAAAGTGAAGGAAGATTAATAAGAAGAAGTCTGTCAGAATAAGAAGGTAGGCGAAGACCCGGGTCCCAATTTAGACCGCGTAGCGCAAACTTAAGGAATTGCTTCTGTACCGATTCAATACTACGCTGGTGAACATCATATTGCGGGTTCCACACTGGCGAGCAATATTCTAGAGTAGGGCGAACTAACGAAGTGTATAAAACCTTTGTTACATAGGGATCATCAAATTCTTTGGCCCAACGTTTAATGAAGCCGAGAAGGCTGCTAGCTCTGTTGACAATTGAAGAAATATGAACATTAAATGAAAGTTTAGGGTCAAACATAACGCCTAAGTCTTTGAATGATGGAACACAATCTAACAGAACAGACTTAATAGAGTAATGAGCTAGGAGCGGAGACAAACGACTGAAAGTCATAAAAGAACACTTAGAGGCATTAAGGTGTAATTTATTAACGTGGCACCAATCACAGAACGCATCGAGATCTGATTGCAAGTACTGTTGGAAAGAAGGATCATTATAGGAATAACAAATCTTGACGTCATCCGCAAACATGAGCACGCGTGAATGAGCCAAGGCCAAAGGCAAATCATTTATAAACAATGTAAATAATAGTGGGCCCAGATGACTGCCTTGGGGTACACCTGACGTAACTCGAACAGTTTTAGATATCGAGGAACGAAAAGACACCTTTTGGGTTCTGCCAATAAGATACGACTTTAACCAACCCAATAATTTTGGTGAAAAACCCATGATGTTAAGTTTCGCGAGAAGCAAAGAATGATCAACCGTATCAAAAGCCTTACTGAAGTCAGTATAAATAACATCAGTTTGACACTTTTTACGGAAGCCATTGTGTACTAGGGTAGTCAATTCTAAAAGGTTGGTAAGCGACGAACGACCTTTCATGAAACCATGCTGGCAAGGAGAAATAGTGGATCTGGATAGATGTTGAAGGGAAGACGTAATAATTTTCTCAAACAGTTTAGGTATTGCCGAAAGTTTGGCAATGCCACGGTAGTTGGAAACATCCGTTTTGCAACCCTTTTTAAAAAGCGGAATAATAAATGACTCCTTCCAAATATCAGGAAATCTACAAGTCTCACTCGATATAAAGAATAACCGAGCTAAAGGCTTAGATAGGGAAATCGAACACATTTTAAGGATGCAACTAGGTATATCATCAGGCCCGGGAACGAAGGAAGACTTCATAGATGACAAGCTAGAGAGAATACAGTCTTCAGTAATACTGGGAAAAAACATACAATTTAAATGTGGGATTGAAAAGGGATAGGGTGTGGGATCCGAAACAGTAGTAGAATATGTCGACTGAAAAAATTTAGCAAACAGATCTGCAATATCTAAATCATTATTAGCAGACTGATCGTTAAGTCTGAAGGTGGAAGGTAGGACATTAGAGCGTCTTTTGGAATTGACAAAGTTGTAAAATCTTTTGGGGTTATTATAAAATTCAGCCTTACAGCGAACGAGATAATTGTTGTAGCATTGAGTATTTAAAAGACAAAATTGAGATTTAGCTATACAATAATTTGCATAGTCAAGTCGCGAACCAGTTTTTTTAAATCTTTTAAAATATCTCGATTTAATGTTGCGAAGATTAGAGAGCCTACGAGTGAACCAGACTGGCGAGCTGGAGACGGTAGAGACATTCACATAAGGAACGCATTTATCAATTAGAGAATTAAGAGCAGAATAGAAAAACTTCACTGCACAATCTATATCGCAGCACTCAAATAGAAACGACCAATCAAAAGAGAAAATAAGGCTGTTAAGAAGATTGAAATTTGTTTTACGAAAACATCTACGACGAGAATTTGAGATGTTTTTAAATAAATTAGTAACGGAATTGTAAGAAATAGTAACTTCAATGGTAGGATGATAAGGATCTTCAGGTTTCACTAGTGGCTGTGTTTGCGATACAGCACTAACAGTGGGATCAGAGACAAAAACAAGATCAAGGATTCTTTTAGAACAGTTAAGGAAAGAATTCAACTGATATAGTGGACATTCAAGTAGGCTATCAAGAAAAACATGTTGAGATGAAGGAATTAAGAAAGATAGATTATCATCAACAAGCCAAGAAATATTAGGCAAGTTAAAATCACCTAAAACTATAAGAACATCACGATCTTTAAGACGACCAAAAATAGTTCGTAAAGCATCAGCATGGTGCACGTAGATCATGATATCAGAAGCTGGAAGCCTCTGGCCAAAAATTAGGGTCAACCATAGCTGAGAAGTACTCATTTGGTACTGTAATTTTAAAAGAGGAGATTTCATGAGGCCTAGAAAACTTAAACTTTTGAATTAAAACCTTAGCAGGGCAAATATTACCAATGTAAGCTGCCACAGACGACTCAGAAGTATCTGGAGCAAGCCTAGAAATAAATAATTGTTTGCGATGAGGCACTACAGTTAGTGGAGGCGGAGGAGCATTGGGATCCGCAAGTGATTGAGAGCCGGCATGATCCTGTGATTGATCAGAGTTCCCGTGAGGGATAGATTGAGGTACACCAGGGCTTGTAATGGGTACTTCAATCTGAAAAGAAGAGCATAAAGAGGGACAAGAAGATGGTGTAGGCGAAAGTAAAATCGGAGAGGAAGTAATAGAGAGAGCTGGCGACTGCTTACGAGGCAACTCAAGGGTACATTTCTTGTGCAATTTCTCAGAAGGTGGAACAAATTTGAATTGCGACAATAATTGAACGCTAGAGTCACACTCGTTTGACAGCTGTTTGGCCAGTTTGTTTAAAGAAAGAAACCTTAAACGAAGATCCCTATACATACGGCTAAAATCAAGCTGCTGGCTAGCACAAGATGGGCAAGTCCAGCGCATTAAGCCAAGCTCAGGTTTAGAAACAGACAAACCAGAAAATTTGTCGTAGTCGCGGCCATTGAGGCCAGCACATTTTAAGTGAATAAGATTATCGCAGAGCCAACAAGATATTGCTCTATACTGATCATCAAAACGATCAGAATGTTTGCAATTAGGTAGACAACAAGCCATTGAAAAGCCGAAAGAAAGGCAAAAAAAATTATATATGTATAAGAATATGTATATAGAAAAATTAAATTCACAGCACAAAGATAATTATTGATAAAATAATCAATAATTACAAATAAAACAAAGAGACAGCTAGAGTGCACAGCACAACAGAGAGTGCAAGAACAGTTATAAGCCGAGCTTTGAGAGGCGGCCTTACAAAAGTGATTACGCGGGAGAGAAGCTAAGCACAAGCACAAAGCAGAGAGAACAACAAAGCCACTAGCACTGATGGTATGATGGGGGCGATGAGGGGAGCAACTGCAGAAGCAATGACGAAAAAAAAAAAAAAAAAAAAAAAAAAAATATGTAAATGCACCAAACACTAATCACGAAAAAGAAAAAACTGTTTTAACTGATTAATTTGGCGAATTATGGAAATAAAACACAAGGGAGTCAAGCGAACAAAACCAGCGGAAGTGTAAGCAAACTAAGCACAATTAAAAATTGAGAAAAAACTATAAATATTAATAAAAACTCAGGAGCTATGCAAAAACACGACCGTCACGTCAGAGAGCAGAAAGCTTTTTGCATCAAAAAGTTTCTTCTAGAGCTACATATATGACGACGGACGGACAGACGGACATGTCTAAATCGACTCAGCTTCTCATGCTGATCAAGAATATATATATTTTATGGGGTCGGAAACGTCTCCTTCTGTGCGTTACAAACATTTCACCAATTTTATAATACCCTCTGCAAGGGTATAAAAATGTCTTGACTTGTAAAATTTTGAACGGATCTGATCATTTTTTCACTTATTTTTGTATCTGTATTCTAACTCTTTATTAGTTCTTCATATAGAAAGGTTTACCAAAAAATATTACAGTAGTGAGAAACCAAAAAATTACAACCATAATGAATTAATTTAATAATTAAATTAAAAAACCAGAGGGCCGGGGCTAACTTCGACCGCGTCAAAGTTTGTATACCCTTGCAACTTTTTTGGTAACTCTATCCTTACCTATTAGCCATCAATGTGGAAGAACGTTTTATCTAAAAAGGCTTATGTTTGCGAAAGAATGGCCTACAATCATAGGAAATAACGAAGATATTGATCAAAGTCACTGTTTTCCTATGGGAGCTATATGATATAGTCACCCGATCTTTATCAAATTCGGCACAGTCATTAACATATATATTAAATTAAGAAATGTTTAATTTAAAAGCAATCGCGTTAAAAGTAACGAAGTTATTTACAAAAGTCACTGTTTTCGACCAATCGTTCCAATGGGAGCTATATGATATAGTCACCCGATCTTGATCAAATTTGGCATAGTCGCTTATAGGCGTAGTAAACTCTCTAATATTAAGTTTCACGACAATAGCTCAGAAAATAACGAAGTTATTGAGAAAGTCACTGTTCGTGACTTGGCCGTTTGTATGGGAGCTATATGATATAGTCACCCGATCTTGATCAAATTTGGCATAGTTGCTTATAGGCGTAATAAACTCTCTAATATTAAGTTTCACGACAATAGCTCAGAAAATAACAAAGTTATTGAGAAAGTCACTGTTCGTGACTTGGCCGTTTGTATGGGAGCTATATGATATAGTGGTCCAATCCGGCTGAATCCGAGATATACAACGCCTGCAGTATATACAAGCCTACGTGCAAAATTTCAGCTCTGTAGCTCTTACGGTCTAGGAGGAGTTTGCGTTGATCCAGACGGACGGACGGACGGACGGACATGGCTAGTTGAACTCGTCTCGTCGTGCTGATCAAGAATATATATACTTTGTATGGTCGGAGATGCTTCGTTCTATGCGTTGCACACTTCTGACCAAAATTAATATACCCTTTTTGCAAGGGTATAATAACCAATAAATTAATTCTAAAAACTACAATCTACATATAGAAAAATGTTGTGTGAGTACTATGCATTCAGAAACTACGGAACCGATTGCGTTCAAATTTTAACACACTGTGGAGTCAGGTTCAAGCATGGTTTTTGGGTATTATAACGGCTTTCCGTGTATCGACCGCGGTAGGCGGGGGCAGTTACAGGTCAACCACGTGATAGGAAATTCATTAATTTCCTGTTTCAGTTACAAACGAAAAGTTACTAACGAAATAATGCCTCCTAAAAAAGAAAATTTGGGTCGTCGTATTCACAACGCAGAAAGGATCAGAAGCAATGTTTCGAATTGAAGAAGAACGGGAATTGGTACGGGAGACTGAGCGGCTAAGGCAAAGGCAGAGGATTCTTTTAGAATCAACGGAAAGGCGTGCAGCCAGGCTTGAGCATGAGCGTTTGCGAGCCCGAGAGTCTGCAGCAATACAATTGATTCGCTGGCAAAGAAGTGAACTGCATAGGGGAAGGGTAGCTGAATCCCGTGCACAGATAAGACTAGATCGACATAAGCAATACCATGATATTGCATTGCGATATGACCCAGCTGCTGATTGTGGCTCCAGCCGCTATGTCGTCATTGGACAGATGAGTCATGTCTGCACTTACTGTCAGGCTCTGAAGTTCGAAAAATCAAATTACCTCAACTTGGTGCACCACCAGAGCCACTGCGAACTCTACTTTCCGGAGCCACTACTGAATCGAAGCATTTCCCATCAAACATTAGGAAATATGTATAATTCCTGTTTCCAAATGATATTGAGGTAGACAATCGTTGGGTGGTTCCATATTCGCCTCTGTTGTTGAAAACATTCAAAGCGCACATAAACGTAGAGTGTTGCAATTCAGTGCAATCAATTAAATACATCTGCACGTACGAATAAAGGCAGCGATATGGAATTTTTAGGTGTTCAAGCAGGAAATGGCGTCAGAAGTGCTCTACAGGTTGTCGATGAAATTTCTCAATACCAGGCCGGAAGAAACATTAGCAGCAATGTGGCTGTATGGCGAATTTTCTCATTTCCCGTGCATGAACGGAATACAGTTGTGGTTCACTTAGCAGTTTATTTCGAGAATGGTCAACGTATCTTACCGACGCAAATGTGCAAGAGAGAGTCCTAAATCCACCTGCTACAAATCTAACTGCTTTCTTCACTTTATGCCAGGAAGGCATAAAGTGAAGAAAGGCCTTCACTGATGTATTCAGACGTGGATTGTAACTAAGAAATAGTTCGTATGGCGTTAACGAGGGGAGCCAGTCCTTCGACTTTGCTGGCATATTTAAGGAAAATGCAATTGGTAGACTCTATACAGTTCATCCTAATCAAATTGAATGTTTCTTTCTTCGCATGCTGTTGGTAAATGTGGCTGGTCCCCAGTCTTTTCAGTATTTAAGGAATGTCAACGGCGTCACGCATGCCACTTTCTGCAGTGCATACCAAGCTCTTAATTTATTGGAGAACGAGCAGCATTGAAATATCTGCACCAATGGTCCATGCAGCACTGCACATCCAAACCAAGTTCGCGCATTGTTTTCAACTATATTGACTGCTTGCTGCCCTTCATCTCAAACTGTGTGGAAAGATATCCTTTACATTTGGCTGAGGATATTTTGCACAGAGTGCGCCAAGAATATTTTGACATGACCATGGAATTGACAGAAGACATTTACAATGAAACGTTAATAGACATTGAAGACAAAAACTTAGCTATGACAAATAAAGTGCTAAGTCAATTGGGAATGCTAGCACCCACCCGTATTGCGACTGCTTCGGTTGCTGTGGATTTGCGCCGTGAGCAGACTTACAGCAGCGATGATCTTCAGTCATATATCCCGTGGAAATGATAAATAGTGCAAGTGAAGGCATCTTCTTCTTAGATGCTCCAGGGGGAACTGGGAAAACAATTCTCATCAGAATGATTCAGGCCACGGTTCGACCAAAAAACGACATGGCTTTCTTGCTTAATCTGGAATAGCTGCAACATTATTACCTGGTGGAAGGACTGCTCATTCAGCGCTGAAATTGCCTTTGAACATGCAAATCATCGAGAGGAGGTATGGGAAATACTTTTCTCAAGGTCAATACATTGCCAAAATGTAAACTCATTGTTTGGAATGAATGCACGATGGCACATAAAAAATCGCTGCAGGCTCTTGATAGATTGCGGGATTTACGTAGAATCGCTCAACCATTCGTTGATGCGTTGAATGCGTTGATATTGCTGGCAGGAGATTTCAGGCAAACGTTACCGGTAATTTCTCGATCGACACCAGCGAAATATTCAGAACGTTAAATCAGATGAGGTATTCTCACAACAGTTACTGGACATTGGGAACGGGAAGCTGCCAGCCGGTGAGACGTCAAGAAAAATATCATTGCCCGAAAATGTTTGTAATTTAGTTGCATCAAAGAAAGAACTGATCGCAAAAGTATTCCGTTATTCAAATGAATTATAAGGAACGATCTTAGCTGGAGCATTCAAAGGTGAAGATGTCCTTATTCCCAGGATTCCCATGAGCCCGACTGATATACCGTTTCAATTCAGAAGATTGCAGTTTCCCATTCGATTGGCATTCGCCATGACAATAAATAAAGCTCAAAGTCAATCTCTGGAGTTATGTAGTTTAGATTTACATGCGGATTGCTTTTCACATGGACAATTGCATGTTGCATTTTCCCGTGTCGGTAAACCAGATAGCCTGTATATTTTACGCGAAGAATGGAAAAGCAATAAATATTGTATACCCACAAGTTTTATAGAATTAAAATAATCAAATTTTTTTTAAAAACTATAGAACCTCACGAAATGGATTAATTTATGCAAAAGAATATTTCTACAATAAATACGGATGATTAAGATCGGATGCATGAGGAAGCGATAAAAGTCATTGATAGTTGTCAATCATAATTAAACTGTGTATAGCAAGACTCTTTACTCTTTATACCCTTTTCTCATTCTTTTATTTTTTAGAGTTTCATTTTTAATTTTTCAATATGGGTAAGTATTCAATAAACATCCCGACGTAGTCGTCCGGGTATGCTAGTTAGTTACATGAATGCTTTTCTTAGTCATTTTATAATTCGATGCATATGCTTATAGCTTAAGCTAAATTTCATATATTATGTTAATAAGAAAAACACTGGGGCCGTCTGAAAAAATGTTGTGGCCTAGCTCCTCTGTATAATATATTAATAATTCACGGTTACGTAAACTGACAAAATAATCCAAATATTCAAAATGTCATTTCTAAAATCATCGGTTTCAAGAAAGAACTATGTTTTTAAAATAAAAATTGGCGATGTTGTGAATGTATTTACGTACTTCAAAACAAATCCAGTTCTGATCTTTAGAACATATTGCAATCACGCTATAATTTTGAGATCGTGTCATATAAACCACGGATACTTGACGATTGTTATCAGAAACCCATCCAGCTGAGGTAAGGTAATAGTCCCTGAGGAACATATAATATTATACATTACAATTTTTCATAAGGTCTATTAAACTTACTGTCCAACTATAGATTGTGGTGGCGTTAATCTAATTTTCCGTGTCAAGGCCAGATCGGATATGTCTACTATCCAAAGCTGAACTTCTGGATTGGCAGTTCCCGGAGTAGGATAACGAACATTTTTTGTTTCAGGAAAAGAACTTCCTGAACTCGTACCGCTACCAGCTATTATCGCTCCAGATGACAGCCAGGGATACGTCATCATACCAACATGAGAATCATTAAACAGAGCAAACATAAAGTGAGATCCATCAGCAGAGGGCCATATTGCTTCCGGGTTATCGAAGATTTCTTCTGCAAAAAGGAAAAAAAGAAGAAGTTTATTATTTATTATTTATTTTGCTTATTTACATTAACTAAAAGGGCAGTCAACGAAAAAACAGTTTGTTTAAAATAGTTTTTTTTTAACGGTTTTTAAAAAGATGAGCTTTAACTTAATTCGCAATCAAACAAGCCCGACACGGTAGATATGTTTTATTTGCACAATGTGTCAGATTCGAACAAATCGAAGTTCAAAAGCGGATTTGATGAAGGCTTTTGTAAATTAGAGAGCGAAGTAGAGGAACACGACAAGGGGATAAGAGATATAGTAAGAAAAGTTTTTAAAAGGTAGGCAAAAAACAAGTAATGGTTTGTTTAAGAAGAAATGGGATGTCTACAGAGGTGATAAGAAAAAAGATTCTGTTTATGTTCGTGGGCGATCAAAGTGTCGGGTCCCAGAAATTGCTTTTGGACCGATTCAAAGCTATGCCCCCATTCACCTAACGAATTATGAAGTCAAGAAGACTATTTGTCAGTTGTTTTAAATAAAAACACCCGATCCAAGGGATCAGAATTAATAAAACACTGAGCAAGGAACGGATACAAAGGATTAAATGTCACAAAAGACATTTTGAGATAATAAAGTTAAAATTGTTTATAAGGCACCAATCGCAGAATGCGTCAAGGTCTGACTGGAAGTTCGGTTGGTAAGGAGTATTATTATCGTAAGACATACGATATATATCATAAAAGAGCATTTTGAGATAAAAAAGAATAAATAATTTTTAAGGCAATCACAGAATCCATTAAGGTCTGACTGCAAGTTCGCTTGAAAACAAGTATGGTTAAAGAAAAACTAGAGGGCTGGTAATTGCAGCCGCGCCGAAGTTTGTATACCCTTGCAAGATTTTGCAAATCTTCCCTTTACGACAAGTGAGAACAGTCATTGTTAGTGATTTGGCCATTTGAATAGGAGCTTTATGATATAATGGTCCGATCTGGCTGATGTATGGAAGTAATCCGAAAGGGAAATCATTTATGAACAGAGCAAACAGTAATGGACTCAGTTGACTGACTTGGGGCACCACAGAGACTCGATGGGCTCTTAATTGAGAGGAATAAAAAGAAAGAAAGCCGTACTTAGTTTTTTCTAAATTATGGAGGCGGAAGTGGGTGTGGCAAAATATGAAAATATATATACTTTGCGCGCATACTAAGCCAGTGTTCATGCTAAATTTGGTGACTTTAGCTTTGTTAGTTTCTGATAAAATCAGTTTTGTTTAATTTGCGGGGGCGGAAGTGGGCGTGGCAAAATTTTTAAATAGCCAATATCTGCGCGTCTATTAAGCTAGTTTACATACCAAATTTAATGTCGTTAGCTGTCATAGTTTTTAGGAAAATGAGCTTTATGTAAATTCCAGGGGCAGAAAGGGCATGGCAAAAAGTTTAAACGATTAGTTTCTGCGCGCTAACTAAATAAAAACCAAATTTGATTTCTCTTGCTGTCGTACTTTCTAAGAAAAACAGTTTTATGTAAATTCTGCAGGCGTAAGAGGGCGTGGCCAAAATTCCAATTAACTCTATATATTTACATACTACACGAGTATACATACCAAATTTGGTGGCTCTAGCTCTTATAGCCTCCGAGATCTGCTGGTTCATACACACGGACTGACGGACGGATAGACGGACATGGCTAGATCGACCCGGCTGTTGATCCTGATCAAGAATATATATACTTTATAGGGTCGGAGAAGCTTGCTTCTGTCTGTTACATACATTTTAGCGACGTTAATGTACCATTTCATCCTATGGGTGTATGGTATAATGATCAGAAACTACATATTGTAGCAGGCTTGCTCACTTAAGACGATAGTACCCATTCTCTCAGAGAGAGAACATGCTCATCTCTAAAGGAGAGCGAAGTACGAGAGAGCGTCGAGTCAGTCTGGGTTGAACGAGCTTGTGAATCGGTCGTGCTAATGAGAATAAAGATCCTATAATAAACTGACACTTATAATAAATATATACATATATATAAACAATTAAAACGAATCAGCCTTTTACAATATCAGAAGTGGTCCTAACCCAAAACCATGAGTAACGCAGTTCAAATATCCGATTTAACCCTCGACCAACTAAAATAATGGCTAGCAACTTTAAACATGCCAACAAGCGGCTCAAGAAATGAATTAGTGCTTCGCCTGTATAGTGTGCCAGTCGAAACACCTGGTCATGCCCCACCTGGTTGGAACGAACATGATAATTCAGAGCAGAATTTAGACGACATACAATTGATGCAGCCTAACCCAGACCAATTAAATGAAGCGTCAATTGGCGACGCAATTCCGAGAAGCGTACAGCAAGAAGCGGCGGACTGCAATTTCAGCAACAACAACGATGTCGCGTTGGTACAACAATTGCTTCAACTGCTGATTCCTAGAATCGAGCATGGCCACGATTTGGGCAGATCTTTCCAGAATTTGGAAAACAATGGCAACGCCACTGGCAATGTTATCGATAACAATGTAGCTAATGAGAATATCGATAACAGCAGCATTCCCATCAGTGGCAACGCCACAGTCGAAGCCACCAACCAATACTCTGGCAACTCAAACGGCGAATCGATGGGTATAGCTTTTTCATTGGCAAAGGAGGTATTGATGGACTTCAACGGAGAGTCGTGCTCCAAAAAGTGGGTGGCTCAGCTTAAAAATATCGGTGAAGTGTATAACATTGGCAACACTCACTTACGGATGCTCTTCATTTGCAAGATGAAAGGCAAGGCACATTCATGGCTTCATTCGGAGGTTACACGTATTCGCGAGCCAGTATCAGTATTATGCGAACAGTTAATTGTAGCTTTTGGAGAGATGTCCAAATCACAAATGCGTCGTCATCTGGACGACAAACTAATGTTAGCCAACAATATTAACATTGATGAAAAAGAGCTCCTTGATAAAGTTATCAAGGGTATACCTGACAAGGGATTACGCACTCAAGCACGGAAACTGGCAGAGCAAACAAGCTCCAAGAGATGCGCTGTAGTAGATGTAACATTAGAGGACACCTGGTGAAGGACTGCAACAGGCCGGACCGTGTATCAGGCTCTTGTTTCATTTGTGGATCCATGGAGCACTGGGCGGCCAAACGCCAGATAGGAAGGGCAGCCGTAAAACTAATGGACTCAACCGTACGAACCAGAGCAGCAACAATTTTGTAAGAGAATTCAATATTCATTTTGTAGAATGCCAAGTAATTCCTTTATTGCAGCGTGCCTCATAGATTCGGGGAGTCCAGTTTCCTTAATCAAGAAGAAACATTTACCTAATCATTCATATCTTTATTCTGTTGAACAATCTTATCAAGGGCTAAATGGAAGTCTTCTCATTACATTTGGAAAACTACTATGTTACGTTGTGAAGAATTCAATAAAGATTTACTTTTATTTAATCGTTATCTTTTGAAAAAAGTGCGTTAGTAACAAGTCAGAGCCACGACAACGTAAGAAAAGTTAATTTTAAAGAAATTGGAGTTTTGATGTCACAACATATAGAAAATGAAATTGTTAATATAAGTGTAACGGGTAATACAGAAAACGAAAATGTTATGCAAATGATAAAATTAATACAGAAAATGTTAATGCAGATAAGGAAATGTTTGAATACAATGTTATTGACAAAAGGACATGCATAGATAAAGAAATGACTTTAGAGTTTGAAAAGAATATAATCAAAGGTACATATGAGGAAAAGTATAGTATTGGAGAAATTAAATTAAAGGAACCCCGTAGTGACTCTGAAATAAATACGGAAGATAACTTTGAGAGGAGAATGTTAGAAATTTTTTACATCGACAATGAAAACCCAGAGCCAGAATACGTGATCGGCGAAAACATAGATTATAAAACGGCTGAGTTTTGATAAGCTAGTCAGGGATAGGTATGTGAATGCGCAAAGACCGGACAAACCAAATATCAGGTGCGAAATGAAATTAAACCTAGAAAATTTAAAACCATTTAGTTACGCACCAAGACGGTTATCATATTCTGAAAAGGAAAAGCTACAGAACTTGTTAGATGAATACATAAGAGAAGAAATTATTAGACCAAGCGAATCGGAGTATGCGTCTCCAGTAGTGTTAGTAAAAAAGAAAACAGGGGATATCAGATTATGCATACATTTCCGAAAACTGAAAAAGATGATTATCAAGGACAACTATCCGTTTCCATTGATCGACGACCTTTTAGCCAGACTAGTCAACAAACGTGTTTTTCCAAATTAGATCTTAAAAATGGATATTTTCATGTGTTCGTCGATAAAGAGTCAGTAAAATACACGTCTTTCATCACGCCGGTTGGTCAATACGAATTCCCAAGAATGCCAATGGGGATCAAGAATGCATCACATGTTTTTTAAAGGTTTATAAATCGAATTTTTGAAGACATGATCAGAAGAGGGCAGGTTCTAGTATACATGGACGATATAATGATAGCCAGTGCAAATACAACCGAGCACCTAAAAACTCTAGAAGTTTTTGATAGGTTAGTAAGAAACAAATTAAGACTACGAATGGACAAATGCGAATTTTTCATGCCAAGTATAAAATATCTGGGATATAAGATCACAGAAAACAAAATATGCGCTGACGATAAAGGTTTGGATGGGGTAAAAAACTTTCCAGTGCCAGGCAATGTACACGCAGTGAAAAGTTTCTTAGGTTTGTGCTCCTACTTTAGAAGATTTATAAAAGACTTTTCCATAATCGCTAAACCTATGTACGACTTGATGAAAAAAGACAAAGAATTTCAATTCGGAAAAGAGGAATTAGAATGCTTTCTCAACTTGAAACAAAAACTATCGGAAGCACCAGGATTGGCGATATATGACCCCAGAAACGATACAGAGCTTCATTGTGATGCAAGCGCATTAGGTTTTGGGGCGGCCTTATTACAAAAGAAAGCAGATAAAAAACTACACCCAATATTTTATTTTTCGAAGAGGACAAGCGAGGTTGAGTCGAAGTATCATAGTTTTGAATCCGAACCTTTAGCGATTGTGTACTCCCTGCGCAGATTTAGGATTTATGTCCAAGGAAAGAAATTTAAAATTTTAACTGACTGCAATTCTCTGACTCTTACACTAAATAAGATAGAATTAAACCCTAGGTGTGCGAGATGGGCCCTTGAACTCCAAGAGTACGACTACGAGTTAGCGCATAGATCAGGGAAGCAAATGCAGCACGCGTTAAGCAATATCATGGTAATAGAACCGAACAGCTTCGAGCACAACCAAGTTGTTTGCCAAGCAAAAGACTTAGAACTGAAAAAAATTAAGGAAATGCTAGAAAAATCAGAGCACAAATTGTTTGAAATGAGAAACGGAGTATTATACCGAAAGTCCAATGACAACAAAATATTGTTCTACGTTCCAAAAGAAATGGAAAATCACGTTTTATACAAATACCACGAAAAGAAAGAGAGGGAAGTAGTTCGGCTGTTTCGCTAAAACATACCTGATTTTGCCAAGCTACGAAGTGTATTCAATTTTTATCCGATTTTGATGATGAATATCTCATTCAACAGGAAATTTAATTCACTACAATTTGTAGTTCGAGAGTAGTTATACTTTAAAATGAATCAGATGCTTAAAATGACGCCAAGCAGAAAGACCAAAAAAACACTTACAAATTTGACTTATTCAATCGGCTCCAAATTGGATCCTGGGCCCAAATTGTTGGTACGCAGTTTATCTTAGACCTAAAACTTTTTTTAGGGTCCGAAGGTGTACAATCAATTTTTCAAAATTTAAAAATGTGTCTTTTTTTTTGCCAGGTCCGAATTTTAGGGCTTTATTTCAAAATTCATTTAAAATGAAGCAAGTCGACTCGCCGACTTGGGTATACCAAGTGACACAAATATTTCAAATTTCGAAAACCAAATGTACATATGTGTATTAAATTGTTTTTACATGCCTCTCATACCATATGCTACCTCGCTTACTGTACAAACACACGAGCACTTTGGCGCCGCCACTAGCCACCGGCCAATTTTGTCCTTTTGGATTGCGTAGTAAAATGCGTTCATACGCATATTTTGCATATTTCTGTCCGATTTCAATAAAATTTAGTAGTTTGGTAGAAGTAGATAAGATTAAATAGTCTGCCGAATTTGAGCCGATAGTCAAAAAACTACAGGAGGAAATCGGTTTTTTCTAAATTATGGAGGCGGAAGTGGGCGTAGCAAAATATGAAAAATATATACTCTGCGCGCATACTAAGCCAGTATACATACATACTAAATTTGGTGACTTTAGCTTTGTTAGTTTTTGATAAAATCAGTTTTGTTTAATTTGCGGGGGCAGAAGTGGGCGTGGCAAAATTTTTAAATAGCCAATATCTGCGCGTCTATTAAGCTAGTCTGCATACCAAATTTGATGTCGGTCGCTGTCATAGTTTTTAAGGAAATCAGTTTTATGTAAATTCCGTGGGCGGAAGTGGGCGTGGCGAAAAGTTTAAACAATTAATTTCTGCGCGCTAACTAAACGAGTATATAAACCAAATTCGATGTCTCTATCTATTATACTTTTTAAGAAAAACAGTTTTATGTGATTCCTGGGGGCGTAAGGGGGCGTGGCAAAAATTCCAAATAACTCTATACATTTACCTACTACATGAGTATTCATACCAAATTTGAGTTCGTGTACATATGAATGTTTCATCGGTTGAGCCGAATGGCACGATTATTCGGATAAGCCGAAATGTGTACCGAAGGCTGTGCATATACGTCATCAGCATGAGCTGATTTTCACTCAACGCTGACTTTCGTTCAGGGAGTGGAATTGAGTCAGAATTTTAACGTATGAGTAAATCAAGAAAAAAGTGAATTTTGCAGATCTCTGGTATATATGTGAGATGGGATAAGGTAGTTGCAGCGTGGTGGCAACTCCCTTATGCAGATTGGCAACGCAGCAGCAGTCGTGTGGTATCGTAAGAGTCAATGTTCAGCAGTCGAGGTTTAGCAGAAAACAGTCGGTGTTCAGCAGTCAGAGGTATCAGCAGTCAGAAGTATCAGCAGTCAGCAGTAAGGAGCCGATAAACCAGCAGTACACAGAATTATAATACTAATACCCGTCCACGATTTATAATACTAATAAACTATATTATAATACATTTGGGGACTCAATTGAGGACTCCATCTTACATTTGGGGGCTCAACCGATCGCGGACTTTGGAAATATATGATTGGAAAGCTGGCAGTGGAAAGAGTGAGACAGCGAAAGTTTTCGACAGCAGAAAAAACGAGAGAGCGAATACACTCAGACGAAAAAACGAATTCCAATTTCGCAAGAAGACGCGATGCCCTGGCGCCACACGAAATAAGCAAAACGAAAAAAAGAGACAGCAAGCAGACGCGAAATTTTGGCGGCAAACGAAGCGAAGAAGGAGACAGCAAGCAGACGCGAAATTTTGGCGGCAAACGAAACGAAGGCAGCAATCGGAAAAAACGAGACGAATACAGCAAGCAAAAAACGAAGAGGAGAAGTCGCGAGCAAGATTCCAATAAGAGAGGGAACGCGTCCAATAAGAGTGTTAAGAAATCGCATCATTATGTCGGACCAAGAGGACCAATTAGCCCCGATGTCGCACCCAGGTAAAATGGTTAATCAATTAGAGGCAATTGAGAACAATCATGGAAATGATGAAAATCAGGCCGGAATAAATTCAGCAATGCTGGTTGAGAACACCGCAACTCTTCAACAGCTGGTCCAACTATTTTCTCTGAAAGTGCATGCCGACGAAATGGACAAAAAGAATGACACCAAGTTGGTGGTGGAGAACTTTTCCAAAATCATCCCAGAATTCTGCGGGGAAGGAATGTCTGTACAACAGTGGTTTCAAAACTTCGAACTCAACGCCGATGCATATGGATTAAACAATAAACAGAAGTACGTTCAAGCCCGAGCGAAAATGACTGGTACCGCTGCTCTATTTCTCGAGTCTACGGCTGTCTACGAATATGAACAACTTCGCCAGCAAGTCCTGGAGGAATTTGATTGCGATCAGCCATGCAGTGCCGAAATTCACAACCAATTATCTCTACGTACGAAGTCCGAGGATGAAAGTTTTCATGAGTACATTTTACAAATGAAACGGATCGCTGCCCGTGGGATTATTGATATGGAGTCAGTTATCAAGCACATCGTTAAGGGATTGAACCTAAAGAGTGACTACAAATACACGATGTACGGCTGCAAGTCACTGAAGGAGCTGAAAGACAAATATGACATTTACGAAAAAATCGCCA
The DNA here is from genome assembly GCF_018151085.1 of Drosophila tropicalis. NCBI lineage: Eukaryota > Metazoa > Arthropoda > Insecta > Diptera > Drosophilidae > Drosophila > Drosophila tropicalis. Next base: position 691,930 of record NW_027173484.1, read on the forward strand.
GTGCCAAGGTTAAGACCGAAGCAGCAAAACGAGCTCCGCACCAGTTTACGCCGAAATCAAACTTCAATAAGAGTGACAGGAAGCAACATTGCTTCAAATGCGGATCAATGGCGCATCTGCGCAAGGACTGTAAGGAGGAAGTCAAGTGTTTCCGCTGCAACCAAAGTGGACACATGTCCAAAAATTGTCCTGCTTCCTACGCTGTAAACATTGTGTATGAAGAAAACCGACTCAAATCATTGCAGATAGGCGAGGTGAAGGTGAAGGGATTGATAGACACCGGAGCTGACGTGTCTCTACTTAGAAAGTCTGTGTTCAGCCGAATGCGAGGGGTCCAGCTGCTAGCAAGTACGTCTTGTCTGAGAGGACTAGGACAGAACACCACACGTTCCGTAGGTCAGTTCAAGGCAGAGGTGCAGATCGATGGTATTTGCCTCACACACACGTTTCTGGTGGTGGATGACTGCACAATAGGAATTGAATTACTGTTGGGATACGATTTCATATCAAAGTTCCAAATGACATTAACTCCCGTTGGATATACGTTCGCACAGCTATTTGAGGAAGATGCTGCCAACCAAAATCAGATAAGTATTTACAATGTAGTCGAAACAAACACTGACCCTGATGTGCCTTCACAGTACACTCATGTTGTTCAATCGATGATTGAGGATTTTTGCAAAAGAAAGAAGACAGCTGACTGCCCGATCAAGTTGAAGATCGTGCCTGACGACAACATCAAGCCATTTAGACACGCACCAAGCCGAATAGCCATCACCGAAGCAGATGTGGTCAAGCAGCAGATCGACGAATGGCTGAAAGATGACACAATACGACGTTCATCATCTAACTTCGCCAGTCGTACAGTTATCGTAAAAAAGAAGGATGGCAATAATCGAGTGTGCATTGACTACCGGCAGTTAAACAAGATGGTATTGAAGGATTGTTTCCCTGTGCCTATCGTCGAGGATGTTTTGGAAAAATTGAGCAATGCAAAAGTTTTCACCATCATGGACCTTGAAAATGGATTCTTTCACGTTCCAGTTGAGGAAAGCAGCAAGAAATACACCGCATTCATTACGAAAGAGGGCCTGTTTGAGTTTAACCGCGCGCCCTTTGGCTTTTGCAACTCCCCAGCCGCTTTTATCCGTTTTGTTAATGACGTATTCCAAAACCTTATTAATGATAACGTTCTCGATCTTTACATGGACGATATCATAATACAAGCCGAAACAGTCAACGAATGTCTTACGAAATTGCAAAAAGTTCTGGATGTAGCAGCTGAGTACGGGCTAAAAATAAAATGGAGGAAATGCCGATTTCTGCAGACTGAAATTGAATTTTTGGGTCACCAAATTGGAAACGGAAACATAAAACCGGGAGCAGAAAAGACCAAAGCCATTAGAAAGTTTCCAATGCCAAAAAACATCAAGGCGGCTCAGGCTTTTCTCGGATTAACTGGCTTTTTCCGCAAATTTATAAGAGACTACTCATTGATCGCCAAGCCGCTGACAGATCTATTGCGAAAAGATATCGAATTTAAAATGGGCCCGAAGGAACAAAACGCTGTTGAAGTCTTGAAAGATGCCTTAATAAAAGAGCCTGTTTTGAAGTTGTATCGAAGGGATGCCAGAACTGAAATACATACCGACGCATCTAAAGACGGGTTTGGTGCTGCATTGCTACAGTGGCAAGAGGGTCAACTTCACCCCGTTCTGTTTTGGAGCAAGAAAACCTCAGAGTCTGAAGCACGGCTGCATAGCTATGTACAAGAAGCCAAAGCTATATTCCTAGCTTGCAAAAAATTTCGGCAGTATATTCTTGGAATTAATTTTAAGCTTGTAACCGATTGCGCGGCGTTCAAACAAACATTGAGTAAGAAAGACGTTCCTCGGGAGGTTGCCCAATGGGTTATATACTTGGAAGATTTTGATTTTGAGGCAGTACACAGACCAGGAGAGCGGCTAAAACACGTGGATTGCCTAAGCCGATACACAAGTCAAGTAATGGTAGTATCGTCAGTAGTCACAGCGAATATTAGAAAAGCTCAGCAAGATGATACGATGATTAAAGCAATTTCCGAAATTCTAAGAAGCAAGCCATATGACAACTTTAAGCTTAAAGGAGGTTTGGTGTACAAGGTGATACAAGGAACAGATTTGCTCGCTATACCAAAATCCCTAGAAAGAGAAATAATTACAGAAGCTCACAACGCAGGACACTTTGCAGTGCAGAAAACTATGCACGCAGTACAACAAAGTTTTTGGATACCACATCTGGAAGGCAAAGTGATGCAAATAATAAACAATTGTGTCAAATGCATTATATACAACAAGAAACTTGGCAAAAAAGAAGGGTTTCTTTATCAAATCGACAAAGGATCCGAACCGCTGCACACCTTACAAGTGGATCACCTCGGACCGATGGATGCCACATCAAAGCTGTATAAATACATATTTGCAATGGTCGATAGTTTCAGCAAATTTGTATGGATGTACCCCACAAAAACCACTAATGCCGACGAGGTCATCAAAAAGCTGCAGGAATGGTCAGATACCTTCGGACATCCAGCTCGCATCATAAGTGATCGTGGATCAGCATTTACATCGTCTAGTTTTGAAGAGTATACGAAGCAGAATGGAATTGAACATGTTTGGAGCACCACTGGAGTGCCAAGAGGAAATGGACAAATTGAACGTGTCAACCGATCGATCCTTAACATTATATCCAAGTTGTCATGGGAGGAGCCTGAGAGATGGTACAAGTTCGTACCGAGAGTTCAAAAAGCGATTAATTCTTCTGTCCATAAGTCCACAAAGCGGTCTCCATTTGAGTTGATGCTCGGCGTGAAAATGAGGAGCGGAACCGAAAGCGATATCTTACAGTTGCTCGAGGAAGAAATGCTTGACACCTTTGACTCAGAAAGGCAAGAGATGCGTGACAAAGCAAAAGAAAATATACAGATGGCTCAGAAATGTTATAAAGAACAGTTTGATAAAAACCGAAAGAACGAGGTCGGATACAATGTTGGAGATCTGGTGGCCATTCGTAGAACCCAATTTGTAGCAGGCAAAAAGTTGGCAAGCGAGTTTTTAGGACCGTACGAGATAGTGAAGTTGAAACGTGCAGGACGCTATGATGTTCGAAAAGCAGCAACAGACACCGAGGGACCAAAATATACGACCACTAGCAATGACAACATGAAATTGTGGAGTTTTGTAGCAGAGAACGAGGATGCATGGTCATCAGAGGCTGATGACTAATCAGGAAGGCCGAATGTGAGATGGGATAAGGTAGTTGCAGCGTGGTGGCAACTCCCTTATGCAGATTGGCAACGCAGCAGCAGTCGTGTGGTATCGTAAGAGTCAATGTTCAGCAGTCAGCTGTCGAGGTTTAGCAGAAAACAGTCGGTGTTCAGCAGTCAGAGGTATCAGCAGTCAGAAGTATCAGCAGTCAGCAGTAAGGAGCCGATAAACCAGCAGTACACAGAACCCGAGATTTAAGTTGCATACTGTAATCATTATTCGCCCGTCCACGATTTATAATACTAATAAACTATAATATAATACATTTGGGGATTCAATTGAGGACTCCATCTTACATATATGTATATGTAATTGTTTAGTTAGAGCGCAGAAACTAATTGTTCAAACTTTTTGAGCCAGTATACACATGAAATTTAATGTCTCTAGCTGTAATTTAGTTTTTAAGAAAATTATTTTTATGTGAATTCTGAGTGCTTAAGGAAACGTGGCCAAAATTAAAATGAACTCCATATATTTACATACTACAGGAGTCTTTGTATCAAATTTGGTAGTCTCCGAGATCTAGGTGTTGATACATACGGACGGACAGACAGACGAACATAGCGAGATCGACTCAGCTGTTGATTCTAATGAAGAATATATATCATTCATGTGGTTGGAAAAGTTTTCTTCTGCTCGGTACGTACATTTTGGCAACTTCAATACCATTTTATTCTATGGGAGCATGCTTGGTACATACATTTCGGCGACTGCAATAAACCATTTTAATTTATGGGTTCAGGGTTTACAAATTAGTACAGGTTATTATAACTTTAAATGTGGGTTGATAAGAATCTCTAGGGAGCAGAGAGGCTGCGTGTTGAACACCGAAATAGCAGTAGTGTCTATGACAAAGAAGGTCAAGGCTTCATTTTAAAAAAGTTGAGTGTAGTGTTTAACCATACGGCACTATGTGGGCTACCAAGGTAAATAGCAAAGGCTATTAGAAATCTTGATCTTTAAGCCGGTCTTTAGAATGCTTTTGCATGCAGGCGGAACAAAAAACAAAAAAGTTAAATTTGAAACAGGTCATTTTAACGCAAATAAACTCATAAATTTCCCATTTTGTTTTCTAAAACAGAAGAGTTAAGCAAAGTTTCAGAAAATGTTAATATGTCAGCCGTAAAGCCTTGGCTGTCACCGAAGAGTGGTTTCCCCAATCTTATCTTATCCATATTTTGAATGCACAGAATAGCTACAATGTGTTTTTTCAAGAAAAGAAGAATCGCTTTTTGTATGCAAATTTATGTATAAATTATCCATGATAAATACCCATAAATTACAGCAATTGAGCAAGAAGATATTTCGCACGATCAAGAACTTAAATACATTTGAATTAAGACATTGGCAGGAAATATATTCCCAATATAGGCAGCAACGGATCTCTTACAAGTATCTGGAGCAAGGTTAAAATTAATAAAGTAAGAGTTGGTGTTTAGCCCTTATAAAATAATATAACAATTAGACAACCATAATATAGAAAATATATATTAAGATTAGTAGAACATAGTATGCAACCCGATTATAGATATGGATGGTTTATCAGTCATAAGTAGACCGGACATCGTCAGAAGTTAGCAATTAAGACCTTGTTAATTAGCTATTATCAATTGTTCACGCCACCGGGTGAACAGCAGTGAGCGGCGAAGAGCAGTGAGCGGTGAGGAGTGAGGAGGGTTTTTTGATCCTCGGCGTCTACGGTCACACCAGGAGGAGTGACTTGATTTTTTCCAATGGGCACCGCCATCACTAAGAATCGAGCCTTTCACCCGAACACCCGTTCTCTTGCATTTTTTTACGATTTGTTAATCACTTTCAACCCGAACCATTTCCGTGTGTGCCGGTTTACCTGTGAATATTATATAAATAATAAAACCTACATTTAGTTAACCGAAGTTTCTCGTGCGTTTTAATTCACCACTCGCTCACCACAAACTGAAGAAATTGGCACCCGCCAACTCCTTGTATTTCATTTGGATCCTTCCGCCCCCCACGAACATTGGTCCTTCGAGCCGGATATCCTTCCGCTCCTCCAGCTTGCATCGGCGGAATTCCTGATAAGTACAAAATTTCATTATTCATTTCATTTACATACTACTAAAAGTGTGAGGTTTTCCCGCTTCTCCATAGCGACCTACACACTTTTACATATTGTATGTACATACCTGACCTGTTCCAAGGTTTCATGGTAGTTCCTAATCCTTAGCGTGATTGTCCAACGTTCTCATTTTACATTCCACGATTATCCATTTTCATTTATGTTTTTTTTTCCTCGCACTTGTCCAAATCCACCTTTTTTACATATGCATTCACATGTACATGTAATTTCCACAGCTGTTTGCCAAATCCGCGTAAAAGTTTAAAAAACAAAAAAAAAAAAATTATTAAAGTGTTATAAAAAATAGGGAAAAATAAAAATCAAAGTGTTCACCGCGTTTTCTTATGTGTTGGAATAATAATCTTTAATGCCAAACTTATTTCCACACGCGCGTATCTACGTACATACATACATCGTCACCTGTTGATGTACGCGCATATGTACATACATATCCATATACATACAATCCCTTCGCACATTTACCACGACACAAAAGGCAAAAAAAATATTCTTTTTTTTTTAAATAGCACTTCACGTATGCACCGCGATTTCTTGCGCGTTCGAATTAGGTGCGAAATTAATTTCCTCACGCGCGTCTTTGGATACCGGTGCACTTGCTTACATACGTACATACATACATATGTATATGCTTACATAGTCATACATTGCACATACATATGTACATATCCACAACGCATAATACATTTCGGTGTCGCGCATTGATTTAACACAACCCCACATCCAATTAAATTACAATTACTTACGTTTTTTTTGTTGTTGTGAACAACGCGTGTGCATACATATCTATACTCACCTGTGTACTTATGCATGTACGTACACACATAGATCAAAGCATCTGTCCATATGCATTGATCGGTTGTTTTATTTGCGCACAACACTCGCTTGTTTTTCCGCACAACACTTGTTCTTGGTTTTTCCGCACAACCACAAAAAAAAAATTATTCACATACATAATTAAACAACAAAATCAAAAACCAAATATATAAACAGCGGCCGACAGCTGTTTTCGGAGTAGTGGTGACACGTGAGTCGAGTCGTGATATCGATAGGCGGCTCAAGCGCGCCAAATTTAAATCACATTATTTCCGATTCTCTTTTTTCGCCTAATTATATATCCGCCCATATTTATAAAACAATACATATATATTTTTCCAGCATTATCGTGCCCACATTTATATATCCGTCCATATTTATAAATCATTTATATAATTTTTCCGGCCAACTTTTTGCGCTCACATATATATATCCGTCCATATTTATAAATTATATATATAATTTTTTCGGCCAGTATTTTGCGCTCATATATATATCCGCCCATATTTATAAATAAATACATATATATTTTTTCCAGCACTATCGGGCCCATATTTATATATCCGTCCATATTTATAAATTATATATATAATTTTTCGGCCAGTATTTTGCGCTCATATATATATCCGCCCATATTTATAAATAAACACATATAAATTTTTTCCAGCACTATCGGGCCCATATTTATATATCCGTTCATATTTAAAAACTATATATATATTTTTTCCGGCCAGTATTTTGCGCTCAATATATATCCGCCCATATTTATAAATAAACACATATAAATTTTTTCCAGCACTATCGGGCCCATATTTATATATCCGTTCAGCTTTAAAAACTATATATATATTTTTTCCGGCCAGCCTTTTGCGCTCATATATATATCCGCCCATATTTCTAAATAAATACATATATATATATTTTTTCCAGCACTATCGGGCCCATATTTATATCTCCGTCCATATTTATAAATTATATATACAATTTTTTCCGGCCATTATTCTGCGCACACATATATATCCAGATCCAGATTTATATAAAAACGTATTTTCCTTTTATCCTATACATCTTTGTTTATATATTTCATCCGTGTTTTGTTTTATACGTACTCCCATCGGTAATTTTCAATCCGCATTCGTGCGTTCGTATATTATTCCGCATCTATCCCCATTAAAGAGGCTTCGTTTCCGAGCCACACGCGAGAAAATTCTCCCGCAATCCTGCGGTGCACAGTGAGGAAGTTCTTGCGTCCCCATACAGTCCACTTCTCACTTCCAAAACAAAAAAAAAAGGGACGCGCACAAACGCGGTGTTCGTCGGTAAGCTCGTCCCCTGAGTATGTCCACGGAGCCGTCCAAGACTGCGCCGAAGTCCAACAGTCTTTCGTCTCCCTCTGCAACTCCGGAGAAGGTTCGGCCTCCGACAACTCCGGTGACCGTGAAGCGTACGGATATTTCGCGCAAGTTCTCGTCAGTTCGCAGCCGCAGCGAATCCCCAAGGTCCCGTCCGTCTTCGTCCAGCTTACCTGAGGGTCGCAGATTCTCGGTTAAAGACTCGAGGGAACACCAAGGTCGTTCCAAGCTTTCAACTCAGACCCAGATTCCGCACGTTGTTGTGACGCACTGTTCTGACGCTCCCGTCACCCGATCCGTATCACAACAGCGTAGAGAACACTCCAGAATGTCCCTTTCCGATTTCGTTATAGCGTGCGACGCATTGACTCTGTTTGAAGCTCGCGAGAGTGAAGCTCTAACTTCTGAAGTGCCCTTGTTTTCCATTAAAATGCACTTAGAGCAGCTCAAATCCCTTTGGTCAACTGTCGAGATGGAATACTCCCGTTGTCACAAGGCCTTGACAATCCAAGCCGACGAGGAAAGCTTGGCAAACATAAGCCACATCAAGGCGAAGCACGAATCCGCTTACGCGGCATATGTGCGATGCGGGACGTTGTTCGGAGAACGCATCGAACAGCTCTCGGTACAGATGACGACTCTTAGGCGTCAGCCAACCGCTCCGTCGGGGCCACCGGGGCATAGAGTTCCTCCGTGTGAGGTAGAGACATTTGATGGCGACAGCCTAGCATGGCCCACATTCCGCGATTTGTTCGCCGCCATTTATATCGCCAATCCGTATTTGTCACAAGTGGAGAAGCTCTATCACTTGAACGCCAAGACGCGAGGGGAAGCGAGAACCATCGTGGCTAAGTCCCCCTGACGAATGAGGGTTTCCAGGCCGCGTGGGAGAACCTCACCGCACGGTACGAAAACAGCCGTCTGCTGGTCATGACTCAAGCCAGACAACTCCTTCAGATTCCCGCGGTGGCACAAGAGTCGGGCAAATCCTTGCGAGAGCTGCAGACCGCGTTTCAAGGGTGTCTTACCGCACTTGAGCGTTCGGGTGTTAGTACTGAGAATTGGGATGTCCTACTTATCGCCATCTGCACTAGTAAATTGCCGAAGGCCACAATCCTCCTGTGGGAGCAATCAGTGCCCAATAAGACTGTCGTCTCAACGTGGTCCGATTTGAACCAATTTCTTACCGATCGGTATCGGGTCCTGGATGCCACCGACGAACATAAGTCGGCCCCAAGTGTCCAAGCCATCCCCATTGGCCCCCGCAAATCCTCTGCAACGATGAAAGTCCAAGCGTTTCCAGCGAAAGCTCAGCTCAAATCGGCGTCTTGCAAGCTGTGCCATCGGGAAAATCACCCAATACGGCTCTGCCCTAGTTTCCTTGATATGCCTGTTCAGAGGCGGCTGGAAACCATTAGACAGCAGGGACTTTGTCTGAACTGTTTTGCCCGCGGTCATCAAGTGAAGGGCTGCTCCAGTGCGCATAATTGCCATACCTGCAAGGAACGTCATCATACGCTGTTGCATCCTAGTGATGTGTCCGTGCCCTCGCCATCCGCTGCGCAAGTCCCACCATCCAGCGTCACAGAGCGCCCGTCCGCGAGCGACCAGCTCACAAATGCTCAAAGTTATTTTGCATCTACCCCAGGCAGAGGCCTTTTAGGCACTGCGATTGTCACTCTGCACCATCGTGGTGTGGATCATCATATTCGGGCGTTGATCGACTCGGGAGCCGATTCAACTTTTCTCTCCGAACGCGTCTTCAGCATGGTCCAGCCCCCTTCTACCCAGTAGACGCCGCGGTTACTGGCATGGGCCAGAGTGATGGAGGCTGCGCCGACAAGGTGTGTCTGCTAATGCTGTCTCCCCCGTGTGACAGATTGAACAAGATTGAGGTCTCCGCCCTGGTCGTATCCAAATTGTCAGGGGCCATTCCAACAGCTCCATTCCTTAATACGGTTCCGACGCAGTGCCTCGATCGCCCCCTGGCTGACCCGTACTACAACAAGCCCGCGCCTATTGACATGATCATCGGTGTAGACCTGTTTCCCCACATCCTCGGAGAACGGATCAAAAAGGATATTGGTGATTTTGTCGGGCTAGAAACCATCTTTGGATGGGTTCTGTGTGGGGCTATCACTCCTGACCCCCCGGTGTCTAGATCCGTTTTCGCGGCACAGACGCGAGTTAGTCCCGAAGCAAAGCTTGATGTACTCCTCACCAAGTTTTGGGAGGTGGAAGACCTTCCCGCAAAGCCGGAAAAGGAGGATGACGCATTCTGCGAGCGGAACTTCCAGGAGACCACCCAAAGGGAAAGGACGGCCGATATGTTGTGTCCCTACCGTTCAAAGGTCCGAATAGCGTTGACTTGGGCCACTCAAGACCGATCGCGCTGGCTCAATTCCTGCGGAATGAGGCACGCCTTCTCAAGGATCCGGTTCTAAAAACGCAGTACGATGCCATTATTCAAGAATATGAGGAATTGGGTCATATGATTCGGGTGACGCCGCCTCAAGATGGGAAAAACTTCTATCTCCCCCATCATGCGGTGTTTAAGCCCGATAGCACCACCACTAAGGTACGCGTGGTATTTAACGCGTCGAGCCCCTCCACACAAGGCGTCAGCCTCAACGATGTCTTGCACACCGGTCCTACTCTTCAGGCCGACCTCACGCTTCAGGTACTGAAATGGCGGTTCTTTCAATTCGTTTTCAATGCCGACATAACGCAGATGTATCGACAAATCCGAGTCGATCCCAGGCATACCCCCTTTCAGCGGATCCTCTACCGAGACCGCTGCGGCAATATTCAGGATTACGAGTTACAAACTGTCACGTTTGGGGTTAACTGCGCGCCATTCTTGGCGATCCGAGTCCTTTTACAACTGGCACAAGACGTGCAAACGATGTATCCTCAGGCGAGCGAAATCCTTCGGAACTACATGTATGTTGATGATGTCCTTGCCGGCGCTCACACTGAAGCCGACGCTCGTCTCGCCATACGAGAGCTTCAAGCGGTCCTCCAATCTGCGGGATTCCCGCTTCGGAAGTGGACTTCCAATAAGAAGGAAGTACTTCAAGCCATTCCGAGAGAGCACCTGCTGCGAGAGGACTTTCTCGAGCTGGAAGACGCGAGCACCGCAAAAACCTTGGGTATTCGATGGCAAGCTGCTGAGGACGTCTTCTTCTTCACCACAGCGGACCCCCCCCTTGAAGGAGTCGATCTCCAAGAGGCAGGTTCTGTCTCATATCGCTAAGCTCTTCGACCCCGCTGGGTGGCTAGCCCCATTTGTCATCCGAGCGAAGATATTCATGCAGCAAATCTGGCTTACCGAACTGGGCTGGGATGATGCTCTGCCGCCTCTCCTGCTGCAGCAATGGCATGAATTCCTGCAGGATTACCCAGGCCTCAGTCGACTCCGCATTCCCCGTTGGCTAAACACCAGCGATAAGCTCTCGTGGGAGCTTCATGGCTTCTGTGACGCGTCACAGAAAGCGTATGGAGCGGCCCTATATGTGCGGGTTCGGTACGGCAATCAAGTAGACGTCCATTTATTAACGGCTAAGACCCGTGTAGCTCCAGTCAAAACAGTCTCGCTGCCTCGGCTAGAGTTGTGCGGAGCGGTTCTGCTAGCCGATCTCTGGGCGTCGATCGTTCCTGAACTTCCAATCCGACCTGCAACCTCCCAGTTTTGGACCGACTCTACCATCGTGTTGGCTTGGCTCAATAAACCTCCGTGCAGTTGGTCCACCTTCGTGGCCAATCGCGTATCCAGGATCTCCGAAAGCACTAGTGGCCAAAGCTGGTCACATGTGCGCTCCGAGGACAACCCCGCGGATCTGGCGAGCCGTGGAGTCTCCGCGGCCGAGCTATCGGCCAGCAGCCTCTGGTGGCATGGGCCGGACTGGCTCCAGAGAGCCCCCGAGTATTGGCCAACTCCCCATAACGAACTCCCAGACACCCAGCTGGAGCAACGGGTCCAGTGCCACACCACCGCGACCACGCTACTCGAGGACGTCAGCGAACGGTTCTCGAATTATGGTAGGGCTCTACGAGTCATCGCGTACATCCTACGCTTCGCCACCAAGAGGATTTCGACGCCTTCCACGGTTCGCCTCACCAATGACGAACTTCTTTCCGCCGAGCGCGCCTTGATTCGGACCTCTCAGCGGCGGGAATACCTCGCGGAGATACGGGCCCTGGGCGAAGGGCGACCCCTGCCATCATCCAGCACTCTACTCAATCTGAACCCATTTCTCGACCAGCATGGGTTACTCCGCTCCTGCGGACGACTCCGGGCCGCTGAGTCCCTCCGATATGATGAACGTCACCCTATTCTCCTCCCATATAGTACTCATTTCACTCGCCTGCTTGTCGCATTCGCCCACCGCATCACGTTGCATGGCGGCAATCAACTGATGGTGCGGTATTTGCGCACCAAATTCTGGATCCCACGGATAAAGAACATGGTAAAGTCCCACATCAAGGGGTGCAAGGTCTGCATCGTTCATCGTCGACGACTACAGACCCAGATGATGGGTGATCTCCCTCGAGAACGCATCACGTATTCCAGGCCCTTCACCCACACGGGCATTGATTTCGCAGGGCCGTTCGAGATCAAAAATTACACCGGGCGTGCGTGTCTCATAACTAAGGGTTATGTCTGCGTCTTTGTGTGTTTCAGCACGAAGGCAATCCATCTCGAGGCTACCTCCGACCTCACCACTGAAAGATTTCTGGCAGCCTTCTCTCGGTTTGTCGCACGGAGACAATGTCCACAGCGCATTTACTCCGACAACGGCAAAACCTTCGTAGGGGCCTCAAAGGCGCTCGAAAAAGATTTCCTGAACGCCACCAAGCTTGAAATAATGAAGGCATTCCCCCAGCACATCCTATCCTGGCAGTTCATTCCGCCAAGCGCGCCCCACATGGGAGGACTGTGGGAAGCAGGGGTCAAAAGTTTTAAGACCCTGTTTTACAAGTCCTCGTCCACTGTCAAATACACCTTCGAGGAACTTTCCACTCTCCTGTGTAGGATCGAAGCGTGCCTAAACTCCAGGCCAATCTCTCCCATGAGTGAGGACCCAGAGGATCTACTGGCCCTAAGCCCGGGACATTTCCTGATTGGAGGACCACTCTTAGCCATTGCGGAACCGGAAATTCTGGTCGAGCCTATGTCGCTGATCAACCGATGGCAGCGACTAAAGGCAATCCAGCAGGCTTTCTGCCGCCGCTGGAAGAGTGAGTACCTCAAGGAGCTTCACAAACGGAACAAGTGGAAATCACCGACTCGCAGCATCCAGACCGGCGACCTCGTGATCGTGTCCGAAGATCATCTCCCCTCCAACGAGTGGCGCTTAGGGCGAATTGAGCGCACTCTGCCCGGGGCTGACGGCCTCGTCCGAGTGGCTGATGTCACCACCGCGCGTGGGTCTATCCGAAGACCCGTAGCGAAGCTCATTCTGTTGCAAGACAGCAGGAGTCCTGAGTCTAAAACCTTATCGTGACTCCTAATCCCTCTATGTTTCCTCCGAATGTCCTCGTCTCCGTGCATGTTTCTCGTTCCCGTGCATAGACTAATCCACTCCCCCATACGTAATTTCTTTCGTTACAGTTCATTCAGCTCGCCCTTTCATAGCGACATGGCCCCCACGCGTCTGCCGCACCACCGCAGCAAACGAGCTCCACAGGGCACGAACGTGTACCGATGCCGGGTCTGTCGGGGGGTTCATGCACTCCGGCAGTGTCAGCGCTTCCTAAACCTCCGAGGGGAAAAGCGGCTTCGGGCGGTGCTCATCAATAAATATTGTCCCAATTGCTTGGCCCACGAGCATTCATCCGACGCGTGTCGGACTCGCCATGGTTGCCGACGATGCGGGCAAAGGCACCATACCCTGCTCCACATGGCCGACCAACCGCCGAGACGACGTGCCTCCGCCCGGCGTCGCAGCCGATCACCCCCCTCCAGTCGTGCTGCACCCCCGCTACAACCCCGTTCCCGATCATCGTCCGACCGCTCCGCTTCCCCAGAAGGCGCACCCGAGATTTCGTTATCCTCCCTGCTCCACGCCAGGACGACGACTGTCCTGCCCACCGCAGTCCTACGGTTGGGCAATGGCTCGAAATCCTTCGAGACCCGCGTCCTTCTTGATGCGTGTGCGGCTGAGAGCCGCATCAATCTCTCCTTTGCCCGGTCCCTGGGGTTAGCTGTGACCACGGTCGGGGTCGACCAAGCCTGTACGGCCGTCCTCGAGTCGAGGTCCGACAAGACGTTCCGACGGAACGTTATATTCCGGGTCGAAGAGGACTTGCTCATCCGCACTCCCATCCGGGAAGTGGCGGCGCCGGTCCGAGAGAAGTTCGCAACCCTGATCCTGGCCGACCCCTACTTCTATCGGCCGGCGTCGGTATCCGTGGTGCTCGGGGCAGACCTCTATCCTGAGGTCATCCAACCAGGCTGTGTGCCCGGTCATAGCGGTACTCCCGCAGCCCAGAGCACCGTGTTCGGATGGGTCGTCTCCGGCTCCTGTGGGATCTAGGCGCTCCAGGACGTTGCCGTCCCCCATCCTTTATATGTCCAGGGTGACAATTGCAACATGTTGCAAGGGGGGGCGGTATGTTCACGCCACCGGGTGAACAGCAGTGAGCGGCGAAGAGCAGTGAGCGGTGAGGAGTGAGGAGGGTTTTTTGATCCTCGGCGTCTACGGTCACACCAGGAGGAGTGACTTGATTTTTTCCAATGGGCACCGCCATCACTAAGAATCGAGCCTTTCACCCGAACACCCGTTCTCTTGCATTTTTTTACGATTTGTTAATCACTTTCAACCCGAACCATTTCCGTGTGTGCCGGTTTACCTGTGAATATTATATAAATAATAAAACCTACATTTAGTTAACCGAAGTTTCTCGTGCGTTTTAATTCACCACTCGCTCACCACAAACTGAAGAAATTGGCACCCGCCAACTCCTTGTATTTCATTTGGATCCTTCCGCCCCCCACGAACATCAATAAAGATGTATTTTGCTGACTAATCACTATGTCGAAGTATGCACTGGTGAGGTCTCTTTCTTTTTTTTTTTTTATATAAAAGAAATGCATTATTCTTAGTAAGGTCAGATACCAATTGTAGCTACGTCGGCTCTGCATCGCTGGGTCTTTGGCACCCATCTCTACCTTTGTATTCTCGCTCCGAAGTCCACCCAATTTATGTTTTGGTGACGATAACTTTTAGTCACTGCTTAATTGCTAGTGTCTATTTATATATGATTAAAAAAACATTGATTCAAATCAAGAAGTACTAACGTCTTTCATTGAATATTTGTTGACCGCCAACTCAGGTCAACTCAGGCGACTAATTTCTCAACGACAAAAAAAAAACTGGTCAACTGCTTCCCTTGCATGCTTTGGAACAAACTTACTATCCTTAGCGAGGGCACAAATTTATCAACATTCTACTTCAATCAGGGTTCCCGATAGTAACAAAGCAACTGATTAACTTTGCAATCATTGCTTGATTTATACATACAAGTCAACATGGCGACTAAAACAATATAACGGGGTATCAGTGTATAACCATTGTATGCAATGGGCTCGATATTCTCAAAATGTTTAACAACAATTTGTATCAACAAGACGACCAAATCATAAAAAGTCATTATTACATCTGTAAAATAAAGTTTGTTCAACTCATCAACTGTGTTACATTCCCTTAAATAAAGTTTTGGCATCAGCATTCCTTGACCTAGTCAACTAGGTTAGTAACCCAGGTCGTACGCACGGTTATTATAGTTTTGGCATCAGTCAGCAGTTTTCAAAAAGATATAACAAATGAAAGAAATTTTAAAATTTTTATAAATCAAAATTTTCACCAGTCGGCACTGTCGTGGCATTTATGTATCAGTGCACAACTTGTAGGAATACTGAAAATAAAATGAATTATTTTTATCACTTTACAAAAAGGCAAATACTATCTTATTCTTATTTGTGCTACAATTGACCAATTTAAGGAAAGAGTTGGAGTGTTCTCTGTCTTTGACAAAATAAATAAACTCCCGTCGGGTCAAGTACTAGTATGTAAGTAATAGGATTTTGGAGGAGTTTTATAAACAGCCATGAAAAATGTTTCCAGGGAGAAGGAAATTTACCCGATCTTTATTTGTGGAATTTTTTACTTTTCCAATCAAATCCCCAAATAATTCCACCAACAGGTCTCATTCTTTGGGCTCTCCAAAAAATGTGGGTACCTAAATTTTTGGAAACACCGAAAGTTCGTCTTTCACGGCAATATTCTCAACTTTCAAATTTTTCTTATTGGTAATTTAAATTTTTTAACATTTGTCAACACATGGCCCGCCTGTACCTTCTCCAATAATAATTTATTATACCATAACCCATAGGGTGAAATGGTATATTAAAGTCGCCAAAATGTATGTAACAGGCAGAAGGAAGCTTCTCCCACCCTATAAAGTATATATATTCTTGATCAGGATCAACAGCCGAGTCGATCTAGCCATGTCCGTCTGTCCGTCCGTCCGTCCGTCTGTATGAACACGCAGATCTCGGAGGCTATAAGAGCTAGAGCCACCAAATTTGGTATGTATACTCGTGTAGTATGCAAATGTATCGAGTTAATTGGAATTTCGGCCACGCCCCCTTACGCCCCCAGGAATCATATAAAACTATTTTTCATAAAAAGTATAACAGCTAGAGACATCAAATTTAGTTTGTATACCCGTTTAGTTGGCGCGCAGAAATACGTTGTTCAAACTTTTTGCCACGCCCCCTTATGCCCCCAGGAATCACATAAAACTGTTTTTCTTAAAAAGTATAATAGATAGAGACATCAAATTTGGTTTATATACTCGTTTAGTTAGCGCGCAGAAATTAATTGTTTAAACTTTTCGCCACGCCCACTTCCGCCCACGGAATTTACATAAAACTGATTTCCTTAAAAACTATGACAGCGACCGACATCAAATTTGGTATGCAGACTAGCTTAATAGACGCGCAGATATTGGCTATTTAAAAATTTTGCCACGCCCACTTCTGCCCCCGCAAATTAAACAAAACTGATTTTATCAAAAACTAACAAAGCTAAAGTCACCAAATTTAGTATGTATACTGGCTTAGTATGCGCGCAGAGTATATATTTTTCATATTTTGCCACGCCCACTTCGGCCTCCATAATTTAGAAAAAACCGATTTCCTCCTGTAGTTTTTTGACTATCGCGGCAGTTTAATTATTCTTATCTATTTCTGTCAAACTACCAAATTTTATTGAAATCGGACTAGAAACATGCAAAATATGCGTATGAACGTATTTTATTAAGCGGTCCATAAGGACAAAATTGGCCGCTGGCTAGTGGCGGCGCTAGAGTGCTCGTGTGTTTGTAGAGTGAGCGAGATAGCACATAGTATGAAGCATGTAAAAACAATTTAATAGACATATGTACATTTGGTCTTTGAAATTTGAAATATTTGTTTCACATGGTGTATGGTATACCCAAGTCGACGAGTCGACTTACTTGCTTCATTTTATTTATGCCTGTTGATTTCAACTCTACTTCTCCCTTACTTATCTTTGCTTTGAAATTGTTTATAGAGTTTGAATATGATATCAATATGTGAATATATAAAAAATAATAATAAAATTCTATCAAGCTTCAGGTCATTTGTTCCAAATCAAAATAAAAACGTAGTTTTTAATTTATTTATTTTCCGATATATTAGAGCGAAGCTCTCTTAGGCGCGTCGCGGTAGGAAGTTATTTTTTAAAAATCGACAGAATTTTGTTTCTCTTCACTGTTCGTGAGAGACAAGGACCGACGACACTGAAATACTCGTGATTGGTCCGCCTATGTCTCTCTGTCTAGTCAGAGAGAATAGTCTATCTAAATCGGGGCCCGGCACAAAGAGAGCGCTAAAAAAGTTAAGTTGTATGTGTGCGTTTTCTTGTGTGCGTATGTTGCTTTACACTGCGCAAAATGAAACTTTATCAAATTCTGCCTCAAATCAAGAAAACGAGTGCAGCAAATAATCTTATTGAAGAAAAAGATAGAGAAAACAAAGCAGCGATCAATTTTTATACCCTTGCAAAAAGGGTATATTAATTTTGGTCAGAAGTGTGCAACGCATAGAACGAAGCATCTCCGACCATACAAAGTATATATATTCTTGATCAGCACGACGAGACGAGTTCAAATAGCCATGTCCGTCTGGATCAACGCAAACTCCTCCTAGACCGTAAGAGCTACAGAGCAGCTAGGCTTGTATATCTCGGATTCAGCCGGATCGGACCACTATATCATATAGCTCCCATACAAACCCCAAAGTCACGAACAGTGACTTTTCTCAATAACTTAGTTATTTTCTGCGCTATTATCGTGAAACTTAATATTATAGAGATTATTACGCCTATTAACTACTGTGCCAAATTTGAACAAGATCGGATGACTATATCATTTAGCTCCCATAGGAACGATCGGTCGAAAACAGTGACTTTTGTAAAAACTTCGTTACTTTTACCGCGATTGCTTTCAAATTGAACATTTGTTAGTTTAATATATCTGTTAATGACTGTGCCAAATTTGATAAAGATCGGGTGACTATATCATATAGCTCCCATAGGAACGATCGGTCGAAAATAGTGACTTTTGTAAATAACTTCGTTACTTTTAACGCGATTGCTTTCAAATTTAACATTTGCTAGTTTAATATATATTTTAATGACTGTGCCACATTTGATCAAGATCGGGCGACTATATCATATAGCTCCCATAGGAACGATCGGTCGAAAACAGTGACTTTTGTAAAAAACTTCGTTACTTTTACCGCGATTGCTTTCAAATTAAACATTTGTTAGTTTAATATATCTGTTAATTATTGTGCCAAATTTGATAAAGGTCGGGTGACTATATCATATAGGTCCCATAGAAACGATCGGTGGAACAGTGACTATGATCAATATCTTCGTCATTTCCTACGATTGTAGGCCATTCTTTCGCAAGCATAAGCCTTTTTAGATAAAACGTTCTTCCACATTGATGGCTAATAGGTAAGGAAAGAGTTACCAAAAAAGTTGCAAGGGCATAAAAACTTTGACGCGGTCAAAGTTAGCCCTGGCTCTCTGGTTTTTTCATAGGTTAGGGTCACTCCACTTCTCGTAAATTCAAATTTTCGAAAATAAAAAATTTCTGATTTTAAAAATAACAGTGTTTTCTAATTTGAAAGTGAATAAGGACTGATTTCATCGTATTCAATTCCAAAGTTTAAAAATTTTGTGAATTTCCAGAATGAATTAGAAGGAAATTCAAATTTTTAGAATGCACACATGAATTCTATCTGCGTATGTATTTGAAAGCATACATCTATCTATCTCTTTTTGTATTTGAATACTGCGCTTGCCCATTTATATCAGTGAGCATTAAAGCTACGAATAATATTCTTGGAATATACAAATGCGCAGCGTGTTGGTGCATTCAGACCTGTGGGATGTAACGGCTGGAAATTTGCCCACGGTGCAAGGTGTCGATCTTGGAGGATTGGATCGGAGGGCTCTAGCAAGTATTACGTTGCGCGTAAAACCATCGCAATTGGCATACATAAAAAATTGTTTAACGGCATTTGAGGCGTGGACAAGACTACGAGATGTCCATCAGCCAAAGGGACCGGTGCGGAAGGTATCGCTGTACAATAAGTTGCTAAGCTTACGCATGACAGACGGTCAAGATATGCCCAGTTATATATGTACGTAAATGGTTTCTCTGATGTGTTAGATCAGCTTGCAGGCGCCGGTGTACAAATTAATGAGGAGTTACGAACTATCATTTTGTTATCGAGTCTACCACCAGTGTATGAGAATTTCGTTGTCGCCATCGAGACGCGCGACGATTTGCCCAGTTTTGAAATTCTCTGCATAAAATTAAAGGAGGAAGCAGAACGAAAACGTCTAACTGTAACGAAAGAGAATGGGCAAGAGGCATTTGTTACTATGCAGAACAGAAACAGAAATCAAAATGCACACACACAGAGAAATCGTTTGCAAATTACTTGTTACAAATGCGGCCGGCAAGGGCATGTCAAAGCACAGTGCGGCAAAGAGAGAGTCGATAAAAAAGAGAAAGAGTACAAATACACTGAGAAAATGGAGAACAAGCAATGTAGCTTGATAAATGCTTTGGAAGCAGAAAATATGAAAAGAGAGAAGTGGTGCTTGGATTCTGGTGCGACGAGTCATATGTGTTGCGACAAGAGTATGTTTTCAGATTTCTCTGTACATGATGAGAAGATCAGTCTGGCAGATGCGGGGCATTTACGTGCAGAAGGCAAAGGAAAAGTCACTATTCGGACTGGAATATGTAAATTAACAATGAACAACGTACTTTATGTACCAGGGCTGGCAGGAAACTTTATATCAGTGGCACGTGTTATTGAATATAACAGTGTTGTACATTTCGAAAAACATATGGCCAAGATCATACAAAATGGTGAATGTATTTTAGAAGCAAAAAAGATAGGCAACTTGTTTGTTTTTGAAGCTGAATCGGAAAATCTGTTTGCTGCTGTCGGAGAAGATGTATCATTGTGGCACAAACGCTTTGGTCATCTTAATTATAAAAGTCTGACGCAAATCGCAAGTAAGGGCTTGGTACGTGGGCTAAGTGTGACCAACTTCGCGCCCAATACTCCATGTAATACATGCATGGTGACTAAAATACATGTTCAGCCTTTCCCAAGATGACAGAAAGTCGGTCCAATGAACTTTTACAATTGGTTCATAGTGATGTCTGCGGACCTTTTGGAACAAAATCACTAGGTGGTTCACGTTATTTCCTAACATTTATTGATGACAAATCTAGGCGAATTTTTGTGTATTTCCTCAAGGGCAAAGATGAGGTTTTTGGCAAGTTTTTGGAGTTCAAGAGTCTAGTGGAGAGGCAGACAGGGCAGAAGCTAAAATGTATCCGCAGTGACAATGGACGAGAATATGTGAACAAAGCATTCGATGACTACCTGAAGAAAAACGGGATATTACGCCAGTTGACTATACACTCCACAAGAGAACGGCGTTGCGGAACGAGCTAACCGCACTCTGGTGGAAATGTCTAGGAAAGGAATATCGCATGGTGGGATATTCAAGAGAAGCAAAAGGATACCGATTATATGATGGAAAAACTCGCAGTCTGCTGTTGGCGAAGTTCTCAAGTTCTTAACAGTTGGCGAAGAATCCAGTTCATCATTCTATAACAAAACATATCGATATAAGATATCATTTTGTATGACAAACTGTATCTGAAGGTTTTGTTGAGTTGAAGTATGTTTCGACTGATTTAATGATAGCGGATATTTTAACTAAGAATTTGTCAAAGAAAAAGCATAATGACTTTGTGAATATGTTAAATTTGAGTTAACTTTATAAGACATGGTTGCATTGAGGAAGGGTGTTAAAAAAGTAACGTTCAAGAACTTTCCAGAGCAATACACACATGTATTCTATCTGCGTATGTATTTGAACGCATACATCTATCTATCTCTTTTTTGTATTTGAATACTGCGCTTGCCCAACTGAATTACTGGCACGCGCATTAAGTTAGTCTCTAATAAACTTCTGAGTTGTACGGACGTGTTACTATTCTTTTTGTTCTGCCTGCGTTATTCGGGTTGTGCGTCCCCTCCCCCCTCAACATAGAATTTCCAAATCATGATGTTGACAAATTTGGATTTTGAAAAATATAAGAGCTAATAATGACAGATTTTATAAATTTCAATTGCAAAATCCGACTAAAATTGGAATTTAAAAACTGAACTGGGCGCAAAATTTGATCTTTCAGAATTTTAAAGTTAGAATTTTTAAAAATTTTGATTTTTTAAAATCTGTAAGTTGACAAGCACTAATCGCTAATCACTAATTCAATTGTATTGATTCTGATAAAAAATTTGGAATTTTTAAAATTTTCTGAAGAAAAATTGGAAAAAAATTCAAATCTTTCAAATTTTAATTGATTTACGTGTGAAAGTTGACAAGGACCACTTTTATTGCAAGTACAAAGTTTTGAATTTTTCTACATTGTGAGCGAAATTTTCGGGAAATTGAAATTTTCAGAATTTAAAAATTATGATTTTGAAAAATTTTGTTTTTTTTTTCAATTTTTCAATTTAAAAGCTAATAATGACAAATTTTATCAGTTGCAATTGCGAAATTAAAAGAACATTGGCATTCAAAAACTGAAATTGGCGTGAAATTTAAAGTATTGAAGTTGTCGAATTTTCATTTGATGTTCATGTTCAAAAGTTCCGATTCTCATATACTCGGGACATTTCGTCCTTTAAAATAGGTGTCTCCCCAGATCTTTTTGGCCAAATATGTCATAAAGATTTTTGGCCGGAACACCTTGTTGTAAAAGAGTATACAATAAAAAAGAAGAATCGGCCTCCGATTAGTTTGCTACCTGTCTCTGTGAATAACGTTCCTTCCGGCTCGTCTGCACCTGTTGGCGAGTCAAAAAACTAATTTCGTCCCTAACTCTGGCCTATCAGAACGTACGGGGACTAAAGTCTAAACTGTCCAGACTCTATGTAGATAGTATAGCCTTTGACTTTCATATTCTTGCCTTTACTGAGACTTGGCTGAAGCCTGACATTGCTGATGCTTCAATTTTCCCCTCAAAATATCTAATATATAGACTTGATCGGACTATCCGTAATGGTGGTGGCGTTTTGAGCGCTGTTGACTCGGCGTTCTCGTCTCAAATTGTCCAGTCCTCCAATCAGGAGATTGAATTTGTTTGTGTTAAAATTTCGTTTAATTCTTTTTCTGCCTATATTACTTGTTCGTATATTCCACCACAGTCCGACTTGGCAGTATACACTCACCATTTGGAAGCTATTCAACTTATATCCTCATATCTCTCTGGCAAAGACTTGCTCTTTGTTCTGGCAGATTTTAATTTACCTGAGATTGCCTGGACCCTCTCATTTGATTCTTTATTACTGTTGCCCTCCTTGTCACATTGTTTCATAGATGGTCTGCTTGAGTTGTCCCTAACTCAAATAAATCCTGTCCGGAATAGGTGTAACAGATCACTAGATCTGGTATTTGTTTTGGATTCTTCCAACTGCGATATTTCCAGGACTGATCCCTTAGTTATCCCCGAAGATAACTTTCATCCAACTCTGGATATAACCATTGACCTTCTTTTTGGATAATATTGGATAATAACTCGATGCCTCCAACCCGATGTTTTCGAAAGACAAACTTTACTAAACTTAAAAAACTTTTGTTAACTAATGATTGGACATATCTGTATACTTGCACGGATATGGACTCGGCCATTTCTGTCTTCTATAAAACTCTTGAGTCGTTCTTTGATGTTTGTGTCCCGCGTGTGACTCTAGGATGGTCTGACAGACCTGCTTGGTTCTCACGTGAGTTATGTAACTTGGAGAACGTAAAATCGAGATGTTATAAAAGATTTAAAAAATCCGGTAAAGCATCGGATTTTTCCCTATATGTAGTTGCTCGATCAAATTTTATGGTGCTGAATTCACAGTGCTATAAGGATTATCTTCAGCGATGTAAACTCAGGTTTTCTCGCGATCCTAAGCAATTTTATAAATTTGTAAATGTTAATCGTAAGACATCGGTGCACCCGTCTTACTTGTCTTTCGAAAACAATAAAGCTGACAATGATCAGGCAATTGCCGACATGTTTGCTGATTTTTTCAAAACAACTTATTGCTCTTCGATTTATCAAGCAAATCCTCCTTATCCTCATCACTTGCAATCGTCTAATTGCATTTTAGACCCTGTGTTTGATGAAAGTTCGGTTCTTAGCGTGCTCAGTTCCGTCAACCCAATATATGCACCTGGCCCTGATGGAATACCAGGCTGCGTATTAAGGTTTTGCGCGGAGGCCCTATGTAAGCCAATACTTAAGTTGTTTACACTGTCCGTCACATCTTCCGCCTTCCCGCCTATCTGGAAGGAATCATATATTATTCCTCTTCATAAAAAGGGGAAGAAGTCCGAAGCCTCCAATTATAGGGGTATTTCTAAATTGTCTGCCATACCCAAAGCATTTGAGAAAATAATAACATCTCAATTGCAGCATTTTTGTAGTTCAATCATTTCGTCATCCCAACATGGGGTTAAAAAACGTAGATCGACAACTACTAACCTATTAGAATTTACATCTCACTCAATCAAAGGGTTCAAGACTGCCGTGCAAACTGACGTCATTTATACTGACTTCAGCAAGGCCTTTGACTCCGTTAATCATACTCTGCTTCTATATAAATTAAACGCACTTGGCATCCCCAGCCTTTTGCTAGATTGGATTCTTCAATATCTTTCTAAGCGTACACAAAAGGTCCTCTTTAAGTCTTCATTTTCTAAGACCATCCAAGTGACCTCTGGAGTACCTCAGGGTAGCCATTTGGGTCCATTGCTATTCACTCTTTTTATAAATGATCTTCCATTGGTAGTGTCACATTCTCGGGTGCTTATGTACGCGGATGATGTCAAGCTTTACCTCAGTTTTAAAGACATATCATCTTCTAGCCTACTTCAATCGGATCTTAATGATCTTCACAGTTGGTGTGAAACAAACCTATTAAACCTTAACTGCTCTAAATGTAAAGTTATGTCTTTTTATAGATGCACTCCATACTTAGCAACTTATTATCTTAACGACACTGCCTTAGAGCGGTTAGATATTATCAATGACTTAGGTGTTCTTATGGACAATAAATTAACTTTTAATCCTCATATTTCTGTTACAGTTAGTAAAGCTATGAATGTTCTTGGGTTTGTGAAACGATGGTCAAAAGAGTTTGACGATCCGTACACAACCAAAATTCTGTATACTTCTTTAATCCGTCCTATCTTAGAGTACGGATCTTGCATATGGTCACCTCAATATGAGATGCACCAAAGTAAAATTGAATCTGTTCAAAAGCAATTTCTGCTTTTTGCTCTTCGCGGTCTAAATTGGGATCGCAATGTCAATTTGCCATCATACTCCAGTAGGCTTTTTTTTAATCAATCTTCCTTCTTTAATTAATCGTTGAGTAATGCTTGGTGCTATCTTTATTCATAAACTTTTAATAGGTGAAATAGACTCTCCTGAGCTATTGAACCAGTTAAACCTATCTGTACCCCCCCAGTGGCGGAGAGCAAAATGTGGTCGGTCTAAATAATGCATTCTATATGACCGAAATGTAACGCATTCCCTATGAAATTTTTTTCCAGCGCATTTGTAATGCGCAAAATAAAAACGACTGCTTGGACGAAAGCACCGAGCCGTATTCAACTTCGTTTTTTTAATGCCCCTTCCCCTCTAACCATCAAACGATTTTCGGCGTCGTGACGTCTCCCGAATTTCGTTTTGCACTTTTCGTTTTGTGCGTGGCACGCGATTTTCCATCGTTCGGTTTCTTTGTCTATGCCTATTCTTTTTGTGTGAGCAGTGTAAATGTGTGTAAATACAAGTGCATAATTGCATGTGTGTGTAACTTTCGACTTACGCATGGCAACGCGTCACTTTTATAAATTCTTGTGCTGTGCAGACGTGTTCTTGGAGATAAGTATATCGCAGTGAGTTATTTTATAATAAATTTGTGAAATTGGCTTGATAAAGTTATCTAATTAAAAAGCATAAGTACTGTATAACATAAATATATTTATTTATTGCAATTTTGGCTATTTATTTGCCGGTGTCAATTCATTTCGCGCAAACGTATAAAGTCCACGTGCAATATACACACATACATATGTAAATACATATGCATGGGAGTATTTGCATACGTACATATACATATATTAAAAAACTTGTAGTGAAGCCAATTTCAACATTTCTATATTAATAAATAATAAAAAAATAAATAAATAATATATATAGTAATATATATAAAAATATAAGTATACGTAGCAACTACAATTTCAGTGTGCATACAAGTGTGGTTTCAGTAGGCTCAGTTTTCCAGTGTATACATATTTCGGCTAGGTTTATTTTTGCAATATGCCTACAAAAAGGGGATTTAGTAGTCGCAATATGCGCCGACTTATTGCCAGGGAAAGGGGTGATAGTAATTTGTTAGTCGAGGAGGTTAGTAGTGTACATAGCTCAAGCAATGCCAATGAAGCTGACATTTTGGATGATATTGCCGTGCCCATGCTTGATGATAATGCTCAGCAAAGCACTTTTGAAAGTGAAAGTTCAAGCTTAACAGACCAACTTCGGGATTGGTATATAAAGTTCAGTCCAGCTAGAAGCTGTGTTCGTGCACTGCTGAAAATTTTGGTTAGTTCTGGAATCGATGTTCCTGGCTCTGTTGATTGTTTGGTTAACCGTCGGGAGAAACCTGTTTTAAGGACAGTAGCCCCGGGAAACTATCTACATCTAGGCATCGAGAACTATGTACAAACCAATAAGCACATTTTCCAACGATATTCAAATCTCGAAATGGATGTTGGCATTGACGGGTTGCCTCTTTTTAAAAGCTCTCGCATGGGGCTTTGGCCAATATTAGGGCACTTTCCAAATGTAGAAGATAGTGAAGTGTTTATGATAGGATCATTTGTAGGAAAGCAAAAGCCCGCCAATCCAAATGTCTTTTTATACGATTTTGTCCAGGAGTTGGAACGCATTAAGATAGATGGCATTAAGTTAGGGATGAAAGAAATTACACTTAAATGCAAGTCATTTATATGCGATGCCCCCGCCAAATCTTTCATATGTGGATTGAAAGGTCATTCATCCTTCAATGGATGTATGAAATGCACACAAGTCGGTAGCCGAATAGGAAATTTTACAGCATATTCCACAACCCCAGGTATTAAAATAACTGATAGTGACTACACGTCAAGGAAATATGTAGATCATCACCAAAACTATTTCATTTCAAACGAAATGATTTTGGAAAAAATAGGAATTGGTATGATAACACAGTTTCCTTTAGATGCAATGCATCTAATAGACTTAGGAGTAACTAAAAAAATTTTAAAATTAATTTATAATAATTCCATAAAAGACTGTAAATTTTCAAACGAATGTAAAATAGAAATCAATAGACGCAGCCTTTCAATTGCAGCTTTTATTCCGTCCGAGTTCCATAGGAAACCCAGAAGTCTAGAAGAATTAAGCATGTGGAAAGCCACCGAATTTAGGCTATTTATTTTATACACTTCAATAGGTCTCCTTAAAGATTTAGTTCCCGAAGACTTTTATTATAATTTACTTTTGTTGCACACTGGTTATAGGCTGTTACTGACTAAATCGGATTATAATTCTAATATAGATTGTATTCAACAAATTTTCGAGTACTTTGTGAGAACGTTTGCTCTTAAATATGGCAATCAAAATGTTTCTTTTAATGTTCATAAATTTTTACACATTTGTGAGTCCGTCCGAGAAATGGGATATGTTCAGGACTTAACTGCATATAAATTTGAAAATTTTATGCAACAAGTCAAAAAATCAATTAAATGTCCAATTAACATTCTGCAGCAAATTAATAACAAATATTCATTTAAAAAATGCAAAAGTGTCAATTTTAGTACTTCGTTCCAGAGGAATAGAAAAGGCCAAATAACGAAGTGGGTTTGTAAAGAATTCACTCTTTCTACAATATCTCCCAATAATTTTTGCTGCATCCAACCTTGTTCTCCGGCCACCATACTTCAATTCGTAGAAATTGAAAATGAAAAGTTCGCTCAGTGTCGACGTTTTGAAGATCCTTTGCCATTTTACACTGAGCCTATTAATTCACAAACAATAGGTCTTGTAAAAACAACAAAAAAAATGCTAGAGGAAGAACTTGTACCTCTTAGCATAATAAGTTATAAATACGTTTGCTTGCCATATAACGAAAATTTAGTTTTCATTCCTATTTTACACTCTCAGTCATAAGTATTTGTATCTAATTCTAATTTATTTCAGTTATGTTTAAGAAACAGTTTGGTGGTATTTCCTCGGAGTTCAGTGACGAGAACGGCAAAAATGACCGTTTTGCCAAGCTCGAGAGCGATGTGGAAGAATTAAAGAATACTCTACAAAGTCAGCAAAAAACTCTGGAAATTATAGAAAAGAGGCAAGTGGAAATGTTGGCAATATTGAAAAAATTGACGCAGGATGATATGCCACAAGTTGACAACATTTTCCCCATAATTAAAATGGAAGACCTCCATAAGGTGAATGAGCTGGTCAAGGCAGACAAAGCCACATATGTAAGTATCTAATGTATTTTGTATAATATCATTGAATTTAATAATTGTTCTTTTTTTTAACAAATATAAACAGGTGAGAATTCTTCGGACAATAATTAGGGGAAATGTTGTTAAAAACTTTGATGGCGTCGTGGGGAAAAATATTATCCCAAACTTAAACTACGATGGCCTATGTAAATGGGAAAGAGCCGTTCAAGCAGTTCAAGGCATTGAACGAGGCTCTATCTGGTATGTATAAACCATCTTAATTTTATTTTTGATGACAATAATTAATAATATTTAATTAACAGATGCCATTTAAACTGAAGGATGGACGGAAAAGTGCTACATTTCAACCATCCGTAGCTGCTTCAAAGTCCAAAAAGGTCGACTGGCGAAGCAAAAATTCGAAAACAAAAAAAAAAATAATTTTAATAATAAAGAAAATGAAATTACTTTAGAAGAAAATGTAAATATAGATTAAGGAATATAGAAAATGTAATTAATAATATAATAAAATAATAAAATGTAAATAATAATATAATAAAATAATAAAATGTAAATAATAATATAATAAAATAATAAAATGTAATTAATAATATAATAAAATAATAAAATGTAAATAATATATAAAATAATAATAAAATGTAATTAATAATATAATAAAATAATAAAATGTAAATAATATATAAAATAATAATAAAATGTAATTAATAATATAATAAAATAATAAAATGTAAATAATATATAAAATAATAATAAAATGTAATTAATAATATAATAAAATAATAAAATGTAAATAATATATAAAATAATAATAAAATGTAATTAATAATATAATATAATAATAAAATGTAAATAATATATAAAATAATAATAATTTCTAAATAAATAATTATACATTACTGGAGCATATGAAAAGCGTTTTTTTTTTCTTTTGGAATCAATTATTTATGTAATTCCACTGCATGGAAGTATGCCATTCTATATAGTGAGAAAATGCGTTGCAAGTATATTGAGTTGTAATGCAAGTACATTATCAATCCATAAGCGATTTTGAAATTGTATGCTGTATTTTCTACAGGCAGCAGAATTTCTGCATTACAATTTTCATAAAAGAATATGCTTGGGTAATGGAAACCCGAATGAAACTTCGGCACAGCATTCTTTTCTGCATTACAAAATTCCATAAATTCGTGCACCGAGAAGAAAAAGCGGCCATTTGTTAAGAAAGTAATGGAGCTTGTAACCGGTTTTTGAATGCACACAGGCGAAAAGTAATCCGTTCGTAATGCAAGAAAGAATGACAATTTCCGCACTGGGCCGTAGACCTACTAGAAGTTTTATTCCTCTATCCTTAAAACACTGTAGTTCTAACTATTCTTTGCATGAACCTTTTCGAGTCCTATGTTCTGATTACAATCTTCTGTATCACGTAATTAGATCAGAAGCCTCTCTTTCCCTTGTGAAAACTTCTATTTTAGCACATTTAGCTCGTAATTAGCTGTAGTTAATCATCTTTTTAATTGTTTGTCCGTTTTATTTGTATTTGTCCACGCGATCGTGCCGTCCGATATGCGGCTGCGCCCCACGGTCGGTCGGGCGGGAGGTGGACAGCGCTCTGCTTGGGCTCGCGCGAAACAAGCTATGTCCTGGTGTCGTATGGGCCACTTGAACGTACTTCGCATTGTACGCGTCAAAGTCCAGACAATTCATTTCTGCTATTGTATATGACTGAACTACAGTCGTTCACTCGACGAATTCCTAGAGAGCTTCGCTCTACCCGGGTGTCCTGTGACAACTCATTGCTTTTTTTATAACAGAGTTCCTCTTTCTCTAAAAGGAACAAGGATTCCATGGAGAAGTAATTTAAACTGATTTTATTTACCAGTTTGTTGTATATATGTGAAATCTTAGAATCTAGGAGGCGGCAACTGTTCTCAAAAATACTTATGATCCATGTTTTCTCGGGTTGAAAATTGTTTATACTTTCTGCTCGGCGTTGGCCACTTGACATCGTGCCGTTGTTACAAATATTCTTTTCCATAGAGTGTACGTGCATGTTTCTTTTGTTTTAAGCAAACTTGACATTTTTCTTCATGTTCATATTAAAGTTGTTTTTGTTCATATTCAAATTAGTAAATCGATACGATGCTTCTTTAACGAGTGTAACTGACTTTCTATTTCTATTTCCATCGCGACCCTTTTTCTCCCTCCCCGCGAAATTCGGGACTTGGCCGTCCCTCTGTCTAAAAGTTGCGAGATCGAGATAGCGACCCTTTTTCTCCCTTCCCGCAAAATTCTGGATTTGGCCGTCCCTCTGCCTAAAAGTTCGACGACGATCGTTCGCTTGACCCAAAAAAGGTCGTTTATGACCCGACATAAAACTCGAGACACACAAATTTTTGTGTGCGTCGAGACCAAAAAATTACCTTTTTCTCTGCCCAGCCTCTGCCGGTAATAAGCCACGGGAGCCAAAAGAACCACTATGCGGCCATCCTTGTTTTAAATGTTGGCTTCTACTGGATTCTGCTGCATTCGACATATTACAAATATATTTTAGTTCTTTACAATTTCTGTTTACAACCTGTGACATCTATTGTTGTTTAGAAATATTTTCTTTTGATTTGGTGCATCCCGACACTAAATTGAGTATTTTGGCCTAGTAGGCGTAGAAGGCTCAAATATTTTAATAACTTTACCAGGTTTGTTAAAAGTAGGATCAGCTAGAACGTTGGATTGCCATTTTGACACATCCACGCTTACCATTTTTAATGAAAGAACTTTCATTAACTTTGGTAACACAATTGCCGAATCCTTAAAATGTATTCCAGGCGATTTCGCATCTGTAAACCAATTTCGATAAACTGTTTTGTCCGTCTCAAACCTTACCATAGGTGTAAAATCTTTAAACCTTTAGCACTGATGTGCTTTATGGCCTGCAATTTTGCAAATCGGACACTTATCTTTGAATACCGCCTAATTTGAATCAGTTTAAGCGGTTTTTTCTCTTCTTCCCTCATGGCACTTAGTGAATAATATTTCTGCTTTAAGTACGTCATACAAATAATTATATGTGCATTATTTCTTTTGTCTTGTTTTACTGTTATAAGTTAGTTTTTGAAAATTTGACGAATGCACAATTATCATGGTATTCTTTGTGCTTGCCATGCGTATAAAATTTTGTCATTCTAATCTCTTTCGTGGTACCATTACTGCAAAATGATTTGGTTCATCGGGTTCTGCGTAGTAAATAATTATATGCGCAAAACACTTGTGGCTGATCATTCGTACGTAAAGTGTTGCTGTTGAAGACTTATTTCTGAAAATTTGCTTAAATCTCTATTGTAAGTATATTATTAATTTAAATTTATAAATAAAAAACCTTAATTAGTACATAATATATATTGTTGTCAGGCTAAAATGCCTCGTGGTACAAGTTTGTCCGATTACGAGCAGGGAATTATCCTCGGCATGCATGGAAGCGGCTCCAAGATCTTTGAGATAGCAAGCAGACTTAACAGGCATAGAAACTGCATAAGTAGCTTCCTGAAAAACCCATCGAAATATGGTGCTACTCGACGCAGCGGACGCAAGACCAACATTGACGATCGATGCAAACGGCAGATTCGACGTCTTGCAGTCGAGGATACGATGAGCAGCGGTCAAATAAGGGCTCACTTGGATCTTCAAATAACAAGGACTAAAATCGTTCAGATTCTAAACGAAAATCGTTTCGTTAAACATACCTCAATGGTCCCTAAACCAAAGCTTCTGGAGCGGCATATTAAGGCTCGTTTAGAATTTGCCAATAGATACCGATTCTGGGATAAGAAATGGCACAACATCATTTTTAGCGACGAAATAAATTTAATTTAGATGGCCCAGACAATTGCAAAAAATATTGGAGAGATACGCGCCAAGAACGACTATCTTGTTAGAAGCGAGGTTTTGGCGGCGGCACCTTGATGGTATGGGCCGCGTTCTGCTATTTAGGAAAGACGCCTATGTGCTTCATATCTACTCGAATGAATGCCAATATGTATGTAGAACTTCTAGACGGTGTTTTGGTAGACTTCGCTAGAAATCTTTATGGCGATAATTGGACTTATCAGCAAGACAATGCTTTAATCCACACGCAGGTCACCAAGCACTTTTTATTTATTTTTGTTATTAATGACATTTTGTGAAGTGGGTCCCATTGAGTCCGGACCTTAATCCTATGGAGAAACTTTTGGGGCATTCTGTCGGCTCGCGTTTTCAAAAATGGAAGACAGTTTGCGACTGTACGACACCTTAAATTGGCTATAGAACAGGAATAGGCTAATATTGACGCATCTGTTCTACAGTCGTTGGTCAATTCTATGCCAAATCGTCTCAACTTATTCTTATTCTTAATAATAAAGGAAAAAGTATTGATTATTAACATAATTAATACTTCAAAATTACCAACGTTAATTACTTTTAAGAGACCAAAGTGAAAGAATGCACATATAATTATTTACTATGAATTTAACTATAATTTTAAATTTTTTATTTTAGTTGAAATGAAGTTTACATTTTTTTTTATTTTTCTATCTTACATCATGCCGTAAATAAATTCACATTATCAGAAATAATTTAAAAATACTATACGACTTTTTATTTGCAAAAAATATGATGCACATATAATTATTTGCATGACGTATTCCATAATGTCAGTTAGCATTTGTATCTGGCTTGTTTTTTTATTCAGACTCTCATATAATTGTTAAGTTAATAGTTTCCAAGCAGCACTATAATTGTCAGCTGAACCTGACAATAGGTAAGCTACCATGCTCTTCACCTCGCCCTTTAACGCAGATTTTAAATAATTGAATTTAAGGATTTATTGTTAGATCCTTTCCTTTTGCAATCAATTCCCCAATTCCCCGTTTCTAAATGTATATTGCACCACCTCCCGTTTGTTTTTTTGAGAATGAAATTATGGATAAAATAAATTTATTCAAGTTTTTTACTAACGGTTTACTTATAAGTCTAATTATTTTATAGTTCGAATAAATTGAATATATTGAAAAAAATATATATATATTTAAACTTTTACTCCGTTTATTTTATTTTTATTGTTTTAATTTTTATCTATTTATCAGGTTTATTTTTTTTTTATGTATACTAACTATCTTAAAGGGCCCCTTGTATCTACTGTCTAGCTTATGTCCTGATTCATATCTTACAAGTATCTCTTATCGATATTTCTATAGTATTTTGTAATGACCGGGTTGCAGTTGATAAAAATATTATTAAGACGAACACGTCAGTGACAATTGAATGTAGTTTTTAGATTGTTTTTATTCAGAAAAAAATTCTTTGCTTAACCTATGTTTACATATGTATATATTCTTATGCAGCGACTTATGCGATAGCTATAAAGAGAGGGAAAGTGTCATCACATAAATACTGTAGCAATATGTATTAGTATTAAGTATATCTTACTCTTTCCCCCAGTTTCTCTGTTACAAATTAGCTTTAAGTTATGTATTACTATTACATTCGTGATGCAGTTGGACAGTGCGAGAAGTGTGCTGTAAAATAAAATAATGAGAGCGCGACAGTTTGAAAGAAGAGCTCACCAAAGTCAGACGTGTTCTGCTCGCTATAATTTCAGAAGTGGTCATAGTTAACCCAGTGAAAATACAGTGTAAAAGCTATAATTTGTTATTATTGATTATTTTTCAAAGTTCCAGTTACAAACCTGGTGAAAAACCTAGGTTTACCAGATACTGGCACTATAGCTGTGCTAGTCAAAAGATTAAATGAATTAAGATTAAAAAAGGTGGATCTACTTTGCAAAGAATTGGAACTGGGTCGTAGGGAGAACGAACTTTTGCGCCTTCCTGGCAACCCTGAGTCTGGCAACTCAAGCAGCTTGCCGGCGACTAAAACAAGCCACCAGATCTTGGCCAAAGATGTTGAAGACTTTTTACCCGATTTTAACGGTGATAAAAATGTTTATGGTTGGATATCTTCCGTGCACAATTTGAAAAGATCATTCAACTTGAACGAAAATAATTTACGTTCATCTGTCTTCGGCAAATTAACGGGTAACGCCTTGGAGTGGATACACTCAAACCCTGAGTGCCTGGGTCAGCATATGGAAACCATATTCGATGCTATGGGCAAAGTCTTCGGATCAAAAAAAGACTAATGTAATAATTCGTAGAAAGTTCGAAGCAAGGAAGTGGCGCATCGGCGAACCGTTTCTGATTTATTTTAACGACAAATTCTTTCCAACATTTGATAGCAATCCTCGGAACTGTCCTCTATTCTACTGTAGTTTTCAGACAAGTACGGAAATCGCTGGGTATACGAGTGCAGAAAATCTTATGCGGCTGCAAGCTAGCCTAAAAGAAAAAGCACGTGAGTTAGTTCAATCCAAACTCCTTTTACCAACAATGGTCCCTGAAATCATACAAACATTACGTATGTGTTTCGGTCGGCCGGCGCATATTTTGCACAACATACTGGCAAAAACGCCGCAACTACCCGCAATTAAAGATAAGCTATCAAATACGCACTGTGTGTACGAAACATCTAGTCAACGATGGAAGCATGTGAACTTACAGGTTACATGCAAAACACAATGCTCATACAGGAGCTACTAGAAAAACTCCCCACACAACTGAAGCTACAGTGGGCAATGTTTCCCAAAGACGCTAAGACACCATCAATGGAATCTTTTAGCAAATGGATCTACGACATAGCTGAAGCAGCAAGCCAGGTGACATTGCCGCTTTACCATTAAAAGATCGGAAACCTAAATCATCACACAGAAGCACCTAAAGAGCAGAAAAGGAAGGAAATAAAGTGCGTCGTATGTAACGTACCGGGGCACAAAATACACAGCTGCCCATCGTTCGAAGCCACGCCACACCAACAAAAGACGTCTTTTCTAAAAACCCACAAGCTCTGCCAACAATGCCTAAACCGTCACCACCAAAAGTGCCAACGTGAAAAGGTTTACGGCATACGAGGCTGCCGAAGCAAACATCACTAATTGATCCAAGAGATGCAGCCAACACCAGAGGCTGCAAAATCCAGCAGCCCAAAAGGGCCAGCTATGGTCACCAACGTGCATACGCCGGAGGCCAAGCACACCCAACGATCCAGAGAGTCTGGACAACCTATTTCCGTGTCATTCCAATACAAATCATCAATAAAACGAAATTTACTAACACTTTTGCATTTCTAGATGAAGTATCGGCACTAACGCTCATCGACAACAAGATCTTTAAGCAGCTCGGCGTTCCAGATCCACTGTGCCTAAAATGGACAAACGATACAACACGCGAAGAAAATGCATCGAAACTTGTCAAGCTTACGGTTGCCAATCCACATAATGACAATCAATTCTACTTGGAAGAGGTTCACAGTGTAGATACCCTGGATCTACCTGTACAGTCTATCGACACAAGGGCTCTCGCCAAAGGATTCCCCCACCTAGCGGGACTACCGATACAAATAACTGGAACCTCGGCATACGCCTTAAAATCAAAGAGGGTGCATGGCACCAACCAATAGCGTCAAAGACGCGACTGGGATGGGCACTACAAAGCTCCACGCCATCAAGGGACACTAGAGCTAATGTGAGCGTTTACATGTGCGGCTGCAGATACGCAGACGTCAAGCTGCAGGAGATCATTAAGCAAGCGTTTTTATTAGACTCTACCACAGCAAAACCGCTATCATCACCAGAAGAAACTTAAGTTTTAACCAGACTTGAATCTACAACCGCCTTGAAGAATGGCACGTACGAGGTCGGTCTAATGTGGAAAGACATCGATGTTTTATTGCTGTTAGCTACGCAAACGCACTAAAACGGCTTAAATGCCTACAAAAGCAATTTTCCCGACAACCACAGTTGAAGGAGCAAATTAACAAACAAATCGAAAACCTCGTCGAAAAGGGCTATGCTCGCATGCTGACGCTGGAGGAAATAGCTGCACCAAACAGACGGACATGGTATCTACCAACCTTCATAACTAAAAATCCAAATAAACCAGAGATGGTACGGCTTGTATGGGATGCAGCAGCAGAATGCGACGGCAAGGCCCTGAACGACTACATCTGGAGTGGTCCAGATCTCCTAAACTTCCTGCTTGACCTCTTACCCTCATTCCGAGTAAGACGAGTGGCGATCTGCTTCGATATCGCCGAGATGTTCCACCAGATCAGAGTGAGAC
Organism: Drosophila tropicalis; assembly: GCF_018151085.1. NCBI lineage: Eukaryota > Metazoa > Arthropoda > Insecta > Diptera > Drosophilidae > Drosophila > Drosophila tropicalis. Next base: position 727,942 of record NW_027173484.1, read on the forward strand.
CAGCCAAAAGACAAGAGTCTATGTTATGGAAGCGCTTACTTTTGGAATCAATTGCGCACCCTGCATTGCACACTTTATTCGTGACAAAACTGCAGATCGATTCTGTCAACAGTACCCTCAAGCAGCACAGGCCGTGAAGGACTACCTCTACGTGGAGGATTCTATATACAGTGGCGACAACTACGTGGAAGTCGGAAACATTGCAACTCAAGTCAGAGATATCCACGCAGCAGGTGGACCTCAAAGGAGGTCCTACGAATACTAAAAAGCGATTCGCTGCTCCCCGAAGCTGTCGCAATTGCCGCTACAGAAAAGGTACTCGGTTTATATTGGGTGCCGAACTCCGACGTGTTCACATTCATCTGCAAGTTCGCCAGGCTGAAGCGCAACGTTTTAGACAGCGACAAAACACCAACCAAACGCGAGCTCTTGAAGTACGACCCACTCGGCTTCATCTCATGCTTTACAATAGAGCTGAAAATCCAACTGCAAGAAGTCTGGAAAAGCGGCATTGGCTGGGATGCTGGTTTACCCGAAGCATTGTTACCCAAATGGATACGTTGGAAACGGATCCTTAAAACAATCGCCGGATTGACCATCCCGATATGCTATTTCAACAGCAGCAATCAAATCCATGATGTCCAGTTACATAAGTAGCAGTCTGCTACCTTCGGATACGCCAGGGAGAAAGAACCTACCTCAGCTTCGTGGCCTCGAAGGCGAAAGTGGCACCGTTGAGTCCACTATCTATACCAAGGATGAAACTGCGCGCCGCAGTTATCGGAGCAAAGCTGAGTAACGGAATCCAACGCATTCCAAGTTTGTCAATTAATTCAAGTTGTTATTGGTCCGACTCAAAGACTGTTCTCAAATGGCTTCGTATGGATCCACGACAGTTTCAGCATTTCGTCATGCACCGCGTGGGCGAAATACTGGAATTCACAAACGTTAGCCAATGGAACTGGGTTCCAACGAACCTTATCACTGCAGATCTTGCTACTAAAACATACAACGCCAATACATATAAAGCTTGGCTACACGGCCCAGACTATTTGCTGCAGGATCAACACGAGTGGCCAAAATGCGATGATTTGGGGCCAACAATGCTGAAGTCAGGCATAACATACTCTTCATCGACAATTCGCCGATGGAGCTAAAACTTAACGCGGAATATTTTTCCGACTGCCGCAGGCTAGATCTAGCTTCAGCGCGCTTTATTCTCTATATTGAGAAACTGAAGGCGAAACAAAAGAAGGCATCGCCACCTACAGATGTTTTTTACGAGATGATTCAGCAGGCACGCACACTCCTACTGTGGCATGCGCAGTCATCGGAACTCAATCCAGAAATTCGCAACTTAACGAGAGGTAAACCTTTAAAAACAAATTCTAAACTCATCCACTAGGCTGGCTGCCTACCAACGTCCTTTCACTTACGTCGGCATCGACTACTTCGAGCCCTTCTTGGTTGCTGTAGGACGGCGAAGCGAAAAAAGTTGGGGCGTTATTTTCACTTGCCTAACCATACGGGCAGTGGATATAGAACTGGCGTGCTCTTTGGACACTGCATCGTGCATAATGTGCATCCGAAATTTCATCAATCGGCGCGGGACCCCAAGAGAAATTTACAGCGACAATGGCACTAACTTCAAAGCTGCCGAAAAGATTATCTGTGACAAAGCGTAGGCGATCAACTTCAACGCCTTGCAACCGGCGTTTGATGACATCAAATGGAAATTTAATCCACCAGCCGCTCCTCATATGGGGTGAGCATGGTAGCGACTTGTTCGTTCCGTCAAGACTGTACTCTACGCAATCTGCCCAGCGATAAAATTCACTAGCGAGGGCCTACAAAGCGCACTCTGGGAAGTGGAATTTATCCTAGATTCCAGACCCCTTACCTTCGTCTCTCTGGACAGCAAGAACGACGAGGCTATCACCCCTAATCATCTACTACTAGGATCAGCAAGCGGCTATAAACCAGTCCACAATAGCAGCTGGAGACGTCGTTGTAGTATTGGACGAGACTCTGCCCCAAAATAGATGGCCAAAATGTATAGTCGAGCAAACCATCAAAAGACGACCATGTGCGTCGAGAACCGCCAACGGGACTCTTCAACGGCCCGTGGCTAAAGTAGCTGTATTGGACGTCGGCTGTAATGGAGAAAAGCAACCCCTTGAAGAGAGCAGCTTTACTGGGGAATGTTGCCGCCAAAATCCGCTAGCTGCCCAGCAGATCCGACGCAACCAACAATGAGTTAACCCATATCACTCATTCTCTTTCATTTTCATACTTATATTTAAGCGCCAGCCTACGTGCTGGGAAATTAACCGTTGCATCTTGCCCTTTAAGCTTACAAAACAGTTTGGTTACAAGTGCGAGTAAGAGCGATTAATTTTATAGCGGCTCGCATAGGACGGCTCGCATATAGCGGCGCGCATAGGACGGCTCGCATATAGCGGCTCGCATAGTACGGCTCGCATACGGCACACACACCATATACACACCCACTTAGCCTACCATTAGCTTAAGAAATACACGTGGAAGAAATAAATGAAGTATCACGTGAGAAGTGGAGTGTTTTCTTGTGGGCCTGCTAAAACATCGAACCTTAGCGCCAAACTCAACAGTAATGATGTATTTTCTCTAGGATGCCTCATAGACTCTGGAAACGCAGTTAGTTTAATTAAAATGGAATCCGGTCCACAACATGCATAATTTGGTTTAAATAAAAGTAAACTTGAAGTTTTTGGAAGTATTTTGTGTTACATTAAAATATTTAATAAAAATGTTTCCGTTCGACTACTGGTTGTGTCTAACGAGTCTCTGGAAAGTCCTATACTGTTAGGTAGAGATTTTATAAAAATATGTAAAACTAAAGTTGTACTGCAACTTGATGATGAACTGTGTAAAGAATCAATGCCCGAAAGTATTAAGTTAAGCCATGACTTGAGCAATGGAGATAATTTTGAAAACCAAATGCTAAATATTGATTTTGACGTGGTTAATTCAAAATATGTTATAGCGAAAAGGCCGAATTACAAAAAAAATAATTGACGAATAGTATTCGATTACAGGCAAAGGAATTAGAGCAGACGACAAAGGTATAAAAGCAGTAAATGATTTTCCAGTTCCGACTAAGGTGAGCGAGGTTCAAAGTTTTTTGGGATTATGTTCCTATTTCCGTAGGTTCAAGATTTTGCTACTATTGCCAAGCCATTATATAGATATCTATCTATACCTAGATAGAAAAGACAAAAAGTTCGTGTTTGGAAACATCGAACTTAGTACATTTGAAAGTCTTATGTCTAAGTTAGTAGATGCCCCAATACTTCCGCTTTATAGTCCAAATGATGAAACCGAACTTCATTGTGACGTAAGCTCTTTTGCTTTCGGATCAATGATGCTACAAAGGATAAGCAATGGTAAATGTCATCCAGCTTTCTATTTTTCCAAAAGGACTACCGATGTGGAATCTAGATATCATAGCTTTAAAACGTTTTTTTGTAAATTAACAAGGAATGCATTTCAAGATCGCGACAGATTGTAACTCGCTTACATTAACTTAACAAAGGAGAAGTTAACCCTAGAATAGCCCGTTGGGCTCTATAGTAAGAAAACTACGATTACGTATTAGAACATAGGCGGCATCGAGAATCCAAGTACTAACATTATGGTTGTTTAAGCTAGCTCATTTGAAGATAACTTAGTATTATGTCAGAACCAAGATGATGAAATTTTAAGATTGAAGTCAATGCTAGAAAAGTCTGAACACAGTTCGTATGAAATGCGAAACGGTTTAATTTATAAAAAACTACAAAATGGTTGCCTTGCTTTTTTACGTCCCGAAATATATGGAATCCCATGTCCTGTTTTAGCATCATAATGAGTTAGGCCACACAGGCATAGACAAGGTTGCAGAAGTTATCACAAAGTCGTATTGGTGTATAGTCTTTTCGTCAAAAAATGGAAAACAAGAAGGTCGTATCCACAATATACCTAAACCTGAGGTGCCATTCAAAGTAGTTCATATAGATCACTTCTGACCAATCGATGTCAAAGGAAGCACAAGAAAACATGTATTAGTGGTGGTTGATGCGTGTACGAAATTTGTCAGACTTTACATAGCGAAAACCACAAAGTCTAAAGAAGCAATAGAAGCCCTTACAGAGTATTTTAGGTCGTTTAGTAGGCCAAAAAGCATAGTGTCGGATCGTGGAACGTGTTTTACGTCTAACAAATTTTCTAGCTTTTTACAAAATTGAAATATATACAACATGTCAAGATCGCAACTGGTTCGCCACATTCGAATGGCCAGGTTGAAAGAATAAATAGAATTTTAGGCCCTATGTTAGCAAAATTACTAGCCTCAGAAGAAAATATTTGTTTTATTCAGGCCATAGAGATGGTAGAGTTTACCAAGAATAACACTGTTCATAGGTCATTGGGACAGCATCCAAGTGTCGTACTATTTGGCGTCGGCCAAAAAGCACAACAGGTAGATGAGTTAAAAGATTTCTATACGTTGGGCCTGAAGCTTTTTCAAGACCTTGCCTTGGCAAAAGTTCTTGTTTATTTTCTGCGCAGAAATTGTTTTGTCTACTTTGGTGCCTGATAGTGACTTTCAGGACTTTTTGTTCATGTCAATTATATCGGATACTGGTATCCTTGACAGGGCGTCTGCCACAAAATTAAATGTCATGAAATCATATTCTCCTAATTTGAGTCGCGTGCGTGTTAATTTTGAACTTGGGTTTACCATAGAAAATAAATATGTCATAGGTCAGTGATCAGTTCTGTAAAATGTTTGCCATATATATGGTCGAAAATGTGTTATGCCCAATGTATTGCTACTAATTCTTGTTCTGTCGTACTCTTAGTCGCTGCATGCTCTCCAGTTAGATTCGCTTTCTAACATAATCGAGATTAGATTGCCCGCGTTACTGGATGTACCCAGCTGTGTTCCCAGCCGAGTCCGCTGCTCCGCAAATCGGCCACACGTAAATAGTGCATGGCTAGCATCCTCCTCAATGTCTTCCGTGCACCAAGTGCCGAAACGCACTGTTGTCGATCTTGAAGCGATGCAGATAGCTGCGAAAGCAGCCGTGCCCGCTTATGAATTGTGTCATCGGGAACGACACTTGGCCATGATTTGTTCCTATCCAGCCTCTTCTATTCGGAATTAGCGAGTGAGTCCATCTTCCGTTTAATGCCTCATCCCACCTCCTTTGCCATCTATCAATCGATCAATCTATCGAGCGACCCTTCTAGTTGCGTTGTTGCTGAGATCTGCCAGGAACACTTCCTGATCCTCTAGGGCTAGTAGATCAATTGGTGGCATGCCCGCAATTACCAGTGCTGCCTCCGTGGATACCGTCCTGAATGCACAGCAGACTCGTAGGGCACTCAGCCTTCGCTGAGTCGCTGCCAATCCTCTGGTGTAGCTAGGTGTTGCTGCTGCTCTGGCCCATATGGGCGCGGCATATAAAATAACGGATTTAAGAACCGTCATGAGGAGCTACCTTCTCCATTGTTTGGGGCCCCTGGAGTTGAGCATGCCTGCAGCCTTTGTGTTAGTCATCGCCAAATGTTCCCTAAAACTTAGCCTGGTATAAATTAATACTCCAAGGTAACGCAGTGCTCGCTGAGACGCAACCGTTTCATCCGCAATTCTGATTGACTGACTAGCAATGCCTCCGTTTTTTGTGCCGCCAGCTTCAACCCCATCCTGTCCAGCCAGCTTTTGACTATCAACACTGCCTCATTGCAGTTGGTTTCTACCAGGCTCAGATGCTTTGCCACTACCACCAGTGCAATGTCGTCGGCGAAGCCCACCATCGTGCATCCTGCCGGTAGCGTCAAACGAAGAATGCCGTCATACATTACATTCCATAATGTGATGCGTTCCGTCATCGGTACTGTACAGGAGAGTCCGGTTTGCTGAGATAGCCACGTATAATAAGTATTAGGTACATGGGCACTCCAAAGCCTTCCAATGCAGCTAGAATTTTATTCCAGCGGGCAGAATTAAATGCATTTTTGACGTCAAGTGTGACAATCAGGCTATACTCCTTGTCTCCGCCTTTATATCTTGTGCCTTCAATTGCATTTGCCGCTATATCTACAACTGTTTTTATGGCATCGACAGTCGAGCGTGCTCTGCGAAACCCGAACTGGAGCGGAGCCAAGTCCCGTACCTCTCTTTTGGCCACTTCCAGTCTGCTGCAGATGACTCTTTCAAACACTTTGCCTAGAGTGTCGAGCAGGCAAATGGGCCTATGTGCTGAGGGATCATCTGGTGGCTTATCAGGCTTGGGAATAAGGACCAGTTTCTGGATTTTCCATCTGCTTGGGAATATGCCTGACCTCATGCATAGGTTAAAGAGTTCTACGAACACCTCGGGCTGCAGAGACACCGCTAGCTTAGTGGCGCGGCTTGGTATACCATCTGGGCCTGGCGCTTTGTCGTCTGCGATTTTCCTGGCAGCATCAATTATCTCTCTGCCATACAGTAATCTGTACATCATATTCTGCTGGTGTCGCCGAGGGATCTTGCGTTTCTGCTGGGACATGCACTGCCGGGAAAAGGCTGGAGACGATGCGTCCGAGTTTCTCGGAGTTCGTCGGAGCTTGCTGCTTGTGCCCGTGAAGCTTTTTTAATTTTATATTATATGCCTGTTCCCAAGGATCTGTGTCGGCGGTGTCACAAAGTTCGAGCAATAGCGTACGCTTGCTGTCTTTGATTGCTCTTCTGAGTATTTTTCTCTTAGCCTTATACTGCTTCCTCAGTGTTTTCGCATTATCGCTGCCTCCTGACCGAGAATATTGGCGACGTGCTATGTGGCAGTCTCTTCTAGCTGCGGCGATATCGTTAGACCACCAGTGCACGGGTGTGTCGCCGATATGTGCCTCATCTTGCCATACTCCTGTTAGATACTTCTGTGAGGCAAGTTGTTACCGCATCTGCTGCAGTCTCAGGGTCATTTGTGGTATTAATGACCAGCGATTCGGCGAATAGCTGCGGGTTTAGTGTCTCAGCTTTTACTATTGGCTCCTATGTCGCACAGAATGCTTTCATGGTCACTGCCGGTATAGTGGCTGCTGATCATCCATCTTATACTGTTGAACAGCCCGCTGCTAGCAAATGTCAGGTCAATTATCGACGCTGCACCACCCCTGTTAAAAGTGTGTTGCGATCCCTCGTTGAGCAGAACCACATCGAGGGATGCTAACGCCTCAAGAACGGCTCTTCCCCTACAGTTTGTGCTTGCGCATCCCCAATCCACAGACCAGGCGTTAAAATCGCCTGCTATGACCATCTTTTCGTGGCCTCTGGCGTCGTCAATTAGGGCATCTAGAATGCTATAATAATCATCGTCAGTTAGGCTGGGGGCCAAGTAAGCTATATATTCGTACGCCAGATATCTCTGCTCTTACAAATCCAACAGCTGCGTGAATATTTTCCAATTGACATGGCGAACTTTCACATGCCCAAATTGCTGATTCTCCATCCAGCGACTGTATCCAGCCTCCACTACTCATGCGGCGGTAAGGCTCACTTATCAATGCAGCCGCTACCCGTAACTCGCTGACTGGCTGAGTCAGTAAGTCATGGGCGGCCCTGCAATGGTTGAGGTTGAGCTGCAGTGCTCTAAACATCCCTGATTTTGTTTAAGGCCTTCAGGAACGCCGGACAGACCCTGCTTAGCGTTTTATGTGAGACATTTTGCCCCCCCGCGCGGGTACAGAGCATGCACGATGGTTCTTCGCTGGCACGATGGTGCTCTGTGCTGCCACAATTGAAGTACTGTTGAGATGCGTTAAATTGGCTGCCACAGTTTTTTGCTACATGCCCGAACTCCAAGCATTTGAAACATCTGAGTGGTTCCACCTTGATCCTCACCCTATAGACTGACCATCCGATTCGAATTGTACCCTCGCTAAGTAGCTTTTCGGCCAGCTCGGCTGGTAGTCGTTGGGTCGCTGCGTGTTGCCGTATGCCTTTCGTAGTCTTGGCGCTGCATCTGCTGGCATATCTCCGTCTTGCGATGCGAACACTGCTTTGAGCACGTCGTCTGGCTTGTAATTTCTACAACGATCGCCTATTTGGGAACTCGGACTACTGCGCTATCGCCAAGTGCATCTTGTATAGCCGCCTTTAGCCCCTGTGTGATTTCGTTATCCTGTTTCACCATTTGGATGGTGATACCGCCGGCAGAATTCCGAATGCTGCGGACTTTCTCTCTTTACTTCTGCAGAGAAACATTTGTTGTTATCAGCTCGCAGTTTATAAATATGACGTCTGGTCTTGATCTCTTGTTTTTCTGACCTACAGTCTGCCATTCTTGCTGTGTGCGTTGACCATTCAAGGCCTTGTTAGCCGTCTGAGACATGGTCGACGGAGCAGCTACCGTGTCTCTCACAGTATCAGCATATGACGGTCTATCGTGAGCCCGCCGCTTCTTGATTGGTGAGTTTCTATTTGATGGCTGTTCCTCGCGGGGCCTCTTCGGAGTGACTTTATTGCCATTTTGTATGCACAGGTCCACATTCGGCTGATTTCGAGTCGGTTTCGGCTTTGTTTTGCCGGCAATCGCATTTTGACAGAGCTGTCTTTGGAGCTCGTACAGTTACATGCCGAGTTGGTGGCTTGCCACCTTCCTTTGTGGTAAAGGTTTTGGCCAGTGCATAGAGCAACTTGCTCCACATGTGTATTTGCTTGCATCCGTGACTATGCAAAATTCTTTGCTAAAATCTGGGTACTGTAATAAAGTTGGTTCAACAAGTTTCTTTTTTAGATACTGGAATGCTTTTTCACACTCTGTTCATTCAAAGGGGACATTCTTTTTATAAAATCTCGTTATGTGCCGTGAATATTCGGCGAAGTTTTTTATAAAACGTCTATAACGTTCTAGCGCTGCCTGCGTCCGTAGGGCCGGATAATTACCGATGGCGTCAAATTTTTTGTCATCTGGTAAGATTCCTTTATCTGTGCACCTGTGGCCTAAAAATGTCACTTCTTGCATAAAAAATTAACATTTTGCTGGATGTAATTTGAGATTGTGTTTTCTACAAAGTTAAAAAACATATTTTAAATTTTAAACGTTGTTCAGAAAGGAAAGCTTGTGAAGGCTCAAGGCCTGAGAATGCTATTGTCGTCATTCTCTGAAATGAATTAGGCGCTATTTTTAAATTAAATGGTTATCGCGTAAAGCGATATTAACCATTGCTTGTTGAAAAATACGTAATATTTCTTGAGTTTTCCTCAAGTTCAATTTAGTGGAAACCTGACATTAAATCAAGGAATGAAAAATATTTAGCTCGACCCAATTGATTAAGAATACCGTCAATTCTGGGGAGTGGAAATTTAGCTGACAGCCATTTCTTATTTATTTGGCGATAGTCAATTACTACTAACTTTCCAACTTGATGCTTGATGCTTTCTTCGATTTGGCTATGCGGACATCGATAATTTTTTACATATACTGGCTCATCATCCTTAAGTCTCAATTGTTGCTTATAAAAGTTATTTGTAGTGATTGGTTCGGTTTCAAGTCCGAACACATCACTACACTGTGTGTATATTTTTTCAAGTTGTTTTTTACACAATGGTGGAAAATTGTTCTTTAATTTATTAAGTACAGACTCTTTTCTATTTTCTTTTGGGTGTTGAACCCCATAGTAGTCCGAAAGTGATTCGATTTTAAATTATTAATAATTTATTATTTAAATTATTAATTTGGCATGTATCTGTTGTATTTAGGAATCGGACAACGTCATTCTGGGCTGCCGCAATCGTGTTTGCGACATAAACACCCGGTTTAATTTCCTGATTGGGTATTAAAACGTTTTCTTCTGCTGAAGACAACTCTATTTTGCGTATCACTTTGGATTTTGCAGGTAGAAGTGTTGAATTAGTACCAGAACTAAATGTTATTGGAACACAGATATCATACGTTAGATTTTGTGGTCTAATTATTAACCAATCTTCGGAACTATTGTAATCTAATTGGCAATTAAATCTTTTCATGAAATCTAGTCCTATTATTCCATCGCAGGGGATTGCGAAATCTGCATGAAGTATATGAAATTTATATGGAATAATGTATTTGTCCGTTTGGAGTTCAATTGACACTAATCCTTATTATAATAATTATAATAACCTTGACCATTTTCTCTATCGCGGTAATTATGTCTATTTTTACCACGGCCTCTCCAGGCGAACAACACTGAGTTTGGATTTCCAGTCATTTCGGTACTTCATTGCAAGTACTTTGTGACGGCTTCATTCATTGTTTTGAAGTTTCCAGCCTCGATGATAGTTTTTAGTCTGCCATGCACACAATTTTTAACCATTGTGTTAATGGCTTCTTTAGTGCTGAATATATCAGCAATATACGAAGCTTCCAAGAGCTTTCGTAAATTGTCAATTTCTGAGGTAAATTTATCCCCTGTTTTTCCTTTGGGTTACCTTTGACAGTTTTGCTTTAACTACATCGGATGTTTCACCGACTATAGTTTCTTGCAATTTCTTTATGATTGCGTCAATTGTGGTTAAATTTTGGACTTTACATAACGTTGAGCTATCAATTTTTGACTTTATGACTTCAACAGCTATTTCTTCGAATGTACCTTTCGTTAAGTTTACCAACTTCAAAGCTGTTATGAATCTTTGAAGGTGTAACTTTTATTTTTTAAATTCTGAAATGGCATTCGAAATGTCCTTAATATGGGTCCTTTGGGCAATTACGTCAGCCATCATATGCATTTTTGGTTCAATGATGCTTAAATTTGAGTACAGTGTAGTATATTCATACAAATAATCATTCAATACAATGAGCTCAACTTGTAACACTTTGTTGCAAGTATAAACAATTAAACATATAGGTACGTATTAAAATATAATTGTGCACTTGAATATGTTTATATATATACATTGATGTATGTACATAAACATATTCACATAAATCTACAGCTAAGCATGATCAAATATGTATGTATGTACATTTGTATATGCACATACATATATTCACATAAGCAATGTATGCACCAGCTAGAGCCAGGGCAGTGTGTGAACGCTGACCAAACACTTTGATGCAAGCGCTTCAACAATATGTATGAATGTACTGACACTCTCCCTCTCTTTTGTAGCTGTCGCATAAGTCGCAGCATAAGAATATATACGTAAATTTAGCTTAAGCAAAAGAATAATTTGGAATAAAGAATGAATCTGAAAACTACAATGAATGGACACTGACGTGTTTGTCTTAACGAATAATTCAAATCCTAAAAGAACCCGGTCCTTGCTCTTATCACAACAGCTCTTCCTCCTGTTCTATTTCGTTAACATAATCCAGGAATGGTTAGATCGTTTAGATCACCTAGACTATGCTAGGGTGCCTGTTGTTTATTTTTGTAAAGCACCTGTCAAGAGTGGTCATTTTTTTTTTTTTTTTTTTGTATATACATATATTTTATTATTATTTATTATTAATTATTATACAAAAATATAATAACTAACGGGTTAAGAGTGCTAGCTGCTAAGGCCATCGACTCTTTTGTAAATATATTTAATCTTTTGTTAAAAATTTTTATATAATTTATAATTGCTTGTGTGCATATGTATTTTTAGATCTTATCTAGACCATTAGCTTGGCTTAGAGCTTTTTTTGTTACACATTTATTGTGTAATAGGTAAGCCTTATATAATACATATGCGCACAATATTATGACAATTATTAATAGTAGTATGTTCGTTAACCTCATATCAGCATTTGATGATTCAATTTTATTTATAACGTTTGCAGTGGAGTCCACTGATTTTGTTTCGATTAATATAATATAATATAATATTCGATTGATGTATCATCAAATTTACTTATGCTATTATCGAACATACGTATGGGATTTTTGTTTTTATATTTTTTACAAGTTTTTTTTTTTTTGTGTATTTCTACCCACTGTCTCAAATGGTCCTATATAAGACGATTTTAATTTAATAAAAATAACATGTTATGGATTCATGCATATTTTTAATGAAAAGAAATTTTTTTTTTTATTTAAATTATTAGTAAGAGAGAAAAAAAATTATCGCAACTGTGTCTTGCACAGCGAGCCAGAGACGTGGAAAAATTATAGAGAATGTGGTTGGCTCACAATTCAGGTATACATTTCAATTGTTTTATTGTTTTAAAAAAAAATCTCCAACCACATTGTTAGTAAAAGCTAATCAGACAATTAGTATTTCGCAAGTTACACTTTCGTGCTTTAACTTGCTATTAAGCTTATAATTAGAAATATTAAATTATGTGCAAGTTAAGGCTTGCGCATTTCTGCGGCCCCTTTCCGTTTCTTGGCTCTTTGGCGAAGATCAGCTTTTATTTTATTAGTACGCTCTATGCAGCGTTGTCGGTCCTGCTCCCTTGTTAGGGTGGCCAGAAAGTCTACTTCCAGCCTCTTCTGCTGGAGTAGCCTACGCACCTGGCCTCCTCTTTTCGTCGGTTCCTTTGTTTGTGTTGATTTTTGGTTGCAAGCCCGGTACTCACCTATTGTGAGTGGGCGAGGTGGGATATAGCTCTAACGCTTCTTCTAGCGTTGGTGCGTCCCTTTGTTCGATAGGAGCAAATTCCACAAAGGGAATATCTTCGCCGTTGTTCATTTGTTTTTTTTTGGGTTTTTTTTTTTTTTTTTTTTTTTTGTTTTGTTTTGTTTTTCTTTTTTTTTTTATGTTGTATTATCGACTTGAAAAGTTTCTTTTTTTTTGTTTCATATCAGAATTTGTTTGGTTGTTTAAACGGTGACTGCGATAAGTATGCTTTTTCTTGTTGTTGTTGCATAAAAAATTATGTTTTTTCATTCTTCTATTTCGCTGCGGTTGTTGTTAATATATTTTTATATGATATATTTATTGTGTGCAGCTCCTTTAATGTCACGGTCGCCATGTGATATGAGCCAAGACCAGGTTCCTTTTATAAAATAATATATCCAAGATGAACACGTCAGTGTCCACTCATGGTAGTTTTCAGATTGATTCTTTATTGGAAATTATTTTTTTGCTTTAGCTAAGTTTACATATAAATTCTTATGCTCCGACTTATGCGACAGCTACAAAAGAGAGGGAGAGTGTCAGTACATACATACATATTGTTGGAGCGCTAGCAAAAAAGTGCTTGGTCAACGTTCACAATTATGTTTGCACAATTATATTTAATGCGTATATGTTTAATTGTTTATACTTGCAACAAAGTATTACAAATTGAGCTCTTTGTATTAAATGATTATTTGTGTGAATATACTACACTACATCAACCGGTCCTAGAGTGTATGTAAACCCATGTACTATTCCTATCCATTATTTTTTTTTTATTTGAAGTGTCGATGGGAGTGTTGAGAACCTGTGAGCAGGGCCGCAGAGAGAAAATCAGGGCCCGGGGTAACCATGTTCGGGCCCCCTACTTCACTTCAAATAAATCCGCTATTTTCGACTGTGATGTATCGCGGGCCCTTCTGAAAACTGCGGTCCCGGGGGAAACCCACCCACCATAATTTCTGCCTCGTTGGGCCCTGTGGGTATTGTTGTTGTTTCAGTTTGAATTGTTTCTCCAGTTACCATTGTTGTTATTGTGGCGTCTATCGCGGTCATTATGCTGGGCATAAAAAGTGGTATTATTTTAAAAATGAAATTTTGCATGTAGGCTTGTATATACTGCAGGGGTTGTATATCTCGGATCAGACCACTATTTCATATAGCTCCCATATAAATGGCAAAGTCACTAACAGTGACTTTTCTTAATAACTTCGTTCTTTTCAGAGCTATTGTCGTGAAATTAAATATTAGTAAGCTTATTACACTTATTAACGACTCTGCCAAATTTGATCAAGATCGGGTGACTATATCATATAGCTCCCTGATGAACAATAAACCACTGTATTTAATATCTCATAAAAACTTAGTTTTATTTTTACTTTAACTTTACTGAACTGTGTCTGCCACTGCTAGAACACGTTTTGAACGTTCGTTTGCTTGCTTATTACTAAATTTTTAATTCTTACGCAACTACGTAGGTCATATAGGCTTATAAAGAGTGACAGAGGCAGAATGTTTAAGAATAAACATCTTGTTTATCTGAAGCTGCTTCACCATATCAGATACACTAAAGAAATTATAATACAACTGTAATTTTGTCACAAACAAGTAATCTAGCATATGACAATCCGCCACACACATTGTGGAAAAAACACTTGTAATTCTAAACTAACCCAAAAGATCACAACGGCAGGAGGTCATGTGGCCGAAGCCGTGCCCAAAATAATAATAATTTTCAACCCCCAAAATCTTGGGTTTGAGTCTCATTAGAATAAGATATTTTAAGAACAATTGTTACCTCCTAGAGCCTAAGATTCCCTACATAAACTCCATACTTTTGTTACTAAAATTCATAAAGTTCATATTTTAAATTCAACGAATGAAGATTGGGTTATTCTTCTTCTGAATATGGGGGAATAAAATTTCCTTTAATACCTTGCCGCCAAGAATGCGTCTGTGCTAAGATCAGTGGCCAGCTCCAGATGAAGAGCTGAAGTAGCCATACATACAAACGTTCCATCTTGTAAATGACAGCAGAGTAACCCTTTAACGAAGCATCTGAAAATCCACGCAGTTCGATGTCATCGGGTTGATTGTCTACAAATCGTAGTATTTTCAGATTCCTTAACGTTGAAATGGCCTTTTTGAAAGTTTGCCATGGCAGTTCCGAGTCCCAATCCAAATTAAGCAGCCATAATTCTTGGAGCAGAATTTTAAACTTGATCACCATTGGTGCCAAATTGCCGAGTGGGTCAAAGATACGTTCCGTGTCAGACAGCACTTGTCGCTTCGTACAAGTCATATGTTCCGATAATAAAACCTTATATGTTAGGACGTCTTCTCCAGGACGCCAATGCAGCCCAAGCACCTTTGCCGTCCTTGAAAAATCAATTTCATTTCCCTCGTTGCTGGCCATTCGTTTACTATTCGAGGAGAACAAGCTCTTCATTAATGTCGAGCAGTTGCTGTTCGTTCATGGCTCCTGTCAGTACGTCATCGACGTAGAAATCATCCAAAAGTATCCTAGCAGCCCTTAAAAACTCGTATTCGTGATCAGTTGCCAGTTGTTCCAGCACTCTAACTGCCAGAAACGGTGCACATGCCGTGCCATAGGTGACTGTGGTCAACTTGTAATACTTCAATGGCTCCCCAGGGTCCTCTCTCCAAAGGATTCGTTGAAAATCCTGATGTTCAGGAGCCACTAAAATCTGTCTGAACATTTTGACGATGTCCGCAGATAATACGAATCTGTGCATTTGCAAACGGAGACAAATGTTAAAGAGGTTGCGTTGTATGCGTGGGCCAATGTGAAGTGCGTCGTTAAGAGATCGTCCATCCCAACCTTGAAATGATCCATCGAACACCACCCGCAGCTTGGCACCTATGACTGGATGGTGTGGCAAATAGAATGATATCTTGCATATGTTTGTGGCTTCGTCTGCAACTACTTCCTTCATGTGACCCACCTGGAAATACTCTCTCATAAACTGAGTATTGTAGCATGTTCTAGAATAACTAGGTGTGGTCAAAAAGTTAAAAGCCAGAAAGGCGCAGATATTGAGGCTACTAAATAGCCCACAGACTAATTGGAATACCTCGGTGGAATTACACGCCGAGGTAGAGTTTATAAAAAGCCAATTAGAAGAAAGAGAAAATAAAACCACAACAACCAGAATCCCATACTCTACGATTCAAAACGTGGCAAAACCAAAAGTAAAAATAAGTCCACAAACTGTGAAGGAACTACCGAAATTAAAGAAGGTCTGCCCAAACGACTGCGAGGGCCAATTATACTCAGCATACTGCGAGTATACATGCAGACATTGCTACGGGACTCCAAAGGAAAAGCCAGTCCCCAAGCGAAGGAAGTGAAAAGAAAAATAAAACAAAGAATCAACAAATCTGGTGCGATGACCGGCACCGGAACCGCCTGAGCTCAGAGGCCCCGGACATCAGCAGCTGAGACTACAAGCGTGAAAAGCAGGCCGCTTTTTACGCCATCGATGGAGCATCAGCGTGCCAACCGGCGACGACCAGCTGATGCTAGAGGCTAGCCGAAAACAACAAAAATATCAATGAACAAATTATGCGCTGCGTCACACATTTTTTTTGAGTGTACTGCGATGCACATTTTTTTTTTAAATAGAATTAAAATAATCAATGTACAATTGTGCGGCATTAAAAGCTGTCCAATTAGAGTGTGGCCTGAAAACCATACGGAAAATAGGCAGGGATATATGTAAAAAAAAAAAAAGGAAGAGCCTTCAGCTAAAAAAAAATTTTATTAAATTACTACTCTACTAAACTACATCCAAAAAAAAAAAAAATTATTAAAAACAAATGAAATAAATATTTATTCCAAACCTTTTCTTTAAATGGAATGTTTGATAACAAAATAAGCAACTTTGATGATACATTTGATACACCCAATATGGGGTTAATAGATACTAAAACAGTAGACTCCACTGCAAATGTAATTAACAAATAGAGTCATCAAATGTAGATTTGAAACCAACAAATGCACTTTTATTAATAATTGTGGTAATAATGAGCGCATATGTGTTATACAAAACATATAAATTACACAATAAATGTGTAACAAAAAGAGCCTTAAGCCATGCTAATGATCTTGATAAGATCTAAATAACATATGCAACAATTGTAACAAAAGTGCATTTTAAAAAAAAAAAATTATTATCAAAAGAACAAATATATATATCAATTTCAAAAAAAAAAAAATATTTAAGCTGAATAAAATATATATCAATTGATTAAGATGAGTAAAATAGAGGATTATTTTAGGAAGATAGTAGATAGGCATCCCAGAATAGTTTCCCACTTAATTGAGGTTTTTAGAAGCAAGCAAAGTAATTCTCCCCAACGCTCGATTTGTTTAATACAGATTAGGTTAGCTTACCTAGATATAACAGGAGAAGAATTCCCAGTAAGAGGTTGCACTTGGGTACAGATGAGTTTCATCCTCACAGTACCATATGTGTGCTGTTACACAAATGCCACAGGCACATTTTGCTTCTACCTGATGGATGAAGCTCAACAATAATAAGTTGTTGCGAGAATAAAGTCAAAAATCAAGAAAAACATAAGAGTAGAGCAAATGGCCTAGATATAATATACAAATGGATCGAGTAGAACTTAAATATTTGAACAAATATGTTCCATTCTTAGATTTCCTCTTCAACAGAGGTGAAACAAATCCAAAATATAAGGAAATTAAGGACTGGATTGTAAATAGCAGAAAATTCAAATCAAGGATAGCCCACTTGATTGCAAGATCCATAGTAGAAGCATATAATCGCCTAAAGCAAAAAAATAGAATTTTACCCACCTGGGTACATAAACTCTTTGAAGAAACCATAGAGAGAATCGATCTCTCACGGAGTTAAAAAAAAAGAGAGTGTAAATTTTTTCTATTAACAAAATATGATTACTTGGGATGATATAATAAGAGAAGCTAGAATACATGCACAAGAATTAAATAAATCTTGTAAATGCCTCTCGCAGAATATGGAAACATCCCAAAGTACAATAGAAAAACACTCGAAAATAATAATAGAGAGTTTAAAAAAATCAGAGCAGTGTTAAAAGAACACTACAGTAAACTAAGTGCGGGACGAAAAACAGACGCAGATGCATTCTATGATGAATGCAAACAAAAGGCAAAGTCCGTATTGAAAAGATACAATATTGAATATAAACAAACAATTGATTTGGAAAGTTCAATATCGCTGGAAGAAGTAACAAAACCAATGGCTGATGAAGAAATGGGTCAAGAGGAACTATCAGTGAGCTCTGATCAATCAATAATAAGTCATAAAAAACCAGCCATTCCAAAAGAGAGCACAATGAAACAAACGAGGGTAGAATTCATAAATACAGCCACCAAGCTGATACCATACCATACCATACCACGAAGCGGTAGCCATCCAACTAATAAAATCAAAATTAAAAGGTCAAGCGGCTAGAAGCCTAAGCTCAGAACAAACGATTGATGAAGTAATACAAAGACTATCAACAATCTTCAAGGGTGACTCAGTAGACCTTTTAACTGCAAAAATTAAAAATCTGCAGAGAAATCCCAATAACTGTGTTTCATACACAAACGAAATTACTGAGTTGACTGACGCCCTTAAAAGCGCATATATGTCCGATGGTCTTCCAAGTGAGGAAGCAGTAAAATATACTACCAAAGTGGCAGTAAATGCCATGGTAGGTCACACCAAAAGTCCAAGAGTCCAATTATTAATGGAATCAGGACACTTTCAATCAGCTAAAGAAGCAATCACTAGATTTACCACTCTTTCAGTAGAGTCGGGATCCACAGATGGCTTCCAAAATAAGGCCATCTATTATGCTCAAAGAAACCGTGGTAATTATAATAACAAATATAATTATCGCGGTAGAGGCAATGGTCGTGGTTATTATAATAACTATAATAATAACAATAACGGCCAAAATTCCCAGCAAAACAGCAATAATAACAAGAGAGGTTACAACAAGAATAATAGAGGTAACCGAGGAAATAACCGACAAAACGGTTATACCAATAATAATGTTATGGTAGCACAGAATGCTTCGGGAAACTCCCAGGCACCTTTAGATACTCAGCAGTATAGAGTAATAAGATTCACGCCATCTTTCTAAATCAAAATACGTTTGTTACCTTCACGAACGTGGCAACGGGAAAAAAGTTAGTATTCTTAATAGACACAGGTGCGGAAATATCCATTGTAAAAGAAAATTCCGATAATCTTCAAAATATTCAAACCAATAAAATTATAAACATACAGGGAATCAGTCAAGAAGTAACTTAATCCATAGGGTTTACTTCTGTTAAAATCCAATTTTCAAAATATATAATACCACACGACTTTCACATCGTTAATTCCCAATTCGCTATTCCATGTGATGGAATACTAGGAATCGATTTCATAAGGAAATACAACTGTGAATTAGATTTCAATCCGTCCGAAGACTGGTTAATAATTAGACCAAACAACCTAAAATATCCAATATATGTACCAATATCGTACAGTTCTGGTAACAATTCAATAGTATTGCCAGCAAGATCCCAAGTTGTCCGAAAAATCGAAATAAGTTCACAAGAAGACAGTGTATTGATCCCAAATCAGGAAATTCATAATGGTATTTATTTAGCAAATACCATAACTAACCCCCAAAACGCAGTCATACGATTGCTAAACACTACAAACATAGACCAAATAGTAAACATATCAAGTTTAAAATATGAACCGCTTTCCGGCTACGAAATAATAGAAACAAATAAAGAACAGCGTGAAAACGCAGTACTAACTACGTTATCAAAAAATTTTCCCCCACAGTTTCACAGCCAACTTACGAAGTTGTGCAAGAAATATAGTGATGTATTCGGACTAGAAACCGAACCAATAACAACAAATAACTTTTATAAACTAAAATTAAGACTGGTGGACGATGAACCAATATGTACATATATACCAAAAATTATAGAAATCCTCATAGTCAGAAAGACGAAATCCAAAAACAAGTCCAAAAACTTATAAAAGACGAAATAGCCGAGCCCTCTGTATCACCTTACAATAGCCCACTTTTATTAGTACCGAAAAAATCATTACCAAATTCCGAAAATAAAAAATGGCGATTAGTAATTGACTATCGTCAAATTAATAAAAAATTGTTGTCCGATAAATTTCCGTTACCTAGAATTGATGACATTTTAGATCAACTAGGTAGAGCAAAGTATTTTTCATGCCTCGACCTAATGTCAGGTTTTCATCAAATTGAACTCGAAGAAGAGTCACGAGACATAACATCCTTTTCCACATGTAATGGCTCATATCGCTTCACGCGATTACCATTCGGTTTGAAAATAGCGCCAAATTCGTTCCAGAGAATGATGACTATAGCATTCACTGGCCTTGAACCTTCGCAAGCTTTCCTTTACATGGATGACTTAATAGTCATAGGTTGTTCCGAAAAACATATGCTCAATAATAACCTAAAGTTACATCCTGAAAAATGTTCATTCTTTATGCATGAAGTCACCTTTTTGGGACATAAATGCACAGATGAAGGAATCTTGCCTGATGACACAAATGATGATGTCATTCAAAATTATCCAGTCCCACATGATGCGGACAGTGCTAGAAGATTCATTGCATTTTGCAATTATTATCGAAGATTTATACAAAATTTCGCCGAATATTCTCGTCACATAACAAGATTATGTAAGAAAAATGTTAAATTCGAATGGACTAGTGATTGTCAAAATGCGTTCGAGCATTTAAAATCAGCATTAATGAACCCAACTCTGTTACAGTACCCAGATTTTAGCAAAGAATTTTGCATAATCACAGACGCAAGTAAATATACATGTGGAGCAGTCCTCACGCAAAACAAAAATGGACTACAGCTTCCAGTAGCATACGCGTCTAGATCTTTCACCAAAGGTAAGAGTAATAAGAGTACAACTGAACAAGAGTTAGCTGCAATTCACTGGGCAATCACGCATTTCAGACCATACATCTATGGTAGACATTTTACTGTTAAAACAGATCACAGAGCATTAACTTATTTGTTTTCAATGACAAACCCAAGTTCCAAGCTAACCAGAATGCGACTTGAATTAGAGGAATATAATTTTACGGTAGAATATCTAAAGGGAAAAGAAAATTTCGTAGCCGACGCGCTATCGAGAATAACTATAGAGGACTTACAAAATATACTAACCAGTCACAAAAATCTGAGAGTCACTACCAGATATCAAAGTAAACAGTCAAATTCCTGCGCAGGAAAAGAAAAAGAAAATAATATAAAAGAGTTGCAAAAGCAATCTCTTAATGCTTCTAAGCCCAATGTGTATGACGTCATTGTAAACGACGAAGTACAAAAAGTAGTGACCTTGCGAATAACCGATTCTTTAACCACGTTCAAACATGGCAAGAAAGTTATAGCAACAATTGACATTTGCGATATGTATACCAATGGAATTCTCGACTTAGGTCAGTTTTTTCAAAGGCTCGAAAAAGAAGCCGGTATACTTAGTATCACCAAAGTCAAAGTGGCACCGAGCGAAAAGATCTTTGAAACTATCTAAATAGAATCTTTTAAAAATATGGGCAATAAAATTTTACAATCATTAAGAGTAGCGCTACTCAAGCCGGTGACCCTATTATCAAATAAAGATAAAGAAAAAGAAGCAATAGTGTTTACGTTCCACGATGACCCCATACAAGGAGGTCATACTGGAATATAAAGAACTATGGCCAAAATAAAAAGGCATTACTATTGGAGGAATATGACACGAGATATATGTATCTCAATATATAAAAAAAAATGTAATAAGTGTCAACAAGCAAAAATAACAAAGCACACAAAAACTCCATTAATCATAACTGAAACGCCGCAACTGGCTTTCGACAGGGTAATTGTGGATACGATCGGTCCACTCCCAAAATCAGAACAAGGAAATGAATACGCAGTAACCTTAATCTGCGATCTAACTAAATACCTTGTAATAATACCAATAAAAGACAAAAGTGCAAAAACAGTAGCGAAAGCTATCTTTGAAGATTTAATTCTGCAGTACGGTCCAATGAAGACGTTCATTTCGGACATGGGAACAGAATATAGAAATTCAATAATTGAAGATTTATGCAAAAACTTGCAAATTAAAAAGATAACTTCAACTGCACATCATCACCAAACTGTAGCCACTGTGGAGCGAAGCCACCGAACACATCTTTCACTCGTTGCAGAGGACGGACGTGTTTTTTTTGCGCTTATCAATTTTTATTTTTTACTCGCGATTAATTACTTTTACAAATTTAAATTAAATTAAATTCATTATCGGTTTAATTAATAAAAATTTCAACATCCGAATTTTATTTTCATTTCGCGAATTCTTGCTGTCGCTTTTGTTTAAATTTAAATAAAATCAAAACATACAACAATACTTGCATTAGCGGTGTTGTTGTTTTGCTTATTTCTTTTGCCTTTTGTCTTTACCGTTTTAACTAACTCTCGCGCTCTTGCGTACAAATTGTTGTTGCATGTGTTCAATTTGACGCGCTCTCCCGCTCTTTCCTATTCTTGATTGATTTGCGCTCTCGTCTTTTGCCTACCCGCGACTCTGTGATACGTGTTTTTGTTTTTGTGCTTTCATCTCTTTTTATTCTTTAGTTGTGAAGGCTTACTCTGCACATTAACCCTTGTGTCAGAACTGGTCAGTATATTCTTTACACAGAATTTTTACCTTTAGAATTTTTATTTTTTGTATTTCCTTTTTTAATTAAATTAAACTTTTTGATAAAATGGTTGTCTGCTCAAAAAATAATTGCATAGTTGCCACTAATGCGGTTGACTCCCATGATTATATTCTGTGTTGGTTGTGTGACAATGCGGTTCACGTTAAGTGTGCAGGTTACACAGGCAGAATCAAGGAGTCTATTGCTAAAGGTGGTGGCTTAAAATATGGATGTGATGCTTGCCGAGAGGTCGAGAATGAGATGCGCTCTTTCATGAGGCGGACTAGAGATAGTTTTGACACTTTAAGGGCAGGTTTTAATAAACTCCAAGCGGAGTTTACTGCGGTGGAGACTCAGTTCAGAAGTTTATCGCTTATGAATGAGTCTCCGAAACGTAAAAGGACCAGTCCTTGGGGTGTTTCTGCATCTGTAGACCCGCCAGCGTCTCTTATCGTCCCCGACCGGTCTCATGCACCGTCCACTCCTAATGTACAGCAATTGATTTCGTTTAAGAGCCCGGTTGTGAATGCTATTAGTAAGGAATTACCGGTATCACCTGGGAATGATCTCTTAAAAACGATGCCTATTGTAGTGTCCGATGTGTCCGGGCAATTACCCATTCCAATGGAAATTGCCGATAGTTCTAAAAGTATCGAGGGCCCCGTAAACAAGTCGACTGCTGCAGTGGGTAACTTGTCCAACGTTACTGCTGCGGCTGACGCTTCGGGACCGCGGCCTCTCGTTGGCATACCACCAAAGAAACATATATTTGTTTCTAGGCTAGACCCTGTTGTCACATCTGATGATGTAATAGCCTATATTCGGAAGAAAGTTAACGTCTCGAATATTGCGGTGGAGAAGTTTAAATTTTCTTATTCTCGGGACATTTCGTCTTTTAAAATTAGTGTTTCTGCCAATATCTTCGACACTATATGTCGAGAAGATTTTTGGCCAAAGCATATAATAGTTAAGGAATATACTGTGAAAAGAAAAATCGGAAACCGATTCGCTTGCCAACAACAACAACTAATACTAATCCTGTCACATCAGCATCTGCTGGTGTGTCAAAAAACTAGCTTCATCCCTTAACCTGGGTTACCAGAATGTTAGAGGGCTGAGATCTAAACTTTCTAATCTCTTTGTAGATAGTCTTTCTTTTGAACATAACATTCTAGCTTTTACAGAGACGTGGCTAAAACCTGATATTGCTGATGCATCGGTTTTTTCCACAAACTTTTCTATATTCAGACGTGACCGGATTTCTCGTATAGGTGGTGGCGTTCTGATAGCTGTTGATGCTGCTTTATCATCTGAAATGATTCAATTTTCTAGTACCCAGGAGATTGAGTTTGTCGGTGTTAAAGTAAATTTTAAATCTTTTAATGCTTTCATTACTTGTTCCTATATTCCACCATTGTCAGACATGGCGGTATATTTAAATCATTTAGAGGCAATTCAGTTTGTCTCCTCTTTAGTTTCCAGTCAAGACTTGCTCATAGTTGTAGGTGATTTTAATTTACCCGCTTTAGCATGGTCACTAACAGATGAATCTACCACGTTGCTGCCCTCTTTGTCACATGACTTTATTGATGGCCTTCTAGGCTTATCTTTATCCCAAGTCAATCCCGTCTTAAATTCTAATAGAAAATCGTTAGATCTTATTTTTGTATTGGATTCTTCTTATTGTGAGGTTTCTAGGATCGAACCTTTTGTTCTTCCAGAAGACAAATTTCATCCTACATTAAATTTAAAAATTGATTTGCCCTTGCTTTCACCATTACTTGGTTCAAATGAGTTACCTCTAACTAGGTGCTTTCGTAAGACTGACTTTGCCAGCCTTAATGAAAACATTGCTACTACTGATTGGTCTTATCTGTACAATTGTAGAGATATGAACTCAGCTGTTCGTTTTTTCTATGATACTCTGAATTCACTCTTTGATATTTGTGTGCCTCTTGGTAGGCTGGAGCGGCTTAACAAACCTCCCTGGTTCTCTCGTGAGTTATCCAATTTGAAAAATGTGAAGACACGATATTATAAGAAGTTTCAAAAAACACGTCGTTCATCAGATTATGCTCTGTATACAGTCGCTCGTTCAAAATTCATGATGCTTAATACACAATGCTATAAGAATTATCTTCAGCGGTGTAAGCTTCAGTTTTCTTCCGACCCTAAACAATTTTATAACTTTGTTAATTCTAAACGTAAGACCTCTGTGCACCCATCTTTTTTGTCTTTTCAAAATAAAAAAGCAAGCACTGATCAGGCAATTGCCGATATGTTTGCGAGTTTTTTCAAAACAACTTATTCCTCGAGTCGTATATCATTCCTCTGCATAAAAATGGCAAAAAGTCCGAAGCCTCTAACTATAGGGGTATCTCAAAATTGTCCGCTATTCCGAAAGCTTTTGAGAAAATTATAACTTCTCAATTGCAACATTTTTGCAGTTCTATTATTTCACCATCCCAACATGGGTTTGTGAAACGTAGATCTACAACCACTAACCTTTTAGAATTTACATCAGTAATTATCAAGGGGTTTAAAAATGGTAAACAAACTGATGTAATATATACTGACTTTAGCAAAGCCTTTGATTCCGTTAATCATACCCTATTACTTTCTAAGCTGAGCGACATTGGGTTTCCACCCCTTTTCCTTTCTTGGGTTCGTGAATATTTAACAAATAGAAAACAGAAGGTACTTTTTAAGTCTTCTTTTTCCGCTTCCATTCCTGTGACTTCTGGTGTACCTCAAGGTAGTCATCTTGGCCCTCTGCTCTTCACACTATTCATTAACGATCTTCCATCAGTCATTGTTCATTCGCGTGTGCTTATGTATGCTGACGATGTCAAGCTTTGTCTTACTCATAAAGATACAGATTCATTTAGTCGGCTACAAGCTGATCTTAAAAACTTTCAATCCTGGTGCCAGTTTAATCTACTAAATCTTAACACTACCAAATGTAAGGTAATGACTTTTTTCCGTAACTCTCCTCAACTGGTCACTTATTTTCTAAACAATAGCCCTCTGGAACGTCTAAATAATATGAATGATTTGGGCGTACTTATGGACCATAAGTTAAATTTTAACACCCATATTTCCACCACGGTCGGAAAGGCCATGAGTGTCCTGGGTTTCATTAAAAGATGGTCAAAAGAATTTGATGACCCCTATACAACTAAAGTTCTTTTCACTTCGCTTGTCCGTCCTATTTTAGAGTATGGATCTTGCATTTGGTCACCTCAATATGAGTCGCACCAGATTAGACTTGAATCCGTTCAAAAGCAGTTCTTGTTATTTGCTCTTCGTGGCTTAAGCTGGGATCGCAATGTCAATTTGCCTTCGTATTCTAGTAGACTTCTCTTGATTAACCTTCCATCCCTAACTAACCGTAGAATTATGCTTGGTGTCATTTTTATGCACAAGCTCCTAATTGGTGATATCGACTCGCCTGAGTTATTAGCTCAGGTGAATCTGTCGGTACCATGTAGACGGAGTAGACATCCTTTGATACCTTTATCCCTTAGTCGTTGTTCTTCTAACTATGCTATGCATGAACCTTTTAGGGTCCTCTGCTCTGATTACAACCTTCTATTCCCTGTAATCGGCTCAGAGTTTTCTATTAATATGCTTAAAACATCTATCCTATCCCATTTAGTTAATAGATAGCTGTAGTATTATTTGTTTGTCTGTTTTTTCTATTGTGTACTTGTCCACGCGATTCGTGCCGTGCGTTATACGGCTGCACCCCTCGGTCGGTCGGGTGGGAGGTGGTGCTTGGGCTCGCGCGTAACAGGCTATGTCCTGGTGTCGTAGGGGCCACTTGAACGTACTGCGCATAGTATCGTCAACGTCCGCTATAACACTCAATGAATATTTACGATCATACATTTCAGTTGACAAAACTGACTGGGATGTATGGATACGGTACTTCGCATATTGTTTTAATACAACACCCTCTATGGCACATAATTATTGTCCATATGAGTTGGTATTTAGTAAAACTGCGAACTTACCCAAACATTTTAATAGTGTTGATAATATAAATCCACTATATAACATAGAAGATTATGCTAAGGAATCAAAATTTAGATTAGAACAGGCTTATAAAAGAGCCAGAATTATGTTAGAACAGCATAAGGCAAAGAATAAGGAAATATATGATAGAAAGGTAAAAGATATCGAATTAGAAATAGGAGGTAAAGTTTTATTTCGTAATGATACGGGTCATAAGTTAGAACCTAAGTATTTAGGCCCATACATTATAGAAGAAATAAGAGATAGGGATAACATTTTAATTAAGGATACAAAGAATAAGAAACAATTAGTGCATAAAGATAGGTTAAAAATGTTTATCAATTAATATATATGATCAAAATAATAATAAAACAAAACAAAATTTTTATCTGCATTTAATGACACTATACACATATACAAAATATATATCATCAAACAGAAAATCAAACATTCAAATTGAAACTGAAAAAAAAAAAAAAAATTTTTTACCAATAATACATAAAAAAATTCCCATTAGAAAATAACTTCATATAATTCCGTTATTTTTCTAAAGAGGGGGGATGTAGCATGTTCTAGAATAACAACATTGCAATGTATACAAAGAAACTTTTTTCCTATTCACCTTAGTAGATGTCTTAGTAGATGTTTCTAAAGAGGGGGGATGTAGCATGTTCTAGAATAACAACATTGCAATGTATACAAAGAAACTTTTTTCCTATTCACCTTAGTAGATGTCTGACTAACTACTCTCTTCACGAACCTCTTCGTGTTCTTTGCCAATCTTTTAACAACCTTTCTCACCTTATCTCTCCTCATCTTTCTGTCACTTCTCTTCGCGCTATACTTTTTAATCATCTACAGCGAAACCAATGAAAATATTCTGGACTTGGATTGGCTGCAACTCATCCCTGGCCACATTGGCTGTGAATCGGGGCATAGCTGGCACCTTGTGCAAATAAAACACCTCCACCGGGCTGGGGATGTTTAGTTGTATATAAAGCTAAGCTACCTTCTTCATTTAATTACTATCTGTCTTTTGCTTAAGCTTTTTCGTCGACTGCTGTGTTAGTTGACGTAAATAAATAAATAAATAAAATAAATAAATAAATAAATTGTATCAATTAGTAACAATATTTATGTGCGCAACATTCAGGTACATTGGCCTCTTAAGCAACATAACCACCCATGAGTGCATGGTGCTGGACAATTGCTGCGTCGGCAAATATAACACGCGCGGCCACTCATGCCCAATATGCAATATGATACATCCTCACTCTCTCGCTGCGGCGACATATATACATACATGCTCTTATGTAAACATTATACATTTATACATTTATACATTCATACATTTATATATAAATATGTTTATACATAAGCGCAGCTACGCGGTTTTAGCTATAGATAACAATTGTAATAGAATTAAGAATTATTCAATATTGGTGTCTCTTAATATATATCTTCGAACCTACTACAGTATATTTTAACTTCAAGCTAGCATCCTTCATCAGGCGGCGCTCGACTGCGAGAAAGCGCGACCTCGCTTTTTGTAGTGTTGTAGTATATTCATACAAATAATCATTCAGTACAATGAGCTCAACTTGTAACACTTTGTTGCAAGTATAAACAATTAAACATATACGCATTAAAATATAATTGTGCACTTGAATATGTTTATACATAAATATACATTGATGTATGTACATAAACATATTCACATAAATGTACAGCTAAGCATGATCATATATGTATGTACATTTGTATATGCACATATGTAAGTTAATAATTAATATACTCAGACTGTTTACTTGTGATCTCTGCACGAAGTTAAATCAGAGAGATAGAATTATACTTGTTCGTTTATTGGTCAAATCCGTACTAAAATATGAATGACAAAATATTCTTAACATAAGCTAGCCCTGACCTATAATCGCTGTGTCAGCGATTATGCTGAATGGATTATGTTTCAACGTCGCGACGGCGCATGGAATGTTGACGGCAACGTATTGTGCAGTTTGGCATAATTGGCATTAAGCATTGTTGCGGCTTTGCTGATCGTGCAGAACTGCAGTCGTTGACTTTGTTTGACCGGACGTGTTAACTCCTCCCTCACTAGTTTGAAGGCCGTCCTCGGTTTTCCTCAAAGTGTCGATGACAGCTCGTATCGAGATTTGTTGTTTATTCTCTTTGCATTTTTGATGAACCTTGAAGACGACGAGACCGATGATCAGAGTGACAAGGAATGCTGCAAACATCATAGGCCATATTGCCAGTTTTTTTTCGATGTTTCCAATATATTGAAGATTCTCAAGGTTCAGCCTCTGAAGATAGGGCATGCTTAAAATTTCTCGGTGGCCAGTTATGTTTAGGGTTGTCGATACTGCTGGGCCTGGGTGACGCCTGAGTATGTTTTTGGTATTTTCAAAGAGAGACCCATTCACGTAGATTTCCTCATCAAACGTCAGCAGGTGTGTGCCATGAATGACTCTATCAGTGTTGTTATTCATCTGTATTGTAGCTGTAGCTTCGTTGATAACGATGATACCATCGTCAATTATCATCAGCGGCTGCAGATGGCTGGGACGAGTCCTACAGTGTGCTATACCTCCAGAATGTAGTTGTTGCGCACAAGTTGCTGATTTCAGCTGCTTGCAGAATGTAGAGGTGAGAGTAGCGGTGCAGTTTCCGATTGCTAAGATATTGTTTCCACAATCTGCGACGTTGTTATTTTCTTCGAGGTCAAGTATCGTTCCATTATGTTGGACGGGGAATATGGTTATTTTCTTACATATTACGCTAGGATTTGGGTACTTGATAAGAAAGTGTACAAAATTATGATCTAAAAAGACTTTTACATAGGCTATTTTAATTAAATCTGTTATAGTTAAATTTGTAGAGTGCTCATTTAAAATTTGACTTAGGTCATTAGAGTCAAGAATTGTTGGGTTTATAATTTGAATCTTTGCGAGCGTAATAGACAATATTAATGTTTCGAGTTCGGAGATTATAATTCTATTTCTTGTGAGTAATACTTGATAGAGGTTTCTTGTATCGATCTGTGTCTCTTTTGCAAATCTAATTATTTTATTTACGGATTCTGTTAAGTTATTAATTTTTTCTTGTACTTTTGTATTTATAACTGCCTGCTGTTCAATTGAGTCAGTTAGTTTTTGCTGGTGAAATTTCAGATTTTCGAAGTCATCAAAGTCAGGAGTTCCTGCTACTATCTTTAAAGCTGTTCCTAAAATATTTATACTCCTAGCTTGCCTATGGTGAGTGTTAACTGTTTCTAGCAGTGTCCTAATATGACCTAAATCTGATTCAAGAATTTGTCTCATATGAGACTGTGGGAATTGTGAATTCATAAGTGAATTAGTTTCCTCGGCAATTTCCGAGTACATTGTGAGATTAGAAGAATGTCTTAAAATTTTAAAATTTTCCCAAGTAACTACGTTTCCGTCCATGATGGGAATATAGTCCGAGTTCGAGTAATTAATAATCTCTCCAGCTGCTGTTGCTACTAGGAGTAGAAAGCGAAGAATCCAAGCCCTAGTAAAGATAGGATACAAAGCAGAATAAGTACTGGAAGGATAATTATTTTTTCTTATCTTATGTTATCCTTGTGTACCTCCCTCCCCTTTATAAGAACCGTTGACCCCAAATCGGCTTCCACAATGACTTCCTCAAACAAAGGTGTTAGCTTGTTACCAAGTCTTTTATTTAATTTCATAAGTACCTTGTCGCCTACTTGGAAAGTTCTATTTCTTCTGTCCGCGTTTTGTCTTTTCAGTAGCAGATCTTGCGCTTTAGATATTTTTCCTCTTATTTCTGCTTCAAATTCTGGTGGGGATGCATGAATTATATCGATTGGTTTTTTATTAACGACTGAGTGAATTGATTTATTGTATTCTATTGTTGCCTGAAGTATAATATCGGTAGTGTCATTTAATTGTTTTTCTAATTTCAAGCACCTGGCAATTTCTGCAAGAGTACTGTGAAATCTTTCTACCTGTCCATTTGAAGTACTATGTAATGGTGGCGAATTTACAATATCAACATTAAACCGGTTTTTTAAAAGAGACCTTATTGTTTCTGAATTCAGTGATGGTTCGTTATCGCAGTAGATAATTTTAGTATTAGGGTAGAAATTCATGAGCTGTAAGATGGGGGACTCGATATCTATTATCGTTCTGGAAGCTATGGGCTGAACAATGGCAAATTTAGAAAATTTATCAATACAGGTTAGAAAATACTTTTTATCTGTAGAAAAAATGTCAATATGGAGAATTTCCCCTACTTGATTAGGTACTGGCGTTTCGCCAATGTACTGTTTTTGTGGGTGTCGGTCATATTTTCCTTTGCTACAAGTCTTACAATTTGCAACTACTTCGTTTGCAAGACGGGTCATTTTTGGGAAAAAATAGTCTTGGAGAATTTGTTTTACATTCTCTTGCGCTGCTCTATGTGCTCTGCCATGTTCTGTGACTATGATTTCTTTTTGCTCATTCCTATCATGAACATCGATGACCAATTTATTTGAATGACAAAATTTGGTTGAAGGGAAAGTCTCAACTAGCTTGTTTTGTATGAATGCTAGTATCGGCAGGTCGCATTTGATTGCATTCACTACTTCTTTTTTAACCGCATCACACACTTTTTCTATTAAGTTTTCTCTATTCGAAAAATGTATGATATGTCTTGTTTTTTGTCCGAACATAATAATAATTTTTTCGGAAGCTATAGTGCTTTCTTCAATAATTATTTGGTTCCTGAAACAATTAATCGGTTTTTCAGTAGACTCTATAGTGTATGTCAATGATAACTCACTATGTATAGTGGCTAAGTCTGATGGAGCATCTTCTTCAAGAGCGTAAAGGTTTTGTCTTGATAAAGCATCGGCGACAAAATTTTCTTTACCGGGCTTGTAGAAAATTTGAGCATTGTGTTCATCGATAAAGGATTTCCATCTCTTAATTTTTGCATTAGTGTTTTTGTCTGAGACTGCAAATGTTAGTGGCTGGTGATCAGTATAAATACTTAAATTTTTTACACCGTACAAATAGTTTCTTAGGGATTTTAGGGCCCACACTATTGCCAATAGCTCACGTTCATTTGTGGCGAAATTTAATTCGTTGTCTTTTAAAGTCCTGGAAATCATGGTTATCGGCTTCTTGTTTTGTGACAAAACAGCGCCTAAGCCAGAGGACGAAGCATCTGTCGTCAAATCGAATGGCTTCTGATAATCAGGGTATAGGAGCATTACATCTTCGGAGCTTAAGATATTCTTTAATTTCTCGAAGCTGGCTATCTGCTCTTTATCAAGGGTAACAGGAATTTTTTTTGATTGTCCTGCACTTGTTTTACCGTTATCACCCTTTAGTATATCTGTCAGTGGTTTGGCTATAGATGCAAAATTTTTTATAAAGCATCTGTAATAGCTCGCTAGACCAAGGAATGATCTAACTTGGAACAAATTGGAAGGCTGTTGAAATTTGCTAAGTGCTTCAACTTTGCTGGGATTAGTTGTTATACCGCCACGGGAGACCACAAATCCAAGATACTCGACCTTTTCTTTAAAAAAATGAGATTTTTCCCTATCTTTTTCTGCAAGAAGTATTTGATGAAATCCTGATTTCAGATCGAGCGTCGTGAAATATTTGGCTTTACCAAGGTTTGAGAGAATAGCTACAATGTTCGGTATAGGGTATTTGTCATCAACAGTTTTTGAATTAAGCTTCCTAAAGTCAATTACAAGGCGTTTTTTTCTATTTCCTTGTTCGTCTAGACCCTTTTTATCTACTACCCACACCGGATTATTATACGGTGAATTAGATGGTCTGATAATATTGTTTCTCAGCATGTCATTAGTTACGTTATTGACAAACTCTGACACTCCTAATGGGTATGGGTAAAGTCTAGAGAACACTGCTTTTTCGTCTTCTGTTCGAATTGTAGCGACAATATTTGTGTTGTAGGGAAGAGATTCGTTAGGGTCAGCAAAAACGTTTATTTTTTCTTGTAACATTTTCTTAAATTCTTTTTCAATTTCTTGCGGAACTTTAATATTTTCTACTTCGGTAAAGTTAACATTTGGGCTTTTTTTATATTGAATTATTTCAGATCCATTTTTTGTTTTTAAGACGTTATTTTTCAAATCTAGATTTGCGTTAATTTTTTTTAAAAAATCAAGTCCTATTATTCCATCAAAGCTTGACAAGCTAGGAAGTAAAAAAAATGTGGTTGTTGTATTAAAAAGGTGCATAAGACATTTCTCTTGGACGGCATTAAAGCCATGAAGTGACTTAACTAAAAATTTTTCTTTAACTTTAGTTACATTTTTAAGTTCCGGGCTTGGTTTTATATAGTTTTTTGAAGCGCCTGTGTCTATAAGTAATTTAATCTGTCTACCTGCTATCGTTCGCTCTACAAACGGTAACAGGGAACAATTTCTAAAAAATTGACCTCTTGAATCTGATCCTCATCTTCTAAATCTGATACCTCAGCCTCCGCTACTGCTTGATACTCCTGCTCCGATTGACCTTCAGAATTTTCATCTTGTGAGAGATGATTAATTCTCTGTTGTTTGGGACCTGTAGTTCTAGCTGTTCCACTACTTGCTCTTTTTGGCACCTGATTTTGGTAGGAACCACCTTGGTTTGGGTATTGAGTTGTTTGCTTAAACCGAGATGAAGTGTCAACGTCCATAGGTTGTGGTGGTTCTTGTTTTATATTCGGGCTATTGTTTTGGGTTTTTTGTTTGTAAAATGGAGTTTTTACTTGGTTTGGGGTATTTTCTACAGTGGGCTGCCTTTGCTGTCTCTGTTCCTGACGCTGAGCTCTTTCTTCATTATTCCTAGCAAAACAACTAGCGAATTGGAAGCGTTCATGATTAGATTCAACTTCCTGTGCAAGTGCCAGTGCTGATGGCAAATCTTTTGGCCTTGCTGA
This sequence comes from Drosophila tropicalis, assembly GCF_018151085.1. NCBI lineage: Eukaryota > Metazoa > Arthropoda > Insecta > Diptera > Drosophilidae > Drosophila > Drosophila tropicalis. The sequence continues at coordinate 761,257 of NW_027173484.1, forward strand.
AAATAGAATGTCACTGAGAGATTTCTTTGTGCCTGAAATGAAGACTCTCAATGCATCTGCTCTGTATTTTTCGTTTAAAGAAGCAGCCAAAGTAGAATCGTAAGTCATAATTGTTTTGTTTATGAGTAGTGTTAATTTCTTTTCAATTTCCTCATAATATTGGGTTATTGTCAGGGTTCCCTGACGTAGAACGGACAACTCTTGCTCGATTATATAGATGGGACGTTTATCGGCATATGTAAAGTCAAGTCTATTGATAATTGCTTTAAAATTTAATGGAGTGTCGTATGACGACAATACCATATCAGCGGGGCCTTTGATTTTATTCCTGATTATACCCAGCGCCTGATAATGCTTTGAGCTTCCTACATAATTTTCAAAGATTTTATATGCAGTGTGTGCGGCTTTCCGCCACGAAACATAAGTCTCGATTTTTCCCTCAAAGTCTGGTACTGATTTAATTATGTCCAGTGTTTCGTCACATTTAATACCTACAATAATTTCTGCATCTTTAAATACTTCAACCTCGGGTACGGACACTGTTGTATTTCTAAACTGGTTTCTCATTTCCTCCATTTTTCTTTCAAATAATTGCGCTTGATTTTCTAATGCACTGTTTACTGCATACTCGAGCAGCGCTTTCAAATTTTCTTCACTCATTGCCATTTTATTTTTTGTTTGTTCCGACACTAGTTTGTTTTTTATATCTTTTATTAGTTCTTCTAGTTCTAAGTCATATACTTCTTTTTTACTCAAGATTTTCAATTTAATTCAAAAATTTTCTGTCGCAAAGACTCTTTACAAACACTTTTTGTTACATTTTTGTATTTATTTACTTTAAATAAGCACTCTACTCACATTTCTTTTAAAACTATGGTTTTTATATGTTATTGTAAATCTCCTTTTTCGTCTGTTTATCCCGTCTGCAAGTCCAACGATGTCGATCCAACGATGTTGCCTCCTTGCTTGAGATTTCTTTGGTGAGCAGGTTCTGCCAGTTGGGCGCCAGTTAATAATTAATATACTCAGACTGTTTACTTGTGATCTCTGCACGAAGTTAAATCAGAGAGATAGAATTATACTTGTTCGTTTATTGGTCAAATCCGTACTAAAATATTAATGACAAAATATTCTTAACATAAGCTAGCCCTGACCTATAATCGCTGTGTCAGCGATTATGCTGAATGGATTATGTTTCAACGTCGCGACGGCGCATGGAATGTTGACGGCAACGTATTGTGCAGTTTGGCATAATTGGCATTAAGCATTGTTGCGGCTTTGCTGATCGTGCAGAACTGCAGTCGTTGACTTTGTTTGACCGGACGTGTTAACTTGTACATATATTCACAAAAGCAATGTATGCACAAGCGTAACGTGAGCTAGAGCCAGGCCAGAGTGTGAACGCTGACCAAGCACTTTGATGCAAGCGCTCCAACAATATGTATGTATGTACTGACACTCTCCCTCTCTTTTGTAGCTGTCGCATAAGTCGCAGCATAAGAATATATATGTTAACTTAGCTTAAGCAAAATAATAATTTGGAATAAAGACTCATTCTGAAAACGACTATGCATGGACACTGACGTGCTCATCTTGGATATATTATTTTTATTTAAGGAACCCTGTCTTGGCTTATATAACATGGCGACCGTGACAGGATTCGGACCCACAATCAGCTAACAAAAAAAAAAACAACTGCAATCTGCAAACCAAATGCAAAAATCAAACCATCAATCAACGTTAATGTCAGAAGAACAACAACTGCAAATATTAACCACAACACAAAACATGAACATTTTATTTATTTAAATGAAAATTTTATTTTAAATCAATTGGAATAAATGCCCAGAAGAAAGCAGAAGCAGCGGTTGGAACAATCTGATAAATCAAGCGAAACAAAAGAAAATCAACCAATCAACCAACATGCGGAATCTGCTCCTATCGAGCAAAGGGATGCACCGACGCTAGAAGAAGCGTTAGAGTTGTATCCCAACGATGGACCGCGCCCACTCACAATAGCTGAGTACCGGGCCCGCAACACCAAATCAACAGAGCAAAAGAAGACCAAAAGAGGAGGCCAAGTACGAAAGCTACTCCAGCAGAAGAGGCTGGAAGTAGACCTACTGGCCACTCTGAAGACGGAGGAAGACCGACAACGCTACATAGAGCGTATTGACATCCTGAAAGCTGAACTTCGCCAAAGAGCGAAGAAACGCAAGGGGGCCGCAGAAATGCGCAAGCCTTAACTTGCCTTTAATTTAATAATTGTAATTATAACCTTAATAGCAAGTTGAAGCACGAAAGTGCAACTTGCGACATACTAACTGTCTGATAGGCTTTTACTAACAATGTGTTTGGAGATTTTTTTTTTTTTTTTTAACAATAAAACAAATGAAATGTATACCTGAATTGTGAGCCAACCACATTTTCTATGATTTTTCCACGTCTCTGGCTCGCTGTGCAAGACACAGTTGAGATAAATTTTATTTCTCTCTTATTTTTTTTCTCTTCACAAATAATTTTAATAAAAAAAAATATGCATGAATCCATAACAATTTTATTTTAATATTTCAAATAGAAATCAAATTCAGACAAATATGTACCGGTCAAAACATATTTATGAAAAAAAAAATTAAAGTAATTGCTAAACAAAAGTTTTTAACCTGTCTTTATGAACTTTATTTCATATTTTTGTATACTTGTAATAAATAAAAACAAAAATCCCATACGTATGTTCAATAATAGCATAAGTAAATTTGATGATATATCCGTTATACCCACAATGGGATTAATCGAAACAAAATCAGTGGACTCCACTGCAAATATCATAAATAAAATTGAATCATCAAATGCTGATATGAGGTTAACGAACATACTACTATTAATAATTGTCATAATATTGTGCGCATATGTATTATATAAGGCTTACCTATTACACAATAAATGTGTAACAAAAAGAGCTCTAAGCCAAGCTAATGATCTAGATAAGATCTAAAAATACATATGCACACAAGCAATTATAAATCAAAACCTTTTTAACAAAAGATAAAATATATATATATAAAAAAAAAAAAAAAAAAAATGACCCATTGTGACAGGTACTTTGAAAAAATAAACAACAGGCACCCTAGCATAGTCCAAGACTTAATTGAGGTTTTTAGGAGCGAGGGAAGTACCTCAACTCAACGCTCCATAAACTTAGTACAAATTAGGTTAGCTTACCTTGAGATAACGGGCGAAGATTTCCCAGTCAAAGGAGGCACTAGGGTACAGATGAGTTTCATTCTCACGGTACCATATGTATGCTGTTTTTCAAATGCAGCAGGCACACTGCGTTTCTACCTAATGGAGGAACCAAAGCAGTAAAGAACTAAATACATCCATAATCAGTTAAATAAGCTGAGGCAGTTAGTGTAGAATATGGATAAAGCAGAAACAAAAAAGCTCCAAAAATATTTACCTTTCCTTGATTTCCTGATACAATCAGGTGAAACAAATCACAAATACAAATAAGTCACAAAGAACTATCAGCAATAAGTCTTAACAAGCCAACAATTCCCAAAGAAAACAACAAAATGACACAAACAGTGGTAGAATTCATAAACACAGCCACCAGACTGCTACCATACTTCGATGGTGATATTAAAAATCTACCGGGTTTCCTTGGAGCGCTTCGCGTACTTAACAGCATAAAAGAAACGCACGAAGCAGTAGCTATCGAAATCATAAAATCAAAATTAAAAGGTCAAGCGGGTAATACCCAAAGTTCTGAAACAACGATTGATGAAGTAATACGAAAACTATCAACAATCTTCAAGGGTGAATCAGTGGATCTTTTAACAGCAAAAATTAAAAATATGCAAAGAAACCCCAATAACTGTGTTTTATACACAAAGGAGATTACTGAGTTGACCGACGCCCTTAAAGGCGCATATATTTCGGATGGTCTTCCAACTGAACAAGCAATAAAATACACCACCAAAGTGGCAGTAAATGCTATGGTAAGCCATACCAAAAGTCAAAGAGTCCAGCTATTAATGGAATCAGGAAACTTTGATTCGGCTAAAGAAGCCATTGCTAGATTCACCACTCTTTCAGTAGAGACGGGCTCCACAGAAAGTTTCCAAAATAATACCATTTTTTATGCCCAGCATAATGACCGCGGCAGACGCCGCTATAACAATAATAGTAACTGGAGAAGCAACTCGAATTGGAACAATAACAACTCGAATTGGAGCAATATCGATGCCCACAGAGCCCAACGAGGCCAAAATTATTCACGCTACCGAAGAGGCGGCCGTGGAGGTGGACACAATAATAATAGACAAAATACAAATAACCAACAGAATGGTTACAACAACACAAATGTCTGAATTACCCAAAGCGACCAGGGAAACGGACAAGATCCTCCAAATGCTCAAAATTAAAAAATAAAGTCTATTCCATTAACCTAAGCCTTAATAATTTCGTATCATTTAAGAATGTTAAAACAAATAAGAAAATAACATTCTTAATTGATACCGGTGCAGACATTTCAATAATAAAAGAAAATTCTGATGTATTTCACGACATCCAAGTAAACAAAACTGTAGACATTCGAGGCATAGGAGAAGGAGTAATAAACTCCAAAGGCCTAGTCTCAATAGAATTGCAGACAGATAAATATATTATTCCATACGAATTTCACATGCTTCATTCAGATTTCGCAATCCCATGCGATGGAATAATAGGATTAGATTTCATAAAAACTTTTAATTGCAAATTAGATTACAGCAATTCAGAAGATTGGTTTATACTTAGACCACAAAAATTAACGTACCCAATTTATGTTCCAATAACATTCAATTCTGGTAATAACTTAACACTTCTACCAGCAAGATCCCAAGTGGTACGCAAAATAGAACTATCTTCAGCAGAAGATAACATTTTAATTCCGAATCAGGATATTAAACCGGGCGTTTATGTTGCAAACACTATTGCAACAGCCCAAAGTACTTTTGTCCGATTCTTAAATACCACAGATAAATGCCAAATAGTAGGCGTTAACAATATAAAATTTGAATCACTTTCGAACTACGATATAATTCAAAATACCAAAGATATAAGAAAAGAATCTGTAATTCATAAATCGAAGAAAAATTTCCCAATACTATTCAAAGACAAACTCGAAAAGTTATGCACTGAGTATAGTGATGTGTTCGGACTTGACACCGAACCGATCACAACATGAAAACATTTTCGGGATCTAAAGAAAAAAACTGGCGATTAGTAATTGACTATCGTCAAATAAACAAAAAATTGCTGTCACATAAGTTTCCGCTCCCCAGAATTGATAATATTCTTGATCAATTGGGAAGAGCAAAATATTTTTCTTGCCTTGACTTAATGTCAGGTTTTCATCAAATTGAACTAGAAGAAAAATCAAGAGATATAAAGTCTTTTTCAACGAGCAATGGCTCATATCGTTTTACACGATTACCATTCGGTCTAAAAATAGCACCTAATTCATTTCAGAGAATGATGACAATAGCATTCTCGTGGCGTGAGCCAAGTCAAGCTTTCCTCTATATGGATGATTTAATCGTTATTGGTTGTTCTGAACAACATATGATTAAAAATTTAGTAGATGTTTTTAAACTCTGCAGAAAAAATAATCTAAAACTGCATCCAGAAAAATGTTCATTCTTTATGCATGAGGTGACATTCCTAGGTCACAAATGCACAGATAAAGGAATCTTGCCAGACGACAAAAAATTTGACGTCATCAAGAATTATCCAGTCCCACATGATGCAGATAGTGCTAGACGTTTCGTTGCATTTTGCAATTACTATAGACGTTTCATAAAAAATTTCGCTGAATATTCCCGGCACATAACAAGATTATGTAAAAAGAATGTTCCATTCGAATGGACAGCAGAGTGCGAAAATGCATTCCAATACTTAAAAGAGAAGCTCGTTCAACCTAATCTATTGCAGTACCCGGATTTTAGCAAAGAATTTTGCATAATCACAGATGCAAGCAAACAAGCATGTGGAGCAGTTTGAACACAAAACTATAATGGACTCCAGCTTCCAGTTTCATATGCATCAAGAGCATTCACTAAAGGTGAAAGCAACAAGAGTACTACAGAACAAGAGCTAGCAGCAATACACTGGGCAATAACATATTTTCGACCATATATATATGGAAAACATTTCACAGTGCGAACAGACCATAGACCATTAACATATTTGTTCTCCATGGTCAACCCGAGTTCAAAACTGACATGCATGCGGCTAGAATTGGAAGAGTACGACTTTACAGTAGAGTATTTGAGAGGTAAAGATAACTTTGTGGCAGACGCCCTATCAAGGATAACAATATCCGATCTAATTGACATGAACAAAAAAATCCTGAAAGTCACTACCAGGTACCAAAGTAGACAAAACAATTTCCTCGCAGAAAATAAACAAGAACTATTGCCAAGGCAAAATCTTGAAAAAGCTTCCGAGCCCAACGTATATGACGTTATTGTAAATGACGAAGTACGAAAAGTAGTGACCTTGCGAATAACTGATTCCTCGACCACATTCAAACATGGCAAGAAAGTTATAGCAAGAATTGACATTTGCGATATGTATACCAATGGAATTCTCGACTTAGGTCAGTTTTTTCAAAGGCTCGAAAAAGAAGCCGGTATACTTAGTATCACCAAAGTCAAAGTGGCACCGAGCGAAAAGATCTTTGAAACTATTTCAATAGAATCTTTCAAAAATATGGGCAATAGAATTTTACAATTTTTAAGAGTAGCGCTACTCAAGCCGGTGACCCAAGTAAATAATAAGAAAGAAAAAGAAGCTATATTGTCTACATTCCATGACGATCCAATTCAAGGAGGTCATACAGGCATAAATAAAACAATTACAAAAATAAAGAGACGATATTATTGGAAAAACATGACTAAATGTGTAAAAAAGTACATTAATAAATGTCCAAAATGCCTGACGTCGAAAACGACAAAACATACAAGATCACCCATGATTATAACCGAAACACCACTATATGCTTTTGACAGAGTGATAGTAGACACGATCGGTCCACTACCACGTTCGGAAAATGGGAATGAATACGCAATCACATTAATATGTGACCTGACAAAGTATTTAGTAGCAGTTCCTGTTGCAAACAAAAGTGCAATAACTGTAGCAAAAGCCATATTTGAATCTTTTATTCTGAAGTACGGTCCAATGAAGACGTTCATTACGGACATGGGAACAGAATATAAAAATTCCGTTATTACTGACCTGTGCAAATATTTGAAAATAGATAACATAACATCTACAGAATTACAAGTGTTTTTCTACAATGTGTGTGGCTGATTGTAATTCTAGTCATATGCTAGATTAGTTGTTTGTGACAAAAGTACAGTTGTATTATAATTTCTTTAGTGCATCTGATTTGGTGAAGCCGCTTCAGATGAACACGATGTTTATTCTTAAACATTCTGCAAAGGGCCGCCAAATGTGACGTTTTGGAATTTATTTTTATAGTAGTTGTCTTACAGGTTAATTTTAATATTGTCAATAATAAGATAATTGTTGTTAAAGAAGCATGACGAGCTACATGAGAGAAGTTAACCCTAGCAAATCAATGTTATCCTTCTTATAGCTGATTTCCTATTATTTTGTATAATTTACCAAATTGGTTTACTAATATCGCCCGATGCCTAGCAATTTTTGCTTCGGGATATCTACCCACTCCTGATGTGTATTACTGTGCTGACTTCTAGCCTTTTTATATGGTGGATAGTTTAAAGACCAACTACTTTTACCTCTCGGCTTAAACCAATGTGGTATTTGAATTTTGAGTGGTTATTCGGATTAAGTGTTGTCTCTTTTTGTAATACAGCCTCGGACAATTTGTTACCTGAATTTATTTTGTCACTATTTCTTAGATAATCATTATTTAATTTAACCATTGCCATCTGAATATTTTCATTTTGTACTGGCTCTGGGATATATACTTTTTCTTCCCCAGATTTTACTTTGCCTCCAAACTTCTTTTACCTCAGCTTTTATCTTACCTCTAAGGTGAGGTCCTGCCGGGGGAGTCAAATGCGGATTTGTTTCTTGAGTTTTGTGGTTGAGTTTGTTTTGAATTGTCTTGTATTTATCCTCACTATTACCATTCTTCTTCTTTTCCCAACGCTTTTTTAAACCTGTGACTTCTATTGTTCTTGCCACTACAGATTTATTACTTTTCGATTTGTTGCATCCCGAGACGATCCAACCAAATTGAGTATTTTGACCTAGTAGGCCATCAATCTTTGTAACTCCTTCTTTTATGATTTGGGTATATACGTTTACCCCCATTATTATATCAACCTTACCAGGTTTATTAAAGGTAGGATCAGCAAGTACGTAGGATTGCCATTTTGACATATCCACGCTTATTCTTTTTAATGGAAGAGCTTTTATTAACTTTGGCAACACAATTGCCTCAACCTTAAGAAGTTCTTTCCATGGATTTCGCGTCTTCACATCTATTTTTACCTTATATTTTGATTTTTTGACTTTTATTGACGACACGCCACTTATTTCTGTATATTGTTTAATTTTAGGTAAATTTAGTATTTGAGCCGCCTCTTCAGACAAAATGGTACTCTGTGAACCACTATCAATAAGGGCTCTTAGAGTCTTATATCCTCCGTTTACATTTTTTACTTATATTAGAGCTGTAGCCAACAGTGTTGATTGTGCCGTTACACAAGTATTAACTTTCTCCTATTTTTCTTCAAAATGGAGTAAGGTATGGTGTCCCTTACTACACAATGAACAGACCATTTCATTTGTGCATACTTTATTGCTTGAATGGTTCAAGCATCTTGTGCAAATCTGTACTTTTTTGGCCATTTCATACCTTTCCATAGGTGTCAAACCTTTAAATTTATAGCACTTATACGCCTTATGCCCTGCAACTTTGCAAATCGGACAATTATCTTCGAACACCGAATTCGACGTTTTCTGTAACGGTTTTTTCTCTTCTTTGTTAATGGCATTTAGCGAACAATATCTTTGCTCCAAGTATTCCATGACATCAGATAGCAATTGTATCTGCCTAGTTTTTCTAATATGACTCTCATATAATTGTAGAGTATCTCTGTCAAATTTTCGATGTGTTGAGCGAATATCAGGGCAACTTCATCGGACAAGTTTGCTTTAATTTTAATTAAGTGTATTGACTCATTAATTATGTCAATCACTCCTTTTACACTTTTTGCAGATTCATTGTTGATCATCGGTAAATCAACGATCCGATTTAACTGCTCGGAAAATACCCTCCGATTATTTTCATACCGCTTGGTTAACAGTTCCCAAGCGGCACCATAATTATCAGCTGGACCTTACAATAGATGAGCTACCATGCTCTTAGCTTCGCCTTTTAACGCGGATTTTAAATAATTAAACTTGAGAGCAATACTTTAATCTTCTCTTTGTTCAATTAATTCTGTAAATAACTCCACAAACAGGTCCCAATATCTAGCCTCTCCAGAAAATGTGGGTACCTGAATCTTTGGCAACACCGGTAGTTCGCCTCTGACCGTAACATTCTCACTCTTACAATTTACCCTATTGTTTATTTTCATTTCTAGCATTGACAATATATTTTGGACATCAAATTGTAAATCATCCATAATATTCTTTAATTTTGCATCACTTGTTAATACTTGACATGCCTGTACTTTCTCCCACAAATAGTTAATTTTATTAATATATAATGTCCATGTCCCATTGCCTGTTGACTTCAACTCTACTACCTCCAAATATTCCTGGAGCTGTCGGACTCTATCCATAATTACCTCCTGGTTAACCTTAGGGTTTTCATTACTGGAGGTCGCTTTCCCGCGCGACTCTCCTATGCTATCATCAACTATCTCTGACATGTTTGCCTCCGCTTCAACGCACACCGACTTACTAGTGCCTGGTTTTTCTGACTCTCCTATGGCTATAATTTTGGCAACTATCGCTAAAGCTTCTTTATGTATTTTATTTCTGAAATAATCATGATCGAAATTTGGAGCAGACTGAAGCAATTTTTTGTGATTAGGTATCCATTGATTCCTTATCTCTTTTACTTCCTCTACAACTTTGCCAGTTATGCTTCTAGGATCTAGTGCTTCTAACTGCCTTAACCTGGTATGTAACTCTGCCTGCTTCTCCAACACTTTTGCAGCCTTATTAGTGAACATTTTTGTCTTATAGGATATATGAATGTATATTACTTTTTTTTTTTTACATATATCCCTACCTAGTTTTGCGTGTGGTTTTCAGGCCACACTCTAATTGAACAGCTTTAATGCCGCACAATTTTACATAGTTTGTTTTATAATTTATATAAAAAAAATATGCATCGCAGTGCATTAAAAAAATTATGCGACGCAGCGCACAGTTTTATTATTAATTTTTGTTGGGCGCTCTTTGTAGCGCTATCGGTTCACTTCAATCTCGGTTGCTGATTATTATCCGTAAAGGTGTTGATTGTCTCATTGTCTTTTGTTGTATGCCTCGTATTATCCTCTGCGCCAGCTGGTCGTCGCCGGTTGGCTGCACTGACGCTCCCTCGCAGGCGAAAGTGGCGGTTTGCCCCTCTCGCTGTTGATCTGCTGCTGTTGTCCTGGGCCTATGGGCTCAGGCGGTACCGGTGCCGGTCAGTGCACCAGATTTCCTTGTTCTTCAATAGCCTCTTCTTTGCAACTATAATGTTGCCTTGCAAATGCGTCGTTCATCTGCTTCTTGTTGCCGACTTGCAACTGCCTCGTTAATCTGCTTCTTGTTGCCAGTCGACTTGTAACCGCCTATAGTGTATATATAGGCGAGGATGTTTTTTTTTTAACTTTCGATATTAGGGCTTCGAATACGCCACACACAAACCCACTCCGCCGCCGAAATTACTACAGTTGCTCCGCTAGCCAAACTGCCTTTAAATTCGAACGCACGCACTTTCAATTTATTAAGCAATAATATTTTGCTTTTATTTTATACTCTGTCTTTTACCACTGGTGGGGAAAACAAAAGTTATTTTATTTTGCTACCTTTAGCTGTTCGTTGCATTTACATTTGCAAAAGATCTCAAAATTTAGGGAAGTGATTCAATCTGTGAGTCTCTTACCACTGATGGGGGAAAACTGCAGAGTTTCTTTTTCTCGAAAGACCAGAAGGTACAGGGATTCCATGGGGAAGGAAAATACCCGAAAATTGTTAAATTCAAAATATTAACTGATTTTATTTACCAATGTGTTGTGTATATATGTGAAATCTTAGAATCTAGGAGGTGACAATCGTTCTTAAAAAAACTTATTGTAATGATCCATGTTTTCTGGGGTTGAAAATTGTTCATACTTTATGCTTGGTTTTAAGTAAACTTGAAAATTTTCTTCATTACCTAATTTTTGTTTTGTTTATCTGAATTGGTGAAGCCGATTGAACCCGATGTTTAATCTTAAAGAAACAGACTCAATGGAAATAGAAACGGATTTCATCGCCAGGAGATTGAAGCGACTATATTTCGAGGAGAAACTTGTACTCCAGGAACATGTGGGATAATTTTGAAAAATGTCATAATCAGTTGATGACCAAATTACGTGCCAACAGAAGAGGACTACTTCGCAACGGATTACTTTAATAAGATGAAGGCGGTAGTATATAATGCAGTGGAGGACTGGAAAGATCAGTTAGCGATGACAAAACAAGAAAGGCAAGCTTGCCGAAGATTAGGAAGAATGAGTCTTGATTCAAACACCGCTGCACACACAAGGAGCGTTGTTGGAGTCATTGTCCAGGACTTCAAGGTATATAGAGCCTAAAGAAAAAATGTATTACAAATCGGTAGTCGACCAGATTTGGAGTCAGATTGAAGAAATCAATTGTGAGATTAAACGGCTAGCAGAAAATCTGGCTTAAGCTGGATATAATATAAGGAGGTTCATGGGTCAAATGTATCCACAATAGAGGAAATGTGGTACTTAAAATCTAACCTTTCTGGAGAAGCAGAGAGGTTAATACGGCACCTGGACTTACCAGAGACCAATTGTTCAGATGCTGTCATAATGTTTCACATGACAAAGAAGATAGACAGATTGAACCACGCTTTATATGAGCAATATCTCTCTAACACAAGGGAGCTGCAGGAAGAAAAGGATTTTCTATTATTCTTGGAACAGCGCTTCCTAACATTAGAGGCGATTGAAAAACCGTGAATTGAAAATCGCAGCATTGGAAAACTAAATCAAATGAAGACATGCGTAGCACCATCTTAGACAAACAGTAGCTTGTGTGGTTTCTGTAAGAAATCAAAACACAAGCTCTTCCAACGTGAAAAGTTTAAAATAAAATCGGCAGCAGAAGAGCGGCTTAGTTAGGTGCAGAGAGACAATTTGTGTGTCAATTGCTTCAAGCTGGACCATATGGCAAAAAATTTCTCTTGGAGAGGATAAAAAACATAACACAATGTTGCACTTGGAAACAGGAAAGCAAAAAGCAAAAGAAAATACACTTTATTGGCAACATCCAAGGTAGTGGTAAAAGGGATCCAAAAAAACGAATGTAGAATTTCGGGCATTCCTAGATAGCTGATCACAAGTAAATCTCGTTTCAGAGAATCTGGTTATCGTTAAACATTAACGATACGAATGTGCACAAAAATAAGCAAGGAGCTTGTAAGCATATAACAAGATCGCAATGCTAGGTGAGGCATTTGAATAGTCACACATAAATGGTGGCCAACCCACAGAACAAATAACGCAGAAAGTCACATTACTAGACAACATTCAATTAGCGGACCCAACATTTGATAAACCATGAAAAATTGATATGCTGTTGGGAGCTGATGATCACTATGCTATACTACTACCAGAAAGAAGACGGGGCAATCGAAACCGTCTAACATTACAAAACTCAGAGTTTCCTCGATAACCTACACACGGCGGCGGACAATCAACTAATTGCTAGCTAAGCTTCCATTTGCTGAAGAGGCGTCATCTCTTGGAGAATCTCGGGAAGTAGCCATATGAAGATTCATGCCGTTAGAGCGGCGAATGAGCCCTGACATAAAAAAGGAGTATGTGAAATTTATATCAGAATATAAACAGCTTGGACATATGAAGCAGGTAATGGTAGAAGAAATTCCCAAGCACCATTACTTTAAACCGCATCACTGTGTACTAAAGCCAGAAAGTACCACCACTAAGCTAAGAGTGATGTTTGATGCATCATGCAAAACGTCATCAGGAAAATCACTGAACGACATTTTATATCCTGGACCAGTTGTACAGAGTCAACTCTTCTCAATTCTTCTGCGGTTCAGGACACACAAAAATGTGTTCACTGCGGATATTGAAAAAATGTATCGACAAGTTTGGATAAACCCTGCCGATCAATTCAATCAGATGATTGTGTGGAGAGACGATCCAAGTCAAGAACTAAAGTTTTATCGTTTAAAAACGGTGTCTGGAATATTTGTCACTAAAAAACATGAAAAAATTGCCGTCTGAAGCATTAGCATTAAATAATGACTTTTATGTTAATCATTGTCTCACAGGAGCAGACAGTTTACCAGAAACTCTGCAAATAAAACAAGAGCTTCTAGAAATCCTGAGGCCTTAGGGTATCAACTTACAATCGTGTTCAAATAGCAGTCAAATTCTAAAGGAACTTCCAAAGGAAGATACGATTGCTGACATCAATCTCAGTGACACACTGAAACAAACAAGAATGAAAACATTGGGAATTATATGGACATCCAAAGATGATCACTTATATGGAAAGGCTCAAAGGCATACAAACGGAAAAACCAGACGAGTGGTGCTATCTGAAGTCGGTCAAATCTTTGATCCTCTAGGGCTGTTCGCACCGGTAGTGGTAACAGCGAAAATGTTTCTTCAACGAGAGGATGTACAGGCATTAAACCACATGAAAACTCCAAGGCATATTTTTGATTGCAAGGTCTCCACTACGGAACTAAGAAACTACATACATTTGTTGATGCATCAGAAAAGGCGTATGGAGCGGTAGTTTATGTTCGATCAACCTATAAAAATGGCCAAATTTCGGTCAGATTGTCGAGACTGGCTCCCCTTAAAAAGTAGACACTACCCCGGCTGGAACTATGTGCAGCTGTGCTCGGAGCTGCACTCACGGATAGAGTTCGACAGGATCTTCAATTAGGATCATGTCTCTGGTCAGACTCAACAGTAGAACTCTCTTGGATTAATTCACGGGCATCACATTTCCACACGTTTGTGGTTAATCGGACCTCTACAGAGCACACGTTGGATACCGCTGAGAAGAAAACCAAGGTATTCAGCATGGTGAATAGGAATTACGACACTTAAAGAAACGACCTGATCAACCGCTGGATCGCAAAAGCACGGTGGCAACATTGCCACTAATTCTGAATGAACTTTCAATCATACGAGCAGCAACTCGGCTACAACAAGCACCAATATCAACGGAAACAAGGAATCCGTATCTCATTATAATGATCCGGTGGTAAATATGATACAACGGAAACTTCATGAGAAGAATCTTCATTTGGGACATGAGGCACTACGCGAAATAGCTCGGCAGAAGTACCACATGGTTCGAAATGTGATCCAGGGCTTCGTAGCATGCACCAAGTTCCGCCCTTAGTTCTTTAAACAAGTCAGCATAGATCCTTTCTTAACGCCGGAGTAGACTATTGTGGACCATTCTGGATCCACGATAAAGTTCGTTGAAAAAGTCCCGACAGAGCTTATATTGCAGTATTTGTATGCTTTGCAACCAAGGCGGTACATTTGGAGTTGGTCGGAGACCTGTCCACCTCCGCTGCATTGTGCGCAGAGGAAGATGCTAGGTACTACGATAATGCAAGAAGTTTTGTTTGAGCAAACAATCAACTAAAGGAACTGACCGATACAATACACTTAGAAAAGGCAGCAAGTACATTCAAGAAATTTTGCAACCAAAAAGAAGTTAAATTAAAGTTCATACCACCACGATCTCCACAATTCATGCATTTACTGTTGAAAAACGTATCGACAGCAAACTTAACGTTTGAACAGCTGTCAACCATCATCGTCAATGTTGAAGCAATGCTGAACTCTCGTCCGTTAACTCCAAACTCAGACGATCCCAACGACTTGACAGCTCCAACCCCAGGTCATCTATTAATCAGAGATCCATTGGTAGCCCAACCTGATGCAGAGGCAATAACACAGCGATCAATTCCAAAGCAATGGGAATTAGTGCAAAGGCTTAAGCATACATTCTGGACCCCATGGCCTCAGGAGTACCTACAGAAATTGCAGGGTACATCCAAATGGAAGAAACCTTATAAAATGTCAGAGAAGGCATGATGGTAATTCTAAAGGAGGATAATGTTCCAATTGGCTTGTGGCCGATTAGACGAATTGTTAAATTATATCCAGGCCTGGATGGATACGTCCACTTACCACTTACAAGCGGACTTTCCATAAATTGGCTCCCTTACATAAAGAGACGGGGATAAAACGTAAAATCGAAGCAGATGACACAGAATCCAATTCCCAAGAAGACCCTGGTATCGAGGACCCTGCAGAACCAAAGACAAAAAGACGTTTGTCGGTCGCTCTGCCACCGATGGCAATGGCGATCTGTCTTATACTGTTGTAACTTCCTATAGCATTTGCTTAAAAGACCAACATAACGCAATTTAACCCCAAACCAGGCATATACTACGAAAGTATTGGCACAGGAAGAATGCCAACGTCTGACTGGACTATCGTGGCATCGATCTCGAACCATATTAAGCCGACATGAAGACATTTTCAGACGGAATAGTAAAGGTTGGAGAAATATGAGTGTAAATGAAGGTTCCTAGGTACCAAAATTACCCGAATATTTACAGATGCCCATCATAGCAAAATATGCCCGTAATTATTATCACCAGGCCAGCTTTGGGAACATCTGAACCATCTCGAGAGACACCTTGCATTTGGTCTGGAGTTACCAGTTTCAGATAACGACGTCTTGCAATTATATAGCTTAATGAAGGCACAATCGCAAATAACCATGTGATATTTAAAGTGACATTTCTATTAGTGGTAACACCGGCAAAGCTACAACCTGGTACGCATTCCAGCAATGGGAACGCAAAAACAGTGGATTTTTGCGTACACTGGACTAGTTGAACTCGTTGTGACCTGTGACAATATTATACAAAGTGTCACTATCAGGAAGACAGGATTGTTAACTCAAGTCACGACATGTACGGCCAGGAGTTCTGCTATCCGTATAACAGGTCACCGTATCGCTACGACAGACACAAATTGTCAAACGTGCGTTTTGGAAACTGCAGCATTGGCCCAACAAAACCAGCGCTAACAAAACAACTGACGAAGTTGCAGCTAAGGTACAAAGAACTAAGCAACGTTCAAGGAAAACTAGGAACTAACCAACGCTGGAAGAAGACCAGAAGACCCCAGTCAGCCGGCACCCAATGTTATTATCTCGTACGTGGCACTATCAAAAAAATTGGCTCTATTGATGTTATATGGAAAATGAAAATGCTTCTAAGCCCCAAGACACACCGGTAAAGAACACACAACCGGTGGAATCGACAACCCCATGTCGACTATCGCTGCAGCAATCCCAACACCAAGCGATTTCGTGGTCAACATTGGCTAACGTTGAACAGGTGTGTAACGGCAGGGAGTTTGTTGGTGTTTAGCTTATATAAAATAATGTAACAATAGGACCATAATATAGAACAAATATAAATATGTGTCAAATTAGTAGAGCGTGGAATGTAACCCGATTATAGATATCGACGGCTCATCAGTCATAAGAAGACCCGATATAGTTAGCAGCTAACAATAAAGACCTGGTTAATTAAGCTGCTATGTTGAGCCGAGTTCATCTAGACATTTCCTTTTATCCGTCCGTCCTTCCGTCTGGCCGTATGTTTTAACACCTAGATGTCGGAGACTATAAAAGGTAGAGCCACCAAACTTGGTATATATTGTAGACTCGTGAAGTATGTAAATTTATAGAGTTAATTGCAATTTAGACCACGGCCCTTTACGCTTCCAAAAGTAACATAAAACTGATTTTCTTAAACATTGTAACAGCTAGAGACATTAAATTTGGTGTGCATACACGCCCACTTTCGCCTTTATTATTTAAATAAAACTTGTTTTTTTAAAAACTAACAAAGTTTATGTCACCAAATTTAGGATGTTAACTTGTGCGCAGATTATAATTATAAAATCGTTAGCCACGCCCCCTATCGCCTCCATAATTTAGAAAAAATAAAATTTTTTGACCATCAAAATCAAATTAAAAATACTCATTAATCTTACAAATTTCTACCAACCTACTAGAAACATGTAAAATATACCGATACACGGATGAATTTTACTACGCGGTCCAAAAGGGCGGTTTTGGCCATAGTGAAAGTAAAAACCATTTAATAGACATATGTTCATTTGGTCTTTTTAAATTTTCAAATATTCGTTCACTTGGTGCATAATATACCGAAGCCAACAGTCGTCTTGCTGCTTGATAGGTAATAATGGTGAACATAACATAACGTTAAATATTCTTTGCTGCTGCATGTTTACTATTTGCTATTGATGCATAAAATTTCGAAATGGTCGACTATTTAAATAGCCGACTAGTCGAGTCCAATAAATCAAAGGAAAGTGATCGACTAGTCGACTAACAGTCGAAAATAATAAGTAAAATATAATGTCCTCGGTAGATGAGTTGTCTAAGTGGTCCAGTCATTTAGGCAACTAAATAGCAAGGATCTTGCTTTGAATCCCAGTTTTTAGTACTATTCTTTTTTAAAAAGCTTACTTTTACTTTTTCAATACGAAATTTAGAAATAAAAGCTTCGGCAGGTGGTAATAATGTAAATGAAAAAAAAAAAACATTGATGTCTATGTTCATCGGCGGTTGCAATGTTAATGACCGATGTTATGTTGATGCATCTATTTTTTTTTTTTAATTAATAAAATTCACTTTCTCCTTACGAACTTTAGCTGTCATAATACATAGTATTTTAAATTAATCTTAAATGAATCAATTAATAATATATTAATATAAACTTAGGACCCAACGGTCTTCTTTCTTAATGTTAGCCTTATGTTTTGGTAAAACATCGATTCATCGCTAGAAATTAACATCAACAAAAACATCGGTAAACATCAAGAAATATTGCCAAGAGAACATTGATGTTCGATGCATCGATGTTCTTTTCTGTCACTAGTATGTGGAACTTCCTCGTCTTCATAAGGCCCATACTCTCTTCCGCTCTCTACCTCTGACAGGTAGAGCCTCTCTAGCCCATCCCAGACTTCATTTTGATCTATTCCATCCTATAGAATCCTTCATCTGTCTCCCCTTCGGAGAAGAAGACGATGACCAGCTCCACAATTTCCGGCTCATCGGCACTGGATTAGACTTCGGACGCGTCGGGGGAAGCCAATATTTGGATGACATCATCCCCACCGTTTTGCCCACCACGCCAAAACATTAAAACTTGTAACATTGCAATTGCAAGTTGCTTCTTAACCATGCATATGTAATAGTGTTGTTCTTGCAGAGGGTTTTGCACCTTGATGCTCTTAACCCATGCATCTGTATTAGTCTTAACTCCGCGGAGGATTTTGCACATTGATGCTCTTTAGCCATGCATATCTTCTTCTTTCTTCTCTCTTTTCTTCCGCCTTGTTCTATTGGGGTTTAATCAATTCGCCGCTTCCTCTTTTTCCTTGCGTGACTTCTCCGCGAGCTTGTTGGTGCCATTTTGGATTTGCGGCTGAGGTGCTGTTTACCATATTCGATGTGGTTTAGGAATTCAGAATGTTGCTTTCTGATTTTGGTTGCAGTTTTTAAAATACTTATGTCATGTCATTGTAATCTGTGTTTATTTTCGAAGTTTAGTTTCTCGTAAAATCGAGACATTTTTGACTTCCTGGCGTGTTTTAGAGGTCTATATTCAGCCGCCCGATCTGAACGGATTGCTCGGCAACACTTTATGTAAGTCACTTGTGCTCAATTTTCATAAGTGTTTTCTTCTGGTCCTTCCTTGTGGTCTTCCTTGTGCGTTGCTGCAAGTTCTTCTGCTGCATTCGATAGGTGATGTTTTTTTGCCCATATAGTTGATCCAATTACTGGCCTCCATTACCTCTGTTTCAAATTATAGATACGGGCCTGATCCTGAGCAAGTTTGTCCTGATAAATTTAAACAGCTCTTGGATTTGTTTTACTTTTCCTTTTGGTTTCACAGATTGCTTTCCTATGCCTACCCCAATCCTGTCGTATTTAGCTCGCATTCTTGGCTCTGGACCTTATAACTCGTATGCTGTGTTGACTGCGAGCGTTATTTCCAGTGAGCTTTCATCTCAATTACGTTCATTTACTTACGAGAATTGCCCAATCATTGTCTTCAAGGTCCGCAACTATAATTCTTTAAAGAAACACTTAGCACTCGTTGCTGAGGACGGATGTGATTTTTGTGCACTCATAAAATCTTATCTTTTTCGCGTTTAAAAACTTTTGTATAACTTATAAACTCACTATCGGTTTTAATTCCAATTTTTTCATATATATTTTATTTTCATTTCGCGATTATTTACAATCGTTTTTGTGCATAAGCAAGGATCAGTCCTTGGGGTGTATCTCTACCTCTAGATCAGCTAGCGCCTCTATCGTTTCCGACCGATCGTTTCAAAAAATTAGTTCCTTCCGTTAACCTGGGTTACCAGAACGTTAGAGGGCTGAAGCTTCCCAATCTCTATGTATATAGTCTTTCTTTTGATCATAACATTCGTGCTTTAACTTAGACGTGGCTGAAAAGTGACATTGCTTACCACAAACCTTTCTACGTTGCGTTCTGATAGCTGTTGATGCTGCTTTATCATCTGAAATAATTCAGTTTTCTAATACCCAGGAGATTGAGTTTGTCTGTATTAAAGTATATATTTTAAATAATTTGTGAATCCTCCTAGGAATTTATTAATGGCCATATTATCATAACCTCAAGTCAATCCTGTTTTAAACTCCAATGGAAAACGGTTACATCTTATTTTTGTATTGGATTCTTCTTATTGTGATGGATCTAGGTTCGATCATTTGTACTTTTCGAAGACAAATTTCATCCTACATTAAACTTAAGAAATTGGATTTTAAAAATATGTTACCTCTAATTATGTGGTTTGGTAAGACTGACTTTACCAGCCTTGATGAAAACATTATTACTACCGATTGGTCCTATCTATACAATTGTAGATAAATGAACTCAGCTGTTCGCTTCTTTTATGATACTCTGAATTCACTCTTTGATATTTGTGGTAGGCACAAATTGAATTTATAGTCCAGTGATTGATGAATTAAACTAGTAAAACCTGTTTTTTCTCCCGGGCCAGATGGTAGTATCTTCCTTTCTTCCATCTGTTTGAAAGGAAACGTATATTATTTCACTGCACATAATTGCCTCTAACTAGAGAGGAAATTCAAAATTGTCCGCTATTCCAAAAACTTTTGAGAAAATTATAACTTCGCAATTGCAACATTTTTGCAGCTCTATTATTTCGCCATCCCAACATAGGTTTGTGAAACGTAGATCTGCAACCACTAACCTTTTAGAATTTACCTCTATAATAATCAAGGGGTTCAAAAATGTTAAACAAACTGAAGTCACAATTGTATGTGTTAAGGCTTTGATTCCGTTAATCATACTCTATTACTTTCTAAACTCTCTTTTTCTTTCTTGGGTTCGAGAATATTTAAGAAATAGAAAACAGGTTATTTTTAAATCTTAATCTAATTCCATTCCTGTGACCTCGGGTATACCAAGGTAGTCATATTGGTCCTCTGCTTTTTTTCACTTATAAGGAAACAGATTCATTTATTCGGCTACAAGCTGATCTTAAAAACTTTCAATCCTGGTGGCAGTTTAATCTATTAAATCTACACAAAAGTAAGGTAATATCTTTTTATAGTAACGCTCCTTGACTGGCCACTTATTTTCTAAAGAGTAGTCCTTTAGAACGTCTAAATAATATGAATGATTTGGGCGTAGTTATGGACCATAAGTTAGATTTTAACAACCATATATCCACCACGGTCGCAAAGGCCATGAGTGGTCTCGGTTTCATTAAAAGATGGGTAAAAGAATTCGACGATCCCAATAGAACTAAAGTTCTTTTTACTTCGCTTGTCCGTCGTTTTTTAGAGTATGGGGTTTCAGGTCAATAAATCTCAATCTCTACATTTAAAATTCTCCGAAACGGCTTTGCCGATTTTGATGACATTTTTTGTGCTTATCCGGTATCTATGAGAATCGACCAACATCTATTTTTCATCTTTCTACGATCAACCCTTATTATACCCTTGCAAAAAGGGTATATTAATTTTGGTCAGAAGTGTGCAACGCATAGAACAAAGCATCTCCGACCATACAAAGTATATATATTCTTTATCAGCACGACGAGATGACTTCAAATATCCATGTCCGTCCGTTTGGATCAACGCAAACTCCTCCTAGACCGTAAGAGCTACAGAGCTGAAATTTTGCACGTAGGCTTGTATATACTGTATACTGGGGTTGTATATCTCGGATTCAGCCGGATCGGACCACTATATCATATAGCTCCCATAGTAACGATCGGTCGAAAATAGTGACTTTTGTAAATAACTTCGTTACTTTTAACGCGATTGCTTTCGAATTAAACATTTGTTAGTTTAATATATTTGTTAATAGCTGTGCCAAAGTTGATGAAGATTGGGTGACTATATCATATAGCTCCCATAGGAACGATCAATGGAAAACAGTGACTATTATCAATATCTTCGTTATTTCCTATGACTGTAGGCCATTTTACCGCAAAGATAAGCCCTTTTAGATAAAACGTTCTTCCACATTGGTGGCTAATGGGTAAGGAAAGAGTTACCAGAAAAGTTGCAAGGGTATACAAACTTTGACGCGTCGAAGTTAGCCACGGCCCTCTGGTTTTTTAATAGCCATAGTAGTAATTTAATCATTTTTCCTCTCCGGTCGATAACTGATTAATCGTCATTGAATTAGTGTTATTAAATAATATTAAATAATTTCATTAATTCTATTTATGTATGTTTTGAAAAGGACATTGAAAGATATTAAAAACAGTGACAAACTATTTGGCGGAAGTCTGTTGGTCCTTTCAGATGATTTCAGACGACACTTCCAGTCATTCCACGTTCAACATACGCTGATGAGATCAACGCTTGCTTAAAATCATCTCCATTGTGGCGTAATGTTGAAAAATCACAGCTAAAAATAAATATGCGCCTTCAAATGCTTCAAGATCAATCCGCTGAAACATTTTCAAAACAACTCTTAGATATGGGTGATGGAAAAGTTGCTATAGATGAAACTGGATACGTAAAATTACCGACCGGTTTCTGCACAATCGCTGATTTGCAAGATAATCTCATTGAGCAAATATTTCCCGATGTACACACACAGTACATAAATCATGAGTGGCTTTCAGAAAGATCGATTTTAGCGGCAAAAAATGTAGACTTTGACAATTTAAATCTGAAGATACAAATGTTGTTGCCAGGGAAATCGGTATCAAATAAATCTATTGATACAGTTTGCGATGACAGCGAAGCAGTAAATTTTCCCACAGAGTTTTTGAACTCACTGGATTTGCCAGGCATGCCACCGCATAATTTACAATTAAAGATCCAACCTTTAATTGTAAATTATCCAATTATCTTTCTTTGAAATTTGAACCCGAGAGACACTGCTTTGGCAACTTGGGCGGCCGGGATCCTGCGGTACTTCCTCGAGGGAATTGCTTCGCAGGATAGCTGCTACCTCCTATGCCATTTCAGGTCAAGCCCTGCCACGCTCGGCTAAGCGCAGCTCGCGGATTCTTGACGCGGCGAAACTGTTCACCGCCTCCCACATGCTTTTTCTCGCCATCATCAGATCCACAAGGTTTTCGGCGCATATTTCCACGTTTGCCTCCAGTTCAGGCGCCCTCCTGCCGTCGTCAAAGCGTCTGCACTCGAACAGGATGTGTTGCGCGTCTTCCACTATTTCGCCGGGGCAGACCAGACAGCATTGAGAGCTATCGTGCCCAAAACGATGAAGGTACTTTCGGAAACACCCATGACCGCTAAGGTACTGGGTCAGGTAGAAATTTACTAACACAAAATATTGTTCACGCTATAGCATTAAGAGATTGATATTGTTTAATAGTGTTACTGTCGTAATTGTTTAATTCATGACATATAATTTTAAGGGATAAATTATAATAACTTTAAAATATTGTTTGCCTTTTGTTATTTTTATATTCCCTCATCGTTCACAGCGCCCCATGCTTATTTCACTCATATACCACATTCTTACATACATACAATATACACATTCTAACATACACATGTACATACTTACAAAAAGTAAGCTATTTATTGTCTACACTATGTAACGAACACGCGGGTGTCGGAGTGCACTCTCTGTCTTTCTAACAAGGGACTCGGCTGATCTCAGGGAAAATGGTGCGGTTCTTGTGCTCTCCCATAAACATGCGCTACATAAGTAAAATGAAGACAGAGATAAGGAATAAAGGACTACACCTAAATAGGAATTTTTATGCAGAGGTAATGAGTGTTATTCGAAGTACCTACATAGATGTCATTGCATTCTCTTTACCCACCCAACCTTGTAATACCTAAGGAAACCCGGTATTACCCATATTGTGGCTGTTAACTCTTTTACGTCAGGTGCCCAAAAAAAACTAACTCAGCAATTCATCATTTCATACATATATTCCAATTCAAAGAAAAAAAATGGCATATCTGTACTTTTTTGGCCATTTCATACCTTTCCATAGGTGTCAAACCTTTAAATTTATAGCACTTATACGCCTTATGCCCTGCAACTTTGCAAATCGGACAATTATCTTCGAACACCGAATTCGACGTTTTCTGTAACGGTTTTTTCTCTTCTTTGTTAATGGCATTTAGCGAACAATATCTTTGCTCCAAGTATTCCATGACATCAGATAGCAATTGTATCTGCCTAGTTTTTCTAATTTGACTCTCATATAATTGTAGAGTATCTCTGTCAAATTTTCGAAGTATGTGTTGAGCAAATATTATGTCAACTTCATCGGACAAGTTTGCTTTAATTTTAATTAAGTGTATTGACTCATTAATTATGTCAATCACTCCTTTTACACTTTTTGCAGATTCATTGTTGATCATCGGTAAATCAACGATCCGATTTAACTGCTCGGAAAATACCCTCCGATTATTTTCATACCGCTTGGTTAACAGTTCCCAAGCGGCACCATAATTGTCAGCTGAACCTTACAATAGATGAGCTACCATGCTCTTAGCTTCGCCTTTTAACGCGGATTTTAAATAATTAAACTTGAGAGCAATACTTTAATCTTCTCTTTGTTCAAT
The DNA here is from genome assembly GCF_018151085.1 of Drosophila tropicalis. Lineage (NCBI taxonomy): Eukaryota > Metazoa > Arthropoda > Insecta > Diptera > Drosophilidae > Drosophila > Drosophila tropicalis. Next base: position 785,722 of record NW_027173484.1, read on the forward strand.
TAATTCTGTAAATAACTCCACAAACAGGTCCCAATATCTAGCCTCTCCAGAAAATGTGGGTACCTGAATCTTTGGCAACACCGGTAGTTCGCCTCTGACCGTAACATTCTCACTCTTACAATTTACCCTATTGTTTATTTTCATTTCTAGCATTGACAATATATTTTGGACATCAAATTGTAAATCATCCATAATATTCTTTAATTTTGCATCACTTGTTAATACTTGACATGCCTGTACTTTCTCCCACAAATAGTTAATTTTATTAATATATAATGTCCATGTCCCATTGCCTGTTGACTTCAACTCTACTACCTCCAAATATTCCTGGAGCTGTCGGACTCTATCCATAATTACCTCCTGGTTAACCTTAGGGTTTTCATTACTGGAGGTCGCTTTCCCGCGCGACTCTCCTATGCTATCATCAACTATCTCTGACATGTTTGCCTCCGCTTCAACGCACACCGACTTACTAGTGCCTGGTTTTTCTGACTCTCCTATGGCTATAATTTTGGCAACTATCGCTAAAGCTTCTTTATGTATTTTATTTCTGAAATAATCATGATCGAAATTTGGAGCAGACTGAAGCAATTTTTTGTGATTAGGTATCCATTGATTCCTTATCTCTTTTACTTCCTCTACAACTTTGCCAGTTATGCTTCTAGGATCTAGTGCTTCTAACTGCCTTAACCTGGTATGTAACTCTGCCTGCTTCTTCAACACTTTTGCAGCCTTATTAGTGAACATTTTTGTCTTATAGGATATATGAATGTATATTACTTTTTTTTTTTACATATATCCCTACCTAGTTTTGCGTGTGGTTTTCAGGCCACACTCTAATTGAACAGCTTTAATGCCGCACAATTTTACATAGTTTGTTTTATAATTTATATAAAAAAAATATGCATCGCAGTGCATTAAAAAAATTATGCGACGCAGCGCACAGTTTTATTATTAATTTTTGTTGGGCGCTCTTTGTAGCGCTATCGGTTCACTTCAATCTCGGTTGCTGATTATTATCCGTAAAGGTGTTGATTGTCTCATTGTCTTTTGTTGTATGCCTCGTATTATCCTCTGCGCCAGCTGGTCGTCGCCGGTTGGCTGCACTGACGCTCCCTCGCAGGCGAAAGTGGCGGTTTGCCCCTCTCGCTGTTGATCTGCTGCTGTTGTCCTGGGCCTATGGGCTCAGGCGGTACCGGTGCCGGTCAGTGCACCAGATTTCCTTGTTCTTCAATAGCCTCTTCTTTGCAACTATAATGTTGCCTTGCAAATGCGTCGTTCATCTGCTTCTTGTTGCCGACTTGCAACTGCCTCGTTAATCTGCTTCTTGTTGCCAGTCGACTTGTAACCGCCTATAGTGTATGTATAGGCGAGGATGTTTTTTTTTAACTTTCGATATTAGGGCTTCGAATACGCCACACACAAAACCACTCCGCCGCCGAAATTACTACAGTTGCTCCGCTAGCCAAACTGCCCTTAAATTCGAACGCACGCACTTTCAATTTATTAAGCAATAATATTTTGCTTTTATTTTATACTCTGTCTTTTACCACTGGTGGGGAAAACAAAAGTTATTTTATTTTGCTACCTTTAGCTGGTCGTTGCATTTACATTTGCAAAAGATCTCAAAATTTAGGGAAGTGATTCAATCTGTGAGTCTCTTACCACTGATGGGGGAAAACTGCAGAGTTTCTTTTTCTCGAAAGACCAGAAGGTACAGGGATTCCATGGGGAAGGAAAATACCCGAAAATTGTTAAATTCAAAATATTAACTGATTTTATTTACCAATGTGTTGTGTATATATGTGAAATCTTAGAATCTAGGAGGTGACAATCGTTCTTAAAAAAAACTTATTGTAATGATCCATGTTTTCTGGGGTTGAAAATTGTTCATACTTTATGCTTGGTTTTAAGTAAACTTGAAAATTTTCTTCATTACCTAATTTTTGTTTTGTTTATCTGAATTGGTGAAGCCGATTGAACCCGATGTTTAATCTTAAAGAAACAGACTCAATGGAAATAGAAACGGATTTCATCGCCAGGAGATTGAAGCGACTATATTTCGAGGAGAAACTTGTACTCCAGGAACATGTGGGATAATTTTGAAAAATGTCATAATCAGTTGATGACCAAATTACGTGCCAACAGAAGAGGACTACTTCGCAACGGATTACTTTAATAAGATGAAGGCGGTAGTATATAATGCAGTGGAGGACTGGAAAGATCAGTTAGCGATGACAAAACAAGAAAGGCAAGCTTGCCGAAGATTAGGAAGAATGAGTCTTGATTCAAACACCGCTGCACACACAAGGAGCGTTGTTGGAGTCATTGTCCAGGACTTTAAGGTATATAGAGCCTAAAGAAAAAATGTATTACAAATCGGTAGTCGACCAGATTTGGAGTCAGATTGAAGAAATCAATTGTGAGATTAAACGGCTAGCAGAAAATCTGGCTAAAGCTGGATATAATATAAGGAGGTTCATGGGTCAAATGTATCCACAATAGAGGAAATGTGGTACTTAAAATCTAACCTTTCTGGAGATGCAGAGAGGTTAATACGGCACCTGGACTTACCAGAGACCAATTGTTCAGATGCTGTCATAATGTTTCACATGACAAAGAAGATAGACAGATTGAACCACGCTTTATATGAGCAATATCTCTCTAACACAAGGGAGCTGCAGGAAGAAAAGGATTTCCTATTATTCTTGGAACAGCGCTTCCTAACATTAGAGGCGATTGAAAAACCGTGAATTGAAAATCGCAGCATTGGAAAACTAAATCAAATGAAGACATGCGTAGCACCATCTTAGACAAACAGTAGCTTGTGTGGTTTCTGTAAGAAATCAAAACACAAGCTCTTCCAACGTGAAAAGTTTAAAATAAAATCGGCAGCAGAAGAGCGGCTTAGTTAGGTGCAGAGAGACAATTTGTGTGTCAATTGCTTCAAGCTGGACCATATGGCAAAAAATTTCTCTTGGAGAGGATAAAAAACATAACACAATGTTGCATTTGGAAACAGGAAAGCAAAAAGCAAAAGAAAATACACTTTATTGGCAACATCCAAGGTAGTGGTAAAAGGGATCCAAAAAAACGAATGTAGAATTTCGGGCATTCCTATCTAGGAAGCTGATCACAAGTAAATCTCGTTTCAGAGAATCTGGTTATCGTTAAACATTAACGATACGAATGTGCACAAAAATAAGCAAGGAGCTTGTAAGCATATAACAAGATCGCAATGCTAGGTGAGGCATTTGAATAGTCACACATAAATGGTGGCCAACCCACAGAACAAATAACGCAGAAAGTCACATTACTAGACAACATTCAATTAGCGGACCCAACATTTGATAAACCATGAAAAATTGATATGCTGTTGGGAGCTGATGATCACTATGCTATACTACTACCAGAAAGAAGACGGGGCAATCGAAACCGTCTAACATTACAAAACTCAGAGTTTCCTCGATAACCTACACACGGCGGCGGACAATCAACTAATTGCTAGCTAAGCTTCCATTTGCTGAAGAGGCGTCATCTCTTGGAGAATCTCGGGAAGTAGCCATATGAAGATTCATGCCGTTAGAGCGGCGAATGAGCCCTGACATAAAAAAGGAGTATGTGAAATTTATATCAAAATATAAACAGCTTGGACATATGAAGCAGGTAATGGTAGAAGAAATTCCCAAGCACCATTACTTTAAACCGCATCACTGTGTACTAAAGCCAGAAAGTACCACCACTAAGCTAAGAGTGATGTTTGATGCATCATGCAAAACGTCATCAGGAAAATCACTGAACGACATTTTATATCCTGGACCAGTTGTACAGAGTCAACTCTTCTCAATTCTTCTGCGGTTCAGGACACACAAATATGTGTACACTGCGGATATTGAAAAAATGTATCGACAAGTTTGGATAAACCCTGCCGATCAATTCAATCAGATGATTGTGTGGAGAGAGGATCCAAGTCAAGAACTAAAGTTTTATCGTTTAAAAACGGTGTCTGGAATATTTGTCACTAAAAAACATGAAAAAATTGCCGTCTGAAGCATTAGCATTAAATAATGACTTTTATGTTAATCATTGTCTCACAGGAGCAGACAGTTTACCAGAAACTCTGCAAATAAAACAAGAGCTTCTAGAAATCCTGAGGCCTTAGGGTATCAACTTACAATCGTGTTCAAATAGCAGTCAAATTCTAAAGGAACTTCCAAAGGAAGATACGATTGCTGACATCAATCTCAGTGACACACTGAAACAAACAAGAATGAAAACATTGGGAATTATATGGACATCCAAAGATGATCACTTATATGGAAAGGCTCAAAGGCATACAAACGGAAAAACCAGACGAGTGGTGCTATCTGAAGTCGGTCAAATCTTTGATCCTTTAGGGCTGTTCGCACCGTTAGTGGTAACAGCGAAAATGTTTCTTCAACGAGAGGATGTACAGGCATTAAACCACATGAAAACTCCAAGGCATATTTTTGATTGCAAGGTCCCCACTACGGAACTAAGAAACTACATACATTTGTTGATGCATCAGAAAAGGCGTATGGAGCGGTAGTTTATGTTCGATCAACCTATAAAAATGGCCAAATTTCGGTCAGATTGTCGAGACTGGCTCCCCTTAAAAAGCAGACACTACCCCGGCTGGAACTATGTGCAGCTGTGCTCGGAGCTGCACTCACGGATAGAGTTCGACAGGATCTTCAATTAGGATCATGTCTCTGGTCAGACTCAACAGTAGAACTCTCTTGGATTAATTCACGGGCATCACATTTCCACACGTTTGTGGTTAATCGGACCTCTACAGAGCACACGTTGGATACCGCTGAGAAGAAAACCAAGGTATTCAGCATGGTGAATAGGAATTACGACACTTAAAGAAACGACCTGATCAACCGCTGGATCGCAAAAGCACGGTGGCAACATTGCCACTAATTCTGAATGAACTTTCAATCATACGAGCAGCAACTCGGCTACAACAAGCACCAATATCAACGGAAACAAGGAATCCGTATCTCATTATAATGATCCGGTGGTAAATATGATACAACGGAAACTTCATGAGAAGAATCATCATTTGGGACATGAGGCACTACGCGAAATAGCTCGGCAGCAGTACCACATGGTTCGAAATGTGATCCAGGGCTTCGTAGCATGCACCAAGTTCCGCCCTTAGTTCTTTAAACAAGTCAGCATAGATCCTTTCTTAACGCCGGAGTAGACTATTGTGGACCATTCTGGATCCACGATAAAGTTCGTTGAAAAAGTCCCGACAGAGCTTATATTGCAGTATTTGTATGCTTTGCAACCAAGGCGGTACATTTGGAGTTGGTCGGAGACCTGTCCACCTCCGCTGCATTGTGCGCAGAGGAAGATGCTAGGTACTACGATAATGCAAGAAGTTTTGTTTGAGCAAACAATCAACTAAAGGAACTGACCGATACAATACACTTAGAAAAGGCAGCAAGTACATTCAAGAAATTTTGCAACCAAAAAGAAGTTAAATTAAAGTTCATACCACCACGATCTCCACAATTCATGCATTTACTGTTGAAAAACGTATCGACAGCAAACTTAACGTTTGAACAGCTGTCAACCATCATCGTCAATGTTGAAGCAATGCTGAACTCTCGTCCGTTAACTCCAAACTCAGACGATCCCAACGACTTGACAGCTCCAACCCCAGGTCATCTATTAATCAGAGATCCATTGGTAGCCCAACCTGATGCAGAGGCAATAACACAGCGATCAATTCCAAAGCAATGGGAATTAGTGCAAAGGCTTAAGCATACATTCTGGACCCCATGGCCTCAGGAGTACCTACAGAAATTGCAGGGTACATCCAAATGGAAGAAACCTTATAAAATGTCAGAGAAGGCATGATGGTAATTCTAAAGGAGGATAATGTTCCAATTGGCTTGTGGCCGATTAGACGAATTGTTAAATTATATCCAGGCCTGGATGGATACGTCCACTTACCACTTACAAGCGGACTTTCCATAAATTGGCTCCCTTACATAAAGAGACGGGGATAAAACGTAAAATCGAAGCAGATGACACAGAATCCAATTCCCAAGAAGACCCTGGTATCGAGGACCCTGCAGAACCAAAGACAAAAAGACGTTTGTCGGTCGCTCTGCCACCGATGGCAATGGCGATCTGTCTTATACTGTTGTAACTTCCTATAGCATTTGCTTAAAAGACCAACATAACGCAATTTAACCCCAAACCAGGCATATACTACGAAAGTATTGGCACAGGAAGAATGCCAACGTCTGACTGGACTATCGTGGCATCGATCTCGAACCATATTAAGCCGACATGAAGACATTTTCAGACGGAATAGTAAAGGTTGGAGAAATATGAGTGTAAATGAAGGTTCCTAGGTACCAAAATTACCCGAATATTTACAGATGCCCATCATAGCAAAATATGCCCGTAATTATTATCACCAGGCCAGCTTTGGGAACATCTGAACCATCTCGAGAGACACCTTGCATTTGGTCTGGAGTTACCAGTTTCAGATAACGACGTCTTGCAATTATATAGCTTAATGAAGGCACAATCGCAAATAACCATGTGATATTTAAAGTGACATTTCTATTAGTGGTAACACCGGCAAAGCTACAACCTGGTACGCATTCCAGCAATGGGAACGCAAAAACAGTGGATTTTTGCGTACACTGGACTAGTTGAACTCGTTGTGACCTGTGACAATATTATACAAAGTGTCACTATCAGGAAGACAGGATTGTTAACTCAAGTCACGACATGTACGGCCAGGAGTTCTGCTATCCGTATAACAGGTCACCGTATCGCTACGACAGACACAAATTGTCAAACGTGCGTTTTGGAAACTGCAGCATTGGCCCAACAAAACCAGCGCTAACAAAACAACTGACGAAGTTGCAGCTAAGGTACAAAGAACTAAGCAACGTTCAAGGAAAACTAGGAACTAACCAACGCTGGAAGAAGACCAGAAGACCCCAGTCAGCCGGCACCCAATGTTATTATCTCGTACGTGGCACTATCAATAAAATTGGCTCTATTGATGTTATATGGAAAATGAAAATGCTTATAAGCCCCAAGACACACCGGTAAAGAACACACAACCGGTGGAATCGACAACACCATGTCGACTCTCGCTGCAGCAATCCCAACACCAAGCGATTTCGTGGTCAACGTTGGCTAACGTTGAACAGGTGTGTAACGGCAGGGAGTTTGTTGGTGTTTAGCTTATATAAAATAATGTAACAATAGGACCATAATATAGAACAAATATAAATATATGTCAAATTAGTAGAGCATGGAATGTAACCCGATTATAGATATCGACGGCTCATCAGTCATAAGAAGACCCGATATAGTTAGCAGCTAACAATAAAGACCTGGTTAATTAAGCTGCTATGTTGAGCCGAGTTCATCTAGACATTTCCTTTTATCCGTCCGTCCTTCCGTCTGGCCGTATGTTTTAACACCTAGATGTTGGAGACTATAAAAGGTAGAGCCACCAAACTTGGTATGTATTGTAGACTCGTGAAGTATGTAAATTTATAGAGTTAATTGCAATTTAGACCACGGCCCTTTACGCTTCCAAAAGTAACATAAAACTGATTTTCTTAAACATTGTAACAGCTAGAGACATTAAATTTGGTGTGCATACACGCCCACTTTCGCCTTTATTATTTAAATAAAACTTGTTTTTTTAAAAACTAACAAAGTTTATGTCACCAAATTTAGGATGTTAACTTGTGCGCAGATTATAATTATAAAATCGTTAGCCACGCCCCCTATCGCCTCCATAATTTAGAAAAAATAAAATTTTTTGACCATCAAAATCAAATTAAAAATACTCATTAATCTTACAAATTTCTACCAACCTACTAGAAACATGTAAAATATACCGATACACGGATGAATTTTACTACGCGGTCCAAAAGGGCGGTTTTGGCCATAGTGAAAGTAAAAACCATTTAATAGACATATGTTCATTTGGTCTTTTTAAATTTTCAAATATTCGTTCACTTGGTGCATAATATACCGAAGCCAACAGTCGTCTTGCTGCTTGATAGGTAATAATGGTGAACATAACATAACGTTAAATATTCTTTGCTGCTGCATGTTTACTATTTGCTATTGATGCATAAAATTTCGAAATGGTCGACTATTTAAATAGCTGACTAGTCGAGTCCAATAAATCAAAGGAAAGTGATCGACTAGTCGACTAACAGTCGAAAATAATAAGTAAAATATAATGTCCTCGGTAGATGAGTTGTCTAAGTGGTCCAGTCATTTAGGCAACTAAATAGCAAGGATCTTGCTTTGAATCCCAGTTTTTAGTACTATTCTTTTTTAAAAAGCTTACTTTTACTTTTTCAATACGAAATTTAGAAATAAAAGCTTCGGCAGGTGGTAATAATGTAAATGAAAAAAAAAAACATTGATGTCTATGTTCATCGGCGGTTGCAATGTTAATGACCGATGTTATGTTGATGCATCTATTTTTTTTTTTAAATTAATAAAATTCACTTTCTCCTTACGAACTTTAGCTGTCATAATACATAGTATTTTAAATTAATCTTAAATGAATCAATTAATAATATATTAATATAAACTTAGGACCCAACGGTCTTCTTTCTTAATGTTAGCCTTATGTTTTGGTAAAACATCGATTCATCGCTAGAAATTAACATCAACAAAAACATCGGTAAACATCAAGAAATATTGCCAAGAGAACATTGATGTTCGATGCATCGATGTTCTTTTCTGTCACTAGTATGTGGAACTTCCTCGTCTTCATAAGGCCCATACTCTCTTCCGCTCTCTACCTCTGAGAGGTAGAGCCTCTCTAGCCCATCCCAGACTTCATTTTGATCTATTGCATCCTATAGAATCCTTCATCTGTCTCCCCTTCGGAGAAGAAGACGATGACCAGCTCCACAATTTCCGGCTCATCGGCACTGGATTAGACTTCGGACGCGTCGGGGGGAAGCCAATATTTGGATGACATCATCCCCACCGTTTTGCCCACCACGCCAAAACATTAAAACTTGTAACATTGCAATTGCAAGTTGCTTCTTAACCATGCATATGTAATAGTGTTGTTCTTGCAGAGGGTTTTGCACCTTGATGCTCTTAACCCATGCATCTGTATTAGTCTTAACTCCGCGGAGGATTTTGCACATTGATGCTCTTTAGCCATGCATATCTTCTTCTTTCTTCTCTCTTTTCTTCCGCCTTGTTCTATTGGGGTTTAATCAATTCGCCGCTTCCTCTTTTTCCTTGCGTGACTTCTCCGCGAGCTTGTTGGTGCCATTTTGGATTTGCGGCTGAGGTGCTGTTTACCATATTCGATGTGGTTTAGGAATTCAGAATGTTGCTTTCTGATTTTGGTTGCAGTTTTTAAAATACTTATGTCATGTCATTGTAATCTGTGTTTATTTTCGAAGTTTAGTTTCTCGTAAAATCGAGACATTTTTGACTTCCTGGCGTGTTTTAGAGGTCTATATTCAGCCGCCCGATCTGAACGGATTGCTCGGCAACACTTTATGTAAGTCACTTGTGCTCAATTTTCATAAGTGTTTTCTTCTGGTCCTTCCTTGTGGTCTTCCTTGTGCGTTGCTGCAAGTTCTTCTGCTGCATTCGATAGGTGATGTTTTTTTTGCCCATATAGTTGATCCAATTACTGGCCTCCATTACCTCTGTTTCAAATTATAGATACGGGCCTGATCCTGAGCAAGTTTGTCCTGATAAATTTAAACAGCTCTTGGATTTGTTTTACTTTTCCTTTTGGTTTCACGGATTGCTTTCCTATGCCTACCCCAATCCTGTCGTATTTAGCTCGCATTCTTGGCTCTGGACCTTATAACTCGTATGCTGTGTTGACTGCGAGCGTTATTTCCAGTGAGCTTTCATCTCAATTACGTTCATTTACTTACGAGAATTGCCCAATCATTGTCTTCAAGGTCCGCAACTATAATTCTTTAAAGAAACACTTAGCACTCGTTGCTGAGGACGGATGTGATTTTTGTACACTTATAAAATCTTATCTTTTTCGCGTTCAAAAACTTTTGTATAACTTATAAAATCACTATCGGTTTTAATTCCAATTTTTTCATATATATTTTATTTTCATTTCGCGATTATTTACAATCGTTTTTGTGCATAAGCAAGGATCAGTCCTTGGGGTGTATCTCTACCTCTAGATCAGCTAGCGCCTCTATCGTTTCCGACCGATCGTTTCAAAAAATTAGTTCCTTCCGTTAACCTGGGTTACCAGAACGTTAGAGGGCTGAAGCTTCCCAATCTCTATGTATATAGTCTTTCTTTTGATCATAACATTCGTGCTTTAACTTAGACGTGGCTGAAAAGTGACATTGCTTACCACAAACCTTTCTACGTTGCGTTCTGATAGCTGTTGATGCTGCTTTATCATCTGAAATAATTCAGTTTTCTAATACCCAGGAGATTGAGTTTGTCTGTGTTAAAGTATATATTTTAAATAATTTGTGAATCCTCCTAGGAATTTATTAATGGCCATATTATCATAACCTCAAGTCAATCCTGTTTTAAACTCCAATGGAAAACGGTTACATCTTATTTTTGTATTGGATTCTTCTTATTGTGATGGATCTAGGTTCGATCATTTGTACTTTTCGAAGACAAATTTCATCCTACATTAAACTTAAGAAATTGGATTTTAAAAATATGTTACCTCTAATTATGTGGTTTGGTAAGACTGACTTTACCAGCCTTGATGAAAACATTATTACTACCGATTGGTCCTATCTATACAATTGTAGATAAATGAACTCAGCTGTTCGCTTCTTTTATGATACTCTGAATTCACTCTTTGATATTTGTGGTAGGCAGGAGCTGCTTAACTAACCTAGCTGGTTCTATCGAGAGTTTTCCTATTTAAAAATGCAAAGGCTCGATTTTATAAAAAGTTTAAAAAAACACGTCGTTCATCAGATTACGCTCTGTATACAATCGCTCGTTTAAAATTTATGATGCTTAATACACAATGCTATAAGAATTGTCTTCAGCGCTGTTAGCTTCAGTTTATTTTATAATTTAATTTAATTTAATTTTATAATTTTGTAAATTCTAAACGTACCCACTTTTTTGTCTTTTCAAAATAGAAAAGCTAACACTTATCAAGACATTGCCGATATGTTTGGGAGTTTTTTTTTTTTAAAACAACTTATTCCTCATGGGAATATCGAGCAAGTCCGCATCCCTAGCATTTAAAAAAGGCTAATTGAATTTATAGTCCAGTGATTGATGAATTAAACTAGTAAAACCTGTTTTTTCTCCCGGGCCAGATGGTAGTATCTTCCTTTCTTCCATCTGTTTGGAAGGAAACGTATATTATTTCACTGCACATAATTGCCTCTAACTAGAGAGGAAATTCAAAATTGTCCGCTATTCCAAAAACTTTTGAGAAAATTATAACTTCGCAATTGCAACATTTTTGCAGCTCTATTATTTCGCCATCCCAACATAGGTTTGTGAAACGTAGATCTGCAACCACTAACCTTTCAGAATTTACCTCTATAATAATCAAGGGGTTCAAAAATGTTAAACAAACTGAAGTCACAACTGTATGTGTTAAGGCTTTGATTCCGTTAATCATACTCTATTACTTTCTAAACTCTCTTTTTCTTTCTTGGGTTCGAGAATATTTAAGAAATAGAAAACAGGTTATTTTTAAATCTTAATCTAATTCCATTCCTGTGACCTCGGGTATACCAAGGTAGTCATATTGGTCCTCTGCTTTTTACACTATTCATTAACGATCTTCCATCAGTCATTATTCATTCTATATCAAGCTTTGTTTCACTTATAAGGAAACAGATTCATTTATTCGGCTACAAGCTGATCTTAAAAACTTTCAATCCTGGTGGCAGTTTAATCTATTAAATCTACACAAAAGTAAGGTAATATCTTTTTATAGTAACGCTCCTTGACTGGCCACTTATTTTCTAAAGAGTAGTCCTTTAGAACGTCTAAATAATATGAATGATTTGGGCGTAGTTATGGACCATAAGTTAGATTTTAACAACCATATATCCACCACGGTCGCAAAGGCCATGAGTGGTCTCGGTTTCATTAAAAGATGGGTAAAAGAATTCGACGATCCCAATAGAACTAAAGTTCTTTTTACTTCGCTTGTCCGTCGTTTTTTAGAGTATGGGGTTTCAGGTCAATAAATCTCAATCTCTACATTTAAAATTCTCCGAAACGGCTTTGCCGATTTTGATGACATTTTTTGTGCTTATCCGGTATCTATGAGAATCGACCAACATCTATTTTTCATCTTTCTACGATCAACCCTTATTATACCCTTGCAAAAAGGGTATATTAATTTTGGTCAGAAGTGTGCAACGCATAGAACAAAGCATCTCCGACCATACAAAGTATATATATTCCTTATCAGCACGACGAGATGAGTTCAAATATCCATGTCCGTCCGCTCGTCCATTTGGATCAACGCAAACTCCTCCTAGACCGTAAGAGCTACAGAGCTGAAATTTTGCACGTAGGCTTGTATATACTGTATACTGGGGTTGTATATCTCGGATTCAGCCGGATCGGACCACTATATCATATAGCTCCCATAGTAACGATCGGTCGAAAATAGTGACTTTTGTAAATAACTTCGTTACTTTTAACGCGATTGCTTTCGAATTAAACATTTATGTAGTTATGGACCATAAGTTAGATTTTAACAACCATATATCCACCACGGTCGCAAAGGCCATGAGTGGTCTCGGTTTCATTAAAAGATGGGTAAAAGAATTCGACGATCCCAATAGAACTAAAGTTCTTTTTACTTCGCTTGTCCGTCGTTTTTTAGAGTATGGGGTTTCAGGTCAATAAATCTCAATCTCTACATTTAAAATTCTCCGAAACGGCTTTGCCGATTTTGATGACATTTTTTGTGCTTATCCGGTATCTATGAGAATCGACCAACATCTATTTTTCATCTTTCTACGATCAACCCTTATTATACCCTTGCAAAAAGGGTATATTAATTTTGGTCAGAAGTGTGCAACGCATAGAACAAAGCATCTCCGACCATACAAAGTATATATATTCTTTATCAGCACGACGAGATGACTTCAAATATCCATGTCCGTCCGTTTGGATCAACGCAAACTCCTCCTAGACCGTAAGAGCTACAGAGCTGAAATTTTGCACGTAGGCTTGTATATACTGTATACTGGGGTTGTATATCTCGGATTCAGCCGGATCGGACCACTATATCATATAGCTCCCATAGTAACGATCGGTCGAAAATAGTGACTTTTGTAAATAACTTCGTTACTTTTAACGCGATTGCTTTCGAATTAAACATTTGTTAGTTTAATATATTTGTTAATAGCTGTGCCAAAGTTGATGAAGATTGGGTGACTATATCATATAGCTCCCATAGGAACGATCAATGGAAAACAGTGACTATTATCAATATCTTCGTTATTTCCTATGACTGTAGGCCATTTTACCGCAAAGATAAGCCCTTTTAGATAAAACGTTCTTCCACATTGGTGGCTAATGGGTAAGGAAAGAGTTACCAGAAAAGTTGCAAGGGTATACAAACTTTGACGCGTCGAAGTTAGCCACGGCCCTCTGGTTTTTTAATAGCCATAGTAGTAATTTAATCATTTTTCCTCTCCGGTCGATAACTGATTAATCGTCATTAAATTAGTGTTATTAAATAATATTAAATAATTTCATTAATTCTATTTATGTATGTTTTGAAAAGGACATTGAAAGGTATTAAAAACAGTGACAAACTATTTGGCGGAAGTCTGTTGGTCCTTTCAGATGATTTCAGACGACACTTCCAGTCATTCCACGTTCAACATACGCTGATGAGATCAACGCTTGCTTAAAATCATCTCCATTGTGGCGTAATGTTGAAAAATCACAGCTAAAAATAAATATGCGCCTTCAAATGCTTCAAGATCAATCCGCTGAAACATTTTCAAAACAACTCTTAGATATGGGTGATGGAAAAGTTGCTATAGATGAAACTGGATACGTAAAATTACCGACCGGTTTCTGCACAATCGCTGATTTGCAAGATAATCTCTTTGAGCAAATATTTCCCGATGTACACACACAGTACATAAATCATGAGTGGCTTTCAGAAAGATCGATTTTAGCGGCAAAAAATGTAGACTTTGACAATTTAAATCTGAAGATACAAATGTTGTTGCCAGGGAAATCGGTATCAAATAAATCTATTGATACAGTTTGCGATGACAGCGAAGCAGTAAATTTTCCCACAGAGTTTTTGAACTCACTGGATTTGCCAGGCATGCCACCGCATAATTTACAATTAAAGATCCAACCTTTAATTGTAAATTATCCAATTATCTTTCTTTGAAATTTGAACCCGAGAGACACTGCTTTGGCAACTTGGGCGGCCGGGATCCTGCGGTACTTCCTCGAGGGAATTGCTTCGCAGGATAGCTGCTACCTCCTATGCCACTTCAGGTCAAGCCCTGCCACGCTCGGCTAAGCGCAGCTCGCGGATTCTTGACGCGGCGAAACTGTTCACCGCCTCCCACATGCTTTTTCTCGCCATCATCAGATCCACAAGGTTTTCGGCGCATATTTCCACGTTTGCCTCCAGTTCAGGCGCCCTCCTGCCGTCGTCAAAGCGTCTGCACTCGAACAGGATGTGTTGCGCGTCTTCCACTATTTCGCCGGGGCAGACCAGACAGCATTGAGAGCTATCGTGCCCAAAACGATGAAGGTACTTTCGGAAACACCCATGACCGCTAAGGTACTGGGTCAGGTAGAAATTTACTAACACAAAATATTGTTCACGCTATAGCATTAAGAGATTGATATTGTTTAATAGTGTTACTGTCGTAATTGTTTAATTCATGACATATAATTTTAAGGGATAAATTATAATAACTTTAAAATATTGTTTGCCTTTTGTTATTTTTATATTCCCTCATCGTTCACAGCGCCCCATGCTTATTTCACTCATATACCACATTCTTACATACATACAATATACACATTCTAACATACACATGTACATACTTACAAAAAGTAAGCTATTTATTGTCTACACTATGTAACGAACACGCGGGTGTCGGAGTGCACTCTCTGTCTTTCTAACAAGGGACTCGGCTGATCTCAGGGAAAATTGTGCGGTTCTTGTGCTCTCCCATAAACATGCGCTACATAAGTAAAATGAAGACAGAGATAAGGAATAAAGGACTACACCTAAATAGGAATTTTTATGCAGAGGTAATGAGTGTTATTCGAAGTACCTACATAGATGTCATTGCATTCTCTTTACCCACCCAACCTTGTAATACCTAAGGAAACCCGGTATTACCCATATTGTGGCTGTTAACTCTCTTACGTCAAGTGCCCAAATAAACTAACTCAGCAATTCATCATTTCATACATATATTCCAATTCAAAGAAAAAAAATGGCATATGCCTTTAAGATAAGAAGCTGGCAACGGATTTCGTATCCCACTTATATAATTTCCAATATATATAATTCCTAACTAATTCGATGAGAGTAATCGCACAATAATGTGTGGGTTGTTTTATAAGTATAAATTGGATCTAAACTAAATTTTACGTTAGGCATTTATTTCAATTTGAAAAAAAAAAAAAAACCAACTAACTCTGTGGTTGCGGCAAGCGGTTATATTTCGCCAATAGATTTTACTTACTTACAGTTTGTAGAGTCCAATCCAGTCAGCAGGCCTGATGATGGGTGGAGCATTAGAGTCTGTTAAAATTATTAAGAAGGGTACCAAAATATAACTTGCTTCTCGTTACCAATGTTATGACTTTTAGAACCTACTATATAGAAATTTCATTACAAATTTATGCTTATAAATTTGAACACATGTTTGTACGATACTTAAAGAAAATGAAAAAACGGCTGTTTGAGGGCCAACTACGGGCTTGGGGTGAGGTTCGAGTCATCAATGCTGGGTTTCGAGTCTGCCGCAACGCCTTCCCAGCAGAAGTCTCTAGTCTTTGTTGCGAGGGGCTGTCCCTAGGGTTCACCTAGGAATTAGGCTGGCTGGCTACGCTCCACACAACGATATGTGTGCGCACTTATGGCCAAATAGCTCTCCAACAATTTATCCGATGGTCACTTCATGGACCGGGTCGACATTTATTTGGTCGTAGTCCCCAGAAATCCGACATGAAGCCATGGATGGGCTCGTCAGTGGCGTATTTTTTCGTGGATGTTACTTCATTAAAATTGGAAGTCGAAAAGAAAGAGGCGTGGACTTATGTAATGTCCACGAGGGTAACGGAGTGATACGTCACTCCACGTGCATTGCTTGCACTTGTGGCTTTTTCGCGTTCTCCCTCCTCTTATTCGCACGACTGCACTGTAGCTCAGACCATTCTAGACTCCCCGCACACTATTCAAGCTCAATTTTTGGGCCCTTCTCTTGCATGAGCTTTTCTATGGAAGTGGATCGTGTAAGCTCGGTTCCAAAAAAAAAAAAGATCAAGGTCAATTCGCCGTAGAAATAGTGTATGCCAAATATATTCGTCTAGCTAGCAGATTTATAAAATTTAATGTTTGAAACAGCGCACCCTTACAACTAGAAATTACTAGGAAATTATTTATATGGCAAAACAACGTTTGCCGGGTCAACTAGTGTACATATAAGAGTGAAGGCTATATGCATAATGATATATAATTTTAAGGGATAAATTATAATAACTTAAAAATAATGTTTACCTTGTGTTATTTTATATTCTCCCATCGTTCACAGCGCCCCATGCTTATTTCACCACATTCTTACATTCTTATTTGCTAACAGAAAACATCACATGGAGTTTAATAAATTTAAATTTTTAAGCAAAACGGACTTGCAAAGTTATTTTATGTATCACCAGTATTTTCTTTATTAGTAGTCCGTTGCATAAATTTAAAGAATGACTAAAATTATAATTAAACTAGAAGCGTTTATATATGCACTAAATACAGTGATCAACTAGTATCAACGCAGGACCGCTTACAATGGATTAAATACCTATCAAAATCAAAATCATGTGTATGGAATTCCCTTTGAAGCTTGAATACCCAGGATACCTTGTGAAAATCTATACATATATATAAAATTCTCGTGTCACAGTTTTCGTTGCCATACTCCTCCGAAACGGCTTAACCGATTTTGATGAAATTTTTTGTGCTTATCCGGTATCTATGAGAATCGGCCAACATCTATTTTTCATCCCCCTAAATGTTAGGGGTAGTTCAACATTTTTACATACATACAATATACACATATACACATATTAACAATAAGTAACCTATTTTTTGTCTACACTAGAAATTACTAGGAAATTATTTACATATATGGCAAAACAATGTTTGCCGCGTCTACTAGTAATTTAGAAAGTTTGAAATCATAGGCAGCACATCAGGTAAGCAGGTTGTCTGTATAGCTATTTCAAGTTCTATCATCAGCAGACTTTGCTAAAGAATTCACAGTTGTAATGGCCATACGTCATTCCGGATTTAGACGCTGCTGGACAAACTGGCCGGAACACTGAGAATTTAACCAATAAAGAGTTGCTCAAGTTTTTAAGCTCACGATGCGATCGCCTTGTGCTCAGTCAAGTTGTCGAGCAAACCGGGAAATGAAAAGAGAAAAAGGCAAGCACGTAGCATGCTTTTCATTACTGGTAATTGTATGAAATATCATAGTACTAAGCACATACTGTCGGCCTATGCTCAATTCCCAAGCTTAACTTTCAAACAACGTTACACCTATTCAAAGCATTAACATATGTGTTTTAAATGTTTGAAGACTGGATATAGAGTCAGCGCTTGTGACTCGAAGTCTTCTTGCAAGCGCCAACTAGAATAATGCTGCATTCTAGGGATATTCTACACAGCATAATAGTGCAGAGCAGCGCCAAGGCAAGTCAAGCCAGGCCAAAGGAAGTACCGGCGGCATCAGCAGAAGCAATGATGAATGTTACCAGACCCAGTAAGTCTAAAGGGCAGTGAAGAAGTACTTTACGAACTACATTGACACTGCTCTATTGAGATGATGTCTCGTGTGTCGACTCATTGCATCGATAATAATGCGCACGTTTTAGGAAAGATCACCTCACCATTGGTATGTTGAAATATTGATGCTTCATCACTGTCAGTGAACAGGGAATTTCAAAACCACAACTAAAAACACAATCTTAATTCGTTGAAACAATTTACTGATTTTATTAACAACAGTGCTGTGTATATAAGCGAAAACGTAGAATCAATTGTTGTGACAAAATGACTTGTTGTAATGACCCACGTTATTCGGGGTTGAAAATTATTCTTAAGTATTTCACGCTCAGCGTTGCTTATTTGATAACGCGCCGTTGTTATAATCTTAAGTGTTTTCCACAGAGTGTGTGTGCATGTTCTGAGGCCTTTTCAGATGAACACGATGTTTTTTCCTAAACAGTCGGTGTTGCTCGTTCGACTAGTTAATGTAGCTCAGCCAATGCCTTTGAAATAAAATTTAATTCATTTAATCCTCCTGTAAGGTCAGCGTAAGCTTTTTAATTCTGCAAGTAATTTCAGAAAAAAACAACTGAACACGCAGTTCTTATGTATGTACTTAGATCAATGCAGCTGCTTTTTTCGCGTTTATGTGTGTATTTATATAAAATAAAGTACCGCAAGAGTAAGATAAGAGGGAGAGTTTTTAAGTTTTTAAAGAGCGTCATTCTGTTTGTTCGGACAGAGTTCCGTTTTGTAATACAGTGGCACAAAGTTTATTCGCAGGCCCGAATTTCGGCAGCAGTCGGTATTTACTGAATACCAAATGGCGGACCCTGAATTCAAAACAAACGCTTCAATCGACGCTTTGCTGAGCAATTATTACATTTGGTTAGTTCTCACCGGAGAAAAGTTCAACAGTCAACCCCATATTTGGATGGGTAATCACATCGTCACATCTACGTCACTGCTGACTACGATCAATATAGATGGACTACGGCAAAGACTTTGCGAACTAGAGGAAGTTCCCTCACACAAACTGTAAGCGAAGAGGATCAAAGGGCTCAGACACACTTCCGGTGTACGCACTCCTGCAACTCGGACTAAAGATACGCATTTGATCTGCGGTTCAAAAAACAAAACCCACAATTTGCGGATTCGTATTTTCTGCGGACATCGTCAAAATGCTTAGACAGATTTTAGAAGCGTCTTAACACCAAGATTTTCAACGCAACCTTTGGAAAGAAGATCTACAGCACCAATGAAGCATTACAAACTGGCTACAGTCACCTATAACCAGGCATGTGCACCATTTTTGGCAGTGATGGAACAACTTGCAGCTGATCACAAACACGAGTTTCCTAATGCTGATGAGATACTTTTGGATGATATCTACGTTGATGACATACTGACATTAGTCATGAACGAAAAGGAACTGCTCGAAATTGAGGAAAAGCTAGCTACTCTTTATGTCACAGGCGCAATTGCAGCTGAGCAAATGGATCTGAAATAGTAAACAGAATGTAAACAACGAGGGCAATGAAATTGATTTCTCAAAAACGGTAGCAAAGGTGCTTGTGCTGCATTGGCGTCCTGGGGAAGATGTTCTAACATACAAGGTTTCACTATCAGAACATTAGAGTTGTTCTAAGCGACAAGTGCTGTCTGATACGGTATTTTAGCGCCAGTGGTTATCAAATTTAAAATCGTGCTTCAGGAACTATGGCTGCTTAATCTGGACTGGGAATCAGAACCGCCAAAAAAGTTCCGAAAGGACATTTTCATGTTAAAGAATCTGAAGATACCACGATTTGTGGACAATTTACCTGATGACATCGAACTGCTTGGATTTTCAGATGCTTCGTTAAAGGCTTACTCTGCTGTTATTTACAAGGCAAGTGACTTGAAGTGATTTATTGGGGCCGCAAGGCCGGTATTTATAGGGGAGCAATTACATGGAGTCTTTTGGCTAGTGTCCCTAACGGTACTTAAAGCTAAACATTATGCTTAAGTTCTAATTACTTATAATCTATTCCTAATAGTATGTGGGCTAATGCTATCTCTAAAAGCATACTACAGGTTAAATACGTTTTTTAAGTTTTATCTTTATAAAATTTAAGCATATGTGTTTTACGTCGGTGCATAATCGCAACTTTATTAATAAGCAAGCAAACGAACATCAGCTATTAATTTCAAAGCAAAAAAAAAAAAAAAAAACTTTGTCAACAAAATAACTGTTCACTATTTCTTAGTAATTAAATTTAAATAGTATATAAATATCAGACCATTATTTGTATCTAAAAAACAAGAATGCACTGATAGAACAAAATTCACTGCCTGATATTTAGAAAATTTATTGCAAATGCACAGAGATACCAAATTGCAGAGCGACGCCCGTATACTAAAGTAAATAAAATAAAGTTAGTAAACGGACTCGCCGACGTCGGTATACCATGCATTTTACATGCCATAGCATATGCTATCTCACTCACTCTCACACACGAGGCGGAAGTATGCATGTCAAATAATTTATGTCTTTTCTTTTAGTGGACGTTGACGATAATATGCACACCAGGACAAGGCCTGCTTTTTTTTAGTTCTGATTTTCTCGGCTCCTAAATAACTTAATGGAATAAATTTTTTCAAAAATTTTCATACAAAATGCAGATTTTCAATTGGCTCCATATCAAAAGTTGGGGTTAAATTCAAAAATTGTTGTATGCAGTTTATCTTTAAGTTTTGCTTGATCTACAACTTCTTCGAAGATTTCAGACGTCTATCTTTAATATTTAACATTTTGGAAAAAACGTCTTAAATATATGCCCCCCAAAAACGGACTTTTATTTGTTCAAATGCATCTGTAAAAAAAACGGATTAAACTATGAAGATCATTCTTACGATCCATTATCTGAATACAATAACCAACAATTTAAAGAAAACCAGAGGGCCGGGGCTAACTTCGACCGCGTCAAAGTTTGTATACCCTTGCACCTTTTTTGGTAACTCTTTCCTTACCTATTTGCCATCAATGGCTAATGTTTGCGAAAGAATGGCCTACAATCATAGGAACTAACGAAGATATTGATCTTAGTCACTATTTTATCAAATTTGGCACAGTCATTAACGGATATATTAAATTAAGAAATTCGTTAAAAATAACGAAGTTATTTACAAAAGTCAGTGTTTTCGACCGATCGCTCCTATGGGAGCTATGTGATATAGTCACCCGATCTTGATCAAATTTGGCACAGTCATTAACAGATATATTAAACTAACAAATGGTGGTAGTTTTTGCGACCTTTGTGTTGTTATATAAAAATTTTTGATCAGGCTTTAGGTCATTTTTCCCAATAAAAATGAAACATTGTTTTTAAGTTTACTTTTATTTATTTTCCGATATATTTCGGTTGCGCAACGGCAACCGTCTTCAGAGCAACTACAATAAAATACAAGAACATTTAACAATTATGTAACATTTAACAAAATTTTTTGTAACATACATTATTTAACACGTCAGCACCGTTTGACGTGGAGTTACGAACTAATTCTTGTCAAGTAAATGTCTGTATATGTGAGCGCAGTTGTCAGTATCAGTCTTAAAGTTAAGTCGTGTGGCGCTCGATGTATTAATGATATGTAGCATCTCCATGGTGAACCTTTTGTTGTAGTACCGCATTTCATCTAATATTGTCGTCTCTTCGAAATTCGGTGCATGGCCACTAGTTGCACAGTGTGTCATTAGTGCTGTTTTTGGTGTGTCTGTGTGATGCCTCATTTTATAGTCCGATTTGTGTTGGGAAATCCTAGTTTTTAATTTTGATTTTGTCATCCCTATGTATATCTTATTGCACGGTATGTTTCCTTGTCCATTGCATGGGATTTTGTATATCACATTGCTTCTATTAGTCATCTCTATTTTGGATTTTGTTTTGTTGAATACATGTTTGAGGGTATTGTCCGGTTTACGTGCTATTTTTATTCCATCTTTGTCATAACAATCCGAATGTGATAGTCTTTCCGATAATTTGGTTACATAAGTGACCGATATATATGTTTTTTCATTCTTAGTTTTGTCAATGGTGGATTTGTGTTTTTTAAATAATGTCCTGATTACGTTATCCGGAAAATCGTTGTCCTTTAAAATATTTATTATTTCCATCTTCGTTTCTTCATGGTATATTTTATCCGAAATGTTCAGCATCCGTTGGATACAGCTCCTTGCTGTATTTATTATCATCGTCTTGGGGTGTTTTGAGTTGAAATTGATGATTCGTCCTGATGCTGTTGGCTTCCTGTACCATTTTAGTTTTAATTCGTTTCCTCGTCTGATGACCAATGAGTCCAAATACGCCAGTTTTCCATTGTCTTCCAGCTCCATAGTGAATTTTATATTCCTGTCAAATGAATTTAGGGTGTCCAGTGTTTTATCGATGTCATCTTGGTGTATAATTGAAAAAATATCGTCTACATATTTCGTCAATAATCTTGGTGGTCTGCTTAGTTTATCCATTGTAGTGTCCAGAAGATTTTCCATAACGATGTCCGCAATCACAGGTGAGGCCGGAGATCCCATCGGCATTCCTTTTAATTGTATAAGAAAGGAAAGACCCAACAACACGATTACAGACAAAGAACAACAATCTGGTGGACAAACTACATAAGATGGGGATTATCTCAAAGATTGAAAAGAACAGAATGACGACAACTACGGCGATCTCTCCAAGAATATATGGACTACCAAAAATACACAAAGAAGGAACACCATTGAGACCAATTTGTTCATCAATTGGCTCACCATCCTATGGACTTTGTAAATACATTATACAAATTTTAAGGAATATAACATTGGACTCGAAATATAACATAAAAAACGCAACTGAATTCAAACAACGCATAAATAACACATACATTTGTAACGATGAACAATTAATTTCGTTTGACGTGGTATCATTATTTCCAAGCATACCAACAGATTTAGCATTAGACACAATCAGGAACAAATGGACTAAAATACAGGAATACACAAAGATACCAAAAGCTTTATTTATGGAAATAGTAAAATTCTGCATCCAAGAGAATAGATATTTTACCTATAAGGACCAAACCTTTATACAATTAAAAAGAATGCCGATGGGATCTCCGGCCTCACCTGTCATTGCGGACATCGTTATGGAGAATCTTCTGGACACTACAATGGATAAACTAACCAAACCACCAAGATTATCGACGAAATATGTATATGATATTTTTTCAATAATACACCAAGATGACATCGATAAAACACTGGACACCCTAAATTCATTTGACAGGAATATAAAATTCACTATGGAGCTGGAAGACAATGGAAAACTGGCGTATTTGGACTCATTGGTCATCAGACGAGGAAACGAATTAAAACTAAAATGGTACAGGAAGCCAACAGCATCAGGACGAATCATCAATTTCAACTCAAAACACCCCAAGACGATGATAATAAATACAGCAAGGAGCTGTATCCAACGGATGCTGAACATTTCGGATAAAATATACCATGAAGAAACGAAGATGGAAATAATAAATATTTTAAAGGACAACGATTTTCCGGATAACGTAATCAGGACATTATTTAAAAAACATAAATCCACCATTGACAAAACTAAGAATGAAAAAACATATATATCGGTCACTTATGTAACCAAATTATCGGAAAGACTATCACATTCGGATTGTTATGACAAAGATGGAATAAAAATAGCACATAAACCGGACAATACCCTCAAACATGTATTCAACAAAACAAAATCCAAAATAGAGATGACTAATAGAAGCAATGTGATATACAAAATCCCATGCAATGGACAAGGAAACATACCGTGCAATAAGATATACATAGGGACGACAAAATCAAAATTAAAAACTAGGATTTCCCAACACAAATCGGACTATAAAATGAGGCATTACACAGACACACCAAAAACAGCACTAATGACACACTGTGCAACTAGTGGCCATGCACCGAATTTCGAAGAGACGACAATATTAGATGAAATGCGGCACTACAACAAAAGGTTCACCATGGAGATGCTACATATCATTAATACATCGAGCGCCACACGACTTAACTTTAAGACTGATACTGACAACTGCGCTCACATATACAGACATTTACTTGACAAGAATTAGTTCGTAACTCCACGTCAAACGGTGCTGACGTGTTAAATAATGTATGTTACAAAAAATTTTGTTAAATGTCACATAATTGTTAAATGTTCTTGTTATACCATACACCCATAGGGTGAAATGGTATATTAAAGTCGCCAAAATGTATGTAACAGGCAGAAGGAAGCTTCTCCGACCCTATAAAGTATATATATTCTTGATCAGGATCAACAGCCGAGTCGATCTAGCCATGTCCGTCTGTCCGTCCGTCCGTCCGTCCGTCCGTCCGTCTGTATGAACACGCAGATCTCGGAGACTATAAGAGCTAGAGCCACCAAATTTGGTATGTATACTCGTGTAGTATGCACATGTTCAGAGTTAATTGGAATTTCGGCCACGCCCCCAGGAATCACACAAAACTGTTTTTCATAAAAAGTATAATAGCTAGAGACAGCAAATTTGGTTTATATGCTCGGTTAGTTAGCGCGCAGAAACTAATTGTTTAAACTTTTTGCCACGCCCCCTTCCGCCCCCAGAATTTACATAAAAGTGATTTCCTTAAAAACTATGATAGCTACCGACATCAAATTTAGTATGTAGACTAGCTTAATAGACGCGCAGATATTGATTATTTAAACATTTTGCCACGCCCACTTCCGCCCCCGCAAATTAAACAAAACTGATTTTATCAGAAACTAACAAAGCTAAAGTCACCAAATTTAGTATGTATACTGGCATAGTATGCGCGGAGAATTTAGATGTTTTCACATTTTGCCACGCCCACTTCCGCCTCCATAATTTAGAAAAAAACGATTTCCTCCTTTAGTTTTTTGACTATCGCATTTAAATTTGGCTGACTAATTTATCTTATCTATTTCTACCAAACTACCAAATTTTATTAAAATCGGACTAGAAACATGTAAAATATGCGTATGAACGTATTTTACTACGCGGTCCACAAGGCCAGAATTGGACGTTGGCTAGTAGCGGCGCTAGGGTGCTCGTGTGTTTGTAGAGTGAGCGAGATAGCACATAGTATAAGACATGTAAAAACAATTTAATAGACATACATTTGGTCTTCGAAATTTGAAATATTTGTTTCACCAGGTGTATGGTATACCCAAGTCGACGAGTCGACTTACTTGCTTCATATTTTATTGTAGTTGCCCTGAAGACGGTTGCCGCTGCGCAACCGAAATATATCGGAAAATAAATAAAAATAAACTTAAAAACAATGTTTCATTTTTATTGCGAAAAATTACCTAAAGCCTGATCAAAAATTTTTATATAAACTAACAAATGTTTAATTTGAAAGCAATCGCGTTAAAAGTAACGAAGTTATTCACAAAAGCCACTGTTTTCGACCGATCGTTCCTATGGGAGCTATATTATATAGTCATCCGATCTTGATCAAATTTGGCACAGTCGTTTATAAGCGTAATAAACTCTCTAATATTAAATTTCACGATAATAACAAAGTTATTGATCAAAGTCACTGTTCGTGACTTTGGGGTTTGTATGGGAGCTATATGAGATATACAACCCCTGCAGTATATACAAGCCTACGTGCAAAATTTCAGCTCTGTAGCTCTTACGGTCTAGGAGGTGTTTGCGTTGATCCAGACGGACGGACGGACGGACATGGCTAGTTGAACTCATCTCGTCCTGCTGATCAAGAATATATATACATTGTATGGTCGGACATGCTTCGTTCTATGCGTTACACACTTCTGACGAAAATTAATATACCCTTTTTGCAAGGGTATAAAAATTATTCCGTTAAGTTATTAACGAGAAAATCAGAAGTAAAAAAAAAAGATATCAAAGAAGTTAAATTCGGCTATGCCGAAGTTTACATACCCTTGCAGTCCTTGACAATAAGAATTTTACATGTTCAAAATTTGTTTTCAGCAACTCAATTCATCAATATACAAACAAGACAATTTTACTCCTCATACTACAATTTGTTCTTCTTCCCTCATTCCCCATGCAAAGCAACGCACGCATACACATACAGTTTATGTAGCGTTTTTTTTATTTTTTTTAATTCGTTTATTTAGATGGTGGAATATAGTACAGTAAGTTATAAAAGTTTAACAATAAATATTACAAGTAATAACATAGGCTACATTGGTAAAAACAATAAACAGACATATATAGGAAAGAGAAAGCTTGTTACTGCTGGTGGCTTGTGCATTTGGGTTAGGGAACATTACTTTCGGGACTAGCCAGTGGGCCATTGCATCGAAAGCACAGAAATTCCCTACTTACCTTACCCTAGCCATCTCGCGTTCTAGCCTGTGAAGCTCAGCTGCTGTAGACGTCGCATAGTCGCTGCATGCTCTCCAGTTAGATTCGCTTTCTAACATAATCGAGATTAGATTGCCCGCGTTACTGGATGTACCCAGCTGTGTTCCCAGCCGAGTCCGCTGCTCCGCAAATCGGCCACACGTAAATAGTGCATGGCTAGCATCCTCCTCAATGTCTTCCGTGCACCAAGTGCCGAAACGCACTGTTGTCGATCTTGAAGCGATGCAGATAGCTGCGAAAGCAGCCGTGCCCGCTTATGAATTGTGTCATCGGGAACGACACTTGGCCATGATTTGTTCCTATCCAGCCTCTTCTATTCGGAATTAGCGAGTGAGTCCATCTTCCGTTTAATGCCTCATCCCACCTCCTTTGCCATCTATCAATCGATCAATCTATCGAGCGACCCTTCTAGTTGCGTTGTTGCTGAGATCTGCCAGGAACACTTCCTGATCCTCTAGGGCTAGTAGATCAATTGTTGGCATGCCCACAATTACCAGTGCTGCCTCCGTGGATACCGTCCTGAATACACAGCCTTCGCTGAGTCGCTGCCAATCCTCTGGTGTAGCTAGGTGTTGCTGCTGCTCTGGCCCATATGGGCGCGGCATATAAAATAACGGATTTAAGAACCGTCATGAGGAGCTACCTTCTCCATTGTTTGGGGCCCCTGGAGTTGAGCATGCCTGCAGCCTTTGTGTTAGTCATCGCCAAATGTTCCCTGAAACTTAGCCTGGTATAAATTAATACTCCAAGGTAACGCAGTGCTCGCTGAGACGCAACCGTTTCATCCGCAATTCTGATTGACTGACTAGCAATGCCTCCGTTTTTTGTGCCGCCAGCTCCTACCCCATCCTGTCCAGCCAGCTTTTGACTATCAACACTGCCTCATTGCAGTTGGTTTCTACCAGGCTCAGATGCTTCGCCACTACTACCAGTGCAATGTCGTCGGCGAAGCCCACCATCGTGCATCCTGCCGGTAGCGTCAAACAAAGAATGCCGTCATACATTATATTCCATAATGTCGGCCATAATACATGGGCACTCAAAAGCAGATAGAATTTTATTCCAGCGGGCAGAATTAAAAGCATTTTTGACGTCAAGTGTGACTATCAGGCAATACTCTTTGTCTCCGCCTTTCCATCTTGTGCCTTCAATTGCATTTGCCGCTATGTCTACAACTGTTTTTATGGCATCGACAGTCGAGCGTGCTCTGAATTGAAGCGGAGCCAAGTCCCCCCAATTCTATTATGGCCACTTCCAGTCTGCTGCAGATGACTCTTTCAAACACTTTGCCTACAGTATCGAGCAGGCAAATGGGCCTATATGCTGAGGGATCATCTGGTGGCTTATCAGGCTTGGGAATAAGGATCAGTTTCTGGATTTTCCATCTGCTCGGTAATGTGCCGGACCTCATGCATAGGTTAAAGAGTTCTACGAACGCCTCGGGCTGCAGGGACACCGCTAGCTTAGTGGCGCGGCTTGGTATACCAAGCGCTTTGTCGTCTGGCGCTTTGTCGTCTGCGATTTTCCTTTCCTAAACTCTACATCAAATTCTGCTGGTGTCGCCGATGGATCTTGCGTTTCTGCTGGGTCATGCACTGCCTATTATATGCCTTTCCCCAAGGATCTGTGTCGGCGGTGTCACAAAGTTCGAGAAATAGCGTACGCTTGCTGTCTTTGATTGCTGTTGTTTCCGCATTGTCGCTGCCTCCTGACCGATTTATCGACGCTGAACCACCCCTGTTAAAAGTGTGTTGCGATCCCTCGTTGAGCAGAACCACATCGAGGGATGCTAACGCCTCAAGAACGGCTCTTCCCCTCCAGCTTGTGCTTGCGCATCCCCAATCGCCTGCTATGACCACCTTTTCGTGGCCTCTGGCGTCGTCAATTAGGGCATCTAGAATGCTATAATAATCATCGTCAGTTAGGCTGGGGGCCAAGTAACAGCTATATATTCGTACGCCAGATATCTCTGCTCTTACAAATCCAACAGCTGCGTGATTATTTTCCAATTGACATGGCGAACTTTCACATGCCCAAATTGCTGATCCTCCATCCAGCGACTGAATCCAGCCTCCACTACTCATGCGGCGGTAAGGCTCACTTATCAATGCAGCCGCTACCCGTAACTCCCTGACTGGCTGAGTCGGTAAATCATGGGCGGCCCTGCAATGGTTGAGGTTGAGCTGCAGTGCTCTAAACATCCCTGATTTTGTTTAAGGCCTTCAGGAACGCCGGACACACCCTGCTTAGCGTTTTATGTGAAACATTTTGCACCCCCGCTCGGGTACAGAGGATGCACGATGGTTCCCCGCAATATTCGCTGGCACGATGGTGCTCTGTGCTGCCACAATTGAAGCACTGTTGAGATGCGTTAAATTGGCTGCCACAGTTTTTTGCTACATGCCCGAACTCCAAGCATTTGAAGCATCTGAGTGGTTCTACCTTGATCCTCACCCTACAGACTGACCATCCGATTCGAATTGTGCCCTCGCTAAGTAGCTTTTCGGCTCGGCTGATAGTCGTTGTGTCTTGGCGCTGCATCTGCTGGAATATCTCCGTCTTGCGATGCGAACACTGCTTTGAGCACATCGTCTGGCGTGTAAGCCCCCAGGATGTCCCTAATTTCTAGAACGATCGCCTTTTTGGGAACTCGGACTACTGCGCTATCGCCAAGTGCATCTTGTATAGCCGCCTTTAGCCCCTGTGTGATTTTGTTATCCTGTTTTACCATTTGGATGGTGATACCGCCGGCAGAATTCCGGATGCTGCGGACTTTCACCCTGTACTTTTGCAGAGAAACATTTGTTGTGATCAGCTCTGTGACTTGTTGCTGCTTGGTTGCATCTTCGCAGTTTATAAATATGACGTCAGGTCTTGGTCTTTTGGTTTTCTGACCTACAATCTGCCATTCCTGCTGGGTGCGTTTACCATTCAAGGCCTTGTTAGCCGTCTGAGACATGGTCGACGGAGCAGCTACCGCGTCTCTCACAGTATCAGCATACGACGGTCTATCGTGAGCCCGCCGCTTCTTGATTGGTGAGTTTCTATTTGATGGCTGTTCTCGTGGGGCCTTTTCGGAGTGATATTATTGCCATTTTGTAGGCACAGGTCCACATTGGGCTGATTTCGAGTCGGTTTCCGCTTTTTAAGTACTACTTTGGCGGCCTTGGGGGACATTTGGGTCGCTCTTTCGCTCGTTATGGGCTTGCTTGCAAGTTTGCCGGCAATCGCATTTTGACAGAGCTGTCTTTGGAGCTCGTACATTCTCGTAATCGCATCTTTGTTACCGGCAGTTACATGCCGAGTTGGTAGCTTGCCACCTTCCTTTGTGGTGAAGGTTTTGGCCAGTGCATAGAGCAGCTTGCCCAGCTCATTAAGTTCCGGAATATCGGAGACTAACGGCCGATTGGCCACTGCCACTTCTTCCATATTGGTGACATCCGACACCAACTCTCTGGGCGACATTTTAGGTCTTGGCTTTCTGCCAAAGATGGTTGCTTTTAAATTCGTGTCCGCCACTGTATCTATGTAGGAATGGTCTGGCAATTCTATTCAGCCAGCCCTAGTAGAGTCACCTGATTCAAAAAGCGCAAAACAATCTGGCAAGCCGGCCAGGCAGAGAAGTATTATGCAGAGGAATGATATACGAATCCCTCCAAATAGATGGAAAAGAGGAAGATTCGACAGACAATAAAAACAATTTTAAATTGGGTTTACATAATGCGTTTGCCCCGGAGAATAAACAGATTTAACTAATTTAAGTTCGCTAAAGGATATGGATACGGACTTGCTCGATATTCCGTTGAGGAACAGGTTGTTTTGAAAAATCTCGCAAACATTTTGGCAATTGCCTGACCAGTGCTCGCTTTTTTATTTTGCAAAGACAAAACAGATGGGTGCACAGAGGTCTTACGTTTACAGTTAATCCTCTAAGATGTAAGAGTGCCTATTTATTTATTTATTTATTTATTTATTTATTTACGTCAACTAACACAGCAGTCGACGAAAAAGCTTAAGCTAAAGACAGATAGTAATTAAATGAGATTAGTTGGATATTTTCGAAAGTTTATATTATGTTTTTCTTTGATTGCAAAGCCTCTAACGGATATGACAAAACATGATAAATTGATTATTTTTGGTGAGTGCGCTTAACAAATTAAAGATGCCTTTTACAGAAAGGCCAGTTTTGAAAATTTTTCATCAGCTACACGAAACGGAGCTTCATACGGACGCCTCAATCGACGGATTTGGCGCAGTCCTTCTCCAGAAGTCGCCAGAAGACATGCAGTTTCATCCAGTGTATTATATGAGCAAGAAAACGACAGATGCCTAATAGAAGTTCACCTGTTACGAGTTAGAAATCTTAGCTGTGGTAGAAGCTTTAAAGAAATTTCAAGTTTACTTACTAAGACTAAGCTTCAAACTTGT
The DNA here is from genome assembly GCF_018151085.1 of Drosophila tropicalis. NCBI lineage: Eukaryota > Metazoa > Arthropoda > Insecta > Diptera > Drosophilidae > Drosophila > Drosophila tropicalis. The sequence continues at coordinate 816,626 of NW_027173484.1, forward strand.
TACAGATTGCAATGCTCTAGCTAAAACTATTTAGAAAAAGGATCTATGCACACGGGAAGCTCGTTGGATTCTCCAAATGCAAGAATTTCAATATGACGTCGAACACAGAGCGGGCACTCGAATACGCCATGCTGATGCACTCAGTCGTGTACCAATGATGATGATCAATGAGAGGAATCATAATAACTATTTTTTAAAGGCTGGAGTTCTGCACAAACTTATCTCGGACAACGAACTTATTGTGGTACCAACTTGTCTGCAACGAAAACGAATAAAAGAGGCCCACGATCATGGTCATTTTTCCATCAAGAAGACACGAGATATCATTGGAAAAAAATATTTCATACCGAATCTGGAAGAGAATATAAAAAGATGTATAAGCTGTTGCATAAGATGTATCGTGACTAACCGCAAGCAAGGAAAACAAGAAGGAGAGCTTCATCCATTATACAAAGATGAACAATCGCTAATGACCTACCATATCGATTTTTTAGGACCTCTGGAATCAACGCATAAACAGTGTAAACATAACCTGACAGTCATCGATAGTTTTACCAAGTTTAGTTGGCTGTATCCAACAAAGTCGACTTCTACAAAAGATGCAGGTTTACGACTACAGGAGCAGAGCAAGATTTTTGGCAATCCATCCCAAATAATATCGGACAAAGGATAAGCTTTTTCTTCGGAGGAATTTGACTTGTATTGTAAAAGCGAAGGCATAAAACTTCATCTCATCACGACGGGACTTCCTCGAGCGAACGGCCAAGTAGAGAGGCTAAATACTACAATCATCGCAGTCTTTTCTAAACTCCTATGCGACGATCCAAGAAAATGGTACAAATTTGTAAATAATGTCCAGCAAGTCATCAATTCAACTTTTAGCAGAAGTATAAACACAACTCCTTTTGAGCTACTTACGTGAACAAAGCTGCGCTTAAAGATGAAGACGAAATGATTCAACACCTTAATGATGAAGGATATAAACAACGTAAAGATACAAAGCAACATATTCTACAAATTCAAGATGAAAACAAAAACAGGTACAACTTAAGACGAAGACCAGCATCGAACTATAAGATAGGCGATTTAGTTGCCATCAAAAGAATCCAACTTGGTCCTGGGTTAAGGCTAAAGCCGAAATATCTTGGTCCATACCGGATCATAAGGGTAAAATTCAACGACACGGATTGCCGATTTGTGGGAATGGGCTGGCAATCCTATTCAGCCAGCCCTAGTTGATTTCAACTGATTCAAAACGCGGAAGACAGTCTGGAAAGCCGGTCAGACAGAGAAGTATAAGGAAGACAAAATTTTAAGACGAGAAGAGCCGGAAGTGTTAGACGTAAAGACGACGAAAAGACGAAATAATAATAATTAATAAACAAAAATAATAATTAAACAATAATTAATTATATCTACTATTATTTAAATACCAATACTTATCTTAACATTAAATAAAACTATTATAAGACTATAACCGGGACTGTGTTTATCCGTTAAGATTAAGATGGCACAAGGATTGAAAGTTTTTAAGATCAGCTTGTAGCCGAAAATTTAATTTGTTTCTTTATAAATGAGACAAAGCTTGACATCGCCAGCATACATAAGCACGCGCGAATGAACAATGACTGATGGAAGATCGTTAATGAATAATGTGAAAAGCAGAGGGCCAAGATGACTATCTTGAGGTACACCAGATGTCACAGAAATGGCATTGGAAAAAGAAGACTTAAAAAGTACCTTCTGTTTTTTATATCTTAAATATTCTCGAACCCAAGAAAGGAAAAGAGGTGGAACCCCAATGTCGTTCAGGTTAGAAAGTAATAGAGTATGATTAACAGAATCAAAGGCTTTACTGAAGTCAGTGTATATGACATCAGTTTGTTCATCATTTTTGAACCCCTTGATTATTATAGAGGTAAGTTCTAAAAGGTTAGTGGTTGTAGATCTACGTTTCACAAACCCCTGTTGGGATGGCGAAATAATAGAGGTGCAAAAATAAGGCAATTGAGAAGTTATAATTTTCTCAAAAGCTTTCGGAATAGCGGACAATTTTGAGATACACCCATAGTAAGAGGCTTCGGACTTTTTGCCATTTTTATGCAGAGGAATGATATACGAATCCCTCCAAATAGATGGAAAAGAGGAAGATTCGACAGACAATAGAAACAATTTTAAATTGGGTTTACATAATGCGTTTGCACAGAACCTAGGTACAAATCCAGATAGGCCATCTGGCCCCGGAGAATAAACAGATTTAACTAATTTAAGTTCGCTAAAGGATAAGGATACGGACTTGCTCGATATTCCGTTGAGGAACAGGTTGTTTTGAAAAATCTCGCAAACATTTTGGCAATTGCCTGACCAGTGCTCGCTTTTTTATTTTGCAAAGACAAAACAGATGGGTGCACAGAGGTCTTACGTTTACAGTTAACCCTCTAAGATGTAAGAGTGCCTATTTATTTATTTATTTATTTACTAACACAGCAGTTGACGAAAAAGCTTAAGCTAAAGACAGATAGTAATTAAATGAAGAAGGTAGCTTAGCTTTATACACAACTAAACATCCCCGACCAGGTGAAGGTGTTTTATTTGCACAAGGTGCCAGCTATGCCCCGATTCACAGCCAATGTGGTCAGGGGATGAGTTGCAGCCAATTCAAGTCCAAAATATTTTCCTTGGTTTCGCTGTAGATGATTAAAAAGTATAGCGCGAAGAGAAGTGACAGAAAGATGAGGAGAGATAAGGTGAGAAAGGTTGTGAAAAGATTGGCAAAGAACACGAAAAGGTTCATGAAGCGAGTAGTTAGTCAGACATCTACTAAGGTGAATAGGAAATAAGTTTCTGGTCCGACGTGAGGGAACACAAAAATATAGCGTATCTAGTAAATTGGTAGAAATGACTTCGCCGTTGACTAGTTTATGGAGAAAGAGAATGCCAAAAACAAGCCTACGGTTATAAAGTGAAGGAAGATTAATAAGAAGAAGTCTGTCGGAATAAGAAGGTAGGCGAAGATCCGGGTCCCAATTTAGACCGCGTAGCGCAAACTTAAGGCATTGCTTCTGTACGGATTCAATAAAACATCATATTGCGGGTTCCACACTGGCGAGCAATGTTCTAGAGTAGGGCGAACTAACGACGTGTATAAAACCTTTGTTACATAGGGATCATTAAATTCGTTGGCCCAACGTTTAATGAAGCCAAGAAGGCTACATGCTCTATTGACAATTGAAGAAATATGAACATTAAATGAAAATTTAGGGTCAAACATAACGGCTAAGTCTTTGAATGATGGTACACAATCTAACAGAACAGATTAATAGAGTAATGAGCTAGGAGCGGAGACAAACGACTGAAAGTCATAAAAAAACACTTAGAGGCATTAAGGTGTAATTTATTAACGTGGCAACAATCACAGAACGCTTCGAGATCTGATTGCAAGTACTGTTGGAAAGAAAGATCATTATAGGAATAAAATCTTGACGTCATCCGCAAATATGAGCACGCGTGAATGAGCCAAGGCCAAAGGCAAATCATTTATAAACAATGTAAATAATAGTGGGCTCAGATGACTGCCTTGCGGTACACCTGACGTAACTCGAACAGTGTTAGATATCGAGGAACGAAAAGACACCAAGCCAATAGTTTTGGGGAAAACCCCATGATGTTAAGTTTTGCGAGAAGCATAGAATGATCAATCGTATCAAAAGCCTTACTAAAGTCAGTATAAATAACATCAGTATGACACTTTTTACGGAAGCCATGGTGTACAAGGGTAGTCAATTCTAAAAGGTTGGTAAGCGACGAACGACCTTTCATGAAGCCATGCTGACAAGAAGAAATAGTGGATCTGGATAGATGTTGAAGGGAAGACGTAATAATTTTCTCAAACAGTTTAGAAACATCCGATTTGCTACCCTTTTTAAAAAGCGGAATAATAAAAGACTCCTTCTAAATATCAGGAAAGCTACAAGTCTCACTCGATATAAAGAATAACCGAGATAAAGGCTTAGATAGGGAAATCGAACACATTTTAATGACGCAACTAGGTATATTATCAGGCCCGGGAACGAAGGAAGACTTCATATATGGACAAGCTAGAGATAATACAGTCTTCAGTAATACTTTGAAAAAACATACAATTTAAATGTGGGGTTGAAAAGGGATAGGGTGTAGGATCTGAAACAGTAGTAGAATAAGTCGACTGAAAGAAGTTAACAAACAGATCTGCAATATCTGAATCATTATTAGCAGTCTGGTCGTTAAGTCTGACGGTGGAAGGTAGTACATTAGAGCGTCTTTTGGAATTGACAAAGTTGTAAAATCTTTTGGGGTTCTTATAAAATTCAACCTTGCAGCGAACGAGATAATTGTTGTAGCATTAAGTATTTAAATGACAAAATTGAGATTTGGCTATACAATAATTTGCATAATGTTATAATGTTACGAAGATTAGAGAGCCTACGTGTGAACCAGACTGGCGAGCTGGAGACGGTAGAGACATTCACATAAACAACGCATTTATCAATTAGAGAATTAAGAGCAGAGTGGAAAAACTTCACTTCACAAGAAATATTAGGCAAGTTAAAATCACCTAAAACTATAAGTAAAGCATCAGCATGGTGCACGTAGATCAGGATATCAGAGGCTGGAGGAATATATGAACAAGAGATATTTAGGCTAAAGTTAGAACATGTAACTTCGACACAAATAAACTCAACACCTAAGGGGAGATCAATCGGCACCACACTTGAACACAGATTCGAGTTGACAGCAATGAGTACTCCACCGCCACGACGACCAATACGATCAAGCCTATAAGAAATAAAGTTATTAGAAAGAATTTCATAATCCAAAACAGAGGAGTGCCTAGACGCACTTATTATATTTTTAATTTTAAAAAAATAACCAAGGGTTCTTGCTATCATTTAAAATTATTTGACTATTAAGAATAATCGGAATAATCGATTGTAGCAAATTTTAAAGCTCTATGAAGCTTTAAACGGTTCTTTTCTAGTAACATACAAATGTTCGAAACATGTGTCCGCGCGTTAGATTTCATCTGTCGCATATTGTCTTTTGTTGTGCTTATAAAAGTAAATATATTAAGGACGACGACGTGATAGATGCACCTAATACTGTTTTGGAGAAAATATTGAAAATAGTGTAGAAAATAGTCCCGATTGCCGTTGCCAGTTTTCGAAGATACAACATGCGTATTATTACCATCTTCTGGTGGCTTTAATGGGCTTGGTAAGCAAATAATAGCTCCGACTTATTATAGTTATTATCTTTTATTTTAAAAAAGGTATCGAATCTATCAGAAAGAAACCTACTAAAGTAATGCGCCGACAGCAATCCATGCAATTACACATAAACGATATAGTTTTTCAGGGCAACTCTTTGTTGCCATCTTAAGTAACTGAACTTAAAACTCCATTACAACTGTTTTGTTATTTTTAGGGAAAATATTGCCAGTAAGTTCAAAATCACAATGGACGAGGTTCATCATTACATTGGTATTTTGATTTATATTGGGGGAAAAATGCGTTTGCCCCCATTCAAACCTGTATGAGCCGAAGCAAATTTGAAGCAATTAAGAAATACTTCTCACTGTGCGATAATAACAAGTGGATCAAAAACGGTGATCCTTGGTAAGATCCTCTGTTTTGCACGCGAAATTTATTTCACATTTTAAATGAAAGCAAGCTCGACTTGGCGTTGACAAACAAATGTGCAGCACAAAGATGAAGCCCCATTTGCGTCAATATACATATATACATACATATTGTCACTCATCGAAGTCGGTCGTGTTTTTTTGCGCTCTCGCTTAATTTTTGGTTTTCATTCTTTCGTGAAGCTAATTTATAATATTCAATTTAAATTTATTGCCTTACTAATTCTTAATAAATCGCTATACTCATCGCGAAGTTTGCGTTAAATTTACAAACATTTATATAAATTTATAATCAAAACTTTAACAAACGCAAATATAATTTAGTTGTTGCGCTGCTTAGTTTTTGATTTCGTTCTATTTTTTTGCTCCCACCCGCGCTCTCAATTTACAGTTCATAGTTTGTATTTGTTTGTGTGGTGTTGGTGCTCTCTATTCTTTTGTTTTCTCTTTTGATCGCGCTCGCGGGCGTTAACTTCGCGCTTGTGACAAGTTTTTGTTGTTGTGTGTTTTAATACAAATAAGTACAAATATTCCCTTTTTTTGTTTTCTCTTTCTAATTTGCATATTGCAGTTAGCTTTTGCCTTGGTTTGTATACGTCTCTCTTAACATATATACATATACATTATTCTTTTTATTTACATATTAATTTATAATTTGTTTTTGTATAAATCAATTATTTAATAATGTCTGTCTGTTGCAAATATAATTGCAATAATCCCAGCAAGACCAGTGAAGACTTTCTTTACTGTTGGCTGTGTGACAATGTAATGCACTTTAAATGTGCTGGTTACACAGTCAAGGTGCGGGATAGTATTGCACAGGGTGGCGGCCTTAAATGGGGCTGTGATTCGTGTCGTGGTTTGGAGCTCGAGATGCGAAGTTTTATGAAACGGACTGGGAAAGCATTTGAAACCCTGTCAGCTGGCGTTCATAAGCTCCAAGAGGAGCTTTTGGCGATGGAGGTTCAATTAGACCAAAAATCGAGCCATCCAATAACTGAATTGAGGTTTGACATATTAAATCATTTTCCTGAATGGTTGGATCTCGACAATGTAAAATGATCGTGCAAGCATTGCAAGACTGACAGCTCAATTTAGGCCTAAAATCTAGCCATCCAATAACTGACTTGAGGTATGGCCTATTAAATCATTGCAGCATTGCAAGACTTCCCAGTACATTTGCACAAAATGTGGTTAGCTGTTCAGCCAAAACAAAAACTGTTATGCTGAGTACCATAATAAAAATTAAAAATATTTAAAAAATGAGATGGCACTCCCAAGAGTGCCTAAAGGAATTTATTCCCATTTTCTCACCTTACAGGTAAACGAAAGCATCTACAATTTATTTGAGTACATATTTGAGTTCACGAGCCCCATTTCACTTAAGAAAAAATTATTCGAATAAATTTCTCCTATTATTTTGGAATATTGATCAGAAGAAAACTGAAGCTTACACCGCTGAAGATAATTCTTATAACATTGTGTATTAAGCATCATGAATTTTGAACGAGCGACTGTATACAGAGCGTAATCTGATGAAAGAGGTGTTTTTTGAAACTTTTTATAATATCGAGAATAATATGGTCTTAAATTAGAATTTAGCACGCGATTGACTTGGGATAAAGACAAGCCTAGAAGACCATCAATAAAGTCATGTGATATAAAGGGCACAACATGGTACTTTTATCTGTTGGTAACCATGCTAAAGCGGGTAAATTAAAATCGCCTACAACTATGAGCATGTCTTGGCAATAATAATTTTACATGTTCAAAATTTGTTTTGCAACTCAATTCATCAAAATACAAACAAAACAATTTTGCTCTATTTAGTACTATTTTTTCATTGTCTTCCCTCATTCCTTAGCAAAGCAACGCACGCATACACATACAGTTTATGTAGCGTTGCGTCTGTGTGTGTATGCATGAGCTCTGTTGATTTGATGATGAGGGATACTCCAATTTTTATGAAATTCTTTTAAAAATGTTTCTTCTAGAGCTATATGATATAGTGGTGCGATCCTGACAATTTTCATACTTGATCTGCTCCAGATAATAAAAAGCACACAAAAATTTCAGCCCGATAGCTCTTACGGTCAGACGGGCATGGCTATATCGACTCAGCTTCTCATGCTGATCAAGAATATCTATACTTTATGGGGTCGGAAATTTCTCCTTCTGTGCGTTACAAACATCTGACCAATTTTATAATACCCTCTGCAAGGATATAAAAAAAATGCACAAGAATACACTAATGATAAAACAATAACACGTATCATAGAGTCACGGGTAGGCAAAATACGAGAGCGCAATGAAATGGAAATAGGGAAGAACGAGAGAGCGCGTCAAATTGAACACATGCAACAACAATTTTTACGCAAGAGCGCGAGAATTACCTACAACGGTAAAATGTAAGACACAAAAGCAAAAGAGATAAGCAAAACAACAATACCGCTAATGCAATTTTTTTGTAATTTTTAATTTATATTGAAATTGTTCAAGATTTTTTTTTTGCAAAAAACAGAAAAGCGACCATATCATACGCATTTCCGCGTCTTTTTTTCGAATTTGAGATTTTAATGCAGAATTGTTGAAAAATGTATTTCTCACAAGACTGTAAAAGATTATAAATGAAAAAGATTTCTTTATAAAAATTAATCAGTTTCAATTTGATCGTATGTTAGTTTACATTTTACTGCTCGCGCGAAATTATCGTATGTTCGTACAAATGTATTATTGGGTGGAGATAAGAACTTTCAAAGCTCAGAAATTAGACAAGATACGAGTATTTTGAGCTTTTTATTTTGATGCAATTTCACCAAAAAATGTAAGTTTCTTCGAAGGTTTTTAAATTTAAATATTATTTGAATGTGGTATGATGCTAAGTTTTCTTGTATGTCTTCGTGTACCTGCGTGTCTTTGTCTTAAATTTCTAGAATTGCTGGATAACTGGATATGTATGTGACATGTATGTAAATTGTGCGTAAAAGTATTTACATATGTATGTAATTTTCACAGTTTTTTAGAATTAATTTAAACTGACAAAATTTAAATATTGTAGCTTCTTAAATCGCTAGTAACATATAGTGATAGCGACGAAACAGAAGCAAAATGTTGCGTTGGCGAACGTCGACTAAAAAAAAAAAACCGAGAAGAAAAAAAGAAAGAGAAGAAAAATCATTACGTTCTTTCAAACCCATGCATTGGTAAGAAGTGTATAAAAGATTGCCGAACTGTGTCAGAAATATCGCGTCGAAATATTAATGAGCACTTTTGGAGAATGACGAAATTAAGGCGAACCTCTTGGCTTCATTCGAATACTACGCGCCTGGAAGTTAAAAAAAGGCGAGCTGGGCAAGAAGGTTACACATTAACAACACTGTGATAGTTTTTTTTAAAAAAAAAAGACATTGCAAAAATTCGATGGTTTCACCCTATTTCGGGTCCTGCGAATCGAACTGCATCATTAGTTTTTTAAGTTATCACGATGGTTTCATACAAAATTTTTTGCAGAAGTTTTTCATCAAAGTTGCCATTTTTTCGAAAAGGATGTTTTTTTCATTTGCTTCTAACTTCTAAAATAAGTACCCACCGATGTCAGTAGTATAGCGGTAAAATAGCGGAAATAAATATTTCTAATATCAAGGGCGTAACCAGTATTTAAGTTTGTAAGGGGTTACATTTTTTTTCTTAACATAACTTTTATAATGCATTATCAAATTCCCCTTTAAGTAAATTGATTTAAATGCACCCCTCCCCCTCCCCCGTGCTCAAACCGGGCTACGCCCTTAACTAATGTTGTTGTCAAATGAATAATATACAGTTATGATACCGACTGTATAAATATTTGTCAAAAACTAAACAAATACAGTTAGTTTAATTTTGTTAACATATCTAAAAAAAATTCAATTTGATTATGTGGTTATATTATAAATCGTGAATTAGATAGGACTGGTGTCTCTTCTGCTGCCATTGAGCAGTTTAGTTCTCATATAATGATCAAGCTTCAAATGGAATAATATTAATTTTAGCAAAATGCGAGAAAGAAAACATAAAAAAAATTTGGTCAAGATTCGATTTTTTTTACATTTTGTCCCAATGCCCAAATGTCTTCCCAACATTTGTAGCTCTTTCAATTCTAAAAAACTTTGCTAAAGAAAGTTTGTAAAAAAAAATGAATATTTTAGAAGTTAGAAGCAAATGAAAAAAACATCTTTATGAAAAAATGGCAACTTTGATAAAAAAACTTCCGCAAAAAATTTTGTATGAAACCATCGTGATAACTTAGAACGTCTAAATAATATGAATGATTTGGGCGTACTTATGGACCATATGTTAAATTTTAACACCCATATTTCCACCAAGGTCGCAAAGGCCATGAGTGTCCTGGGTTTCATTAAAAGATGGTCAAAAGAATTTGATGCCCCCTATACAACTAAAGTTCTTTTTACTTCGCTTGTCCGTCCTATTTTAGAGTATGGATCTTGCATTTGGTCACCTCAATATGAGTCGCACCAGATTAGACTTGAATCCGTTCAAAAGCAGTTCTTGTTATTTGCTCTTCGTGGCTTAAGTTGGGATAGCAATGTCAATTTGCCTTCGTATTCTAGTAGACTTCTCTTGATTAACCTTCCGTCCCTAACTAACCGTAGAATTATGCTTGGTGTCATTTTTATGCACAAGCTCCTAATTGGTGATATCGACTCGCCTGAGTTATTAGCTCAGGTGAATCTGTCGGTACCATGTAGACGGAGTAGACATCCTTTGATACCTTTATCCCTTAGTCGTTGTTCTTCTAACTAAGCTATGCATGAACCTTTTAGGGTCCTCTGCTCTGATTACAACCTTCTATTCCCTGTAATCAGCTCAGAGTTTTCTATTAATATGCTTAAAACATCTATCCTATCCCATTTAGTTAATAGATAGCTATAGTATTATTTGTTTGTCTGTTTTTTCTATTGTGTATTTGTCCACGCAATTCGTGCCGTGCGTTATACGGCTGCACCCCTCGGTCGGTCGGGTGGGAGGTGGGCAGTTATCTGCTTGGGCTCGCGCGTAAAAAAAAAAAAAAAAAAAAAAAAACTAATGATGCAGTTCGATTCGCAGGACCCGAAATAGGGTGAAACTATCGAATTTTGCCATGTCTTTTTTTTCGACTATCACAGTGCAATTGATGAAAAGGTTTATAAAGTGATTTAATTGTTTCCTGTAGAATTTTCCGAAAAGTTTTCAATTCAGAATTCTCTATTGGTTTTCATGTGCCTAAGAAGGACAATTTAAAATATCTTAATAAAAATGAAAAATCACAAAATCAAAATTCAGAACATTTTCAAATTCACATAGCCAATAAAAATCTAAGTAGAGCCAATTTTCTTAAAGATCAAGCTATGAGTAAACTATGTCAAGGATTCCTTTGCGCTAGTTTTGATGTGCAGAAAGTTTTACACACTCCATTTTCCAAAAATTTTACACTTTTTCATTCACGTAAATATTCCTATTACAACTGTATCGTTTATGAAAATGGTACCCGGAACGGATACTGTTTCTTGTGGGCGAGATTGATGGGAAAAGGGGTAGCAACAAAATATGCTCAGCTCTCCTAAAATATCGTTATATAGCGCTAGAAAAATGTAGTTGTATGTGTGCACTTGCTTGTCTGCGTGTGTTGCTTTACACTGCGCAAAATGAAAGTTGACAAAATTTTGCCTCAAATCAAGAAAACGAGTACAGCAGCTAAACTGATGCAAGAGAAAGATAGAAAAACAAAGTAGCGATCAATTTTTTCATGTGTTTTCTCTCAACAAAGCGACATAGATCTGCTTGCGTCAAAATGCTGAGGGAAACTAAATCCACCCCATGCTCTTGAGATTTTTGTGTGAGGACTTCGGCAGCCGTTCGGTTACACGCATACGAGGTGCCGAACGTGTTCGTCCCCCCCAATTAAAATTACTTATTTATTGCCTGGACATACTATGATGCCAGTGGACTCAATTCACAGTACAATAGAGTCTTTTGTTAGAAACCGCAATGTTTGGGCACCAAGTGAATGGCCAACACTCATAAGATGTTCTCGAACGAATCCATCAGGATACGAGTTCATTGAGCTTAGTTATAAGGATTTTCAAAATTGGAAACATTTTTCAACATACATATTTAAAAATCAATTATTGACTCAAAGTTAAATTCGCGTTGCTGAAGTAAGCCGAGAACTGTTAAAATTAAGCTATGATTTTTCTGAAAATTCAAAACAAAAACTAATAAATTTACCTAATTTTAATAAAACCATTCAAAAATTATATAATTGTAAATTAAACATTTCAAAAAAAAAAAAAAAATGTTTAGATTTAAGCAATTTAAAATAGTATACCCCCTAAGTATCATAATGAATATTTAAGCCTTCAATATTCAAAAAGCATTCCAGACTGTTTGGATGAGACAGATGAAGAACATGAAAGCTAATTAATATTAGACACACACTAATAAAACTAATTTACTTAAAAATAAAATATATATTTGCCTAAGCAGTAAATTTACTTTAAAATAATTATAAACACCAAATACATATATCTAATAAAAAACAACTAAAACAACGACATAATATTTTTGACTACTTATTTTTATTATTATTAAATCATCTTTTTATCGTATGTCATACTATTTGTATGCACCAAGTCGAAAATAAGGCGCGCGAAAATAACGTATGTAGATAGTTTCTCATTTTTTTTTTAACAAAATACGCGATTATTTGAAAAAATTTTTATTAACATTTGTTAATAAAACTAAAAATATAAAAGCGTAAATGCGTCGGAATATGTTGCTTCCATAGGAACAATCGGTAATAAATAGAGACGTTGATCAATAATTTCGTTATTTGCTATGCTAAGAGTGTTGCCCGTTCTTTGCAAAACATTCGATTTTTTAGATAAAACATTTTTCCACTTTGACGGGTATTCATAGGTAAGGAAAGAGTAACAAAATACCTGCAAGTTTATAGAAACTTTGACGCGGTCGAAGTTTTAATTATAATTATCACAGTGGTTTTAATTATAATTATCACAGTATTCACGCATACTGGCGCTTCAATTCATAATCATTTTCGTAATTTTGGTTAATAGACTAATTCTTGTCTTTTGATAGTCATACTGAACTAAGAAACTTTTGTTATGAAGAAAATAAAAATACTTTTTATTAAATTTTAAACGATTAAATAACCAACAATAATATGACTTTTAATTTTGATTTATAGACCAGTTGCTATCAGGACGCTAAACTATTTTTTGCTTAAATTATGTTAATAGTTTGTGTGATCAGCAATTTTTTTTATAATTACCCTGATACAGCCAGTCAGGAACACCATTATAAATAATATTTTCATCTCCTGTTGCTGTTATTCGAACATCCTCTTCCATTGAAGGTGATTGCCTTAAAAATATATCATTGTCGGCAACAATAATTATTGATGAAGTATTTCCAAGCCAGGCTGCATATTGTAGACGTGTTCTTTGAACTTTTGATGAATCCTTTAGCTTAACTGGCATATGATGATCATTTTCTACATCATAGATTGTATAGAACGCAGTAAAAGATTTCTGAAATATCTGTATTAAAAATTACGTCAGTTACAATATAGTTTTTCACATTGTATTCAACTTACTTTCTTAACATTATGCCTAAACAGAACATATTTTAAATCATGTGAACATTGATAGCCACGTACATTTAGTTGACGAATCGTATGATTAGTTACTAATATGTTTATTGAGTTTGTTGTTGTATCCAAAATAGCTAGACCTCCGTCATCAGCTTGGAATACATATTTTTTCGCAGTTACCCACGACGGCTGCAATCTGGTTGGGGTTAACTCCCCCTGTAAGTATTCATCTAAGATCATTCTGCGGCCTGACCAATATAAAAGTTCGTCTACATATCTATAATAATTAAAAAAAGGGAAAACGATCTTATATGTGTAATTCAATATACAAATGTCAAATTTAAATGTTATATTACATACCCTAACAAATATATCGCTGTTATAATTCCAGCAATTACAAAACTAATTACTAATAATGAAAAGATTATACTCCTCCAATTGTGTCCTTCATCAAGATCCAAGTCTTTGTCCTTTTGTTTAGGATCTTGCACTTGCAAAGTTTCGTCCGGGGGTAACCTCCAAGAACCACCGCCACGGTCTGATGTCACATTCGCATGCATTATTAAACTGCAAGCCACACGATTTTTGTTGTTCAAACAGAATTTTGATAGGTCAAAAACTTGTAAAGACGCGTATCAAAATGGAAGATGCTATATTAAAAATAAATATATATTTAAATAAAATAGATACATACATCAATAATATACATATAAGAATCACACACAGCGGCGTTGGAAAAATGACAGTGAAAAGTGACTTCAGTATACCAAGCACCAAGCGAAAAAATGTTGGTCTAGATGTATGTCTAGACATAGCATAAGAACATGAGAACACAGAACATGACTATTCTTGCGTTTTTATCCAAAACCTTTTTAGGACTACTTTTAGTCCGGTTTTAGTAAATTTTGGTGTGCCGGTAGAAATAAATTAAACTAATTACTGGATTAAATTGCAAACCTTAATTGGCTATTATAGTATACTATTTCTAAGGTTCCATGTTTGAGTAGAACTAAAGCCGCATTTATCCCCCATTTATAGGTTTATTGTTTTATTTTACTTGGAGCATAAATTCTTTGGAAAATTACTAGCTGCAGATGGCTTGTGCAAAAAGAACAAAAAAATTTTAGTGATTGCTTATTCAAGCATGCAGAAAGAATTAAAGTTTCTTCAACAGCACTTGCATATTGCGGTAGTAGCGAAATATTATCCAAATGTTGGAGGTAAAGTAGAAACTTATTGGGTTGGTCGTTATCGATTTCTGTGATATCCATGAGAAATATATTTATTTTTATACATACATACTAAGAAAATATCTCAGGGAAAATTTGCCAAGATTGGTTAGTAATTCTTTCCTGGATGCAAAAGAAATCGCTGTCACTGGCTGCAATGAAACCGAGGCCGTGTTATTGCAGCAAATATAGCAGCGCCTGCAGATCTTAATAATCTACAGGTCATATTGTAGCGATACTTTCTCTGTTCTTTGTAATATTCTTTAGGACTGCGTTCGACACAACAATATTTTGTGTCCCGGCAAAATAAGAACTTGAAATAATTATGGTTGCACTTGTACTATGAATTTAATTGTGTTGTTCTTTGGTCTTGGCTGTGTGTAATAAGCTTTTTAGTGGGAAGCGTGGTCTTTAGCTGCGGTATGCGTATCCTGGTTTCGTACCGTCCTTGGCGCGATTCCTGCTTCGGATATATCCTCCGCTATGCGACTGCTAGGAATACTCGAGCAAATCCTTTTAAATGCCTCAATAATAACTTCCGAACGTCGATTGGCCCTAGTATGGCCTTTCGTTTGTGTTCAACGACAAATTCTGATTTATTTAAAGGTCCTAACCAGTATTTCATTTCGCAGTTCAAGGCTGTTGGTTGAGCCCAAAGGTCATATGAATGCCACCTGTAACCGTTGGTGGCAGCACACAATTTAAATTCCTTATTTGTTGACTAATCATTTAATAAGTTTATTAACGATTTGTAACAACAAATACAAGCTGACTTTAAAAATATGGTGGCTTCAGCTTGTATTAACCCTTCATTGCACATACAATGCGCCCAACGTATCATATTTGCCTTGCTTTACATCTGCATGGCGACTCCTTTCCGTTTGACAATGGTGTCACTACGGCCCACCGGTAACCGCGCTCACCGGTTCACGTGTACAGTGTAAACACCGTTGTCTTGTCATCGGTCCGTGTCATTCACGCATGCATACATACGCTCATTAGCTCCTCCCCCAAACGCCAAGTCATCGGAGGCCATTCTTGCGCTCTTTTGTTTCCAACCCAGCTCCCCTCTGTGACGAACTCGCTTGAGCAAGATCATATGTTGCGTGTTTTAATTGCAGCAGTATGTTGCTAAGGATGTGTGCGAATGGCGCAACATGTTGCTGGCGGTAGAATATCAGGTGTTGCACAAGTAGGGCAGGCAAACCTTAACCGACGAAAGGCAGAAGTAAAAAAAGCTTACTACCATCCCATTGGTCCTGCGGATAAAAACGAGAAGAGGCAACCAGTCGCGATTACGTCGAAAGAGGGTCAAGGCAGACCCCAAGGCAGATCTCTCAACAAACTGGTCAACTAGAATCTACTTTCTTTGCACGCTTTGGAGTAGTACAATCCTGAGAGAGGGCACAAATTGAACATTTTACATTAATCTGGAGTCCCGACTAAAACATCGCCATTTATTAAATTGGCAATCATTGCGTAGCCAACTTAGCGACTAAAAACAATTTATTGAAACCGTCATCAAGTAAGAATATTTTGTCAACTCAGATGACCAATCTCTCAACAAACTGGTCAACTAGGCGACTACTTTCTTTGCACGCTTTGGAGTAGTACAATCCTGAGCGAGGGCACAAATTGATGAACATTTTACATCAATCTGGGGTCCCGACTAAAACATCGCAATTGATTAACTTGGCAATCATTGCGTAGCCAACTTAGCGACGAAAAACAATTTATTGGAAAACTATGAGTTGGTTTTCCGCAACGGGGTAGCACTATCCACTAGGCGATCATTTTGTCAAAAACATTTAACAACGATTTGTGTCAACAAGGCGACCAAAACATAAAAAGTTATTTTTATATAAAACAAAGTTTGTTCAACTCTGTTGCACTCCCTTAAAGCTCTGGCGTCAGCAATCTCTGACCTAGTACACACGGTCAGTAACCCAGGTAGTACGCACGAGTTTGGCATCAGTCAGCAGTTTTTGAAAAGATATAACAAATACAAGAAACTGAAATAAAATTGTTTTCACTATCGTAGCGTTTATCAGTGTAAAAGAATAGATATAGTTCTGTTCTGTGTTAACCGTCAACCAATATTCACTGGTTGCTCTGAATATATGGTATATCAAAACAACAATTGTCATGGGCCCAGAATAAGCTCAAATATTAGTTAAAAATCTGAAAATAAATATCACGAGTGAATTTTGTAAACAATCATCAGAAAAAATTATGGGATCATATCAAAGCGAAAAACTTGGTGAAGACAATTACGATGTTTGGAGTATGTCAATGAAAAGCATACTAATTACAAAGGATTTATGGAATGTTGTATGCGGAAAATACACATTAGGGGAAAAATCAACTGCAGCTGAGGCTTTAAATTGGGAACAGGCAGATCAAAAGGCATTGGCAAACCTAATACTCTATGTGAAACCAACACAGTTAATGTACATAAAGACATGTACAACTTCTTTGCAAGCGTGGCAGAAACTTCGAGAAGTTCATCTGCAAATTGGACCAATAGGAAAAGTTCAACTGTACCAAAAACTTGCAAGAGGGGGACAAGGTATCAGAATATGTACGAGTATTTACAGAAACAATAGAAAAATTAAATAAGATAGACATTGAAATTAACGATGATTTAAAGCAAGGATGGGCACGTAGTGGCTCTTTTGGCTCCCGTGACTCTTTACCGGCAGAGGCTGGGCAGAGAAAAGGTCATTTTTTGGTCTCGACGCACACAAAAATTTGTGTGTCTTGATTTTTATGACGGGTCATAAACGACCTTTTTGGGTCGAGCGAGCGATCGTAGTCGAACTTTTAGGCAGAGGGATGGCCAAGTCCCGAATTTCGCGGGGAGGGGGAAATGGGTCGCGATCTTGAGCTAAAAGTTGCGAGCTCGAGAAAGCGACCCTTTTTCTCCCTCCCCGCGAAATTCGGGAGTTGGCCGTCCCTCTGCCCAAAATTTTGTTGTTGCTATCGAGACTAGAGATGAGTTACCATTATTTGAAACGGTAAAATTAAATTTTCTGGAGGAAGGGACGGGTAAGCAAAAAAAGAGTGAGCAAGACAATGTAAAGCAAATGGTTTACACACTACGAAGTTTCCAAGAAAAAATGCCGTGAAAAGTAAACGGCAAAAAGACAGTCAAAATTTAACGGAAAATGTTTTTACTGTGACATCCCGCACCGAACTGCCAAAAAAAACAGAGAATGCGACAGTCAAGAAACTACAGGAGGAAATCAGTACATACTAAATTTGGTGACTTTAGCTTTGTTAGTTTTTGATAAAATCAGTTTTGTTTCATTTGCGGTGGCAGAAGTGGGCGTGGCAAAATGTTTAAATAGCCAATATCTGCGCATCTATTAAGCTAGTCTACATACCAAATTTAATGTCGGTAGCTATCATAGTTTTTAAGAAAACCAGTTTTATGTAAATTCCGGGGGCGGAAGGTGGCGTGGCAAAAATTTTGAATTTTTTTTACGAAAATGTAAACCAAATTTGATGTCTCTAGCTGTTATACATTTAAAGAAAAATAGTTTTATGTGATTCCTGGGGGGTGTAAGTGGGCATGGCCAAAATTTCAATTAACTCTATACATTTAAATACTACACGAGTATACATACCAAATTTGATGGCTCTAGCTCTTATAGCCTCTGAGATCTGCGAACCGACGGACGGACAGACGGACAGCTTCTCATGCTGATCAAGAATATATATACTTTATGCGGTCGGAAACGTCTCCTTCTGTGCGTTACAAACATCTGTCCAATTTTATAATACCCTCTGCAAAAATAAAAATAAAAATAAAAATAATGGGATGGGACACTCTAGGACACGTTAATGTAGAATTACAATTAAATCAAGTTCTCGTAAGGCTTCAATTTCTTATAGTCGACGATTGGTATCTGTTGCGGTGCAGGCTTAATTGCCGCCCCGCGCCAGTAGAAAGGCTTACCCAACGCGCCCCTGGTTTTTATTCTCTCTCATTCGAAGAAGAACAGTTAGAATTTACTTTGTCTTTGCTTGCACTTATGACAGAGCGGCGGCCCGCTATAACGGCGCGCCAGTCACAGAAAATTAGGCAAGCAGGAAAGACGTGAAAAGGAGAGAAAAACACAAATGTAAGATAAAATAGAAACATGTGAGAAATTTGAATTAACATTGAAATAAAGATTTCAGCCAACCGATCTAACCGATCGATATGCCCACAAATTGTGCAACTGAAAATAGCGCAATACAACACAAAACCGGCGTTTAATTGTTTGGTTAGAGGGCTCGGGGTATATGTTCGACTCGCGAACTTTTTTTGGAGCTGTCCCACGTCACGACCTGAACATTTTCTACAGTATCCTTGGTATTGATTTTATTAAAAATCAATAAAGCTTCTGCTCTCTGACATGACATTCGGGTTTTTGATAGCTCCTGAGTTTTTATCAATATTTATTGTTTCTCTCAATTTTTAATTGTGCTTAGTTTGTTTAGGTTTCGCTGGTGTAGTTTGCTTGACACCCTTGTGTTTTATTTGCATAATTTGCCAAACTAATTGGTTTTTTTTTTTTCTTGATTAGTGTTTGGTGCATTTTTATTTTTTTCTGTTTTTGTTTTTGCCAAACTAATTGGTTTTTTTTTCTTGATTAGTGTTTGGTGCATTTTTATTTTTTCTGTTTTTGTTTTTTTTTTTTCTCTCTCGTCATTGCTTCTGCAGATGCTCCTTTCATAGCCCCGATCACACCAGCAGTGCTAGGGTTTTTATACCCTTGCAAAAAGGGTATATTAATTTTGGTCAGAAGTGTGCAAAGCATAGAACGAAGCATCTCCGACCATACAAAGTATATATATTTGATTGGCACGTATATATTCTTGATCTGCACGAGACGAGTTCAAATAGGGGTTGTATATCTCGGATTCAGCGGGATCGGATCACTATATCATATAGCTCCCATACTAATCGCCAATGTCACGTACAGTGACTTTTCCAAATAACTTCGTTATTTTCAGAGCTATTTTCCTGATATATTGGGAAGGCTATTATGCCTATAAACAACTGTGCCAAATTTAATCACGATCGGGTGACTATATCATATAGCTCCCATAGGAACGATCGGTTGAAAACAGTGACTTTTGTAAATAACTTCGTTACTTTTAACGCAATTGTTTTCAAAATTAACATTTGCTAGTTTAACATATCTGTTAATGACTGTGCCGAATTTGATAAAGATCGGGTGAC
This sequence comes from Drosophila tropicalis, assembly GCF_018151085.1. Classification (NCBI taxonomy): domain Eukaryota; kingdom Metazoa; phylum Arthropoda; class Insecta; order Diptera; family Drosophilidae; genus Drosophila; species Drosophila tropicalis. Next base: position 836,413 of record NW_027173484.1, read on the forward strand.
TATATCATATATCTCCCATAGGAACGATCGGTGGAAAACAGTGACTTTGATCAATATCTTAGTTATTTCTTATGCTAAGATTGTACGCCGTTCTTTCGCAAACGTTTTTCCACTTTGATAGCTAAAAGTAAGCAAAGAGTTACGAAAAAAGTTGCAAGGGTATACAAACTTTGACGCGCTCGAAGTTAGCCACGGCCCTCTGTTTTTTTTCTTTTCTTTTTGTTGTTCTCTCTTCTTTGTGCTTGTGCTCAGCTTCTCTAATTTTGTATATTTTTGACTTGTGTTTCTTTTTGCTTTTCAATGGCTTGTGGTCTACCTACTTGTACACATTCTGATTGTTTTGATGATCAGTATAGAGCAATATCTTGTTGCTGTAGCAAAATTAGAAAAAGTCATAAATTTTGTGCTATTCATTGCTGTGACTGTTCAGCAAACATGAAAACGAATACTTTGTGTTAATTTTGCAGAACAGAAAATTTTGACAGCAGCAGCAAACATCATAAATCCGAAAGCAAAAAACCCGACAGCAGCAGCATACAGCAAAAATCCGAAACAAATTGTTTTGATAGCAACAGGCAAATTATACATTTTAATACTAGGAACTGTTCCGACTGTTGCTTATGGCCAAGTTCGGAAGCCGACGAAAGCAGCAGTCGGAAAAATAATCGCAGCAGTACTGATTTTTAGCCTACTTTGGTTTAAAATGAAAGTACTGATTTGTTAGTGTTGGTGTTTAGATTATATAAACTAATATAACAATAAGATAATCATAATATAGAACAAATGAAAATGTATCTCAACATTAATATGTAACCCGAATGTAGATATCGATGGCTCATCAGTCATAAGTAGATCTGATAAGGTCAGCAGTTAACAATAAAGAACTAGTTAATTAAGCTGCTATGGTTAGCGATTATCAATAAGGACGTATTTTGCTGACCTAACACTATGTCGAACTATGCAATGGTGAGCTCGCTATTTTGTACTATAAAAGAAATGCATTATTCTTAGTAAGATCAAATACCAATTGTAGCTACATCGGGTGTGCATCGCTGTGTCTCTGGCCCCCATCTCTACCTTTGTAATCTAACTCCGAAGTCCACCCAATAATTGTGTTGGTAGCGACAACCTCGAGTCACTGGTTTATGTGCTAGTGCCTATTTATATATAAATAAATAAACATTTAATTAATTCAAGAATTACTAACGTCTTTCATTAAACATTTTGGTGACCCCGACATCGGCGGCTCCAAGTTGAAAGAGTAACAGGCTTGGTGAAACCGTCATCAAGGAGAATATTTGGTCAACTCAGGCGACCAATCTCTCAACAACAAGGGCACAAATTGATAAACAGTTGACATCAATCATTAAACCGACTAAAAACATCGCAATTGATTAACTTGGCAATCATTGCGTAGCCAACTTGGCGACTAAAAAACAGGGTAGCAGTGCATACCCATTGAATAAAAATTTATCAACTAGGCGATCACTTTGTCCAAAACCATTTAACAACGATTTGTGTCAATAAGGCGACTAAATCATAAAAATTATTTTTATATAAAATTAAGTTTGTTCAACTCTGTTGGACTCCCTTAAAAACTTTGGCGTCAGCAATCTCCGACCTAGTGCACTCGGTCAGTAACCCAGGTGGTACGCACGAGTTTGGCATCAGTCAGCAGTTTTTAAAAAAAATATAACAAATAAAAGAAACTTAAAAAAAAAAATGGCTTCACTGTCGTAGCGATTATCAGTGTAAAGAACCAGGTATATTGGAAATAAAAATCAACTGTTATATATATATCAAGACCGGGTTCCTTTGATAAAAATAGTATATCCAAGATGAATACGTCAGTGTCCATGCATAGTCGTTTTTAGAATGATTCTTTATTCCAAATTATTATTTTGCTTAAGCTAAGTTTACATACATATTCTTATGCTGCGACTTATGCGACAGCTACAAAAGAGAGGGAGAGTGTCAGTACATACATACATATTGTTGGAGCGCTTGCATCAAAGTGCTTGGTCAGCGTTCACACGCTGGCCTGGCTCTAGCTCATGTTACGCTTGTGCATACATTGCTTATGTGAATATATGTATGTGCATATACAAATGTACATACATATATGATCATGCTTAGCTGTAGATTTATGTGAATATGTTTATGTACATACATCAATGTATATATATAAACATATTCAAGTGCACAATTATATTTTAGTGCGTATATGTTTAATTGTTTATACTTGCAACAGAGTGTTACAAGTTGAGCTCATTGTACTGAATGATTATTTGCATGAATATACTACACAACTATTGTTAAACATTAAAGAAAAGGCGACTTCTATTTTCTTTCCTAGTTTTATCTGTGCTAGACTTGAGCAATTTTAGGAACGATTCGGAGCGTTCCCTGTCTTTGACAAAATAAATAAACTCCCATCGGGTCAAGTACTAATACAAATAAGCAAGTAAATAAGAATATAAAAGAAGAGTTTAATAAGCAGCAGACAGAACGAGGAGAGGCAAATTGTTAGCGGACGTTGACGATACTATGCGCAGTACGTTCAAGTGGCCCCTACGACACCAGGACATAGCCTGTTACGCGCGAGCCCAAGCAGATAACTGCCCACCTCCCACCCGACCGACCGAGGGGTGCAGCCGTATAACGCACGGCACGAATCGCGTGGACCAATACACAATAGAAAAAACAGACAAACAAATAATACTATAGCTATCTATTAACTAAATGGGATAGGATAGATGTTTTAAGCATATTAATAGAAAACTCTGAGCTGATTACAGGGAATAGAAGGTTGTAATCAGAGCAGAGGACCCTAAAAGGTTCATGCATAGCATAGTTAGAAGAACAACGACTAAGGGATAAAGGTATCAAAGGATGTCTACTCCGTCTACACGGTACCGACAGATTCACCTGAGCTAATAACTTAGGCGAGTCGATATCACCAATTAGGAGCTTGTGCATAAAAATGACACCAAGCATAATTCTACGGTTAGTTAGGGACGGAAGGTTAATCAAGAGAAGTCTACTAGAATACGGAGGCAAATTGACATTGCGATCCCAGCTTAAGCCACGAAGAGCAAATAGCAAAAACTGCTTTTGAACGGATTCAAGTCTAATCTGGTGCGACTCATATTGAGGTGACCAAATGCAAGATCCATACTCTAAAATAGGACGGACAAGCGAAGTAAAAAGAACTTTAGTTGTATAGGGGTCATCAAATTCTTTTGACCATCTTTTAATGAAACCCAGGACACTCATGGCCTTTGCGACCGTGGTGGAAATGTGGGTGTTAAAATTTAACTTATGGTCCATAAGTACGCCCAAATCATTTATATTATTTAAACGTTCTAAAGGGCTATTGTTTAGAAAATAAGTGACCAGTTGGGGAGAGTTACGGAAAAAAGTCATTACCTTACATTTGGTAGTGTTAAGATTTAGTAGATTAAACTGGCACCAGGATTGAAAGTTTTTAAGATCAGCTTGTAGCCGACTAAATGAATCTGTATCTTTATGAGTAAGACAAATCTTGACATCGTCAGCATACATAAGCACACGCGAATGAACAATGACTGATGGAAGATCGTTAATGAATAGTGTGAAGAGCAGAGGGCCAAGATGACTACCTTGAGGTACACCAGAAGTCACAGGAATGGAAGCGGAAAAAGAAGACTTAAAAAGTACCTTCTGTTTTCTATTTGTTAAATATTCACGAACCCAAGAAAGGAAAAGGGGTGGAAACCCAATGTCGCTCAGCTTAGAAAGTAATAGGGTATGATTAACGGAATCAAAGGCTTTGCTAAAGTCAGTATATATTACATCAGTTTGTTTACCATTTTTAAACCCCTTGATAATTACTGATGTAAATTCTAAAAGGTTAGTGGTTGTAGATCTACGTTTCACAAACCCATGTTGGGATGGCGAAATAATAGAGCTGCAAAAATGTTGCAATTGAGAAGTTATAATTTTCTCAAAAGCTTTCGGAATAGCGGACAATTTTGAGATACCCCCTATAGTTAGAGGCTTCGGACTTTTTGCCATTTTTATGCAGAGGAATGATATACGACTCCTTCCAAATAGATGGAAAAGAGGAAGATTCGACAGACAATAGAAACAATTTTAAAATGGGTTTACATAATGCGTTTGCACAGAACCTGAGTACGCATTCAGGAAGACCATCTGGCCCCGGAGAATAAACAGGTTTAACTAATTTAAGTTCGCTAAGAATAGAACTTTCATCAATCACTGGATTGAAAATGCAATTAGCCTTTTTTAAATGATAAGGATACGGACTTGCTCGATATTCCGTTGAGGAATAAGTTGTTTTGAAAAAACTCGCAAACATATCGGCAATTGCCTGATCAGTGCTTGCTTTTTTATTTTGAAAAGACAAAAAAGATGGGTGCACAGAGGTCTTACGTTTAGAATTAACAAAGTTATAAAATTGTTTAGGGTCAGAAGAAAACTGAAGCTTACACCGCTGAAGATAATTCTTATAGCATTGTGTATTAAGCATCATTAATTTTGAACGAGCGACTGTATACAGAGCATAATCTGATGAACGACGTGTTTTTTGAAACTTCTTATAATATCGTGTCTTCACATTTTTCAAATTGGATAACTCACGAGAGAACCAGGGAGGTTTGTTAAGCCGCTCCAGCCTACCAAGAGGCACACAAATATCAAAGAGTGAATTCAGAGTATCATAGAAAAAACGAACAGCTGAGTTCATATCTCTACAATTGTACAGATAAGACCAATCGGTAGTAGCAATGTTTTCATTAAGGCTGGCAAAGTCAGTCTTACGAAAGCACCTAGTTAGAGGTAACTCATTTAAACCAAGTAATGGTGAAAGCAAGGGCAAATCAATTTTTAAATTTAATGTAGGATGAAATTTGTCTTCTGGAAGAACAAATGGTTCGATTCTAGAAACCTCACAATAAGAAGAATCCAATACAAAAATAAGATCTAACGATTTTCTATTAGAATTTAAGACGGGATTGACTTGGGATAAAGATAAGCCTAGAAGGCCATCAATAAAGTCATGTGACAAAGAGGGCAGCAACGTGGTAGATTCATCTGTTAGTGACCATGCTAAAGCGGGTAAATTAAAATCACCTACAACTATGAGCAAGTCTTGACTGGAAACTAAAGAGGAGACAAACTGAATTGCCTCTAAATGATTTAAATATACCACCATGTCTGACAATGGTGGAATATAGGAACAAGTAATGAAAGCATTAAAAGATTTAAAATTTACTTTAACACCGACAAACTCAATCTCCTGGGTACTAGAAAATTGAATCATTTCAGATGATAAAGCAGCATCAACAGCTATCAGAACGCCACCCCCTATACGAGAAATCCGGTCACGTCTGAATATAGAAAAGTTTGTGGAAAAAACCGATGCATCAGCAATATCAGGTTTCAGCCACGTCTCTGTAAAAGCTAGAATGTTATGTTCAAAAGAAAGACTATCTACATAGAGATTAGAAAGTTTAGATTTCAGCCCTCTAACGTTCTGGTAACCCAGGTTAAGGGACGAAGCTAGTTTTTTGACACACCAGCAGATGCTGATGTGGCAGGAATGGTATTAGTTGTTGTTGTTGGCAAGCGAATCGGTTTCCGATTTTTCTTTTTCACAGTATATTCCTTAACTAGTATATGTTTTGGCCAAAAATCTTCTCGACATATAGTGTCGAAGATATTGGCAGAAACACTAATTTTAAAGGACGAAATGTCCCGAGAGTAAGAAAATTTAAACTTCTCCACCGCAATATTCGAGACGTTAACTTTCTTCCGAATATAGGCTATTACATCATCAGATGTGACAACAGGGTCTAGCCTAGAAACAAATATATGTTTCTTTGGTGGTATGCCAACGAGAGGCCGCGGTCCCGAAGCGTCAGCCGCAGCAGTAACGTTGGACAAGTCACCCACTGCAGCAGTCAACTTGTTTACGGGGCCCTCGATACTTTTAGAACTAACGGCAATTTCCATTGGAATGGGTAATTGCCCGGACACGTCGGACACTACAATAGGCATCGTTTTTAAGAGATCATTCCCAGGTGATACCGGTAATTCCTTACTAATAGCATTCACAACCGGGATCTTAAACGAAATCAATTGCTGTACATTAGGAGTGGACGGTGCATGAGACCGGTCGGGGACGATAAGAGACGCTGGCGGGTCTACAGATGCAGAAACACCCCAAGGACTGGTCCTTTTACGTTTCGGAGACTCATTCATAAGCGATAAACTTCTGAACTGAGTCTCCACCGCAGTAAACTCCGCTTGGAGTTTATTAAAACCTGCCCTTAAAGTGTTAAAACTATCTCTAGTCCGCCTCATGAAAGAGCGCATCTCATTCTCGACCTCTCGGCAAGCATCACATCCGTATTTTAAGCCACCACCTTTAGCAATAGACTCCTTGATTCTGCCTGTGTAACCTGCACACTTAACGTGAACCGCATTGTCACACAACCAACACAGAATATAATCATGGGAGTCAACCGCATTAGTGGCAACTATGCAATTATTTTTTGAGCAGACAACCATTTTATCAAAAAGTTTAATTTAATTAAAAAAAGGAAATACAAAAAATAAAAAATAAAAATTCTAAGGGTTAAAATTCTGTGTATAAGAATATACTGACCAGTTCTGACACAAGGGTTAATGTGCAGAGTAAGCCTTCACAACTAGAGAATAAAAAGAGATGAAAGCACAAAAACAAAAACACGTATCACAAAGTCGCGGGTAGGCAAAAGACGAGAGCGCAAATCAATCAAGAATAGGAAAGAGCGGGAGAGCGCGTCAAATTGAACACATGCAACAACAATTTGTACGCAAGAGCGCGAGAGTTAGTTAAAACGGTAAAGACACAAACGCAAAAGAGATAAGCAAAACAACAACACCGCTAATGCAAGTATTGTTGTAAGTTTTGATTTTATTTAAATTTAAACAAAAGCGACAGCAAGAATTCGCGAAATGAAAATAAAATTCGGATGTTGAAATTATTATTAATTAAACCGATAATGAATTTAAGAAATTTGTAAAAGTATTTAATCGCGAGAAAAAAATAAAAATTGATAAGCGCAAAAAAAACACGTCCGTCCTCTGCAACGAGTGAAAGTTTTTTTGGCGAATCAGGCCTTCATTCGGAATAACAAAAAGGATTCTATCGCCATCTTATTTCGAGGAGAAACTTGAGCTCCTGGAATACATGTGGGAGAACTTCAAGAAAAGTCATCAGAAGCTAATGGACAAATTAAATAACATGCCAACAGAAGATGACTACTTTGTAACGGACTATTTCAGCAAAATGAAGGCGGTTGTAACTAATACAATGGAAGATTGGAAGGACCATTTGGCAAAGATACAACTGGAGAGGAAAGCTCGCCAACGAGAGGAAGAGCGAGTCAAGATCAAACCACTGATTCGCAAGCAAACTGCGCTGCTGGATTCATTGATTCAAGAAAAAATGACTTACAAATCTGTAGTCGACAAATTATGGATGCAAATTAAAGAAATCCATTATGCCGGATATAATATAGCTACGTTTGTGGCCGCAGAAAATACAATGCTGAAATTCTGTGTGGCACCAGTAGAAAATGTAGTTATACAATCACCACCTGTATTGCAATCGATACAATCATTGCAACTACCCAAAATTCCCATTCGAAAGTTTGAGGGGGATTATCTGAAATGGCAACAATTTCATGACATTTATAAAAAGCTGGTTCATGAGTCAAATGTATCCACGATAGAGAAAATGTGGTACTTAAAATCAAACCTCTCTGGAGAAGCAGAGAGATTGATACGGCACCTGGAATTAACAGAAGCCAATTACAACACTGCTTGGTCAGTGTTGCAGGAACGTTTTAATAACAAACGAGTTCTAGTAACAGCCATACTGGCAAAGCTCTTTGATCACCCAAATGTGGGAAATGACGCAGCGTCTATAAAGAATTTGCATGATAACATTTTTGAATCATTGCAAGCCTTAAAAAATGCAGGCGTTAATATGGAATCATCAGATGCTGTCATAATGTTTCATACAACAAGAAAATTGGATAGATTCAACCACGCACTATATGAGCAATCTCTTTCCAACACAAGGGATCTGCAGGAAGTAAAGGATTTCCTATTAATCTTGAAACAGTGATTCCTAACATTGGAGGCGATTGGGAAACCAAGAAACGAAAATCGCAAAATTAAAAACTAAACCCAAGGAAGACATGCCCAACAGCATCTGGGACAAACAGTACATTGTGTGCTTTCTGCAAAAAAGCAAAGCACAGACTCTTCCAATGTGAAAAGTTTAAAATCAAATCCGCAGCAGAGCGTCTCGATTGGGTGCAGAAATACAAATTGTGTGTCAATTGCTTCAAGCCGGACCATATGGCAAAAAAATTCTGCGTATGGAATTTGCAGAAAATACACCCTGTTGGCAAAGGCCAAGGTAGTGGTAAAAGGGATCAAAGAAAGGAGAGGAGAATTTTGAGCACTCCTGGATAGCGGCTCACAAGTAAATCTCGTCTCAGAGAGACTGGTAAACAAGTTATCGTTAAAAATTAACAAGACCGAACCACCGTCAACCACAGATAAGTAAGGCGCGAGTAAGCTTGGTTGTAAGGTGAAGATACAACAAGTTCGCAATTCTAGGTGAGCCATTTGTATTGTCATACATAATAGGTAACCAACCCACAAAACAATTAACGCAGAAAGTTACATTTAGAAACACAACATTCAATTAGCGGACCGAACATTTGATAAGCCAGGAAAAATTAATATGCTGTTGGAAGCTGATGATCACTATGCTATACTGCTACCAGAAAAAAGATGGGGCAATCGAAACCGTCCAATATTACAAAATCCAGAATTTGGATGGATTGTTGCTGGCAGAATATGGCAACGTCAGCCGCAATCACATGTATGGTAGGCCAAACGAATCCAGAGGAACCTCCAGAAAGACTCTGGCAGCTAGACACACTATAGCCAATAAAAAAGTACGGAGTCCGGAGGAAGAGTATTTTAAAAAATTCCTCGATAACCTACACACGGCGGTGGACAATCAACTAATTGTAAAGCTTCCATTTTTGGCTATTTTGATATTTACAAGGCAGCCATTTGTACTTAAATATATGTATAAACGTTTATTGGAAGTCCGATCAAAGCATCTTCACGCGTCTTGACAAGTTTTAGAAGAGAGAATAGTGTTGACTAACATTAATAATACTAGGAATTCCGTTTAGAATTGGGAAACGACAAACAGAGGGCGAACCAGTATTTTTAGTGTCGTCACAGTACTCCCCGTCCAATGAGGTAGTTATGAATTTGAAGGTGAAAAACGAACTCGATGATGTTTCTCATGTGTCCTTGGTGCAGGGCGTTTCGTGTCTTGAGACTAGGGTTGTTGGTCTTCCTTTGCTATAAACGCGGTTGGATCAAGCGGTTGCTTGACTGCGTCAGTTCTGATGAACACATGTGAACATTGATCAATGCCTTTTAGAATGAACATTCTTTTCTTGATATGATGAGCCGTGGGCTTTGGGCGAAGTTTGTGCATAAGTTCACGAAAAGGGCTTAAAAATGATGCAGGTGTTAATGGCTTGTCCAAATCTTCAAAAAATTCATTGGGTAGTCGTAATGCCGTTCCATACAACATTTCCGCAGCTGATGTGTTAATGTCCGGTTTAAAACAAGTGCGTAGTCCAAGCAGCGCAGTTGGCAAAAGTTTTGTCCAAGGTGTGCCGTCGCTGCACATCAATGCGCCTTTTAGAGATCTATGCCATCGTTCGATTAAACCCTTGTATTGTGGGTGATAGGCAGTGGTATGTATCTGTTTGCTGCCGATGAGTTGTGCGAGTTCCTTGAAAACAGCGGATTCGAACTGCGAGCCTTGATCTGTTGTTATGGTTTTGGGCGTTCCAAAACGTGATATCCAATGGGCGTAGAAGGTATTTGCTATTGTCTCTGCAGTTATGTCAGTGAGAGCGACAGCTTCAGGCCATAGTGAAAATCGGTTGATCATCATTAGGCAGTAGTGGAAGTTCTGATAGCAAGGCATTACTATGATGTCCAAGTGCACGTGGTCGAATCTGCTATCCGGAACGGGTATCTTCTCTGGTACTACGTGGTTGTGCTTGTTGATTTTCGCACGCTGACAAGGGAGGCAGTTTCAGCACCATTGGGTGATGTTTTTGTTCATTGATGGCCAAACGAACTTCTTGCGAATTTGTTTTAACAAAGCCCGACCACTTGGATGTGATAAACTATGGAAGAAAAAAAAATTTTGTAACGATGATTTAGGTACATACGGTCGGTTATGTCCCGTTGAAACATAGCAATATAATGACACATTGTTGTCGAATTTAATGCTTTTTAGAGTAAGCGATGAATTTCCGTTTAACAACTCCGATAATTCAAGGTCTGTTGCCTGTGCCTCTTCGATTTCAGAGAAGTTTACTGAAGTGGGCATTTGAATGGCACACAATCTTGAGAAGGCATCTGCGACAATGTTATGTTCGCCTTTTACGTGCAGAATTGTCGTGGAGAACTGCGATATAAAGCTTAAGTGTCGAAGCTGACGAGGCGATGCTTTTTCAGGTTTTTGATTGAAGGCATAAACAAGCGGCTTATGATCAGTCCTGATGATAAAGGCTCGTGTCTCGTACGTGCTGTAATTCCGTTCCGTGTTGCTGAGTTTTTTAGAGAAAAACCCTATTGGCTTCCAGATGTCATCTATTTGTTGTTCGAGGGCCGCGCCGATGGCCGAGTCAGAAGCGTCGCAGGTTAAACTGAGTTTTGCGTCTGGTGACGGAAACAATAAAAGTGTTGCATTAGCCATGCTTTGCTTACAGTTTTCAAAGGTAGCAATGAGTGTCGGTATCCATTCGATCCTTCGTTGGTCGTTCTTCTTCACATCTCTGAGCAATTCAGTCAATGGCGCTTGTATGCCTGACGCATGTTGAAGGCATTTCCGAAAGTAGTTGATCACACCCAAAAATCGGCCAAGTTGGCATATTGTTTGAGGTCTTGGATAGTTAAGGATAGCGTTTATCCGATCAGTTGGCGGCTTTATTCCACAGTCGTAGATTGTGTATCCAAGAAAGTTGACCTCTCGTTTTTCAAATTGGCATTTACAAAGGTTAATACTTAGACCATGGTTTTGAAGAATTCGAAAAACCGAGCGATATTCTTTGTGCTCTTCCAAAGAGTTCGACATGACGTGAATGTCGTCGATAAAGCAGAATACGAAGTTAATGCCACGAAAAATGTTGTCCATGAATCTTTGAAAAGTTTGGGTCGCATTTTTTAACCCAAGGGCATGTACAAAAATTCGAAGAGTCCAAAAGGCGTGCAGACAGCTTTTACCAAATTGAGCGTCGAAAAATCTTTTTTCTAATATAGTTCCGATAATCGCCACAGACCCGCCAACCTCCATATTTTTTCATAACCAAATGAAGTGGGCTTGACCATGGACTTTTCGACGGACGACAAACTACTTGTTTGATTAGAAGATTGAATTCCTGTTTCGCTGAGGCTAGCTTATCACCCGATAGGCGACGGGGCCGATCCGCAACAGATCTACCATGCGTTTCGATGACATGAGAGACGTCGTTATGGACATTAGTTTTCATTGACGGTTGGGTTATGTCAATAAATTCGTAAAAGATTTCCGGATATTTGCGTGGGTCTTCTACTGTTGATATGGAATGTTGTCGCGTGCAGCTAAGCATCCAGGCGTCGAAAGACCTGTAATCGAGTCAATGAGAAGTTTATTTGCCAAAATCTATGAGTAATTCGTTTTTGGTTAGAAAATCAGCTCCAATGATGGCTACTTGGACATCTGCGATGATGAAGGGCCAGATGAAACTGCGGCGTATTGGCCGTACGTGTTGATGATTGAACGACATTTTTGGGCATCATCCCCAAATTTAAGATGGTAGAAGCAAAGTTTGGATTGTTTTTCCTCCGTTTTTTTAGGCGATGAGTTGCCCCATTGCGATCGGCCACATGATGCGCTACGTGAGCGGGAATGAGCGTCATGTTTAGGTGATCGAAACTGTTTTAGCTCCTTTTGAAGATTCTCGAACTTTATGTTAAGCAAGCGTATGCTTTCTATAACATCTGAACTTGAATCGCTAGGTGTTATAGAGCAAATGGCATTGTTGGGTTCCATCGAATGAATCGACTTGCTTTCTACTGCTTCAATCATTTTGTCTGCTATTTTGGCAAGCTTGTCTAAGCTTGGACATATGAAACAGGTAATGGTAGAACGAATTCAAAAGAACCATTACTTTATACCGCATCAGTGTGTACTAAAGCCAGAAAGTACCACCACCAAGCTAAGAGTGGTATTTGATGCATCATGCAAAACGTCATCAGGAAAATCACTGAACGACATTTTATATCCTGGACCAGTTGTACAGAGTCAACTCCTATCAATTCTTCTGTGGTTCAGGACACACAAATATGTGTTCACGGCAGATATTGAAAAAATGTATCGTCAAGTTTGGATAAACCCTGCCGATCAATTCAATCAGATGATTGTGTGGAGAGAGGATCCAAGTCAAGAACTAAAGTTTTAAATTTTAAAAATTTAGCGACGAAGTGTCTGGAATATTTGGCACTGAAGAACATGGAATAATTGTCGTCTGGATCATCAGCATTAAAAAATGACTTTTATGTTGATGATTGTCTCACAGGAGCAGACAGTTTACCAGAAGCCCTGCAAATAAGACAAGAGCTTCTATAAATCTTGAGACCTAGGGGTTTCAACTTACGAAAATGGTGTTCAAATAGCAGTCAACTTTTAAAGGAAATTCCAAAGGAAGATACGACTGCTAACATCAATCTCGGTGACACACTGGAAAAAACAAGTGTCAAAATATTGGGTATCATATGGGCAGCCAAAGAAGATCAATTATGTGGAAAGGCTCAAAAGCATACAAAAGGAATAACCAGACGAGTGGTGCTATCTGAAGTCGGTCAAATCTTCGATCTTCTAGGGCTGTTCGCACAGGTTTCAACATGTTTCTTCCGAACGAATTGAGATGGATGATGAACTGCCGCCGTATTTGGAGAAGCAATGGGAAGCCTACCGAGAGGATGCACAAGCACTAAACCACATGAAAATTCCAAGGCATATTTTTGATGGCAAGGTCCCCAGTACAAAGGAACTGCATACATTTGTTGATGCATCAGAAAAGGCGTATAGTGCGGCAATTTATGTCCGATCAACCTACAAACATGGCCAAATTTTGGTCAGATTGTTGTGCGCCAAGTCGAGGGTGGCTCCCCTTGAAAAGCAGACACTACCCAGGCTGGAACTATGTGCATCTGTGCTTGGAGCTGAACTCACGGATAGAGTTCGACAGGATCTCCAATCTGGTCCAATCTCCAATCAGTCTCTGGTCAGACTCAACAGTAGTACTCTCTTGGATTAACTCAAGGGCATCACATTTCCACACGTTTGTGGCTAATCGGTTGATTGAAATTCATGCAGTATTGTAGTATACTTTTAGGGATAAGATTAGGCCACATACTTTTAGGGATAGATTATAAGTAATTAGAACTTAAGCATAATGTCTAACTTTAAATACCGTTAAGGACACTAGCCTTAAGACCAATGTAAACGTTCTCCTATAAATACCGGGCTTGCGGCCCCAATAAATCACTTCATGTCAAACCTTGCCTGCGCCTATTTCGTGGCGATGCTGCCTAACATTGGCAATAAATAAAAAGGCAATAATAATAATAATAAAAAAAATCCTTGCCATAAGAAAAAAAAAGGCAAAGTGAAAAAAAATCAGGGCAGACCACATTAACAACTGCCAAAGGATACAAAGGAAGCACTCCAGAAGGCATTGGACTAGTGCCCACTGGACGGCCCACGGCCGCTAAGCATAGAAGAGTACCGTGCCAGGCAACCAGCAGCAAGAGCAGAGCTTGCTAGAAGGAGTAGAGAAGGGGACGCACTGACGGCCATCCCCCTGGTTTTAAGGCCGAAGCGTCGAGGCGGCCACCAGGTCCGGTTCCGGAAACAGCGGGCGGCCCTACTGGGCCAAATCAACAACGATCCGCCACCACCCTGGGCGGAAGCATGCAAGCTGTGGAATAAAATAGATGAGCTGGAAAAAGTGCACCAGAGGACCAAACAGGCGAGGCAACAACAGCAGCAGAGCCAGATGCAGCGACCAGCAACAGCAGCAGATGCAGAAACAACAAAAAAATTTAACAAAAAACAAAAAGTGTGCTACTGTGCTGCCACTATAAATAAATAATTAATTAAATAATTACTAACAAAATAGAGAAAAAATAAAATGAAAAAAAACTAATATATTGTCCGAAAATTTTTTTTTGAATAAGTCTATCATTGCCAAAATACCCTAGAAAAAAGAAAAAAGAGAAAATACATATATACACATATATACATATACATATGCATATATACATTAATGTAAAATACACAAATTGAAAAAAAAAACATATATTTATACAATTAAATATTAAATTCCAATCAGCCGCATATACCCCAACATACCCTAACAAAGAGCACATGTCAACCATGAGTACTCAAAATTGCACAAACAACATAAGCACAGTTGTAAAGCTTGCCGCGATCAAAGCGAGCTTCTAAAAAAAAAAAAAAAGTTCAAAAAGCTCAAGTAAATTTCACAAAGCTTGCAAGCACACATAAAGCTTTCTGATCGCAGCAAGCTCCACAAGATCAAAATTGACAATAACGAAGTCTTAAACTAATTATCCTCCTAAAACACAACAAAATAATAATGTCAGATTTACAAATGTAGAAGAAAATTCGGAAAACTCCGAAAGTCCTCTGGTGTAAAAAATCGAACAAATAAAATATATAATTTAAATTGCAACCTTAATAGCTACATAACTTTAAACTTTGACGATGTAGGGACAATAAAATTACTATTAGACACAGGAGCTGATGTATCACTAATAAAACAAGAAATATTAAGAAAAGACAATACAGTTAACATACAAACACGGACAAAACTTAGTGGAATAGGCAAAGACGTCCTATTTACAATAGGCGAAACCAAACTAAAGATCAGCAAACTCTCAACGGTACACACCTTCCAAGTAATAGAAAATAATTTCCCCATCCCATGTGACGGAATCTTGGGGCTTGACTTTATAAAAAAATTCAATTGCACACTCAATTATTCCACCAAGAAATTGATAATAGATCCATATAAATCAAGATATAAAATTATAATCAATATAGGGATCAGTCAAAACACACATGTATTCCATATCCCACCTAGAACAGAAAAAATTGTACGCATTACAATATCCTCAAACAATAACAGCATCTTTATCCCTAATCAATAATCCCTAATCCCGCATATTAAATACTAACAACACAGACGTGCAAATTACAAATATAAACCTATTAAATGAAAAACTGTCCGATTATGAAATCTTAAAAATAGACAAACAACATGATTCAAAACATAAATCCACAATAATGAACAAACTAGCACCCCATTTTCCCGACATCGTGAAAGAACCTCTACATAAATTATGCTCAGAATTTGAATGTATTCGCAATAGAATCTGAACAAATATTCTCCAACAATTTCTATTATCAAAAATTAAGACTCAAAGACACAACACCAGTCTACACCAAAAACTACAGGATAGCACACAGTCAAAAAAACGAAATCAATAAACAAGTGGACAAATTGATCAATGATGATATTATTGAACCATCAATGTCTGAGTTCAATAGTCCGATTTTATTGGTTCCTAAAAAGTCGCTACCTGGCAGCAAGGAAAAACGGTGGAGATTGGTAATTGATTATAGAAAAATTAACAAACAACTAGTAGCGGATACATTCCCACTACCCAGAATGGACGATATCCTTGACCAGCTAGGACGCGCTAAAGACTTCTCTTGCTTAGACTTAATGTCAGGATTTCATCAAGTAGAATTAGAAGAAAAATCTCGGGACATAACATCATTTTCCACAGATAAGGGCTCATTCAGATTCAAGCGATTACCATACGGATTAAAAATTGCACCAAACTCGTTTCAAAGAATGATGTTCCTTGCATTCACGGGTCTATCACCATCCCAAACATTCCTTTATATGGATGATCTAATTGTAATTGGGTGCTCTGAAAGTCACATGATCAGAAACTTAAGGGATGTTTTTGAAACTTGCCGAAAATATAACTTAAAATTGCACCCTGACAAACGCTTTTTCTTCAGACATGAAGTTACTTTTCTAGGACACAAATGCACAAATAAAGGAATTTTACCAGACGAAAGCAAATTCAAAACGATTCAAGATTACCCGACTCCCAAGAATGGCGACGAAGCCAAAAGATTTGTAGCATTCTGTAATTACTACCGTAGATTCATTCCAAACTTTGCATACCATGCACAATTTATCAATAGATTATCTAGGAAAAATGTAGAATTTAACTGGGATGCAAACTGTCAAGCAGCTTTTGAATACTTAAAAAACAAATTATTAAGCCCACAAATACTCCAATATCCAAATTTTAATTAAAAATTCTGTATCACAACTGATGCAAGCAAGATGGCATGTGGAGCCGTCCTCAGCCAAGAATTTGATGGACTCCAATTACCCATATCATACGCATCTAAGGCATTTACAAAAGGCGAAAGCAATAAGTCAACAATCGAGCAAGAATTAACAGCAATACATTGGGCAATTCAATAATTAGAACTGACCATCAGCCATTAACATACCTATTTTCTCTAAAAAACCCATCGTCAAAGCTTACTAGAATAAGGCTAGACTTAGAAGAGTTCGATTTTACTATAGAATACATCAGGGGACAAGAAAATTTCGCAGCGGATGCACTCTCCAGAATTGAATTTGAAAATATAAACCAGAGGGCCGGGGCTAACTTCGACCGCGTCAAAGTTTGTATACCCTTGCAACTGTTTTGGTAACTCTTTCCTTACCTATTAGCCATCAATGTGGAAGAACGGTTTATCTAAAAAAGGCTTATGTTTGCGAAAGAATGGCCTACAATCATAGAAAATAACGAAGATATTGATCAAAGTCACTGTTTTCCACCGATCGTTCCTATGGGAGCTATATGATATAGTCACACGATCTTTATCAAATTCGACACAGTCATTAACAGATATATTAAATTAAGAAATGATCAATTTGAAAACAATAACGTTAAAAGGAACGAAGTTATTTACAAAAGTCACTGTTTTCGACCGATCGTTCCTATGGGAGCTATATGATATAGTCATCCGATCTTAATCAAATTTGGCACAGTCGTTTATAAGCGTAATAAACTCTCTAATATTAGTTTAGTTTCACGATAATAACATAGCAAATAACGAAGTTATTGAGAAAAGTCACTGTTCGTGACTTTGGGGTTTGTATGGGAGCTATATGATATAGTGGTTCGATCCGGCTGAATACGAGATATACAACGCCTGCAGTATATACAAGCCTAGGTGCGAAATTTCAGCTCTGTAGCTTTTACGGCACCGAGTATCTCAAAATAGACCTTCTCTCAACGCCGGAGTAGACTATTGTGAACCATTCTGGATCCATCATGAAGTTCGAGGAATACGTCCCGACAAAGCTTACATTGCAGTATTTGTATGGTTTGCAACCAAGGCAGTACACTTGGAGTTAGTCGGAGTCCTGTCCACCTCCTCATTCGTGGGTGTGCCTAAGCACTTCATTGGGCGCAGAGCAAGATGCTAGACATTATACTGCGATAATGCAACAAACTTTGTTGGAGCAAACAATCAACTAAAGGAGCTGACCGATACAATACACTCAGAAAAGGCAGCAGGTATTATCAAGGAATTTTGCAACCAAAAAGGAGTGCAATTTTAGTTCATACCACCACGGTCTCCACATTTCGGAGGATTATGGAAAGCTGCGGTAACTGCAAACTTATCGTTTGAACAATTGTCGACCATCCTTGTCAATGTTGAAGCAGTGCTGAACTCTCGTTCTTTAACCCCAAATTTAGACAATCCCAACGACTTAACAGCTCTAACCCCAGGCCACCTATTGATCGGAGAACCATTAGTAGCCCAACCAGATGCAGAGCCAGTAACACAGCGATCGATTCCAGAGCAATGGGTATTAGTGCAACGGCTTAAGCATACATTCTGGACACTGTGGTCTCAGGAGTACCTACAGGGATTGCAGGGTATATTCAAATGAAAGAAACCATATAACAACGTCAAATAATTCTAAAGGAGGAAAATGTGCCAATCTTGCAGTGGCCGATTGGACGAATTGTTAAATTATATCCAGGCCTGGATGGATACGTCCGTGTGGTGGACGTTAAAATAGTCAGAGGCACCTACAAGCGGGCTATCCATAAATTGGCTTCCTTGCTTAGAGAGACGGCGATAAAACGTAAACTCGAGGCAGATGACACAGAATCGACTTCCCAAGAAGACCCTGGTATCGAGGACACCGCAGAACCAGAGACAAAAAGACGTTTGTCGATCGGTCTGCCACCGATGGCAATGACAATCTGCCTAATGATGTTGTTACTTCCTATAGCATTTGCTCAAAGGACTAACATAACTTGATTCAACACCAAACCAGGCATATACTATGAAAGTATCGGCACAGGAAGGATGCCAATGTCTGACTGGACTATTGTGGCATATTACGATCTCGAATCATATTGGGCCGACCTGAAAACATTTTCAGACGAAGTAGTAAAGGTTGGAGAAATATGCGTGTTAATGAAGGTTCCAGAGGCTTGCACCGCAATGCAGAGACATTTCGAGCATGTCAACTGAAAGCTAAGGACAGGAAACGATCTCCTTCACATAGAACGCCAACGACGATAATTGGGAACATTGCGAACGGTTTATTTGGTGTGCTGGACTCCAAGCATGCAACAGAGATGTCAGGCACGATACGAAAGGTTAAATCAAATGAAGACTACTTATTGAATTTTCTGCAAAACCAGACATCTGTCATTGACTCCACAATAAATATCATTAAGCGAGACGAAGCCACAATTGAAAATCAGATGAAACTAATGAAACAACGACAGAACGACATAGCCAAGGTCCAGGAGAATGCGTTAAAAGCATTGCAATGGTATATCACGTTTACTACCTAGATGACAGTGACTGCAGGGAATTCGCAACGAATTCAAACCGAAATTTTCCGAGTATTTACAAATGCCCATCATAGCAAAATAAGCCTGTTACTACTATCACCAGGCCAGCTTCGGAAACATCTGAATCAACTTAAGAGACATCGTTTGGTTTGGATTTGCCAGTTCCAGATATCGACGTCTTGCAGTTATATGGATTAAATGAAGGCACAAGGCACAATCGCAAACAATCATGTGATATTAAAAGTCAGGTTTTCATTGGGGATTATAATCATGAACATTAAAACTCCCATTATTGCTGTCTACAAAGAACAGAATCAATACATTGGGCTCTCAAGAGTAAATTCGGAACAATGCCATCAGCTCAACAACGAGCAATATATTTGTTTTGATAAACAAACGACGTTTACGGCTAATAGCAACTGTGAGTTCCAGCTGTTCAAAAACACAAAATCATCAACTTGTCAGATACAACACACAAACAGGACATTCGTGTGGTATGACATGTTTCACAAAAATCAGTGGATTTTTGCCACCAACAGACCAATTGAACTCGCAGTGACCTGTGACGATAATATACAAGGTGTGACTGTCAAGAAAACTGGGTTGTTAACTCTAGACCCGCCGTGTACAGCAAGGAGTTCTGCAATCCGAATAACAAGTCACCGTATAGCTACGTCAGACACAATGAAATTGTCATATGTCCGATTTGGCAACATCACCATTGGCCCAACAAAAGCAGCGCTAACAGCAACACAATTCACGAAGATGCAGCTAAGCTACAACGAACTAAGCAACATTCAAGGAAAACTGGAAACTAAGCAAACGTAACTAAGCCTACGTAGCGCTAACAATACCATTGGTTCTTGTGATGGTATACGGAATAAGAAGATGCTTTCAACCCCCAAGGCACAATGGTCCAGAGCAGACAACCGTGAGGATCGTCAGTCTTATACCGACTCCTGCTGCAGCCAACCCAGCCCCCCAGCAATTTTGCGATCAACGTTGGATAACACCTGGTTCAACGGCCGTAGTATGTTGGGGTTTAGATTACATAAACTAATATAACATTAAGATATTTATTATATAGAACGGATGGAAATGTATGTATGTCAAAATAAGTATGTAACCAGAGTATAGATATCGATGGCTCATCAGTCATAAGTAGATCTGATATGGTCAGCAGTTAACAATAAAGACCTATTTAATTAAGCTGCTATGGTTAGCTATTATCAATAAAAACGTATTTTGCTGACCTAACACTATGTCGAACTATGCACCGGTGAGCTCTCTATTTTAACTATAAAAGAAATGCATTATTCTTAGTAAGATCAGATACCAATTGTAGTTACATCGGGTGTGCATCGCTGTGTCTTTGGCCTCCATCTCTACCTTTGTAATCTCACTCCGAGGTCCACCCAATTTATGTGTTGGTTACGACAACCTTAAGTCACTGGTTTATGTGCTAGTGCCTATTTATATATAAACAAATAAAGATTAACCTAGTTCAAGAATTACTAACGTTAAAATAAAATATTATGGCCATTGTCTGCAAGGGTATGTATGTATATTTATAAACCAAGGACCGAGAATAATTATTATTTCCAAAAAATATTTCTAAAAATCATCTATGTAATAATTGCTACAAAAACCCACAATCTTACCTCTTATTTTTGATTTTTAAAATAAAACTCAAGAATAACTTTTATTTTTAATTTTTAGTTTTTCCCTCAACCCATAACTGTTATTTTTGGGAAAAAAAAAAAAAAAATCATTTGTGATTTATATAAAAAAAAAATTATGAAAATCATTTAATGATTTTATTTTATTTTTTCTCAAAAATAAAAATCATTAAATCATCATTTTTTTTTCTCAAAAATAAAAATCATTACTTACTAAATTTGAATTATTAATAGTGTTTTTGCAAAAATACACATCCAATCTGAAAAAATTTCCAATTCCAAATGTTTTGCTTGAGAACAAACCAATAGATTTGAATAAACATGTTACAGTTGTGTTTCAATTAATGAATGCAGCAAACAACGGTCAATTTTGTCCCATTCAAGTTGGGCACTATTAGAACCGTTATTAACCCAATCTCCACAAGCTGGCGAAAGTTGAACTGCAACGTAAGTCAGCGTTGAAAGAGCCTTTTCTGCATTGAAGCTAACTTTAAGCGACCTTAGCTGCAATTTGTCTACCGATTTGGTACAAAAAACGCTTCTTGTAAAATTAAATACCGCATAAATTTCCAATTTGCTGGCCAACTCATTGTATGTTTACTCTTTTCTGTTCAACCAGCCGAGGATTATTATCAAACGATTGGAGTTGGAATTGAAAATTTTAAAAATTTTTCAGATTGGATATGTATTTTTGCAAAAAAAAACTATTAATAGTTCACAAATGATTTTTTTTTTTTTTCTCAAAAATAACAGTTATGGGTTGAAGGAAAAAAATAAAAATTAAAAATAAAAGTTATTCTTGAGTTTTATTTTAAAAATCAAAAATAAGAGTTAAGATTGAGGGTTTTTGTAACAATTATTACATAGATGATTTTTTGGAAAATTTTTTTGGAAATAATAATTATTTTCGGTCCCTGCTGATAAGACAATTGTGGAATATAATAACAAGTAATAAAAACATTAAAAGATTTAAAATTTACTTTAACACCAACAAACTCAATCTCAAATTGTATCATTTCAGATGACAAAGCAGCATCAACAGTTATCAGAACGCAACCGCCTACGCGAGAAATCCGGTCACCTCTAAATAAAGAAAAGTAAAAAAGACGCAATGTCCCAAGAATAAGAAAACTTAAACTTATCCACCGAAATATTCGAGACGTTAACTTTCTTCCGAATATAGGGTATTACATCCTAAGATGTGACAACAGGGCCTAGCCTAGAAAGAAATAAACGTTTCTATGGTGGTATGCCAACGACAGGCCGCGGTCGTTCCTATGGGAGCCATATGATATAGTTACCCGATCTTGATCAAATTTGGCAGAATAAAGCTCTGAAAATAACGAAATTATTGAGAAAAGTCACTGTTCGTGACTTTGGCGTTTGTATGGGAGATATATGATATAGTGGTCTGTCTGGCTGAATCCTAGATATACAATTCCTGCAGTATATACAAGCCTACATGCAAAATTTCAGCTCTGTAGCTCTTACGGTCTAGGAGGAGTTTGCGTTGATCCAGACGAACGGACGGACGGACATGGCTATATGAACTCGTCCGGCTGATCAAGAATGTATCAAAGTATACTTCTGACCTAAATTAATATACCCTTTTTGCAAGGGTATAAAAAACACGTATCACAGAGTCGCGGGTAGGCAAATGACGAGAGCGCAAATGAAACAAGAATTGGAAAGAGCGGGAGAGAGCGTCAATTTGAACATATGCAACAACAATTTGTATGCAAGAGCGCGAGAGTTACTTACAACGGTAAAGACACAAAAGCAAAAGAGATAAGCGAAACAACAATACCGCCGATGCAAGTATTGTTGTAGGTTTTAATTTATGTATATTTAAACAAAAGCACAAAAGAGACTGCAAATAAATTCAGATGCTGAAATTTTAATTAAACCGATAATGAGTTTAAAAGTCATAGAAAAGTTTTTAATCGCGAGCAAAAATTAAAATTTGATAAGCGCAAAAAAAAATACGTCCGTCCTCTGCAACGAGCGAAAGTTTTTTCTCAGCTGACAGAATTTATAGTGGTGCTTGAGAATTGTTAACCAAGCGGTATTAGAAAAATCGGATGGTATGTTCCGAACAATTAAGTCGGATCGTTGATTTAACGATGAACAACAATGAATCCGCAAAAAGTTTAAAGGGAGTTAATGATTCAGTGCACTTGTTTAAAACTAAAGCAAATTTCTCCGATGAAGTTGACGTAATATTCGCTCAAAACATACCTCGGAAATATGACAGAGAACCTCTCTAATTATATGAAAGTCAGATTATAAAAACGTGGCAAACCCACATGCTTTGCCATGTCATGGAATACTTAGAGCAAAGATGTTTTTCGCTAAGTGCCATGATCAAAAAAGAGAGATAATAGCTACAATCTATTTTAAATTATGCGGTGTTCGAAGATGACTGTCCGGTTTGCAAAGTTGCAGGACATAAAGCACAAACCATACCATAAGTTAAAAGGTTTGACACCTATGGAAATGTATGAAATGGCCAAAAAAGTGCAGCTTTGCACACGATGCTTGAACCATTCAAGCAGTAAAGTATGCACTACTGAAATGGTCTGTCTGGACACCATACCTTACTCTATTTTGAAGAAAAACAGGAGAGGGTAAACACTTGTGCACCAACGAATACTCTTGGCCACAGCCCTAATAAATGTTAGGAAAAAAATGGAGAATTTTGATTGATTGGTTCTCAGAGCACTATTTTATCTGAAGAAGTCGCTCAAATGTTAATATATAATTAATATAGGTACCCTTTTTGCAAGGGCTCAAATGTTAATATATAATTAATATACCCTTTTTGCAAGGGCATAATTATTCGTTATCCACAATCGTTTCCATTATCCCCGACGGAACTACCTTTCATCATTGCTTCATCGGCGGGAAAATTTAAGAAACAGAATTGTAGTTTTAGTAGTTCTCTAATGAGCCACCGACACATGTACATATATAGTTATAAATCCAATTATTTTATTAATTAAAGAAAATATGGATTGGTGAGACTCAAAAACGATCTTTATTGAAACAAAGCGTCTTAAGAACTAACTTATGATTATTCATACAGATATGATTAAAGTTCGGTTAAAAAGCTTTTGATATTAGTATTGGGAGCTTTTGATCTGGTGACAAGGGATCTGGATTTTGATTGGTTTATTGATTTTTGCCTACTAAGCGTTTTCACGCTTGGAAGATTTTTTGTGGACATTTGTTTATAGGATTTTTGTTTAGTCTCGGTTGCAGTAAACATCGGCTGTTTTCTAGACTAAAGGGGGGTCAAGTTATGTGGGTGAATGGAGGGAGAAATTGAGTGGATGGAGTGGCGGATATATTACTCCCCCCAACACGTAGAAAATAGTCTGTGCTTAGGCGGGAAATACAGGGTATAGAGTTGGAAGTGCTTGCTGTGTTGCAAGTGAAATTTCTTGGGATGGGGACAATTCATGTAAAACGGGATTGTCAAAAGCTGAGCCACTTGATTGTACAAAAGTTTTATTCTTAACTTGTGTAATAATTTTTTTTTTTTTGATATTGACTTTATAGATAAGATATAGGGTTAAACTTATTAGTGTAATTATAAATGTTGTGGTAGTTATGATGATAAATATTTTGTTATACGCAGTTTTTTCGGAAATGATTTGCTTAGCTTGGATATAAGAGATTGGTTCTAGTTTTGTTACATTGTTGGTTACATAAATATTTTGGGTATAATCTTGTAATGTATTTACTATTGATATTTCATTTAACTGCACAGTGGTATATTTTTATTATATTGTTTCCTTCTATGAATATTTTATTCTGGTTACAATTTTGTTTTAAATTTGTTTTGGGCAAGTTCCAAGTCACGATAAGATTGGGTTCTACATAACTAATTGAATTTGTTTTGAACTACTTTGTTTATTTGCATTCTGCTGGTTTTTGTGTAATAATGCCAACTAAACTGTTATGTGCGCATTAAGTTTTTGTTAAATCCGTTTATTTTAAAATAAAACGCAACTGTTCTGTTCGAGCTGTCATCCAGAATTGTCTGGACAGTTTATTCATATGCTAGTTTTAGCCTATACATCTTATATGTATTGAATACATTCTGCCGCTTAGGGCGCTGGCAGAGAGAGGGAGAGTGTGTTGCAGTATATATGTTTGTATGTGTTAGCATATATGTACAGAGGGTACATAGTCAAAAGTGCTTACGCTAGCGATCCCACGCTCAGCGGCCAGTCCGCATAAGTGGCGGATCATATTATTATTATGAATGGTTGCATAAACATAGCAACAAAGTGTTGGTATGTTACTCTTACTTTAATGTTGAGCATATGACCACTTGTTATATTGTATACTCTACAATACTGTGGGCATATGCTCATTTGGCATACAACATACAACACCTCCCTTTTTAAAAGAATAACGTAATATTATGTAGTTATTTATTTGTTTTTCTTAAATACTATGTTGTATATTTTTAATTTTAATTTTTTTTTTTTTATAAAAATGTTTTCTTTTTTTTTTTTTTGTAATAAAAAAAAATTTTTTTTTTTTTTTTCAATATGTATATATATATATTCTTATCTCTTTTTTTTTTTTTTCTTTATTTATTTATCTTTTTTTAGTCTATCTTTATGAACTTTTTGCTCCTTATTTTTCTTATTTCTTATAATTATATTGTTATTCTTTTCTATATTAATGACCTCAAATGGTCCTATATAAGAAGATTCTAATTTGTGACCTGTTTCGTTTTTCAAATAAACTTGGTCTCCTATTTCTAGTTTAAAATCTAATACTTTCTTATCGTTTATTTCTTTCTGTTTAATTTTATTTTTTTCTAAAAGTATTCGAGCTCTCTTATACGCGTTTTCTAGTCTAAATTTAACTTCCTTAGAATAATCTTCTATATTATATATAGGTTCTATTTTATCTACGCTATTAAATTGTATTGGTAAGTTATTCTGTCTTCCAAATACTAGTTCATATGGACAATAATTATGAGCTACAGATGGTGTTGTGTTAAAACAATACACGAAATACTGTAACCATACGTCCCAATCAGTTTTATCTACTGAAATATATGAACGAATGTACTCGTTGAATGTCCTATGACTTCTTTCAACGGTACCTAATGTCTGGTGGTGGTGTGCTGTAGATGTTATGTTATCTATTTTTAGATATCTGCACAAGTCAGTTATAATGGAATTTTTGTATTCTGTTCCCATGTCCGTAATGAACGTCTTCATTGGACCGTACTTCAGAATAAAAGATTCGAATATGGCTTTTGCGACAGTTGTTGCACTTTTATTTGCAATAGGAATTGCTACTAAATACTTTGTCAAATCACATATTAAAGTGATTGCGTATTCATTCCCATTTTCCGAACGTGGTAATGGACCAATTGTGTCTACTATCACCCTGTCGAAAGCATATTGTGGAGTTTCTGTAATTATCATAGGTGATCTCGTGTGTTTCGTCGTTTTTGACGTCAGGCATTTTGGACATTTATTAATGTACTCTTTTACATGTTTCGTCATGTTTTTCCAATAATATTGTCTTTTTATTTTTGTTATCGTTTTATTTATGCCTGTGTGACCTCCTTGAATTGGATCGTCATGAAATGTAGACAATATAGCTTCTTTTTCTTTTTCATTGTATATTTGGGTCACCGGCTTGAGTAGCGCTACTCTTAATGATTTTAAATTCTTGTTGCCCATATGTTTGAAAGTATCTATCGAAATTGATTCAAAGATCTTTTAGCTCGGTGCCACTTTTAGTTGGCTGACATTATATACACCGGCTTGCCATTCAAGCCTTTGGAAAAACTGACCTAAGTCTAAAATTCCATTGGAGTATAAATCGCTAACATTTATTCTCGCTATAACTTTTTTCCATGTTTCAATAAACATTTCGAATCTGTCATTCGCAAGGTCACTACTT
This sequence comes from Drosophila tropicalis, assembly GCF_018151085.1. Classification (NCBI taxonomy): domain Eukaryota; kingdom Metazoa; phylum Arthropoda; class Insecta; order Diptera; family Drosophilidae; genus Drosophila; species Drosophila tropicalis. The sequence goes on from NW_027173484.1 coordinate 863,187, forward strand.
TTCGTACCTCGTCATTTGTTATGACTTCGTATACGTTGGGCTTAGAAGCTTTTTCAAGACTTTGCCTTGGCAATTGTTCTTGTTTGTTTTCTGCGCAGAAATTTTGTTGTCTACTTTGGTGCCTGGTAGTGACTTTCAGGACTTTTTTATTCATATCAATTAAATCAGTTATTGTAATTCTGGACAGAGCGTCTGCCACGAAATTATCTTTTCCTCTCAGATATTCTACTGTAAAATCGTATTCTTCTAATTCGAGTCGCATGCGAGTTAATTTTGAACTTGGGTTTATCATCGAGAATAAATATGTTAAGGGGCGATGATCAGTTTTTACTGTGAAATGTTTGCCATATATATATGGTCTGAAATGTGTAATTGCCCAATGTATTGCTGCTAGCTCTTGTTCAGTTGTACTTTTATTGCTTTCACCTTTAGTGAATGCTCTTGATGCATATGCAACTGGGAGTTGGAGTCCATTATAGTTTTGAGTTAAAACTGCTCCACATGCGTGATTGCTTGCATCTGTGATTATACAAAATTCTTTGCTAAAATCTGGGTACTGTAACAAGGTTGGTTTAACAAGTTGTGTTTTTAAATACTGGAATGCCTTTTCACATTCCGCTGTCCATTCGAATGGGACATTCTTTTTGCATAATCTTGTTATATGCCGTGAGTATTCGGCGAAGTTTTTTATGAAACGTCTATAATAATTGCAAAATGCAACGAATCTTCTAGCACTGTCTGCGTCCGTAGGGACTGGATAGTTATTAATAACATCGAATTTTGTATCATCTGGTAAGATTCCTTTGTCGGTGCATCTGTGACCTAAAAATGTCACCTCATGCATGAAAAATGAACATTTTTCTGGATGTAATTTCAATTTGTGTTTTCTACAAAGTGTAAAAACGTCTGTTAGGTTTTTAAGCATGTGTTGTTCAGAACAACCAATAACGATCAAATCATCCATATAAAGGAATGCTTGTGAAGGCTCTAAACCCGAGAATGCTATTGTCATCATTCTCTGAAATGAATTAGGTGCTATTTTTAGACCAAATGGTAATCTCGTGAAGCGATATGAACCATTGTTTGTTGAAAAAGACGTTATGTTCCTTGAGCTTTCCTCAAGTTCAATTTGGTGGAAACCTGACATTAAGTCAAGGCATGAAAAATATTTAGCTCTACCCAGTTGATCAAGAATATCGTCAATTCTGGGGAGTGGAAATTTATCTGATAGCAGTTTTTTGTTTATTTGGCGATAGTCAATTACTAATCGCCATTTTTTTCTCTTTAGAGTCCGGAAGAGATTTCTTTGGGACCAATAAGAGTGGGCTATTGTAAGGTGAAATCGATGGTTCAACAATATTTTGTTCAATTAACTTTTCTACTTGTTTTTTAATTTCTTCGGTTTGGCTATGCGGACATCGATAGTTTTTTACATATACTGGCTCTTCGTCCTTAAGTCTCAATTTTTGTTTATAAAAGTTGTTGGTTGTGATTGGTTCGGTTTCAAGTCCGAACACATCACTATACTCGGTGCATATTTCCATAAGTTGCTTTTTGAACATGATTGGAAAATTTTTCTTTAGTTTACTAATAACAGACTCTGTTCTATTGTTATTTGAAGTTTGAACCACATCGTATTTTGAGAGCGGTTCGAATTTTATTTTATTAATGCCTACTAGTTGGCATTTATCTGTCGTATTTAAAAATCGGACAAAAGTATTTTTGGTTTGGGCAATAGTGTTTGCAATATAAACACCATGCTTGATTTCTTGATTTGGGATGAAAATGCTTTCTTCTTCTGAAGACAAATCTATTTTGCGTATCACTTGGGATCTCGCTGGCAGAAGTGTTGAATTATTACCAGAACTAAATGTTATCGGTACATTAATGGGATACGTTAGGTTTGAAGGTCTGATTATAAACCAATCCTCCGAAGTATTATAATCTAATTGGCAATTAAAAGTCTTTATAAAATCTAGTCCTATTATTCCATCGCAAGGGATTGCAAAATCTGAATGTAGTAAATGAAATTTATATGGAATAATGTATTTCCCTGTTTGTAATTCAATTGAGGCTAGTCCTTTGGAGTTAATTACTCCTTCACCTATGCCTCGAATGTCTATGATTTTATTGAATTGTATGTCATGAAAGACATCGGAATTTTCTTTTATAATTGAAATATCTGCACCTGTATCAATTAGGAATGTAATGATTTTATTTGTCTGAACATTTGTAAATGATACAAAATTATTGAGACTTAAGTTTACAGTATATATTTTACTTTTTAATTTCGAGTATCTGGAGGTGTCTGCGAGTTTCCCGAAGCATCTTGGGCTACTCGGACATAACTGTTTTTGGTATTGCTATTGTATCTGTTTTGGCTGTTACCTCGGTAGTAATTATTTCTACCTCGGCCATTACCTCGACCACCTCTATTGTTGTTTCTGTTATTGTAATTGTTATAGTTGGAGTTGTAGTTTCCGCGGCCATTGCCTCTACCTCTTTGGTAATGGTTACTACCTCCTCTATTATTGCGGCCTCGTTGAAATAATACTGTATTTGCACTTCCAGTCATTTCCGTGCTGCAATGGATATATTTACCCATTACATCATTGAAAGTTACAAAGTTTCCAGCTTCTAATATTACTTTGAGCTTTTCGTGCTCGCAATTTTTAATCATTGCAGAAACAGACTCGCTTGTAGAGAATTTTTCCGCATTGATTGGGTCTAATCCGTTATCAATAAAGGCTGCCTCCAGTTGCTTCCGCAAATTATCCATTTCGGTTGCATACTGGGAAGCAGTTTTGCCTTTTTGTTTTATGTTCATTAGTTTTGCCTTTAAAACGTCAGGAGATTCTCCTTTTACATTTTCTTTGAGCTTATTTATTATCCCTGCAATAGTGGTTTCATTTTCTACTTTATAGAGGATTGTGCCGGTTATTTTTGATTTTATAACCTCAACTGCTATATCCTCTTGGTCTCCCTTAGTTCTTTCCACAATGCGTAATGCAGTTAGGAATCTGTTTAATAATAACTTTTTACCATCAAATTCAGGAACTGAAGTGGAAACCTGTCTAACATATTGCCTGTCTAATTCCACTTGGTTAGCCATTGTACTTTCTTCAAGTGTTTCGATGTCACTATCGATATCACTTTCAGTATCAATAATTGGTTTGGACTCGTCCAAATCCGCTAATTGGCTTTCGTCAAATTCAGCTGGCTGACTTTGATCTTCTGGAATTACTATTACAATATTTCGTCTAGTACTAATGTTGTTCAATCTTATTTTCAATGATTTTATCAGTTTTTCACACTGATGCCTATGCTCTTTTGCTAATTTCTCATTAACTTTGTTTACTATTGATAATATGTTATTATACTGTGTTATCAGTATTTGAGCATGGTTTATCAAAGTTTCCGGTCTTATGACTTTATCTGAGTTAATACATTTAAAAGATTTTTCAAATTTATCTTTATGATCATTAATCTTTCGTGCTATCGTACTCCACTCCATATTTTGTCTACAACATTCAGCGGTGCAATCGTACCAAAATTATTGTTGTAGAACCAAGTATGTCATGGTTTTCTTCTACTGTTTTTACCATTACACATGGTAATGTACTCATTACTATGCCCTTTTCTATTTTGTTGTTACATATTATTTATTATTATTTTATTATTTTATAACTTCGTAATATTTACTCAATATTATCAAAGAATTTATTCTAAAGTTGGGTTCTCTATTATACACTTTTCTACTATGTCTATCGTCTTAAACAACATCTAGGTTATCGGCCCTACTGGAATATTTTTTCTTAAGGCACTTATTGTGCATCTTATATAGTTTTGTTAAAACGTTTGTTAATAAAAGAATAACAATTATTACAAGCATTAAGGTTATGATTTTCAAATCAACCGAGACAGTTTCGACATTATTTATGACATTCGCGGTTGAATCCGCTACTTTAGATTCATGATCTAACATATTGTCAACTTTTTCTATGTTACTGTCTTTTGGAATCGCATTAGGGTGCATATAGAAAAAAAAAGAAAAAAAAATACTAACTCAAGAATATATATATAAGTTAAGCACTTCTATCATAACAAGGAGTTAAGTACTTATACCATAAAACCCAAGTCCGTCAACACATGCCCATTGGCCGATCCTATTTCATCATCACAAGCAATTCCCATTGGTCAACCCCACCCAGTCGTCACATGCCCATTTGTCGCATGATCGCCTGTCTCAAATAACAGTCCGATAGCTAGGATAAACAACAAGTCACCCCACTCAATCGTCAGATGCCAATTTGTCGCATGATCGCCTATCCCCAGCAACAGTCCGATCGTTAGGATAAACAACAAACCTGATACCCAGAATCACCCCACAAATTTCGGCAATAAACAAAGAATGGTCCTGAACACTTGTGTAAACAAAGAATGGTCCCACGCTCTTAGTGGACTATTGGACTCAGCCAACGCCGCCGCCTGCGACGACGTCAATTATCCAAGCCTTCATCCAACATAATCAAATCATAGAAAATCAGTCTTAAGCCTTAGTCGAAACCATCCGGTAAAACTTCGCTTTAGCTCCGCGGAATTCACTCAGTCAGAATCTTTCAGTTATCATTAAGTTGTAATTGTAAAGTGACTTTAAATAAAAATTATATTTTTTTATACCGTGAGTGAAGGAAGTGTTTAATTGGCGCCCGAGCAGGGACCCTGCTAAATAAAACTTGATCGAGTGTTAGTGAAAGATATCAGTGGTCGTGACCGAGAAAACGCGTTAAATGCCTTAAAGTGTCAACGAAATAAAAACACTATATTGAACTACACAAAGAATCAGACAGGGTCAAATTTATCGCTGCAATTTCCTCCAAGATCCGTTCAGAGGAAAACTGATAACCCAAACGTGTTTGCCCAGGAGCGTTAGTACCTTCAACGTTGGAAAAGCGAGCCCTCCTACAAGCCGATCAGTACAAGCACCGAAGATGTTATTAATAATGTAAGTTAAGAAAAATAATTCTAAGCAAAAGAAAATCAAGAAAGAAAATCAAAACAAGAAAAAAGAATTTGTGTAAACACAGTGAGAAAAAATTTGTGAACCAAAACCAAAAGTTTAAATTTAAAAAAGAAAAAAAGAAAAATATAAGCCAAAATATTTGAAAAATCCTTAATTAAATTTTTTCTCACTCAAGAAAAAAGAATCAAAAATTGAAAAAGAAACTAGTAATAAGTAATCCCAAAAAAAGGGAATGAAATAATTCAAAATTTAAAAAAAAAAAATTTTTTTGTAAAAAAAGAGAATAATCATTTAATATTGAAAAATTTTGCATAATACCACAAATTAAGATTTAAGAAATAATTTTGAAAAAAAAGAGAATAATCATTTAATATTGAAAAATTTTGCATAATACCCCAAATTAAGATTTAAGAAATAATTTTGAAAAAAAGAGAATAATCATCTAATATTGAAAATTTTGCATAATACCACAAACTAAGTATTTAAGTACCAAAAACCATTTCCACCAAGATTAGCGGACATACCGCTATACCTTTGTCAATATAAACTGAAATCCAATTTTCGCGGCATTATATCGTTCGTGACGTCATAATATTCGCGATATCGTAACACTTATTTCCTTGAAAGAAACCTGGTTCGAAATATTTTTTCCAAAATGACTAATGACAACTGGGTTAAAGCAGCAGTCCTCCAGCAGGGTGGTAGTCAGGCAGCAGCTTCCGATGCTCCGACAGCATCCACCTCAGGTGCAGCAGCCGTAAATAGAATAGAGGCACTGTCGATACAAGGATTAGATGTAGCTATCCAAACAATTTTGTCATCTCAGCTACAGGAAATAGTGAAACAATTAAATTTTTCCCAGCCAGGACACATTCCCTTTAGGGACCAGACAGCTAGCGTCCAGGATAACTGGCATGAATTAGACAAAGTGCCAGATATCGTAAAAAATCTTGACAAATTCTCAGGTAGTCGTGAAGAATTCTCAACATGGATTGCTTCCGCCACACGTTTGATGGAATTGTATGCTCCCATTCAGGGAACACCCAAATACTTTGCAATTCTGGTAACCATTCGAGGCAAAATTACAGGCCATGCGAATACACTGTTGAAAGTATATCGCACTGCTTTACATTGGGGTGCAATCTCTCAGTGTCTGTTATCTGAGTACTCAGACAAACGAGATTTAAGCACTCTAGAATATCAGCTATTCACCATGACCCAGAAAGGCGCATCCATTCATCAATTTTACTTCGCCGTTTACCAACAGATGTCTTTAATACTAGACCAAATCGAAACACTGGGTTACACTCCCGAGACTATGGAAGCCATGGCAAAACAGGTCAGAGATAGGGCTCTAGATACCTTCATCAGAGGTCTTAACGGAGATCTATCAGACAGAATGAGCTTAGCTCAACCCAGAGATCTGAGGCATGCATTGCAACTGTGCGAGATGTTGGACAATAAAAGGGCTAGGAACAATATCAGCCATCGTGACACTCGTCCACCAGTAGGACCAAAACCCCCGCATTATGCAAAAAATTACTTGCAACCTCAACAATCATACATACCGGCAATTCCACCAAAACCTTATAATAACAACAACTTTTATAATCAAAAACCAATGCAAAACGTGTTCATTCCCCAAAATAAATTTCCTCAAACGAAAAACCCTATGTTTTTCAATGCACCACCGAGGCCATTTGCTCCGAAGCCTCAGCCGGCACCAACTCCTATGGATGTCGACGGCTCTATTCTAACAAAAAAAGTTGACTACATGAACAAGCCAAACGCTAATTCACCACAACAATTTGCTCTCAAAAGAGTCAACCAGTCCACCGGAAATTTTCCCAATAAAGTTCAGAGGCAATTCCATATCGAAACCGGTATGTCAGGTGAACAATATATCACCATACCGCCTCAAGAAGAGCATTACTCCGATATGTCCGATTATCAGTCTGCTTACCAAGGCCAAGAAGACCTTTACGAATTAGTCCCATATTCTGAGGTTCGTGAATATCAACAGCAGGAGGAATATTTTACCTCACAAGGGGACAACTCAGAGTTAGTCCCGCAGAATAAAGAGGAAACCAAATCACAATCACAGGAATCTCAACAGCCACAAATTGAGGACACCGTTAATTTTTTAGGTTAAAGTGTTCCTCTTTGCCGTACTTTGTTGTCCGGGACAAAGACGGAACCGCATACAATTTCTTAATAGACACCGGCTCCAACAAAAACTATGTCCAACCAGAAATAGCCAAAAACGTCAAAACAAATGAACACAAGTTTTACGCGAACACCGTAAGTGGTAGCATTCTAATCACCAGCCATATCCATTCGGGTTTATTTAACGAGCCCAACAAACCTATAACTTTCTTCTTATTACCTAATTTGAATCCGTTCCATGGGATTCTAGGTAATGACACACTAAGAGAATTAAACGCCATTATTGATATAGGGAAAGATCTATTATTTGTCAACAACTCTCACGTTGTTAAAGTAAAGCAGATGCGAGCTCATCAGGTCCATACGATCGAATCAGAGGAGCTCACCAATCAGCAGAAACTAGGGTTAAAGGCACTCCAAGAGGAGTACGAATCGCTTTTCGCAGACCCAAATAAGAAGTTGACTTATGCTACTAATGTCCAAGGAGAAATCCGAACGACAACAGACACTCCAGTCTACACCAAACATTATCCGTACCCAGCTTCTCTCAAAGAAGTAGTAGAAGACCAGCTACAAGAATTACTACGAGATGGTATAATACGACCCTCACGGTCGCCCTATAATTCCCCTGTATGGATAGTCCCTAAAAAGAGCGATAGCCTTGGGAATAAGAAATATAGGATGGTCATTGATTACAGAAAGCTCAATGCAGTTACAGTTTCGGATAAGTATCCTATCCCTGAAATCGGAGAAATGGTTGCGCAGTTGGGCAACAATAAGTATTTCTCTGTTCTTGATCTAAAGAGCGGATTTCATCAGATTTCCCTTAAGGAATCTGATATTGAAAAAACAGCATTTTCTGTAAATGGAGGGAAATACGAGTTCACAAGACTCCCCTTCGGTCTAAAAAATTCCCCATCAATATTCCAAAGAGCACTCGATGACATCTTAAGAGACCTCATTGGAAAAATTTGCTATGTCTACATTGATGATATAATAATATTCAGTAAATCTGAGGAAGAGCATTTCCGACATCTAGCTCTAGTATTTTCTACCTTGTCCAAAGCAAATATGAAGGTCCAAGTAGATAAATGCAAATTCCTAAGACACAGTGTTGACTTCCTAGGCGTAGTTATCTCAAGGGAAGGAGTTAAAACCAATCCAGAGAAAATTCAAGCCATTAAAAAGTTCCCCATACCAAAGAACCTAAAACAACTAAGGTCCTTCCTGGGATTAGCTAGTTATTACAGAAGATTTATCAAAGATTTTGCTAAGTTAGCTAGACCCTTGACCGCGTTATTAAGAGGAGAACATGGCAGAGCTAAAAAGAATGTCTCAAGCAAGATTGAAATCCGATTCGGTGAAGCCGAACTCGATGCCTTTGAGAAAGTAAAAAATGCACTAGTATCACAAGATGTGATGTTAGCATACCCTGATTTTAAACAAGAGTTCCATCTAACCACTGATGCTTCAAACTTTGCATTAGGAGCTTCTCTAGAACAGAACGGTAGACCCATTACATTCCTTTCCCGTGCGTTATCCAAAGCCGAAGAAAATTATGCTACAAATGAAAGAGAAATGCTAGCAATAGTATGGGCATTGGATAAGTTAAGAATGTATGTATACGGCAAATCCAAAGTGATCATTTACACTGACCACCAGACTCTCACTTATGCTCTCAGCCCGAAAAATAACAACACAAAGCTGAAGAAATGGAAAAGTTACCTGGAGGAATATAACTACGAGTTGAAATATAAGCCGGGTAGCTCAAATGTGGTAGCAGACGCACTCTCTAGAAACCCTACCAGCATAAATGCTAGCAGTACGTCAGCTACAGCCCATAGTGATGAAAGCTCAGGTCATGAACTCATTCCAGCAATGGAAGTTCCCATCAATGTCTTTAAAAACCAATTGTTTATCCTCACTGGTGATAACGAATCCACTACCTTTGAAATACCGTTCCCTACATATCATAGACATACAATAGTGAGAAGCAATTATTCCGAAGAAGATCTTGTAACCATCTTGAAAGAAAAAATGGATCCTAGAATAGTTAATGGTATTTTTACTTCTGAAAGTATCATGGGAAAAATCCAAGAAATATTTCCAGAGCATTTTAGGAATTACAAGGCAAGATTCACGCATATTCAAACTATAGATGTCCATGATCAGATTCAACAACAAGATATCATAATAAAAGAACACCTCAGAGCACATAGAAATTCCGTTGAAAATAAAAAACAAATTTTATCTGAATATTTTTTCCCCGGTATGAAGAAAAAGATAGAAGCAATAGTAAACTCTTGCCAAACGTGCAAACTCTCTAAATACCAAAGACACCCTCCGAACCAAGAAATACAACCAACCCCTATTCCGAAATATCCAGGTGAAATTATTCATATAGATTTATATTCCACCCAAAATAAGATTATTTTAACCGCAATAGACAAATTTTCTAAATACGCGCAAGTTAAACTCGTAAACTCAAAAGCAGCAGAACATCTTAAAGTACCCTTACGTGAGTTGTTAATAGCCTTCGGTATGACAAAAACCGTGGTGATGGATAACGAAAAGGCTTTAAATTCTGCATCAATAAAATTTCTTTTGAATAATCAGTTAGGTATACAAGTCCACACTACTCCACCATATACTTCGTCTAGCAACGGCCAAGTAGAAAGATTTCATTCAACATATACAGAAATAATGAGATGCTTGAAGCTAGAGCACCCCGAAATGGAATTCGAGGATTTAATATTCAAAGCCGTTGACGAATACAATAAAACCATCCATAGTACCACCAACAAAAAGCCAATAGAAGCATTTTTTGGAACAAATTTAATCCATACTCCAGAAAAATTAGCACTTGAAAGGGAAAAGATTGCAGAAACCATTTTAAAGAAGCAAAATAAGGACCTAGATTACCATAATAAAACAAAAAAAACCCGTCAAAATCTACGATCCAGGTGAAATCATCTACGTTAGGATTAATAAACGGCTAGGCTCGAAACTAACGTCTAGATATAAAAAAGAAATAGTAGCCGAAGATCTTAATACCAAGATTAAAACCAGGTCAGGAAGGATAGTTCATAAAAACCACTTGAAGTATTGATAAACATCCTCTTCCGACAGATTGCTCATGTTACCACTTTGCTGGGGTCACACAACCATATTAGACTATACTAAGTCAAGAGTGGTCATGTTGGAAACCGGGTTAGCCGCGCGCCAGAACGGAACGTTTAAAATCATTCACGTCATCGAATTAGAAAAATATCAAATGGCCATATCCGTTCTAAAAGAAGTCGTTAAGAATTCATCAAACCTTAGTCCGTATCAACCTTTTTTGGCCTATGAGATAACTCGGATACAGAACGAATTGAGGAGGCTTCAGCCGATGAAATTCAGAAATAAAAGATCGCTTGATATACTTGGCACGGCTTGGAAATGGTTAGCGGGCACACCTGATCGCGAGGATCATAAGATTGTGGTAGATAAGATCAATGAACAATTGGAAAACAATAATCGGCAGGTCATTATTAATAATCTAATAGAAAATAAGATAAACGATTTAATTAAGATAACTAATACCATATTAATTAGAGGTAAACCCGAATACAATAATAAGTCAGAAGAAATTGAAATAACCAAATTTAAATTGAGTCTTTTAAGAGAAGAAATAACAAATATTATTTACGCAATTGATTGGGCTAAGGCCAATACCGTAAACTCATTAATACTATCCTCTGCTGAAATAGATTTTATTGAAACAATTAAAGAAGAGAGTCTAACATTTGTAAACATTGAAGAACTAATAGAGTTTGCCGAGGTCAGCATAGCCTCAGACGGTAAATCACTCCTTTATATTGTTAGCCTACCCAGAGTAATTAATGAAATTTGTAAACAAATCCTTGCAATACCAATTAAATATCAAAAATTTATAGAAGAAATAGACTATGAGAATATCATGAAATGTAACAAGAAATACTTCGGGTTAATCAATAAGAATAAATGTAATATTCATAATGGTAAGACAATCTGTAAACTGGAAGATCTGACTAATTTAGAAAACAGTAAATGTGTAGGAGCCTACTTGCAAAGAAGGAATCCACAATGTAAGGTCATCAACAACCAGCACGTAAAATACCATTCGGAAATAATGCCCGGTACCTTGCTGCTGAACCAATTTCAAGGAGACATCAACATCAATGGAGAAAATATTACCCTAGAAGGCACCTTCATAATTCAAGCGGAAAACGCGACAGTCGTCATAGAAGACTCCTGGTATATTGTGAAGACACGCTTTGAAGTAGAGGTTCAACCGCCGCTGTTGCAATTACTATCAGATAAGCAGCAAAGAGGTGAAAGGTTATCTCTGGAAATGATCAAGGAACTACACATCAATAATACTAATAATCTGGAGAGAATCCAAAGAAACAACTTGATTATGTCTTCGTCAAGCTGGATTATTCTAACCCTTCTGGCAGCCGCAGTGATAACATATTACATCATCAAAAAATTCTGCAGCCACGAAACAGGCAACCATGGTCCACCAATGGAAGTCTCAATCGCCCCAGTTCAATATGTTGTTGCGACCGAGGACGTCCGCACTTAAAGGGGGAGGAGTTAAGCACTTCTATCATAACAAGGAGTTAAGTACTTATACCATAAAACCCAAGTCCGTCAACACATGCCCATTGGCCGATCCTATTTCATCATCACAAGCAATTCCCATTGGTCAACCCCACCCAGTCGTCACATGCCCATTTGTCGCATGATCGCCTGTCTCAAATAACAGTCCGATAGCTAGGATAAACAACAAGTCACCCCACTCAATCGTCAGATGCCAATTTGTCGCATGATCGCCTATCCCCAGCAACAGTCCGATCGTTAGGATAAACAACAAAAATGATACCCAGAATCACCCCACAAATTTCGGCAATAAACAAAGAATGGTCCTGAACACTTGTGTAAACAAAGAATGGTCCCACGCTCTTAGTGGACTATTGGACTCAGCCAACGCCGCCGCCTGCGACGACGTCAATTATCCAAGCCTTCATCCAACATAATCAAATCATAGAAAATCAGTCTTAAGCCTTAGTCGAAACCATCCGGTAAAACTTCGCTTTAGCTCCGCGGAATTCACTCAGTCAGAATCTTTCAGTTATCATTAAGTTGTAATTGTAAAGTGACTTTAAATAAAAATTATATTTTTTTATACCGTGAGTGAAGGAAGTGTTTAATTTATATATAAAAAAATTTTTTTTTTTTTTTCATTTAAAGTTTTGTTTTTTTTTTTTAATTATTTTTCTTGAAACTATTTTTTCTAACGCTGCTGAGTTTTATTCTCAGCGCCAGAGACATGGAAAAGTTATTGTTGTGTTAGTTACACACGATTGGCTGACATTTTTTATTTAAACAATTAATTGTCCAATCGTGTGTTTTTAGTAGAAAGCCTAATAGTGGTTAGTAGGCGCAACCTGCACTTTCGTGCCTCAGTTTGCTTATTAGATTTTAAGTCTATGGCAAGTTAGGGCTTGCGCATTACTGCGGCCCGCTTGCGTTTCTGCGCTCTTTGGCGCAGTTCAATTTTGATGTCCTCAATACGCTCTATGCAGCGTTGTCGGTCTTCTTCGTTGGTGCTGGCCTTTAGCAAATCCTGCTGCAGTCTTTTCTGGGTGAGCAGGCGTCTCACCTCACCGCCTCGTTTCGTCTTCTTGGGGATTCTCTTCTGTTGCCGGGCCCTGTACTCCTCTATTGTTAGTGGCCGTGGTCCATCGAATGGATTTGCCTGCAAAGCCTCTTGCAACGTCGGCAAATCCCTTTGTTCGTTAGGAACAGCGGTCTTGAAGGAGGGTTCCGTGGACATCAGTATCTTGTTGTTGATTTAATTGGTTTTATATTAATGTTTCAAATTATTTTTTTTTATTATTGTTTTTAAATTCCAATTAATTTTTTTTTTTGTAAATAATTGGAGAAACGTATGTGTGTTATGGGAGTGCACCTTGGAGCAGCACCCAAGAGTTGATAGTAGAAAAATCACATGAATTCCAGCATCTAGATTAATTTTTCTTTTTGTTTTGTTTCATTCATCATAGCGCGCACAGTGGTTCGCAATTAATTCAAAATACATTTCACAATTTGCACAAATTATTTTCGTGTTTTTTGGTTTATGTTGAAATGTTAATTAATTTATTTCTTTTTTTTTTTTTCACATGTCACGGTCGCCATGTTATGTGCGCATTAAGTTTTTGTTAAATCCGTTTATGTTAAAATAAAACGCAACTGTTCTGTTCGAGCTGTCATCCAGAATTGTCTGGACAGTTTATTCATATGCTAGTTTTAGCCTATACATCTTATATGTATTGAATACATTCTGCCGCTTAGGGCGCTGGCAGAGAGAGGGAGAGTGTGTTGCAGTATATATGTTTGCATGTGTTAGCATATATGTACAGAGGGTACATAGTCAAAAGTGCTTACGCTAGCGATCCCACGCTCAGCTGCCAGTCCGCATAAGTGGCGGATCATATTATTATTATGAATGGTTGCATAAACATAGCAACAAAGTGTTGGTATGTTACTCTTACTTTAATGTTGAGCATATGACCACTTGTTATATTGTATACTCTACAATACTGTGGGCATATGCTCATTTGGCATACAACATACAACAAAACACTCATTTATTTCTTTTTTTTTTGGTTGACATTGCATTAATTTTATTATTTTGAATATAGTAAGTTTCTTGAATGTTTTCTGTTAAAGTGTTATTATTTTCATCTTTATAGGATATAATTTTGAATAGCGATGTTTAAAATATTTGTCTAGGTATATGGGAATTAATATTTCATTTGTGTCTGATTTTAACCAAGTAGATGTTTTTATGTTTAAAAGTTTTTCTGTATTTATGTTAAATATTTCTCGATGGTTTAAAAGTTTTGGATTATATATGTATTCCTAGTCTTGTCAACTGCATTACTTACATGGCAGCAAACTCATTGGCCGTAGGATGATGGCTGTGTTTTGTCTTTTCTCACTTTAGGAATTATAATGATAATGGACCTTTTCCATGCTCTTTGGAAGTAGCCAATTCTTATTATAGCGTTGAACAGTTTGCAGATGTATTGTATGGCGATGATAGGGAGTTCTAAGATCATTTTCGGTATGATTAGGTCATGGCCAAGGTCTTTGTTCGGCTATATGTGGTTTTTAATAACTGCAGTGATCTCATCCGATTGGAGTTCCGAGTACTCAGTACTATTCTTTAATGTGCTCAAAGAGGGAAGTACAAATGAGTTTGATATTGGATTTGGCTGGAAAACCATTTTAAGATGTGTGGCAAATACGGATGCCCTCTCTTCGTCACTGCGGGCCCATCCACCGGTTGGACTCCTTATCGGTGATATTGTCTCTGTAGGAGCGCTTAAAGTTTGGTGGGCTTTCCACAGAGGATGTTTAGTGCTGGTTGGGCTGAGCTTTTCTATGTATTTCCTTTGAGCCCAGCTTTCCTCTTGTCTTAACGCCTTGGAGAGGTTGCGATTAGCATGCCTTAGGCGAAGTTTCGCTGCTGGTGAGAGAGACATCTGCCATTCTCTGCTTAGACGTCGTTTTTCCGTTACTAATTGTTCTATCCGCCGGTTCGTAGGCCTGTCAACAGGGTTAGTGTAAGAAGAGGCAAGTGGAGTAGATACTCTTGCTGCAGCTCCCATCATAGACTCAAGTGCAGAGACGCACATATCAATGTCCTCTGCATCATCCAGTTTCGGCGAACAGTCAATGTGGGCACTCATGTACATTTTAAATTTAAGCCAATTTGTTTTGTTGTTTGTAAGCCTATAAGGGCGATCAAGTATTTGAGGTCTTGTTAATAGTGTGAATAGCACTGGAGAGTGATCGGAAGTTAAATCTAGCAGTGTATCCGCAGTGATCCGATTACGTGGAATCCTCTTGGTTACTGCGAAATCAATCAAGTCAGGCACTTTCTGTGGATCTGTGGGCCAATAAGTAGGCCTACCGGGTGAGACGAAATCCATCTTATTGAGTGGGTTGACTATTGTGTTGTACAACTGGTTGCCTTTAGGATTCACCAAGCGAGTGCATATATGGCATTCATTAATGAAGTTTTAAGTTAATTTTTGATAGTCTGGATAACAGTATTTTTCTTTAAACCAGTTTTGAGTTTTAGTGATACCTGGATGATAGAGTGATTTATGGTGATTTATTCTTAATGTACTTGTTTGGCTGTTTGGACTAAATATTTTAAAATAGGCTTCTTGGAGCATTTGAAAATCTGTGTCGTTTTCAATATAAAGTGCGTTATTTTTTGAGCATAAATATTCTTTAACAATATCTTTAGCAAACTGATTGGTCATTTCTACATATGATATTTCTATCTTCGTTTTGTGAAAGTAGTGAGTAACGTTGACTTTTATTTCGTTGCATTTATTTTATTCATATTCACCTAAAAGATTTTCATCTATTTTTATCCTGGAAAGGGCGTCTGCCACATTGTTTGTAGGGGGGCAGAACTTCCTTCTGGTTGGGGCAGCTAAATGAATTTTCTCCCTTTTTGCTTTTCTTGTGGAAAAAAAGTGGGCACGCAGAACTTTTCCTTTTGAGATCTATATTCACTCACAGGTATAGTACAATTAATTCCAGCTTAAACTAAGAGAGGGGAATCAAGCCCCGCTTGGAGCGAAGTGTTGGGAGTTCTTTTCGTGGGGAGAGCGATGTTCATCATCGGGAGAGCGACGCGAGGTGAAAGCTCCCGCCTCCCGTAACCCATGTGTTGCCCGTTGGGCATAAACATTCTCCCCGCCTTGCAGGAGTGCAAGACCCAGGCACGCTCCGGACAGCGTCCAGCCGAAGACTGTGCTCATCGCAATTGGACGCCCGCCAACCCCGGGTAGACTCCCCTCGAGCATACGGTGGTCATGCTCATCACGTCCGCGCCCAGGACCAAACACACCGACGACGGTCGGTAGAATGTTTCATCCGCCAGGACGATGCCCTCGAACTTTTTGGAGATTTGCGGGTCCACCAGAGAACTTGGAGTGCGGCAGCACAAGCCATCGACCACCTTCGGGATCGCCTCCAATCGTCATCCTTCACTGATCGGGGACCGGATCACTGCTGCCACCGCATTCTCCGCCCCAATATTGACGGCTGTCAATTTAAAGACCGTGGCCAGCGACGTCGCCATCAACGATACCGCCGAAGGGTTCACGAGGGCCTTCACGTCGAAGGTTTTCTCTCTCGTCTCGAGACGTACCATCGCCGTTGGCATCAGATGTGAGGAGGCTGGCGTTGGTGCGACCCTTCGTCTGGGGAATCGGAGGTGACTCGGCATACGACGGACCTTGGAGTGCGGTGACGTGGCTCCTCGTGGAAGTGGAGTAGCGTGTGGTGGTCCTCCTTACATATTCGGCACCTATCCCCACTCAAACAGCTTCCTCCGGAGTGTTGGTGGACCACGCAGTTGGCGCAGTATTTATTCGCAAGCACTGCCCTCATCCTCTTCTCCACGTTCAGCCGTAGCGACGGCATTGCTTCAGAGGATGGATTCCGCGACAGACTCGGCAACAGAAGGACTCAGTTCCTCGCAAACATCTGCGCTAATCCTTCGATGCCTGTACTGAACGTGGTCTCGGAGCCATGGAAACGGGATATAGTGGTGACGGATATGAGGAAGCTGCCGGGACAAATAACGAAGAAAGCGGATTAATGTAGGACTATAGAATACACATATTACTACTGGCAGCTCGGCCCTTCTTATTTGGGAGGAAGGACCAAGTGCCGGATGCTACTGTAACTTCACGTAATGAATTTGAATTCTTTCTTCTGGAGGAAGAAAGATCAGCCTTGCGACTGGACGCGTTACAACACCGCGAGCGGTAAGCAGATCGACGACGCGGACGTTGCCGTCACTGCCAGGGTAAGTTTGGTAGATTCGCCCGAGACGCCATTCATTAAATGGAAGGTTGTCGTCCTTAAGTACCACCAGATCGCCCTCTTCAAGATTTTAAGAAGAGAATCGCCACTTATTGCGGGCGATGCAGAAATGCTGACTCACAGCTATCAAACGCTGCCACCGGTTAATGATAGACGGAACCTGATCCTTGATTTCAGGTTCCGTGACGGATAGCCAAGGACCGCCCACTAGGAAATGGCCTGGGGTCAAAGCTAAAGAATCGGTGGGGTCTTCAGACATAGGAGAAATCGGACGCGAGTTCAAACAAGCCTTTACCTTAGTCAGCAGTGTAGAGAACTCTTCAAATGTATACTTTTGGTTAACTCCAGCCTCCCACAACCCACCAATGTGTAGAGCCCCAGGAGGGATGAAATGCCAGGACAGATTCCGATGGCTAAGATAAGACTGTCTGCTGGGTAGACCTTAGGAAATCTTTTTCAAGCACTCTGGATGCACCTACGAAGTTTTTACCGTTGTCGGACTGCACTTGCTGGGGACAAAGCGAGCGAATGCTGCCAGAAATGTTTCGGTACTTAAATCCGAAGTTGCCTCAAGGTGAATGGCTTTGGTGGAAAAACAAACAAAGACACACACATTTCCCTTTGATATGCGACAAGCGCGTCCGGTGAAACTCTTGAGGTCGAAAGGACCTGCGATTCCGTTGGTCGTGAAAGGACGAGCGAAAGTAGTTCGCTGGGACGGAAGGGTACTCATTAGCTGTGATTGCAGCCTTCTTTTGTAAATCACACTGACCTTGCATGAATTGACCACCGATTTGACTAGATTCCGCAGTCTTGGAATCCAGTATCTCTGTCGGATGAGACGGACCACCAGTTGAGTGCCCCCATGGAGAGAGATCTGATGCGTGCAAAGCACCAGCAGCCGGGACAATGGACTTTTGACTGGCAACAGAATTGGGTTACGCTCATCGTAACTGAGGGCCGCCGCTTGTTACACGAGCTCACATGCTCAGATCACACCTGATGCGTCAATGAACGGATTTGAATTGAGAATGGTGCTAGACGTGGGCAGAGATTTCTTCTGCTGTAGAAACCGATGTTCCGTCGGGAAGTAGTCACGCTGAGTGACTCGGATCAATGCCTGGAGTACTTGATTGATCTCGCTAGAGGTCACCTCCCCGGAGTAATCGTTTGGAAGCTTACGACACCTTCTGCCGAATCGGATCACATATGCTATCACTTGTAAGTCACGTGCCAGATTGGAAAAACGAGATAGCATCTCGTTGGCTGGCTTAGCGATCGCGACGTGGACCTTCACTACCCGCTTCTCCAAAGTAGTGTCAAGTGGGAGTGGTGTCGCTCGCCGCTCGCTCTTGTGGTTCCCCTAGCCATGGTGGGCCATGCCACCACAAATCCTTGTGTACAAGTTCCTGCGCACTCAGGCCGCGGCTAGGAAGATCTGCTGGATTGTCCTCTGAACGGACGTGATTCCATGGGGCGCCATTTGTTGCCGTCACAATTTTAGCTACCCGATTTGCGACAAACGTTGTCCATGTGCAGGGTGGCTTATTTAACCACGACAGTTCGACGGTGGAATCTGACCAATAAAATGCTTCCGCATTATCACCTGGAAGTTGCGGAAGAACTGCAGCTGCTAGTTCAGCTAAGAGCGTGGCTTCGCATAATTCAAGGCGGGGCAATGAAACCGTTTTAACCGGGGCTACTCTGGATTTCGCTGCAAGGAGGCAGCACGATATGCCTTGGTCATTGCTAACGCGAACGTAAATTGCCGCACCACAAGCCCGCTGTGACACATTGCAAAAACAATGGAATTGAATGTCGGAATTTGGATCATGGAGAACCCACCGCGGAATTCGGATCTGGTCAACGAAGAAGTAGCTCTTTGTAAAATCCTGCCACCTGTGATGGAGTTCACTGGGCAATGCATCCCACCCTAGCTCTTGTAGCCAAAGCTCTTGCATAAACACATTGGCTTGAATTACAAAGGGAACCAGCCAGCCAGCGGGATCGAATAACTTGGCGATCTGCCCGCGGACTTCTCGCTTAGTATAAGCTGACTTGATATCTTGGGGTGAGATGGCAAAATAAAACTCATCCGTAGTCGCTTTCCATCGGACTCGCAGTGTTTTTGCTGTGCTAGCCTCTTCGATATCGAGGAAATCAGCATTTAGCAAATGACACTTTGGAATGCCACTGAGCACGCTCTTCACATTCGATGTCCACTGCGCGAAGGAAAGCCAGCTGAACCAAGAGAGTCTTGAAGTTCACTGACCATTGCGATTGCCGTTGCTTCATTGTGAGCCCCTGCCAGGACATCATCGACATACAAGTTAGGAGTTTCCATTTCCCTTATAGGTGAATTCTTACCATTTCCTTCCTTAGGAACAAGGATTGGACTTGGGAAACTCTGGGTTTTTATAGTGAGACACAACACAACACTTGATTTAGAACGTTATAAGATTTTATTTAGTTTGTAGTTGATTTAGTTAGTTCTACGTCTAAACTAAGACTGCCCGCTCTGTCGAGCGTGGTCCCTTAAATATACCCTGAGATGCCCTATAGGCGCTGGCCGCGGCGTCATGCCGTTGGCAGCGGCGTTGGTATCGTCTCCAAGTGGGTCGCCTCTTCCGGCGAATTCTGCTTATCGGCAATATTCTAAGAACGGCTAGGCTAGATGATACAAAAGTGCTTATGCTAGAAAAGGGAAGTGAAGTGTCTACTGTGACCCAACATGGGTCGTCTTAGTCACATATCTGCTTGGGTCGCATAAACACTAGGAAATATAAGTTGCTTACTTGGCTAAGCGTGTTAAGTGTTTACAGGAAATGATAGATGTGGGTTTCTTAGTTGACTAAAGTGAGAAGTGATATAGGTCGCGATGCACTTAGGTCATACGCGTGTGTGTGGTCTGTTAGTGTACCTAGAATGTGTTTTTTTTTTTTTTTTATTTCATTTAAAACATTGCTAACATAATTACAAATAACATAACAAGGGAACAAACATACGAAGTCGGGCATAATGAAAAAAGGATTACGGTTACTGCGGGACGACTTGTCGGTATTGCTTCGCAGACCGTGAGCTTCTTTAATTCGCCGACCTTTCCCTCTCCAACTGCCTAAGTTTCTTCATCACGTGTGCGGCGAATGCGGCGGCCGCCTGCCACACGTTAGAGTTTGCGACCATCATCCCGGCGAGGTTACACTGCGTCACCGGCTCGCCCATGACCCTCTCCAACCGCTGTCTTTCCTCGTCAAATCTTGGGCAGTGTTGCAGCACATGACTCGCATCTTCTATGATGCCAGCGCGTAGTAGTCAACCTCACCATGCTTCCTCGACACCCATTGTGAGATGTCCGGGATTAGTGCATGGGTCCACCGTCCCTTGGACGAGGAGTCCCACCTCTCTTGCCATCTGCGCATGGAGTGCTGCCATGCCATGAGTCGCGACTGTCCTCTTGGTTGGGTTATGTTGCTGCCACTTGATTGCCTTGATGCTACAAACGTGGCCGACGCAATTGCCGCACATTCATCGATGGGCATCATTCCAGCGATCACCAGGGCTGCGTCATCGGATATGGTGCGGAAAGCGCTACACACCCTAATAGCACTTAGACGATGAGTTGACTCGAGGCTCCTCCTGTAGCTCCTAACCTCCACACCTTTAATCCACGAAGGAACTGCGTACAGGGCAGTGGATTTTACTACGCTCGATAGTAGCAGGCGCCGTCCTTGCTTCGGTCCACGCGTATTCAGCAATATACGGGCTAGGGACCGGGCCGACGCAGCTGCCTTGTTACTGCAGTATTCTAAGTGCTCCTTGAAGGACAATCTAGTGTCAAGCATGACGCCTAGGTATTTAATGGCACGCTTGGATACCACGAGGGAGTCACCTACTCTGATTTTTGCGGTTTCGACGCGCTTCCGGCTGCTAATGAGCACCACCTCGGTCTTTTGCGCTGCCAATTTAAGCCCTGCGGCCGATAGCCAGTGGCCAACTTTGGCTATCGCCACGCTACAACGCTCTTCGGCGACGTGAAGGTCCTTGGCCGAAACCACCAGAGCGACGTCGTCAGGAAACCCGACAATGTGTGTGTGCTGCTCGAACTCGAGGCGCAGGACTCCGTCGTACATGATGTTCCATAACAAGGGGCCCAGGACGGATCCTTGTGGAACACCAGCCGATACCCCTCTTTCTTCCATGCCATCATCCATTAAGTATCGGATTCTCCTGTCGCGAAAGTAGCTCCGCACGCAGTTCATCAAGTAGCTTGGGATATTGAATGTTCCCAGCGCGTCCAGTATGCGATCCCACCTTGCTGAGTTAAACGCGTTCTTCACGTCGAGCGTCACCACGATACAGTATTCTTTACTGCCGCCTTTCCATCTAGAGCCGTCGATTGCCTCAGCTGCCAAGTGAACCACACGGTTTATTGCGTCGATTGTGGATCTGGCCTTTCTGAATCCGAACTGGTGCTCGGATAAGCCCCCCGCCTGCTAATATCGCCGACTCCAGTCTCGAGCAAAGCATCGACTCCAGCACCTTGCCAGCTGTATCCAACAGGCAAATGGGCCTATACGAGGATGCCTCGTCTGGTGGTTTTCCGGGCTTGGGCAACAACACAAGGTTTTGTAACTTCCACCTGGTGGGAAAGACTCCTTCTCTTATGCATTTTGAGTACAGCTCCGTGAATACATGAGGGTGTATCGTTACTGCCAGTTTAAGTGCGATGTTGGGGATAGAGTCGGGACCCGGGGCTTTATTTGGCTTTTGACGCCTCACCGTCTCGATGACCTCAGCAAGCGAGCATTCTTCCACTTGAAGGTGTGTCCCCAAGGGAGACACATGCGATAACTCCGGGGCGTCGGGAAATAGGCTGCTGACGATGGAGCGTACAGTGGTTGTGTCTGATGGGGATGACTGCCTGTTTCCGTGTACTCGTTTGACCACCGTCTGGTAGGCTTTGCCCCAAGGGTCTTGCTCTGCCGAATCACATAGCTCGAGGAAACATTCTCGCTTGCTATCCCTGATCGCCACCTTAAGGGCTTTCCTCCGCCTTCTGTACTCCAGACCGAGAGCCTCGAAGTTGAGCGAATGTCTAGCCCGCTGATATAGCCGTCTCGCTCGAAGACAAGCCCTTCTGGCATCAGCGATTGCCTCGTTCCACCAGCAGACTGGGGTGTGGTGGCGCGAGAATGACCCTCGCTGGGCCATGCTGGCAACACACGCTTCATCGAGTCTCGACATGACCAGGTTTGCAGCCTCTTCTGCGTTTGTGTTGGGGCACTCCGTGAGTCCTTCCAGGCTTTCAGCGAACAAAAGCGGGTTGAAAGCGTCCCCCTTGAAGGATTTCTGAAGCGGTAACGTTCGCGCTGTCGGTTGCCTGTTTCTGCCTACGGAGAATGTCACAATTTCATGATCGCTGGCAGAGTATGCCACGCCTACGCTCCAAACAGCCGAAGCAGCAATACTGTCGCTGGCGTAGGAAAGATCCACCACCGATCCTGTGCCGGCCCGTCGAAAAGTGTGTTGTGTGCCGACGTTAAGCAGAGATATGCTTAAGTTGGCAAAACCTTCAAGAAGAATACGGCCACGGGCGTCAGTACGGGTGCTGCCCCACTCGGTGGCCCACGCGTTGAAATCCCCACCGATGATGAGACCTTGGCGTCCTCTTGCGTCGTTTGAGATGCTGTCTAGAATGCTTCCGAAATGCTCCAGTGACAGGCTGGTTGCAAGGTAGCAGCTGTACACCCAGTTTCTGCCGATACGCGCTCTAATAAAGCCGTCCGCAGATAGGACGTCCTACATGACTAGCACGTTACTACCGCAGCACCAAATTGCTGCTTTGCCGCACGCTGCCTTGGCCCAGCGACCACTTTCTCCTACTCTGTAGGGCTCACTCAGTAGAGCTATATCCGCCGACAACTCACGCACAGTCTGCTGAAGCAGGTCCTGAGCCGCTATGCAGTGATTCAGGTTCAACTGCAAGAACTTCCAATGGGGCTGAGTCATTTGGCGTCTTTCTGCATCCTCTGGGCACCACTGGATGGGCACGCGCGGCTACCCGCTATGTGGTTTAAGGGGCTCAAGCCCATCTCGGCACATAAAAAGCACTTGACGGCGGCCGAGCAGTCTGCAGACTTGTGACCAGGATTGCCACACCTGAAGCAGCAATTTGATCTATCTGTTTCGCTTGGGCAGTTTGCGGCGATGTGGCCAACACATAGGCAACGAAAACAGCGCGCAGGTTGCGCTTCTAGTTCCTTTATTCGGCAGCTATCCCATCCAATTCGAACTCTGCCCACCTCTAGGAGTTTTAATGCCACTGCCTCGGGAGCACAGACCACGGCTGACATCGTATTCCGGAAACTAGACCGGAAGCTTCTTACTCTAAGCGACGTCGCCTCGACTTTGGCTTGGTCAGCCAGCTTAGCCACTAATTCCTGGGGCGTCGCTTGCGCGTCCATGCCGTGAATGGCTACAGCCTTATGGCGGGTTAAAGCTTTCACACCTGCCTCCTCGCCAAGGACTTGACTGATCGCCTCCTTAAGGGACTGAGTTGTGTCCGCTGTGCATTTCCGGAGTTCCAGAAGAAGCCCATCTTTAGCGGTGCGCCGAACTCGCATTACGTGCTCACGGACGTGATCCAGCTACCCGTCAGTGCGCCTCGTCACGCGCTCTAAAACTTGGCTATAACTCAAGCCTTCGTTCGTCTGAATTAGTAGCGCCTCCGGGCGGGATTTCTGGAGTTTCCCACTGATTTTCGCTTTAGGCTTGCGGGAGGACCTCGAAGGGCCCACCTTTACCCATTCTTGGCTGCTTTGGGCATTTTGCTGTGCCCTAGGCTGCTCCACATCAGTCGGATGTAGCTGCTGGTGCTGCATGGCTTGTTGCTGTGATCCACTTTGACTGGATTGGCTCTGCTGATGGAGCTGTTGCTGCCCCTGCTGATACTGCGCCGTCTGAAGCCGTGTAGACGACTTCTGTGGGTGTTGGCGATTCTTCTGTTGCGTCTTCTGCTGGTGTAGCCTCGCTTGGTGACGACCTGAGTCCTCGAATGGTGACGTTTGACAGAGCTTATCCCGCTTAGACGGTGAATTCACCAGTTCGGTTTGCTGCTGCCTACTCACACGTTTAGGTGGGGACATGCTGCAAGTGGCACACGCCACTGGCAATTGCGAGATCGGCCCTTTGTCTTGGAGCAAGGCGATCACTGCTACGTGCAGTTCTCGCAGCCGAGCAACCTTCTCCCTAAACTCGTTAGTGATGCTGCGGTTAATTTTGCCACTAGCATCCTTATCTCTGCTATAATGAGTAGCAATTGAGGCCAGAATATGGCCCATTTCCTCCAACTCGTTGCAAGTAGGCCGCACCTGCCCCACCTTGCTTTTTTTAATGCAGACCCCGTTATTGGCTGCCTCGCCATCGGTCCCCTCAGCCCCAACAGATGGGCTTCTAAGCCTTTTCGGCGTTGCCTCGTGAGCATCCGCTACTAGGGCAGCGTCTGGTGTTGCCACAGGTACCGACGGGGCGGGTGCAAGAGGTCTTGCCACCTGCTGCCGCTGCGGTGGCGGCGTCCGCTTCATCATTAACTCGGCCGCGCGTTCTAGAGGCAATTTCCCTCGCAGGACAAGAATTTCCTCTTGCCGCAACGCTGGGAGTTATGCCGCTCCAACTCGGCGGCGACACCAACAATTGCCCCTATTGACGCAGGCCGACAATGGACAAGGAACAGTAAACAGTACTATGTATTCAATGAAACTACTATGGAACACAAATTATGGCCAGACTATACAAATTTTACAAATTTAATTTCGTTTAAATAAATAAATAAATAAATAAATAAATATGGAATATAAAAAAACGATATAGAGAAATTTCCAAAGGTGGGAGTCGAACCTAGGAATTTTGCACCAGCGGCTAAGACTCACACCCAACGCCAAGCAGACCGTTTGCCGCCGCGCCCTCAGAACTCTGCTAGTATCCGAATGTCTGTTACGGCAAATAACAGAGACAGCCAGGAAGTATGCAGAAGAATTTATTAAGGGCAGAGCGTGGGTTACGATCAGCTGATTGAGGCGAGCCAGACAGGTGCTGTTAACTCAGCTGATTAGATTTATATCTATGTGTGGCAAACCTGGCAGCAGCTGGTATTTTTTCTGCACGTGCCAAAGGAGGACACAACGCGACTAATGAGCGTGAAAAAGTCCACCTCACCAATACCACTTGAGCTGCAAATGGGCGGGCAAAGAAAAAGGCCCCCCACTCCCCTCCGGCAGGCCCAGGAACACCGACCCAGCGACCGGGGGAAAAAAGACTGAAGATCGGAATCCCAGCAAGCAGCGACGGAGCGGCAGACCAATGGGTATACGTGAGTAGACATTTTTACTTTACCCCCGGCCAACACAAAATTTCTTTTTTTTTTAGGAGGGAAAACGTTCAAACTTGAAAAACACAGACGAAGGCAAGTAAACGCGTCCGCACTTTTCATCTCTCTCTCTCTGTGTGTCTACCTAGAATGTGTAGGGGTGTGTGTGTGGTCAAGGGTTAGTGTTACTTAGATCGAGGGAGTGTATTTTACCCGATACTCGTTCAGGCGTTTATGGTAGAGTGTGCCGATCGAGTGGTCCGGCTTGTAAAGGGAAAGGCGTCCCAGGGGTGCTTGTTGTGTGAGAGGAGGAGAAAGAGGCCTCGTGTGAGGATGGGTGTGCTAACTCCTACCCCCTCAAAAATCGACGGCCCGGAGATCCTTTGTACCTATGGGCGGCGATCCTGGGGGAGGGTGGTGTTTCTGGTTTTTGGAGCACCTTCTTCAGAATCCATCCCATGGCAAGGAGTACAAAGATTGACGCGCAACTGGCCGTGATGGTGGTCCCTTTTGTTAGAGTGTCGAGGCGGGGTAAATTGTTTATGTGCAAATTGTGAATGTATTCCACATTTAACCTGTGCCCTTCGTTTATGACTTCTGACAAAGTGGAAGGTATTGCCACCATTCTTGTAATCGTCCGGCTGTTGAAGGTTTTATTACCAATTGTCACTGATTCGTTTGAGAATTAAATGACAAAGGTACCGCTTAGGTCCGATTCTGCAACGCCGTTTGTCATCTTCCCTATAAAGTTGGTCGTGAATATGGTGCCATCTTCCAGCAATTCGATGGGGCTTGCCGTGTTGGTTATTGAATGGCATTTTGCGGTTCCTCCCTTTAACAGTCTTGGCAGGCAAGAATCCTCATCCAAGTGGGTGAGGTCTGTTTCCTTACAAATGGTGATATTGCCCATGGTCTGGCAGCTCCTTGATATAATGAAGGAGTCTCGTGATCCTACCAGGATTTTTCCCGAGGGAATGTCAAGTTGCTAATTGTTTGTTCTGGTTGGCCTGATGATCTGCACCAAATATTCCTGTTGTAGTACCCGTGGCATTGCTATGTTGTATAGGAGCAAGGTGCTGTTCACGAAAATGGTTGGTTGAGCGAATTCAATGGCCTCTATAATGTTATTGTAAGGCAGGCTTGGTGTAATGTTGATGATATCCTGTAGCTCGTCTATGTCCAGCAGGTTTGAGTTTATCACACCGACTTTAGCGAGTTGGCATGCTGTAAAATCTGGTCCCAGTCAGCTGCATCTGGTGATCCTGCTACCCATTTCGAAGCTGAACCTAACCATCTGAGTGATCGTCTAGCCCTCTTGTTGGAGACCGTGAGTTCCTCGATTTTGGTTTTTAAATCTTTAATTTTGAGAGAGGCCAGTGTTTTCAGGTCACATGAAGGGTATTGGTCCAGGGATAGTGACAGGTTCTCAGCAAGGCCCGCGAAAGAGTCAAGAGGAATTACGTGTACCAAGTTTGTGTGTCCTTCTATTCTCCATCCTTTTCCTTGCTGTAACATCACGATCGGGGACTCGTATTTAAAGACTTGGTAGCTCTCCACCGATGAGAGGCACAAAATGAGGGGGCTTGTATTGGAAGTAGAAGGGTGTTTTTAGTGTGATATTAAATTTAACTTAGCTTCTAGTTGGTTAAGTGCTATGTGTATAAGTGTATTTCTACTTAATGTGTGACTTGTGTAGCTTTTTCCCTGTTTGTGTGATTACTGCAACCCTTTTGTCTTGAGCGACTTTTTCCTGGAAAAATCTCTTTGCGTGTTTTTCTTTCATTTGTTTGTTGGCCACGAGAATTTCTTGGTCAACCTCATATGACAAAGGGTTGTCCCTTTTCAGGTTCTTGGTCCTATTTGTAACTGCTTGTTGATGCTCGAGCAATCCTCTAACGTTCTCCAGGAGTGTTTCTTTGGGATTGACGGTTTCGCCCACGCCTTGTGCCTATGTTTGATTAAAAAAGATCGATTTGGTTGCGGAGTGTATGGATTGTATTTCGGAAACGGCGATTTCCGGGATCTTGATTCCATTTAGATGAGTTTTGGAAAGTGATCCTTCAAGTGCAGTTCCTTGGAGTCTTCAGAGGCATCCGATCCTTCTATGGTCAAATGGTTCAGGGCCTGCCTTTGATTGTTCCCACGATCTTCTGATTTCTTTTGATCGGTTTTTTTCCCTCCGTGTTGGTGACCGTTGTTCCGGCCATAATTATGGTCCCAATTGGAATTCTAGGAATAGGAATTCTTCCCCCTGTAGTTGTTACTTTTGTAATCTTTACCGGACTTTTAATTTCCCTTGAAATGATTATCGTTGTTTCTGTAATTTTTTTCATTAGTTGAGGTACTAGTTCGTACTTTCGCAGCTCCTTATGAGGGCTTGGGTTTTCAACCAAATACACTTTTTCCGCAACTTGGCTTGGCTTTTCAACCATTCATACGTTTTTACTTTCAGCAGCTCCTTGCTCAGAAGGAGGGCTTGGGTTTTCAACCAAGAATGAACTCTTTCCGCAGCTCCTTGAGGAAGGGCTTGGCTTTCCAACCAGTCATTCGTTTTTACTTTCAGCAGCTCCTTGCTCAGAAGGAGGGCATGGGTTTTCAACCAAAAATGAACTTTTTCCGCAGCTCCTTGAAGGAAGGCTTGGCTTTTCAAACATTCATTTATTGTAGCAGGGCTTGGTTTTTTAACCAAAAATGAACTTTTTCCGCAGCTCCTTGAAGGAGGGCTTGGCTTTTCGACCATTCATTTATTGTAGCAGTGCTTGGTTTTTAACCAAAAATGAACTTCTTCCGCAGCTCCTTGAAGGAGAGCTTGGCTTTTCAACCATTCATTTATTGTTGCAAGACACCGGAAGAGGGAGTTTAAATGACATATCCACCCATGGGGGGTGATTGAACCTTGCCACTGCATGTGGCTAGATTTTCTTTCTTTTTTTTATTATTTTTTCTTTTCTCTCTTTTTATTGTTGTTGTTATGGCAAACACGGAAGCGTAACGGTTTCTTCAATTTGTATATTAACGCCCAAAAAATGCAAGAGGTGCAAAAATTTTCCCTTCGTTTTTGCTAATTCCACTTTGTCTCACTCTGCTGGCGTTGGAATGCAGTACTTAGCAAAACGCGTTCGGGATTGTTACCTGAAGAGTCAGCAGTCTTATGCAAGCCGAGGCACGAGTTGGTTTCAAGTATCACCATAACTAGGTGAAGCATTTCCGTTGACCTGGTGGCCTATATTATATTCTTTTTTTTTTTTTTTTAATTTGGGATAGGTCAGGTTTGTGGCTGAACAATTAATTATTTTATTTTAATACTCGTTTTGCTGGCATGGCTTGCATTTAACTGTGGAGCTCTTCCTACTATTGTCTAGACCCGTAATGTTTCCAGATTCCCCCTTACGGGTGGTAAGCACTATTATGGCTTCTAGAAAAATTACGGGTCCCTGCTCGGGCGCCAGTTAGGAGTTTCCATTTCCCTTATAGGTGAATTCTTACCATTTCCTTCCTTAGGAACAAGGATTGGACTTGGGAAACTCTGGGTTTTTATAGTGAGATACAACACAACACTTGGCCGGCGTTGTGATCGTCTCCAAGTGGGTCGCCTCTTCCGGCGAATTCTGCTTATCGGCAATATTCTAAGAACGGCTAGGCTAGATGATACAAAAGTGCTTATGCTAGAAAAGGGAAGTGAAGTGTCTAGTGTGATCCAACATGGGACGTCTTGGTCACACATCTGCTTGGGTCGCACTAGGAAATATAAGTTGCTTACTTGGCTAAGCGTGTTAAGTGTTTACAGGAAATGAAAGATGTGGGTTGCTTAGTTGACTAAAGTGAGAAGTGATATAGGTCGCGATCCACGCGTGTGTGTGGTCTGTTAGTGTACCTAGAATGGTTTTTTTTATATTCATTTTTTTTATTTACAACCAATATTTCATTTACTTCATATATGTACATATTTAGTTATTGGCGGTGTGGCTCAAACAAGCTACTGCGGGACTACCGCGAGGTATTGCTTCGCAGCGGCCGGCTTAAACTAAACCTTTTAAACTAAACCTCCCTTCTCAGCCTCTCTAGTCGCCGTTGTTCGACCATGACGGCTGCCGCAAACTCGCACACTGCCTCCCATGCGCGATCGTTTTCTAACATCAGAGGCACCAGGTTCTCAATTGTGATGCGCGTGCCGATTCTGGACTCCAACTCGAGTCTCCGTGCTTCATATCGAGGGCAGTGAAATACTATGTGCCTTGCGTCCTCGACGATGCCGGCTCCGCACCACGTGCATTCGTCGGATGCCTCGTGCCCGAAACGCTTTAGATAAGCTCTGAAGCAGCCATGGCCGCTCAGAATTTGCGTCAGGTAAAACGTAACTTGCCCGTGACTTCTGCCTATCCACTGTTGTAGGTCTGGGATAAGGCAGTAAGTCCAACGGCCCTTCGCAGATTCAGTCCATCGTTGCTGCCATAGAGCCACATGTTCGCCTCGTATTTCTTGCCGTATACTGGCTAAGGGCGATCGCTCAACCACCGGTTGTGTGGAGTGTAGCGCTCTGTACATCGCGTCTGCTTCGTACACTAGATCGCTGACTGGAGACAGACCAGCGATGACATGCGCAGCATCGTCTGAGATTGTGCGGAACGCACTGCAAATCCTCATTGCGCAGAGTCTAAAGACCGAATCCAGCCCTCGCCTGTAGCTTTTCACCCGTAGCGCACTGGCCCAAACAGGGGCAGCGTACAGGGAAATGGATTTTGTCACGCTAGTTAACAACAGCCTTCTCTCTTGTTTGGGTCCTCTTGTATTGAGCATTATCCTTGAAAGCGAGCGTGCAGGGCTCAGTGCCTTCTGGCACGTATATTCCAAGTGCTCACGGAAGCAGTGACGTGTATCCAGCATTACACCTAGGTATTTGATGGCCCTCTTAGATGTGATGGTTTTGCCACCAACTTCTATAGAGGCGGTCTCGACTTTCTTCCTGCTGCTAATTAAAACGGCTTCAGTCTTGTGGGCTGCCAATTCAAGTCCTGCAACAGACAGCCACCGGCCAATAGTTGCAATGGCGTTGTTGCATTTTTGTTCCGCTACTGCAAGCTCCTTTTCTGTTACCACCACCGCGATATCATCAGCAAAGCCGACTATGCGTGTGCCCGGATCAAAATTTAGTCTGAGGACTCCGTCGTACATGGAATTCCACAGGAGAGGTCCCAGGACTGAACCCTGTGGTACTCCAGCAGAGATGCTATATTCCTCCGAGCCGTCCACTGTCGAGTATCGGAGGAGCCTATTTGTGAAGTAGCTGTCCACTATATGCAGCAGATTACCCTGAACGCCGAAAGAAGCCAGACTGCCCATTATACGACTCCATTTAGCCGAGTTAAATGCGTTTCTGATGTCGAGCGTCACCACCATACAGTATTGTTTGGTTCCCCCTTTCCATCTGTTACCAGATATGGCGTCTCTGGCTGTGTCCACAACTGTGCTTATCGCGTCTATCGTCGATCTTGCCTTTCTAAATCCGTATTGGTTAGGAGAA
This sequence comes from Drosophila tropicalis, assembly GCF_018151085.1. Lineage (NCBI taxonomy): Eukaryota > Metazoa > Arthropoda > Insecta > Diptera > Drosophilidae > Drosophila > Drosophila tropicalis. Next base: position 894,207 of record NW_027173484.1, read on the forward strand.
AGTCCACCTCCTTGCTCAATAGCCTTGTTGAGCCTACGCGCTATGAGCGATTCCAATATTTTTCCTGTTGTGTCCAGAAGACAGATAGGCCTATACGATGAGGCTTCGCCGGGGGGCTTGCCGGGTTTTGGTAGGAGCACCAGGTTCTGCCTTTTCCATCTGGATGGAAAGGTTCCTTCTCTCAGGCATGCATTGTACATTTTTATGAACACATCTGGGTGCAGGTTAACTGCCAGCCTTAAAGCTCTGTTCGGGATGCCGTCGGGTCCAGGAGCTTTCTTATTATTTAATTCGTTGACGATTTCCAACAGTTCTGTTTTCGTGCACGCTGTTATTTCTATCTCACTGCTTCGAGTTGCCAGTGGTAGCTGGACCTGTTTTTGTGGGAAAAGTGAGCTGACGATTTGATTCAGGCTCGCTGCATCAGATGGTATTGATGTTTTCCCGACATCAACGCGTTTGACCACGGTCTGGTATGCCTTTCCCCAGGGATCGTGCTCGGCAGAATCGCAAAGACGCAAGAAGCATTCTCTTTTGCTATTTTTGATTGCATGCTTTAGTTCCAGCCGTTTGCTGTGGTATTCAAGCCTTAGAGATTCAAAACTTTCTGTACCTCTTGAACGCTGAAATAGTCGCCGCGCACGGAAACACGCTCGTCTGGCTGTCGCTACATTGTCGCACCACCAATGTACCTAGAATGTGTAGGGGTGTGTGTGTGGTCAATGGTTAGTGTTACTTAGATCGAGGGAGGGTATTTTACCCGATACTCGTTTAGGCGTTTATGGTAGAGTGTGCCGATCGAGTCCCTTTGTAATGTGAGAGGAGGGGGTGCGGGGCATGGTCCGGTTTGTAAAGGGAAAGGCGTCCCAGTGGTGCTTGTAGTGTGAGAGGAGGAGAAAGAGGCCTCGTGTGAGGATGGTATGCTAACTTACATATAGGACTTGATAATATCGCTGGCCAAAGGAAATCTGGATTGTAAATCACTTGCGAGTTGCTGAAGTACTCGGATGGCTAAGAACGGAGCACAGTTAATGCCAAACGTATTAAGCTCGTAATCACCAAGTTGCCCCTCTATGTTTCGGAACTGAATCCTCTGAAATGGCGTATGGATTGGATCGACCATAATTTGGCGGTACATTTTTCTGAGGTCAGCATTGAAAACTACTCGGAAAAAACGCCACTTGAGAATCTGAGTAGTGAGATCGGACTGAAGTACCGGACCAGGGTAAAGTATGTCGTTGAGACTTACTCCGTTTGACTAACCGTACTTTTGTTGTGGTGCTGTCGGGCTTGAAAACTGCATGGTGTGGCAAATAAAAATTGTTATTACTGCCCTCAAATGTCACCTGACGCATATGGCCCAAGTCCAAATATTCTTGGATGACGGCGTCATACTCAGTTTTTGCCGGAATATTTTTTAGGAGACGGCCTTCGTTTTTAAGGAACAGAGCCACTGCCCCTGGTCTAGAGTGACCAAGGTTGATGTTGGTTGGATCTCGAAACGGAACTGAGACCGTATATCTCCCCGAAACATCTCTTCCTGTGGTCTTCTAGAAATCGACCTCGCAAACAGAATCAGAATCTTCTACCGGTTTGAACGGTAGAGCCTCCACCTCCCAAAACCTTGTTCAAGTGCTTCCTCTCTGCTGACAGCGACCCTCGTGGTGAACGCGGCACACGAACTAACGGGGACCACTTGCAACGGGCCTGAAATGACCCAACCGAATCTCGTCTCTTGAGCCATTCAAGATCCGCACACTTCGGTCTGGATGCCGGAAAGGGTCACCGCTGGTATGATATCAATGCCGAGAAGTAGATCGATCTTCGCCTTTAATCTAAAGGAGGGGTCGGCTAGAGGAATATTGGGCATTCCTTCAAGTGCGACTTGGGACAAGACAAAAGCTTTATCTCTATCTGGACTGGAGGTCCATGCGATGACCGAATGCTTATGTGACAGACCTTCAAGGTTCTATTGACCTTTCCGTCTTTCATAAGGCGGAACATTCTTTCGGATGTAAAATTGGCTTCCGAAGCCGTGTCTAATAACGCGCGTGAAGGATAAGTAGTGCCCTTATGCCAAAAGTCCACTATGGCTGTACCTAGCAACTTATCTGGTGAGGACCTTGCCTCAGAGGTAAAGTATGTCTGGACAATATTGTGAGAACTGGGCTGCGCTGGGACCGGCGTTGGACTATTTTCCGATCGGGCATCCTTGTGCAAGAGCGTGTTTTGACGACACTTGCACGTGAAGCAGTTGTGCTGACTCGGGCAATCTTTTACTTGATGCCCTCTTGCGAAACAGTTCAGACAAAGGGTCTTTTTCTTTATGTATGCCTCCCCCTTTGGCACCGGCATCTGAAGGAAGCGGGAAAATCAACGCACCGGGTGATTCTCTTTCATACAGAGATCACAGGATTTTGCTTTGGTGGTCACCTTGGCTTCAAATGTAGTAGCCTTTCGGGTGGCTGGAAGCAGATTTCGCGAAGGTTTCGATGTGGGAAGCGAAATAACCATTGCAGTTGTATTTTCAACCGCTTCGAGCGTACGGAACCGCTCGGTGAGGGAATCTTCCATCGTTTGCCATTCTGGAATGGCAGTCCTATCTCCAAGAGATTGTTCCCACAGTGAAATAGTGATCTTCGGCAATTTGATAAAACAGAAAACTACGAACATACCACCCCACGCGCAAAAGCGCGAATGGATGCATGCGGAGCATTCTGATGATCTTGTAATGCCTTCCCGGACTCATGGGAAATTTTAGGCAGATCAAGAAGTGCTCGGAATTGGCTGTTTACGATAAGTCGCTTATTTTCGAACCGCTGTTTGAGTGAGTTCCATGTCGTTTCAAAACCATCATTTGTAAGCGGGAATTTCACTATGATGAGGTTGGCTTCACCCCTCGTTTTCGCTAGGAGTTGGTACAGCTTTTTAACAATGGAGGTAGACCCATGACGGTTCGGAGGAGTAGGTGCAGATGCTTCGTGGATGAATCAGTTTATCGCCGATCGGGATAAACTTTGCAAAGCCATGGTGAAAACAAATAAAATCCTTTTGGATTCGGACCGAGTGACTCTTTGGCCGGTTACCAAAATCTGTGCAGGTGGTACCAGTGGCTTGACCTTTTTTTGGCTTGCTCGACGTGGCTATGACGTGGATTGCTGAGAAGTCGAACTTAATGGGGCGGACGGGTTCTTTGGCAGCGTTCCAAAATATCCCAACCGTACCAACCCGTTTTGTGGGTTTTTTAATCAATTTCAAGGCGTTCCTTGAGTGGTTTGGTTGTGTTCTAGGTTTTCCCAACCGTTCCAGTTTGTGGTTTTGACTTGGAACGCTTGGAACACTTTGAAATAGGAATGTTACCCCAAAGATACGACGTGGAACGCGTGGAACACTTTGGAGTAGGAATATAACCCCAAAGATACGACTTGGAACGCGCGGAAACACTTTGGAATTGAAATATAACCCCAAAGATACGACTTGGAAGCGATTGGAACAATTTTGGAATTCAAATATAACCAAAGATACGACTTGGAACGCGTGAAACACTTCGGAATTGAAATACAACCCCAAAGACACGACTTGGAACGCGCGGAACAAGTATTTACCAAAAATATGAAAAATTAATTTTCCAGACGCATAGAAATAAATTTTGCTCTCTGAACGGAACCGAAATTGGAACAGCAATTCTAATATTCGGAAATAAAAAAGGGGGCGCGGACCACAAATTTTAATATAATCATATATTATTCGGCCTTTCCCTCAATGTGACCCTTCAGCATATATACCCCACAAAGTGCCTGCTAACCTAGGGTATAAGAGGGCATCAAGTAAAAGATTGCCCGAGTCAGCACAACTGCTTCACGTGCAAGGGTCGTCAAAACACGCTCTTGCACAAGGATTCCCGACCGGAGAATAGTCCAACGCCGGTCCCAGCGCAGCCCAGTTCTCACAATATTGTGCGAACATACTTTACATCTGAGGAAAGGTCCTCACCAGATAAGTTGCTAGGTACAACAATCGTGGACTTTTGGCACAAGGGCACTACTTATCCTTCACGGGCGTTATTAGACCCGGCTTCGGAAGCCAATTTTATATCCGAAAGAATGATCCGGCTCGAAGGACCAAATGTTTGTAGGGGGGCAGAACTTCCTTCTGGTTGGGGCAGCTAAATGAATTTTCTCCCTTTTTGCTTTTTTTGTGGAAAAAAAGTAGGCACGCAGAACTTTTCCTTTTGAGATCTATATTCACTCACAGGTATAGTACAATTAATTCTAGCTTAAACTAAGAGAGGGGAATCAAGCCCCGCTTGGAGCGAAGTATGGGGAGTTCTTTTCGTGGGGAGAGCGAAAGCTCCCGCCTCCCTTAACCCTTGGGTTGCCCGTTGGGCATAAACACAAATAATTCTCTGTTCCTGGTAAGTATTTTACTTTGTAATCAATTTCGTTCAATTTTATTTTCCATCTCTGTAATTTCATGTTAGGTTCTTTGATATTGTCCAACCAGACAAAGGGTTTATGATCATTTAGGATTTCAAAATGTCTACCGAAGAGGCATGGCCTAAAATATTTGGTTACCCATACGATAGATAGTAGTTCCTTTTCTATGGCTGAATAATTAAGTTCATGTTCGTTTAGTGTTCTACTGGCATATGAAATAGGTTTATGTTCCTGTGAGATAAACGCAACTAAAGCTATATTGCTAGCATCAGTGGTTAGAAAAAAATTTTTTTTTTACAATCGGGAAATGCAAGTATGGAATCGTTCATACGGAGGCATTTTAATTTTTCAAAGGTTGAAATATAATGTGGCTTGTTTATGTAAATCTTAGCTTCTTTCTTTAATCCAAGGGTTAAAGGCTTTGCAATGTGTGCAAAATTTTGAATGAATTTACGGAAGAATCCGCATAGGCCTAAGAATGATTTTATTTCTTTCGGGGTTTTCGGGATTGGAATTTTAGAATAGCTTTGACTTTGTCTGGGTTTGATTTGATTCCTTCTGTAGTTATGACGTGACTTAAAAATTCTGTTTCTCTGGGGGAGGATAAGGTATTGATTCTTCTTTTTCTTCTTTATTGGTGTATTTGAAATAGAATTTGTGATTTCATAATTTTACACTATTTTCTTCGTAATTAATAACGGCCTGACATGCTTTGAGATATTTTCTACCTAATTACTATTACGTATGTCATATGTTGTCATATGTTGATGAATATTTATGGCAATAAAATTTTTGATGGTTGCGGCAAAGTTTGCTTGGTGCAAAAGATACGCTTTTATTAAGCTCAATTATTCCTGAAGTTTCTGGAAAATTGAAATAATTTTCGTTGATAATATTTATTAAAGAGCCTGTATCTTTAATAAATATCGCACTTTAAAGGCATGTTATTGATTTTTAGTTGGATATAGGGATTTGGTTGAAGGTATTCGGTTGATCTATTTGATCCAACTGTTCTGTCTGAGCTATCTGATCCGAGGCTGATTGATAAAAATTTTCGGACCATTTCATTTTACTCTGACCACTGGTACTCTCTTTTTACCTTTTATAGCGATTTTCTTGTCTGCCCTAATTAAGATTTTGTTGAGATTCTTCTCGAAGCTGTTGGTTATTTTGGTAATTGGTATGATTTGAATTATTGTATTGGTGGTTTTGATTATAAAAGTTCTGCCCTGAATTGTTTTGGTTTGATTTGTAATTCGAATTTCCTGAATTACTTTGATTTTTAGTTTTGGGTTTCTCTGTGGAGCTGTTTTCATTTTGACCCTCTCTCTGGGCTACTTGTTTCAAATCAGACAATGTTGAAATATCAAACTTCGCAAATGTCATATAAAGCTTGTCTGGTAATCTTTTAATAATGACTTCTTTGACTTTGTTATTCATGGCATTTGTGTATAAAATGGTGTTGGTGTTTAGGTTATATAAAATAAGATAAGAACTTTGTTGGTGTTTAGATTATTTAAAATAAGATAACATTAAGCCAATTATAATATTGTAACGTGTTTTACCTTTGTGGAACAAAATAACGCCACCCGTGGCCGAGCGGTTGGTTTACGGTTGGGCGTTCGATCGTCAGGCCTAAGATAACTCAGCAGAATCGCAAAGAAAACAGAGATAGTTTCTTTCGTTTATTCGATCTATTTATTTTCCTTGTCTTGGCGGCAGCGAAAACTTTCAAGCCCCTCCTCTCTCTTTCTCTCCTTTTTTTCTCTCCTTGTTAAGTTGGCCGCGCTAGCTCAAAAAAAACTAGCCCTCCCGGTGGCGCCGTTATTAGTGTGCCCAGCCGTAGAGAATGGGACTGCTTCTTAAGGGGAACAGTTTGCGTTTTCCTACTATACGAGTTGCCACCCAGGCTGTCTACGTTACATTACCCCCTCCTTAGACTCGAGGCTCCTGCCCGAGTACCAAGTCGTTGCGAGGATCAGGCCGGTAAACAGCCAAACGGTTCACATGCACGGTTCTGGTAACTCTTTTTCCAGGGGGTCGAATTTCGTAGACAAGATCCGAAATCCGACGTACTATTGTAGCGGGCCCAATCCAATCGCATTGTAGCTTTGGGCAACGGCCCACTCTTCGGCTAGGTGAATAGAGCCATACTTCGTCGCCGGGGCAGAATTCCTGAGGGTGCGATCGTAGGTCGTAGCGGACTTTGTTCGTCTGGGCAGCCGTTAGCAGTTGGCGGCGAGCGTTCGCATTTACCACCCGCAGTTGATTTTGCAGCTTAGCCAAGAATTCCGGGACTTCCGTTGGAACCGGAGCTGGTGTTCCATATTTGGAACACTTTACTATTGTAAATCGTTGGGCAATCTAAGTTCTCTTCCAAACGTTAGCCTTGCGGGCGAATAACCGGAGCTTTCATGAACCGCTGACCTGTAGGCCAATAACGCCATGGGCAGCAGCTCATCCCAATCATGCTGGCTAGTAGATACAAACTTTGCCAAGTAATCTAGCAACGTGCGATTGAAGCGTTCCACCATGCCGTCTGACTGTGGATGCAGCGGCGTGGTACGTGTCTTTTCAACAGTCATCAGCCGCATACAGGCCTGGAAGACGCCCGCTTCGAAGTTGCGTCCTTGATCAGAGTGTAAGACGAATGGAACGCCGAATCGACAGAAGACTTTCGGCTGTCTGGTCCGGTATGGCTGCACATTCCGGCCACTTGGTAAAATAATCCATAACGACCGCGACGTAACGGTTCCCACGAGGCGTAGTGGGTAGAGGGCCTAGAATGTCAATCGCTAGACGATCGAACGGGGCTCCCATTAGGCTTGGTTGCAGGCGACCGACGGTTCTTCGAGGTGGTCCTTTGCGTGCGTTGCAGATGGTGCAGCGTGCGCACCAGAGGGTTATATCGGCACTTTGGCCGACCCAGTAAAATCGCTTCTTCGCTTTGGCTAAAGTCTTCTTAGCACTGAAGTGACCTCCGGATGGAGAGTCGTGCACGCCTCGAATGGCAGCATCTACCAGTGAGCGGGGCATAAGGGCTACCGGTATATTCTCCGAGTTTTTTATGGTAATCACTCCTATTTCATCAAAGGCTAATCGGTCGTAGAGATGCCACAAAGCTCTAATTTCTGGGCTCTCGCCCCACAATGTTGTTTTAGGCGGTCGTTCGGACTTGTTCATCCAATCGCGCACCTTACCGAGGGCCTGGTCCGCCTCTTGCTCCTTGCGCAGATCGGGTAACAGGACTTGGGTAAACAACACGACCACTCCATTTTTCCGTTCGACTCTTTCGCATGTGGGACAGTCGCTACAAGGTCGGCGAGAGAGGCTGTCAGCGTTACCATGTTGTGTACCACTTCGATGCTGAATCTGCATGTCGTACTGTTGCAGACGTTCTATCCAACGTGCCATCTGCCCTTCTGGTTCTTTGAAGTTGTACAGCCACTGTAAAGACGCATGGTCAGTCCGTACGAGAAACGGACGGCCATACAAATAATGATGAAAGTGTTTAGTGGCACGGACTACGGCGAGGAGCTCTCGACGTGTTACACAATAGTTACGTTCTACTGGTTGGAAACATTTACTATAATATTCGATTACTCGTTCTTGTCCATCCTGTAGTTGATGAAGCGCCGCACCCGCCCCAGAATTCGAGGCGTCCGTATCTAGAATAAATTGGCCGGTGTCATTGGGAAACGCCAAGACGGGGGCTGTCGTAAGACACTGCTTCAAGGTGTCAAAGGAGTGACTGCAGTGAGTGTCCCATTCAAAGCGTCGAAGTTTCTCAGTCAGCTGGTGGAGCGGTCGAGCGATAGTAGCGAAGTTGGGGATAAACTTGCGGTAGTATGAGCAAAGACCCAAAAACGATCGCACTTCCTTGGTACTTCGAGGTGTAGGCCAGCTCAGCACTTTATCAATCTTGCTGGGGCACGCCTGTAATCCATCACGACTCACGATATGGCCTAGGTAACTAACTTGTTTCTTAAAGAAGCTGCACTTTTTCGGACTAAGTTTAAGGCCAGCCTCTGCCAGTCGTTTAAACACGTCCTGCAGGTGTGTGAGGTGCTCCTCGGTCGTGCGAGAATAAACAATCACGTCATCAAGATAGACTAGCGCGAACTTCCACATCACCCCAGACAGAAGATTGTCCATCAAACGTTCAAACGTAGCGGGGGCGTTGCAAAGCCCAAATGGCATCACATTGAACTCGAAAAGTCCAGCATCGCAAGTGAAAGCTGTCTTTGGTCGGGAGGGTTCGTCCATCCGCACCTGCCAGTATCCGCTTTGTAAGTCCATCGTCGAAAACCACTGGGAGCCGTACAACGTGGATAGGATGTCGTCCATTTTGGGCAGCGGGTATGAGTCCTTGACTGTTATCTCATTCAGGCGCCTATAGTCCACGCAAAATCGTGTCGCTCCATCTTTCTTCTTGACTAGCACTACCGGCGACGACCACGGACTGACGGAAGGGCGAATTATGCCTCTGTTCTCCATGTCAGCAACCAGTTGCTGCACCTCAGCTTTGCGAGCAAGAGGTATTCTTCGGGCCATCTGTTTAATAGGGCGTGCCGGCCCGGTATCGATGTGGTGAGAAGCTAAGTTGGTTTGACCAGTCTCGTCATCGTTTCGGGCAAAAATAAGCCGATAGCGATTCAAAAGTTCCTTTAGCATTAGTTGTTTTGTAGGCGGTAGGTCCACTTCCCCGAATCGGTCCCAATCGACAGAATCTGAGCTCGCATCTTCCCATCTGTCTGGTAATACCACTTCTACGGTTTCTAAGTCGCCCAAAACTAGTGTGGGTGGCAGCGTCCTCTCGTGTGCGCTTAGATTCGATATCCTGGCAGAAAATTGGCCGGCCACTGGTTGGACGACGCCGGTGCTCAGGACGATATCGTCCGGCAGCTCTGTGTAACAGTCTTCCTTCAGTAAGCTCGGTAACGCCGGCTTAGTCGTCGCACATTGCACTCTGACATGCGTGTCGGAGTGTGGCGCCAAACAGACGGGAGTCATCAAGTATATCGGATTTCGTGGCGCTTCGGAGGCGCGGAGCAAGGGCATGGTACCCCAGTGGAACCTTAGGTGCATCTTATCAAAGTCGATCACGACCTTGTGTTCTAGCCAAAAATCAGTACCCAGCAGTGTAGGCGTAGAATCCTTCACCAGGACAAATCGATGAATCAGGGGCTTGCGCAGCACTTGCAACTCTACCATCGTTTCTTCAGTGGAGGTGAGCGTTGACGACGCCATACCATACATGGTTACCTGGCATGGTGAGGTTCGTATTGGCTGCTTCATATCTCGCCAATTCAACACCGAGACTGCCGCGCCGGTATCCACCACTATTGGCAACGGCCTCTGCTGAAAGAAAACAATACAATGTAAGCTGTCCTTAGCATTTGGTACAGGTGAATACATAGCTTGGATAGGATTCCCCGTCCCACGTCGGCCATTTAAGATAGCAGCATCTTTCCTGTTTATTTCAGGGGGGCATTTAGCGCATATATTTGATGGGACGGCGGCCAAGGGTTCACGAAACAATCGCGCCAATACGGTTTCTTCGTTCAAGCCAGGGTTCTCGCTTCCAACCGCGGGCTCGGTCCATAGTGACTCGTGCAACGGCGTGGTTGGATGCCTGTTGCTCTGGTCCGTGGATGGCTCCAATGTGGTAGGAACGGAATGCTCAAATATGGCAGACCGCTCAACTCCATTAACGGTGGAAACGTTAGAATGGCGAACGTTCCTGGTACTGGCGGCTGAATTTCGGGTATCTGGACGGTCGATAGGGGCCAGAATATTTTCCACTGCCGGTTCCGCGCTTTCACCCTCATCTAGCCTCTCCGTTCGTGATGCCTGGGGGGCTCGGCGTTAGTGGGCAACTGATGCGTTCTTCACTGAATTGGGCCTGAGGGTCGCCGGTAGATTTACTGGTGTTGGAGATAGGATAGCTGTATTGTTGGGTGGGGGCGTTGTCTACTATTGCCAATGTTCGCCCCGCTACATTGGCATGCTGCTGTTTTCCGAAGGGTGACTTGTTGTTAGCGGTGCCTCTTTCGTGAGCTGGCTGCGACCTCGTCTTCGTCGGCGACGTTTTGGTGTATGGATGTCCCCACTCTCGACCACCTGACTGTGCAGAACCGGCTTACCGTGTGTGCGTCCAAACTGGGCTTGCACTCGCATCGCTACGTCCAATGCCTCTTGTAGCTGAATCGGTCGACTAGAAATTACTAATCCCTGTAGCGGAGTTTCGCGCATACCGTCAATAAATTGTTGCACCAGAATCTGGTCATACATATGTCCGGGCATTTCACTAAAAGCGCATTGGGCCAAGCGTTCCAATTCCAATGCAAAATCGGGCAATGATTCCCTGGGTCTTTGGATCCGATGACGCAACAGTTGATAGCTCGACCGGCAATCTAGCATGAATCGTTGACGCATGGCGGCACACAGTGCTGAGTAGGTAAGTGTAGGTTGTGTAGGCAAGGTGCCATAAAATGTTGAGGCGCGACCGCGCAGATTCAACACCACTGCCAAACATTTCTCATCCTCTGCCCACTGATAGTAATTCGCCACCTTGTCTACCAGTCGCTCAAATTCGCCCCAAGATCCAGTTCCATCAAACAACGGCAACAAACCAGGATTAAATTGCGGGACGGGGGGTGATCGCGCCCACGCCGCTCCGTAGGTGGTGGAAGCGGCCCGTGGCAGCGCGTCCTGCCTTGGTTGGGGTAACCCACCCCACGTGGTATGTTCCGGCGGCGAAACGGGCCCTGGCACCGCTGTGGGCTGCGCGTTTATAAAGGACCGTTCTAAGGCTTCGCACATTCGGTCGATCTTTTTATTCACCGCCTCCACTGATTGTGCTATAGCAATAATAGAACTGCCGCTATCCTCTTCCATTCTGCTGTTCCGAGCCTGCGTCGATTTTTTAGGCATTTTACACGTGGTGAGGTTCTTCGCAGTAACCGAACATAACCCCACACCTGACACCAATGTAACGTGTTTTACCTTTGTGGAACAAAATAACGCCACCCGTGGCCGAGCGGTTGGTTTACGGTTGGGCGTTCGATCGTCAGGCCTAAGATAACTCAGCAGAATCGCAAAGAAAACAGAGATAGTTTCTTTCGTTTATTCGATCTATTTATTTTCCTTGTCTTGGCGGCAGCGAAAACTTTCAAGCCGCTCCTCTCTCTTTCTCTCCTTTTTTTCTCTCCTTGTTAAGTTGGCCGCGCTAGCTCAAAAAAAACTAGCCCTCCCGGTGGCGCCGTTATTAGTGTGCCCAGCCGTAGAGAATGGGACTGCTTCTTAAGGGGAACAGTTTGCGTTTTCCTACTATACGAGTTGCCACCCAGGCTGTCTACGTTACAATATAGAACAAATGGAAATGTATGTCAATGTTAAGTATGTAACCCGATTATAGATATCGATGGCTCATCAGTCATAAGTAGATCTGATATGGTCAGCAGTAAACAATAAAGACTTAGTTAATTGAGCTGCTATGGTTAGCTTTTATCAATAAAGACGTATTTTGCTGACCTAACACTATGTCGAACTATGCACTGGTGAGCTCGCTATTTTGTACTATACAAGAAATGCATTATTCTTAGTAAGCTCAGATACCAATTGTAGCTACATCGGGTGTGCATCGCTGTGTCTTTGGCCCCCATCTCTACCTTTGTAATCTCACTCCGAGGTCCACCCAATTTATGCGTTGGTTGCGACAACCTTTAGTCACTGGTTTATGTGCTAGTGCCTATATATGTACATATATAAATAAATAAACATTTATTAACTCAACAAATACTAACGTCTTTCATTGAACATTTTGGTGACCCCGACATTGGCGGCTTCAAGTTAAAAGAGTAACAGGCTTGGTGAAACCGTCGAAAAACATCCCAATTGATTAACTTGGCAATCATTGCGTAGCCACATTGGCGAATAAAAACAATTTATTGGAAAACTAGGAGTTGGTTTTCCGCAACAGGGTAGCAGTGCATACCCATTGAATAAAAGTTGATCAAATAGGCGATCACTTGGTTAAAAAAAAAAAAAAAAAATTAACAACGATTTGTGTCAACGAGGCGACGAAATCATAAAAAAAGTTATTTTTATATAAAATAAAGTTTGATCAACTCATAAACTCTGTTGCATTCCCTGGCGTCAGCAATATCTGACCTAGTTAACTCGGTCAGTAACCCAGGTAGTACGCACGAGTACATACTTTGGCATTGGTCAGCAATTTTTGAAACAAAGAAAAGAAACTCAAAAAATTGGTTTCACTGTCGTGGCATTTATCAGTGAAAAATAATAGGTATATTGGAAATAAAAATGAACTATTGTTAAAACACTTATCAAAAGGCGACTTCTATTTATTTCTTATTCTTATTTGTGCTACACTTGACCAATTTTAGGAACGAGTCTGAGCGTTCCCTGTCTTTGACAAAATAAATAAACTCCCATCGGGTCAAATACTAGTACAGATAAGCAAGGAAAACGAATCCATCTTATTTCGAGGAGAAATTTGAGCTCCTGGAATACATGTGGGAGAACTTCGAGAAAAGTCATCAGGAGTTGATGGACAAATTAAATAACGTGCCAACTGAAGATCACTACTTTGTAACGGACTATTTCAGCAAAATGAAGGCGGTTGTAACTAATACAATGGAAGATTGGAAGGACCATTTGGCAAAAATAAAACTAGAGAGACAAGCTCGCCAACGAGAGGAAGAGCGAGTCATGATCAAACCACTGGTTCGCAAGCAAAGTGCTCTGCTGGATTCATTGTCCAGGACATTAAGCCAAATTGTGCCTAAAGAAAAAATGACTTACAAATTATGGATGCAAATTGAAGAAATCCATTATGAGATTCATCGGCTAGCTGAAAATCCGACCGAAGCCGGATATAATATAGCTACGTTCGTGGCCGCAGAAAATACAATGCTGAAATTCTGTGTGGTACCAGCAGAAAAGTGATACAATCACCACCTGCATTGCAATCGATACAATCATTGCAACTACCCAAAATTCCCATTCGAAAGTTTGATGGGGATTATCTGAAATGGCAACAATTTCATGACATCTATAAAAAGGTGGTTCATGAGTCAAATGTATCCACGATAGAGAAAATGTGGTACTTAAAAGCAAACCTTTCTGGAGAAGCAGAGAGATTGATACGGCACCTGGAATTAACAGAAGCCAATCACAACAATGCTTGGTCAGTGTTGCAGGAACGTTTTAATAACAAACGAGTTCTAGTAACAGCCATACTGGCAAAGCTGTTTGATCACCCAAATGTGGGAAATGACGCAGAATTTGCATGATAACATTTTTGAATCATTGCAAGCCTTAAAAAATGTAGGCGTCAATATGGAATCGTCAGATGCTGTCATAATGTTTCATATGACAAGAAAATTGGATAGATTCAACCACGCACTATATGAGCAATCTCTTTCCAACACAAGGGATCTGCAGGAAGTAAAGGACTTCCTATCCTTCTTGGAACAGCGCTTCCTAACATTAGAGGCGATTGGGAAACCAAGAAATAAAAATCACAGCATTGAAAAACCAAGTCCAAGGAAAGCATGCGCAACAGCATCTGGGAAAAACTGTACTTAGCAAAGCACAAACTCTTCCAATGTGAAAAGTTCAAAATCAAATTCGCAGCAGAGCGGCTTAATTAAGTGCAGAAACACCAATTTGTGTCAATTGCTTCAAGCCGGACAATATGGCAAAAAAATTCTCTTGGAGGGGATGCTATAAATGCGATAAAACACATAACAAAATGTTGCATTTAGAAACAGACAACCAAATTGCTACATCTGCTTCTGCAACTTCTGCATATGGAATTGGCAGAAAATACACCCTGTTCGCAACGGTCAACGGAAAGGAGAATTTCGAGCACTCCTGGATAGTGGCTCACAAGTAAATCTCGTCTCAGAGGGACTGGTAAAGAAGTTATCGTTAAAAATTAACGAGACTCATGTGCACATAAATGGAGTGGGTGGTCAACCACAGATAAGCAAGGCGCGAGTAAGCTTGGTTGTAAGGTCAAGATACAACAAGTTCGCAATGCTAGTTGAGGCATTTGTATTGCCACACATAATAGGTGACCAACCCACAGAACAAATAACGCAGAAGGTCACATTAACAGACAACATTCAATTAGCGGACCCAACATTTGATAAACCAGGAAAAATTGATATGCTGTTGGGAGCTGATGATCACTATGCTATACTGCTACCAGAAAAACCACGGGGCAAGCGAAACCGTCCAACATTAAAAAATTCAGAGTTTGGATGGTTTGTTGCTGGGCAGAATTAATATGTCAACGTCAGCTTCAATCACATGTATGGTGGGCATAACAAATCCAGAGGAATCTCTAGAAAGATTCTGGCAGCTAGACACACTAGAGCCAATAAAAAGGTACAGGAGTCCGGAGGAAGAGTATTGTGAAAAATTCTTCCTCGGTAACCTACACACGGCGGCGGACAATCGACCAATTGTAAAGCTTCCATTTGCTGAAGAGGCGTCATCTCTTGGAGAATCTCGGGAAGTAGCCATAAGAAGATTCATGTCGTTAGAGAGGCGAATGAACCCTGACATAAAAAAGGAGTATGTAAAATTTATGTCAGAATATGAACAGCTTGGACATATGAAGCAGGTAATGGTAGAACAAATTCCCAAGAACCATTACTTTATACCGCATCATTGTTTACTAAAACCAGAAAGTACCACCACCAAGCAAAGAGTGGTATTCGATGCATCATGCAAAACGTCATCAGGAAAATCACTGAACGACATTTTATATCCTGGACCAGTTGTACCGAGTCAACTCTTCTCAATTCTTCTGCTGTTCAGGACACACAAATATGTGTTCACGGCAGATATTGAAAAAATGTATCGTCAAGTTTGGATAAACCCTGCCGATCAATTCAATCAGATGATTGTGTGGAGAGAGGATCCAAGTCAAAAACTAAAGTTTTAGCGTTTAAAAATTTAGCGACGAAGTGTCTGGAATATTTGGCACTGAAGAACATGGAAAAATTGTCGTCTGGAGCATCAGAATTAAAAAATGACTTTTATGTTGATGATTGTCTCACATGAGCAGACAGTTTACCAGAAGCCCTGCAAATAAGACAAGAGCTTCTCGAAATCTTGAGACCTAGGGGTTTCAACTTACGAAAATGGTGTTCAAATAGCAGTCAACTTCTAAAGGAAATTCCAAAGGAAGATACGACTGCTGACATCAATCTCGGTGACACACTGGAAAAAACAAGTGTCAAAACATTGGGAATCATAGGGGCACCCAAAGAAGATCAATTATGTGGAAAGGCTCAAAAGCAAACAAAAGGAATAACCAGACGAGTGGTGCTATCTGAAGTCGGTCAAATCTTCGATCTTCTAGGGCTGTTCGCACAGGTAGTGGTAAGTGCGAAAATGTTTCTTCAACATGTTGCTTCCGAACGAATTGAGATGGATGATGACCTGCCGCCATATTTGGAGAAGCAATGGGAAGCCTACCGAGAGGATGCACAAGCACTAAACCACATGAAAATTCCAAGGCATATTTTTGATGGCAAGGTCCCCAGTACAAAGGAACTGCATACATTTGTTGATGCATCAGAAAAGGCGTATGGTCCGGCAATTTATGTCCGATCAACCTATAAAAATGGCCAAATTTTGGTCAGATCGTTGTGCGCAAGTTGAGAGTGGCTCCCCTGGAAAAACAGACACTGCCCCGGCTGGAACTATGTGCAACTGTACTTGGAGCTGAACTCACGGATAGAGTTCGACAGCCGTTTTACCGGCTACAGCGAAAAGTGGCGTATGTGCTACGGTTTCGTCACAAGAAGAACAGGAAACCAACGGCTCAGTTAGAGTTGGAAGAGTTGGACCAAGCACGGAGAGCGACCATTAAGCAAATTCAAGAAACAGGATTCGCACATGAATTACGGCACTTAAAGAAACGACCTGATCAACCGCTAGATCGCAAAAGCACGGTGGCAACATTGCCACTAATACTGGATGAACATTCAATCATACGATTAGCAACTCGGCTACAACAAGCACCAGTATCAACGGAAACAAGGAATCCATATCTCTTGCCGTATAATGATTCGGTGGTAAAAATGATACTACGGAAACTTCATGAAGAGAATCTTCATTGTGGACATGAGGCACTACGCGGAATAGCTCGGCAACAGTACCACATTATTAAGGTGAAACCGATGGTCCGGAATGTGATCCAGGGCTGCGTAGTATGCACCAAGTACCGGCCTCAGTTCTTAAAAACAAGTCATGGGCGACTTACCTGAGCATCGGGTATCTCAGAATAGACCCTTTCTTAATGACGGAGTAGACTATTGTGGACCATTCTGGATCCACCATAAGGTTCGAGGAAAACGTCCCGACAAAGCATACATTGCAGTATTTGTATGCTTTGCAACCAAGGCAGTACACTTGGAGTTGGTCGGAGACCTGTCCACCTCCTCATTTGTAGGCGCGCTTCAGCGCTTTATTGGGCGCAGAGGAAGATATACTGCGATAATGCAACAAACTTTATTGGAGCAAACAACCAACTTAAGGAGCTGACCGATACAATACACTCAGAAACGGGAGCAGGTAGTATCAAGGAATTTTGCAATCAAAAAGGAGTGCAATTTAAGTTCATACCACCACGGTCTCCACATTTCGGAGGATTATGGGAAGCTGCGGTAAAGTCCGCTAAGCACTTACTGTTAAAAAACGTATCGACAGCAAACTTAACGTTTGAACAACTGTCTACCATAATTGTCAATGTTGAAGCAGGGCTGAACTCTCGTCCGTTAACGCCAAACTCAGACGATCCCAACGACTTGACAGCTCTAACCCCAGGCCATCTATTGATCGGAGAACCATTAGCAGCAACACAGCGATCGATTCCAGAACAGTGGGAATTAGTGCAAGGGCTTAAGCATACATTCTCAATGGTCTCAAGAGTACATACAAGAATTGCAGGGTACATTCAAGTGGAAAAAAACAATGTCAAAGAAGGCATGATGGTGATTCTAAAGGAGGATAATTTTGCAATGGCCAATTGGACGAATTGTTAAATTATATCCAGGCCTGGACGGTGACAAAACGTTAAATCGAGGCAGATGACACAGAATCGACTTCCCAAGAAGACCCTGGTATCGAGGACACCGCAGAACCAGAGACAAAAAGACGTTTGTCGATCAATCTGCCACCGTTGGCAATGACGATCTGCCTAATGCTGTTGTTACTTCCTATAGCATTGGCTCAAAGAACTAATATAACTCGATACAACCCCAAACCAGGCATATACTATGAAAGTATTGGCACAGGAAGGATGGCAACGTCTGACTGGACTATTGTGGCATTTTACGATCTCGAACCATATTGAACCGACCTGAAGACATTTTCAGACGGAGTAGTAAAGGTTGGAGAAATATGCGTGCTAATAAAGGTTACAGAGGCATGCACCGCAATGCAGAGGCACTTCGAGCATGTCAACTCAGAGATATGGAGAGGAAATGATCTCCTTCACATAGAACGCCAACGACGATCGCCTTTAGATATAATTGGGAACATTGCGAACGGCTTATTTGGTGTGCTGGACTCAAAGTATGCAACAGAGATGTCAGGCACCATACGAAAAGTTAAATCAAATGAAGATTACTTATTAAACTTGCCGCAAAATCACACATCTGTAATTGATTCAACGATAAAAGCGAGACGAAGCCACGATTGAAAATCAGATGAAACTAATGGAACAACAAATGAACGACATAACCAAAGTCCAGTTCAATGCGGTAAAAGCATTGCAATGGTATATCACGCTAACTACTCAAATGACAGTTATTGCAGGGAATTTGCAACGAATTCAAACCAAAATTTTCCGAGTATTTACAGATGCCCATCATAGCAAAATAAGCCCGTTACTACTATCACCAGGCCAGCTTCGGGAACATCTGAACCGACTGAAGAGACATCTTCCGTTTGGTTTGGATTTGCCAGTTCCAGATAACGACGTCTTGCAATTATATGGCTTAATGAAGGCACAAAGCACAATCGCAAACAATCATGTGATATTTAAGGTCACATTTCCATTAGTGGCAACGCAGGCAGTGCAACTGTATAACCTGATACCCATTCCAGCAATTGGAACTCATGGGATTGTAATCATGAACATTAAAATTCCCATCATTGCTGTCAACAAGGAACAGAATCAATACATTGGGCTCTCAAGAGCCGATTTGGAACAATGCCATCAGCTCAACAACGAGCAATATATTTGTTTTGATAAACAAACGAAGTTTACGGTTAATAGCAACTGTGAGTTCCAGCTATTCAAAAATACAAAATCATCAACTTGTCAAATACAACACACAAACAGGTCATTCGTGTGGTACGACATGTATCACAAAAATCAGTGGATTTTTGCCACCACTAGACCAATTGAACTCGCAGTGACCTGTGACGATAATATACAAGATGTCACTATTAAGAAGACTGGATTGTTAACTCCAGACCCGACATGTACAGCAAGGAGTTCTGCTATTCGAATAACAGGTCACCGTATAACTACGACAGACACATTGAAATTGTCATATGTCCGATTTGGCAACTTCAGCATTGGTCCAACAAAAGTAGCGCCAACAACAACACAATTCACAAAGATGCAGCTAAGCTACGACGAACTTAGCAACATTCAAGGAAACCTGGAAACAAAGCAAAACTAAAAATTACCAGAAGACCCCAGCCAGCCGGCTCACCATGTTATCGTCTCCTACGTAGCGCTAACAATACCATTGGTTCTTGTGATGGTATATGGAATAAGAAGATGCTAACAACCCCCAAGACACAATGGTCCAGAGCAGACAACCGTGAGGATCGTCAATCCCATACCGACTCCTGCTGCGGTAAGCCCAGCCCCCCAGCAATTTTGCGGTCAACGTTGGATAACGTTGAACAGGTGTTCAACGGCCGGGAGTATGTTGGTGTTTAGGTTATATAAAATAAGATAAGAACTTTTTTGGTGTTTAGATTATATAAAATAAGATAACATTAAGCCAATTATAATATAGAACAAATGGAAATGTATGTCAATGTTAAGTATGTAACCCGATTATAGATATCGATTGCTGATCAGTCATAAGTAGATTTGAAATGGTCAGCAGTAAACAATAAAGACTTAGTTAATTGAGCTGCTATGGTTAGCTATTATCAATAAAGACGTATTTTGCTGCTACCTTTGTAATCTCACTCCGAGGTCCACCCAATTTATGTGTTAGTTGCGACAACCTTTAGTCACTGGTTTATGTGCTAGTGCCTATATATGTACATATATAAATAAATAAACATTTATTAACTTCAAGAAATACTAACGTCTTTCATTGAACAAGTGGTATTGGCAGCATCGCCTTCTAATTCTAACTTATTAATTATAATAAAAGACTTATGTTCTAAATCTTGTATTAACTTACGAAGATTTCCTCTAAAGGTAGTATGGTATAGCCGTCGTAGTAATTCTTCATAAGGCGTTTGTACTTTATATTCGCTGATGGGGGCGGCCCGCAACTCGGTCCAATTGTTGGCGTGCGCTAGTTGTGATATCCGCTGTGCTTCTCCAGTGAGCTGCATCTCTATAGTGCCGTACATCAAGCTATGTTGGCGGACGTCCCTCGTCGGATAGAGTTGTAGAATATATTAAACTCTCCGTGTGAACGGGATCAGGGTCAAAGCGTTACCATCGAAATCGGCCAACTGTCTAAGCATGGTAAGTGCCTGGTTCAGATGTGATTCTGATAGTTCCAGTGTCATCTTGGATTAGAATAGGTTTAGAACTTCAAGATTCGATGTCGCGCTTTTGACTGCATAAAAGGTTTTTTTTTGCGGATAAAACGAAAAAAATATTTTCAGGGGCTTTGGGCCTTAGTTGCTTACAGCTCCTTATTTATTTTTTTTTTCGAGGGCTTTGGGCTTTAGTTGCTTACAGCTCCTTTACTTGTTTTTAGCACAAAAAGTCTTGATCACGGGCCAACCTTAGATTTGATATCTGTGACGGTGGCTTGACACAATTTTCGCACATTTATTTATTTAATGATAAAAAAAAAATTTGCTTACTACGCAACCTTAGATTCGATATCCGTAACGGTCGCTTATACACAAAGTTTTGCACGCACTAAATTATTTCGTTTTATCCTACCGACCTACCGATATGGATTGGTGAGACTCAAAAAGATCTTTATTGAAATCCGCTGTTTTCTAGACTAAATGGGGGGTCAAGTTATGTGGGTGAATGAAGTGAGAAATTGAGTGGTGTGAGTGGATATATTACTATATATACATATGTGTATTTACTTAAACTACTTTATAATATGGACACTGTCTCTAATCGAGCGCTCTAGTCCTGGTTGAAATTTTAATTTTATGTCTCTAATCGAACTCTCTAGTCCTGGTTGAAATTTTAATTTTGTTTTGTGAATTAATTAAAGTTTACTTACTAAGGATAAGATTTTGAAGATTTAAAACTAATCAACATTTGCTGGTGGTATATGTATATGGAGAGACTGTTATCTAAAATAGATGTAGCACAGTCGAATCTTTGATTTTGGGGTGTTATATCCTTATGTTCTACGATTTTACCATTAGCACTTTTGAAAATATGATATATTATTGGAATACACAAATTGTTTTGAATATAATTGTTTTCGGGTTGTGTAAAATCGTTGCTTAGAGCTCAAGCAAAGTACGTACCACTTTCCAAGAAAGGGCCTTTTATTAAGGTATTTTCCGAAATATCCAAACATCTTCTGACATGTTTTCTTATCAGATTTTGCAAATTGCTGCTGTCTTCTAAAGTACTTCATTTGAGAAAAATTTAATAAACGTACTAGTGGGAGTTCTGTACAAGGATGTACAGGTCCTTAATATTTTCCTTTCAAATTTGCGAATTCTTTCCATATGGGAAGGGGATATATCCTACCATATAGGGCAGCCATAGGTTAATAAAGGCCTGATAGGCGCGTGGTCCGTAATTATTTTGACTCTACTGCGTAGAAGTTTAGACGAGAACATTCTTTTGTATAAATAAAACGCTTTAGTTTTTTTAATTCGCTCATTCACGTATCTATCGAAATAGAGAAATCTATCCAGTATAATCCCCAGGTACTTTACTTCACACTTAGAATAGTTAATCTTTAGCAGCCAATGTTTAGTAAATCTAGCGAATGTGTTAATTTTGTCTTGCAATTCATCATTTACCTTATTTATTGCATCGCTAGAATGAAATATGTATAACGATGTCATCAGCGTAGGCAATAATGTTATCAATCTTATGCATTAAGTGCAATATAAGCATCAAAGCTTTCTGCTCTCTGACGTGACGGTCGTGTTTTTGCATAGCTCCTGAGTTTTTATTAATATTTATTGTTTTTTCTCAATTTTTAATTGTGCTTAGTTTGTTTACACTTCCGCTGGCGTTGTTCGCTTGACTCCCTTGTGTTTTATTTCCATAATTCGCCAAATTAATCAGTTTAAACAGTTTTTTCTTTTTCGTGATTAGTGTTTGGTGCATTTACATATTTTTTTTATTTTTTTTTTCTTTCGTCATTGCTTCTGCAGTTGCTCCCCTCATCGCCCCCATCATACCATCAGTGCTAGTGGCTTTCTTGTTCTCTCTGCTTTGTGCTTGTGCTTAGCTTCTCTCCCGCGTAATCACTTTTGTAAGGCCGCCTCTCAAAGCTCGGCTTATAACTGTTCTTGCACTCTCTGTTGTGCTGTGCACTCTAGCTGTCTCTTTGTTTTATTTGTAATTATTGATTATTTATCAATAATTATCTTTGTGCTGTGAATTTAATTTTTCTATATATTCTTATATATATACAATTTTTTTTGCCTTTCTTTCGGCTTTTCAATGGCTTGTTGTCTACCTAATTGCAAACATTCTGATCGTTTTGATGATCAGTATAGAGCAATATCTTGTTGGCTCTGCGATAATCTTATTCACTTAAAATGTGCTGGCCTCAATGGCCGCGACTACGACAAATTTTCTGGTTTGTCTGTGTCTAAGCCTGAGCTTGGCTTAATGCGCTGGACTTGACCATCTTGTGCCACCCAGCAGCATGATTTTAGCCGTATGTATAGGGATCTTCGTTTAAGGTTTCTTTCTTTAAACAAACTGGCCAAACAGCTGTCAAACGAGTGTGACTCTAGCGTTCAATTATTGTCGCAATTCAAATTTGTTCCACCTTCTGAGAAATTGCACAAGAAATGTACCCTTGAGTTGCCTCGTAAGCTGTCGCCAGCTCTCTCTATTACTTCCTCTCCGATTTTACTTTCGCCTACACCATCTTCTTGTCCCTCTTTATGCTCTTCTTTTCAGATTGAAGTACCCATTACAAGCCCTGGTGTACCTCAATCTATCCCTCACGGGAACTCTGATCAATCACAGGATCATGCCGGCGCTCAATCACTCACAGTACCAAATGAGTACTTCTCAGCTATGGTTGACCCTAATTTTTGGCCAGAGGGCCTAGTTGTACACGAGTTTGCGCCCAATAATAGCTCTCGTCCGTTGCCTATCCACCTTCCTACTTTATCTTCTGCTTCAAAAAACTAATAACGTCTAGTCTTTGCATTCATTATCAAAATGTAAGAGGACTTCTTACCAAGCTGTCGAACCTTTTCTGTGATAGCCAAACCTTTTCGGCTGACATATTAGCTTTCTCTGAAACTTGGCTTAACTCCTCTGTTTTAGATAATGAAATTCTTTCTAATAATTTTATTTCTTATAGGCTTGATCGTGTTGGTCGTCGCGGCGGTGGAGTACTCATTGCTGTCAACTCGAATCTGTCTTCAAGTGTGGTGCCGATTGATCTCCCCTTAGGTGTTGAGTTTATTTGCGTCGAAGTTACATGTTCTAACTTTAGCCTATACATCTCTTGTTCATAAATTCCTACAGCTTCTGATATCATGATCTACGTGCACCATGCTGATGCTTTACGAACTATTTTTGGTCGTCTTAAAGATCGTGATGTTCTTATAGTTTTAGGTGATTTTAACTTGCCTAATATTTCTTGGCTTGTTGATGATAATCTATCTTTCTTAATTCCTTCATCTCAACATGTTTTTCTTGATAGCCTACTTGAATGTCCACTATATCAGTTGAATTCTTTCCTTAACTGTTCTAAAAGAATCCTTGATCTTGTTTTTGTCTCTGATCCCACTGTTAGTGATGTATCGCAAACACAGCCACTAGTGAAACCTGAAGATCCTTATCATCCTACCATTGAAGTTACTAATTTATTTAAAAACATCTCAAATTCTCGTCGTAGATGTTTTCGTAAAACAAATTTCAATCTTCTTAACAGCCTTATTTTCTTTTGATTGGTCGTTTCTATTTGAGTGCTGCGATATAGATTGTGCAGTGAAGTTTTTCTATTTTGCTCTTAATTCTCTAACTGATAAATGCGTTCCTTATGTGAATGTCTCTACCGTCTCCAGCTCGCCAGTCTGGTTCACACGTAGGCTCTCTAATCTTCGTAACATTAAATCGAGATATTTTAAAAGATTTAAAAAAACTGGTTCGCGACTTGACTATGCAAATTATTGTATAGCCAAATCTCAATTTTGTCTTTTAAATACTCGATGCTACAACAATTATCTCGTTCGCTGTAAGGCTGAATTTTATAAGAACCCCAAAAGATTTTACAACTTTGTCAATTCCAAAAGACGCTCTAATGTACTACCTTCCACCTTCAGACTTAACGACCAGTCTGCTAATAATGATTTAGATATTGCAGATCTGTTTGCTAAATTTTTTCTACTACTGTTTCGGATCCCACACCCTATCCCTTTTCAATCCCACATTTAAATTGTATGTTTTTTCCCAGTATTACTGAAGACTGTATTCTCTCTAGCTTGTCATCTATGAAGTCTTCCTTCGTTCCCGGGCCTGATGATATACCTAGTTGCATCCTTAAAATGTGTTCGATTTCCCTATCTAAGCCTTTAGCTCGGTTATTCTTTATATCGAGTGAGACTTGTAGATTTCCTGATATTTGGAAGGAGTCATTTAAAAAGGGTAGCAAATCGGATGTTTCCAACAACCATGGCATTGCCAAACTTTCGGCAACACCTAAACTGTTTGAGAAAATTATTACGTCTTCCCTTCAACATCTATCCAGATCCACTATTTCTCCTTGCCAGCATGGTTTCATGAAAGTTCGTTCGTCGCTTACCAACCTTTTAGAATTGACTACCCTTGTACACCATGGCTTCCGTAAGAAGTGTCAAACTGATGTTATTTATACTGACTTCAGTAAGGCTTTTGATACGGTTGATCATTCTTTGCTTCTCGCGAAACTTAATATCATGGGTTTTTCACCAAAATTATTGGGTTGGTTAAAGTCGTATTTTATTGGCAGAACCCAAAAGGTGTCTTTTCGTTCCTCGATATCTAAAACTGTTCGAGTTACGTCAGGTGTACCCCAAGGCAGTCATCTGGGCCCACTATTATTTACATTTTTTATAAATGATTTGCCTTTGGCCTTGGCTCATTCACGCGTGCTCATGTTTGCGGATGACGTCAAGATTTGTTATTCCTATAATGATCCTTCTTTCCAACAGTACTTGCAATCAGATCTCGATGCGTTCTGTGATTGGTGCCACGTTAATAAATTACACCTTAATGCCTCTAAGTGTTCTTTTATGACTTTCAGTCGTTTGTCTCCGCTCCTAGCTCATTACTCTATTAAGTCTGTTCTGAACTTTCATTTAATGTTCATATTTCTTCAATTGTCAACAGAGCAAGCAGCCTTCTCGGCTTCATTAAACGTTGGGCCAAAGAATTTGATGATCCCTATGTAACAAAGGTTTTATACACTTCGTTAGTTCGCCCTACTCTAGAATATTGCTCGCCAGTGTGGAACCCGCAATATGATGTTCACCAGCGTAGTATTGAATCGGTACAGAAGCAATTCCTTAAGTTTGCGCTACGCGGTCTAAATTGGGACCCGGGTCTTCGCCTACCTTCTTATTCTGACAGACTTCTTCTTATTAATCTTCCTTCACTTTATAACCGTAGGCTTGTTTTTGGCATTCTCTTTCTCCATAAACTAGTCAACGGCGAAGTCATTTCCACCAATTTACTAGATACGCTGTATTTTTGTGTTCCCTCACGTCGGACTAGAAACTTTTTTCCTATTCACCTTAGTAGATGTCTGACTAACTACTCTCTTCACGAACCTCTTCGTGTTCTTTGCCAATCTTTTAACAACCTTTCTCACCTTATCTCTCCTCATCTTTCTGTCACTTCTCTTCGCGCTATACTTTTTAATCATTTACAGCGAAACCAATGAAGATATTCTGGACTTGGATTGGCTGCAACTCATCCCTGACCACATTGGCTGTGAATCGGGGCATAGCTGGCACCTTGTGCAAATAAAACACCTCCACCGGGTCGGGGATGTTTAGTTGTGTATAAAGCTAAGCTACCTTCTTCATTTAATTACTATCTGTCTTTAGCTTAAGCTTTTTCGTCGACTGCTGTGTTATTTGACGTAAATAAATAAATAAATATATATAGATTAAATAGTGTAGGCGCATTTAGCGGACCCGTTTTCTGAGCTTGTTAACACTTGTTTTTCGAATTTTTTTATTACACTTTCGTCGCACTCTTAGTCTGCAGTGTCCTGAATAGCGTAATAGTTGTTTTTGCGATTCTGTGCCATTGTGGTGGACTGATCATTTTCTGTTTTACGTGTATTTTCATTATTATTATAATTTAGAGCACAAAGCTCATGCATTGTATTATTCGACACTTTCAGCAGATTGTGATTTATGTCTATATTCACTTTAAGAAAAGAATATTTACGAAGATTGCAAACACAATAATAATAAGTGCACTTTTAAGATCCAGGAACCAAGTCATACGTGTTGCTTCACTGACATCCAAAATCGAACCTCTCGCCTGTTGAATTGTCTTTCTTTGATTACCTAACTTTTATAATCCTGGAGCTGACAGTCTCTATCCTTAAATATCTCTTGATTAGAGTTCTCATTACTGGAGGTCGCTTTCACCGCGACTCTCCGTTGTTGTCGTTCTTTTATTTTAACATCATTGCATCTGCTTTAATATCGTCCGAATCAACAGTGCCCTGCCAGCTTGGCTCTCTTTTGGCTATTAATCTGACTGCTATATATGTATACACCTTCCTCATATTTTCCATCTGTGCGTGGTGGTCGGTTACTCCCCTCTATAGTATTTGGCTATGGTAGCCAATCCATTGCTTCTGAATCTCACTTACTTCGTTAAGAATCATGATAGTTAACTTACTTACATCTAACGCATCTAACTTCCTTAACCTTTTATGCAACTCGTGCTGCTTAGCTAACAATTTTTCAGTTTTGGTAGGGAACATTTTTGTCTTATGCGTTTTATAGGGTATCAATATAATTATATAATAATAATAATAAAATATATTGATGTACTTATAACTATTTTAATTTATATCTTGTTTGATGATCCTGTTCGCTGCTGCTTGTCGGCCAATGGGTAGAATTCGACGATAGTTTGCTGATAGTTAGCCTTCCCTCTAAATTCGCCATGCCTTTGGTCACCTCTTCTTGGTCGCCTTGCGGGCACTTGCCACTGCCCTTCTCTCGACTCTGCAACTATCTTGTTGCCTTGCTGCTTCTTTGCAACTGTGTCCTTGCTCTGCTGCTGTTTCTTGCTGCCTATTGCAACATATATATACATCCGAAATTATTGCTCGGTCGCACGCACTTTTTATTTTTGAAGCAATAATATATTGCTTTTAATTTAAACCTTGTCTCCAACCACTGGTGGGGGAAAACAAGAGTAATTTTATTTTTCTACCTTTAGCTGACCTTAGCATTTACACTTGCATACAAATTCGGACTTTAAGGAGCTGATTTACTCTCTGAGTCTCATACTACTGGTGTGGAAAAAAATTAACTCAAAGGAACAGGGATTCCATGGAAAAGGAATTTGAACTGATTTTATTTACCAATGTGTTGTGTATATATGTATGTGAAATCTTAGAACTTAAAAGGCGACAACTGTTTTTAAAATACTTATTGTAATGATCCACGTTTTCCAAGGTAAAAAATGTTTATATTTCATGCTCAGTGTTGGTTACTTGATAAAGTATCTGCAGAGTTAAACAAATCTGGTGGAAAATCTTATATGGCGACCGTGACATTGTCATACGAGATGATGAGTAATGCCAAAACATTGCGGAGGTAAGAAACGGCTAAAACAAAGATAACTCCTAAAGCTACAATTTGAAACCAACACAAAAGGCAAAAAAGGGAATAAATTGCAAGCTGAGCTCGACAACATCTGAATCTACAAAAATTAAACATAAAATAAAAATAATTAACTCATACGATTTTCAAAACCAGAACCCCAGAAGACAATCCAGCAAAACCGAAGAAGACGTGCCCGGCGGACTATCCTGGACCATTGGACTCGCTGTACTGCGAGTAAACATTCATTAAAAAGGACACCGGCGAACCAGCAGTCTGTGCGAAGGCCAGCACTGGCACCTCATGCTTTTTATAGTTTCCGCATCAGTCTTTTCACTATCACTGTAACACTTTTTATTTGTAACTGTTTGACTAGTTCCCAGGGGGGTTTATTACTTGAGCTCTCTAGCCCTAGACTCCCCTTTATGTAGGACCTGACCTGAAGACAGCTCTCAACATTTGTTGCTAAGGTTGCTTAGATGCTCAACCAGGGCTACAACTGACACACCTGTCAATCCATTGGAAATATCTAGTAGGCTTTGACTTATTAGTCACTTCACCAACACTATCCGACAAATATATATTTATACATACAATGAAATGAATAGAAATATACATACATATATATATTTTTACACATGAAATGAAGTAAAAATAAGAAAAAATATATATTAATACAGACAAATGAGAAAAAAATATAAATATAAATAATAATAATACGTCGGAGATTGAATTAGGCATTTCTAATAATTTGAATTGACTGATGTAGAACTGTTTAACACTAGATTTGTGCGATAACAGTATAATCTGTCATTGAGTGTGGCTCAGTGTGCGGTTGAGAGAATTCAGTCTCTTTTCCTTCTAAAATTCAACCTAAACGCACGTCGAGACTCGCTGCACAAACATAGTGACAAAAATGGAAGCCAATAATGGAATCAACGATTCAGGAATCCCTGTATTACTCAACTCGCCGATAAATATATAAATACAAAAGAAAGAAATTAAACATAAGAAAAAAATACATACTATATAAATAAAATCAATCAAAAATAAAGAAAAAATATTTTCCAAATTGATTTAAAAAAAATTTCAAAAATATATCAAATACCCCTGCAGTCCTTGGCAATCATAATTTTACAGGTTTAAATTTTTTTTTGCAACTCAATTCAACAATACACAAACAATACATTATTGCTCTTTTCACTACAATTTTTTCTTCTTTTTACCTCATTCCTTAAGCAAAGCAACGCACGCATACACATACAGTTTATATAGCGTTGCGTGTGTGTGTGTGTGTGTGTGTATGCTGATGACGAATGACGTATTAGACAGCAAGCAGCGCTGCCGGAAGCAGAGCCGATTTATATTGACTATACCTTGTGTTTTATTTATCCGATTAGATTCAAATCTTGGGATATAAGGTTTTATATCATCCAATATTATCACATATGTATGTAAATTTCGTAGCGATATACTTTTCGTATAGACCTATATGATATAAGAGTCCGATCCTCAAGATTTTCATACTTGATCTGCTTTTATATACTTTATGGGGTCGGAAACACCTCCTTCTGTGCGTTACAAACATTTGACCAATTTTATAATACCCTCAACATGGGTAAAAAAAACCAAAGGGCTCGGGCTAACTTCGACCGCGCCGAAGTTTGTATATCCTTACAAGTTTATTTTGTTACTCTTTCCTCACCTATAGCCGTCAAGGTGGAAAACGTTTTATCTAAAAAGTGTCATGGACGGCCTACAATCTTAGCATGAAAAATAACGGAGTTTCCAACTGATTTTTCGTATGGAAGCTATATGATATAGCCACCCGATCACCTTGACTAAATTTGGCACAGTCGTCTATAAGTGTAATAAACTAACCAATGTTAAACTTCACGGCAATAGCTTAGAAAACACTGAAGTTATTGAGAAAACTCACTGTTCGTGAATTTGCCGTTTGTATGGGAGCTATATGGTATAGTGGTCCGATCCGGCTGAGCATTCTCGAGGACTTAATTGAGGTTTTCAAGACCAAGCAAATCGACTCACCTCAACGCTCAATTTACTTGGTGCAAATAAGGTTGGCGTACTTTGATATAACGGGAGATATAAATGCTGCATTTACGCTTTTTGTCTACCTAATCGGGATAATAATAAAAATATGAAAGAAGTTAAATTCTGCTATGCCGAAGTTTATATACCCTTGCAGTCCTTGACAATAAGAATTTTACATGTTCAAAATTTGTTTTCTGCAACTCAATTCATCAATATACAAACAAGACAATTTTACTCCTCATACTACAATTTGTTCTTCTTCCCTCATTCCCTAAGCAAAGCAACGCACGCATACACATACAGTTTATGTAGCGTTGCCTCTGTGTGTGTGTATGCATGTGCTCTGTTGATTTGATGATGACGTAGTAGGCAGCAAGCAGCGCTGCCGGCAGCGATTGAATCGATTTATATTGACTGTAACTTGTACTGAAATTTTGGAATCTGAGTTATTATATCCAATACTATCATCGTAGTAAATTTCATGGGAATACTCCAATTTTTATGAAAATGTTTGTTCTGCAGCTATATGATATAGTAGTCCGATCCTGACAATTTTCATACTTTATCTCACCCGGGTAATAAAAAAGATGGCTGAGTAAAACGCATACGCACCGACGGACGTACGGACGGACGGACGTTGCTATATCGACTCTGCTTCTCATGCAGATCAAGAATATATATACTTTATGGGGTCGGAAACGTCACCTTTTGTGCGTTACAAACATCTGACCAATTTTATAATATAAAATGAAGTAAGTAGTCGACTCGCCGACTTGGGTATACTATACACCAAGTGAAACAAATATTTCAAATTTCGAAGACCAAATATATGTC
Organism: Drosophila tropicalis; assembly: GCF_018151085.1. Lineage (NCBI taxonomy): Eukaryota > Metazoa > Arthropoda > Insecta > Diptera > Drosophilidae > Drosophila > Drosophila tropicalis. Next base: position 924,806 of record NW_027173484.1, read on the forward strand.
TATTAAATTGTTTTTACATGCCTCATACCATATGCTATCTCGCTCACTCTGCAAACACCCGAGCACTAGCACTAGCGGCGCCACTAGCCACCGGCCAATTTTGGCCTTATGGATCGTGTAGTAAAATACGTTCAAACGCATATTTTGCATGTTTCTAGTCCGATTTCAATCACATACGGTATATAAATGGTAATTCGGTAGAAATAGATAAGCTTAATTGGTCTGCCGAATTTGATTGCGATAGTCAAAAAACTACAAGAGGAAATCGGTTTTTTCTAAAATATGGAGGCGAAAGTGGGCGTAACAAAATATGAAAATATACATACTCTGCTCGCATATTAAGCCAGTTTACATACTAAACTTGGTGACTTTAGCTTTGTTAGCTTCTGATAAAATAAGTTTTGTTAATTTTGCGGGGCGGAAGTGGGCGTGGAAAAAAGTTTGAACAATTAGTTTCTGCGCGCTAACTAAACAAGTATATATACCAAAGTTGATGTCTCTATCTGTTAAAGTTGTTAAGAAAAACAGTTTTATGTGATTCCTGGGGGCGTGGCCTAAATTCCAATTAAGTATGTAAGGAGTATACATACCAAATTTGGTGGCTCTAGCTCTTATAGTCTCCAAGATCTGCTGTTTCATACAGACGGACGGACGGACGGCTATTGATTGTGATCAAGAATATATATATGTTGCATAATGGACGTACTTTGGACACTGTACGTGTCTGTCACATTATGAACATAGTTTGACCACTGTGCTTGCCAGAGCAAGCTGTACATTGAGTTTGGCATATTGGGAAGTGCTTCTTAGAATTGGACTATAGCGAAGAATATTACTGGCGCCTAGGTACCGTACGAGTGAGGCTACGGCGTTGTCGCGCTGTCGCCGAGTGTAGTCCAGCTTGGCGTCTAAAAAGAAGTAGATCGATGCGTGATCGAAGAATGCGAGTCAGTTGCGTTCGGACAATTGTATGCGTCGGTTGGAATTCACTTCACTCTTAAAGTATCTGACTAAATATGGCAGACCAGCAGATGGAAGCAAACGATCCTGCGACATATACTTTATAGGGTCGGAGATGATTCCTTCTGCCTGTTACATACATTTTAGCGACTTTAATATACAATTGCTCCCTATGGGTGTAAGGTAGAAAAAAAGAATAAGAAAACTAGTTACATCCATAATAATCAGTTTAATAGAAACCATGAGAATAGAGATATGTATACCTTTCCTAGATACACTCAGGACAAACAAACAACAAATACAAGGAAATTAGGTACTGAATAGATAAAAATGATAAGTTTAAAAGCAACATCGTAGAACTCATGGAAAATACCATTAAAGCGACATACAGCAAACTATTGACTAGGACCTCTCTTAGAAAATTCGTGCCTGAATGGGGTCACGAGCTTTGCAGGGGTTCATTCGAAACAGATTCAGATGACAAAGTAATAGATTTAGCAAATTCAGATAAAGAGACAATAGATCTAGCAGATTAATAAAAAATAAAAAAAAAAATAACAATCGCAATAACAATACAACTACAGTTATAGAAGAGATAAAAGAGGCAACAACAGAAACAAAAAAAGAGAAAAAAAAAAAGAAAAAAAAAAAAAAAAAAAACCCTAAAATTAGGGAAATCCAAATTTTTTGTAGTATATTCATGCAAATAATCATTCAGTACAATGAGCTCAACTTGTAACACTCTGTTGCAAGTATAAACAATTAAACATATACGCACTAAAATATAATTGTGCACTTGAATATGTTTATATATATACATTGATGTATGTACATAAACATATTCACATAAATCTACAGCTAAGCATGATCATATATGTATGTACATTTGTATATGCACATACATATATTCACATAAGCAATGTATGCACAAGCGTAACATGAGCTAGAGCCAGGCCAGCGTGTGAACGCTGACCAAGCACTTTGATGCAAGCGCTCCAACAATATGTATGTATGTACTGACACTCTCCCTCTCTTTTGTAGCTGTCGCATAAGTCGCAGCATAAGAATATGTATGTAAACTTAGCTTAAGCAAAATAATAATTTGGAATAAAGAATCATTCTAAAAACGACTATGCATGGACACTGACGTGTTCATCTTGGATATACTATTTTTTTATCAAAGGAACCCGGTCTTGGTATATATATAACATGGCGACCGTGACATAATAAGGACCCGCTATCTGCTAACAAAAACAACAACTGCAATCTGCAAACCAAATGCAAAAATCAAACCATCAATCAACGTTAATGTCAGAAGAACAACAACTGCAAATATTAACCACAACACAAAACATGAACATTTTATTTATTTAAATGAAAATTTTATTTTAAATCAATTGGAATAAATGCCCAGAAGAAAGCAGAAGCAGCGGTTGGAACCATTTATAAATCAAGCGAACCAAAAGAAAATCAACCAATCAATCAACAAGGAACACCAATGAACAGTGAAGATATTCCCTTTGCGGAATCTGCTCCTATCGAGCAAAGGGATGCGCCGACGCTAGAAGAAGCGTTAGAGTTGTATCCCAACGATGGACCGCGCCCACTCACAATAGCTGAGTACCGGGCCCGCAACACCAAATCAACAGAGTCAAAGAAGACAAAAAGAGGAGGCCAAGTAAGAAAGCTACTCCAGCAGAAGAGGCTGGAAGTAGACCTACTGGCCACTCTGAAGACGGAGGAAGACCGACAACGCTGCATAGAGCGTATTGACATACTGAAAGCTGAACTTCGCCAAAGAGCGAAGAAACGCAAGGGGGCCGCAGAAATGCGCAAGCCTTAACTTGCCTTTAATTTAATAATAGTAATAATAACCTTAATAGCAAGTTGAAGCACGAAAGTGCAACTTGCGACTTACTAACTGTCCGATAGGCTTTTACTAACAATGTGGTTGGAGATTTTTTTTTTAACAATAAATGAAAATGAAATGTATACCTGAATTGTGAGCCAACCACATTTTCTATAATTTTTCCACGTCTCTGGCTCGCTGTGCAAGACACAGTTGAGATAAATTTTATTTCTCTCTTACTTTTTTTTTTCTCTTCACAAATAATTAAAATAAAAAAAAATACGCATGAATCCATAACAATCTTATTTTAATATTTCAAATAGAAATCAAATTCAGACATTTTATGAAAAAAAATTAAAGTAATTGCTAAAAAACAAGTTTTTAACCTGTCTTTATGAACTTTATTTCATATTTTTGAATACTTATAAAAAATAAAAACAAAAATCCCATACGTATGTTCGATAATAGTATAAGTAAATTTGATGATATATCCGTTATACCCACAATGGGGTTAATCGAAACAAAATCAGTGGACTCCACTGCAAATGTCATAAATAAAATTGAATCATCAAATGCTGATATGAGATTAACGAACATACTACTTTTAATAATTGTCATAATATTGTGCGCATATGTATTATATAAGGCTTACCTATTACACAATAAATGTGTAACAAAAAGAGCTCTAAGCCAAGCTAACGATCTAGATAAGATCTAAAAATACATATGCACACAAGCAATTATAAATCAAAACCTTTTTAACAAAAGATAAAATATATATATATATATAAAAAAAAAAAAAAAAAAAAAAAAAAATGACCCATTGTGACAGGTACTTTGAAAAAATAAACAACAGGCACCCTAGCATAGTCCAAGACTTAATTGAGGTTTTTAGGAGCGAGGGAAGTACCTCACCTCAACGCTCCATAAACTTAGTACAAATTAGGTTAGCTTACCTTGACATAACGGGCGAAGATTTCCCAGTCAAAGGAGGCACTAGGGTACAGATGAGTTTCATTCTCACGGTACCATATGTATGCTGTTTTTCAAACGCAGCGGGCACACTGCGTTTCTACCTAATGGAGGAACAACAGCAGTAAAGAACTAAATACATCCATAATCAGTTTAATAGGTTTAGGCAGTTAGTGTAGAATATGGATAAAGCAGAAACAAAACAGCTCCAAAAATATTTACCTTTCCTTGATTTCCTGATACAATCAGGTGAAACAAATCACAAATACAAGGAAATAAGGTATTGGATAGCCCACAACTACAAATTTCAAAAAAATATTGTAGATCTTATGGAAAAATCCATAAAAGTAGCTTACAGTAGATTGTTAGCTAAGACTCCTTTAAGAAAAGACGTGCCCGGATGGGTCCACGAACTTTTCAAGGACTCAATTGCGCTGATAAACATATCAGAATCGAGTGCAGAACCAATAGATTTAACAGACTCAGATGTAGAAATAATAGACATAGAATAGTAAAACCTTACACATTTTCAATTTTTTTTTTTTTTCTTAAATTAACAACAGGTCTAAACGACAAATTTTTTTTTTTTAGTAAAATGGGTTCTCAAGAATCCAAAATAGAAATAGAAATTAATCTTAGAAATTAATCTTAACAAACTATGGTTACTTGGGATGATATAATAGGAAAAGCTAGAATACACGCACAAGAATTAACTAAATCTTGTAAGTGCCTCTCGCAGAATAGAGAAACATCCCAAGACACAGTAACCAAACACACGAAGATAATAACCGAGAATCTTCAAGCTATTAGAGCAGTATTAACTGAACACTATAGCAAACTAAAGATATGGCAAAAAGCAGCCGCAAGTGCGTTCTACAGTGATTACAAACAAAAAGCAATAACTGTGTTTAACAGACACAATATTGAATTTAAACAAACATCAGATTTGGAAACTTCAATAGTACTGGAAGAAAAAACGCAACTAATGGCTGATGAAGAAATAAGTCAAGAAGAACCATCAGCAATAAGTCTTAACAAGCCAATAATTCCCAAAGAAAACAACAAAATGACACAAACAGTGGTAGAATTCATAAACACAGCCACCAGGCTGCTACCATACTTCGATGGTGATATTAAAAATCTACCTGGTTTCCTTGGAGCGCTTCGCGTACTTAACAGCATAAAAGAAACGCACGAAGCAGTAGCTATCGAAATCATAAAATCAAAATTAAAAGGTCAAGCGGGTAATACCCTAAGTTCTGAAACAACGATTGATGAAGTAATACGAAAACTATCAACAATCTTCAAGGGGGAATCAGTGGATCTTTTAACAGCAAAAATTAAAAATCTGCAAAGAAACCCCAATAACTGTGTTTCATACACAAAGGAGATTACTGAGTTGACCGACGCCCTTAAAGGCGCATATATTTCGGATGGTCTTCCAACTGAACAAGCAATAAAATACACCACCAAAGTGGCAGTAAATGCTATGGTAAGCCATACCAAAAGTCAAAGAGTCCAGCTATTAATGGAATCAGGAAACTTTGATTCGGCTAAAGAAGCCATTGCTAGATTCACTACTCTTTCAGTAGAGACGGGCTCCACAGAAGGTTTCCAAAATAATACCATTTTTTATGCCCAGCATAATGACCGCGGCAGACGCCGCTATAACAATAATGGTAACTGGAGAAACAACTCGAATTGGAACAATAACAACTCGAATTGGAGCAATAACGATGCCCACAGAGCCCAACGAGGCCGAAATTATTCACGCTACCGAAGAGGCGGCCGTGGAGGTGGACACAATAATAATAGACAAAATACAAATAACCAACAGAATGGTTACAACAACACAAATGTCCGAATTACCCAAAGCGACCAGGGAAACGGACAAGATCCTCCAAATGCTCAAAATTAAAAAATAAAGTCTATTCCATTAACCTAAGTCTTAATAATTTCGTATCATTTAAGAATGTTAAAACAAATAAGAAAATAACATTCTTAATTGATACCGGTGCAGACATTTCAATAATAAAAGAAAATTCGGATGTATTTCACGACATCCAAGTAAACAAAACTGTAGACATTCGAGGCATAGGAGAAGGAGTAATAAACTCCAAAGGCCTAGTCTCAATAGAATTGCAGACAGATAAATATATTATTCCATACGAATTTCACATGCTTCATTCAGATTTCGCAATCCCATGCGATGGAATAATAGGATTAGATTTCATAAAAACTTTTAATTGCAAATTAGATTACAGCAATTCAGAAGATTGGTTTATACTTAGACCACAAAAATTAACGTACCCAATTTATGTTCCAATAACATTCAATTCTGGTAACAACTCAACACTTCTACCAGCAAGATCCCAAGTGGTACGCAAAATAGAACTATCTTCAGCAGAAGATAACATTTTGATTCCGAATCAGGAAATTAAACCGGGCGTTTATGTCGCAAACACTATTGCAACAGCCCAAAGTACTTTTGTCCGATTCTTAAATACCACAGATAAATGCCAAATAGTAGGCGTTAACAATATAAAATTTGAATCACTTTCGAACTACGATATAGTTCAAAATACCAGAGATATAAGAAAAGAATCTGTAATTCATAAATTGAAGAAAAATTTCCCAATACTATTCAAAGACAAACTCGAAAAGTTATGCACTGAGTATAGTGATGTGTTCGGACTTGACACCGAACCGATCACAACAAATAATTTTTATAAACAAAAATTAAGACTTAAGGATGATGAACCGGTATATGTGAAAAATTACCGGAGTCCGCATAGCCAAATAAACGAGATCCAGCGACAAGTTGGAAAGTTAATCGAACAGGGTATTGTTGAACCATCTGTTTCGCCTTATAATAGCCCACTCTTGCTAGTCCCAAAGAAAACACTTTCGGGATCTAAAGAAAAAAACTGGCGATTAGTAATTGACTATCGTCAAATAAACAAAAAATTGCTGTCAGATAAGTTTCCGCTCCCCAGAATTGATGATATTCTTGATCAATTGGGAAGAGCAAAATATTTTTCTTGCCTTGACTTAATGTCAGGTTTTCATCAAATTGAACTAGAAGAAAAATCAAGAGATATAACGTCTTTTTCAACAAGCAATGGCTCATATCGTTTTACACGATTACCTTTCGGTCTAAAAATAGCACCTAATTCATTTCAGAGAATGATGACAATAGCATTCTCGGGGCTTGAGCCAAGTCAAGCTTTCCTCTATATGGATGATTTAATCGTTATTGGTTGTTCTGAACAACATATGATTAAAAATTTAGTAGATGTTTTTAAACTCTGCAGAAAAAATAATCTAAAACTGCATCCAGAAAAATGTTCATTCTTTATGCATGAGGTGACATTCCTAGGTCACAAATGCACAGATAAAGGAATCTTGCCAGACGACACAAAATTTGACGTCATCAAGAATTATCCAGTCCCACATGATGCAGATAGTGCTAGACGTTTCGTTGCATTTTGCAATTACTATAGACGTTTCATAAAAAATTTCGCCGAATATTCCCGGCACATAACAAGATTATGTAAAAAGAATGTTCCATTCGAATGGACAGCAGAATGCGAAAATGCATTCCAATACTTAAAAGAAAAGCTCGTTCAACCTAATCTATTGCAGTACCCGGATTTTAGCAAAGAATTTTGCATAATCACAGATGCAAGCAAACAAGCATGTGGAGCAGTTTTAACACAAAACTATAATGGACTCCAGCTTCCAGTTTCATATGCATCAAGAGCATTCACTAAAGGTGAAAGCAACAAGAGTACTACAGAACAAGAGCTAGCAGCAATACACTGGGCAATAACATATTTTCGACCATATATATATGGAAAACATTTCACAGTGCGAACAGACCATAGACCATTAACATATTTGTTCTCCATGGTCAACCCGAGTTCAAAACTGACACGCATGCGGCTAGAATTGGAAGAGTACGACTTTACAGTAGAGTATTTGAGAGGTAAAGATAACTTTGTGGCAGACGCCCTATCAAGGATAACAATATCCGATCTAATTGACATGAACAAAAAAATCCTGAAAGTCACTACCAGGTACCAAAGTAGACAAAACAATTTCTGCGCAGAAAATAAACAAGAACTATTGCCAAGGCAAAATCTTGAAAAAGCTTCCGAGCCCAACGTATATGACGTTATTGTAAATGACGAAGTACGAAAAGTAGTGACCTTGCGAATAACTGATTCCTCGACCACATTCAAACATGGCAAGAAAGTTATAGCAAGAATTGACATTTGCGATATGTATACCAATGGAATTCTCGACTTAGGTCAGTTTTTTCAAAGGCTCGAAAAAGAAGCCGGTATACTTAGTATCACCAAAGTCAAAGTGGCACCGAGCGAAAAGATCTTTGAAACTATTTCAATAGAATCTTTCAAAAATATGGGCAATAGAATTTTACAATTTTTAAGAGTAGCGCTACTCAAGCCGGTGACCCAAGTAAATAATAAGAAAGAAAAAGAAGCTATATTGTCTACATTCCATGACGATCCCATTCAAGGAGGTCATACAGGCATAAATAAAACAATTACAAAAATAAAGAGACGATATTATTGGAAAAACATGACTAAATGTGTAAAAAAGTACATTAATAAATGTCAAAAATGCCTGACGTCGAAAACGACAAAACATACAAGATCACCTATGATTATAACCGAAACACCACTATATGCTTTTGACAGAGTGATAGTAGACACGATCGGTCCACTACCACATTCGGAAAATGGGAATGAATACGCAATCACATTAATATGTGACCTGACAAAGTATTTAGTAGCAGTTCCTGTTGCAAACAAAAGTGCAACAACTGTAGCAAAAGCCATATTCGAATCTTTTATTCTGAAGTACGGTCCAATGAAGACGTTCATTACGGACATGGGAACAGAATATAAAAATTCCATTATTACTGAGCTGTGCAAATATTTGAAAATAGATAACATAACATCTACAGCACACCATCACCAGACATTAGGTACCGTTGAAAGAAGTCATAGGACCTTCAACGAGTACATTCGTTCATATATTTCAGTAGATAAAACTGATTGGGACATATGGTTACAGTATTTCGTGTATTGTTTTAACACAACACCATCAGTAACACATAATTATTGTCCATATGAACTTGTATTTGGTAGACAAAGTAACCTACCAATTCAATTTAATAGCGTTAATACTATAGATCCAATATATAATATAGAAGACTATTCTAAGGAAGTTAAGTTTAGATTAGAAAACGCGTATAAAAGAGCTAGAATAATTTTAGAAAACAATAAAATTAAGCAAAAAGAAATAAATGATAAAAAAGTATCGGATTTTAAAATAGAAATAGGAGACAAGGTTTTCTTAAAAAACGAAACTGGTCATAAGCTTGATTCAGTGTATTTAGGACCCTTCGATGTTGTAGAAATAGGTAAAAATAACAATATAAAAATTAGAAACAATAAAGGTAGGATACAAAAAGTACATAAAGATAGATTAAAAAAAAAAAATAATAATAAAATAAATATATAATATCAAAAGTTAATTAAAAAAAAAATATATATATATATGTTTATAAAATTTTTTTTATGGATTCATCTATTATCAAAAATATATTCATATGATTTCGAAAAGAAAAGAGAGAAAGAAAATTTGTCTAAGCAGACACAATCTAAAACACAAAAAAAAAAAAATTTTTTTTTTTCCTAATATACACATTTACCTTACCCTTATTTTACCTTTAATTATAATTAATTAATATGATTATTAATAACTCCATAATATTACGTTATTCTCTAAAAAGGGGAGGTGTAGTATATTCATGCAAATAATCATTCAGTACAATGAGCTCAACTTGTAACACTCTGTTGCAAGTATAAACAATTAAACATATACGCACTAAAATATAATTGTGCACTTGAATATGTTTATATATATACATTGATGTATGTACATAAACATATTCACATAAATCTACAGCTAAGCATGATCATATATGTATGTACATTTGTATATGCACATACATATATTCACATAAGCAATGTATGCACAAGCGTAACATGAGCTAGAGCCAGGCCAGCGTGTGAACGCTGACCAAGCACTTTGATGCAAGCGCTCCAACAATATGTATGTATGTACTGACACTCTCCCTCTCTTTTGTAGCTGTCGCATAAGTCGCAGCATAAGAATATGTATGTAAACTTAGCTTAAGCAAAATAATAATTTGGAATAAAGAATCATTCTAAAAACGACTATGCATGGACACTGACGTGTTCATCTTGGATATACTATTTTTTTATCAAAGGAACCCGGTCTTGGTATATATATAACACTTCGGGAAATTCCAAGCAATACTCTCCAATAAAAAAAAAAAATTACGTTCACACCATCATTCTCTGTCATAAAACATTCGTAACTTTCGCAAACGTAGCAACAGGAAGAGTTATTCTTACTAATAATCAAATAATAATAAGAATACAGGAAATAAGACAAGAAGTAGCCAAATGAAAAGGAGTTACTTCCATTGAAATACGAACTTCTAAATACATAATTACACATGATTTTCATATAGTAAACTTACACTTCGATATTCCAAGAGATGGAATACTAGGAAACGATTTTATTATAAAATACAACTGTCAATTAAATTTCAACCCGTTAGAAGATTAGTTAATAAGTAGACCAATAATTTAAAGTATCCAATTTATGTCCCCATACATATCATACAGTTCTGGCAGCAACTGAATAGTTTTGCCAGCAAGATTTCAAGTTGATTAAATTAACCTCAGACAGTGTATTAACTTCAAAACAGGAAATTTAGCATGGTATTTAAATAGCAAATACCATTGAAACATTCCAAAATACATTCATAAAACTGTTCTATACAACAGGTACAGACCAAGTGGTCAATATAACAAACCTGGAACACGAGCAACTCGCCAGATTAATTAAAAACTGTTCTCTGAAAAATTTCCAATCCGTAGAATTGATGATATATTGGATCAACTAAGTAGAGTAAAATATTTTTTTATGACTGGACTTAATGTCAGTTTTTCATCAAATTGAACTTGAAAAAGAATTAAGAGATACAACGTCTTTTTCAACAAACAATGGTTCGTATCACTACACGCGATTACCATTTGGTTTAAAAACCAGAAGGCAGGGCTAACTTCCGCGTCCAAGTTTGTATACCCTTGCAAGTTTTTTGTTACTCTTTCCTTACCTATGGTCTTCAAAGTGGGAAAAACGTTTTAAAGCGTTTCTTCAAAGTCTAATGATTGCGAAACGTCTTACAAACGAAAAAACGAAGTTTGAGTCACTGTTTTCCTCCGACTGTTCCTATGGGAGCTATAAGATATAGTCACCCGATCATTATCAAGTTTGGCACAGTCATTAACAGATACATCAAACTGACAAAAGTTTAATTTAAAAGCAACGGCGTCGAAAGTAACGAAGTTATTGACAAAAGTCACTGTTTTCGACCGATCGTGAGAGCTATATGATATAGTCACCCGATCTTGATTAAAATTGGCAGAGTCGTTTCTAAGTGTAATAAACTTTCTAATATCAAATTTCAATAGCTCTGAAAATAACGAAGTTATTAAGAAAAGTCACTGTTCTGACCAAAATCAAATTTTTGCAAGGGTATAATAGCGCCAAATTATTTTCAGAGAATGATGCCTATAGCATTCACTGGAAGTAAATCTTTGCTATCATTCCCTATGTGAATGACTTACTAGTTATTGGAAGTTTTAAAAAGCATAAAGTTACATCTCAAAAAATGTTCATTTTTGAAAAGAACTCTTGCCCGACGACACAAAATACGACGCACAGTGGGGCCCTTTTGGCATTTTACATTGCAAAAATCATGGCTTCTAAACCAATAAAGCGATGTTAAAAATTGAAAAAGCATATGATAAAGAATACCTTAAGCTTCAAAATGAATGTTTCCTTTAAAAATGGAACGAAACCCGGTTTTTTTCAATCACAAATGGAATTGTTCATTATTTTAAACGACTATGTAACATTTTTTAATGTTTTTTAACATTGTTTAAGAATAAACATCGTGTTCATCTGAAATGGCTTCACCAAATCAGATTAAACAAAGAAATATACAAAACATACAAGAAAAATAAGTCATAAAGATTCCTATGACAATTATTGCTTAATTCCAAAAACAAAAATAGCTGATACAAATTCATATTTCAAGTATGGCTCAAAAACCAAACAATACATGCATCCATACTCTATGGAAAACACTTAAGATTGTAACAGCGGCGCGGTATCAAGTAACCGACGCTGAGCATGAAATATAAACTATTTTCAACCCCCTGAAAACGTGGGTCATTAGAATAAGATATTTTTAAGAACAATTGTCGCCTCCTAGAGTCTAAGAATTCTTTTATATACACATACGTTTTGTTAATAAAATCAGTTCATATTTTGAATTCAACGAATGAAGATTGGGTTATTCTTCTCCTCCGGAATCCCTATTCATTTTGGTCCTTCGAGCCGGATAGATCATTTTGGTCCTTCGAGAAAAAAGGAACTCTGTAGTTTTCCCCCACCAGTGGTAAGAGACTCAGAGAGTGAATCAGCTCCTTAAGAGTTTGAGATCTAATGCAAGTGTAAATGCTTAGACCAGCTAAAGGTAGCAAAATAAATAACTCTTGTTTTCCCCCACCAGTGGTAAAAGACAGAGTATAAAATAAAAGCAAAATATTATTGCTTAATAAATTGAAAGTGCGTGCGTTCGAATTTAAAGGCAGTTTGGCTAGCGGAGCAACTGTAGTAATTTCGGCGGCGGAGTGGTTTTGTGTGTGGCGTATTCGAAGCCCTAATATCGAAAGTTAAAAAAAAAACATCCTCGCCTATACATACACTATAGGCGGTTACAAGTCGACTGGCAACAAGAAGCAGATTAACGAGGCAGTTGCAAGTCGGCAACAAGAAGCAGATGAATGACGCATTTGCAAGGCAACAGGATAGTTGCAAAGAAGAGGCTACTTAAGAACAAGGAAATCTGGTGCACTGACCGGTACCGGTACCGCCTGAGCCCATAGGCCCAGGACAACAGCAGCAGATCAACAGCGAGAGGGGCAAACCGCCACTTTCGCCTGCGAGGGAGCGTCAGTGCAGCCAACCGGCGACGACCAGCTGACGCAGAGGATAATACGAGGCATACAACAAAAGACAATGAGACAATCAACACCTTTACGGATAATAATCAGCAACCGCGATTGAAGTGAACCGATAGCGCTACAAAGAGCGCCCAACAAAAATTAATAATAAAACTGTGCGCTGCGTCGCATAATTTTTTTAATGCACTGCGATGCATATTTTTTTTATATAAATTATAAAACAAACTATGTAAAATTGTGCGGCATTAAAGCTGTTCAATTAGAGTGTGGCCTGAAAACCACACGCAAAACTAGGTAGGGATATATGTAAAAAAAAAAAGTAATATACATTCATATATCCTATAAGACAAAAATGTTCACTAATAAGGCTGCAAAAGTGTTGGAGAAGCAGGCAGAGTTACATGCCAGGTTAAGGCAGTTAGAAGCACTAGATCCTAGAAGCATAACTGGTAAAGTTGTAGAGGAAGTAAAAGAGATAAGGAATCAATGGATACCTAATAACAAAAAATTGATCCAGTCTGCTCCAAATTTCGAGCATGATTATTTCAGAAATAAAATACATGAAGAAGCTTTAACGATAGTTGCCAAAATTATAGCCATAGGAGAGTCAGAAAAACCAGGCACTAGTAAGTCGGTGTGCGTTGAAGCGGAGGCAAACATGTCAGAGATAGTTGATGATAGCATAGAAGAGTCGCGCGGGAATGCGACCTCCAGTAATGAAAACCCTCAGGTTAACCAGGAGATATTTATGGATAGAGTCCAACAGCTCCAGGAATATTTGGATAGAGTAGTCAAAGATTTACACACTTTAGACAATTCAACAGGCAATGAGACATGCATAGTGTATGTTAATAAGATCAATTATTTATGGGAGAAAGTTCAGGCGTGCCAGGTACTGACAAGTAATGCAAGATTTAAGAATACTATGGATGATTTAGAATTCGATGTCCGGAATTCGCTATCAGCGTTAGAAATGAAAATGAACAATAAGGAAAATTGTAAGAGTGAGAATGTTACCGTGAGGTGCGAATTACCGGTGTTGCCCAAGATTCAGGTACCCACATTTGCTGGAGAGGCTAGAGAATGGGACCTGTTTGTAGAATTGTTTACGGAATTAATTGAAAAAAGAGAAGATTAAAGTCTTGCGCTTAAGTTTAATTATTTAAAATCCGCGTTAAAAGGCGAAGCAAGGAGCATGGTAGCTCATCTATTGTCAGGTTCAGCTGACAATTATTGTGCCGCTTGGGAACTATTAACCAAGCGGTATGAAAATAATCGGAGGGTATTTTCCGAGCAGTTAAATCGGATCGTTGATTTACCGATGATCAACAATGAATCCGCAAAAAGTGTAAAAGGAGTGATTGACATAATTAATGAGTCAATACACTTAATTAAAATTAAAGCAAACTTGTCCGATGAAGTTGCCCTGATATTCGCTCAACACATACTTCGAAAATTTGACAGAGATACTCTACAATTATATGAGAGTCAAATTAGAAAATCTAGGCAGATACAATTGCTATCTGATGTCATGGAATACTTGGAGCAAAGATATTGTTCGCTAAGTGCCATGAGCAAAGAAGAGAAAAAACCGTTACAGAAAACACCGGGTTCAGTGTTCCAAGACAATTGTCCGATTTGCAAAGTTGCAGGGCATAAGGCGTATAAGTGCTATAAATTTAAAGGTTTGACACCAATGGAAAGGTATGAAATGGCCAAAGAAGTACAGATTTGCACAAGATGCTTGAACCATTCAAGCAATAAAGTATGCACAAATGAAATGGTCTGTTCAGTGTGTAGTAAGGGACACCATACCTTACTCCATTTTGAAGAAAAACAGGAGAAAGTTAATACTTGTGTAACGGCACAATCAACACTGTTGGCTACAGCTCTAATACAAGTAAAAAATGTAAATGGAGGATATATGACTCTAAGAGCCCTTATTGATAGTGGTTCAGAGAGTACCATTTTGTCTGAAAAGGCGGCTCAAATACTAAATTTACATAAAATTAAACAATATACAGAAATAAGTGGCGTGTCGTCAATAAAATCCAAAAAATCAAAATATAAGGTAAAAATAGATGTGAGGACGCGGAATCCACGGGATAAATTTCTTAAGGTTGAGGCAATTGTTTTGCCAAAATTAATGAAAGCTCTTCCGTTAAAAAAAGCAAATGTGGATATGTCAAAATGGCAATCCTACGTACTTGCTGATCCTACCTTTAATAAACCTGGTAAGGTTGATATAATAATGGGGGTAAACGTATACACCCAAATCATAAAAGAAGGAGTTACAAAGATTGATGGCCTACTAGGTCAAAATACTCAATTTGGTTGGATCGTCTCGGGATGCAACAAATCAAAAAGTAATAAATCTGTAGTCGCAACAACAATAGATGTCACAGGTTTAAAAAAAGCGTTGGGAAAAGAAGAAGAATGGTAATAGTGAGGATAAATACAAGACAATTCAAAACAAACTCAACCACAAAACTCAAGAAACAAGTCCGCATTTGACTCCCCCGGCAGGACCTCACCTTAGAGGTAAGATAAAAGCTGAGGTAAAAGAAATAGTTTTTCAAAGTAATAAAGAAATAAGTTTATGTTCCCCGGCAGGACCTCAGTTTGGAGGTAATGTAAAATCTGGGGAAGAAAAAATATATATCCCAGAGCCAGTACAAAATGAAAATATTCAGATGGCAATGGTTAAATTAAATAATGATCATCTAAAAAATAGTGACAAAATAGATTCCGGTAACAAATTGTCCGAGTCTATAGTACAAAAAAGGCAGATATTGCAAAATGTTCATAAAGGGGCAACATTTAAACGCTCAAAGGTCAGCTATCAGCAAAATGTCAAAACGGTGGAGCAAAAGCCGAGAGGTAGAAGTTGTTGGCCTTCAAAGTCTCCACCGTATAAAAAGGCTAGAAGTCAACACAGTAATACAGATCAGGAGTGGGTAGATATCCCGAAACAAAAATTGTTAAGCATCGGGCGATATTAGTAAACAAATTTGGTAAATCATACAAAATAATAGGAAGTCAGTTTATAAAAAGGATAACATTGAGTTGCTAGGGTTAACTTCTCTCATGTAGCTCGTCATGCTTCTTTAACAAGAGTTATCTTACTAATGACAATATTAAAATTAATTTGTATAAGACAACTAACTTTTTAAATCAAAAACGTCGCATTTGGCGGCCCTTTGGCAGAATGTTTAAGAATAAACATCGTGTTCATCTGAAATGGCTTCACCAAATCAGATTGAATAAAGAAATATACAAAACATACAAGAAAAATAAGTCATAAAGATTCCTATGACAATTATTGCTTAATTCCAAAAACAAAAATAGCTGATACAAATTCATATTTCAAGTATGGCTCAAAAACCAAACAAAACATGCATCCACACTCTGTGGAAAACACTTAAGATTGTAAAAGCGGCGCGGTATCAAGTAACCGACGCTGAGCATGAAATATAAACTATTTTCAACCCCCTAAAAAAGTGGGTCATTAGAATAAGATATTTTTAAGAACAATTGTCGCCTCCTAGAGTCTAAGAATTCTTTTATATACACATACGTTTTGTTAATAAAATCAGTTCAAATTTTGAATTCAACGAATGAAGATTGGGTTATTCTTCTCCTCCGGAATCCCTATTCAAACATAATTACAAAAAGAAAATATTTATAAATTTTTTTTAGGTTAATTTTGCTGCCAGCAAGTTAAAAAGGTCTTTTTTGTCTAACACGAGAAGTTTTTAATATATTAGTGTATCTGAACCTTTTGTAGTCCTTGTTTTTACATTCCTGTGCTTCTTCGGATAACTCTTCAATTGGTAAACACTGATACTGATATCCTTTCCGTGAGACGGCCGGCTCAAGCCAAACTTTATTTTGTTTTCACGAAACTTGCCAGATTTCTTGCTTGCGATCCATTTTCGCCTTAAGTTATAGTGTGTATATTTGATTTTTACTTTAAGCTTCGTATTAGCGTTTTTGAATGAAACACCCATCTCATTCAGCAATCCCATTTCAAAATCATTTGGGTTTTCTCGTGGAAAACTTTCAAAATCCTTTCAATCTTTAACAACATTTTTGCAAATAAATAAAACTGTCTTGAATTGCCAAATACTATTCAGTCCGGACTTAAGGTGTTTCCAATTACGAAGTTAAAAATAAACTGTCGCAAACGAGAGGAATAATTAGCACTTTATATTATAATTTTTAAACTAACTAGGTATAAGTCCATATCGGTATATCCCTTTTTGTATTAATTAGTTAAAAAACTTAATATTTACATACAATTAGGTAAAAAAAGGACCAACCTGCAACAAGGACCAATTCAATAACAATTTAAATAATTATTAAAATTTATGAAATATGCTATTAATAAAGAACATACTTTTTAGATACAACCAACAAATCAAAGATCGATTGTTGAAATCGTCCAATATTCAGTTTGAAAGTTGCGATATTTTTTTAAAATGATCATTTTTTCCTATTGATCATTTTAAGACCGGCATGAATCCAACTTGTTAGCGCAAATGAGCGCTATGTGTATTGTTTGTGTCGTCGTTTAATGCTTGATGTTGGAGTTGGGTGAGACCGAGAGCGTGGAAGTCGCATGGAGCGAATTCGCTCGCTCCGCCTCGTTAGTTAAAAATTTTAATAAAAATTAATAAAATTTAATAAAATTACCACTGAAAGCGAGCGCATTCTCTTTGTATTATCGAAATCACGTCAATTAACGGTCCAATTATATACTGAAAATATATATATACGAAGTTAAAAATTTTTAAACTATAATTTTTCACCACTGAAGGGGAATTTAGCACCGCAACGATCTTCATTCCTTGAATTCAAAATATGAACTGATTTTATTTACAAAAGTGTTTTGTATATAAATGAAATCATAAAATCTAGGAGACTACAATACGTATTTTGATGACAGACGTTTTTCGAGCGTTGAAAATTGTTTATATTTCATACTCGGCGTCGGCTACTTGATACCGTGCCCCTGTTACAATCATAGGAATTTTTATGACTTATTTATGTTTTGATATGTTTTACTTTCGTCTTGCCTAATTCTTTGGTTTATCTGATTTGGTGAAGCCATTTTAGATGTTTATTCTTAAACAACCACTCTTTTACAAAACCCAGATTTCAGCAACGAGTTTTGCATAATCACAGATACAAGTAAATACGCATGTGGAGCAGTCCTCACACAAAATAAAAACGAAACCTAACTCCTAGGAGCATACGCATCAAGAGCACTCAGAAAAAGTGAAAGCAACAAAAGCACAACAGAACAGGAATTCTCAGCTTTTCATTGAGCAATAACACATTTCAGACGATGGATCCCAGTTCCAAGCTGACGCAAAAGAGACTTGAATTAAAGGAATATAATTTTACAGTAGAGTATCTAAAGGGTACAGACGATTATGTAGCTAATGCCCTATCGAGAAGAACAATCACGGACTTAAAATATCAAAGAAGCTAACATCGGCTATGCCGAAGTTTATATGTATACCCTTGCAGTCCTTGGCAATAATAGTTTTACATGATCAAAATTTGTTTTTTGCAACTCAATTCATCAATATACAAACAAAACAATTTTGCTCTTTTTACTACTATTTGTTTTTCTTCTTCCCTCATTCCTTAGCAAAGCAAAGCACGCATACACATACTGTTCATGTAGTGTTGCGTCTGTGTGTGTATGCATGTGCTCTGTTAATGACGTATGACGTAGTAGACAGGAAGCAGCGCTGCCGGCAGAGCTGGGAGCAGAGCAGAGATTATTATATTGACTGTAACTTGTGTTATATTTATCCGATCCGATTCAAATTGGGATTTGGGGTTTTACAGATGGACATGGCTATATCGACTCAGCTTCTCATGCTGATCAAGAATATAATACCCTCTGCAAGGGTATAAAAACATACAAGTAAATAATAAAATTCTAAAAGCCGCTACCAGAATTCAAAGTAAACAGTTAAACTCCCACGCCTAAACAATGAAGCAAGTAAGTCGACTCGTCGACTAGGGTATACCATACACCAGGTGAAACAAATATTTTAAAATTCGAAAACCAAATGTACATATGTCTATTAAATTGTTTTTACATGTTTCATAGTATGTGCTATCTCGCTCACTCTACGTACACACGAGCACTCTAGCGCCGCTACTAGCCAACGGCCAATTCTGGCCTTGTGGACCGCTTAGTAAAATACGTTCATACGCATATTTTGCATGTTTCTAGTCCGATTTCAATAAAATTTGGTAGTTTTGTAGAAATAGATAATATTAATTAGTCTGCCGAATTTGAATGCGATAGTCAAAAAACTACAGGAGAAAATCGGTTTTTTCTTAATAGTGGAGGCGGAAGTGGGCGTGGCAAAATATGAAAATATATATACTCTGCGCGCATACTAAGCCAGTATACATACTAAATTTGGTGACTTTAGCTTTGTTTGTTTCTGATAAAATCAGTTTTGTTTAATTTGCGGGGGCGGAAGTGGGCGTGGCAAAATTTTTAAATAGCCAGTTTCTGTTTCGCGTCTATTAAACTAGTCTGCATACCAAATTTGATGTCTCTAGCTATTATACTTTTTAAGAAAAACAGTTTTATGTTATTACTGGGGGCGTAAGGGGGCGTGGCCAAAATTCCAATTAACTCTATATATGTACATAATACACGAGTATACATACCAAATTTGGTGGCTCTAGCTCTTATAGTCTCCGAGATCTGCGTGTTCATACGGACGGACGGACGGACGGACAGACGGACATGGCTAGATCGACTCGGCTGTTCCTGATCAAGAATATATATACTTTATAGGGTCGGAGAAGCTTCCTTCTGCCTGTTACATACATTTTGGCGACTTTAATATACCATTTCACCCTATGGGTGTATGGTATAAAAAAAGAAGATTTGCATAACCATTTGCATACGAAGCCATTTTAATGACGAGGTACGAAGAGCAGTGACCTTGAGAATAACAGATAATCTATGTACACTAAAACATGAGAAAAAAAGTTAAAGCAAGAATTGACGTTAGCGATATGTCAAGGTCAATTCGTTCAAAGGCTTGAAAAGGAAGCCGGTATACTTAATATCAGACAACTCAAAGTGGCAGTGAAAAGACCTTTGAAACCATTTCAAAATAATGGGCAATAAAATATTGCAATCTTTAAGAGTAGCGCTACTCAAGCCGATGAGCCTATTAAAAAAATGATATATGATGAGAAAGAAGCAATGCGGTTTACATTCCATTATGACCCAATACAAGGTCTCACTGGAATAGCTAGTACACTACCTTAAATAAAGAAGCATTATTATTGGAAAAAACATGCGCGAAATATATCAAAGTATATATAAAGAAAATGCTAAAGGTGTCAAAAAGCTAAAACATTTAAACACACCAAAACTCCATTGACCATTACTGAAACTCCACAAATGGCTTTTGGCAGGGTAATTGTAGATACAATCTGTCCACTACCAAAATCAGAACAAGTAAATGAATATGCAGTAACTTTAATCGATTTAGTTAAATACCTTGTAGCAATACTAACTAGATACAAAAGTTGGAAAACAATAGCAAAAGCCCAATGAAGACGTTCATTGTAGACATGGGAACAGTATATGAAAATTCCATAATTGAAGCTGCATAAATCTGCATAAAAAAAAATTTTTTTAAACTGCAAATAAAAAAAAAAAAAAAAAAAACCCAAAACAAACTAGTTTCGGGCAGGGGTTGAACCAGGATCTCTTCACTTTTAGGCAGGAACCCCACCCCTTACACCGCCGTGCTGATTGAAAACCACTCGGCTTTTTATCTATAAGTCACCGAAGCTATAACTTTGAAGGCGATTTATTAGAAAAATATAAAATAGTGCGCTGAACTATTTCACACAGCTTCAAATGACGGGGTATTTAACAATATATCCCAAATTCATCCAAATCGGTGATTCGCATTCCTGAAGATCCTTTTGTTAGACGACAACTACATTCATACACTAGCCTAGGACTCAAACCAGGATCCTCGTTGTTAATCTACCGAAGACTGCATTACAAACATATTATAGCACTTAGTCACAATATTTATACACAAACACGTTACATACATGAAGGTGGCAATAACACATGTGGCACACCGACTATGTGGCATCCCTAAAGAGGTGGCGGGCTTTCGGCCGGAGGTTGCCATGAGAGTCGAGCGTCAGTAGCGGAAGTCGTCAGTTGTCGGTCGAATAAGTTGTCAGCTGAATTAAGTCGCAAGTTGTCAGTTGTTTAAAATTGTGTAAAGCCTATTAAAAGTTGTAAAATCCAAATATCCAAAACAATATGTAAGCTTATTTTGTGCAGGCACGAAGTAATTTGACTGAAACGGCACAATGGTATTTAGAATCCACTTTTGTAAGTTCGTAAGACTAAATAAAGGCCGCGCTAATTGCAGACTTTCGTCATACAATGCAAAGCGCAGAAATTCATAAGAAGTTAAAAAGAGAGAAAGAAGAAAAAAATGAAAGCTTTCACGACTACATTTTAAATATGAAGAAGAATGCTATGCTTGGTAAAGTAGATATGCCGGGCTTCATAATCAGAACTTAATCGACACTATGATCCCACTATGAAGCATGGCGGTGAAAGTGTCATGGTTTTGGCATGGATGACGGCTTCGGGAGTTGGAATCCTGGTTTTGATCGAAGGAACAATGGACAGACATATGTATCTATCAGTTTAAAAGGAGAATTTACTTCAAAGTGCAGAGATATTGGGTCTAGAGTACCGATTCCGTTTTTATCAAGATCCAAAACACAAATCCGGCATTGTCCAGTCCTGGTTGATCTGGGATTGCCGATATGTGGTCAGTCCTCCTGTCCAGTTTCCTGACCTTAATGTATTTGAAAATTTTTGGGCAATATTGGACATGACCATCCGGAATAGGTCAATTACCAATAAAAATTACCTTAAAAATGCACTAATGGAAGAGTGGGGAAAAATATCCACTGAAGTCACAAAAAAGTTGGTTTCCTTGATGGAAACACGCATTAAAGAGTCCATTAAACAAAATGGGCGTCACACTAAATACTATTTAATTTGTTTAGAATAATTTTTAAGGTTAAATGCAGTGCACGAAATAAGCTGTGACATACAAAAAGCCACTAATGTTCATTTTTTTAATTTTAAAAAGTTATTTTATAAGTAAGAAAAACAATGAAGTACCTAAATATAGTATAAATGATCACTAAATAAAACTACATTCAAATTTTTTTGATATCTTCAATAATTCAAGCGGTACACGCTGTTAAAGTTTTACTGCACCCATGCACGAAATAAGCTGTGAGCTACTGTAGTGGTCCGATCCTAACAATTTTCATACTTGATCTGCTCCAGATAATAAAAAGCACACAAAAATTTCAGCCCGACAGCTCTTAAGATGGCTGAGTAAAACGCATATGCACGGACGGACAGACGGACATGGCTATATCGACTCAGCTCATGCTGATAAAGAATATATACATATGTATACTTTATGGGGTCGGAAACGCCTCCTTCTGTGCATTACAAACATCTGAACAATTTTATAATACCCAAGGGGTATAAAAAACATGCTTGGAAATATCTTTTCACTTTGACCTTGAATATTATAGCACCGTGGACACCCAGCACTCTGCGCAAAGAATCATTTTGAAGCTTAAGGAGTTCTTTGACAAGGGGCCCCACTGCGAGCTATGCATTCATTAGATATTATAAATTTAAAGCATTTACTTTACTTGGTGCATGGTACACCGGCGAGACGGCTTACTTACTTCATTTTCTAAGTTTTTAAGCTATTAAGGAAAAGAGTAGTATACCGTCTTTGAAAGTCCTTTATACATACATGCATACATACATGCATACATACATACATACATATGTATATATGTACATATGTATGTATGTGTATATGTATGACGTCATGCTATTAAAACAGTATCAATGAGTGTGAGACATACATACATACATATGTATGTATGTACTTACATTTGCACATACATACATATGTATGTAATAATATATAATGGTCATGAATTTCATTAAAATTAAACATATGTATGTATATTTTTTTCGTTAAATTATAAACAAAGTTGGATGATACTTTTAAAGGCACCAAGTTTTAAAGTTTTTTTACAGTGTCTAAAAGGTTTTCAACTTACATTTCGTTGTTGATAAATAGTTCCATCCGTAAAAGCAAATAAGTGTGTACTTAAGTACATATGTATGTGTTGTATTTACACATGTTTGATATATGTATGTATGTACATACATACATACATACATATGTATGTATGTATTATAAATACATACTTTTAACTATTTTAAAGTTATTGCCGAATTATTCTATGTACTTAAGCTTGATTGTATTTTTTTTAAATTTCTTAGTCGTCTCTTTCATCAGATATGTACATAAATTTTCAAAATATGTACATACATACATACATATACATACATATGTATACAAACTCTATTAACCTTAAACGTATGTATGTATGTACATACATACATAAGTTTGCACATTTCAAACAATTATTTGGCGAAAACAGATTTGCACATTCATACAAGTATGTAACTTTTATATTAACACATCATTTTTAAGTACCACTTCATCACAACGAAAATTTAAACACTTTAATATACAAATGCACATATGTATGTATGTATGTACATAAATAAATAAATACATATACATACATATGTATACATACATATAACACACTCTTATTTAAAATTTTTCCATACACACTTATGTACATTATATACGTACATATATATACATACATACATATGTATTATGTGTGTATGTACATACATAGGTGTTTTTATGAGACCATGCGCCGTTCACTAACAAATAGTCCAAAATAACACGAATGTATGCATACGTACATTACATATGCACATATTTTCTTAAATTTTTTTTTTTAATTTTTTTACGCAACGTACATATGTATGTATATGTGAAAACATATGTATGTTTGTGCAATTATAAAATAATGTTGCAAATATTTACATATATCTTCTATTGTACGTAAAGATACAATTTTAATGGTGACAAAAATTATAATGGATTTTATGTGCATGAAACACCAAACTATCTTTTTAACACTATAAATCACAACCTTATAAAACATTAGCGGAACTTAAAAACTTGTATTTCAATAAAATACACAATTTGCGGAAGACCATTATCCAGCAACAGCCAATCCTGGACTGAAACCTTGTTTCGCCTCATGTTAAAGATTTGCAAAAAATGTATTTGTATGTCGAGAATTTGTTCCCCATGCTGAGAGAATATTAAGCAAGGTACCGAATACGCAGAAGTAAATTTCCCCCATTTGTGAGAATTGCATGCCACGGGGGTTGCCGAAATAAAAATATGTACATACAGTGGCTCACAGCTCATTTGACCCACCTCATATTTCAAATTTTAAAGCAACATTACTTTTTCCAGTGGTGATATTAACAAAAATTAAATGCATTTTTGATTGTTAATGTTTAAACTTAAGAAAACAATCTTCAATTTTACGATATGGTTAACAAAAACTAAAAAAAAAAGAACAATTTTATGTCACAGCTTATTCATACATATGTATGTATGTATGTACATATGCATGTACATGTTCATACATGTACACTCATGATGAATATAATAGGTACACCCCTTAAAATTAATTTTTTTTGACTTTAAATTAGCACACCTTTTTTTCTTTTACCTTAATCAATAAAATTTAAATGCACATTTGTTTATTGAACATTTGTGTATTGTTTACCATAATTTGGAAAAGAAAAATTATTTTATTCAAAAGTTACAACAAAAAATATGAAATTTCAGAATTTCGTGCTTGATGAAAATAATAGGTACACTTTAATTGACTAAGTTTTATTTTTTTTTTTTTTGGTTTTGAAATCACTGAAAATCTATTTTTGTTTCATTATCTGATAGGATCAGTCTCGAACAGAAAAAAGTGGCAACAACCGACAATTGTGGGAGTGCGTCGAAGAAGATTTCGATAAAGCTTTGATTAAGAGTATCCCCAATCGGATGAGAAAAGTAACTGTAAAATTAAGGTGGATACATTCCATATTAATCAGATAATGAAACAAAAATAGATTTTCAGTGATTTCAAAACCAAAAAAAAAAAATAAAACTTAGTCAATTAAAGTGTACCTATTATTTTCATCAAGCACGAAATTCTGAAATTTCATATTTTTTGTTGTAACTTTTGAATAAAATAATTTTTCTTTTCCAAATTATGGTAAGCAATACACAAATGTTCAATAAACAAATGTGCATTTAAATTTTGTTGATTAAGGTAAAAGAAAAAAAGTTGTGCTCATTTAAAGTAAAAAAAATTAATTTTAAGGGGTGTACCTATTATATTCATCATTAGTGTATGTATGTAAATACAGTGTACAACTGTCACTGACGGACCAAAACCTTAAATGACTGCATTTGGCGACGCGCTTAAACTACATAATTTTGGTATCAACCGAAAGAGAAAAATTCCATGACCACTACCTCAAGTGCGCCAGAGCAGCCGAATATTCCTCCACTTTAGAGTTTAGATTAAAATATTTGGCTACCAGGGCGGTCAAACAGCGCGCCAAAATAAAAAATAGCGTTTGACAACACTGAAATATAGCTTTAGCCGATTTTTCCACTTTTCAACACTGAAATCTCGAGTAGCTGTAGTAAATATTTACCAAATCTTCTTCTACCTTGATTCTATTCATACATACATACATACATGTTACTCACGATTTACAGCATGATGATCGATTGGCCCATTGAAAGGCTGCAAATCAAATGGTTAATTAAAAAAATGAAGTAAGTAAGTCGACTAGTCGACTTGGGTATACCATACACCAGGTGAAACAAATTTTTTTAAATTTCGAAAACCAAATGTACATATGTCTATTAAATTGTTTTTACATGTTTCATAGTATGTGCTATCTCGCTCAATCTACGTACACACGAGCACTCTAGCGCCGCTACTAGCCAACGGCCAATTCTGGCCTTGTGGACCGCTTAGTAAAATACGTTCATACGCATATGTTGCATGTTTCTAGTCCGATTTCAATAAAAGTAGTTTGGTAGTTTGGTAGAAATATATAAGATTAATTAGTCTGCCGAACTTGAATGCGATAGTCAAAAAACTACAGGAGGAAATCGGTTTTTTCTAAAATATGGAGGCGGAAGTGGGCGTGGCAAAATATGAAATGATGTATACTCTGCGGGCATTCTAAGCCAGTGTTCATACTAAATTTGGTGACTTTAGCTTTGTTAGTTTTTGATAAAATCAGTTTTGTTTTATTTGCGGGGGCGGAAGTGGGCGTGGCAAAATTTGTAAGTAGCCAATATCTGCGCGTCTTTTAAGCTAGTCTGCATACCAAATTTAATGTCGGTAGATGTCATAGATTTTAAGGAAATCAGTTTTATGTTTATTCGGGGGCGTGGCCCAAATTCCAATTAACTCTATGCATTTACATACTACACGAGTCTACATACCAAATTTGGTGGCTCTAGCTCTTATAGCCTCCGAGATCTGCGTGTTCATACAGACGGACGGACGGACGGACAGACGGACATGGATAGATTGACTCGGCTGTTGATCCTGATCAAGAATATGTATACTTTATAGGGTCGGAGAAGCTTCCTTCTGCATGTTACATACATTTTAGCGACTTTCATATACAATTTCACTCTTAGGTGTATGGTATAAAAAGTGGGACGTTGAAGGGTCATCATCAACAAAAACTGTATATACATAAAAAAAATTAAAAAAAAAAAAAACTTTATATGTATGTCCGATAATAGCGTAAGTATATTTGGTGATATATCTTTTATACCCACAGTGTGGTTATTCGAAACGAAATCAGTGGAGTCCACTCCGAATGTCATAAACAAAATAGAATCATCAAATGCTGATATGAGATTAACGAACTATTGATAATTGTCATAATATTGTGCTTTTGTCCGATTCCTGAACACAACAGATACATGCCAAATTATAGGCATTAATAATTTAAAATTCGAATCACTTTCGGACTACGAGGTGATTCAAAACCCAACAGAAAATAGAAAAGTGTCTGTACTTAATAAATTGAAGAACAATTTTCCACCATTGTTTAAAAAGCAACTTGAAGAAATATGCACACAGTATAGTGATGTGTTCGGACTTGAAACCGAACCAATCACAACAAATAATTGAGACTTAATGATGATGAGCCAGTATATGTCAAAAATTATCGATGTCCGCATAGCCAAATAGAAGAAATCCAGCGTCAAGTTGGAAAGTTAATTTTTTTTTTTTTTTTTTTGTTCATATTGTTTATTTATTTGCTATCTATCCTAAGGGAACAATAAGCAAGTGTACGGAATGGTATAAATAACATGTCAGTGTACAGCAAAGTTAGGTTGTTTGGCAGATAGTTAAATAAAATACAATGTCAAGAAAAGTTATTTCAGGTAATATGACTTGAAGCTGCATCGGGCCTACCGCGTAGATTCACCATTCCGGCGCTGGTCTGAAGGGGAGCCTGGACGCCTGGACTGCGTGCTGTTGTCTAGCAGATTGAGGGCCAGTGTGTTCTCGTGGGTTTCCAGTCTGGAGCAGTATCGTGTGCCGTATCTTTGAATTTCGCTCTTGATAGATAGGATGTTGAGGTCTCTATGAATGATAGAATTGCGCACAAAGGGGGGCGCTTCGACAATATTGCGGAGTAGCTTGCTTTGGAATTTTTGTGTTTGTGCAAACTTATGTATATATAGAAATCTGGATATGTAGTAGTTGTAGTTATAGTAGTAGAAGTAGAAGTCCAGTAGTAGAAGTCCCTCGTAGCTGTAGTAGTAGTCGCGGTAGTAGCAATCCCTCGTAGTTGTAGTAGTAATCCCTTGTAGCTGTAGTAGTAGTAGTAGTAGTAGAAGTCCCTCGTAGTTGTAGCAGGGAAGTCCGATGTTGTTCCGAAGCAATTAGTAGAACGACTGAGAAGTGCAGCTGTTAACAGACCTTTTAACAGTCCGACGATAACAGCTTCTTAGAGATGGGTCACATACGTAACACCCCTTAACACCCAGATGGGTTAAAGAATTCCGGGGGTTGTCTTTTCCGACTCGATCTGCGAGGAGTCACTGGAGCTGGGGACAATGGTGCCGGTTCAGACAATTCAGGACAGTCGGGTATATCATCAGATATCGAGACTGCATCCTCAGCAGGTAGTTCGATTGATTCCGTGTCTTGAGTACTTTCGACAGGCGGAACCCGATGGCGAAGTTGGTCGAAGTGACGTTTAATAATGCGGCGATCATGTAAACGAACGTTGTATGAAATGGGGCCTGTCTGGTCCACAATTTCGCCTTCTATCCAATTTGGACCGGGGGCGTAGTTACGGACCCAAACCGGAGCACCAATAGAAAACTGCTTATCATTTGTTAGGTCGCAGACCTTTCCGTATGTTATTTCCTTGGGTTGAATTTTGTCGAAATATGACTTAAGCTCTCGATTACATAGTAGTTCTGCAGGGGTACGATTTGTCGTGGAGTGAGGGGTAGTATGTTGGCTAAAAAGATACCGCGCCAGTGCGAGATCTATGTTAAGATTTCTATCAAACTTTTTCAGGTAATTCTTGGTACTTTGTACCATGCGCTCGGCTTGCCCATTTGTGGCAGGATGAAATGGAGCCGACCGAATGTGTCGAATCACGTTGTTTTTCATAAAGATCCTGAATTCTTCAGACGTGAATGCAGTGCCATTATCTGACACTATTTCGTCAGGTAATCCGTGCGTTGCAAAAAGCTGTCTCAAGAATTTAATAGCAGCAGCAGATGATGTAGATTTCACAACAGAGACTTCTAGCCATTTCGAAAATGAATCCACGACTAGTAAAAAGGTATTCCCATTAAAGGGGCCAGCGAAATCTATATGAAGGCGTGACCAAGGTTGTCTGGCAGATTCCCAATGATGTGTAGTTGTATGAGGCTGTTCGTTTCGGTTTTGCTGACAGGGATTGCAACGTTTCACAAGTAGCTCTATTTCAGCATCAATATTAGGCCACCAAAAGTAGCTTCGAGCCATGGCTTTCATTTTTACAATCCCCGGGTGTGAAGCATGCAACGCTTGAAGTAAAGCCGGTCTAGATGGTTCGGGAATCACAGACCGGTTGCCCCATACAAGAATTCCTTTGTTTGCTGAAAGCTCATGTCGGCGAGAAAAATACGAGTAGAGCTGATCTGAACGATCAACTTTTCCATTGGGCCATCCCCTTAACACCCAGGTCAGAACCTTTGATAAATGCGCGTCCTTCTTAGTCTGTAATGCTAGAGATTGAGCGCTGACAAGTGGTGTTCCAGCCCATTCAATCATTAACACTTCTTCTGTAGTGTTGCCTTCGCCTTGTTGTGGTAATGGGCATCGGCTTAAGAAGTCGGCGTTGCCCATTTTTGATCCCGGTCTATGAATTAGTGTAAAGTCATAGGCATTCAAGAATATTGCTCTTCGAAGCATCTGTGTGGAAATTACATTTGGAGTTGCCTTGGCCGTTGTAAATATTCCGAGCAATGGGCGATGATCTGTGACGAGAGTAAAGGAACGGCCATATAGATAATTGTGAAATTTTTTAACGCCTGATATAAGCCCAACGGCTTCTCTGTCGATTTGCGAGTAGTTTCTTTCTGTCTTGGAGAGAGTTCTAGAATAAAAGGCAATAGGCTTCTCTGATCCATCCTGAAGTTTGTGGCTCAGCACCGCTCCGATTCCGTACGGAGATGCATCGCACGTTAACAATACTGGCAATTTGCCATCGAAATGCATTAGCACATTTTGTGAAGTTACAAGATTTTTTAGATTCATGAAGGCATCTTGGTGTTTATGGGCCCACACCCATGGCGCATTTTTATCCAGTAGACGGTGAAGCGGTTCTGCAACGGTTGCCTTATGTGGCAGGAATGCGTGGTAAAAATTGATGAGTCCCAAGAATGCTTGTAATTGTTTCTTATCTTTTGGAGCCGGAGCGCACTTGATAGCTTCGACCTTACTGGCACACGGTCTTATACCCAGTGCATCGATTTTAAATCCCAAAAATTCTACTGACGGAACTCCAAATTGACACTTGTCTCTGCGTAGGCGTAGTCCGGCCTTATCAAATCTTGAAAGCACCTCATTAAGACGCACCGCTAGCTCTTCCTCTGATTTTCCCATAACAATTATGTCATCGAAGTAGGGTAAAACACCAGAAACGTTCTGCAATATACGTTCGATGCAGCTCTGAAATATGCCCGGGGCTGAAGAAATTCCAAATTGTAGTCTGGTTACTTTGAAATAACCTTTGTGTGTACATATGGTTTGCATCAATGCAGACTGCTCATCTACCACTAGTTGTTGGTACGCCTGAGCCAAGTCGATTTTCGCAAATATGGATCCTCCTTCAACTGATGCTAATAATGAATTCATTGGAGGAATTTGATAGCCGTGTTGCTTAATCACTTTATTAATTGTAGACTTGTAGTCGCCACATATGCGAATAGTACCATCCTTTTTAATTACTGGCACTGTAGGAGTCGCCCAGTCGGAGTATTCAATGGGTACTAGGATTCCTTGGGAGCACAGACGGTCTAATTCTTCTTCATATAATTCTTGAATTGCAAATGGAATGCGTCTTGCTGGCAGTCGGACTGGTGTTGCATCAGTATTAATTTGTAATGACACAGGTGGCCCCCGAAAACGGCCTAATTCAGACGAAAACAGATCCTTATACTTCGCCAGAGTTGCCTCGATGCTAAGTTTAGCGTTAATGGCATGTATTCCTTCTATGCTGATGCCTAAGGGCATAAACCAGTTGCGTCCAAGTAAATTCGATCCACCGCTTGATGTAACAACCAGTGGAAGATTCGGAATGTATTTATTATCGTACTGGACAGATGTATCCACGATGCCAATAACTGGAATTCGGTTTTTCTGGTAATCCGTAAACTCTAGAGCACAATCTTGGATATTCGGTCTATCCGTTGGCCAGATGTAACGAAACGTAGCTTCGTCTATCATTGTGATCGCAGACCCCGAATCCACTTCGAATTGGCATTTTCGTTTATTTATAATTATTGTAACGATTTCCTTTGGGCAAATCAACGGTAGTATGCTGTGGACACTGTATTCTTCATTCGGCTTTTGCTTGTGTGGTCCTCGGTAGGAGTCATGGCCACTCGATGTGTTGAATGCTTTACGACCCGGGTCTCTTACAGCCCTGCAGACTCGTTGAAGATGGCCTGCTCGGTGACAGGCATGGCACACAGTGTTCCGATGTGGGCACAGTTTCCGCAAGTGAGCACCCCCGCAACCATCGCATGGCTGGTGGTGCTGATTGGGTCGGCTTGGACGGATCGCGTTAGTCTGCACTTCGTGAATCGACTCAGTGCTCTCAGCTGTATTTCGCATGGCCCAAGCGCTGTGAGCAGCGGCCTCACTAGATGTGGCGCGTTCCATCGCGCGTTGAATCGTTAAATCTGCCTCTGCTAGAAGACTTTTCTGAAGACCCTCATCCTTCATTCCACATACGAAGCGATCGCGCAACATGCGATCCAACGCAGCTCCGAATTTGCAGTCGACAGCGAGAGTCCTAAGTGCAGCCATGTAGTTCGCAACCGATTCATCAATTAGTTGGTCTCGCTTGTGAAATTGGTAGTAGGCCGCAATTTCCGATTGACATGGAGACAAATGTTGGTTGAGTATTTCATATATTTCCGATAAACTCAAATCACTCACCTGAGTAGGGGATGCCAATGACGTTAGAAGCTCGAACAGTGGAGCGCCAGCCAGGGTAAGCAATGCAGCCTTCTTCCGTGCTTCCTCCGTAACGTCATTGGCCAGAAGATACAGCTCAAAACGCTGCTTGTAAGTTGTCCATTTGTTTGGGTGATTTAAATCAAATGGTTCTAACTGACCCACTCCTGACATTATCACTGATTTATTTGTTGTTTTGCGTTCTGTAGCAATATTCACTTTGGTGGGCTTTTCCTCATGTGATTCCAAATCAGACATTAGTAGTTGAATTCGATCGTATGTGTGTGTGTTTGAGCATCAATCCAAATTGCAGTAGTCGTAGCGCGTCTGTCTGCAAATGCGCGCGTTGGAAAAGTATCGTTTCTTTATTCCAATAAACTTGGCGCCAGCACGCATGCGGTTTTTGGCGTCTCTTTGTTCGCTTTCGCTTGGTCGATTGTAACTGTACACGACATATACATATATAAGTTTGACGAATTATCCCATCCTCGTCGCCAATTTTGTGTTTGTGCAAACTTATGTATATATAGAAATCTGGATATGTAGTAGTTGTAGTTATAGTAGTAGAAGTAGAAGTCCAGTAGTAGAAGTCCCTCGTAGCTGTAGTAGTAGTCGCGGTAGTAGCAATCCCTCGTAGTTGTAGTAGTAATCCCTTGTAGCTGTAGTAGTAGTAGTAGTAGTAGAAGTCCCTCGTAGTTGTAGCAGGGAAGTCCGATGTTGTTCCGAAGCAATTAGTAGAACGACTGAGAAGTGCAGCTGTTAACAGACCTTTTAACAGTCCGACGATAACAGCTTCTTAGAGATGGGTCACATACGTAACAGGAATCGTTGGAGGATTTCAACATTTGAGTCGGACGCCGTGCCCCAGAGCTGAATCCCATAGGTCCATACAGGTTTTAGTATGGCCTTGTATAGTAGCAACTTGTTGAATGTGCTGAGCTGGGATCTCCTGCCGAGTAGCCACTGCATCTTGGACAGCTTCAGATTTAGATGCTTCCTTCTAGCTTTGAGATGGGCTTTCCAGTTCAAACGCCGGTCTAGGATGAGGCCCAGGTATTTGACACAATCCACGCTCGGAAGACACGTGCCATAGAGGCTGACTGGCGGGCAATTGAGTCTTCGAGTGGCGAATGTGATGTGCTGTGACTTGTCCGCATTCACACAGATGTTCCATCTGATCAACCATGGTTCCAGAAGGTTGAATGGTTCCTGGATGAGACTCGAGGCTACCGATGGTTTTGAAGCAGAGGCGAGAAACGCAGTATCGTCTGCATATGTGGCGATTAGAAGCTGATCGTCTTGTAGCATAGCAATGGCATATCTGCGGTGTACAGAGTGTACAAGATAGGACCCAGCACACTGCCCTGTGGAACGCCCGCATTGACGAGCCTGATTTCGGACATGGAGCTTTCATATCTGACGTAGAAGCGTCTGTCTTCGAGGTACGACTTCAGAACCATGAATTGGGGTAGCAACATCTTCAGCTTGCCCGTCGTGCCAGACACGGTCGAATGCTTGCTTGATGTCCAAGAAGGCAGCGGAGGTGTAGAAATTGGTGTTCAGGGACCATGTTACCTTCGTCCAGTAGTGGCAACACTCTGGCCAAAAGTATTCTTTCGAATACCTTGGAGAGTATTGCCAGCAGACTAATTGGACGGTAGGAGGCGAGATCATGCTCCGGTTTTCCTGGTTTCGGAATCATTATAATCTCTGCGCACTTCATTGGGTGGGAAAGTGGCAGAGATCAAAGATCCTGTTGAATAAGTTGGCAAGGCGCTGAATCACTGACGATGGCAAGCACTTGATGGTGATTGCGTCGATGCCATCGTAGCCTGGGCTTTTCTTCGCTTTAAGGCGGTCAATTTCGAGCTTGACTTCCTCTGGAGTGTCTCGATCAATTGGGAGAGCCATTTGGTATGGGGCCTCAAGGAAAGACGAGGTGGCGACCACATCTTCGGCGCTGCACATGCTGAAAGGGATAAATGTGTTCACCAGATGGGTTGCAAACTCTTCGGCCGTCTCCTCGCTGGATTTACACCACATGCCATTAGATCCTCTTATGGGGACTTTTCTCACAGCTGGCCTTTTGAGGTACTTGCAGGCTTGCCAGAGATTGTGATCTGGTTGATTTGGCTCGAGATTCCTCAGATATTCGGCAGTGGCTTCATTGCGATGTACAAAATACAACGATTTCAGATGCTTTGTGGCACGATTGAGAGCAGGTTTGTCTAGAGGGTTGCGACTGTGGTGCCAGACACGTCGCAGGCGTCTCTTCTCGCGCAGGGCATTTGTGATTTCGTCGCAGAAGGCAAACAAATCCCTTTGTCGTGTATGGAGCTGACTTGTTCTAACTGGCGGCGTGCATGCGTGGGCGGCCTCGCATATGTCACGTGATAGCTTCTCTACAGCTTCGTCAATGTCTACTCCAGTGTTGAGGCAGGCGTCGGGCTCAGTGATCTCATCAAGCATAGTTTTAAAGGAGTCTATGTTGGAGTTTTCCCTGAGCAGCCTGGTTGTGCGTTTCATTGACTCAACTGGAATTCCTACCCAGATCTTCACAGCACTGTGATCCGAATGTAGGTCTAATTCAGCTTCTGTGTGGATGCTGCTGTGGTTTAAACCTCTGGTAATGGCGAAGTGCAGAAGATCCGGGCTCGTCGTTGGATCCGTTGGCCAATATGTTGGTTGACCTGTCGAGTGGGTGGTCAGGTTAAGACTGCGAATGCATGGGAAGAGTGCAAGTCCCTTTGGATTGTTGAGCCTGGACCCCCACCAGTTGTGCTTGGCATTGAAGTCTCCACCAGCCAGAAACCTTGATCCAAAACTGCTTAGGCTTTGCAAAAACATCTGTGTGTCGACTGCATGTCTGGGAGGGACATAAGGCAGGAAGCGATGTTAATGTCGCCGATGGAGGTTGCAATTCTGATGGATGACGCTTGTAGCCATGGGTGACAGAGTGGTAGATTGGCAGTGTATTGTAATTTTTTCGCCTCTTTGTACAAAGAGTGTACACTCGACATCCTCTGTACGATGCGGCGTGGCTTTCCCCGCAGTTTCCGCATTCCGGGAGCTGCTCGTTGTCCTTGGTGCACTTGCCTGGCTCGTGGTCTTTGATACATTTGACGCACCTACGCAACTTACCACAAAAGTTTTGCGTGTGGTTAAACCCTTGGCGTTTATGGCATTGAGGAACATCGTAATTTTTTCTCGGCGGCTCGACGGTTACCACAGCATTGCAGATGCGTTTGATTGAGAAGATTTCTTTATTGTTCGAGGCCGGCTCAAGGTCAATAAAGAAGATTGGCATCGGGTTTTTGGAGTGCCGGTGCTTGGCGTTTGTGAGGTGGCGCACGTTGTGTCCCAGCTTTGCCAGTTCTTCCCGGATGTAGTTCGTAGGAGTGCTGTGGTGTAGGCTACGAATAACAGCCCTGTATGCCCTCTCCTGCTTGAGCTGGTATGTATGGAAAGGAGTCTTTTTAGCCTCAAGCGCAGCTACCAGGCTCCTATACTCCTGTACACAGGTTGTCATGATTCGGACCTGGTCATCTCTGCCTGCTTTGTAGGTGAAATCATCTCCACCAATATTTTCCTTCACGAAGGAAACCATGCCAGTGATATTGCTTACGTTGTAAACAAAGATGGGGGGTATTTTCGGTGGCTTTGGTGTAGCTGGTGATGGAGCCACGGCTGGCTCTGCTTCGAAACTCGGGTCAGTTATAGGGTTATCAGTTGGGGCAAGCAGGGAAAATCTGTTGCTATAGGCAGCGGTGGAAGATGCTGGACCAGCAGCAGACGATCGTCTGATTTCATCAGGCTCCATTTGGCCTAAGAAGTCAGAGTCCGTGGACATGGAGTCCGTTGATGGGCGTCTTGTTCTCACATTGGCTGGGACCTTAGCACTCTTCTTGCCATCTGCTTCAGGCGATGACGTGGCCTTCCTTTTGGTTACGTAGAACCATTGTGCAGAGCTGGAGGCAACGCCGCTGGGGACATCGTCTAAGCCCATATTGGTCTAAGTGAGACCCGGTGAAATTACTTTTAATCTCCCGGAGGAGTGCAATAAATAAATTGTCTCCGCCTAAAAAGGACACCACAGGTTCCAGTGGGCTCTTTGGGGTTATGCAATGAAAAATTTTTTATCGATGCCTGAAAGTATGCAACGATTTTTCAGGTTCTCCGATTGGCTGGCCAATCACAGCACAGTAACGGGGCTTGCAGAGCAAGAACCGAATTTGAGCACTAAAGCACCGTTTATTATTGGTCTTTTTGTTTTGCTATCCAATTCACAATAGAAAACTTTTAACAATTTGAGGCAAATTACGGTTGATTGTCGACTTGAGACACTAGATGCGAGATTCATCCGCGATAGACGTCCGTTCACTTCGACAGTCACAACGAGACTCGGAAAGTTAATTGAACAAAATATTGTTGAACCGTCTGTTTCACCCTACAAAAGCCCACTCTTATTAGTCCCGAAGAAAGCTCTTCCGGCCTCTAAAGAGAAAAAATGGCGATTAGTAATTGACTATCGCCAAATAAATAAGAAATTGCTGTCAGATAAATTCCCACACCCCAGAATGTGTGATATTCTTGATCAATTGGGTCGAGCTAAATATTTTTCATGCCTTGACTTAATGTCAGGTTTTCACCAAATTGAACTTGAGGAAAACACAAGAAATATTACGTCTTTTTCAACAAGCAATGGTTCATATCGCTTCACGCGATTACCATTTGGGTTAAAAATAGCCCTAAGTCATTTCAGAGAACGATGACAATAGCATTCTCAGGCCTTGAGCCTTCGCAAGCTTTCCTTTATATGGATGATTTAATCGTTATTGATTGTTCTGAACAACATATGATTAAACATTTAACAGATGTTTTCAATTTCTGTAGAAAAAATAATCTCAAATCACATCCAGAAAAATGTTAATTTTTTATGGACGAAGTGACATTTTTAAGTCACAGGTGCACAGATAAAGGAATCGTACCAGATGACAAAAATTTGACGTCATCAATAATTATCCAGTCCCCACGGACACAGCGCTAGAAGATTCATTTTATTTTGCAATTACTATAGACGTTTTATAAAAAACTTCGCCGAATATTCACGGCACAAAACGAGATTATGTAAAAAGATTTGAATGGACAACAGAGTGTGAAAAAGCATTCCAGTATCTAAAAAAGAAACTTGTTGAACCAAATTTTTTACAGTACCCAGATTTTAGCAAAGAATTTTGCATAGTCACGGATGCAAGCAAACACGCATGTGGAGCAGTTTTAACTCAATACTATAATGGACTCCAACTCCCAGTTGCATATGCATCACGAGAATTTACTAAAGCTGAAAGCAATAAGAGTATTACAGAACAAGAATTAGCTGCAATACATTGGGCAATAACACATTTTCGACCATATATTTATGGCAAACACTTTACAGTTAAAACTGATCACAGACCTTTAACATATTTATTTTCTATGGTAAACCCAAGTTCTAAATTAACACGCATGCGACTCGAATTAGAAGAGTATGATTTTACGGTGGAGTATCTAAACAAAAAAGTCCTGAAAGTCACTACCAGGTATCAAAGTAGACAAAACAATTTCTACGCAGAAAATTAACAAGAACTATTGCCAAGGCAAAGTCTTGAATTGTCTTATTGTAAATGACGAAGTACGAAAAGTGGTGACCTTGCGAATAACTGATTCCTCGACCACATTCAAACATGGCAAGAAAGTTATAGCAAGAATTGACATTTGCGATGTGTATACCAATGGAACTCTCGAGGCTCGAAAAGAAGCCGGTATACTTAGTATCAGCAATGTCAAAGTAGCCCCGAGCAAAAAGTTCTTTGAAACTATTTCAATAGAATCTTTCAAAACTATGGGCAATAAAATTTTACAATTTTTAAGAGTAGCGCTACTCAAGCCGGTGTCTCAAGGCACTCTTAGGCATCTGAGCGTAAAAAAAAGTATTGAGTAGAAATGTTAAATTTATTTATTCGTATGGTATATTTTGAAACAATTTTTTGTTGAAGTGCAGCATAAATGTAAATTACATGTTTCACAAATGCATTGAGTTTGTGATGATTTACAGAGCTTGCACCGTCTTTTACTTTCCCGATCCAACAAACTCGGGAAGTGGTTGACTTGGTCAAAACGTAATTCCGCTATTGGATGTAAAGTTTTTTTTTCAAGTTTGAGCCCAAGCTGTGATAGTCGTGCCCGTGGAGTTTGGGAAAAAGGTGACGGTCCATTCGCAAAGATGGTGACTGCATCTGGCCCTATTCAGATAGGGCGCTGACTGGACGACCTGCCCGGTTTTTATTTTTAAACGCCACCAATCCTTCAGCAATTGACTCGCGAAAATCGGGAAGTTGCATCAATTTGTCTTTGATCCCGTTTTGTTTTTGGATTCGCCTATAAAGAATATAAGCATTTGTTGCGGCCAAATTAATACAATGGTAAAAAATTCTAGTAGCAGCATCTCTGGTTTTGGCTTTGATGTGATAGCGGCCTAAAAGTCCATCCATGAGATCGACGCCACCCATATGTGCGTTATACTCCCGAATAATATGCGGGCAATCAATTTCTATAAGTTGCTTTGTCTTCCTGTCATAACGGCCAGTCTTAGGCGGACTTTCATTTAAACTTTCCGCAGCAAATGGTTAAACACCTACGTAAGTTAAGAATAAGCGAACGGCCCTGCTGTCCTTCCAAAGTACATTACTGACTTCGATTCCGTATGACGTGCCTACGAACTCAGTCGAGAAACCTCTGGGCTTTTTGTTTATAATTTTATCGTCAGGTAGCTTGCAATTGGGAATTCAATTTGCACGCACTGTGCCAAGGCTATAAATACCCTTTGCTCGCAAATATACCATTAGAGGGAAAGAGGTTTACAAATTGTCGAAGTACACGATGTGGTGTTTGAACTCTTGTACTGTTTTGGTCAAACGTACTACTATGTTGGCCGAAGTACCAAGATCTGGGTGACCAGGTAATACAATATTATCGCCTGATCCGCTATATATTTCGAATCGGTATGCATAGCCATATGAAACGAACAGCTTAATACCCCATTTATGTGGCTTATTGGGCATATATTGTCGTAAGTGATGTTTCATCTTTGTGCTACACATTTGTTCATCAACACAAAGGCGTGGTTGTTTTGGCACTGAGTTAAATCTTTGATTAGTCTAGTGCGAAACAATGGATCGAAGCCTGGTTGACCTTTTTTGACCCGCTGGCTTTCATTGCGCAATGACAGGTGCTGTTTAATTGCTTCGAATTTTGAGCGGTTCATACTGGATTCAATGGGTCCAAAGGCATTTTTCCCCCAGTAGCTTCTCATACTCGGGTAGCGATATATTGACATATACATCAAAATTCCGATGTAATGATGAGCATCTTCAATGTTCATTTGGAATCTTGTTGTTATATTCTCCACTAGAGCTGTACGTGTGGTTTCTTCGACTATCATGCCCATGATTTTGGAATCAAAAAAATAACAAAATATCTCTAAAGGAGTTTTGAGCTTCATTATTTCAACCGGCAATGAAGAGTCGCCTTGAAACGCAACGTTGTTCACATGCAACTGCATAGATTTCTGACGCCACATAATTTTGCTCGGCTGCTTTGCTATTGATTCAATACCTATAAGATATTAGTTAACTAATCACATAATATATAATAACATATCGCAGTTAAATACCAGTACCAGTAAAGCCACCAGAAGATGGCAAAGCCACGCCTACTATATCTTCAATAGTTGGTAGTGGCGATCGTGGTCTTTTTAGGGACTTCCTAACAGGCTTAGGCTATTGGTCATTATTTGGCACATTTTCTTCATCATTGCAAGCAAATGATATTGTGCTAACATTCTCTATAGCAGCCATAAGAGTTTCTACCACATTTAGATCATCTTCGTCGTCGTCACTTGACTCAATGTCCGACATTTCTCCATCGAAAGGGACTGTCTCAAACAATTCTAATAACTGTTCATCAGTTAAATCGGATAACTTGAATCGAACCCGGTTTGCCATCTTTATAATATGCCACTTTCTAGTAAGAGAATACATAGAATAAATAAATGTACACACAAAATTGCAAGCAGCTGTGACGTAGCTTTCAGCAAAAAAATATTGAACTGGATTGCTTTTATAGATTTTTTATTTCAATTTCTGCTAAACATTACTAGCGTCAGATCAAAATTCACGCGCGAAAAAACACATGTTTTGTGTTTACTAAGAAAAAAAGTACCGTTAAAAGCTTTGGAGAGTTTTTTAAAATTTTTTTCCCAAAAAGCTCCAAATTTTTTTCTAAATTAAATAATAAAATAAGTGTCTGAAGACACTTTTGAGCGTTAGAGGGTTAATAATGAGAAAGAAATAGAAGCTATATTGTCTACATTCCATGAAAATCCAATCCAATTCAAAAACATCACTAAATATGTAAAAAAGTACATTAATTAATTTCCAAAATGCCTGACGTAGAAATCGACGAAACATACAAGATCACCTATGATTATAACCGAAACCCCAATATATGCTATTGACAGAGTGATAGTAGACACGATTGGTCCACTACCACGTTCGGAAAATAGGAATGAATACGCAATCACATTAATATGTGACCTGCCAAAATATTTAGTAGCAATTCCTGTTGCAAACAAAAGTGCAACAGCTGCACCAAAAGCCATATTCGAATTTTTTATTCTGAAGTACGGTCCAATAAAGACGTTAATTACGGATATGGGAACAGAATATAAAAATTCCATTATTACTGACCTGTGCAAATATTTAAAAATAGATAACATAACATCTACAGCACACCATCACCAGCCATTAGGTACTGTTGAAAGAAGTCATAGGACCTTCGTTCATATATTTCAGTAGATAAAACTGATTGGGACATATGGTTACAATATTTCGTGTATTGTTTTAACACAACACCATCAGTAACACATAATTATTGTCCATATGAACTAGTATTTGGTAGACAAAGTAACCTACCAATGCAATATAATAGCGTTAATACTATAGATCCAATATATAATATAGAAGACTATTCTAAAGAAGTTAAGTTTTGGTAAAAATAACAATTTTAAAATTCGAAACAATAAAAATAGGATACAAACAGTACATAAAGATAGATTTTTAAAAAAAATATATAATATCAAAAAGTAATTTAAAAAGATATATATAAAAATTTTTATGGATTCATCTATTATTGAAAATATATTCTTACGATTTCGAAAACAAAAGAGAAAGAAAATTTGTCTGGCCAGACACAAACTAAAACAAAAATTTTTTCCTAAGGTACACCTTACCTTTTACCTTTACTCAATTATAAATAATCATTATAATAACTCCATATTATTACGCCCAAGTCCAAATACTCTTGGGTGACGACGTCATACACATTTTTTGCCGTAATATTTTTTAGGAGACGGCTTTCGTTTTTTAGGAACTGAGCCATTGCCCCTGGTCTGAAGTGACCAAGGTTGACGTTTTTGGATCTCGAAACGGAAGTGAGACCATATATCTCCCCGAAACATCTTGTGGTCTTCTTGAAATTGCCCTCGCAAACAGAATCAGAGTCTTCTACTGGTTTGACCGGTAGATCCTCCACCTCCCAAAACCTTGTGAGAAGAGTTTCAAGTGCTTCCTCTCTGATTACAGCGACCCTCTTGATGAACGCAGCACACGAACTAACGGGGACCCCCTCCTTCCTTCCAGTGTGGCTTGGGGTATCGTACAAGATGGCAAATCGTCAGCAACTTGTGACAGGAAAAAAGCTTCTATCTCTATCTGGACTAGGGGTCCATGCGATAACCGAATGCTTATGTGACAGACCTTCAAGGTTCTATTTATCTTTCCGTTAATACCTGTCACTTCGGCCCTGACAGTTTGGAATGGTAACTTCATGAGCCGGAACATTCTTTCGGATATAAAATTGGCTTCCGAAGCCGGGTCTTGCCTCAGAGGTAAAGTATGTCCGGACAATATTGTGAGAACTGGGCTGCGGGCTTTTACTTGATGCCCTCTTGCGAAACAGTTCAGAAAAGGGATTTTTTCTTAATGTATGCCACCCTCTCTGACACTGGCATCTGAAGAAAGCGGGGAAATTAGCGAAAAAAACACAAACTGGAACGTTTGGGAAATTGAAATTGATTACAATCCTCAAACACGAGTTGAAACGCTTGGAACACTTTGGAGTTCAAATTTAGAACCAAAGAGACGACTTGGAACGCTTGGAATACTTTGGAATTCAAAAATAAAACCAAAGATACGACTTGGAACGATTGGAACACTTTGGAATTCAAAAATAAACCCAAAGAAAAGACTTGGAACCCTTGGAATCGGAATAAAAAATCCCTGGTCACTACTTGAAAACGATTGGAACAAGAATTTAGCAAAATTATGAAAAATTAATTTTCCCGACGCATCGAAATAAATTTTGCTTTTTTTTTTTGAACGGAATCTCTAATTTTCGGAAATAAAAAAAAAAGACGCGGAACACAAAATTTTTAATAATCAAATATTATTCGACC
The DNA here is from genome assembly GCF_018151085.1 of Drosophila tropicalis. Taxonomy (NCBI): domain Eukaryota; kingdom Metazoa; phylum Arthropoda; class Insecta; order Diptera; family Drosophilidae; genus Drosophila; species Drosophila tropicalis. Next base: position 967,113 of record NW_027173484.1, read on the forward strand.
TTTCCCTCAACGTGACCCTTCAGCATATATACCCCACAAAATGCCTGCCAACCCGGGATATACAGCACAGCTACTTTTGATCGTTTGCTTTGTACCGGTGTTTGGCACATGAGCTTGCAGCTGTACCTGTATACAGCAGTTGAGCGGGACTTATGTATGCACGTATGTACTTATAAAGGTTGCAAGGGGTAGCGGGATTTTGTTCACGATGATGGAAAAATACACATATTTGTGTGCGAAAAATAAAAATTTTGTGGAATATGTATGGGTATATGGATATGAATATGAATATGTAAAATTTTATTTATGGAAAATATGTATGTATATATAAGTTAACTTTCGCATTGCTATGTGAAAGCTACCTTACGGTTTCGTAAGGATTTATTACAAATGTTATTTACCCAAATAAGAATCCTGGACAATTAGAAAACATTACAATTCCTTTTATTCAGTACTTAGTATAAAGGGTAAGTTGTTGGTATTTTATGTTAGAGCAAATTGATTAAATGTTCTTGTTTCTTTGCTGGTTGCAACCAGAATAAATCTTAACGCTACCGCCCTGAAGTGCCAAAGCTCCCTAGCTGGCCCTAAGTTGCTGACGCAGCGCGAATGACCGTCCAACGGTCGCAACTACTCCCCCTCCAGAGATCTGCGTCCCGCAGATTAGGGTGAAGGCGACGGACTGGCCTTTTCTGGTATCGCCAGGCCTCTTGTGGACGTCATTTTTCTCCAGGCAATGTATAACATGATACCGACACACGCAGTTCCAATGGCTTCTGTTAATAGAGATATTTTGAGCTTTATTGATACATCGTATAGTTTTCTTAGATTTTGTATAGAAAATTCGTGAACATATTGCAGCGTCGGGGTGTAACTTAAGGCTGTTATGTTGGAGAGAACCGCAGGCATTGCGGTAAGGGCAGAAGCAGATCGGCTTGAATAAGTCTTCCTTCCGATGGTTATTGTTTCGTTTTGGAGTTTGATAATGAAGGAGCCCTGGAGTCTTCGTTGTCCCGAGGAGGTGGTCACTGTTCCATTAAAGCCAGTGAGGAACACCGTGCTCTCGTCCATCAGTGTCACTGATTCCTGTGCGTCCCTTAGGTAATGGCATTGTGCGTTGCCGCCTTTGATGAGCCGTGGGATGCAGCCTTCCTCGTTTAGCCTGCGCAGATTTTCTCTTTGACAAACCGTTGTATTGCCAATGGAGAGGCAATTTCCAAGGACCTCATAGGTTTCGGTTGGGTCCACTGCTATCGGGTTGGCATCCAAGACGAGTTTGTGACCCTCACGGACTGTGGGGAGTAGGTGAAGTAACTTGTACCTCCTGTCGGTCACCTTGGGAATAGCTAGGAAGTAGAGCAGGAAGGTCCCATTGGACATGACCGTTGGGCGGGAGAATTCAATGGCCTCGACCGCGTTCTGGTACGGGAGTCCCATTACTTCGTTTAGGATATCGTCTACTTCCTTTCCGTTTAGTAGGTCCGTGTTCACCGCTCCCGTTTTGGCTAATTGGCATGCTCTGGTCACTTCATGGACTTGCCTTGCCAAAATCATGGCCTTATGTAACGTCGCAGTGGCAGCGTGTATGTCTCCATCTATCGAGTTGACTTTTCCGATGATCCCATTTAGTTCTTCCAGAGTCCGATATGTAGCCTCGAAAAGCTTTTCGTTGATGCGGACTTGCTGGTTATTGCCCGCAACAAGATCATCCTGGGTCTTCAGAGCCAGTCGGCCGCATCTGGGGAGCCAGCAATCCATTTCCATGCTGACCTGAGCCATTCCACGGCCCTAGGTCTCCGGGCCGGTGTGGAAAGTAATCTTCCAGTATCCTCTTCAGCCTGATCCAAGTAGTGGTCCGCTATCATCCTTGTACGCTGGTCGGATAGCAGTGTGGATTCCTCCCGCGTGGTTTGGATTGCCTGTTGGAACTCCAGCAGATTTATGACGTGAATCAGCCGAAACACGCCGCTAACCCGCCAGACGTATCCCTGCTGAAGGGGAATTACCGGAGAGTCGTAATTGAAGAAATGGGCAGCACTTGCCTGCTGCAACATCACCATTGCCATCCTTGAAGACGAAGAGAGTTAGTAATGCTTATAATATGAATTTTCTTAGGGCTAAGTATTGATATTGGTTTCCACCTGGTTCGTGAAGAGTGCTTTCTTAATTCTTAAATATTCCTCAATTTTTGTTGGCTTTCTATATATTTTTGCCTGCTTCTTCTTTTACTTGTATTTTTTTGTTTTTTTTTTTTTTTTTATGTTATTGTTTTTATGGAAATGGGTTGATGAGGTGGGGCGATTTCCTATCTACTCATTCTTTTGCTTTAGATTTCAGATGGGCCTTGTGAAATACCTTGCCCGTCTTTGTTTTTACCGTGGCCCTTCTATCCTCCTGTACTTCCTCAATGTTGAATAGGTTTTTCTCTTTTCCCTTAATCTGTTTGTTTCGGACAAAGATTTCCTCCCCCTTGTTTGTATTCAACTTGTTTCTTTTTCCCTTTATTCCGCCTGCGGATAACCGCCTCCTGTTTCGCTTGTAAAAGGCCGCTTATATCCTCTAAAGTGTTACGCCTAAAATCCGTCAAGCCTTGATAATTTATCCTAGCCGTTCTGTCTAGGAAAATATCAACTGGCTTTTTCCCGATGACGGAGTGGATTGAATTATTGTACCTATCGACAGCCATGGGTACGAGTTCGGATACTTTGAGAGTTGAGAACTCGGACTTGAGGCATCTATAGATTTCGAGGAATGTCGAGTGGAATCGTTCCACTTGCCCATTGACCTCGCTCCGTTGGGTGGGAGTATGATATACGACTATGTCCAGCAGTTTAAGGTAATTGAGGACTGTGGGGCAAAGGAGCCCTCGTTCATTGTCCGTTACCAAGATTTTGGGTGCCGTGAAATAGTGCAGCACCTCCGCCAATCTTTCACGCAGGTGGAGGGCTGACTTTGACTCTATGGGAAATAGTTTGGCAAATTTTGAAAATTTGTCAATGCAGCTGAGAAATTTTTGTTTTTCCAACGCGAAGATGTCTATATGGAGGATCGCACGGGTATGTTGGAATTGGGGTAGGTTCCAATAATGGTTGATTGGGGTGGCGGTCGTATTTATGCAACTGAGGCTGTCCAGCGCCCAGATGATTGCCAACATTTCTCTCTGTGGCGTAGTTTTCTTCTGTCCGACTAAGTGCCCTTGAGAGGTAGGTAATGGGCCTATCGTTGTTTGCGGTAATCTGTGATAAAACGGCCCCGAGGGCGACGTTTGACGCATCTGTGGTGAGATGGAAAGGTTTCGAAAAGTCAGGGAAGGCTAACACCTCCGATGAGGAGAGAAGCGTTTTCAAATCGCGGAAAGCTTGCATTGCCTCCTCGTCTAGTGTAGTTAGAACTTTTTTTGATTGCGAGGATTTAACTTGGGCACCGCCCGCACGCGTCAGGTTGGTAAGCGGTTTCGCGATTCTAGCGTAATCTTTTATAAATTTCCTGTAGTAGGAGGTCATACCTAAGAAAGACTTGAGCTCCTTTAGATTTCTTGGGGGCTGTATTTTTAGGATTGCATTGACTTTTTTGTCTTCGACTTTGATGCCATCCCCCGTTACGATGTAGCCTAGGAATTCGACTTGTTTCTGCAGGAAGTGAGTTTCTTCGAGGTTCACCTGCAGGCCTACATCACGAAGTCTGGTAAGTATTGTAGTTAAGTTCGACCAATGGTCTTCGTAGGATGAACTGAAAACAATTATGTCGTCAATGTACACGTAGCATATTTTCCCGATGTACTCCCTGAGTACATCGTCTATCATTCTTTGGAAGATGGCGGGGGCATTCTTAAGCCCGAAAGGTAATCTAAGAAATTCATACTTTCCGTTCAGGGTTGAAAAAGCGGTCTTTGGAATGTCCGCGGGATTCATGTGAATCTGGTGGAAACCCGAAGTTAGATCGATGGTAGTAAAAAGCTTCGCCTTGCCTAAGCTAGCTAACGTGGAAGTAATGTCTGGGATTGGGTATCTATCGGACACCGTCACCGCATTTAGTCTTTTGTAGTCAATCACCATGCGGTATTGTTTCTCCCCGTTGGGCTTTGGTTTCTTTTCAACCACCCATACTGGAGAGTTATAATGGCTTTCCGACGGCCGGATGATACCCTCGTGGAGGAGTTTCGTAACCTGGTTTTCAACTTCCTGTCTCATGTGGACTGGATATGGATAGAATCTGGTGTAAACGGCATCCTCCGTTCGGGTGCGGATGGATGCTTTAATTTGGGTTTCTACGGCTCCACCAGGGTCCACAGGGCCGAAGACGGATGAAAAGCTTTTGAGTAGGGCTTCCAGGGTGGGCCCGACTTCTTTCGGATGGTCCTCGTCTAAGAGGAAATTAAGTTGGGTTGATAAGTGGTTTAGGAGAGGTATCGCTACCCCGGGCTGTATGGTTAATGTGTCAAGTTCCCTGTCAATTTTAGCCTTCAGGTGTCTTAACGTATCATCACCGTTAATACCATCAAAGCTGTTCAGGTTCGGTAACGTGTAGAATGTGAGTTGAGTGTTGTTGCCCAAAGGGGCGAAAAAGGGGCCGGTTGTAGATTTGGATACTTTAATAGGGCCTCCGACTGACTGCACTAGGAATGGGGTCTGCAAAGCCGAAGCCCCGTCAGATAGTTCCCGACTAATAAAGTTTCTGTTTGCGCCAGTATCAATGAGAAACTGTCGCACTACCCCATTCCTATCTTCGTACTCTATGTATGGTACGCTTGAGAGGCCATGCCCATAAAATTTATTTGATCTTGGATCACGAGGTCGTCGGGGTGCGGTGGGGCCACATGGGCTGCACCCTCATCTCGCTCGTTAACCGCGATCGTCGGCATTTCTTCGTACAACTGTTCGTTACTCGGAGTAGCCTCAATAGGCCTTGGGGCGCAGTCTACTCCATTAGGATCGGACACGTTTGGTGCTTCCACATGGAATAGATACTGTGCTTTTTTGAAGGGGTTAGTTGACTCGCTGGGGCTTCTCTTGACGCCCCCTTCAACTCCCCTGGTTTGGGAATCGAGTCCTGGACTGGCTTGAGGTTGCCGGTTCTATTTTGATGGCCGGCCTGGTAATTTGCTGGCTTCGGAAGCCACTAGACACCGGCGGGGGCTTGTGTGGGGCCGCGGTCCTATGATTTGCATAGGTCACGGGGTTGTTGAATCTTGTGGAAAAATTATTGGGTGGATATTGCTGCCGATAAACGGCCCGTTGTTGATACGGTGGCCTAACGGGAGCGGTCGAGGAAGCTAAGTTCTTCGTGTACATGACGTTATCTATCTCCTGAGCGATTGAAAATGCCTCTGGCGATGTTCTAGGGCGATTTACAGTGATCAACCCCGCCATTTCTTGGGGTAGCCCTCTTATGAAGACCCGTAAGGCTCTTTCGCGGTACGAGCCTATGAGAGCTTCAAGCACTCCCTTGGCGTGTCCTGCATTCCTGAGTTTTGCTACGATCAAAGAGAGATGCCTGTTGATATTGTTATAATATCCCTCCAAGTTCCCATCACCGCGGACTAGCATACTCATCTGATATTCTAAAGTCCCTATGTCCCTTTTGTCCTCATAATTTGAGGCAAGGACCTTCCTGATTTCTGGCCAATCGTCATCTGCTTCGTCGCTAGAGATCAACATCTCGTCCGCCCTGCCTTCTATCTTCGACCTCAGGTGGAGGACGACGGCCCTATATATCAGCTTATCTCTTGCTACCTCATAATCCCGAACTATGGATTCAGCTTGCCTGATCCAGGTTGGATACTGGGCAGCTTCTCCCGTAAAGGGCCTTATTTCCTTGACGCAATCTGGTAAAGTTGCTATCTACCTTAGGTCGAATTCGGTTAGGGCTTTGGATAGCGGTTTGTCCACTACGACTACGGGTTCTGAGTTCTTCCCTTCTAAAATTAACACCTTTTCTTTTTGCTGTTTTAGCTCCTCCGTAAGGGAGGCTACCTGAGCGAGTAGGGTGGAAATGGCCACTTTCATCTCGTCCATTTTTTGAGAGGAAAAAAAAATTGGAATTCAATACGAAAGAATAGGATGGAATAGTGTGATATCTTTCAAATTGACTTTTTTTATTTATTTTTTTTTTTTAATTGGTTGGTTGATTCATAAAGTATTTACAAGTAAAACAATTACAAGCAAAAAAAAAAATGACACAAAATTCTCTTCTTTTTATTTTATTTTTCCTTTTTTTTTAAAAAAAAAGAAGGGATAGATTTTTTTGATAGAATAATTGTACTGAATGATTTTAGGTTTTTATTAAATCTGAGCACTCTTCACTCACCTGGGTTATTGTTGTTAGTATGGTTTTTATTGAAATGATGGTGTGGTTTGTGTGGTAGTCCCTCCTTACAGGGTCAGCGTTTTTCTGTTAACGAAATTTTAAAATAATTAGTACAATGTAGAGGTTTTATTGTGTTTTTGTTTTTTTTTTCTTTTTCATAAGTCTAATATACTCGGGTCAGCATTAAAAAAAAATTCTTGAATTTGCTTTAGTTTGCATTTTTTCATTACTGCATTAGTTTTTTTGTTTGTTATTTATTGGTATTTAATTTTCGAGTTCATTTTTTTCTTCTGTTTCTTTTCGCTGTCATTCTCTTTTCTTTATTGCTGAGCGAGTATTATTTCATTTTATTGTTTTGTTGTGCGCGTGAGCTGCCTGTTGCTGTGTCCCCCTTTGTCAGTAAGGGGAGGCTCCATTTTTCCCTTTTAGCCCATTTACGAGCCTACTTAGGTAGGAGTGGCTCCACGTCTCCGTTTGAAGGGGACACTTTCGGTGGAAGACACAGCCAGCGGCCAATACTCACTTATCACGACAAAGCATTTTCTTAAAACTATTTTATTCACATATTTTTATTTGTTTGTTTGCTTAAATTCTTAACATTCTGTCACTCGCAACCAATAGTTGCCGCAGTGGTTTGAGTGTGCGGATAACAGCTTCTCCTTTCACTCTTATTTGTTTTTTTTTTTCTCTTTTTTTTCATTTTCTTGTTTGTATCTCTTTTGTTTTTCTCTTAAGGAGAAAAAAAAAAGACCGCCTCATACACCAATCACTCGCACAAACCGGGTGCCCCTCGGGCAAGCCGCACTGACAACCACTGGTAACTGAGTTGAGTTACTTAATGAATAGTTATTGTTTGTGTAGGGGGTCGAATTTCCTTCTGGTTGATGGCAGCTAGGTGAACTTTTCCTTTTCCCTTTTTCCTCCCAGTAAATTGTTTGACACGCAGAGAGTATTTTCACTTCACTTGATGTATTCAGGTATAAACTTCAACTAACTCTAGCTTAGCTTAAGAGCAGGGCACCAAGCCCCGCTTGGAGCGGAGTGTGGGGAGTTCTTTCGTGGGGAGAGCGATGGGCACCATCGGGAGAGCGGCGCGAGGTGAAAGCTTCCGCCTCCTTTAACCCTTGTGTTGCCCGGTTGGGCATAAACATGCTCCCCCCTTGCAGGAGTGCAAGACCCAGGCAGTTTAATGGCACGCTCCGGACAGGGTCCAGCCACAAACTGTGCGCATCGCAATCGGCCGCCCGCCAACCCCAGGTAGACTCCCTTCTAGCATGACCTCCGTGATCACATCCGCGCCCAGGACCAGAGACACTGACGACGGTCGGTAGAACGTCTCATCCGCCAGGACGATGCCCTCAAACTTTTTGGCGATCTGTGGGTCCACCGGAGCGCTTGGAGTGCGGCAGCACAAGCCATCGACCACCTTCAGGATCGCCTCCAATCGCCATCCTTCACTGATTGGGGACCGGATCACTGCTGCCACCGCTTTCTCTGCCCCTATATTGACGGCTGTCAACTTGAAGGCCGTGGCCAATGACGTCGCCATCGACGATACCGCAGAACAAGGGTCCACCAGGGCCTTCACGTCGAAGGTTTTTCCCTCCGTCTCAATACGCACCATCGCCGTGGGCATCAGATGCGGATTGCGGTGCTGCAGCAGTGTGGTCAAGGTCAGTTTCGGATCGGAGGCTGGCGTTGGCGCGACCCTTCGTCTGGAGGACTCGGGGGTGACTCGGCGTACGACGGAGCTTGGAGTGCGTCGACGTGGCTGTTCATGGAAGTGAAGCAGCGTGTGGTGATCCCCCTCACAGATTCGGCACTTATCACCGCTTAAGCAGCTTCCTCCGGAATGTTGGTGGGCCAGGCAATTGGCGCAGTACTTATTCGCCAGCACTGCCCTCATCCTCTTCTCCACGTTCAGCCGCAGGAAGCGACGGCATCGATTCAGAGGATGGGTTCCGCGACAGACTCGGCAACGGAAGGACTCAGTTCCTCGCGAACATCTGCGCTCCTCTTTCGATGCCTGTACTGAACGCGGTCTCGGAGCCATGGAAACGGGATCTAGGTTGACGAATATCAGGAAGCTGCCGGGACAAATAATGAAGAGAGCGGATTAATGTAGGACGATAGAACACATATTACTACTGGCAGCTCGGCCCTTCTTACTTGGGAGGAAGGACCAAGTGCTGGACGCTACTGTAGTTTTACGTAATGGGTTTGAATTCTTTCTTCTGGAGGAAGAAAGATCAACTTTGCGACGGGACGCTTCACAATACCGCGAGCGGTAAGCAGTTCGACGACGCGGACATTGCCGTCACTGCCAGGGTGTGTCTGGTGGATTCGCCCGAGACGCCATTCATTAAATGGAAGATTGTCGTCTTTGAGTACCACCAGATCGCCCACTTCAAGATTTTTAGAATTAAATCGCCACTTATTGCGCTTATGCAGCTCCTTCAGATACTCGTCTTTCCATCGGGTGCAGAAATGCTGACTCACGGCCTTCAGACGCTGCCACCGGTTAATGATAGACGGTACCTGATCCTTGATTTCAGGTTCCGTCACGGATAGCAATGGACCGCCAATTAGGAAATGGCCTGGGGTCAAAGCTAAAGAGTCGGTGGGGTCTTCAGACATAGGAGAAATCGGCCGCGAGTTCAAACACGCCTCTACCTTAGCCAGCAGCGTAGAGAACTCTTCAAAAGTATACCTTTGGTTGCAAGTGGCCTTGTAGAACAGAGTTTTAAAACTCTTAACTCCAGCCTCCCACAACCCTCCCATGTGTGGTGCCCCGGGAGGGATGAAATGCCAGGACAGATTCTGATGGCTGTAGTGGGATAATATTTTCTGCTGGGTAGAACTTAGGAAATCTTTTTCAAGCACTCTGGATGCACCTACGAAGTTTTTTCCGTTGTCGGACTGCACTTGCTGGGGACACCCTCGCCTCGATACAAAGCGAGCGAATGCTGCCAGAAATGCTTCGGTACTCAAATCCGAAGTTGCCTCAAGGTGAATGGCTTTGGTGGAAAAGCAAACAAAGACACACACATATCCCTTTGATATGCGGCAAGCGCGGCCGGTGAAACTCTTGATGTCGAAAGGACCTGCGAAATCTATCCCGGTGGTCGTGAAAGGTCGTGCGAAGGTAGTACGCTGGGTCGGAAGGGTGCCTATTAGCTGTGATTGCAGCCTTCTTTTATAAATCACACAGACTTTGCATGAATTGACCACCGATTTTACTAGATTCCGCAGTCTTGGAATCCAGTATCTCTGTCGGATGAGACGGACTACCAGTTGGCTGCCCCCATGGAGAGAGATCTGATGCGTGAAAAGCACCAACAGCCGGGACAACGGACTTACTACTGGTAACAGAATGGGGTTACGCTCATCGTAACTAAGGGCCGCTGCTTGTTGCACGCGCCCACATGCCCGGATCACACCTGATACGTCAATGAAAGGATTCAAATTGAGAATGGTGCTAGACGTGGGCAGAGATTTCTTCTGCTGTAGACACCGATGTTCCGTCGGAAAGTAATCACGCTGAGTGACTCGGATCAACGCCTGGAGTACTTGATTGATCTCGCTAGAGGTCACCTCCCCGGAGTAATCGTTTGGAAGTTTACGACACCTTCTGCCGAAACGGATCACATATGCTATCACTCGTAAGGCACGTGCCAGATTGGAAAAACGAGATAATATCTCGTTGGCTGGCTTAGCGATTGCGACGTGGACCTTCACTACCCGCTTCTCCAAGGCAGTGTCTAGTGGGAGTGGTGTCGCTCGCTGCCAGGACTCTTGTGGTTCCCGTAGCCATGGTGGGCCGTGCCACCACAAATCCTTGTGTACCAATTCCTGCGCACTCAGGCCGCGGCTAGGGAGATCTGCTGGGTTGTTCTCTGAACTAACGTGATTCCATGGGGCGTCATTTGTTGCCGTCACAATCTTTGCTACCCGATTTGCGACAAACGTTGTCCATGTGCAGGGTGGCTTATTTAACCACGACAGTACGACGGTGGAATCTGACCAATAAAAAGCATCCGCATTATCAACTGGAAGTTGCGGAAGAACTGCAGCTGCCAGTTCCGCTAAAAGTGTAGCTCCGCATAATTCAAGGCGGGGCAATAAACCGTTTTAACCGGGGCGACTCTAGATTTCGCTGCAAGAAGGCAGCATGATATGCCTTGGTCATTGCTAACGCGCACGTAAATTGCGGCACCATAAGCCCGCTGTGACGCTTCGCAAAAACAATGGAATTGGATGTCGGAATTTGGGTCATGAAGAACCCATCGTGGAATCCGGATCTGGTCAAGGAAGGAGTAGCTCTTTGTAAAATCCTGCCACCTGTGATGGAGTTCACTGGGCAATTGATCATCCCACCCTAGCTCTTGTAACCAGAGCTCTTGCATAAACACCTTGGCTTGAATTGCAAAGGGAGCCAGCCAGCCAGCGGGATCGAATAACTTGGCGATCTGCCCGAGGACTTCTCGCTTAGTATAAGCTGGCTTGACATCTTGGGGTGAGATGACAAAATAAAATTCATCCGTAGTCGCTTTCCATCGGATTCCCAGTGTTTTCGCTGTGCTGGCCTCTTCGATGTCGAGGAAATCAGCATTCAGTAAATGACTCTTTGGAATACAACTGAGCACGCTCTTCACATTCGATGTCCACTTGCGCAAGGGAAAGCCAGCTGAACCCAGAGCGTCTTGAAGTTCATTGACCATTGCGATTGCCGTTGTTTCATTATGAGCCCCTGCCAGGACATCATCGACATACATATAGGACTTGATAATATCGCTAGCCAAAGGAAATTTGGATTGTACATCACTTGCGAGTTGCTGAAGTACTCGGATGGCTAAGAACGGAGCACAGTTAATGCCAAACGTGACGGTATTCAGCTCGTAATCACCAAGTTGCCCCTCTTTATTTCGGAACAGGATCCTCTGAAATGGCGTATGGATTGGATCGACCATAATTTGGCGGTACATTTTTGTGATGTCGGCATTGAAAACTACTCGGAAAAAACGCCACTTGAGAATCTGAGTAGTGAGATCGGACTGAAGTACCGGACCAGGGTAAAGTATGTCGTTGAGACTTACTCCGTTGGTGGACTTGCTAGAGGCGTTAAAAACTACCCGTACCTTTGTTGTGGTGCTGTCGGGCTTGAAAACCGCATGGTGTGGCAAATAAAAATTGTTATTAGTGCCGTCAAATGGAACCTGACGCATGTGGCCCAAGTCCAAATATTCTTGGATGACGGCGTCATACTCAGTTTTTGCCGGAATATTTTTAAGGAGTCGGCTTTCGTTTTTTAGGAACTGAGCCAATGCCCCTGGTCTGGAATGACCAAGGTTGATGTTGGTTGGATCTCGAAACGGAAGTGAGACCGTATATCTCCCCGAAACATCTCTTCTTGTGGTCTTCTGGAAATTGACCTCGCAAACAGAGTCAGAATCTCCTACCGGTTTGCCCGGTAGATCCTCCACCTCCCAAAACCTTGTGAGAAGAGTTTCAAGTCCCTCCTCTCTGCTAACTGCGACTCTTGTGGTGAACGCGGCACATGAACTGACGGGGACCCCTTGCAACGGGCCTGAAATGACCCAACCGAATCTCGTCTCTTGAGCCATTAAAGATCCGCACACTTCGGTCTGGATGCCGGAAAGAGTCACCGCTGGTATTACATCAATGCCAAGGAGTAGATCGATCTTTGCCTTTAATCTGAAGGAGGGGTCGGCTAGAGGAATATTGGGCATTCCTTCCAGTGTGGCTTGGGCTATCGTACATGACGGCAAATCATCAGCAACTTGGGACAAGACAAACGCTTCTATCTCGATCTGGACTGGAGGTCCATGCGATGACCGAATGCTTATGTGACAGACCTTCAAGGTTCTATTGACCTTTCCGTTAATGCCTGTCACTTCGGCCCTGACAGTTTGGAATGGTAACTTCATGAGTCGGAACATTCTTTCGGATATGAAATTGGCTTCAGAAGCCGGGTCTAATAGCGCCCGTGAAGCATAAGTAGTGCCCTTCTGCCAAAAGTCCACGATCGCTGTACCTAGCAACTTATCTCGTGAGGACCTTGCCTCAGAGGTAAAGTAAGTCCGGACAATATTGTGCGAACTGGGCTGGGCTGGGACCGACGTTGGATTATTCTCCGGTCGGGCGTCCTTGTGCAAGAGCGTATTGTGACGCCCCTTGCACGTGAAGCAATTGTGCTGACTCGGACAGTCTTTTACTTGATGTCCTCTTGCGAAACAGTTCAGACAAAGGGACTTTTTCTTTATGTATGCCACCCTCTCTGGCACCGTCATCTGAAGGAAGCGGGGACATCGACGCACCGGGTGATTCTCCTTCATACAGAGATCACAGGATTTTGGTTTGGTGGTCACCTTGGCTTCAAATGTAGTAGCCTTTCGAGTGGCTGGAATCGGATTTCGTGGAGGTTTCGATGTGGGAACCGAAATAGCCATTGCAGTTGTATTTTCCACCGCTTCGAGCGTACGGAACCGCTCAGTGAGGAAATCGTCCATCATTTGCCACTCTGGAATGGCAGTCTTGTCTCCCAGAGATTGCTCCCATAATGAAAGGGTATTCTTTGACAATTTGATGGAACAGAAAAATACGAACATGCCTCCCCAAGTGGTTACTGGCAGGCCACAGTGCTCAAAAGCGCGAATGGATGCCTGCAGAGCATTCTGATGATCCTGTAATGCTTTTCCGGACTCATGGGAAATTTGAGGCAGGTCAAGAAGTGCTCGGAATTGGCTGTTCACGATAAGTCGCTTATTTTCGAAACGCTGTTTAAGTGCATTCCATGCCGTTTCAAAACCATCATTTGTAAGCGGGAACCTTCTCCCACAACGCTTGAACTCGGTCACGACGGACTTGGAGCGTAAATACGCTGACCTCGGACAGTGACGTGACGTGGGTGTCGACTTCAAACTGACTTAGTTTATCGCAAATGGAAACAAACTTCTTCAAAGCCATGGTGGAAGCAGCTAAAACCCTTTTGGTCTCGGACCGAGTGACTCTTGGGGCGGTTACCAAAATCTGTGGAAGTGGTACCAATGATTTGACCTCTTTTTGGCTTGCTCGTCGTGGCTCTGACGTGGCTTGCTGAAAGGTCGTGCTCGATGGTGCGGACTTGAGAGTTAGTGGACTAGAGAGGGTCTGAAATGCTCGGGAAGGAGGAGTAGTAGGGCTGGTACTCCTCTGGCGCTGACCTGGAGCAGCAATTGAGGATTTGCTCGGGGCGGAAGTGTTCTCAGCAGCTTTCTCGTCTTTTGACGGGCTCGTGCTCATAACCCCAGAGAGTGGCGGTTATAAAGTGGTGAGCTGGCTTGGCACGGCTTGAAAATTAGCCAAAAAGACGAACTGGAACGTTTGGGAAAAACTGGAACACTACCAAACCACCTGACGAACGGCTTTGAAACGCCTTGAAATAGATTGAAAAACCAGAAAACGAGCTGGTACGTTTGGAATGACTTGGAACACTGCCAAAAAACCCTAAGAACGGCTTGGAACACCTTGGAATTCAAATATAACTACAACGATGCGACTTGGAGCGGGTGGAAACACTTTGGAATTGAAAATAGAACCAAAGATAAGACTTGAAACGCTTGGAAACACTTTGTAATTGGAATCTAACTCCAAAGATACGACTTGGAACACGTGGGAATACTTTGGAATTGAAATATAACTCCAAAAATACGACTTGGAACACGTGGGAATTCAAATATAACTACAAAGATGCGACTTGGAGCGGGTGGAAACACTTTGGAATTGAAATAGAACCAAAGATAAGACTTGAAACGCTTGGAAACACTTTGTAATTGGAATCTAACTCCAAAGATACGACTTGGAACACGTGGGAATACTTTGGAATTGAAATATAACTCCAAAAATACGACTTGGAACACGTGGGTATATTTTGGAATTGAAATATAACTCCAAAGATACGACTTGGAACGCGTGGGAATAGAATAAACTAAAACGCGGAACACAAATTTTTACCAATTAAATTTTATTCGATTTTTTCCTCAACGTGACCCTTCAACATATATACCCCACAAAGTGCCTGCCAACCTAGGGTATACAGCACAGCTACTTTTGGTCGTTTGCTTTGTGCCGGTCTTTGGCACATGAGCTTGCAGCTGTGCTGGTATACTGCAGTTAAGCGGTACTTATGTATGCACGTATGTATGTATGTATATAGGCTGCAAGGGATAGCGGGATTTGTTCGCGGTGATGGAAAAATATATTTGTGTGCAAAAAAATTAGAAATTTTTGTGGAATATATGTATGTATGGATATGTATATGAGAATCAATATGTAAAATTTTATGTATGGAAAAAAATATGTATATGTATATGGATATGAATATATATATGTAAAATTTTATGTATGGAAAAATATGTACATATATATATGTACATATGTGTATGGATATGTAAAATGTTGGAGTATATATATGTATTTAAAAAATTTCCTTTTTTTTTTTTTTTAAATATGAAAATATGGAATGGCGATATGCAGAGGTGTGAATGGATCGGATTTCTTTATATAAATTAATGGTTTTTTTTTTTTTTTTTTTTTTTTTTTTTTAATATGATTTCTTTTGCTGTGTCTAACCGATATGCCCCCAACTTTATAGGGTGTCTGGTCACCAGAAATGTCTAAGTGTGGCTTTTATATGTGAGAGGGTGGTTCACTTTCGTTTTTTTTTTTTTTTTTTTTTTTTAAAAAATCTTTATTATTCGTATTGAAAATTTTCTTCTCTTCGTTGGAACCACCTTTCACTGCGCGCACACTTTTCCCAGGAGTGGACTGTATTTGCACAAACCCTTTATTTTTGGATTTAATGTAGCACTGGATATGTTTGTAATTTTTGTCACATTCACACACTCTGCTTGCATATATATATATTTTATATGTAGGAGATCACTTTTTCCGTAGGTTTGATTCACTGCATACATACATATGTGTTAATATTTTTTTGAAATTGCGAAAAAATATATATATTGGAAATAGGCAAATGAAATATGGCGCCTTATATACTTGGCCTATATATGTATGCCAAAGTGCGAGAAAAAAAAACTTGAAGTGGGCGAACCAATATGGCGCCTTATGTACTGGACACATATATATGTATGAAAATTTGGGGACCAAAATTTTCTCTCCTTTGAGGAGGAAAAATTTGTGTGAAAGTAATTTTTACTTGGATTAGGAGAATCAATGGCAACAATTATATGTATGTGAGTATGGGTACGGATGCTGGAGGCATGTACATGTACTCATATACCTATAATTTGCAAAAAAAAAATTACTTAGCTTGAAATATGGATGAAATTCCACCGATGCTAGTGGTTCGAGAGGATCTTAGTATCCGGCTCGAAGGACCAAATGTTTGTGTAGGGGGGGTCGAATTTCCTTCTGGTTGATGGCAGCTAGGTGAACTTTTCCCTTTCCCTTTTTCCTCCCAGTAAATTGTTTGACACGCAGAGAGTATTTTCACTTCACTTGATGTATTCAGGTATAAACTTCAACTAACTCTAGCTTAGCTTAAGAGCAGGGCACCAAGCCCCGCTTGGAGCGGAGTGTGGGGAGTTCTTTCGTGGGGAGAGCGATGGGCACCATCGGGAGAGCGGCGCGAGGTGAAAGCTTCCGCCTCCTTTAACCCTTGTGTTGCCCGGTTGGGCATAAACAGTTATCCCTCAACGGGGTTTTGAACCCCGGGCCCCCGCTTATCAGGCGGTAGCCATCCACTTCATATTTTTGAGGCCATTCAGTTTTCACTCACTTTAACTTAAAAAAATTACACTACAGCTCCGTCTTGTCAGGCGGCTGCCAGAGGCTTTGTTTTATTCTTTCATAATCTTTTTCACTTTTGTTTTATATTATACTTTTAATGTTTCCACCGGCACTCGCGATTGGTGTTTTTGAGGCGGTCCCTGCTCGGGCGCCAGTTAACTTTCGCATTGCTATGCGAAAGCTACCTTACGGTTTCGTAAGGATTTATTACAAATGTTATTTACCCAAATAAGAATCCTGGACAATTAGAAAACATTACAATTCCTTTTATTCAGTACTTAGTATAAAGGGTAAGTTGTTGGTATTTTATGTTAGAGCAAATTGATTAAATGTTCTTGTTTCTTGGCTGGTTGCAACCAGAATAAATCTTAACGCTACCGCCCTGAAGTGCCAAAGCTCCCTAGCTGGCCCTAAGTTGCTGACGCAGCGCGAATGACCGTCCAACGGTCGCAACTACTCCCCCTCCAGAGATCTGCGTCCCGCAGATTAGGGTGAAGGCGACGGACTGGCCTTTTCTGGTATCGCCAGGCCTCTTGTGGACGTCATTTTTCTCCAGGCAATGTATAACATGATACCGACACACGCAGTTCCAATGGCTTCTGTTAATAGAGATATTTTGAGCTTTATTGATACATCGTATAGTTTTCTTAGATTTTGTATAGAAAATTCGTGAACATATTGCAGCGTCGGGGTGTAACTTAAGGCTGTTATGTTGGAGAGAACCGAAGGCATTGCGGTAAGGGCAGAAGCAGATCGGCTCGAATAAGTCTTCCTTCCGATGGTTATTGTTTCGTTTTGGAGTTTGATAATGAAGGAGCCCTGGAGTCTTCGTTGTCCCGAGGAGGTGGTCACTGTTCCATTAAAGCCAGTGAGGAACACCGTGCTCTCGTCCATCAGTGTCACTGATTCCTGTGCGTCCCTTAGGTAATGGCATTGTGCGTTGCCGCCTTTGATGAGCCGTGGGATGCAGCCTTCCTCGTTTAGCCTGCGCAGGTTTTCTTCTTGACAAACCGTTGTATTGCCAATGGAGAGGCAATTTCCAAGGACCTCATAGGTTTCGGTTGGGTCCACTGCTATCAGGTTGGCATCCAAGACGAGTTTGTGACCCTCACGGACTGTGGGGAGTAGGTGAAGTAACTTGTACCTCCTGTCGGTCACCTTGGGAATGGCTAGGACGTAGAGCAGGAAGGTCCCATTGGACATGACCGTTGGGCGGGAGAATTCAATGGCCTCGACCGCGTTCTGGTACGGGAGTCCCATTACTTCGTTTAGGATATCGTCTACTTCCTTTCCGTTTAGTAGGTCCGTGTTCACCGCTCCCGTTTTGGCTAATTGGCCTGCTCTGGTCACTTCATGGACTTGCCTTGCCAAAATCATGGCCTTATGTAACGTCGCAGTGGCAGCGTGTATGTCTCCATCTATCGAGTTGACTTTTCCGATGATCCCATTTAGTTCTTCCAGAGTCCGATATGTAGCCTCGAAAAGCTTTTCGTTGATGCGGACTTGCTGGTTATTGCCCGCAACAAGACCATCCTGGGTCTTCAGAGCCGCGTTCCAGTCGGCCGCATCTGGGGAGTCAGCAATCTATTTCCATGCTGACCCGAGCCATTCCACGGCCCTAGGTCTCCGGGCCGGTGTGGAAAGTAATCTTCCAGTATCCTCTTCAGCCTGATCCAAGTAGTGGTCCGCTATCATCCTTGTACGCTGGTCGGATAGCAGTGTGGATTCCTCCCGCGTGGTTTGGATTGCCTGTTGGAACTCCAGCAGATTTATGACGTGAATCAGCCGAAACACGCCGCTAACCCGCCAGACGTATCCCTGCTGAAGGGGAATTACCGGAGAGTCGTAATTGAAGAAATGGGCAGCACTTGCCTGCTGCAACATCACCATTGCCATCCTTGAAGACGAAGAGAGTTAGTAATGCTTATAATATGAATTTTCTTAGGGCTAAGTATTGATATTGGTTTCCACCTGGTTCGTGAAGAGTGCTTTCTTAATTCTTAAATATTCCTCAATTTTTGTTGGCTTTCTATATATTTTTGCCTGCTTCTTCTTTTACTTGTATTTTTTTGTTTTTTTTTTTTTTTTTTATGTTATTGTTTTTATGGAAATGGGTTGATGAGGTGGGGCGATTTCCTATCTACTCATTCTTTTGCTTTAGATTTCAGATGGGCCTTGTGAAATACCTTGCCCGTCTTTGTTTTTACCGTGGCCCTTCTATCCTCCTGTACTTCCTCAATGTTGAATAGGTTTTTCTCTTTTCCCTTAATCTGTTTGTTTCGGACAAAGATTTCCTCCCCTTGTTTGTATTCAACTTGTTTCTTTTTCCCTTTATTCCGCCTGCGAATAACCGCCTCCTGTTTCGCTTGTAAAAGGCCGCTTATATCCTCTAAAGTGTTACGCCTAAAATCCGTCAAGCCTTGATAATTTATCCTAGCCGTTCTGTCTAGGAAAATATCAACTGGTTTTTTCCCGATGACGGAGTGGATTGAATTATTGTACCTATCGACAGCCATGGGTACGAGTTCGGATACTTTGAGAGTTGAGAACTCGGACTTGAGGCATCTATAGATTTCGAGGAATGTCGAGTGGAATCGTTCCACTTGCCCATTGACCTCGCTCCGTTGGGTGGGAGTATGATATACGACTATGTCCAGCAGTTTAAGGTAATTGAGGACTGTGGGGCAAAGGAGCCCTCGTTCATTGTCCGTTACCAAGATTTTGGGTGCCGTGAAATAGTGCAGCACCTCCGCCAATCTTTCACGCAGGTGGAGGGCTGACTTTGACTCTATGGGAAATAGTTTGGCAAATTTTGAAAATTTGTCAATGCAGCTGAGAAATTTTTGTTTTTCTAACGCGAAGATGTCTATATGGAGGATCGCACGGGTATGTTGGAATTGGGGTAGGTTCCAATAATGGTTGATTGGGGTGGCGGTCGTATTTATGCAACTGAGGCTGTCCAGCGCCCAGATGATTGCCAACATTTCTCTCTCGATTGTGGCGTAGTTTTCTTCTGTCCGACTAAGTGCCCTTGAGAGGTAGGTAATGGGCCTATCGTTGTTTGCGGTAATCTGTGATAAAACGGCCCCGAGGGCGACGTTTGACGCATCTGTGGTGAGATGGAAAGGTTTCGAAAAGTCAGGGAAGGCTAACACCTCCGATGAGGAGAGAAGCGTTTTCAAATCGCGGAAAGCTTGCATTGCCTCCTCGTCTAGTGTAGTTAGAACTTTTTTTGATTGCGAGGATTTAACTTGGGCACCGCCCGCACGCGTCAGGTTGGTAAGCGGTTTCGCGATTCTAGCGTAATCTTTTATAAATTTCCTGTAGTAGGAGGTCATACCTAAGAAAGACTTGAGCTCCTTTAGATTTCTTGGGGGCTGTATTTTTAGGATTGCATTGACTTTTTTGTCTTCGACTTTGATGCCATCCCCCGTTACGATGTAGCCTAGGAATTCGACTTGTTTCTGCAGGAAGTGAGTTTCTTCGAGGTTCACCTGCAGGCCTACATCACGAAGTCTGGTAAGTATTGTAGTTAAGTTCGACCAATGGTCTTCGTAGGATGAACTGAAAACAATTATGTCGTCAATGTACACGTAGCATATTTTCCCGATGTACTCCCTGAGTACATCGTCTATCATTCTTTGGAAGATGGCGGGGGCATTCTTAAGCCCGAAAGGTAATCTAAGAAATTCATACTTTCCGTTCAGGGTTGAAAAAGCGGTCTTTGGAATGTCCGCGGGATTCATGTGAATCTGGTGGAAACCCGAAGTTAGATCGATGGTAGTAAAAAGCTTCGCCTTGCCTAAGCTAGCTAACGTGGAAGTAATGTCTGGGATTGGGTATCTATCGGACACCGTCACCGCATTTAGTCTTTTGTAGTCAATCACCATGCGGTATTGTTTCTCCCCGTTGGGCTTTGGTTTCTTTTCAACCACCCATACTGGAGAGTTATAATGGCTTTCCGACGGCCGGATGATACCCTCGTGGAGGAGTTTCGTAACCTGGTTTTCAACTTCCTGTCTCATGTGGACTGGATATGGATAGAATCTGGTGTAAACGGCATCCTCCGTTCGGGTGCGGATGGATGCTTTAATTTGGGTTTCTACGGCTCCACCAGGGTCCACAGGGCCGAAGACGGATGAAAAGCTTTTGAGTAGGGCTTCCAGGGTGGGCCCGACTTCTTTCGGATGGTCCTCGTCTAAGAGGAAATTAAGTTGGGTTGATAAGTGGTTTAGGAGAGGTATCGCTACCCCGGGCTGTATGGTTAATGTGTCAAGTTCCCTGTCAATTTTAGCCTTCAGGTGTCTTAACGTATCATCACCGTTAATACCATCAAAGCTGTTCAGGTTCGGTAACGTGTAGAATGTGAGTTGAGTGTTGTTGCCCAAAGGGGCGAAAAAGGGGCCGGTTGTAGATTTGGATACTTTAATAGGGCCTCCGGCTGACTGCACTAGGAATGGGGTCTGCAAAGCCGAAGCCCCGTCAGATAGTTCCCGACTAATAAAGTTTCTGTTTGCGCCAGTATCAATGAGAAACTGTCGCACTACCCCATTCCTATCTTCGTACTCTATGTATGGTACGCTTGAGAGGCCATGCCCATAAAATTTATTTGATCTTGGATCACGAGGTCGTCGGGGTGCGGTGGGGCCACATGGGCTGCACCCTCATCTCGCTCGTTAACCGCGATCGTCGGCATTTCTTCGTACAACTGTTCGTTACTCGGAGTAGCCTCAATAGGCCTTGGGGCGCAGTCTACTCCATTAGGATCGGACACGTTTGGTGCTTCCACATGGAATAGATACTGTGCTTTTTTGAAGGGGTTAGTTGACTCGCTGGGGCTTCTCTTGACGCCCCCTTCAACTCCCTGGTTTGGGAATCGAGTCCTGGACTGGCTTGAGGTTGCCGGTTCCATTTTGATGGCCGGCCTGGTAATTTGCTGGCTTCGGAAGCCACTAGACACCGGCGGGGGGCTTGTGTGGGGCCGCGGTCCTATGATTTGCATAGGTCACGGGGTTGTTGAATCTTGTGGAAAAATTATTGGGTGGATATTGCTGCCGATAAACGGCCCGTTGTTGATACGGTGGCCTAACGGGAGCGGTCGAGGAAGCTAAGTTCTTCGTGTACATGACGTTATCTATCTCCTGAGCGATTGAAAATGCCTCTGGCGATGTTCTAGGGCGATTTACAGTGATCAACCCCGCCATTTCTTGGGGTAGCCCTCTTATGAAGACCCGTAAGGCTCTTTCGCGGTACGAGCCTATGAGAGCTTCAAGCACTCCCTTGGCGTGTCCTGCATTCCTGAGTTTTGCTACGATCAAAGAGAGATGCCTGTTGATATTGTTATAATATCCCTCCAAGTTCCCATCACCGCGGACTAGCATACTCATCTGATATTCTAAAGTCCCTATGTCCCTTTTGTCCTCATAATTTGAGGCAAGGACCTTCCTGATTTCTGGCCAATCGTCATCTGCTTCGTCGCTAGAGATCAACATCTCGTCCGCCCTGCCTTCTATCTTCGACCTCAGGTGGAGGACGACGGCCCTATATATCAGCTTATCTCTTGCTACCTCATAATCCCGAACTATGGATTCAGCTTGCCTGATCCAGGTTGGATACTGGGCAGCTTCTCCCGTAAAGGGCCTTATTTCCTTGACGCAATCTGGTAAAGTTGCTATCTACCTTAGGTCGAATTCGGTTAGGGCTTTGGATAGCGGTTTGTCCACTACGACTACGGGTTCTGAGTTCTTCCCTTCTAAAATTAACACCTTTTCTTTTTGCTGTTTTAGCTCCTCCGTAAGGGAGGCTACCTGAGCGAGTAGGGTGGAAATGGCCACTTTCATCTCGTCCATTTTTTGAGAGGAAAAAAAAAATTGGAATTCAATACGAAAGAATAGGATGGAATAGTGTGATATCTTTCAAATTGACTTTTTTTATTTTTTTTTTTTTTTAATTGGTTGGTTGATTCATAAAGTATTTACAAGTAAAACAATTACAAGCAAAAAAAAAATGACACAAAATTCTCTTCTTTTTTATTTTTTTATTTTATTTTTCCCCTTTTTTTTAAAAAAAAGAAGGGATAGATTTTTTTGATAGAATAATTGTACTGAATGATTTTAGGTTTTTATTAAATCTGAGCACTCTTCACTCACCTGGGTTATTGTTGTTAGTATGGTTTTTATTGAAATGATGGTGTGGTTTGTGTGGTAGTCCCTCCTTACAGGGTCAGCGTTTTTCTGTTAACGAAATTTTAAAATAATTAGTACAATGTAGAGGTTTTATTGTTTTTTTTGTTTTTTTCTTTTTCATAAGTCTAATATACTCGGGTCAGCATTAAAAAAAAAATTCTTGAATTTGCTTTAGTTTGCATTTTTTCATTACTGCATTAGTTTTTTTGTTTGTTATTTATTGGTATTTAATTTTCGAGTTCATTTTTTCTTCTGTTTCTTTTCGCTGTCATTCTCTTTTCTTTATTGCTGAGCGAGTATTATTTCATTTTATTTTTTTGTTGTGCGCGTGAGCTGCCTGTTGCTGTGTCCCCCTTTGTCAGTAAGGGGAGGCTCCATTTTTCCCTTTTAGCCCATTTACGAGCCTACTTAGGTAGGAGTGGCTCCACGTCTCCGTTTGAAGGGGACACTTTCGGTGGAAGACACAGCCAGCGGCCAATACTCACTTATCACGACAAAGCATTTTCTTAAAACTATTTTATTCACATATTTTTATTTGTTTGTTTGCTTAAATTCTTAACATTCTGTCACTCGCAACCAATAGTTGCCGCAGTGGTTTGAGTGTGTGGATAACAGCTTCTCCTTTCACTCTTATTTGTTTTTTTTTTCTCTTTTTTTCATTTTCTTGTTTGTATCTCTTTTGTTTTTCTCTTAAGGAGAAAAAAAAAAGACCGCCTCATACACCAATCACTCGCACAAACCGGGTGCCCCTCGGGCAAGCCGCACTGACAACCACTGGTAACTGAGTTGAGTTACTTAATGAATAGTTATCCCTCAACGGGGTTTTGAACCCCGGGCCCCCGCTTATCAGGCGGTAGCCATCCACTTCATATTTTTGAGGCCATTCAGTTTTCACTCACTTTAACTTAAAAAAATTACACTCCAGCTCCGTCTTGTCAGGCGGCTGCCAGAGGCTTTGTTTTATTCTTTCATAGTCTTTTTCACTTTTGTTTTATATTATACTTTTAATGTTTCCACCGGCACTCGCGATTGGTGTTTTTGAGGCGGTCCCTGCTCGGGCGCCAGTTAACTTTCGCATTGCTATGCGAAAGCTACCTTACGGTTTCGTAAGGATTTATTACAAATGTTATTTACCCAAATAAGAATCCTGGACAATTAGAAAACATTACAATTCCTTTTATTCAGTACTTAGTATAAAGGGTAAGTTGTTGGTATTTTATCCTTTCTGCTGAGCCAGCAATCCACGCTGAGCCAGCAGTTTGTGTGAGGGGCAGGTTGTGTGAGGGCAGAGTGGCCTGATGTTTGTGGGCAGAGTTCATGGTGTTAACTTATATTGCTGGGTTGCTGGCTCAGCAGAAAGGATGGAAAAGCAGAAATACCAACCGCTTGCGCAAGAGCCAAAGCGGTGACTCCGGATGCGCGTGCGACCGTTGGACGGTCATTCGCGCTGCGTCAGCAACTTAGGTCCAGCTAGGGAGCTTTGGCACTTCTGCGCGGTAGCGTTTATTTATTCTGGTTGCAACCAGCAAAGAAACAAGAACATTTAATCAATTTGCTCTAACATAAAATACCAACAACTTACCCTTTATACTAAGTACTGAATAAAAGGAATTGTAATGTTTTCTAATTGTCCAGGATTCTTATTTGGGTAAATAACATTTGTAATAAATCCTTACGAAACCATAAGGTAGCTTTCGCATAGCAATGCGGAAGTTAACTGGCGCCCGAGCAGGGACCGCCTCAAAAACACCAATCGCGAGTGCCGGTGGAAACATTAAAAGTATAATATAAAACAAAAGTGAAAAAGATTATGAAAGAATAAAACAAAGCCTCTGGCAGCCGCCTGACAAGACGGAGCTGTAGTGTAATTTTTTTAAGTTAAAGTGAGTGAAAACTGAATGGCCTCAAAAATATGAAGTGGATGGCTACCGCCTGATAAGCGGGGGCCCGGGGTTCAAAACCCCGTTGAGGGATAACTATTCATTAAGTAACTCAACTCAGTTACCAGTGGTTGTCAGTGCGGCTTGCCCGAGGGGCACCCGGTTTGTGCGAGTGATTGGTGTATGAGGCGGTCTTTTTTTTTTTTCTCTCCTTAAGAGAAAAACAAAAGAGATACAAACAAGAAAATGAAAAAAAAAGAAAAAAAAAACAAATAAGAGTGAAAGGAGAAGCTGTTATCCACACACTCAAACCACTGCGGCAACTATTGGTTGCGAGTGACAGAATGTTAAGAATTTAAGCAAACAAACAAATAAAAATATGTGAATAAAATAGTTTTAAGAAAATGCTTTGTCGTGATAAGTGAGTATTGGCCGCTGGCTGTGTCTTCCACCGAAAGTGTCCCCTTCAAACGGAGACGTGGAGCCACTCCTACCTAAGTAGGCTCGTAAATGGGCTAAAAGGGAAAAATGGAGCCTCCCCTTACTGACAAAGGGGGACACAGCAACAGGCAGCTCACGCGCACAACAAAAAAATAAAATGAAATAATACTCGCTCAGCAATAAAGAAAAGAGAATGACAGCGAAAAGAAACAGAAGAAAAAAATGAACTCGAAAATTAAATACCAATAAATAACAAACAAAAAAACTAATGCAGTAATGAAAAAATGCAAACTAAAGCAAATTCAAGAATTTTTTTTTTAATGCTGACCCGAGTATATTAGACTTATGAAAAAGAAAAAAAAACAAAAACACAATAAAACCTCTACATTGTACTAATTATTTTAAAATTTCGTTAACAGAAAAACGCTGACCCTGTAAGGAGGGACTACCACACAAACCACACCATCATTTCAATAAAAACCATACTAACAACAATAACCCAGGTGAGTGAAGAGTGCTCAGATTTAATAAAAACCTAAAATCATTCAGTACAATTATTCTATCAAAAAAATCTATCCCTTCTTTTTTTTAAAAAAAAAGGAAAAATAAAATAAAAAAAATAAAAAGAAGAGAATTTTGTGTCATTTTTTTTTTGCTTGTAATAGTTTTACTTGTAAATACTTTATGAATCAACCAACCAATTAAAAAAAAAAATAAATAAAAAAAGTCAATTTGAAAGATATCACACTATTCCATCCTATTCTTTCGTATTGAATTCCAATTTTTTTTTCCTCTCAAAAAATGGACGAGATGAAAGTGGCCATTTCCACCCTACTCGCTCAGGTAGCCTCCCTTACGGAGGAGCTAAAACAGCAAAAAGAAAAGGTGTTAATTTTAGAAGGGAAGAACTCAGAACCCGTAGTCGTAGTGGACAAACCGCTATCCAAAGCCCTAACCGAATTCGACCTAAGGTAGATAGCAACTTTACCGGATTGCGTCAAGGAAATAAGGCCCTTTACGGGAGAAGCTGCCCAGTATCCAACCTGGATCAGGCAAGCTGAATCCATAGTTCGGGATTATGAGGTAGCAAGAGATAAGCTGATATATAGGGCCGTCGTCCTCCACCTGAGGTCGAAGATAGAAGGCAGGGCGGACGAGATGTTGATCTCTAGCGACGAAGCAGATGACGATTGGCCAGAAATCAGGAAGGTCCTTGCCTCAAATTATGAGGACAAAAGGGACATAGGGACTTTAGAATATCAGATGAGTATGCTAGTCCGCGGTGATGGGAACTTGGAGGGATATTATAACAATATCAACAGGCATCTCTCTTTGATCGTAGCAAAACTCAGGAATGCAGGACACGCCAAGGGAGTGCTTGAAGCTCTCATAGGCTCGTACCGCGAAAGAGCCTTACGGGTCTTCATAAGAGGGCTACCCCAAGAAATGGCGGGGTTGATCACTGTAAATCGCCCTAGAACATCGCCAGAGGCATTTTCAATCGCTCAGGAGTTAGGTAACGTCATGTACACGAAGAACTTAGCTTCCTCGACCGCTCCCGTTAGGCCACCGTATCAACAACGGGCCGTTTATCGGCAGCAATATCCACCCAATAATTTTTCCCCAAGATTCAACAACCCCGTGACCTATGCAAATCATAGGACCGCGGCCCCACACCAGCCCCCGCCGGTGTCTAGTGGCTTCCGAAGCCAGCAAATTACCAGGCCGGCCATCAAAATGGAACCGGCAACCTCAAGCCAGTCCAGGACTCGATTCCCAAACCAGGGAGTTGAAGGGGGCGTCAAGAGAAGCCCCAGCGAGTCAACTAACCCCTTCAAAAAAGCACAGTATCTATTCCATGTGGAAGCACCAAACGTGTCCGATCCTAATGGAGTAGACTGCGCCCCAAGGCCTATTGAGGCTACTCCGAGTAACGAACAGTTGTACGAAGAAATGCCGACGATCGCGGTTAACGAGCGAGATGAGGGTGCCGCCCATGTGGCCCCACCGCACCCCGACGACCTCGTGATCCAAGATCAAATAAATTTTATGGGCATGGCCTCTCAAGCGTACCATACATAGAGTACGAAGATAGGAATGGGGTAGTGCGACAGTTTCTCATTGATACTGGCGCAAACAGAAACTTTATTAGTCGGGAACTATCTGACGGGGCTTCGGCTTTGCAGACCCCATTCCTAGTGCAGTCAGCCGGAGGCCCTATTAAAGTATCCAAATCTACAACCGGCCCCTTTTTCGCCCCTTTGGGCAACAACACTCAACTCACATTCTACACGTTACCGAACCTGAACAGCTTTGATGGTATTATCGGTGATGATACGTTAAGACACCTGAAGGCTAAAATTGACAGGGAACTGGACACATTAACCATTCAGCCCGGGGTAGCGATACCTCTCCTAAACCGCTTATCAACCCAACTCAATTTCCTCTTAGACGAGGACCATCCGAAAGAAGTCGGGCCCACCCTGGAAGCCCTACTCAAAAGCTTTTCATCCGTCTTCGGCCCTGTGGACCCTGGCGGAGCCGTAGAAACCCAAATTAAAGCATCCATCCGCACCCGAACGGAGGATGCCGTTTACACCAGGTTCTATCCATATCCAGTCCACATGAGACAGGAAGTTGAAAACCAGGTTACGAAACTCCTCCACGAGGGTATGATCCGGCCGTCGGAAAGCCATTATAACTCTCCAGTATGGGTGGTTGAAAAGAAACCAAAGCCCAACGGGGAGAAACAATACCGCATGGTGATTGACTACAAAAGACTAAATGCGGTGACGGTGTCCGATAGATACCCAATCCCAGACATTACTTCCACGTTAGCTAGCTTAGGCAAGGCGAAGCTTTTTACTAATATCGATCTAACTTCGGGTTTCCACCAGATTCACATGAATCCCGCGGACATTCCAAAGACCGCTTTTTCAACCCTGAACGGAAAGTATGAATTTCTTAGATTACCTTTCGGGCTTAAGAATGCCCCCGCCATCTTCCAAAGAATGATAGACGATGTACTCAGGGAGTACATCGGGAAAATATGCTACGTGTACATTGACGACATAATTGTTTTCAGTTCATCCTACGAAGACCATTGGTCGAACTTAACTACAATACTTACCAGACTTCGTGATGTAGGCCTGCAGGTGAACCTCGAAAAAACTCACTTCCTGCAGAAACAAGTCGAATTCCTAGGCTACATCGTAACGGGGGATGGCATCAAAGTCGATGACAAAAAAGTCAATGCAATCCTAAAAATACAGCCCCCAAGAAATCTAAAGGAGCTCAAGTCTTTCTTAGGTATGACCTCCTACTACAGGAAATTTATAAAAGATTACGCTAGAATCGCGAAACCGCTTTCCAACCTGACGCGTGCGGGCGGTGCCCAAGTTAAATCCTCGCAATCAAAAAAAGTTCTAATTACACTAGACGAGGAGGCAATGCATGCTTTCCGCGATTTGAAAACGCTTCTCTCCTCATCGGAGGTGTTAGCCTTCCCTGACTTTTCGAAACCTTTCCATCTCACCACAGATGCGTCAAACGTCGCCCTCGGGGCCGTTTTATCACAGATTACCGCAAACAACGATAGGCCCATTACCTACCTCTCAAGGGCACTTAGTCGGACAGAAGAAAACTACGCCACAATCGAGAGAGAAATGTTGGCAATCATCTGGGCGCTGGACAGCCTCAGTTGCATAAATACGACCGCCACCCCAATCAACCATTATTGGAACCTACCCCAATTCCAACATACCCGTGCGATTCTCCATATAGACATCTTCGCGTTGGAAAAACAAAAATTTCTCAGCTGCATTGACAAATTTTCAAAATTTGCCAAACTATTTCCCATAGAGTCAAAGTCAGCCCTCCACCTGCGTGAAAGATTGGTGGAGGTGCTGCACTATTTCACGGCACCCAAAATCTTGGTAACGGACAATGAACGAGGGCTCCTTTGCCCCACAGTCCTCAATTACCTTAAACTGCTGGACATAGTCGTATATCATACTCCCACCCAACGGAGCGAGGTCAATGGGCAAGTGGAACGATTCCACTCGACATTCCTCGAAATCTGTAGATGCCTCAAGTCCGAGTTCTCAACTCTCAAAGTATCCGAACTCGTACCCATGGCTGTCGATAGGTACAATAATTCAATCCACTCCGTCATCGGGAAAAAGCCAGTTGATATTTTCCTAGACAGAACGGCTAGGATAAATTATCAAGGCTTGACGGATTTTAGGCGTAACACTTTAGAGGATATAAGCGGCCTTTTACAAGCGAAACAGGAGGCGGTTATCCGCAGGCGGAATAAAGGGAAAAAGAAACAAGTTGAATACAAACAAGGGGAGGAAATCTTTGTCCGAAACAAACAGATTAAGGGAAAAGAGAAAAACCTATTCAAGGATAGAAGGGCCACGGTAAAAACAAAGACGGGCAAGGTATTTCACAAGGCCCATCTGAAATCTAAAGCAAAAGAATGAGTAGATAGGAAATCGCCCCACCTCATCAACCCATTTCCATAAAAACAATAACATAAAAAAAAAAAATAAAAAACAAAAAAATACAAGTAAAAGAAGAAGCAGGCAAAAATATATAGAAAGCCAACAAAAATTGAGGAATATTTAAGAATTAAGAAAGCACTCTTCACGAACCAGGTGGAAACCAATATCAATACTTAGCCCTAAGAAAATTC
Source organism: Drosophila tropicalis (assembly GCF_018151085.1). Taxonomy (NCBI): domain Eukaryota; kingdom Metazoa; phylum Arthropoda; class Insecta; order Diptera; family Drosophilidae; genus Drosophila; species Drosophila tropicalis. Next base: position 996,434 of record NW_027173484.1, read on the forward strand.
ATATTATAAGCATTACTAACTCTCTTCGTCTTCAAGGATGGCAATGGTGATGTTGCAGCAGGCAAGTGCTGCCCATTTCTTCAATTACGACTCTCCGGTAATTCCCCTTCAGCAGGGATACGTCTGGCGGGTTAGCGGCGTGTTTCGGCTGATTCACGTCATAAATCTGCTGGAGTTCCAACAGGCAATCCAAACCACGCGGGAGGAATCCACACTGCTATCCGACCAGCGTACAAGGATGATAGCGGACCACTACTTGGATCAGGCTGAAGAGGATACTGGAAGATTACTTTCCACACCGGCCCGGAGACCTAGGGCCGTGGAATGGCTCGGGTCAGCATGGAAATGGATTGCTGGCTCCCCAGATGCGGCCGACTGGAACGCGGCTCTGAAGACCCAGGATGGTCTTGTTGCGGGCAATAACCAGCAAGTCCGCATCAACGAAAAGCTTTTCGAGGCTACATATCGGACTCTGGAAGAACTAAATGGGATCATCGGAAAAGTCAACTCGATAGATGGAGACATACACGCTGCCACTGCGACGTTACATAAGGCCATGATTTTGGCAAGGCAAGTCCATGAAGTGACCAGAGCAGGCCAATTAGCCAAAACGGGAGCGGTGAACACGGACCTACTAAACGGAAAGGAAGTAGACGATATCCTAAACGAAGTAATGGGACTCCCGTACCAGAACGCGGTCGAGGCCATTGAATTCTCCCGCCCAACGGTCATGTCCAATGGGACCTTCCTGCTCTACGTCCTAGCCATTCCCAAGGTGACCGACAGGAGGTACAAGTTACTTCACCTACTCCCCACAGTCCGTGAGGGTCACAAACTCGTCTTGGATGTCAACCTGATAGCAGTGGACCCAACCGAAACCTATGAGGTCCTTGGAAATTGCCTCTCCATTGGCAATACAACGGTTTGTCAAGAAGAAAACCTGCGCAGGCTAAACGAGGAAGGCTGCATCCCACGGCTCATCAAAGGCGGCAACGCACAATGCCATTACCTAAGGGACGCACAGGAATCAGTGACACTGATGGACGAGAGCACGGTGTTCCTCACTGGCTTTAATGGAACAGTGACCACCTCCTCGGGACAACGAAGACTCCAGGGCTCCTTCATTATCAAACTCCAAAACGAAACAATAACCATCGGAAGGAAGACTTATTCGAGCCGATCTGCTTCTGCCCTTACCGCAATGCCTGCGGTTCTCCCCAACATAACAGCCTTAAGTTACACCCCGACGCTGCAATATGTTCACGAATTTTCTATACAAAATCTAAGAAAACTATACGATGTATCAATAAAGCTCAAAATATCTCTATTAACAGAAGCCATTGGAACTGCGTGTGTCGGTATCATGTTATACATTGCCTGGAGAAAAATGACGTCCACAAGAGGCCTGGCGATACCAGAAAAGGCCAGTCCGTCGCCTTCACCCTAATCTGCGGGACTCAGATCTCTGGAGGGGGAGGAGTTAACACCATGAACTCTGCCCACTAACATCAGGCCACTCTGCCCCTCACACAACCTGCCCCTCACACAAACTGCTGGCTCAGCGTGGATTGCTGGCTCAGCAGAAAGGATGGAAAAGCAGAAATACCAACCGCTTTCGCAAGAGCCAAAGCGGTGACACCGGATGCGCGTGCGACCGTTGGACGGTCATTCGCGCTGCGTCAGCAACTTAGGGCCAGCTAGGGAGCTTTGGCACTTCTGGGCGGTAGCGTTAAGAATTATTCTGGTTGCAACCAGCAAAGAAACAAGAACATTTAATTAACTAGCTCTAAGATAAAAGTCCACATGAGACAGGAAGTTGAAAACCAGGTTACGAAACTCCTCCACGAGGGTATGATCCGGCCGTCGGAAAGCCATTATAACTCTCCAGTATGGGTGGTTGAAAAGAAACCAAAGCCCAACGGGGGAGAAACAATACCGCATGGTGATTGACTACAAAAGACTAAATGCGGTGACGGTGTCCGATAGATACCCAATCCCAGACATTACTTCCACGTTAGCTAGCTTAGGCAAGGCGAAGCTTTTTACTAATATCGATCTAACTTCGGGTTTCCACCAGATTCACATGAATCCCGCGGACATTCCAAAGACCGCTTTTTCAACCCTGAACGGAAAGTATGAATTTCTTAGATTACCTTTCGGGCTTAAGAATGCCCCCGCCATCTTCCAAAGAATGATAGACGATGTACTCAGGGAGTACATCGGGAAAATATGCTACGTGTACATTGACGACATAATTGTTTTCAGTTCATCCTACGAAGACCATTGGTCGAACTTAACTACAATACTTACCAGACTTCGTGATGTAGGCCTGCAGGTGAACCTCGAAAAAACTCACTTCCTGCAGAAACAAGTCGAATTCCTAGGCTACATCGTAACGGGGGATGGCATCAAAGTCGATGACAAAAAAGTCAATGCAATCCTAAAAATACAGCCCCCAAGAAATCTAAAGGAGCTCAAGTCTTTCTTAGGTATGACCTCCTACTACAGGAAATTTATAAAAGATTACGCTAGAATCGCGAAACCGCTTTCCAACCTGACGCGTGCGGGCGGTGCCCAAGTTAAATCCTCGCAATCAAAAAAAGTTCTAATTACACTAGACGAGGAGGCAATGCATGCTTTCCGCGATTTGAAAACGCTTCTCTCCTCATCGGAGGTGTTAGCCTTCCCTGACTTTTCGAAACCTTTCCATCTCACCACAGATGCGTCAAACGTCGCCCTCGGGGCCGTTTTATCACAGATTACCGCAAACAACGATAGGCCCATTACCTACCTCTCAAGGGCACTTAGTCGGACAGAAGAAAACTACGCCACAATCGAGAGAGAAATGTTGGCAATCATCTGGGCGCTGGACAGCCTCAGTTGCATAAATACGACCGCCACCCCAATCAACCATTATTGGAACCTACCCCAATTCCAACATACCCGTGCGATTCTCCATATAGACATCTTCGCGTTGGAAAAACAAAAATTTCTCAGCTGCATTGACAAATTTTCAAAATTTGCCAAACTATTTCCCATAGAGTCAAAGTCAGCCCTCCACCTGCGTGAAAGATTGGTGGAGGTGCTGCACTATTTCACGGCACCCAAAATCTTGGTAACGGACAATGAACGAGGGCTCCTTTGCCCCACAGTCCTCAATTACCTTAAACTGCTGGACATAGTCGTATATCATACTCCCACCCAACGGAGCGAGGTCAATGGGCAAGTGGAACGATTCCACTCGACATTCCTCGAAATCTATAGATGCCTCAAGTCCGAGTTCTCAACTCTCAAAGTATCCGAACTCGTACCCATGGCTGTCGATAGGTACAATAATTCAATCCACTCCGTCATCGGGAAAAAGCCAGTTGATATTTTCCTAGACAGAACGGCTAGGATAAATTATCAAGGCTTGACGGATTTTAGGCGTAACACTTTAGAGGATATAAGCGGCCTTTTACAAGCGAAACAGGAGGCGGTTATCCGCAGGCGGAATAAAGGGAAAAAGAAACAAGTTGAATACAAACAAGGGGAGGAAATCTTTGTCCGAAACAAACAGATTAAGGGAAAAGAGAAAAACCTATTCAAGGATAGAAGGGCCACGGTAAAAACAAAGACGGGCAAGGTATTTCACAAGGCCCATCTGAAATCTAAAGCAAAAGAATGAGTAGATAGGAAATCGCCCCACCTCATCAACCCATTTCCATAAAAACAATAACATAAAAAAAAAAATAAAAAACAAAAAAATACAAGTAAAAGAAGAAGCAGGCAAAAATATATAGAAAGCCAACAAAAATTGAGGAATATTTAAGAATTAAGAAAGCACTCTTCACGAACCAGGTGGAAACCAATATCAATACTTAGCCCTAAGAAAATTCATATTATAAGCATTACTAACTCTCTTCGTCTTCAAGGATGGCAATGGTGATGTTGCAGCAGGCAAGTGCTGCCCATTTCTTCAATTACGACTCTCCGGTAATTCCCCTTCAGCAGGGATACGTCTGGCGGGTTAGCGGCGTGTTTCGGCTGATTCACGTCATAAATCTGCTGGAGTTCCAACAGGCAATCCAAACCACGCGGGAGGAATCCACACTGCTATCCGACCAGCGTACAAGGATGATAGCGGACCACTACTTGGATCAGGCTGAAGAGGATACTGGAAGATTACTTTCCACACCGGCCCGGAGACCTAGGGCCGTGGAATGGCTCGGGTCAGCATGGAAATGGATTGCTGGCTCCCCAGATGCGGCCGACTGGAACGCGGCTCTGAAGACCCAGGATGGTCTTGTTGCGGGCAATAACCAGCAAGTCCGCATCAACGAAAAGCTTTTCGAGGCTACATATCGGACTCTGGAAGAACTAAATGGGATCATCGGAAAAGTCAACTCGATAGATGGAGACATACACGCTGCCACTGCGACGTTACATAAGGCCATGATTTTGGCAAGGCAAGTCCATGAAGTGACCAGAGCAGGCCAATTAGCCAAAACGGGAGCGGTGAACACGGACCTACTAAACGGAAAGGAAGTAGACGATATCCTAAACGAAGTAATGGGACTCCCGTACCAGAACGCGGTCGAGGCCATTGAATTCTCCCGCCCAACGGTCATGTCCAATGGGACCTTCCTGCTCTACGTCCTAGCCATTCCCAAGGTGACCGACAGGAGGTACAAGTTACTTCACCTACTCCCCACAGTCCGTGAGGGTCACAAACTCGTCTTGGATGTCAACCTGATAGCAGTGGACCCAACCGAAACCTATGAGGTCCTTGGAAATTGCCTCTCCATTGGCAATACAACGGTTTGTCAAGAAGAAAACCTGCGCAGGCTAAACGAGGAAGGCTGCATCCCACGGCTCATCAAAGGCGGCAACGCACAATGCCATTACCTAAGGGACGCACAGGAATCAGTGACACTGATGGACGAGAGCACGGTGTTCCTCACTGGCTTTAATGGAACAGTGACCACCTCCTCGGGACAACGAAGACTCCAGGGCTCCTTCATTATCAAACTCCAAAACGAAACAATAACCATCGGAAGGAAGACTTATTCGAGCCGATCTGCTTCTGCCCTTACCGCAATGCCTGCGGTTCTCCCCAACATAACAGCCTTAAGTTACACCCCGACGCTGCAATATGTTCACGAATTTTCTATACAAAATCTAAGAAAACTATACGATGTATCAATAAAGCTCAAAATATCTCTATTAACAGAAGCCATTGGAACTGCGTGTGTCGGTATCATGTTATACATTGCCTGGAGAAAAATGACGTCCACAAGAGGCCTGGCGATACCAGAAAAGGCCAGTCCGTCGCCTTCACCCTAATCTGCGGGACTCAGATCTCTGGAGGGGGGAGGAGTTAACACCATGAACTCTGCCCACTAACATCAGGCCACTCTGCCCCTCACACAACCTGCCCCTCACACAAACTGCTGGCTCAGCGTGGATTGCTGGCTCAGCAGAAAGGATGGAAAAGCAGAAATACCAACCGCTTTCGCAAGAGCCAAAGCGGTGACACCGGATGCGCGTGCGACCGTTGGACGGTCATTCGCGCTGCGTCAGCAACTTAGGGCCAGCTAGGGAGCTTTGGCACTTCTGGGCGGTAGCGTTAAGAATTATTCTGGTTGCAACCAGCAAAGAAACAAGAACATTTAATTAACTAGCTCTAAGATAAAATACGAACAACTCACCCTTTATACTAAATACTAAATAAAAGGAATTGTAATGTTTTGTAATTGTCCAGGATTCTTATTTGGGTAATAAGATTCATTTGCAATAAATCCTTACGAAATCGTAAGGTAGCTTTCGCATAATAATGCGAAAGTTAACTTATATATATGTGTATGAATATGTATATTTGTGTGTATTTTTTTTTTTTTTTTTCTTTTTAATTACATTTATTACTCATACATATATAACAACATATTAACGTAACATATAAAAAAAGAATATAATAAACAATAAATTATGGCGTCACAAATCAAAGAACAGTACAATACACTCGTGAGGTTAGAGGGGGAGGTGGATACAAATACAGGGTCAAGCGGGACTACTTTTGGGTACTGCTTCACAGGGCCCTTGGCGATCATTCCTTGTGCCTCTGACATTTGAGCCACCTGAGCTCCTTCATCACCACCGACGCGAAAGTGCTGACGGCATCCCAGGCTCGGGGATCAGCGACCATCAGCCTGGTCAGGTTATCCGATGTTGCGCGATGCCCCATTGCACACTCCAGGGAAGATCTTGCCGCTTCGAACCTGGGGCAATGCAGCAAAATATGCTCGGCGTCTTCGGGTATTCCGCTGCCGCACCAGGTGCATTCGTCCGAAGTTTCGTGGCCGAACCTCCTCAGATATGTCCTGAAGCAGCCGTGACCACTTAGCAGTTGGGTCAAGTAATGGTTTACCTCGCCGTGTTTACGCAGAACCCACGCGCTAATGTCAGGAATGAGCATGTGCGTCCACCTTCCCTTGGTCGAGATGCCCCAGCGCCCTTGCCAACTCCGCATGCTTTGTTGCCGCGCTAGGCTGCGTGTTGCTCCCGGTCCATCTGAGCTACCACCTCGTCTGGCCTTGGCGACTGCCTCGATGATCGCTGCCTGTTCGTCGATCGGCATCATTCCTGCGATGACGAGATCGTGCGGAATGCACTGCAGACTCTTATCTCGCTTATCCGGTGGGTTGCTTCGAGTCCTCGTCGGTAGCTTTTCACGCTGGTGCTGCGTAAAAGGCCCTCGATGTGGTGACGGTAGAGAGCAGTAGCCTTCGTCCCTGCCTCGACCCCCCTTTCCATCTATCTAGCACCGGCGATCGCATCCGCCACAATGTTAACCACGCGTGCAATGGCATCAGTTGTGGACATAGCCTTCCGGAAACCGAATTGCTGCTCCGCAAGTCCTTTGTTGGCTTGGATGCCTGAGTTAAGCCTTGCGCAAATTAGGGACCCTAGGACTTTACCTGCCGTATCCAGGAAGCAGATCGGCCTGAACGAAGACGCTTCGAGCGAAGTTTTCCCTGCCTTCGCTAGCAGAACTAGGTTCTGCTTTTCCATCTGGATGAAAAGGCACCTTCCTTCAGGCAACTGTTATATAAGTCCACAAAGAACTCAGCCTGTAAAGAGATCGCGATTTTGAGTATCTGGTTGGGGATTCCGTCGCGGCCCGGAGGTACATGCGCCTCGCGATGAAGCATCTGCGGCGAACGTCGGCGATACTGCCATTCCACCAACAAACTTGTTTGTGGTGTCTTCTGTATGGCTTGCGCTGGAACTTTCTCTCATCACAGGTCCTCTCGAGTGTCAACATGATAGTGTTGGCTGCCGTGTCTGCATCTCCTAAGCGTACATGGCGTAAATTCTCCAACACGCTACTAAACGTGTACAAGTTTAGGGACTAAAGCTTGTAGCTTTTCCCGGTGGGAGGCGTTCGTTCAGCTCGTTGCATGGTTGTCCCAAAGGTGAAGACAATGACCTCGTGGTCGCTACCGGTTTAGTGACGCCCAACTTTCCAATTCGACTGTGAAGTTGTAGAGTCACTGGGGAACGTAAGGTCGACAATGGATCCTACACCGGCTCTACTGAAAGTGTTTCTTGTGCCGGAGATGAGCAGCGAGACACTGAGGTTGCAGAAACACTCGAGCAAAAGATGGCCCCGTGCGTCGGAGCGAGTGCTGCCCATTCAATTGCCCAAGTATTAAAGCCGCCACCAATGATGACACCTTGGCGGCCCCTAGCGTCGACAGAAATGGCGTCGATGATACATCCAAACCTCTCCATGGTGTAGCTGGGAGGCAGGTAGCAACTATAGACCCAGAACCCTCCAAGTTTGGCCCGGACCAAGTTCTAAATCTGACGACTTCCTCAATTGGAAGCCTACTAGTCCCACAGGACCAAATAGAAGCCTTTCCGTTGATGTCGGATACCCAGTAGGCGTTCATCTCCTGCGCGACGGCACAATGGTTAAGATTCACTTGGATGAAAATTAAGCGCATCATTGATGGGCCCGTGGTTACCTCTTTGTTCCATTAAGGGGGCACCGATGACTGCCCGTAAAATGGTTCGTAGACTGAAGCCCATTTTCTTGGCATAGGAAGCAGGTGGCGTCTTTTACTCCACAGCTCGCGGATTTATGTCCTTCCACTCCACAACTAAGGCAGCAGTTGGACCTATCCACTTGGCTGTGGCCCTTCGCCGATATATGCCCAGCCCTGAGGCAGCGGTAGCAACTCTTAGGCAGCTCGTCCAGTTCCTTTATACGGCAACAGGTCCAACCAACACGGACTTTGCCTAATGCCAATAGCTTCCTCATCACCGTCTCAGCTGCACTGATGACTGCGGCTTTGGACAAAGAGAGCCCGCGGCGAAGACTCCTGACAGTGCAACAGTCCTCGCCAACACTTGATTGTTTTGCCAATGCAGCAATAAGATCGCGAGGCTCGGTCAATTCATCCAGTTGTCGGATAATTGCGTGTTTGATTGGAGCAAGGACACGTACTCCCGCTGACTCCCCTAGGACGTGCTTCAGCTCGTCCTTCAGCAACTGCTTGTCCTCAGGGGCCCCCTTTAGCTCGAGTAGCAAACTGTCTTTGACGGTACGTCGTATCTTGACGACTTGCTCGCATACGCGTCTGAGCTTATCATCGCTACGCCTCTTACCATGGCCAAGACCTCGCTGTAGCTGCAGCCCGATGCTGGCTGGACCAAAAGAGCTTCCGGCTTCCACTGACGCGCTGACCCGCTGCCACGTATTGTCCTTCTGGGCAGGGTCATGAGGCTGCTTCTCTCGTTTATCAGCAGGCTGCTGTGCAGACTTCTTCTTCACCTCTTTGATGTCCCTTACTCTGGGTGACACTTGCGTCGGCTTGTCCTGTTTAAGTGGAGGGACTGCCTCTTCCGTTTGCTCATAGCAACTCACGTGCTTGGGAGGCGGTCTACTATAGGTTGCGCACTTCGGCTCTGTTGTGGCAGGAAGTTCTCGACCGTAGAACATCGCGTTGACAACCACGACTAATTCTTGCAGCCTGGCGACCTTTTCCCTAAAAGTGTTTGTGATGCTGCGGTTTACTTTGCCGCTAGCATTTTTCTCCTTAGAGAAGTAGACAGCAATTGAGTCCAGGAGAATGCTCATTTCGTCCAGCGCCTTGACCTTTGGCTGTACATTCGATTTTTTGGGGGTACGTTACCGCCTCTATTAGGACTATACGCTGTGGATTCTCTAGATGGCTTTGGAGTCGCGTCTTGACAAGTCTCCACCGACAGTGCCGTATTTTGAGCCACGAGACTTGAGGCAGCCGCTTGCCCTGATGGAAGAGGCGTCCGCTGTAATGGCATTCCCTCGGCGGGCAAGAATTTCCCCCTTATACCGCTCCGACTCGGGAACTTCTTGCTAGATCTTTATTTATTCTTAAAAAATAAATAAAAGAAAAAACAAGCAAAAGGAGAAAAATATTTAATATCCAGATGCTTCCAGCGGATTTGAGCCTTGACCTGCCGGTGCCGTCAACAGCAAGCAAAAAATATATATATGTGTATAGTATAGTGGCGGGAAATTTAATTAGGTGACAAATTGAATAGAGAGATAGATATGAAGATATTTATTTATATTTATATTATATTATATTATTTTTTATTCGAATAACAAATAATCCAAGAATCTCCCATAGCGGAGTTGAACCAGCGGCCCATGCGCCGGCGACTTGCGCGACTCGTACAACGCCTCCGAGCAAATTTATAGCTTGGTGCTGGATCTCAGCTATGCTACTAGCGGGTTCGAGTATCGGATTATGTGCAATGCAAAAGCAAAAGTGCCCGATTGTTAACAGTTAACAGAGTGCACAGTTAACAGTGGCCGATCGTGTGATAGAGGGGATTTGGATTCTGGCAAGTAGACACGCGGGCACTTGCACTACCAATTCGAGCTTTTTATTCACAGGTAGAACGCGATATAGACGAATACTTGGGAGCGGAGACGAAAACGCAACCGTACTACGACATCAATCTATGTGTCTATATATGTGCGTATGGATATATATATATGTGTATGTATATGTATATATGTGTGTATGGATGTGTATATATATATTTTTTTTTTAATATTAATATTTTGAAATATGGAATGGAAATATGCAGAGGTGTGAATGGATGGGACGAATATAATTTTCTATATACAAAATTAATAATTTTTATATATTTTTTTGATGATTTGCCGGGCCTGCTGCTGATGTGCCCGCCACTGCAGTACCTACTGCTGCTGTGCCCGCTTCTAGGCTTGTCGCTGCCTCTGCCGTGCCTGCCTCTGCGGTGCCCGCCTCTGCGGTGCCCGCCTCTGCGGTGCCCGCCTCTGCGGTGCCCGCCTCTGCCGTGCCACCCGCTCCTGCCATGCCCGCCGCTGCTGTGCCTAGCAGTACAATTTGGAACTCGAGTGCGATCGAAACTCGCTGCGATATAATGGCCGAAAATAATAGTGACCCGACATTTTTAATTCCATTAGAGAATAGTTTCTCCTAGCAGAGTCCTTGTAGGTCCTTTAAGACCATGTAATAAAGTTGCAAAAGAGACTGGGTTCCATTAATATAGAAATATTTAAGGCGGACACGTCTTAAATTATTCTTTTGCTTAAACCTAAGTTCTATATATTCTTATGCTGCGACTTATGCAACAGCTACAAAAGAGAGGGAGAGTGTCAGTACATACTTGCTTGGTGCTTGGTCAGCGTTCACACGCTGGCCTGGCTCTAGCTCATTTTACGCTTGTGCATACATTGCTTATGTAAAAAAAAAAAATTATTCGTTATCCACAATCGTTTCCATTATCCCCGACGGAACTACCTTTCAGTATTGCTTCATCTGGGGGAAACTCGGGGTTCGAACTCGAGCACAACAGAATTGTAGTTTTAGTAGGTCTCCATTGTGTCAATAAGGCGACTAAATCATAAAAATTATTTTTATATAAAATTAAGTTTGTTCAACTCTGTTGGACTCCCTTAAAAACTTTGGCGTCAGCAATCTCCGACCTAGTGTACTCGGTCAGTAACCCAGGTGGTACGCACGAGTTTGGCATCAGTCAGCAGTTTTTAAAAAAAATATAACAAATAAAAGAAACTTAAAAAAAAAAAATGGCTTCACTGTCGTAGCGATTATCAGTGTAAAGAACCAGGTATATTGGAAATAAAAATCAACTGTTATATATATATCAAGACCGGGTTCCTTTGATAAAAATAGTATATCCAAGATGAACACGTCAGTGTCCATGCATAGTCGTTTTTAGAATGATTCTTTATTCCAAATTATTATTTTGCTTAAGCTAAGTTTACATAAATATTCTTATGCTGCGACTTATGCGACAGCTACAAAAGAGAGGGAGAGTGTCAGTACATACATACATATTGTTGGAGCGCTTGCATCAAAGTGCTTGGTCTGCGTTCACACGCTGGCCTGGCTCTAGCTCATGTTACGCTTGTGCATACATTGCTTATGTGAATATATGTATGTGCATATACAAATGTACATACATATATTATCATGCTTAGCTGTAGATTTATGTGAATATGTTTATGTACATACATCAATGTATATATAAGTTAAGCACTTCTATCATAACAAGGAGTCAAGTACTTATACCATAAAACCCAAGTCCGTCAACACATGCCCATTGGCCGATCCTATTTCATCATCACAAGCAATTCCCATTGGTCAACCCCACCCAGTCGTCACATGCCCATTTGTCGCATGATCGCCTGTCTCAAATAACAGTCCGATAGCTAGGATAAACAACAAGTCACCCCACTCAATCGTCAGATGCCAATTTGTCGCATGATCGCCTATCCCCAGCAACAGTCCGATCGTTAGGATAAACAACAAACCTGATACCCAGAATCACCCCACAAATTTCGGCAATAAACAAAGAATGGTCCTGAACACTTGTGTAAACAAAGAATGGTCCCACGCTCTTAGTGGACTATTGGACTCAGCCAACGCCGCCGCCTGCGACGACGTCAATTATCCAAGCCTTCATCCAACATAATCAAATCATAGAAAATCAGTCTTAAGCCTTAGTCGAAACCATCCGGTAAAACTTCGCTTTAGCTCCGCGGAATTCACTCAGTCAGAATCTTTCAGTTATCATTAAGTTGTAATTGTAAAGTGACTTTAAATAAAAATTATATTTTTTTATACCGTGAGTGAAGGAAGTGTTTAATTGGCGCCCGAGCAGGGACCCTGCTAAATAAAACTTGATCGAGTGTTAGTGAAAGATATCAGTGGTCGTGACCGAGAAAACGCGTTAAATGCCTTAAAGTGTCAACGAAATAAAAACACTATATTGAACTACACTAAGAATCAGACAGGGTCAAATTTATCGCTGCAATTTCCTCCAAGATCCGTTCAGAGGAAAACTGATAACCCAAACGTGTTTGACCAGGAGCGTTAGTACCTTCAACGTTGGAAAAGCGAGCCCTCCTACAAGCCGATCAGTACAAGCACCGAAGATGTTATTAATAATGTAAGTTAAGCAAAATAATTCTAAGTGAAAGAAAATCAAGAAAAGAAAAAAGAATTTGTGTAAACACAGTGAGAAAAAATTTTGTGAACCAAAACCAAAAGTTTAAATTTAAAAAGAAAAAAGAAAAAACACAAGCTAAAATATTTATAAAATCCTTAATTAAATTTTTTCTCACTCAAGAAAAAAGAATCAAAAATTGAAAAAGAAACTAGTAATAAGTAATCCCAAAAAAAAAAAAAGGGGAAAGAAATAATTCAAAATTTAAAAAAAAAAAAATTTTTTTTGTAAAAAAAGAGAATAATCATTTAATATTGAAAAATTTTGCATAATACCACAAATTAAGATTTAAGAAATAATTTTGAAAAAAAAGAGAATAATCATTTAATATTGAAAAATTTTGCATAATACCACAAATTAAGATTTAAGAAATAATTTTGAAAAAAAAGAGAATAATCATCTAATATTGAAAATTTTGCATAATACCACAAACTAAGTATTTAAGTACCAAAAACCATTTCCACCAAGATTAGCGGACATACCGCTATACCTTTGTCAATATAAACTGAAATCCAATTTTCGCGGCATTATATCGTTCGTGACGTCATAATATTCGCGATATCGTAACACTTATTTCCTTGAAAGAAACCTGGTTCGAAATATTTTTTCCAAAATGACTAATGACAACTGGGTTAAAGCAGCAGTCCTCCAGCAGGGTGGTAGTCAGGCAGCAGCTTCCGATGCTCCGACAGCATCCACCTCAGGTGCAGCAGCCGTAAATAGAATAGAGGCACTGTCGATACAAGGATTAGATGTAGCTATCCAAACAATTTTGTCATCTCAGCTACAGGAAATAGTGAAACAATTAAATTTTTCCCAGCCAGGACACATTCCCTTTAGGGACCAGACAGCTAGCGTCCAGGATAACTGGCATGAATTAGACAAAGTGCCAGATATCGTAAAAAATCTTGACAAATTCTCAGGTAGTCGTGAAGAATTCTCAACATGGTTTGCTTCCGCCACACGTTTGATGGAATTGTATGCTCCCATTCAGGGAACACCCAAATACTTTGCAATTCTGGTAACCATTCGAGGCAAAATTACAGGCCATGCGAATACACTGTTGAAAGTATATCGCACTGCTTTACATTGGGGTGCAATCTCTCAGTGTCTGTTATCTGAGTACTCAGACAAACGAGATTTAAGCACTCTAGAATATCAGCTATTCACCATGACCCAGAAAGGCGCATCCATTCATCAATTTTACTTCGCCGTTTACCAACAGATGTCTTTAATACTAGACCAAATCGAAACACTGGGTTACACTCCCGAGACTATGGAAGCCATGGCAAAACAGGTCAGAGATAGGGCTCTAGATACCTTCATCAGAGGTCTTAACGGAGATCTATCAGACAGAATGAGCTTAGCTCAACCCAGAGATCTGAGGCATGCATTGCAACTGTGCGAGATGTTGGACAATAAAAGGGCTAGGAACAATATCAGCCATCGTGACACTCGTCCACCAGTAGGACCAAAACCCCCGCATTATGCAAAAAATTACTTGCAACCTCAACAATCATACATACCGGCAATTCCACCAAAACCTTATAATAACAACAACTTTTATAATCAAAAACCAATGCAAAACGTGTTCATTCCCCAAAATAAATTTCCTCAAACGAAAAACCCCATGTTTTTCAATGCACCACCGAGGCCATTTGCTCCGAAGCCTCAGCCGGCACCAACTCCTATGGATGTCGACGGCTCTATTCTAACAAAAAAAGTTGACTACATGAACAAGCCAAACGCTAATTCACCACAACAATTTGCTCTCAAAAGAGTCAACCAGTCCACCGGAAATTTTCCCAATAAATTACAGAGGCAATTCCATATCGAAACCGGTATGTCAGGTGAACAATATATCACCATACCGCCTCAAGAAGAGCATTACTCCGATATGTCCGATTATCAGTCTGCTTACCAAGGCCAAGAAGACCTTTACGAATTAGTCCCATATTCTGAGGTTCGTGAATATCAACAGCAGGAGGAATATTTTACCTCACAAGGTGACAACTCAGAGTTAGTCCCGCAGAATAAAGAGGAAACCAAATCACAATCACAGGAACCTCAACAGCCACAAATTGAGGACACCGTTAATTTTTTAGGTTAAAGTGTTCCTCTTTGCCGTACTTTGTTGTCCGGGACAAAGACGGAACCGCATACAATTTCTTAATAGACACCGGCTCCAACAAAAACTATGTCCAACCAGAAATAGCCAAAAACGTCAAAACAAATGAACACAAGTTTTACGCGAACACCGTAAGTGGTAGCATTCTAATCACCAGCCATATCCATTTGGGTTTATTTAACGAGCCCAACAAACCTATAACTTTCTTCTTATTACCTAATTTGAATCCGTTCCATGGGATTCTAGGTAATGACACACTAAGAGAATTAAACGCCATTATTGATATAGGGAAAGATCTATTATTTGTCAACAACTCTCACGTTGTTAAAGTAAAGCAGATGCGAGCTCATCAGGTCCATACGATCGAATCAGAGGAGCTCACCAATCAGCAGAAACTAGGGTTAAAGGCACTCCAAGAGGAGTACGAATCGCTTTTCGCAGACCCAAATAAGAAGTTGACTTATGCTACTAATGTCCAAGGAGAAATCCGAACGACAACAGACACTCCAGTCTACACCAAACATTATCCGTACCCAGCTTCTCTCAAAGAAGTAGTAGAAGACCAGCTACAAGAATTACTACGAGATGGTATAATACGACCCTCACGGTCGCCCTATAATTCCCCTGTATGGATAGTCCCTAAAAAGAGCGATAGCCTTGGGAATAAGAAATATAGGATGGTCATTGATTACAGAAAGCTCAATGCAGTTACAGTTTCGGATAAGTATCCTATCCCTGAAATCGGAGAAATGGTTGCGCAGTTGGGCAACAATAAGTATTTCTCTGTTCTTGATCTAAAGAGCGGATTTCATCAGATTTCCCTTAAGGAATCTGATATTGAAAAAACAGCATTTTCTGTAAATGGAGGGAAATACGAGTTTACAAGACTCCCCTTTGGTCTAAAAAATTCCCCATCAATATTCCAAAGAGCTCTCGATGACATCTTGAGAGACCTCATCGGAAAAATTTGCTATGTCTACATTGATGATATAATAATATTCAGTAAATCTGAGGAAGAGCATTTCCGACATCTAGCTCTAGTATTTTCTACCTTGTCCAAAGCAAATATGAAGGTCCAAGTAGATAAATGCAAATTCCTAAGACACAGTGTTGACTTCCTAGGCGTAGTTATCTCAAGGGAAGGAGTTAAAACCAATCCAGAGAAAATTCAAGCCATTAAAAAGTTCCCCATACCAAAGAACCTAAAACAACTAAGGTCCTTCCTGGGATTAGCTAGTTATTACAGAAGATTTATCAAAGATTTTGCTAAGTTAGCTAGACCCTTGACGGCGTTATTGAGAGGAGAACATGGCAGAGCTAAAAAGAATGTCTCAAGCAAGATTGAAATCCGATTCGGTGAAGCCGAACTCGATGCCTTTGAGAAAGTAAAAAATGCATTAGTATCACAAGATGTGATGTTAGCATACCCTGATTTTAAACAAGAGTTCCATCTAACCACTGATGCTTCAAACTTTGCATTAGGAGCTTCTCTAGAACAGAACGGTAGACCCATTACATTCCTTTCCCGTGCGTTATCCAAGGCCGAAGAAAATTATGCTACAAATGAAAGAGAAATGCTAGCAATAGTATGGGCATTGGATAAGTTAAGGATGTATGTATACGGCAAATCCAAAGTGATCATTTACACTGACCACCAGACTCTCACTTATGCTCTCAGCCCGAAAAATAACAACACAAAGCTGAAGAAATGGAAAAGTTACCTGGAGGAATATAACTACGAGTTGAAATATAAGCCGGGTAGCTCAAATGTGGTAGCAGACGCACTCTCTAGAAACCCTACCAGCATAAATGCTAGCAGTACGTCAGCTACAGCCCATAGTGATGAAAGCTCAGGTCATGAACTCATTCCAGCAATGGAAGTTCCCATCAATGTCTTTAAAAACCAATTGTTTATCCTCACTGGTGATAACGAATCCACTACCTTTGAAATACCGTTCCCTACATATCATAGACATACAATAGTGAGAAGCAATTATTCCGAAGAAGATCTTGTAACCATCTTGAAAGAAAAAATGGATCCTAGAATAGTTAATGGTATTTTTACTTCTGAAAGTATCATGGGAAAAATCCAAGAAATATTTCCAGAGCATTTTAGGAATTACAAGGCAAGGTTCACGCATATTCAAACTATAGATGTCCATGATCAGATCCAACAACAAGATATCATAATAAAAGAACACCTCAGAGCACATAGAAATTCCGTTGAAAATAAAAAACAAATTTTATCTGAATATTTTTTCCCCGGTATGAAGAAAAAGATAGAAGCAATAGTAAACTCTTGCCAAACGTGCAAACTCTCTAAATACCAAAGACACCCTCCGAACCAAGAAATACAACCAACCCCTATTCCGAAATATCCAGGTGAAATTATTCATATAGATTTATATTCCACCCAAAATAAGATTATTTTAACCGCAATAGACAAATTTTCTAAATACGCGCAAGTTAAACTCGTAAACTCAAAAGCAGCAGAACATCTTAAAGTACCCTTACGTGAGTTGTTAATAGCCTTCGGTATGACAAAAACCGTGGTGATGGATAACGAAAAGGCTTTAAATTCTGCATCAATAAAATTTCTTTTGAATAATCAGTTAGGTATACAAGTCCACACTACTCCACCATATACTTCGTCTAGCAACGGCCAAGTAGAAAGATTTCATTCAACATATACAGAAATAATGAGATGCTTGAAGCTAGAGCACCCCGAAATGGAATTCGAGGATTTAATATTCAAAGCCGTTGACGAATACAATAAAACCATCCATAGTACCACCAACAAAAAGCCAATAGAAGCATTTTTTGGAACAAATTTAATCCATACTCCAGAAAAATTAGCACTTGAAAGGGAAAAGATTGCAGAAACCATTTTAAAGAAGCAAAATAAGGACCTAGATTACCATAATAAAACAAAAAAACCCGTCAAAATCTACGATCCAGGTGAAATCATCTACGTTAGGATTAATAAACGGCTAGGCTCGAAACTAACGTCTAGATATAAAAAAGAAATAGTAGCCGAAGATCTTAATACCAAGATTAAAACCAGGTCAGGAAGGATAGTTCATAAAAACCACTTGAAGTATTGATAAACATCCTCTTCCGACAGATTGCTCATGTTACCACTTTGCTGGGGTCACACAACCATATTAGACTATACTAAGTCAAGAGTGGTCATGTTGGAAACCGGGTTAGCCGCGCGCCAGAACGGAACGTTTAAAATCATTCACGTCATCGAATTAGAAAAATATCAAATGGCCATATCCGTTCTAAAAGAAGTCGTTAAGAATTCATCAAACCTTAGTCCGTATCAACCTTTTTTGGCCTATGAGATAACTCGGATACAGAACGAATTAAGGAGGCTTCAGCCGATGAAATTCAGAAACAAAAGATCGCTTGATATACTTGGCACGGCTTGGAAATGGTTAGCGGGCACACCTGATCACGAGGATCATAAGATTGTGGTAGATAAGATCAATGAACAATTGGAAAACAATAATCGGCAGGTCATTATTAATAATCTAATAGAAAATAAGATAAACGATTTAATTAAGATAACTAATACCATATTAATTAGAGGTAAACCCGAATATAATAATAAGACAGAAGAAATCGAAATAACCAAATTTAAATTGAGTCTTTTAAGAGAAGAAATAACAAATATTATTTACGCAATTGATTGGGCTAAGGCCAATACCGTAAACTCATTAATACTGTCCTCTGCTGAAATAGATTTTATTGACACAATTAAAGAAGAGAGCCTAACATTTGTAAACATTGAAGAACTAATAGAGTTTGCCGAGGTCAGCATAGCCTCAGACGGTAAATCACTCCTTTATATTGTTAGCCTACCCAGAGTAATTAATGAAATTTGTAAACAAATCCTTGCAATACCAATTAAATATCAAAAATTTATAGAAGAAATAGACTATGAGAATATCATGAAATGTAACAAGAAATACTTCGGGTTAATCAATAAGAGTAAATGTAATATTCATAATGGTAAGACAATCTGTAAACTGGAAGATCTGACTAATTTAGAAAACAGTAAATGTGTAGGAGCCTACTTGCAAAGAAGGAATCCACAATGTAAGGTCATCAACAACCAGCACGTAAAATCCCATTCGGAAATAATGCCCGGTACCTTGCTGCTGAACCAATTTCAAGGAGACATCAACATCAATGGAGAAAATATTACCCTAGAAGGCACCTTCATAATTCAAGCGGGAAAACGCGACAGTCGTCATAGAAGACTCCTGGTATATTGTGAAGACACGCTTTGAAGTCGAGGTTCAACCGCCGCTGTTGCAATTACTATCAGATAAGCAGCAAAGAGGTGAAAGGTTATCTCTGGAAATGATCAAGGAACTACACATCAATAATACTAATAATCTGGAGAGAATCCAAAGAAACAACTTGATTATGTCTTCGTCAAGCTGGATTATTCTAACCCTTCTGGCAGCCGCAGTGATAACATATTACATCATCAAAAAATTCTGCAGCCACGAAACAGGCAACCATGGTCCACCAATGGAAGTCTCAATCGCACCAGTTCAATATGTTGTTGCGACCGAGGACGTCCGCACTTAAAGGGGGAGGAGTTAAGCACTTCTATCATAACAAGGAGTCAAGTACTTATACCATAAAACCCAAGTCCGTCAACACATGCCCATTGGCCGATCCTATTTCATCATCACAAGCAATTCCCATTGGTCAACCCCACCCAGTCGTCACATGCCCATTTGTCGCATGATCGCCTGTCTCAAATAACAGTCCGATAGCTAGGATAAACAACAAGTCACCCCACTCAATCGTCAGATGCCAATTTGTCGCATGATCGCCTATCCCCAGCAACAGTCCGATCGTTAGGATAAACAACAAACCTGATACCCAGAATCACCCCACAAATTTCGGCAATAAACAAAGAATGGTCCTGAACACTTGTGTAAACAAAGAATGGTCCCACGCTCTTAGTGGACTATTGGACTCAGCCAACGCCGCCGCCTGCGACGACGTCAATTATCCAAGCCTTCATCCAACATAATCAAATCATAGAAAATCAGTCTTAAGCCTTAGTCGAAACCATCCGGTAAAACTTCGCTTTAGCTCCGCGGAATTCACTCAGTCAGAATCTTTCAGTTATCATTAAGTTGTAATTGTAAAGTGACTTTAAATAAAAATTATATTTTTTTATACCGTGAGTGAAGGAAGTGTTTAATTTATATAAACATATTCAGTACTGGCAACAGAGTGTTACAAGTTTAGCTTATTGTATTGAATGATTATTTGTATGAATATACTACACGGCTGCCTGTACACGGGAGCGCTCGTAGCGTTCCAGAAGGGGCTTCAGCTCAGCCACCGTACGAGCTGAATACAACATACCGACTCTAGTAGAGTTGTCCCGCAGTCCGTCCTAATCAGGTCGACGAGCTCGTTCTCCGGAATCGGGGCATTCATTACAATCTCCTGCATCTCGATTGCAAATCTCAAACATACTTCACCTGTCTTAATGCGCCAGCTACGCAGATCGTGGTACACCTCTTCAATACTGCGCGAGCATCCAAACTCTCGGAGAAGGATGGATTTGAGCTCCCCGTAGCTGTGTACAGACACCGTACGTAGCAACACCGCCTTCGTACCCTCCAGCATGCGACGGCATGCAACCAGGCGTAAACGGTCGTTTAGCTGCAGGATTTCGAACGCATCCTCCAGATCGTTCAGCCATTTTTTCACGGCGTCTGCGGTATCAGCGGAGAATGGAGCAACCAGTCGTAGCAACTCATGCTGTTTTCGTATCATCGTCAGTTGCTCGTCCAGGCTGGAAGAGGCGGAAGCAGCAAATGTGCTGACTGCAGCGGAAGGCAGCACGGATGTCTTCCCATGGGTCCGCAGCCAAGGGAACGTCAAAGTACTTCTTAAAGCGACAAAGTACAAGCAACCAATCACAAGACAATTAGAGGCTGATGCAATATTACAATAATGATGAAATTGTGATTAATGTGAAATATCCAAAGCTACCACCACACGCACCCAAACTCGACATGCGGCGACACGCGCAAAACCACAACCTCACACACACAAACTCGGTATGCGCCGACACGGCCATCCTGACTTTAACACGTCCTCGTGTAGGAAATGCCAACATTTAAGCTATCTTCATTTCTTTTTTCCTTTTATTTTTTTTTTTTTTTTATTACAAACAAATAATATAATACTTTTAAATACATTTCAGTTTTCCTTTCTTAATTCGTAATAAACTCATTATGTTAACAATTCATTTTAATTCAATTCATACAACATATTTTTAGGTTTGTTTACTAATACTTAAGCGTTACCATTATTATTATTATTCTTCTTTTTTTTTTTTTACATTATTTAATTCTCTTCTTTTCACATTACAGTTATACAATCAATGCATTTGTCACCCTTATTGGTGTACTTCACTCTCTTTAGTGACTTCAAGATTCGCAATATTTTCATTTTCACTATCTTCACAGGCTGCAACCGTGTTATCAATCTCAACAGTTATATATTATAATCATCATGGACATATAATGGATGGGGGACGGCAGCGTCCTGGAGCGCCTAGATCCCACAAGAGCCGGAGACGACCCATCCAAACACGGTGCTCTGGGCTGCGGGCGTACCGCTATGACCGGGCACACAGCCTGGTTAGATGACCTCAGGATAGAGGTCTGCCCCGGACACCGACGCCGGCCGATAGAAATAGGGGTCGGCTAGGATCAAGGTGGCGAATTTCTCCCGGACCGGCGCCGACACTTCCCGGATGGGAGTGCGGATGAGCAGGTCCTCTTCGACCCGGAATATAACATTCCTTCGGAACGTCTTGTCAGACCTCGACTCGAGGACGGCCGTGCAGGCTTGGTCGACCCCGACTTTGGTCACAGCCAACCCCAGGGACCGGGCAATGGAAAGATTGATGCGGCTCTCAGCCGCACACGCTTCGAGGAGGACGCGGGTCTCGAAGGATTTCGAGCCATTGCCCAACCGGAGGACTGCTGTTGGCATGACAGTCGTCGTCCTGGCGTGGAGCAGGGAGGAGAGCGAGATCTCGGGTGCGCCTTCTGGGGAAGCGGAGCGGTCGGACGAAGATCTGGAACGCGGTTGTGGCGGTGGTGCAGCTCGCCCGGGGGAGGGTGATGGGCTGCGACGCCGGGCTGAGGCGCGTGGTCTCGGCGGTTGGTCAGGGTATGGTGCCTTTGCCCGCATCTTCGGCAACCATGGCGAGTCCGGCACGCGTCGGATGAGTGCTCATGTGCCAAGCGCTGACACTGCCGGAGCGCATGAACCCCCGACAGACCCGGCATTGGTACCCGTTCGTCCCATGTAGAGCAGATCGTTTGCTGCGGTGGTGCGGCAGACGCGTGGGGGCCATGTCGCTATGGAGTGGCGAGCTGAACGAACTGCAACGAAAGAAATTACGTAGGGGGAGTGGATTAGTCGATGCACGGGAACGAACAACATGCACGGAGACGAGGACTTTTGGACGGAACATAGAGGGATTGGGAGTCACGATAGGGTTTTAGGCTCAGGATTCCTGCTGTCTTGCAACAGGATGAGCTTCGCTACGGGTCTTCGGATAGATCCACGCGCTGTGGTGACATCAGCCACTCGGACGAGACCGTCAGCCCCGGGCAGAGTGCGCTCAATTCGCCCTAAGCGTCATTCGTTGGAGGGGAGATTATCTTCGGACACGATCACGAGGTCGCCGGTCTGGAGGCTGCGAGTCGGTGATTTCCACTTATTCCGTTTGTGAGGCTCCTTGAGGTACTCACTCTTCCAGCGGCGGCAGAAAGCCTGCTGGATTGCCTTCAGTCGCTGCTATCGGTTGATCAGCGACATAGGCTCAACCAAAATTTCCGGTTCCGCAATGGATAAGAGCGGTCCTCCAATCAGGAAATGTACCGGGCTTAGGGCCAGCAGATCCTCTGGATCCTCGCTCATGGAAGAAATTGGCCTGGAGTTTAGGCACGCTTCTATCCAGGAGAGTGGAGAGTTCCTCGAACGTGTACTTGACAGTGGAAGATGACTTGTAAAACAGGGTCTTAAAACTTTTGACGCCTGCTTCCCACAGTCCTCCCATATGGGGCGCGCTTGTCGGAATGAACTGTCAGGATTAAATGTGCTGGGGAAATACCTTCATTATATCATGCTTGCTGGCGTTCAGGAAATCCTTTTCGAGCGCCTTTGAGGCCCCTACGAAGGTTTTGCCATTGTCGGAGTAAATGCGCTGTGGGCATTGTCTCCGTGCGACAAACCGAGAGAAGGCTGCAAGAAATCTTTCAGTGGTGAGGTCGGAGGTAGCCTCGAGATGGATTGCCTTCGTGCTGAAACACACAAAGACGCAGACATAACCCTTAGTTATGAGACACGCTCGCCCGGTGTAATTTTTGATCTCGAACGGCCCTGCGAAGTCAATGCCCGTGTGGGTGAAGGGCCTGGAGTACGTGATGCGTTCTCGAGGGAGATCACCCATCATCTGGGTCTGTAGTCGTCGACGATGAACGATGCAGACTTTGCACCCCTTGATGTGGGACTTCACCATGTTCTTGATCCGTGGGATCTAAAATTTGGTGCGCAGATACCGCACCATCAGTTGATTGCCGCCATGCAACGTGATGCGGTGGGCGAATTCGACAAGCAGGCGAGTGAAATGAGTACTATAGGGGAGGAGAATAGGGTGACGTTCATCATATCGGAGGGACTCAGCGGCCCGGAGTCGTCCGCAGGAGCGGAGTAACCCATGCTGGTCGAGAAATGGATTCAGATTGAGTAGCGTGCTGGATGATGGCAGGGGTCGCCCTTCACCCAGGGCCCGTATCTCCGCGAGGTATTCCCGACGCTGAGAGGTCCGAATCAAGGCGCGCTCGGCGGAGAGAAGTTCGTCATTGGTGAGGCGAACCGTGGAAGGCGTCAAAATCCTCTTGGTGGCGAAGCGTAGGATGTACGCGATGACTCGTAATGCCCTACCATAATCCGAGAAACGTTCGCTGACGTCCTCGAGTAGGGTTGTCGCGGTGGTGTGGCACTGGACTCGTTGCTCCAGCTGGGTGTCTGGGAGTTCGTTATGGGGAGTTGGCCAATACTCGGGGGTTCGCTGGAGCCAGTCCGGCCCATGCCACCAGAGGCTGCTGGCCGATAACTCGGCCGCGGAGACTCCACGGCTCGCCAGATCAGCGGGGATTGGGAGTTCAGGAACGATCGACGCCCAGAGATCGGCTAGCAAAACCGCTCCGCACAACTCCAACCGAGGCAGCGAGACGGTTTTGACTAGAGCTACACGGGTTTTAGCCGTTAATAAATGGACTCTTACTCGATCGTCGTACCGAATCAGGAAATATAGGGCTGCTCCATACGCTTTCTGTGACGCGTCACAGAAGCCATGAAGCTGCCACGAGAGCTTATCGCTGGTGTTTAGCCAACGGGGGATGCGGAGTTGACTGAGGCCTGGGTAATCCTGCAGAAATTCGTGTCATTGCTGCAGCAGGAGAGGCGGCAGAGCATCATCCCAGCCCAGTTCGGTTAACCAGATTTGCTGCATGAATATCTTCGCTCGGATAACAAATGGGGCCAGCCAGCCAGCGGGGTCGAAGAGTTTAGCGATATGGGACAGAACCTCCCTCTTAGAGATCGACTCCTTCAATGGTGGGTACGCTACGGTGAAGAAGAAGACGTCCTCGGAGGCTTGCCAGCGGATTCCGAAGGTTTTTGCAGTGCTCGCGTCTTCCAGCTCGAGAAAGTCCTCTCGAAGCAGGTGCTCTCTCCGAATAGCTTGAAGTACTTCCTTCTTACTGGAAGTCCACTTCCGAAGCGGGAGGCTCGCAGATTGGAGGGCAGCTTGAAGCTGTCGGATGGCGAGACGGGCGTCGGCTTCAGTGTGAGCGCCGGCAAGGACATCATCAACATACATGTAGTTCCGAAGGATTTCGCTCGCTTGAGGATACATCGCTTGCACGTCTTGTGCCAATTGAAAAAGGACTCGGCTCGCCAGGAATGGCGCGCAGTTAACCCCAAACGTGACAGTTTGTAGCTCATAATCCTGAATATTGCCGCAGCGGTCTCGGTAGAAGATCTGCTGAAAAGGGGTATGCCTGGGGTCGACTCGGATTTGTCGATACATCTGCGTTATGTCAGCGTTGAACACGAATTGAAAGAATCGCCATTTCAGTACCTGAAGCGTGAGATCAGCCTGAAGAGTAGGGCCGGTATGCAAGACATCGTTAAGGCTGACGCCTCGTGTGGAGGAGCTCGACGCGTTAAATACCACGCGTACCTTGGTGGTGGTGCTATCGGGCTTAAACACCGCGTGATGGGGGAGATAGAAGTTTTTCCCATCTTGAGGCGGCGTTACCCGAATCATATGACCCAATTCCTCGTACTCTTGAATATTGGCATCGTACTGCGTTTTTAGGACTGGATCCTTGAGAAGGCGTGCTTCATTCCGCAGGAATTGAGCCAGCGCGATCGGTCTTGAGTGGCCCAAGTCAACGCTATTCGGACCTTTGAACGGTAGGGACACAACATATCGGCCGTCCTTTCCCCTTTGGGTGGTCTCCTGGAAGTTCCGCTCGCAGAATGCGTCATCCTTCTTTTCCGGCTTTGCGGGAAGGTCTTTCACCTCCCAAAACTTGGTGAGGAGTACTTCAAGTTTTGCTTCTGGACTAACTCGCGTCTGTGCCGCGAAAACTGATCGAGACGCCGGAGGGTCAGGCATGATAGCCCCACACAGAACCCATCCAAAGATGGTTTCTAGCCCGACGAACTCACCAATATCCTTTTTGATCCGCTCTCCGAGGATGTGGGGATATTTGACCTATTGGTCTTCACCGATAATCATGTCAATAGGCACTGCGTCGGAACAGTATTAAGGAATGGAGCCGTTGGAATGGCCCCTGACAATTTGGATACGACCAGGGCGGAGAACTCGATCTTGTTCAGTCTGTCACACGGGGGAGACTGCATCAGCAGGCACACCTTGTCGGCGCAGCCTCCATCACTCTGGCCCATGCCAGTAACCGCGGCGTCTACTGGGTAAAAGGGGGTTGGACCATGTTGAAGACACGCTCGGAGAGAAAAGTTGAATCGGCCCCAGAGTCGATCAACGCCCGAATATGGTGATCCACACCACGATGGTGCAGAGTGACTGTTGGTGTTTTGATTATATAAAATAAGCTAACATTAAGACAATTATAATATAGAACAAATAGAAATGTATGTCAATTAAGTATGTAACCCGATTATAGATATCGATGGCTCATCAGTCATAAGTAGGTCTGATATGGTCAGCAGTAAACAATAAAGACCTAGTTAATCAATAAAAACGTATTTTGCTGACCTAACACTATGTCGAACTATGCACTGGTGAGCTCGCTATTTTGTACTATAAAAGACAATTATTCTTAGTAAGATAAAATACCAATTGTAGCTACATTGGGTGTGCATCGCTGTGTCTTTGGCCCCCATCTCTACCTTTGTAATCTCACTTCGAGGTCCACCCAATTTATGTGTTGGTTGCGACAACCTTTAGTCACTGGTTTATGTGCTAGTGCCTAGATATATATATAAATAAATAAACATTTAATAACTTCAAGAAACACTAACGTCTTTCATTGAACATTTTGGTGACCCCGACATTGGCGGCTCCAAGTTAAAAGAATAACAGACTTGGTGAAACCGTCATCAAGCGAGAACATTTGGTCAACTCAGGCGACCAATCTCTCAACAAAAAGGAAACTGGTCAAATAGGCGACTACTTTCTTTGCACGCTTTGGACACGACAATCCTAAGCGAGGGCACAAATTGATGAACATCTCACATCAATGTGGGGTCCCGACTAAATACATCGCAATTGATTAACTTGGCAATCATTGCGTAGCCACCTTGGCGAATAAAAAAGATTTACTGGAAAACTAGGAGTTGGTTTCCGCAACGGGGTAGCAGTGCATACCCATTGAATAAAAGTTGATCAACTAGGCGATCACCTTATAAAAAACATTTAACAACGATTTGTGTCAACGAGGCGACCAAATCAAAAAAAGTTATTTTTGTATAAAATAAAGTTTGATCAACTCAACTCTGTTGCATTCCCTGGCGTCAGCAATATCTGACCTAGTTAACTCGGTCAGTAACCCAGGTAGTACGCACTAGTATAGATTTTGGCATTGATCAGCAATTTTTTAAACAAAAAAACTCAAAAAATTGGTTTCACTGTCGTGGCAGTTATCAGTGTAATAGAATAGGTATATTGGAAATAAAAATAAAACTATTGTTAAAACATTAATCAAAAGGCAACTTCGATTTATTTCTTATTCTTATTTGTGCTACACTTGACCAATTTTAGGAACGAGTCGGAGCGTTCCCTGTCTTTGACAAAATAAATAAACTCCCATCGGGTCAAGTACTAGTACAGATAAGCAATTACATAAGAATATAAAAGAACATGGAGGATTTTTATAAACAGCAGACAGAACGAGGAGAGGCAATCCAGGCCTTTATTCGGAATAGCAAAAAAGATTCTTTCGCCAGGAAAACGAAGCCATCTTATTTCGAGGAGAAACTTGAGCTCCTGGAATACATGTGGGAGAACTTCGAGAAAAGTCATCAGGAGTTGATGGACAAATTAAATAACGTGCCAACTGAAGATGACTACTTTGTAACGGACTATTTCAGCAAAATGAAGACGGTTGTATCTAATATAGTGGAAGATTGGAAGGACCATTTGGCAAAAATAATGCTAGAGAGACAAGCTCGCCAACGAGAGGAAGAGCGAGTCATGGTCAAACCACTGGTTCGTAAGCAAAGTGCTCTGCTGGAGTCATTGTCCAGGACATTAAGACAAATTGTGCCTGAAGAAAAAATGACTTACAAATCGGTAGTTGACAAATTATGGATGCAAATTGAAGAAATCCATTATGAGATTCATCGGCTAGCTGAAAATCCAGCCGAAGCCGGATATAATATAGCTACGTTTGTGGCCGCAGAAAATACAATGCTGAAATTCTGTGTGGCACCAGCAGAAAATGTAGTAATACAATCACCACCTGTATTGCAATCGATACAATCATTGCAACTACCCAAAATTCCCATTCCAAAATTTGATGGGGATTATCTGAAATGGCAACAATTTCATGACATCTATAAAAAGGTGGTTCATGAGTCAAATGTATCCACGATAGAGAAAATGTGGTACCTAAACTCAAACCTTTCTGGAGAAGCAGAGAGATTGATACGGCACCTGGAATTAACAGAGGCCAATTACAACACTGTTTGGTCAATATTGCAGGAACGATTTAATAATAAAATAGTGCTAGTAACAGCCGTACTGACAAAGCTGTTTGATCACCCAAATGTGGGAAATGACGCAGCTTCTATAATGAATTTGTAAGATAACATTTTTGAATCATTGCAAACCTTAAAAAATTTAGGCGGTATTATGGAATCATCAGATGCTGTTATAATGTTTCATATGACAAGAAAATTCAACCACGCACTATAAGAGCAATCTCTATCCAACACAAGGGATCTGCGAAAGTAAAGGATTTCCTATCATTCTTGGAACAGCGCTTCCTAACATTAGAGGCGATTGGGAAACCGAGAAACGAAAATCGCAGCATTGAGAAACCAAGTCCAAGAAAGACATGCGCAACAGCATCTGGGACAAACAGTACCCTGTGTGCTTTCTGCGAAAGAGCAAAGCACAAACTCTTCCAATGTGAAAAGTTCAAAATCAAATCCGCAGCAGAGCGGCTTAATTGGGTGCAGAGACACAAATTGTGTGTCAATTGCTTCAAGCCGGACCATATGGCAAAAAATTGCTCTTGGAGGGGATGCTTTAAATGCGATAAAAAACATAACACAACAGGCAACCAAATTGCTACATCTGCTTCTGCAGCTTCTGCGTATGGAATTGGCAGAAAATACACCCTGTTGGCAACGGCCAAGGTAGTGGTAAAGGGGATCAATGAAAGGAAAGGAGAATTTCGAGCACTCCTGGATAGCGGCTCTCAAGTAAATCTCGTCTCAGAGAGACTGGTAAAGAAGTTATCGTTAAAAATTAGCGAGACTCATGTGCACATAAATGGAGTGGATGGTCAACCACAGATAAGCAAGGCGCGAGTAAGCTTGGTTGTAAGGTCAAGATACAACAAGTTCGCAATGCTAGTTGAGGCATTTGTATTGCCACACATAATAGGTGACCAACCCACAGAACAAATAACGCAGAAGGTCACATTAACAGACAACATTCAATTAGCGGACCCAACATTTGATAAACCAGGAAAAATTGATATGCTGTTGGGAGCTGATGATCACTATGCTATACTGCGACCAGAAAGGAGACGGGGCAATCGAAACCGTCCAACATTACAAAACTCAGAGTTTGGATGGATTGTTGCTGGCAGAATTAATATGTCAACGTCAGCTTCAATCACATGCATGATAGGCATGACGAATCCAGAGGAATCACTGGAAAGATTCTGGCAGCTAGACACACTAGAGCCAATAAAAAGGCACAGGAGTCCGGAGGAAGAGTATAGTGAAAAAATCCTTCCTCGATAACCTACACACGGCGGCGGACAATCGACTAATTGTAAAGCTTCCATTTGCTGAAGAGGCGTCATCTCTTGGAGAATCTCGGGAAGTAGCCATAAGAAGATTCATGTCGTTAGAGAGGCGAATGAACCCTGACATAAAAAAGGAGTATGTAAAATTTATGTCAGAATATGAACAGCTTGGACATATGAAGCAAGTAATGATAGAACAAATTCCCAAGAACCATTACTTTATACCGCATCATTGTGTACTAAAACCAGAAAGTACCACCACCAAGCTAAGAGTGGTATTTGATGCTTCATGCAAAACGTCATCAGCAAAATCACTGGACGACATTTTATATCCTGGACCAGTTGTACAGAGTCAACTCTTCTCAATTCTTCTGCGGTTCAGGACACACAAATATGTGTTTACGGCAGATATTGAAAAAATGTATCGTCAAGTTTGGATAAACCCTGCCGATCAATTCAATCAGATGATTGTGTGGAGAGAGGATCCAAGTCAAGAACTCAAGTTTTATCGTTTAAAAACGGTAACTTATGGAACCACGTCAGCCCCATATTTAGCGACAAAGTGTCTGGAATATTTGGCACTGAAAAACATTGAAAAATTGTCGTCTGGAGCATCAGCATTAAAAAATGACTTTTATGTTGATGATTGTCTCACAGGAGCAGACAGTTTACCAGAAGCCCTGCAAATAAGACAAGAGCTTCTAGAAATCTTGAGACCTAGGGGTTTTAACTTACGAAAATGGTGTTCAAATAGCAGTCAACTTCTAAAGGAAATTCCAAAGGAAGATACGATTGCTGACATCAATCTCGGTGACACACTGGAACAAACAAGTGTCAAAACATTGGGAATCATATGGGCACCCAAAGAAGACCAATTATGTGGAAAGGCTCAAAGACATACAAAAGGAATAACCAGACGAGTGGTGCTATCCGAAGTCGGTCAAATCTTTGATCCTCTAGGACTGTTCGCACCGGTAGTGGTAAGAGCGAAAATGTTTCCTCAACATGTTGCTACCGAACGAATTGAGATGGATGGTGACCTACCGCCGTATTTGGAGAAGCAATGGGAAGCTTACCGAGAGGATGTACAGGCACTAAACCACATGAAAATTCCAAGGCATATTTTTGATGGCAAGGTCCCCACTACAAAGGAATTGCATACATTTGTTGATGCATCAGAAAAGGCGTATGGTGCGGCAGTTTTTGTCCGATCAACCTATAAAAATTGACAAATTTCGGTCAGATTGTTGTGCGCCAAGTCGAGAGTGGCTCCCCCTGGAAAAACAGACACTGCCCCGGCTGGAACTATGTGCAGCTGTACTTGGAGCTGAACTCACGGATAGAGTTCGACAGGATCTCCAATTCGGATCAGAAAGTGTGGAATCATTCCTCTGGTCAGACTCAACAGTAGTACTCTCGTGGATTAATTCACGGGCATCACATTTCCACACGTTTGTGGCTAATCGGTTGACAAAAATACACGCAGTATCACATCCAAGGCAATGGCGGCATGTGTCATCAGCGCTCAAAGCAGCTGATGTTCTGTCTCGAGGCATATCAGCAGTTCAGCTTAGCACACATACATTATGGTTGTATGGACCACTATTTCTGCATGGACCACAACGTGGCTGGCCAGCACCATTTAAGCCTACAGAGAACACGATGGATACCGCTGAGAAGAAAACCAAGGTATTCCGCATGGTGACTGCCACTGCAAACAACAAGAGTGAATGTGCTACGGTTTTGTCACAAGCAGAACAGAAAACCAACGGCTCAGTTAGAGTTGGAAGAGTTAGACCAAGCACGGAGAGTGATCATTAAGCAAATTTAAGAAACAGGATTTGCATATGAATTACGGCACTTAAAGAAACGACCTGATCAACCGCTAGATCGCAAAAGCACGGTGGCAACATGGCCACTAATACTGGATGAAGATTCAATGATACGAGTAGCAACTAGGCTACAACAAGCACCAGTATCAACGGAAACAAGGAATCCATATCTCTTGCCGTATAATGATCCGGTGGTAAAAATGATGCTACGGAAACTTCATGAAGATAATCTTCATTGTGGACATGAGGCACTACGCGGAATAGCTCGGCAACAGTACCACATCATTAAGGTGAAACCGATGGTCCGGAATGTGATCCAGGGCTGCGTAGTATGCACCAAGTACCGGCCCCAGTTCTTTAAACAAGTCATGGGCGACTTACCTGAGCATCGGGTATCTCAGAATAGACCCTTTCTCAATGCCGGAGTAGACTATTGTGGACCATTCTGGATCCACCATAAGGTTCGAGGAAAACGTCCCGACAAAGCATACATTGCAGTATTTGTATGCTTTGCAACCAAGGCAGTACACTTGGAGTTGGTCGGAGACCTGTCCACCTCCTCATTTGTAGGCGCGCTTCAGCGCTTTATTGGGCGCAGAGGAAGATGCCAGACATTATACTGCGATAATGCAACAAACTTTGTTGGAGCAAACAACCAACTTAAGGAGCTGACCGATACAATACACTCAGAAACGGCAGCAGGTAGTATCAAGGAATTTTGCAATCAAAAAGGAGTGCAATTTAAGTTCATACCACCACGGTCTCCACATTTCGGAGGATTATGGGAAGCTGCGGTAAAGTCGGAGTACCATTAGTAGCCCAACCCGATGCAGAGCCAGTAACACAACGATCGATTCCAGAGCAATGGGAATTAGTGCAACGGCTTAAGCATTCATTCTGGACACAATGGTCTCAAGAGTACCTACAAGAATTGCAGGGTACATCCAAGTGGAAAAAGCCATATAACAATGTCAAAGAAGGCATGATGGTAATTCTAAAGGAGGATAATGTGCCAATTTTGCAGTGGCCAATTGGACGAATTGTTAAGTTATATCCAGGCTTGGATGGATACGTCCGCGTGGTAGACGTTAAAACAGCCAGAGGCACCTACAAGCGGGCTATCCATAAATTGGCCCCCTTGCTTAGAGAGACGGCAACAAAACGTAAAATGACACAGAATCGAATTCCCAAAAAGACCCTGGTATCGAGGACAACGCAGAACGAAAAACAAAAAGACGCTTATCGATCGGTCTACCACCGTTGGCAATGACGATCTGCCTAATGCTGTTGTTATTGCCTATAGCATTTGCTCAAAGAACTAATATAACTCGATTCAACCCCAAACCAGGCATATACTATGAAAGTATTGGCACAGGAAGGATGGCAACGTCTGACTGGACTATTGTGGCATTCTACGA
The DNA here is from genome assembly GCF_018151085.1 of Drosophila tropicalis. NCBI lineage: Eukaryota > Metazoa > Arthropoda > Insecta > Diptera > Drosophilidae > Drosophila > Drosophila tropicalis. Next base: position 1,028,964 of record NW_027173484.1, read on the forward strand.
TCTCGAACCATATTGGGCCGACCTGAAGACATTTTCAGACGGAGTAGTAAAGGTTGGAGAAATATGCACCGCAATGCAGAAGCACTTCGAGCATGTCAACTCATAGCTACGGACAGGAAATGATCTCCTTCACATAGAACGCCAACGACGATCGCCTTTAGATATGATTGGGAACATTGCGAACGGCTTATTTGGTGTGCTGGACTCAAAGTATGCAACAGAGATGTCAGGCACCATAAGAAAGGTTAAATCAAATGAAGATTACTTATTGAACTTGCTGCAAAGTCAGACATCTGTAATTGATTCAACGATAAATATCATTAAGCGAGATGAAGCCACAATTGAAAATCAGATGAAACTAATGGAACAACAAATGAACGACATGACCAAGGTCCAGGACAATGCGGTAAAAGCATTGCAATGGTATATCACGCTAACTACTCAGATGACAGTTATTGCAGGGAATTTGCAACGAATTCAAACCGAAATTTCCCGAATATTTACAGATGCCCATCATAGCAAAATAAGCCCGTTACTACTATCACCAGGCCAGCTTCGGGAACATCTGAACCAACTGAAGAGACATCTTCCGTTTGGTTTGGATTTGCCAGTTCCAGATAACGACGTCTTGCAACTATATGGCTTAATGAAGGCACAAGGAACAATCGCAAACAATCATGTGATATTTAAGGTCACATTTCCATTAGTGGCAACGCATGCAGTGCAACTGTATAACCTGGTACCCATTCCAGCAATTGGAACTCATGGGATTGTAATCATGAACATTAAAATTCCCATCATTGCTGTCAACAAGGAACAGAATCAATACATTGGGCTCTCAAGAGCCGATTTGGAACAATGCCATCAGCTCAACAACGAGCAATATATTTGTTTTGATAAACAAACGACGTTTTCGGCTAATAGCAACTGTGAGTTCCAGCTATTCAAAAACACAAAATCATCAACTTGCCAAGTACAACACACAAACAGATCATTCGTGTGGTACGACATGTATCACAAAAATCAGTGGATATTTGCCACCACTAGACTAATTGAACTCGCAGTGACCTGTGACGATAATATACAAGGTGTCACTATTAAGAAGACTGGATTGTGTACAGCTAGGAGTTCTGGTATACGAATAACAGGTCACCGTATAACTACGACAGACACAATGAAATTGTCATATGTCCGATTTGGCAACTTCAGCATTGGCCCAACAAAAGTAGCGCCAACAACAACACAATTCACAAAGATGCAGCTAAGCTACGATGAACTAAGCAACATTCAAGGAAAACTGGAAACTAAGCAAAACTGGAAATTACCAGAAGACCCCAGCCAGCCGGCTCATCATGTTATAGTCTCCTACGTAGCGCTAACAATACCATTGGTTCTTGTGATGGTATATGGAATAAAAAGATGCTCACGACCCCCAAGACACAATGGTCCAGAGCAGACAACCGTGAGGATCGTCAATCCCATACCGACTCCTGCTGCAGTAAGCCCAGCCCCCAGCAATTTTGCGGTCAACGTTGGATAACGTAGAACAGGTGTTCAACGGCCGGGAGTATGTTGGTGTTTTGATTATATAAAATAAGCTAACATTAAGACAATTATAATATAGAACAAATAGAAATGTATGTCAATTAAGTATGTAACCCAATTATAGATATCGACGGCTCATCAGTCATAAGTAGGTCTGATATGGTCAGCAGTAAACAATAAAGACCTAGTTAATCAATGAAAACGTATTTTGCTGACCTAACACTATGTCGAACTATGCACTGGTGAGCTCGCTATTTTGTACTATAAAAGAAATGCATTATTCTTAGTAAGATCAGATACCAATTGTAGCTACATCGGGTGTGCATCGCTGTGTCTTTGGCCCCCATCTCTACCTTTGTAATCTCACTCCGAGGTCCACCCAATTTATGTATTGGTTGTGACAACCTTTAGTCACTGGTTTATGTGCAGGTGCCTAGATAAATATATAAATAAATAAACATTTAATAACTTCAAGAAACACTAACGTCTTTCATTGAACAGTGACAATCGCAGTGCCTAAAAGGCCTCTGCCTGGGGTAGATGCAAAATAACTTTGAGTATTTGTGAGCTGGTTGCTCGTGGACGGACGCTCTGTGGCGCTGGATGGTGGGACTTGCGCAGTGGACGGCGTGGACATGGACACATCACTAGGATGCAACAGAGTATGATGACGTTCCTTGCAGGTATGGCAATTATGCGCACTGGAACAGCCGTTCACCTGATGACCGCGGGCAAAACAGTTCAGACAAAGACCCTGCTGTCTAATGGTTTCCGAACGCCTCTGAACAGGCATATCAAGAAAAATAGGGCAGAGCCGTATTGGGTGATTTTCCCGATGGCACAGCTTGCAAGACGCCGGTTTGAGCTGAGCTTTCGCTGGAAACGCTCTGACCTTCATCGTTGCAGAGGATTTGCGGGGGCCAATGGGGATGGCTTGGACACTTGGGGCCGACTTATGTTCTTCGGTGGCATCCAGGACACGATACCGATCGGTAAGAAATTGGTTCAAATCGGACCACGTTGAGACGACCGTCTTATTGGGCACTGATTGCTCCCACAGGAGAATTGTGGCCTTCGGCAATTTACTAGTGCAGATGGCGATAAGTAAGACATCCCAACTCTCCAGACACCCTTGAAACGCGGTCTGCAGCTCTCGAAAGGATTTGCCAGACTCTTGTGCCACCGCGGGAATCTGAAGGAGTTGTCTGGCTTGAGGCTCCCCTCGCGTCTTTGCGTTCAAGTGATAAAGCTTCTCCACTTGTGACAAATACGGATTGGCGATATAAATGGCGGCGAACAAATAGCGGAATGTGGGCCATGCTAGGCTGTCGCCATCAAATGTCTCCACCTCACACGGAGGAGCTCTATGCCCCGGTGGCCCCGACGGAGCGGTTGGCTGAGTGTTCTCTGGAGTGTTCTCTACGCTGTTGTGATACGGATCGGGTGACGGGAGCGTCAGAACAGTGCGTCACAACAACCTGCGGAATCTGGGTCTGGGTTGAAAGCTTGCAACGACCTTTGTGTTCACTCGAGTCCTTAACCGAGAATCTGCGATTCTTAGGTAGGCTGGACGACGACGGACGTTACTTTGGGGATTCGCTGCGGCTGCGAACCGACGAGAACTTGCGCGAAATATCCGTATGCTTCACGGTCACCGGAGTTGTCGGAGGCCGAACCTTCTCCGGAGTTGCAGAGGGAGACGAAAGACTGTTGGACTTCGGCGCAGTCTTGGACGGCTCCGTGGACATACTCAGGGGACGACCTTACCGACGAACACCGCGTTTGTGCGCGTTCCCGTTTTTTTTTTTTTTTTTTGTTTTGGAAGTGAGAAGTGGACTGTATGGGGACGCAAGAATTTTCTCACTGTACACCGCAGGATTGCGGGAGAATTTTCTCGCGTGTGGCTCGGAAACGAGGCCCCTTTAATGGGGATAGATGCGGAATAATATACGAACGCACGAATGCGGATTGAAAATTACACGTAGACGAAGCGAAATGATTACAAAACAAGTTGATATGGATTCGTGAGTAACGATGGGAGTACGTATAAAATAAAACACGGATGAAATATATAAATAAAGATGTATAGGATAAAAAGAAAATACGTTTTTATATAAATCTGGATCTGGATATAGATATGTGCGCAAAATAATGGCCGGAAAAAATTATATATGTTATATAATATAATATGGACGGATATATATATGGGAACGATAATGCTGGAACAAAAATATATATGTATTTATTTAGAAATGTGGGCGGATATATATGTGCGCAAAATACTGGCCGGAAAAAATATATGTATAATTTATAAATAGGGGCGGATATATAAATATGGGCCCGATAGTGCTGGAAAAAATATATGTATGTATTTATTTATAAATATGGGCAGATATAAATATATATGTCCGCACAATAATGGCCGAAAAAAAATTATAAATAATTTATATATATGGAGGGATGTATAGGGGCACGATGATGCTGGAAAAAATATATATGTATGGATTTATATATATATGTTTGTTTTTTTTTTTTAAATTCTATTTATTTAACAAATTAATTAACGTATATCAGAGAGGCAATATACATACAGTATACGTACAATACATTAAGATACAATACGTACACTACAGTAATATACAAAAAATGACAAAAACTGCTGCGGGACGGCCGAAAGGTAATGCTTCACAGCAGTCGAGTTGTTTTTAATGCCGTACCTCCACCCCTGCCCTCCGGCGTTCGGCTAATCGCAGATCGCGCATCGCATTAGCTCCGAAGGAGTTTACCGCATCCCACTTACGTGGACTCGAGATCATCTCCTCTATCAGGTTATCAACTGTGAGGGTGGTACCCACTTCTTGGAATAGCACTTCCCGTTCGCCAGAGAAGCGATTGCATTCAAACATTACGTGCTCTGCATCTTCAATGACGCCGTCCCCGCAGGACGGGCAGAAGGGGGATGCGTCGTGTCCGAAACGGTGTAGGTAATACCTAAAACATCCATGCCCACTGATGATTTGCGTTAGGTGGAAATTTACGGCACCGTGTTGCCTACCAATCCACGCACGTACATCTGAAATCATTCTGTGGGTCCAACGCCCCTTGGAGGATTGATCCCACCTCTGCTGCCGGGTGGCTATACTTCTCCTTCTAGCGTCAGCCCTCTTCTCCCTCCTAGATGGCCCATCCTCAAGCGAAGATGCTACTAGTCGAGCTTCCCCTATCTGTAGCTCGATCGGAACCATTCCCGCAATAACCAGTGCGGCGTCGTCGGAGATGGTCCTGAAGCCGCAACATACCCTGAGCGCACTGAGACGATATGCTGCCCGGATACCTCTGGTATAGCTCTCTGTCTTTACTGCATCTGCCCATACCTGTGCCGCGTAGAGAATGATGGATGTTGTAACGCTAGAGAGTAGCAGTCTTCTTTCTTGTCTGGGGCCGCGGGTGTTCAGCATGATTCTCGCTAAAGCCCTCGCTGACTCCAGAGCCTTTGCGTGCACATGCTCCAGATGTTCTCGAAAGCATAGCCGCGTATCCAGCCAAACTCCAAGGTACCGAATAGCCCGCTTCGAGCATATGATAGAGCCCTGTACACTGACCGATGCCGTCTCGACCCGTTTCCTGCTGCTTATTAGGACAAGCTCCGTTTTGTGCGCTGCTAGTTGTAGGCCCACCGAACGCAGCCACTCTGTGATGAGCAAGATCGCCTCGTTCGCCAACGCCTCCGCTTTCGCGACTTCTTTTGCCACTATGACCAGAGCTACATCGTCAGCATATCCAACGGTTGCGCAGCCAGCCGGCAGGTTCAAGCGAAGGATCCCGTCATACATAATGTTCCACAACAGCGGCCCCAAAACGGAGCCTTGGGGTACCCCTGCGGAAACCGAGTATGATGATTGGCCGTTTGTTGTGCTGAAGCACAGTTGCCTGTCCTCGAAGTAGCTCCAGATAATTGCGCGTAGATACTCTGGGACTCCAAAGTTATATAATGCATCCAAAATACATCCCCAGTCTGCAGTATTGAAAGCATTTTTGACATCTAGCGTGACAATCAGACAGTACTCCTTCGTCCCATGCTTCCATCGAGTGCCTTCTATGGCTGCCGCGGCTATACTGACAACCTTGCCGATGGCGTCGACCGTCGATTTGGCTTTGCGAAATCCAAATTGATTGGATGATAGGTCCCCTCCGGCATTTATAGCTCTGTGAAGCCGGGTACATATAAGACCCTCTAGAACTTTGCCCATAGTATCCACCAGGCAGATGGGCCTGTAAGATGAGGCCGTTCCTGCGGGTTTCCCTGGTTTCGGGATCAGAACCAATTTTTGCCGTTTCCAGATCGTGGGGAAAACTCCTTCATATAGGCATTTATTGTATGTCTCCAAAAATGAGTCTGGGCGCAGCGCCATTGCCAGTTTGAGGGCCCGGTTGGGAATGGCATCTGGTCCTGGTGCCTTACTCGGCTCGGAGCTTGTTGCGGCCACGATTTCCTGTATTGACACAGGTTCAGTGACATAACTTCCTGCAGCTGGTGTGGCGGGACGTCTACTATGGAGTGAGTTATCCTTACGCGGGAATAATTCTGTGACTATGGAGCTAAGTTGCTCCGCTTCTAAAGGTGTGTGATTTCTATTTGCATATATGCGCTTTACGACGATTTTATACGCCTTCCCCCAGGGGTCTTGCTCTGCTGAGTCACATAGTCTTAGAAAAATTTCCCTCTTAGTTGCCCAAATAGTGTGCTTTAATGTCGTCCTTGCCGAGCTAAATTCGTGCTGCAGCTGCGGCCAGTTTTCAGCATCACGGCGTCTAGCCCTTTGGTATCGTCTCCTGGCTGCAAGTCACTTTTTTCGAAATTCGCTTATGTTTTGATTCCACCAATATACAGACTTGTGGTGCCTTGTGTATGCACCACATTGCTGAATGCCCGCATCGCATGCTCTCTCGACCATTTTTGAGATATGGTGAGCCATAACCTCTGCTTCATCCTGTTCCCAGTCGCAGCTATTGAGTGCCGTAAATTCCTGCAAGTTAAGCGTGTTTATCTTATATTTTTTATCTTGAGTATCATTAGCATTTGGTGGGCGGCCAGGTTCCTCCACTGCAAAAACGATAGCCTCGTGGTCACTTGCAGTATAAGTATCGCTTATTTTCCATGACGACGATGGATAAAGGCCGCTGCTGGTGAAAGTGAGATCTATAATTGATCCCATTCCTGCGCGCCTGAACGTAAATTGGGAGCCGCTGTTTAACAGGACAACGTTTGCGGCAGCAAACGTCTCTAAAAGTACACGCCCTCTTGCATTGGTAAAGGGGCTGCCCCATTCTACCGCCCACGCGTTGAAGTTCCCGCCAACAATAACGCGGTTGTGGTTTCTTATATCCGTAATCAGCTCGTCGAATGACCTACTATAGCTTTCCAGCGAGAGGCTTGGTGGCAAATAGCAGCTGTAGACCCAAAAATCATTTATATGAGCACGCACAAAATGCTCAGCTGCCCACACAGAATACTGCGAGCAACGCTGCGACCGCACGTTGCAAGTCCAGATAGCCGCCTTGGATGAGAGGCTCCTGCTCCAGTTGCTGTCTTCGCTACACCTATAAGGTTCGCTAATTAACACCGCGTCTGTGTTTAACTCAAGCACTGTTTGCGTTAGCAATGCTTACGCCGCCTCGCAATGGTTTAGATTTATCTGTAAAAATCGAATCTTCTTTGTGGTGGGACGCCGTCTTGGGACTTTTCTTGGTCCATGCAGGGCAATTCTGGCCCCCGGAAACGTGGTCCAACTTGTCAAAGCCCTTTTCTGTGGTCGTTTTGCCCACATCTCAGGCACCACTTGCTTCTGTCGACTCGCCTATTGCATCTGGCTGCGATATGCCCAATTTCCAGGCACTTATAGCACCTCACTGGGGTCTCATTTATGCGGATCCTGCATACGTTAAAAACTTCTTTAGCGGTACCAGCTTTAAGCAAAATCTCCGCCACGTATGCTGGGATACACAGAATGGCTTTCTTAGTCCCCGAGCGCATCGGACGCAGACTCTTTACAGCATCATGGGGTAGATTTATGCTCAGTTCAGCAGAAATCGCATTGATGATCTCGTCTACAGTAGTTTCATCGTCCATGTCTAGAATCTCCAGCCGGGTACGCTGGGTGAGGGTATGGGCTTCTGCCTTGCCATTCAGCGCCACATCGATATCACCTTTAATCCGCTGCAAATTATCGGCACTACCCTTGATCTCTAGAAGAAGGTCGCCCCTTGCTGTTTTTCTCACTTTTTGGACACATTCGCCGACGGCTTTGAGCTTCGCATCCTCGCTACGCGTCAACAGTTTTAGGATGTCACTATATGACATGTTGCCCTTCTTTTCGACGATGATCACATTTGGTCGCTGCCTCTGCTTTGTATGCCTTCTCGGTTTTGGAGCTACTACTTGCCATTCGGCACCGCCAGCAGCACGCTCTTTTGCAGTACTGATCTCACCAATATGTGCATTTTTTTTTCTTTTTCGCTGGCACACAGCTTTGAGTCACCACTTCATCCCTTGGGCGTTTAGGAGAATCGCCGATTGGGGGCTTACCACGGAGTCTACTCACGGCCATGGCCTTGCCGGGCGCTTGATCTGACTCAGCAGACTTTCTCTCATTGCAGACGGTCAGCTGGCCGTCGAGCACCTTTCGACACAGGAGTTCTTGCAGCTCCTTCATTCTCGTGATAGCTTGTTTGGTGACATTGACGTGTCGGACGGCCTTTGTCATGAACACCTCTACTAAATCCCCGAGGAGCTTACCCAATTCATCGAGCTCAGGGATATTCGATGCCAGTGGAGCTACCGGTGCCGCATCCGAGCACTCGACTATTTGCATTGACGCTGGTGCCACAATTAGTTGCTGGCCATTCTCTTGTGGAGCCGTAACCCGAGGCGGAGTCCGGCCCAGACGTGAGCTCTTCCTGAAAGCAGCCTCTTCCACTGCCTCAGCAGGATTCGCACCAACCATACTAGATTGGCACTACTGAGACAAGGCTTAACAGTCAGGCGCTATCCGTTAATTTAAAATTTGAATTTTCAAATTGGCGACAGAACCGCCCAAAAACTCCCTGGCGCCCTCTGTCAGATACAAGGGCCCGACCCCTGCGTTTCCCAACACTGGCCTTGGTCAGCTGACAAACGAACGGGGAAGAAGAAGCAGCTTCTTGCAGCAACAAGAAATGTGGAACGGCCTGGGGAAATTTGCGGATAATTCCACGACACACTCACACAGGCAGGAGTCCAGAGGATGAGAGGCGGGAAAACCAACAAGCAAGAGAGCAACGCCACCCCCCCTTGGCCCAATGACCGGTCCAAACTTATGGGGATACCAAACGAATAATTTGGCCAGCACCGCGTTGGGGCGCAGACACCAACAGTGGTACGTAGCCAGACACTCCGTAGCAAGTCCTAAACAGATTCCACGATTCACAGATTCTTTGGAGGCCGATTGTTACACTTAAAACTGGGAGCACCCGCAACGACAACCGCGAACTCAGACTTCAGACTTTTGAGTATCTTATATATATATATATGTGCGCGAAATACTGGCCGTAAAAAAATTATATATATAATTTATAAATGTGGACAGATATATATGTGGGCAGTATAATGGCCGGAGGAAATTATATGTATCTTTATTTATAAATATGGACGGATATATAAATTTGGGCACGATAGTGCTGGGAAAAATATATATGTCCGCACAATAATGGCCGGAAAAAATTAAATATAATTTATAAATATGGACGGATGTATAGGGGCACGATGATGCTGGAAAAAAATATATATGTATGGATTTATAAATATATGTGCGGATATTTATGTGCGCGAAATACTGGCCGTAAAAAATTATATATATAATTTATAAATGTGGACAGATATATAAGTGGGCAAAATAATGGCCGGAGGAAATTATATGTATCTTTATTCATAAATATGGACGGGTATATAATTCGACGAAAGACGGAAATCGGAAATAATGTGGTTTGAATTTGGCGCACTTGAGCCGCTTATCGATATCACGACTCGACTCACGTGTCACCACTACTCCGAAAACAGCTGTCGGCCGCTGCTTATATATTTGGTTTTGTTGTTTAATTATGTTAATAAAAAATATTTTTGTATGGTTGTGCGGAGGAAAAAGAACAAAACGAACGTTTTTTACACACCGCAAGTGTTTTGCGCGAAAACAAAACAAAATACCCGATCAGTGCATATGGACGAATGCTTTGATATATGTATGTACATACATGCGTAAGTACACAGGTAGGTGGGTAGATGTGTATGCACACGTAACGTAAGTAATTTGTCAATTAGTTGGATGTTGGGTTCCTTTCCATTTCCTTTTTTTGTTAAATCAAGCGCGACACCGAAATGGATTATGTGTTGAGGATATGTTTTTTTTTTTTTTTTTTTTTTTATTCATTTATTGATATATTGGTAAATATAAATAGGATAAGAAAGTTATATACAAAAAGCAGAAGTATAGACAAGAGAAGTAAAGGGAAGAAAAAAGAATTTTACTATAGGGATCCTGCGGGACTGCCTTGTGGTATTGCTTCGCAGGTCTATAGTGGGCTGTCGATGCCCCTCAGGTATTGCGCTCTCTCTCCAGCTCTCGCAGCTTCCTTATTATTGCTGCAGCAGATGTGCATACCGCCGACCACGCCTATTGCGATGTGATCATAATGTTTACCAGGTTGAAAGGTGTGGGCTCTTCTCCAAGGACTGCCGTTAGCCTTTGCCTCTCGTTGGTAAACCTCATGCAGTAAAAAATCACATGTTCAGGGCTTTCTTGTATGCCTTGTCTACACAGGGTGCATTCCGCACTGGACTCGTGTCCAAATCGGAATAGGTATGACCGGAAACATCCATGGCCGCTAAGGAGCTGGGTCAGTTCGAAGGTGACTTCGCCATGTCGCCTGTTTACCCATGTATGTAAATCCGGGATAAGTTTGAATGTCCATCTGCCCTTCTGCGATGCTGCCCAGCGTGATTGCCATTCTGCTATGCTTGATCGCCTGGCTTCTGCAGTTGCCTCCCTTCTGGCTGGTGGTAACCATTCCGCACTCTGCCGACTTCTAAAAATGTTTTGCGCTTGTTTAGCTAGTATGTCTATTGGGACCATACTTGATATTACAAGAGCCGCGTCATCCGAAATTGTGCGGAAGCCACGGCATACGCGTAGAGCCCCAAGACGGTATGTTGCCTCTAATCCTCGTCTGTATGACTTCGTCTCCATCGCATCCGCCCATACTGGCGCGCCGTAGAGCATGGTCGACCTGACGACGTTCATCAATAATAATCGTTGAGATTGTCCTGGGCCTCTTGTGTTGAGCATGATTTGGCTCAGGGATCTTCCCAGTTCAGCCGCTCTTGCACTCGCGTGCCCCAAGTGTTCTCGGAAACAGAGGCATGTATCCAAGAAAACACCTAAGTACCGGATTGCTCTAGCTGAGCGGATTGTGCATGTGTCTAGCACAATTTTTGCCTGCTCCACCGTTTTCCTGCTGCTGATAAGAACTGCTTCCGTTTTTTGATCTGCGAGTTCTAGTCCTGCGTTCGCAAGCCACTGTTTTGCTATGGAAATCGATGTGACCGTCTTTTCTTCTGCTTTTGAGAGCTGCTTTGCCACGACTGCGATTTCGGAAGTAATCCTTTATTAAGGCAATAAGCGGGACCGGCACATGGAACTTGCTTAGCGCCTCGATGATGCGGCTCCAGTTAGCTGTGTTGAACGCGTTCTTCACATAAAGTGTGGTTACTAAGCAGTATTTTTTATTACCGTTTTTCCATCGCTGTTCCTCAATTGATTTTCTCGCTATTTCAACAACTGTTGCCAATGCGTGTACTGTTGATTTGGCCTTGCGAAAACCGAACTGCATCGGCGAGAGATTCCCAGCTACAGCAATCGCCCTCTCCAGTCCTGTGCAGACTAGTTTTTCTAGCAGTTTGGCTGCAGAGTCTAGCATGCAAAGTGGTCTGTATGCAGACGGATCATCTTGCGGCTTGTTTGGCTTTGGTATTAGCACTAAATCTTGTTCTTTCCAAATGTCTGGGAAAATGCATTCCTCAAAGCATTTGGAGTACACTTGGGTAAACTTTTCAGGCTGGAGTCTCACTGCCAGTTTGAGCGCTTTGTTGGGAATCGCGTCCGGACCGGGCGCTTTTTGGTCATGCATTTGTGCAGCAGCCGCTAGCAGCTCATCTGTGCTGACATTTATGTGATCAGTGGGATCCATTTGCAGCATTTCCCTGGGAGCCATATACGAGGTATCGGGAAAGAGCGTTTGCACTATGTTCACCATGTGGCCCTCGCTTGGTGCAGCAGGTCTGACTGCTTTCAGCTTTTTAACGGTCATTTTATACGCCATGCCCCAAATGTCGTTCGACGCTTCATCGCATAGCTGTAGGAAACAACGGCGTTTGCTCTCTTTTATAGCGCGTTTTAGTTCGCGGCGTCTGCTTGCAAATTCATCCCCGAGATGTGAGTAGGTGATGCTGCCCCGCGCTCATTGGTAGGCGCGCCTTGCGCGCAGGCATTTTTTCCGGGCCTCGGCGATATTGTTGGTCCACCAGTATACATGGGGATGGTGTCTGCTATGAGCCCTGCGGATGGGCATGCTGCAATCGCAAGCTGCAACTACAGATTCCATGATCATTTCTGCCTGCTTGTTGGCATCTCCAGTTAGTTCTGGGATCGCTAGTGATGATGCGAATACTTCAGAGTTTAGTGCATCAACTCTGTACATTTTGCGTTTTTCTTGTACCGCTGTTTGTTGGGCTCGACTGCCAATATTACAAATAATAGCCATGTGGTCGCTGGCAGTGTAGTGGCTGCTTAGCTCCCACTGTATGGCGCTTGCAATCTGGCTGCTGGCAAAAGTCACATCACTCACTGACCCGTAGTCCGCTCTGGTAAAAGTGTAGCTTGTACCAGTATTTAGAATCGCCAGATCTGGTATGGCAAAAGCTTCAAGCAGGCTGCGTCCTCGTGCATTTGTTGAGCTGCTTCCCCATTCGTGGGACCATGCATTAAAGTCTCCAGCAATAACGACTTTTCTTTTACCCCTTGCGTGCGCAGCGAGGTTGTCGAGTCTACTTTCAAACTCTTCCAAACGGAGGCTAGGTGGTAGGTAGCAGCTGTATAGCCAAATATCGCCTAGTTTTCCGCACACATAACCGTCAGAGGAGTATACAGCCTCTGCGGCCGGCGCTCTGTTACTGCAGGCCCATATGGCAGCCTTAAACGTTCTATCCGCAGCCCAAAAACATTCAGTTTGAGTCTTGTAAGGCTCGCTTAGTACTGCTACATCTACGTTTAGCTCGCGTATAGTTTGCGCCAGTAGATCTTGCGCCGCCCCGCAGTGATTTAGATTTAGTTGTAGGATCTTCATCATTTCTTGCTGGCGTCTTGCTCACCTGTGGTTGCCAGCGGGCAACGACGACTACCAGTGTAGTGGCTCACATCTGTGCGTTTTGCGTCTACGCAGTTAAAGCAAACTGGCTTATTGTTGCTTGTGGCTGCTTTGTGCTCAGTCTGTCCGCATCTAAGGTACCAGTTTGTGCGGTCTTTGGCGCTAGCGCAATTTTCTGCTTTGTGCCCGAAGCATAGACACTTGTAGCATCTTTTTTGGGCATGCCTCTCGCGAATCGGACACATGTCCCAGCCAACTTCTATAAAGCCTTCTTTTAGTAGTTTGGCTGCTATAGTACGCGGCATACTTAAAATGGCCATCTGTTTGCCTCTAAAGGACTTGCGCAAGCCCCTTATATTTACTTGCTCGACGTCATCGCCAATTTTCAGTTGCATTGACTTTTTTATTTCCTCTTCTGTCGCTAAGTTGTCAAGGTTGCGCATTTCAAGCCACGCCTCTGCTCCAACTGCTCGAACTGATGCTTGTTGGCCCAGGACCTGGCTCAAATCCTCGGTCAATTTTTTGCTGTTGGCCTTTCCACCACCCTTGAGTTCAAGAAGAAAATCGCCTGTAGCCGTTTTTCTAGTCCTCTTGACGTTATTCTTAACGTCGTCGAGCTTGCCGTCTGGCCTTCTGGTGACTAGGCTCAGGATTTCGGCATATGTGCAGCCCTCATTTGCTTTGATTAGGATCACCTCCGGTCTGGCTTTCCTCAGAGATGGCTTGTTCACTCTCTTTCGTGATACAGTTTGCCATTCCGCAGCTCCATGGGCTGCCTGCGGCTCTGGTGTGCTGACTTTCTGCAGAGTACCTGGCTCCGGATCGCGACGTGCGGTGTTCTACGCCATTGCTCGCTGTCGCTTTGGTGGGGTATTGCGCTGGACAATCGCGTCCTCTCTCTGGCGTTTGGGGGTGTTTCCTGCCAAATCTATCTTTTTCGCATCATTCCTGGGCTGTCTAGCATTCAGAGGCGAAGTTTGGGTGGCGATTTCGCTCCTTGCCGCCTTTACCACCGATTTGCTGCCCATCATTATGTGGCATATCGCTTCGTGTAGCTCCTTCATTCGTACTATTGCGTACTTGGTGCCGAGATTTATGTGGCGTACTGGTTTTTTACCATCATCTCCTTTATTGAACATCGTGTCCATTTCCCAGATGAGCGATCCCAGCTCATCTAGCTCTGCCACATTAGATACAACTTCTGGAGAAACGGAAGTCTCCGGGCTGCTGGGAGCTATTGCCGGTGTTCCAGCCGTTCCAGATCGATTAGCGTGAATCGCCAACTTCTCAGTCTCCACGTGAATGGCCTTACCAGGCGGTGACCGCATAATTTTTGGCCGCTTAGCAAATGCCGCATCCAAACTTTGCGCATCTTGCCCCAATGCGTCATCGCAGCGGGCTTGGTGGTCCATTGACAGGACATAACGCTCCATCTCTCAAACAATTTTGGCGCCAGAGCCTCGGTTGTATTTGAATTTTTGAAATTCGCGGGAAAAAAGAGTGGCGCTTTTTCCCGGTTCAAGCGAGGCTGCAGAGTGGCGCCACCTGCCAGGGCGGCTCCGACTGAGCTTTTGGCGCTGATCAACACTGCGATCACAGCTGTTGAAATTTGTTGCTGCAACGCGGTGGAAGGAAAGTGGAGAAATTTGGCAATTTTTTCTCACCCACACAAGTAAAAGTTGCGAGAGGCGGGAAAAAAAGGTGGCTAGCTACCCCCTCGCCGATCCCCCTTATTCCTAGGGTTGGTTCGGACCTTTGGCCCACCCAAAAGGTGGAATTTGGACCTCTAGCTGGAGCACTGGGAATCCGTGTAATGGTAAGCCTCCCCAGTCCAATTGGAACAATGTTTTTATACTTTGATTTATTTAAGAGCCGCGGAAAACAACCGAAAAGGAAACAATTTTACGGAGGAGTCTCAATGTTCTAACGCACTCTATCACTCTCCGTTGTTTTTTTTTTTTTTTTTTTTTTTTAATTTGTTTATTTGGTAAAAAAGGAATTACAAATAGGTTAACAAAAAAGAAAACAGTTGGCAACCAAGAAAGATAGGTTTAATCGAAAGAAGGAGAAGAAAGTGGGAGATTGAAGATATAGGAGACTGCGGGACCGCCTGGGGGTATTGCATCGCAGGGTGTGTGGGGGGAGGGGGGATGTGGGCTTCTCAGACCCCGCCTGTATTGCGCTGCCTTTCGCGCGCGCGAAGTTTGCTGATCACCTGTTTCGCAAAGGTGCAAATAGCTGTCCAATTTCGTTGGTTTAACGTCATCAGTGGAACCAGATTCTGTGAAGATAATGGCTCACCACACAGCAGTTCGGCCGCCTGCCTTTCTGTCGCAAACATAGTGCATGCGAAGAGAACATGATCAGGACTCTCCGACTCACCGTTCCTGCACCAAGTGCATTCCGCACTCGCCTGGTGACCAAATCTGAAGAGATATTCCCCAAAGCATCCATGACCGCTGAGTATCTGTGTCAGCTCGAAAGTTACCTCGCCATGCTTCCGTTGCAGCCACATTTTCAGATCGGGAATAAGCCTGAATGTCCACCTGCCCTTGATCGAGTTCGTCCAGCGAAGTTGCCAAGCGTCCCAGCTTTCCTGACGTGCCGCAGCCTTGACAACCTTTAGCTCAGCAGGACTCGGCGCTGACTCCATCTTGGTGGCATAGATGCGTTGTGCTTCATGTGCTAGCAGGTCGATGGGCGTCATACCTGCTATAACAAGAGCTGCATCGTCTGATATTGTGCGGAAGCCGCAACAGACCCTCAGCGCCGCAAGACGGTATGTGGTCTCTAGACGTGGTGGCGTCCACGATGATGTTGGCAACCTCAACCGTTTTACGACTACTTATTAGCACAGCTTCCGTCTTTTGTACTGCAAGCTCGAGACCTGCAGAAGCTAGCCAGTCTTTAGCCATTCCGATGGAACGCGCAGTTATTTCCTCGGCTTGTGCCAGATATTTAGCCACCACTACTATGGCAACATCGTCAGCGAAGCCCACCAGTCGCGCGCCACTCGGAAGTTGGATGCGCAAGATTCCGTCGTACATTGCATTCCAAAGTAGAGGGCCAAGAACGGATCCTTGGGGTACGCCTCCTTTTACATCATAAGTATGCGTCCCTCCGTGTGATCTGTAGTACAGAACTCTGTTTCTAAAGTAGTCCTCCATTGTTCTTGTGAGATACTCCGGGACTCTAAAGTTTCGCAATGCTGCAAGAATGTTGTTCCAATTTGCTGTGTTAAAGGCATTTTTAACGTCCAGCGTGGTGACAAGGCAATACTGCTTTTGCCCTCCCTTCCATCGTTGCCCCTCTATAGCCTTGGCAGCAGTGTCGACGACGGATTTGATGGCATCAACAGTCGACATAGCTCTGCGGAATCCAAATTGCATAGGCGAGAGGTCGCCAGCCACCTTGATTGCTGCCTCAATTCTGTTGCTGAGTAGCCTTTCAAAAATTTTGCCTGCCGCATCCAGAAGACAAATTGGCCTATATCCAGAGGGGTCCTCTACAGGTTTATTTGGCTTTGGAATCAGTACCAGATTCTGTCTTTTCCACCTGTCCGGAAATGTACCTTCACCCATGCAAGCGTTAAAAACATCCGCGAATCTTTCAGATTGTAGGCCAATGGCTAGTTTTAAGGCCTTATTTGGGATGGTATCCGGGCCAGGAGCCTTGTCATTTTGCAATCTCGCTGCCGCCACTAACACCTCTTCTCCAGTGATGGGCCAATCTACTGGCAAAGCAGTATGCTGCATCTGTTTCGGGCCTATTGACGAGGTGGCCGGAAACAAAGTTTCCACAATCATAGCCATGCGCCCTTCGTCAGGAGCCGCCGGCTTAACAGCCCTAAGCTTTTTCATGGCTACTTTATAGGCCAAGCCCCAGGGGTCATTTTCTATCGAGTCACAAAGTTCCAGAAAACAGGTTTTTTTCGTGACTTAATAAGCTCTTTAAGGTCCCTTCTTCTGGCTGCAAATTCCGCTTGCAGCAGTAAGAACTCTGATCTGCCACGCGATCTTTGGTAGAGCCTTCTAGCACGAAGACATTTTTTCCTTGCCTCCGCAATGTTCTCGTCCCACCAGTAGACAGGGGCTCTATGTCGGCTATGCCCTCTTCGGGCCTTCATGCTAGCGTTGCATGCCGCCCTCACTGCGTCCATAATGGTGTCCGCCTGACTTGAAGCATCTCCGTCTAGTCGGGGAATGCTGAGTGCCGACGTAAAAATAGATGGATTAAGAGTATCCACGCGGAATGCTTGGCCTCCTTGATCTGTTCGCGGTTGGTTAGGCATTTGGTGTGCGCTTCTATTGATGGAGCATATAATGGCCAGGTGATCGCTACCAGTGTAAAAATCACAAAGTTTCCAGATTGAGTGAGGGAAAAGACAGGCACTTGTGAATGTAACGTCGATTACAGAGCCGCATCCAGCCCTACTAAACGTATGCTTGGATCCAGTGTTTAGCACAGCAAAATCGGGGATCGCCCAGGATTCGAGAAGCGTTCTACCCCTAGCATTAGATGAACTGCTGCCCCATTCTTCAGACCAAGCGTTAAAATCACCTGCGATTATAACATTTTGCTTTGAACTTGCATCAGCGGAGATGGAGTCTATTATTCTCTCGAATTCCGTGAGTCTCAGGCTGGGGGCTAGGTAGCAACTATAGTACCACATATCCCCGATTTTCGCGCGAACGTAGCTAAGGGACGAATAAATCGACTCCATAGCCGGTACGTTTTGTCCGCATAACCAAATGGCAGCTTTTTTAGACGAGTCCACTACCCACAGTGGGCCATCGCCTGTTTTATACGGCTCGCTCAAAATCGCTATATCAGCGTCTACTTCACGCGCTGTTTGCGCCAACAGATCCTGTGCCACTGCACAGTGGTTGAGGTTCAGTTGAATAAACTTCATCCCGGTTTGTTTGTTATTTGGGCGCCAGATCTTGTCAACGGGCAGTCTTTACTGCCGGCAAATTGCTTCCTGTCGGTGCGGTTTGCTTCGACGCAGTTGTAACAATTTGGATCGTTTTCACAAGCCGCAGCTTTATGTCCAGGCTGCCCACATCTGAAGCACCAGCTGGTTCGGTCAACTGTGCTCTTGCAGTTGAAAGCCACATGTCCAAAATTGAGACATTTGTAGCATCTCCGCTGAGCCACTCTTTCCCTGATGTGGCAGCTGAACCAGCCCACTACCAGTGTTCTCTTCTTTACAAGAAAGGCCGCAGCTGTCTGTGGCAGACATACAACTGCCATTTGCGTCTCGTTGAAGGTTGGTCGCAGCGTCTTCACTGTGATGGCGCTTCCCAATATACCCGTTGCCTTTGTAATGGCCGTAATGATGTCAGTTGCCGTTACCAGGCAATCTAGCTTCCGCAGTTCGATATATGACAAGTCAGTGACAGTTCGAACTTTGGCGTTCATGCCCAATACGTTGCATATCTCCTCTTGTATTTTCCGGTCTCCATCTTTGCTTTTAAGCTCCAGAAGCAGATCGCCATTTTGTGTCTTCGTGGCCCTTACCACTTCGTCTTTAATGCAATTTAGCCGCCCGTCGTCCCGTCGGGTTACCATTTGCAACATATGTATGTACATACATATGTAAGCAAGTGCACCGGTTTTCAAATACGCGCGTGGGGAAATTAATTTCGCAACAAATTCGAACGCACAAGAAATCGCGGTGCATACGTTAATTGCTATTAACAACTTTTTTTCTTTTTTGTGTTGTGGTAAATGTGCGAATGAATTATGTGTATATGGATATGTACATATGCGCGTACATCAACAGATGGCGATGTATGTATGTAAGTGGATACGCGCGTGAGGAGATTAATTTTTGCAAATGAACCAATTCGGACACACAAGAAGTCGCGATGCATACGTGAATTGCAATTTAAATTTTTGTTTGTGTGTGGTAAATGTGCGAAGGAATTATATGTATGTATATGGATATGTACATATGCGCGTACATCAACAGATGAAGATGTATGTATGTAAGTAGATACGCGCGTGAGGAAACTAGTTTGGCATGGAAATAATTCGAACACATATGAAATCGCGGTGAACACTTTGATTGCTAATTTTTTTTTTTTTTATAACACTTTAATAATTTTTGTTTTTTAAACCTTTACGTGGACTTGGCAAACAGCTGTGGAAACTACATGTACATGTGAATGCACATGTACAAAAGTGGAATTGTACCAGTGCAAGGAAAAGAACATAAATAAAAAATGGGCAATCGTGGAATGGAAAACGAAAACGTTGGACAAACACGCCAAGGATTAGGAACTACCATGTAACCTTGGAACAGCTCAGGTATGTACATACAACATATATGTATAAAAGTGTGTAGGTCGCTATGGAAAAGCGGGAAACCTCACACTTTTATTAGTATGAAGGGGCAAAAGAGATAAATAATGAAATTTTGTACTTATCAGGAATTCCGCCGATGCAAGCTGGAATAGCGGAAGGATATCCGGCTCGAAGGACCAATGTTCGTGGAGGGGCGGAAGAATCCAAATAAGCCGCAAGTGGTTGGCAGGTGCCAATGTCTTCAAGGGTCTGGTGGAGTAAGTCATTAAAAACGCGCGAGGACTTCGTTTTAAACTAATCTATATTTATTGATATTACTTTACAATATGTCCCGACACACACGAGATGGATGCGGGTTGGAAAAATTACGATCGAGAAAAGTAAAAGCAAATCACAAGAAAAGAACGGGTGTTCGGGTTGAAATCTCGTATTAGATTAAATGGCGATGCCCATTGGAAAAATCAAGTCACCCCTCCTGGTGTGACCGTAGATGCCGAGGATCAAAAAACCCTCCTCACTCCACACTGCTCTTCGCCGCTCACTGCTGTTCACCCGGTGGCGTGAACAGTCATAAATTGCTGTAGCTAAAACATTCTTTTCAGCTTGTGCTCTTACATCTGACAGATCAACCTCATCTTCAATATCGCTAGGTGGAAGTAATCCTAGTGGACGTGCTATCTTTCCCAATAGCATTTTTAACGGACTAGCCTTCGTCACGCGGTTAGTTGTACAATTGATTGCCAACTGTACCTCTCCTAACACATCTTGCCAAGACTGAGTTCCAGTTTCAACCGCAGTCAGCATATTTTTCAACGTTCTCATTGTTCGTTCCACTTGGCCATTAGCTCGGCTAGCACCAGTGGCAATCAAATGCAAGTTTATTTTCTTATCTGAACAGAATTGGCTAAACTTTCCACCCGTAAAACACCTACCCTGGTCAGCTATTATTCGGTTTGGTACTCCAAACAACGAAACAGCAGATTGAACAGCCTTTATGCAACTCTCACTGTCTAATTTAAGGCTATGACTAAGATAGACATACCAGAAGTAGTATGTAATTGTTTAAGTAGACGCGTTTACCAAGACGCGTTTACCAAACACAAAAGTGTTTGCCACTTAGTTTTCCAGTTATATCGATGTGGATAGTGTGCCAAGGAATATTGACTTTAGGAATTGGATGCAATTCATCTTGTATTTTTCCTGAGGTTGATTTGGATATTTTACAAGTGATACAGTTATCAAAAAATTTTCTAACATATTTTGACATATTGTCAAACCAATAAAAATCGTAGACTTTATCCAGTGTCTTCTCCCAACCTAAATGCATTATCGACTCATGAACTTGTTTGATAACAGACCATCTGAAGGCACGTGGCACTAATGGTAAACAACGTGTTCTGCCATTCCTCTGTATTTTTCGGTAAAGAGCTTCTGCCCTTAGTTCATAGGTTTTCGCAATATCTTCAGCAAGAAAAAAATCTTTTAATTTAAGCACAATATCGGCTATGTCCGCGTCTCGACGCTGTTCAGCAATGAGCCAGTTGCTTGAAATTTCAGCCAAGTTAACTCTCTTCTCGTTAATCACCCTTACCGCACAAGTGGGCTTCGGTAAAAGAGGATTTCTTGACAAAAAGTCGACATGTGCCATTCTTTTCCCCTCTCTATCGAAAAGAGAATATCGAATGTAAACGCCTGCAAGTAAGCCCACCAACGCTGTGCTCTGGGGGGTCAAGTCTTGTTTGTTTCTTGACGCCTTTAGCGAGATACAATCAGTAAACACAGTAAAGTTCCTGCCTAACAGATAATGTCGAAAATGTTTAATGGAGTTTACAACAGACATAGTTTCCAACTCATACGAGTGGTATCTTGACTCTGCAGGTGAAGTAATTTTACTATAGTACTCAATTACGTGGGGTTTGTTAATAATTTTGTGCAATAAAATTGCACCGTAGCCATCACAACTCGCATCTGTATGCAACTCAATTGGATGATTTGGGTCAAAAATTACAGGGACTGGTTTATCGGTAAGAATAGAAACAACTTTTTTTCGTATCTGCTCATGTTCCGTTTTCCCAACGAATTTACCTTTGATCAATTGTGAAAATCCCCCAATAAATTGTCGGAAATAAGATGCTAAGCCAATGAATTGTCTTAGCGATGTGACTGACTGTGGCGGCGGAAGAGCAGTTAATGCTACAATTTTCTGAGGGTTTGGACGAATTTCACCAGCACTAATATTGTAGCCTAAATATTGAACCGATGTTTTCAAAAAAGAACACTTTGTAATGTTGAATGAAAATCCAGCTTGTGTTAATGTGTTTAAAATAATTTCTAATCTTTTTAGCGCTTGATCTTTTGTTGAGGCAATTATCATTATGTCGTCCATATAGACGATAGCATACGAATTTGCTAACTCACCTAGAGCTTGCATTACCAAACGTTGAAACACAGAAGGCGCGTTTCAAAGCCCAAACGGCATGGATAAAAATTCATATTGACCATCTGGCGTCACAAACGCTGTATACTCAATAGAATCGGTGTGTAAGGGAATTTGGCCATATCTAAACACGTAAAATAATTAACTCCTTGAAGTCTATTTATTTGATCCTGTATAAGTGGCAACGGGTATTTATCGGCGACTGTATTCGAATTTAGATCTCTATAATCAACACAAAGTCTATCTGAACCATATTTTTTCTTGACCAACAATTTGGGCTTGCGTAAGGTGAACAGCTTGGTCTAATTATTTTGTATTTTAGCAATTCGTTAATTTTTTCCCTTACTAAATCTCGCTCGCATGGACTTAAACGATATGGCCTTCTTTGAACTGTTTTACTTGGATCAATTAATCTAATTTTCATTTCGCCAACCTTGACTTTAGTACCTGGAATACCTTTTATAAAAGAATTTGAATACTTTGCCAACAATGAATGCATTTTTATTTTGTCGTGACCCTCAAGTTCTGTATCAATATCGGTCGACTCACCACCAATACATGAATTAATTATTTTGGTTCTTGAGATTATAAATTGGTTTGATAACACAACAATATCGAAACCCTGATTTAGTATTTCCCGTCCAATGACAATATTGTTTTCCATGTGATCATCACTTATTATATAAAACAGAATTTCAATACAATTGTCATCAATTTTTACATTACTTAATATCTGTGCCTTTCAGCATAACCACATTATTGA
The DNA here is from genome assembly GCF_018151085.1 of Drosophila tropicalis. Lineage (NCBI taxonomy): Eukaryota > Metazoa > Arthropoda > Insecta > Diptera > Drosophilidae > Drosophila > Drosophila tropicalis. Next base: position 1,051,472 of record NW_027173484.1, read on the forward strand.
ATCTTTTGCCAGAAAATTTTTTACTTATCTTTTCTTTCATCAACGAACATTCTGCTCCAGAATCGAAGGTGATTTCGAAAATTTCTCCTCTATGGTCCATGTGTCCCTTTGGTACTGCAACTCTGCACTGCTGCACTCGCTTTTCCTGGTTGAATTTCTTTTTCTATTAGCTTCCTTCTTTGAGCATTGGGTAGATATGTGACCCAATTCTCCGCACTTGTAGCATGTTACGCTTGATGTTTCACGGTGATGACCTTCTTGCCTACCACGTCGTTCATTACCACTTGCAAAATGATTTTGTTGTTTCTTGAGTCGGCAGTCAATCATTTTATGGCCCAATTTGCCGCAGAAGTGACACACTATCGATGATTGTTTTTGCCGTTTTGGAAAAGTTTTGGATTGATGGTCCATAAAGCCAGATTTCCTTTTATTAAAAGTGAACGCTTTTAATTCGGACTGCAAATCGCTTCTTGTTGTAACATTCGATGTGAAGCTTAAACGCTGCAATCGATTATCAAAACTTGCTAGCAATGCAAGAGTGACAGAGACAGCAATCTCTTCGATTCCCATTTGGCGCCATTTCGTCGTCAGCTCTGTAACCATGCGGCTTGCATGCACTGCGAGACACTCGCCGTCAGTCGGTCGATTCGACAGCATACTTAGAAACATTGCGGCTGGTGTTTTTACGGTATCAAAACGTTGTATGAACAGTTCTTTAAACTCGGCCCAGGTAATTTCGGCGTAGCACACTTGCGAAAGCCATTGAAAAGCGCTTCCCTCTAATGCTGAGCTCAAGGCCATGACCGACGTGCTGCCTTTTAATGCATTTTCTTGAAGAATAATTTCAACGGTAGTACACCACGATGAAGCGTTGGCGCCCGACTTGTCTGGGTTGAATTTGGGTAGTTGCACTGATTTATTCTGCACTGCACTGCCTGATGCCGTTGATTGTATGGCCCGAACCAGTTCAATTAAATTTTTATTTTGCAACTCCATTATGGTTTTCAAAGATGTATCAACTGTTGAAGGTAGAGGGCCAGATCCCACTTCTGATGTCGGGTCACTATTATTTTCGGCCATTATAGCGCAGCGAGTTTCGATCGCACTCGAGTTCCAAATTGTACTGCCTTGAATCTGAACTCTCTTCTTTGTGCCTACCATCGAACCACACTCGGCGGCAGCATCAGAACGCTGACGCCCCGTCAGCATTGGAGAGAATCTTGAAGCTGCTAACCAACAACAAAGGGGGAAAAAAAGTGTTTCCTTTTTTTTTTGACAATGCAAATATTATTCAGCAAAACAAGAAAGCAAACAAATTATGATATAAAGCAAAAAAAAGGAAAGAATTTTTTTCCCCAAGTCGATAATACATCAACAAAAACGACATCAAAAATAAAAGAAAAACAAACCAACAAGAAACACGAATGAACAGTGAAGATATTCTCGGAATCTGCTCCTATCGATCAAAACGATGCACCGACGCTATAAGAAGCGTTAGTTGAGTACCGGGCCCGCAACACCAAATCAACAAAGCCAAAGAAGACCAAAAAAGGAGGCCAAGTACGCAACCTACTCCAGCAGAAGAGGCTGGAAGTAGACTTACTGGCCACTCTGAAGGCGGAGGAAAAAAGCTGAACTTCGCCAAAGAGCGAAGAAACGCATGGGGGCCGCAGAAATGCGCAAACCTTAACTTGCCTTTAATTTAATAATTCTAATTATAAGCTTAATAGCAAGTTGAAGCACGAAAGTGCAACTAGCGAACTACTAACTTTCTGCTAGGCTATTACTAACAATGTGGTTGGAGAATTTTTTTTTTTTTTGATTAATTTCTAAACAACAAATGACATGTATACTTGAATTCTGAGCCAACCACATGCTCTATAATTTTTCCCACGTCTGTGACTCGCTGTGCAAGACACAGTTGAGATAAATTTTCTTTTTATATAAAAAAAAATATACATAATTATGCAACAATCCATAACAAATTTTTTTTCATATATCAAATAATTATTCGTTATCAAGCTAATAAGACCAAAGCTTGAAATACTTATATAAAAAAATTTCTTTTTTTACGCAATTTCTAAACAAAAAGTTTTTAGCTGTCTTTATGGGCTTTTGTTCCCTATTTTTTTCCCGTATTTGGTATATTCATATTGTTAATTTAAATTCGTCTTATATAGCATCGTTATTCAGTGAGGTCATTATTAAAATTAAAAAAAAAAAAAAAAAATTTTATATTACTTAAAAATAAACTACATGTGTTCGATAATACCATAAGTAAATTTGATGATATATCTCTTATACCCACAATGGGGTTAATAGAAACAAAATCAGTGGACTCCACTGCGAATGTTATAAATAAAATCGAATCATCAAATACTGACATAAGATTAACGAACATATTGTTATTAATAATTGTCGTAATAATGTGCGCATATGTATTACTACACAATAAATGTGTAACAAAAAGAGCTCTAAGCCAAGCTAATGATCTAGATAAGATCTAAAAATACATATGCACACAAGCAACTATAAATCAAGACAATTTTTAACAAAAGATAAATATATGTATATGTAAAAAAAACCAGAGAGCCGGGGCTAACTTTGACCGCGTCAAAGTTTGTATACCCTTGCAACTTTTTTGGTAACTCTTTCCTTACCTATTAGCCATCAATGTGGAAGAACGTTTTATCTAAAAAGGCTTATGCTTGCGAAAGAATGGCCTACAATCGTAGGAAATAACGCAATATCTTCGTTATTTCCTACGATTGTAGGCCATTCAATAGTCACTGTTTTCCACCGATCGTTCCTATGGGAGCTATATGATATAGTCACCCGATCTTTATCAAATTTGGCACAATCATTAACAGATATATTAAACTAACAACTGTTTAATTTGAAAGTAATCGCGTTAAAAGTAACGAAGTTATTTACATAAGTCACTGCGACCGATCGTTCCTATGGGAGCTATATGATATAGTCGCCCGATCTTGATCAAATTTGGCCAGTAGCTTACAGGCGTAATAAACTCTCTAATATTGTTGTTGTTTCACAATATTAGCACAGAAATGAACGAAGTTATTGAGAAAAGTCACTGTTCGTGACTTTGGGGTTTGAATGGGAGCTATATGATATAGTGGTCCGATCCGGCTGAATCCGAGATATACAACCCCTGCAGTATATACAAGCCTACGTGCAAAATTTCAGCTCTGTAGCTCTTACGGTCTAGGAGGAGTTTGCGTTGATCCAGACGGACGGACGGACGTACATGGCTATTTGAACTCGTCTCGTCGTGCTGATCAAGAATATATATACTTTGTATGGTCGGAGATGCTTCGTTCTATGCGTTGCACACTTCTGACCAAAATTAATATACCCTTTTTGCAAGGGTATAAAGATAAAGATAAAGATAAAGAAGCAATATTGTCTACATACCATGATGATCCAATACAGGGTGGCCATACAGGCATTACAAAAACTTTGGCCAAAGTAAAAAGATATTATTATTGAAAAAACATGACACGTCATGTAAAAGACCACATTAGTAAATGTGAAAAATGCCTAAAGTCAAAAACGACAAAGCACATAAAAACACCCTTAGTTATTACAGAAACCCCCAAAAGTGCTTTTGATAGGGTAATAGTAGACACCATTGGTCCACTACCAAAATCTGAAAATGGTAATGAATATGCAGTCACTTTAATATGTGACTTGACGAAATACTTAGTAGCAATACCAGTTCCCAATAACAGCGCTACATCTCAAAAGCTATTTTTAAATCCTTCATTCAGAAGTACGGTCCAATGAAGACGTTCATTACGGAAATGGGAACAGAATACAAAAATTCAATAATAAATGACTTGTGCAAATATTTAAAAATAGACAACATTACGTCTACTGCACACCACCACCAGACATTAGGTACTGTTGAAAGAAGTGATAGGACTTTCAACGAGTACATTCGTTCATATATTTCAGTAGATAAAACTGATTGGGACATATACATAATTATTGTCCATATGAACTAGTATTTGGTAGACAAAGTAACCTACCAATGCAATATAATAGCGTTAATACTATAGATCCAATATATAATATAGAAGACTATTCTAAAGAAGTTAAGTTTTGGTAAAAATAACAATTTTAAAATTCGAAACAATAAAAATAGGATACAAACAGTACATAAAGATAGATTTAAAAAAAAAAAAAAATATAATATCAAAAAGCTGTTTCGTCGTTTGGAAATAAATCCTCAAGCACTGCCACAAGTGAAACCCGATGTTTTAACTGCTCTGTATGGGGGCATTACAAAAGCCAATGCCCGAAGCCGATAAGACCTCCAAATTCCTGTTTCAAGTGTGGCATCGTGGGCCACGTTTATAAAAACTGCCCGTCTCGGATGGGAGCTGCCGCCGCCACCACTGCTGCCGCCGCTCCTGATGATGTGGGGGATAGATTGAACCATCTACAACTGGTGAGTGTTGCTTTTCTTTGTGATGAAGTGCAAGATAGGAAATTTATAAATATGTTTTCCCTTCTCGATTCGGGCAGCCCGAGGAGTTTTCTCCGTCAATCTGAAGTCCCCCAACTGCTGTTTTAGCCCAAGTAGATTAAACTGCAGCGGTTTAGGAAATAGTCAACTTCTGCCACTTGGTCAAGTCCTGTGTATTGTTCACCTCCGCAGTACTAAAACAATACATACGTTTGAAGTTTTTCCGGACAAAGCAACCGAAGTGCCGTTGATTATAGATAGAGATCTCCTGTATAAAACTAATGTTAGACTTTGTAAACTTAAAGATGAGAAATATGAAAAAGAAGTTTTGGTACTTATGAATAAACCTACTGAATGTATAAATATGAAACTCACTGCTGTCCTGAAGTCAATTGATATATTGAGGAAAGATATAACGGTACTACTGCACGATAAGAATGAGATTGTGTTTTGCCGAATGGTTGTCTGATTCTCCCCTTCTAAAAACTTCTGCTGTATCTTCGGAAACACTGAATGATGAGGTCCCTGCTGTCAATGAGTCAGAATTTGATATAGAGGCCACTTTACGGGAAGAGCAAACCGCAGACTGAAAGTCTATTATTTCCACTGCATATGTACAGGTTTCCCCAAATTTAGTTAAGCCCGTGAACTATGAGATGAAAATAGAACTGCCGTCTGTCGCACCACGAACGCATCGAGGTGCGTGAGGTCGGTGATGATCTTTTGCAAACGGCCTTTATTCGCCACAGTAGTTCCCCTTACGCTGCCCCGATTGTCCCTGTACGTAAAAAGGACAACACCCTGAGAAAGTGTGTAGATTACCGCCCTTTGAACAAAATTACTGTTCGAGATAATTTTCCAATTACTCTGTTGTTGTTGGTGGTAAATCATTCTTCACTGTCTTGGACCACCATTTCCACAATGTGAAAATGCATCCAGATTCAATCAAATATACTGCCTTTGTAACCTTTGGACTCTGTAATGGCCCTTCCGTGTTCGCTAGATTCGTTTATTTTGTCCTTAAGAAATTTATAAACCGAGGTCAACTGGTGATATACATGGATGATATCCTAGTCGCATCGCATGACTCGGAAACCCATATTGAAGGAAATACTGTATACGTTAAGAGTGAACGGGCTATGCCTCAAGCTGGCCAAATGCCGTTTTGCGTATAGGGAACTAGAGTACTTGGGTTACTTAGCCAATTCTGCCGGTAACACGCCTAAACCATCTCATCTTCAGGCGATACGTGATTTGTCCATCCCAAGGAATAGCAAGGAATATGACCGCTGCTTAGACCTATTTTTGTACTTCGATTTGAACCTGGCTTCGCCAAGATTGCGTATCCGATGTCCCGGCTGTTAAGAAAAATACCCCTTACGTTTTCTCCGAGGAATGCCTCGAATCCTTCCGAACCCTGAAGTCGAAACTGATTGAGTCCCCCGTGTTGTCCATATATAACCCGAAGTCTGAAACAGAGTTACACTGTGACGTTAATTCAACTGGTTTCGGAGCAGTGCTCCTCCAAAAACAAACCGACGGTAAAATTCAACTTTAAACTCCGGGATGATTTAGAGAAACACGAAATAGCAGATTTCGAATTCCGAGACGGAGTAGTGTACCGTCCGTCCCAGACGAGTGTTCCCTTAACTGTATGTCCCTTCCGAAATGATAAATAATGTCATACGAATTGTGCATGAAAAGCTTGGCCATATAGCCACGGAGAAGTGTTGTACACAAATCAAGAAGTACTAATGGTTTTCGTGTATGAAGTCTTACGTCGACAATTATATTAAAAACTGCCTTTAGTATCTTTTTGTTGTCATTGATGCTTTCACTAAATTTTTGAAGCTGTACCCTGCGGTTACTACTAATTTGCGTGATATTTGTCAGACGTTAAAATCTCATTATTTTACGAATTACAGTAGACCCCGCCGAATTATCAGCGACCGAGGTACTTGCTTTACTTCTTCCGAATTTGCAGAATTTCTTCAGTCCAACAACTGCCGAACATTGAGTTTGCATTGAACAACTCCGTCCACTCCACAACAAAATTTGCAGAATTCGCGGATCGCTTATGTAGATGGCTGTAAACAAGTCACGGAACGTAGGCCATTTTAAGTAATCTCCCGTAAAGACTTCTGTGTCAATGGGTGGCAATCGACAGCCTCGTTCTGCTGGTGCAGAGGTAGGCCCATGACGGTTCAGAGGAGAAGGAGCAGACGCTTCGTGGATAAGCTCGTTTAATCGAGCCGTGCATCGCTCGTAAACTTGATAGCATTTGTTATATTTAGCTTGGATGGCTAAATCTTCAGAGTTATAGTCTTTACCATCTGGGAGTGCCTCGCAGTGGATCGGATTTCTTTATACAAATTAATAATTTTTTGTTTTTTTTTTTTTTTTTATTCTTTTGATGTGTCTAACTGATATGCCCCAACTTTATAGGGTGTCGCGGGACACAACAAATGTCTAAGTGTGGCCTTTATATGTGAGAGGGTGGTTCACTTTTCTTTTTTTGTTTAAAAATCTTTATTAATTTGTATTGAAAATTTTTTTTTCTCTTCGTTGGAACCACCTTTCACTTCGCGCACACTTTTCCCAGGAATGTACTGTATTTGCACAAAAACTTTTATTGTAGGATTTAAGTTAGCACTGGATAAATTTTGTAATTTTTGTTATGTCACATTCACACACTCTGCTTGCATATATATATATGTATATGTATGTAGGAGATCACTTTGAGTTTCGTGGGTTTGTTTCAATGCATACATACATATGTGTTAAAATTTTTTTTTGGAAATTGCGAAAAAATACATATTGGAAATAGGCAAATAAATATGGCGCCTTATATACTTGGCCTATATATGCCAAAGTGCGAGGAAAAAATCTTGAAGTGGTCGAACAAATATGGCGTCTTATGTACTGGACACATATAGATGTATTAAAAAAAAGTGGGGACCAAAATTTTCACACCTTTGAGAAGAAAAAATTTGCGCGAAAGTAATTTGACTTTGATTAGGAAAATCAAGGGAAACAATTATATGTATGTGAGTATGGGTACGGATGCTGGAGGCATGTACATGTACTCATATACACATAATTTGGAAAAAATTACTTAGCTTGAAATATGTATGAAATTCCACCGCCTATGACTATGACTATGACTATGCTAAATATGACCAAGATCGGTTGACTATATCTTATAGCTGCTAAAGGAACGGTAGGTGGAAAACAGTGACATTGATCAATAGCTTCGTTATTTGGCATGCTAAGATTGTTGGCCGTTCTTTCGCAAACATTATACTTTTAAGATGAAACGTTTTTCCACTTTGATGGCTATGGTTATTGAAGAGGATTTCAGCACCGCAAACTAAAACACCATCTTCATCTGTTGAATTCAAAATATGAACTGATTTTATAAATGAAATCTTAAAATCTATGAGACGACAATTGTTCTTAAAAATGCTTATTCTAATGTTTATATTTCATGCACAGCGTCGGCTACTTGATACCGCGCCGTTGTTACAATCTTAAGTGCTTTTCCACAGAGTGTGGACGCATGTTTTATTTGGTTTTTGAGTCATACTTGAAATATGAATCTGTATCAGCTATTTTTGTTTTATGTTTTGTATATTTCTTTGTTCAATCTGATTTGGTGAAGCCATTTCAGCTGAACACGATGTTTATTCTAAAACATTCTGCCAAAGGGCCGCCAAATGTGACGTTTTGGTTTTTGATTTATATAGTTAGCTGTCTTATGAAAATTAATATTAATATTGTCATAAGTAGGATAACTGTTGTTAAAGAAGCATGACGAGCTACATGAGAAAAGTTAACACTGGCAAATCAACGTTATCCTTCTTATAAACTGACTTCCTATTAATTTGTATGATTTACCAAATGTGTAAGGAAGCTCTGGCTGGGGTCTACAGAACATTTATTTGATCTGGAGACCTTGATGAGTATTAAGATAGGGGACTGAGACCACATAAAGGGGTGGAAAGGGAAGGGAAAGGGGGTAGGAGGAGAGTCCAAGAGGAGTAGCAACGACTGATCTTGTCTGCCAAGCGAAGCCCGCTTGGCCAAGATCCGTTGCCTCTTGGACTGGGAAAAGGAAGCGTGAAAGGAAACGTTAGTGGGGTTATTAGAAAGGGATGGTGAAGAGGAACTGCAACGACTGATCTCGTCTGCCAAGCGAAGCCCGCTTGGCCGAGATCCGAAATAATGCTGGGTGTATTAAACGATAATATATATTTTATTGTTAGTTAACTAATTATAAACATCTTTAGTAAGTTGGGTCCCTACCGCACTCAAGTAAAAATAAAGGGGATCTAAGGACATGGGCTCAACTGCTAATCCTAGATGATTTCCTTAGGGCACTATGTCTTTTGTTTTCCGCTGCTATTGTTTGCACCGCGGGGGTGGCCTCCGGCACAAAAATTGCCGTAGATCAGCGCAAAGGGCCTAGCGACGTTGGTCTTTGGCTGGCGTGGATCGGCGGGGTAGCGGTGTCGTTGTCTGGAGCGAGCGATGGTCGAGAGCGGGGCCCGGAGAGGTCTAGGGGCAACTCTTCGTCGGAGTTGTCCGACGGCGTTTTACTGAACTTGACGGTTGTCAGACGAACACCTGTGTCCGCTGGGGGGCTTATCGGCTCATGCACGGGCCGCAGAGGGGTGTCCGGCATGGCTGCTTCCACGACTCCTGGAGATTGACGTTTCTCCAGACACTCACAAACGGGCCGCGGAGGGGTGTCCGGTGTGAGCTGGGCCTGCGTGGGCGAGTTGGACTGGGATCCACAGTCATCAGAGGCGGGGGCTCGGTAGTCCTCCATCGGGACGGCAAGCACTTCACCAGGGTCCGGCCGGCTGTAGCCGAGACGATCGTCTCTTCCGGCCAAGTTTGCCCCACCGAGCCAGTGGATATCGTTGGATCCTCTATATGAACAGTGCCGGCAGACTCCGAGGGTTCAATGTCTTGTGCCAAAGGGGGAGTTTGACCACCGACAGGATCACGGCGCGCTCCGGTCGGGAAGAATCTGTAGCTCGTTGAGCCTCGTCGGGTGGTTTTCTTTCGCTCTGGTGATCCTTGCTCCCTGATGGTCGCTCGATAGGGATGTCAGTCGGGGTCAACTCTACGCGGCAGAGCCGGACCGGGTCTTCCGGTGGACTGTCGCCTGTGGGGAAACGGGCATGACGGGCCCGGGTTCCCTTTCCCATAAACTAATTCAAACTGAATTAGTTTATCGCTAATGGAGACAAACTTCTTCAAAGCCATGGTGGAAGCAACTAAAACCCTTTTGGATTCGGACCGAGTGACTCTTGGGGCGGTTACCAAAATCCAAATTGAAACGCCTTGAAATAGATTAAAAAATCCAGAAAACGAGCTGTTCCGTTTGGGATGACTTGGAACACTGCCCAAAAAAAACCCTAGGAACAGCTTGGAATGCCTTGGAAGTGAAATATAAAACCCTATGATACGAAACACCTCGGAATTCAAAAATATAACCAAAGGTACGACTTGGGACACTTGGAACACCTTGGAATTTGAATATATAACCAAAGATACGACTTGGAACGAATGGAATCACTTTGGAATTGAAATATAACCAAAGGTACGACTTGGAACGCTTAAAACAATTTGGAATTGGAATATGATCCCAAAGAAACGACTTTGAATGCTTGGAACACTTTGGAATTGGAATGTAACTCCAAAAATACGATTTGGAACGCGTGGAACACTTTGAAATGCACGTATATAGGCTGCAAGGGGTAGCGGGATTTTGTTCGCGGTGATGGAAAAATATATATGTATATGTGTGCGAACAAATAAAAATGTTTGTGGAATATGTATATGTATATGGATATGAATATGTAAAATTTTATGTATGGAAAATATGTACATATATATATGTATATGTGTTGATATGTAATATGTTTGTTGGAGTATATGTATAGATATATGTATATATATGTACATATATGTGTATTGATATGTAACTATATAAGTATTTATTTATTTTTTTTTTTTTAAATATGAATATATTGAATGGAATTGTGCAGAGGTGTGAATTGATCGGATTTCTATATACAAACTAATAATTTTTTATATTTCTTTTGATGCTGATATGCCCCATCCTTATAGGGTGTCGTGGGACACAAGAAATGTGTAAGTGTGGCCTTTATATGTGAGAGGGTGGTTTCCTTTTTTTTTTTTTTTAATCTTTATTAACTTGTATTGAAAATTTTTTCTCTTCGTTGGAACCACCTTTCACTCACGCACACACTTTTCGCAGGAGCGGATTGTATTTTCACAAAAAACTTTTTTTTTTTTTTTTGGATTAAATTTAGCACGGGATAAAATTTTGTAATTTATATTATGTCACATTCACACACTCTGCTTGCATTTACATATGTAGGAGATCACTTTGAATTCCGTAGATTGTGTCAATACATATGTACACATGGCTTAATGCGCTGGACTTGCCCATCTTGTGCCAGCCAGCAGCTTGATTTTAGCCGTATGTATAGGGATCTTCGTTTAAGGTTTCTTTCTTTAAACAAACTGGCCAAACAGCTGTCAAACGAGTGTGACTCTAGCGTTCAATTATTGTCGCAATTCAAATTTGTTCCACCTTCTGAGAAATCGCACAAGAAATGTAACCTTGAGTTGCCTCGTAAGCAGTCGCCAGCTCTCTCTATTACTTCCTCTCCGATTTTACTTTCGCCTACACCATCTTCTTGTCCCTCTTTATGCTCTTCTTTTCAGATTGAAGTACCCATTACAAGCCCTGGTGTACCTCAATCTATCCCTCACGGGAACTCTGATCAATCACAGGATCATGCCGGCTCTCAATCACTTGCGGATCCCAATGCTCCTCAGCCTCCACTAACTGTAGTGCCTCATCGCAAACAATTATTTATTTCTAGGCTTGCTCCAGATACTTCTGAGTCGTCTGTGGCAGCTTACATTGGTAATATTTGCCCTGCTAAGGTTTTAATTCAAAAGTTTAAGTTTTCTAGGCCTCATGAAATCTCCTCTTTTAAAATTACAGTACCAAATGAGTACTTCTCAGCTATGGTTGACCCTAATTTTTGGCCAGAGGGCCTAGTTGTACACGAGTTTGCGCCCAATAAGCGCTCTCGTCCGTTGCCTGTCCACCTTCCTACTTTATCTTCTGCTTCAAAAAAACTAATAACGTCTAGTCTTTGCATTCATTATCAAAATGTAAGAGGACTTCTTACCAAGCTGTCGAACCTTTTCTGTGATAGCCAAACCTTTTCGGCTGACATATTAGCTTTCTCTGAAACTTGGCTTAACTCCTCTGTTTTAGATAATGAAATTCTTTCTAATAATTTTATTTCTTATAGGCTTGATCGTGTTGGTCGTCATGGCGGTGGAGTACTCATTGCTGTAAACTCAAATCTGTCTTCAAGTGTGGTGCCGATTGATCTCCCCTTAGGTGTTGAGTTTATTTGCGTCGAAGTTACATGTTCTTACTTTAGCCTATATATCTCTTGTTCATATATTCCTCCAGCTTCTGATATCATGATCTACGTGCACCATGCTGATGCTTTACGAACTATTTTTAGTCGTCTTAAAGATCGTGATTTTCTTATAGTTTTAGGTGATTTTAACTTGCCTAATATTTCTTGGCTTGTTGATGATAATCTATCTTTCTTAATTCCTTCATCTCAACATTTTTTTCTTGATAGCCTACTTGAATGTCCACTATATCAGTTGAATTCTTTCCTTAACTGTTCTAAAAGAATCCTTGATCTTGTTTTTGTCTCTGATCCCACTGTTAGTGCTGTATCGCAAACACAGCCACTAGTGAAACCTGAAGATCCTTATCATCCTACCATTGAAGTTACTATTTCTTACAATTCCGTTACTAATTTATTTAAAAACATCTCAAATTCTCGTCGTAGATGTTTTCGTAAAACAAATTTCAATCTTCTTAACAGCCTTATTTTCTCTTTTGATTGGTCGTTTCTATTTGAGTGCTGCGATATAGATTGTGCAGTGAAGTTTTTCTATTCTGCTCTTAATTCTCTAATTGACAAATGTGTTCCTTATGTGAATGTCTCTACCGTCTCCAGCTCGCCAGTCTGGTTCACACGTAGGCTCTCTAATCTTCGTAACATTAAATCGAGATATTTTAAAAGATTTAAAAAAACTGGTTCGCGACTTTTTTTTTTTTTTTTTTTTTTTACGCGCGAGCCCAAGCAGATAACTGCCCACCTCCCACCCGACCGACCGAGGGGTGCAGCCGTATAACGCACGGCACGAATCGCGTGGACAAATACACAATAGAAAAAACAGACAAACAAATAATACTATAGCTATCTATTAACTAAATGGGATAGGATAGATGTTTTAAGCATATTAATAGAAAACTCTGAGCTGATTACAGGGAATAGAAGGTTGTAATCAGAGCAGAGGACCCTAAAAGGTTCATGCATAGCTTAGTTAGAAGAACAACGACTAAGGGATAAAGGTATCAAAGGATGTCTACTCCGTCTACATGGTACCGACAGATTCACCTGAGCTAATAACTCAGGCGAGTCGATATCACCAATTAGGAGCTTGTGCATAAAAATGACACCAAGCATAATTCTACGGTTAGTTAGGGACGGAAGGTTAATCAAGAGAAGTCTACTAGAATACGAAGGCAAATTGACATTGCGATCCCAGCTTAAGCCACGAAGAGCACATAGCAAAAACTGCTTTTGAACGGATTCAAGTCTCAAGTCGGCAATTGCCTGATCAGTGCTTGCTTTTTTATTTTGAAAAGACAAAAAAGATGGGTGCACAGAGGTCTTACGTTTAGAATTAACAAAGTTAGAAAATTGTTTAGGGTCGGAAGAAAACTGAAGCTTACACCGCTGAAGATAATTTTTATAGCATTGAGTATTAAGCATCATGAATTTTGAACGAGCGACTGTATACAGAGCATAATCTGATGAACGACGTGTTTTTTGAAACTTCTTATAATATCGTGTCTTCACATTTTTCAAATTGGATAACTCACGAGAGAACCAGGGAGGTTTGTTAAGCCGCTCCAGCCTACCAAGAGGCACACAAATATCAAAGAGTGAATTCAGAGTATCATAGAAAAAACGAACAGCTGAGTTCATATCTCTACAATTGTACAGATAGGACCAATCGGTAGTAGCAATGTTTTCATTAAGGCTGGCAAAGTCAGTCTTACGAAAGCACCTAGTTAGAGGTAACTCATTTAAACCAAGTAATGGTGAAAGCAAGGGCAAATCAATTTTTAAATTTAATGTAGGATGAAATTTGTCTTCTGGAAGAACAAATGGTTCGATCCTAGAAACCTCACAATAAGAAGAATCCAATACAAAAATAAGATCTAACGATTTTCTATTAGAATTTAAGACGGGATTGACTTGGGATAAAGATAAGCCTAGAAGGCCATCAATAAAGTCATGTGACAAAGAGGGCAGCAACGTGGTAGATTCATCTGTTAGTGACCATGCTAAAGCGGGTAAATTAAAATCACCTACAACTATGAGCAAGTCTTGACTGGAAACTAAAGAGGAGAAAAACTGAATTGCCTCCAAATGATTTAAATATACCACCATGTCTGACAATGGTGGAATATAGGAACAAGTAATGAAAGCATTAAAAGATTTAAAATTTACTTTAACACCGACAAACTCAATCTCCTGGGTACTAGAAAATTGAATCATTTCAGATGATAAAGCAGCATCAACAGCTATCAGAACGCCACCACCTATACGAGAAATCCGGTCACGTCTGAATATAGAAAAGTTTGTGGAAAAAACCGATGCATCAGCAATATCAGGTTTTAGCCACGTCTCTGTAAAAGCTAGAATGTTATGTTCAAAAGAAAGACTATCTACATAGAGATTAGAAAGTTTAGATTTCAGCCCTCTAACGTTCTGGTAACCCAGGTTAAGGGACGAAGCTAGTTTTTTGACACACCAGCAGATGCTGATGTGGCAGGAATGGTATTAGTTGTTGTTGTTGGCAAGCGAATCGGTTTCCGATTTTTCTTTTTCACAGTATATTCCTTAACTAGTATATGTTTTGGCCAAAAATCTTCTCGACATATAGTGTCGAAGATATTGCCAGAAACACTAATTTTAAAGGACGAAATGTCCCGAGAGTAAGAAAATTTAAACTTCTCCACCGCAATATTCGAGACGTTAACTTTCTTCCGAATATAGGCTATTACATCATCAGATGTGACAACAGGGTCTAGACTAGAAACAAATATATGTTTCTTTGGTGGTATGCCAACGAGAGGCCGCGGTCCCGAAGCGTCAGCCGCAGCAGTAACGTTGGACAAGTCACCCACTGCAGCAGTCAACTTGTTTACGGGGCCCTCGATACTTTTAGAACTATCGGCAATTTCCATTGGAATGGGTAATTGCCCGGACACATCGGACACTACAATAGGCATCGTTTTTAAGAGATCATTCCCAGGTGATACCGGTAATTCCTTACTAATAGCATTCACAACCGGGCTCTTAAACGAAATCAATTGCTGTACATTAGGAGTGGACGGTGCATGAGACCGGTCGGGGACGATAAGAGACGCTGGCGGGTCTACAGATGCAGAAACACCCCAAGGACTGGCCCTTTTACGTTTCGGAGACTCATTCATAGGCGATAAACTTCTGAACTGAGTCTCCACCGCAGTAAACTCCGCTTGGAGTTTATTAAAGCCTGCCGTTAAAGTGTCAAAACTATCTCTAGTCCGCCTCATGAAAGAGCGCATCTCATTCTCGACCTCTCGGCAAGCATCACATCCATATTTTAAGCCACCACCTTTAGCAATAGACTCCTTGATTCTACCTGTGTAACCTGCACACTTAACGTGAACCGCATTGTCACACAACCAACACAGAATATAATCATGGGAGTCAACCGCATTAGTGGCAACTATGCAATTATTTTTTGAGCAGACAACCATTTTATCAAAAAGTTTAATTTAATTAAAAAAAAGGATATACAAAAAATAAAAAATAAAAATTCTAAGGGTTAAAATTCTGTGTATAAGAATATACTGACCAGTTCTGACACAAGGGTTAATGTGCAGAGTAAGCCTTCACAACTAGAGAATAAAAAGAGATGAAAGCACAAAAAACAAAAACACGTATCACTGAGTCGCGGGTAGGCAAAAGACGAGAGCGCAAATCAATCAAGAATAGGAAAGAGCGGGAGAGCGCGTCAAATTGAACACATGCAACAACAATTTGTACGCAAGAGCGCGAGAGTTAGTTAAAACGGTAAAGACACAAACGCAAAAGAGATAAGCAAAACAACAACACCGCTAATGCAAGTATTGTTGTAAGTTTTGATTTTATTTAAATTTAAACAAAAGCGACAGCAAGGATTCGCGAAATGAAAATAAAATTCGGATGTTGAAATTATTATTAATTAAACCGATAATGAATTTATGAAATTTGTAAAAGTATTTAATCGCGAGAAAAAAATAAAAATTGATAAGCGCAAAAAAAACACGTCCGTCCTCTGCAACGAGTGAAAGTATGTGACTATGCAAATTATTGTATAGCCAAATCTCAATTTTGTCTTTTAAATACTCAATGCTACAACAATTATCTCGTTCGCTGTAATGCTGAATTTTATAAGAACACCAAAAGATTTTACAACTTTGTCAATTCCAAAAGACGCTCTAATGTACTACCTTCCACCTTTAGACTTAACGACCAGACTGCTAATAATGATTCAGATATTGCAGATCTGTTTGCTTTATTTTTTCAGTCGACATATTCTACTACTGTTTCGGATCCCAAAATCTATACCTTTTCAATCCCACATTTAAATTCTATGTTTTTCCCCAGTATTACTGAAGACTGTATTCTTGAAGTCTTCCTTCGTTCCCGGGCCTGATAATATACCTAGTTGCATCCTTTAAATGTGTTCGATTTCCCTATCTAAGCCTTTAACTCGGTTATTCTTTATATCGAGTGAGACTTGTAGCTTTCCTGATATTTGGAAGGAGTCTTTTATTATTCCGCTTTTTAAAAAGGGTAGCAAATCGGATGTTTGTAACCACCGTGGCATTGCCAAACTTTCGGCAATACCTAAACTGTTTGAGAAAATTATTACGTCTTCCCTTCAACATCTATCCAGATCCACTATTTCTCCTTGTCAGCATGGCTTCATGAAAGGTCGTTCGTCGCTTACCAACCTTTTAGAATTGACTACCCTTGTACACCATGGCTTCCGTAAAAAGTGTCAAACTGATGTTATTTATACTGACTTCAGTAAGGCTTTTGATACGGTTGATCATTCTTTGCTTCTCGCGAAACTTAACATCATGGGTTTTTCACCAAAATTATTGGGTTGGTTAAAGTCGTATCTTATTGGCAGAACCCAAAAGGTGTCTTTTCGTTCCTCGATATCTAAAACTGTTCGAGTTACGTCAGGTGTACCCCAAGGCAGTCATCTGGGACCACTATTATTTACATTGTTATAATAATAGGCAAATAAATATGGCGCCTTATATACTTGGCCTATATATATAGAAAAATCAAGGGAAACAATTATATGTATGGGAGTATGGGTACGGATGCTGGAGGCATGTACATGTACTCATATACATATAATTTGGAAAAAAATTACTTAGCTTGAAATATGAAATTCCACCGACGCAAATGGTTCGAGAGGATCTTGGTATCCGGCTCGAAGGACCAATGTTTGTGTAGGGGGGTTAAATTTCCTTGGTAGAGGGGGCAGCTAAAGGAACTTTTCGTTGGACTTCTTCCTTCCTTCAAAATATTGTACACGCGCAGAGACTCTTCTTTCACTCGTATATGTTTTATTCACAGCTCAATTTCAATTAATTCTAGCTTAACTAAGAGCGGGGAACCAAGACCCGCTTGGAGCAAAGTGTGGAGAGTTCTTTTCGTGGGGAGAGCGGTGGGCATCATCGGGAGAGCGGCGCGAAGTGAAAGCTCCCGCCTCCCTTAGCCCTTGTGTAGACCGTTGGGCATAAACAAGCTATATAAGGATGAACTCCTCCAATCGAACAGGATATATTAATGGGCCCCAAACGTGCATTCTATTTCATAATTTATTATAATCATGCTGTGGGAACTAAAACTTCTAGTCAAAATACATTTTTTCTTATTTACTATTATTAAAAAAAAAACTTCAATTGCAAACGGCATTTTTTTTTCCATTCGCCGAAGATTCTCCCATTTATTTACTTAAATTTACGCTTCATTATTAAAATTGTGGTATTTTATATATTTTTGTTGCGTTTTCTTTTTTCATTTAATGGTTACTGTGAAAGATGTAAGCAAATAGATTTTTCCATGATTCAAGTCATGATGCAGACTGATGCAAAATAATTAAAAACTTTAGGTTATTAACAAAAAGTAATGGCGACACCGAAATGATTGATAGCACTTTTATCTTTTTATAAATTTAATTTTTGTGTTTTAGCATTGGCAAGTTCGGTTTGAATGTGAGGCAAAGGCAATAAAAAATTTAAAATGTATAGAACAAAAAAAGAAAACAATAATAGGGAGTGAGTATATGGGAGTTAAACTCTCTTTTCTTTTGCACTTTATTTCTCATTACCATATGTTGTGCGCTATAGCAGTAAAAAAAAAAAAATAAAACTGACTGGATCAGGCGTTTTTATGTTTCTTTTTGTTCACATACTTTTAGTTATTTTGTTTTATTAAGTTGTACGATTCAATAAGTGTTTTAAGTGCTTCATACCGACACACAAACTAACAATAAAAAAAATTACTCTCATCGCTGAATTTACACTTTTAATTAAAAAAAAAAAAAATCCGTTTGTTCATCTATTACAAGAATTATTTTCGTTTACACTCCGACAGCAAATTTTAGAATTGCTTTCCAATAATTTACTTATGCCTTAAATGCTTTTTTCGTATCAAAAGTTAATATTCTAGAAAATTTTCTAAAAGAAAACTCGTATGACCACTTTGTAATTTGCTCTCTTTTACACCCGCATGTATTTTTGTCTTTAGGCAGACAGAATTTAAACTGTTGTAGACAGCTAAGTTATAAATGACGTCACTGCTGACTGAGGTTTAACGCCAGCGATTAAATGATCTCCTTTCGTAGTTTTAAATCTAAACTAGCTTTGCTGATTTTCTTTTTCAGCGTATAGATGCTCGAAGGTATTGATGTTCTTGGCCGTATTATGGGGCTATGATTGCTTATGATCCAAATTTTTCTATTTTTTTCTTAGTTAGATTAATGTGGCTTTAGTCGAATATCAACAATTTTTTTGCATACCGGACATACATTGTGAAATTAATTAAATTTTGACTAATTTGTGCCGGATTTGGCCTTGTAACCGATGCTGTATAACCTATGGTTAAGGTAAACCACGGGACCTTTAGATTAGGATTAAGCTTCGTATGCCTCTAGGTCATGATTGGTATCAAAATTTTAGTTATGTATTTAGTATGATGAATATTTTATTTAATCCGAGTGATTTGAAATATTTGATTTAGACTGTTCACGTAACTTGCACAAGCAATTTATTTTAATTCGTCGTTTAGCAAGAATAATGAAAAGAGGTGGAAGTATGGGTGATATGCTATCGCACTCGATAGTTGGCGATAAACTAAAATGTGTGTCTTATAATTATATTTAAAATTACATGCAACCAATACAAACGAGAAAAAAAAGTATGTCAATGCACGTAATAAAATGATAGGTACTGCAAAGTTGTTTTTAGAAACGATTATAGTAGGCACTTTTGCAGAATTATGTATAGACCTGATAGACGAGTTTGACCAAAAATTAAGCAGCGCAGAGATACATAACTTGTTGAGGAATCGCAAAAAGTTGCTGTCGGAAAATTTTCATGATTATGTATTACAGATGCGTAAAATTGTTGCTCATGTTGAAATCGAGGACGAATCGATTATTACCTATGTATTTGGTTGACGGACTGGAGGATTTCAAATACCCATTATACAGCTCAACTTCTTTTAAGTAGCTAAGAAAGTGCTACGATCTAGTAGAAACGATGGCCAGAAACTCCCAAAACAAACATCGCCAGGTTGTCCATATGAACTGGGCGTTCATGCTGAATCAAACTATAAAGGTAAACAGTTGCATTGCTTCATCTGTGAAGCCACAGACCATAAAAAAGCTGATTTTAATGTGGGTACTAAATGCTTTAAGTGTAACGGCATAGGCCATATATCAAAGGAGTGTCCTGAAAGCAAGCATCAAGTTAATAAAGTGCGAAGACAGCCGATTAAAGGAATTTTTATTGATAGCAAAAAAGTTATTTGTTTGGTGGATACCGGCGCAGGCGTAACTTTTATGAGACGAGACAAATACGAGGAACCTTTTCTGGATCGTCTGATGCAAAATCATGTCGTTGTATGTACATGTTTTAGGATGTACAAGTACATGTTTTAGGATCAAAGATATTGAGCGAAATTCCAAATATCAAATATCACTTAATTAATGTGTTAGGAGTGTGTAATATATAGGGTGTTGTATATTGAAATGCTATATAGAATTTAAAAATTGAATTCTATAAACTGTATATATGATCATCTCAAGATAAAATCTGACGTACCATTTTCCGTTGTAGTTTATACTAAGTTTAATTATTGATAAAACATTTTTAATAAGTAACTAAACAAAATTTACATGTAAATAATTGTTCGTGGAAAAAACAGTTGAAATCATATTGAATTGAATAAGTTTTGATCAATTTTTTGATGATTCTGTAGCAAGTCCGTTCAGCCTATCTTCTCCAGTTGAATTTCTTATCCAATTTTTTTAAACGCCTCAAAGTTGAAAAACTCCGTTCGCTGCTAGCAATGGTCACAGCTAATGTTGCTCCCATCTTTAAAAATTTTGAAACGTTGGGAAAAAGTCGTTCGTTACAAAGATTTAATGCGTCGATGAATGTCTTCGGATGAGTTTTTGCCTCAACCAAACGTTGTCTCCACAATAGCACTTCATTTCCTACTATGGAAACAGCTGCCTCAGTAGCTGTTGGCCATTGATCCATTATTACTTCGACAGTTTCAGAAACAATACCATGAATTTTTTCCGTGGCAACGTGGTCATTGACATTTTCAATTTAAAAAGTATTTTTAACCAATTTTTCAGGGAGGATATTTTCAATAATTGACAATGTTGATGTAATTAGCGATCGAGGTGGCATCACACGGGACAGAATAGAGAGATTTTGGTCAGCAGCAGTTAAAGAAAAGCAGACGTGTGGTGAAGAGAAAAAGTTGAAGTCGGAAAGTTGGCAAAAAGTTGAAGTCGTAAAGTTGTTGAGTCGTCGACTAAAAAGTTGTCAAGTCGTCGAAGAAAAGTTGTCAAGTCGTCAAGTCGTGGATTACAGTTGTGAAATTATCGATATTAAGTTACAGTCGTGGGAGTCATATATGCAGTGCCAGAAGCCCTAGTCTGCAGTCATCGCAAGTTGCTGTTCCAAGTTGCCAATTATAATTCTGTATCAATCAATATTCATGATGATGATTTCACTATATATTTTAATAAACAAGGTGCTATACCTTACATATATTTACTTTGCAACAGATTACGACCGAGTTATACGTTAGATTATATTCTGTATGGAAACTTACTTTCGAATGTTCCACGTTGTTGCTCTTGTTGATATTGTTGACGTTATTTTGCACTTTAGAAGAAAAACTAAAACTTCACTAAAACACACAAAAATACAAAAAACAACTTTTCTTTTTGATTTTTACTTTTGCGCTTTTCGCTTTTTCTTCACTTTTTGTTTTGACTTTTCTTTTCTTTTATTTGGCAATGTTCCCGACGGGTGGACAGTGTTGGTTGTAGGCGTAACAGTTATAACGCTACGTTTAAGTCGACTAAAACAAGAACAACAAAAGACAATAAAGTTAATGCAGTTAATAAAACAAACAACATTAAAGTGCACTCAACATCCCCAAAACCTAAGCGAAATACTTTACAGTCATAGACCTTAAGAACGGATTTTTCCACGTTGACACAGAAGAAGAAAGTCGTAAATATACAGCATTAGTGACAAAGCAAGGGCTTTGTCAGCAGTTTTTGTAAGATTCACTTACTACATTTTCCAGAAGTTAACAAATGTAGGAATTTTGGAAATTTATGTTGACTATATTGTGGTAAATAGATAATAATGTTAAGACTGTTTTGGAAGAAGTTCGACAATATTTTATGCTTATTAAATGGTCGAAATGCCAGTTTCTAAAAAAACAATCAATTTTCAGAGCCACGAAATAGAAGATGGCTGGGTAGAGGGAAAGTCAAGGCAGTAAAAAATTCCAGTCGCGAAAAAAAATCTGAGGTGTTCAGGCAATTTTAGGACTTACAGGCTACTATAAAAAATTCATACGCAATAATAGCAAACCGCTGACCACGTTGCTAAAAAAATATGCAGAGTATAGAATGTAGATGCATCAAAGAATGGATTTGGTGCTATGCTCTTACAGCTACATGATGCCAAATGGCACCCTGTATTTTATTGGAGCAAGAGTTTTCTTGCTTCAATTGATCAGGATTAAAAGTTACACAGTTATTTTCTATATGTCAAGGCAGCTTATCTAGCTATCTCATTATTTAATGGGCATTGAGGTGGTGAAGAAGGATATGCCCCGAAAAGTCGTTCATTGGTTGATGTCCTTGGGAGATTTTTCCTGTAAAATAGAACATCGTGCCGGCTATTGGATGAAGCTTGTCGATAGCTTAAGTCGCTTTTCAGTAATAATTCTCACAACGGAAGTACACGCGCAGATTCTAAGAGCACAAAATAATGATGAAAAGTTCGCAGCAGTATTCGAGATTTTACAACACAAGCCGTATGCCGATTATAAAATTAAAAATAAACTTATGTATAAGCAGGTCTATGGATTGGATGTGTTGGCAGTTCCGAAAAGCATGGAAAAGGAGATACTAAGGAATACTCACAACTTTGGACATAAGGGTGTTCAAAAAAAAAGCATGCTATTCAACAAGATTATTATATTCTGCATTTGGACAAAAAAGTTGGTCAGTTCATCAGTGCATAACACACAACAGAAAGTTGGGCAAGCAGGATGACTTTTTGCATGCATTGATAAAGGAAAAGGGCCACTATAGACGCTTCACTATAATCATTCAGTGTCATTGGATCCATCTTTGAAAAATTACAAGTACATATTAGACAGATGCCTTGGAAGTTGTTAAACACTTGACTGAATGGGTCAGAATTTTTGGAAATCGCCGTCGTATAATCAGCGATAGAGGAGCAGCATTAACGTCTACACTTAAGGAATTTTGAAAAACCATAAGTTGGAACAAGTCGAAACAACTACAGGAGTTGCAAGAGAAGTCATACCTTCTGTCGTAGCCAAGATGTCAGCTGCAGAGCCTCAGAAGTGGTATAGGTACACCGCACGGTAGAACGTACTATAAAGTCGAATGTTTACTCGTCGCCCAAGTTTGCACCTTTTAAGGTTACAAAGACTTCTGGATGAAGAACAAACAGATGTACTTCAAAATGAGCGAAATCAAATAAGAGCAGAAGCAAGACAGAAAATACTAGAGGCACAGACCAGACACAATGGCCATAACGACAAGACACGCAAGGCATGCCACGGTTATCTTTTGTGCAAACTAGTAGCT
Organism: Drosophila tropicalis; assembly: GCF_018151085.1. NCBI lineage: Eukaryota > Metazoa > Arthropoda > Insecta > Diptera > Drosophilidae > Drosophila > Drosophila tropicalis. The sequence goes on from NW_027173484.1 coordinate 1,074,618, forward strand.
ATCAATGTTTGTATCGGACAAGAATCTGTCGAATAAATTCATTGGTCCATACGAAATAATCAAAGTAAAAAAGAAATGGTAGGTATGAAGTCAAAAAATCTGCAGAATTTCTAGGTCCAAATCAGACTCCCACCAGTGAAGACAACTTTAAGCTTTGGCGTTATATTGTAAGGGTGCGCTGTTTCAAATATTAAATTATATAAATCTGCTAGCTAGACGAAAATATTTGGCATACACTATTTCTACGGCTAATTGACCTTGAGCTTTTTTTTTTTTTTTTTGGAACCGAGCTTACACCAAAAATTGAACTTGAATAGTGTGCGAGGAGTCGAGAATAGTCTGAGCTAGCGTGCAGTTGTGCAAATACATAAGAGGAGGGAGAACGCGAAAAAAACGCAAGTGCAAGCAATGCACGTGGTGTGACGTAACACACCGGTACCCTCGTGGATGTTACATAAGTCCACGCCTTTTTTTTCGAGTTCCAATTCTAATTAAGGAACGAAAATATGGCACTGCCAGCGCTGTCTTGCCTCCGTTAAATGCAAGCGCGTACTCATTGTGTTAGCCACCATAAGGCCAGAAGACGATCCCATCCATGGTTTCATGTCGGACTTCTGGGGACTACGACCAAATAAATGTCGACCCGGTCCATGAACTGACCATCGGAAAATTGTTGGAGAGCGATTTGGCCATAAGTGCGCACACCTATTGCTGTGTGGAGCGTAGCCAGCCAGCCTAATTCCTAGGTGAACCCTCGTTGGAGTGAATGTTTCACCTGAGGACACGGGATAGCCCTCGCAACCAAGACTGGAGATTACTGCTGGGAAGACGTTGCAGCAGCTTCAAAAACCCAGCATTGATGACCCCAACCTCACCCCCCAGCCGTAGTGGTCCCTCAAACAGCCGTTTTTTCATTTTCTTTAAGTATCGTACAAACATGTGTTCAAATTTATAAGCATAAATTTGTAATGAAATTTCTATATAGTAGGTTCAGAAAGTCATAACATTGGTAACGAGAAGCAAGTTATATTTTGGCACCCTTCTTAATAATTTTAACAGCCTCTAGTGCTCCACCCATCATCAGGCCTGCTGACTGGATTGGATTCTACAAACTGTAAGTACGGCATAGCCGCGTAAAATCTATTGGCGAAATATAACCGCTCGCCGCGACCACAGAGTTAGTTGGGTTTTTTTTACTTTTTCAAATTGAAATAAATGCTCCGATGTTATCTTCTTAGACATATGCCTTTTCTTTCCTTTGAATTAAATATATATGTATGAAATGATAAATTGCTGAGTTAGTTTATTTGGGCACCTGACGTAAGAGATTTAACAGCCACAATATGGGTAATACCGGGTTTCTTTAGGTGTTACAAGGTTGGGTGGGTAAAGAGAAGGCAATGACATCTAGGTCCTTCGAAAAACACCCATCACCTCTGCATAAAAATCCCTATTTAGGTGTAGTCTTTTATTCCTTATCTCTGTCTTCGTTTTACTTATGTATCGCATGTTTTGGGAGAGCACAAGAACCACCCCATTTTCCCTGAGCTCAGCCGAGCCACTTGTTACAAAGACAGAGAGTGCACTCCGACACCGGCGAGTTATGTAGTCGAAGTTCTTTCTCTCTCTCTTCATCTACATTTAACTAGTTCGATCTAGAAATAAAAGCTCAAAAGCTCTATCTCGACTATGAGAAAGCTTTTGAGCTCACTCTTTGAAAAGATATGAACAAGTAAACAAGTGAAGAATAAAACTGAAATAAATAGCTTTATATAATTAAAAAGAAAAACAAGAAAAATATTATTTTATTTTATTAAATGTTAACAGAAAACTGTTAACAAAACTGGCGCAGTCGGCGGAGTATTCAAAAACATTAAACTCACTTAAGTTCAGTTTGTGCAAATTCGTGCTTGTGCATACCGGCTTTGACAAAGAGATTCGCAAAAGTGTGTACAGACGAATAAAAACCAACTAAGTGTTTTTTTTCTACATCGAATATTTGCTGCATCCCGTACAAATTCGTGTTTAACCTGGAAACATCTTGTGCATTTTTTATGCGGCGTGCCGGCATTTCAAACTGTATTTTCTGTATGAATGTGTTGCTGTGTGTTTAAATCATAAAGTGCACATACACATACACAAATATCCCGGAGCGAACAACTAGCTCGATGACAAGTTTTTAAGAACGATTGATATCGATTGGCGACGGAAACTAATAGAACTAATTCTGTTAGTATTTTTCTTTGTAAGTTCTAAAGAACTACAGCGGCTACTATTTCTTTGGTAGCGATGGCAAACGAGTTCACCTTATCGGTTGGAGACATCCTTAGGGATGCCCACCACATTCACGAGTACAGAGGAGACAACTCAAGGGCTCTATCATCATTTATTCGTGAAGTGGAGATGATATTTTCACTGTTACCCCCCACATCTACTGCAGGAGTCTACGTCTTTCGCCGTGTCATCCTCAACAAAATCCAAGGCGCAGCTCTACATGTTGTGAGAACCATCGAGAATGCCGAGCCGTCGTGGGACGACATCAAGACGACTTTTATTTGGAATATTGGCGTAAAGGAATCTTATAATCAACTTTACCAAGAAGCTTTCATGCTAAGTAACAAAAACGATTTTACAGAATATTTTAAATCTTTAAGAAATATAATGGGTAAAATTAATGAATGATTAATGATTATTCTGGTTATTTATTTCAATATTATTTAAGGATGTGATTTCCTTATTTAAACTTTATTATTTATTAACAATGTTTCTTTGTGTTAAGAATACATATATTTATTAATTATTATAATGGCCTTAGCGACAAATTTGGGTGTGCGATGTGATCGAGGCGAGAGTACTATTGCGAGTGCTTTCTGATCGACGCTTCTGCTTTATTTTTCAATGAGTAAGTTGACCAGATAGGTACGGCCGCTGCGTGTCGTTCTGTCTCGCTCACTCGGCACTAAACGAGTGCAATGATTATGCCTGCCTGACACTTCATTTCCTACATGAATATGATAGTGTAAAACATTCTGAGTTTAGTCCCAAAAATGTTGAAGAAGCTATGTTAAGAACATTCTTGAAAAATATCGATGTAAATTTAGCTTCAGTCATAATTAATAGAAATGTTAAAAATTTAAGAGAAGCATTCAATTTATTAGAAACTGAAGGTCTTGTTAGAACTCAAAATATTAAACAAAAGTTTTCACAATGTAACGAAAAATCGAACAAAACGGAAAATCAAAGCTATCAATATCAAAATAATAATACAAAAAATCAAAGAGACCGATCTCACTAATCAAATTATAATAACCAAGATCAAAATGCTAAACATAATAACAATTACCAAAATGTAAAATCTAATTCGGGAAACTTTCGATCAAGAACACAAAATTTAAATTCAAATCAAAACTGTACAAGCCAACAAAGCCATATTTCAAAAGGAGCATTGATCATGTCCAAGCAGATAAAGCTGATTGTAGTCAATTCAATAATGATAATCAAAACCAGAACATTACTTCTGAATCAATGTCTGAGCCAAAGAATTGTTCTTGCCATGCAAATTTTCATATAACTGCCTCGAAAAATCACTTCCCTTGATTAAGTTAACTGTAAACATCAAGCATTTAAAGAAGATGCCACAATGAGTTGGAAATTGACAACATTTAATAACAAATCGTTCGATGCTATTATAGGGCAAAACATTCTTAAGCCATTAAATGCTATTATTGATTTTTATCAAAATACAATCACAATTAATAATAACACTATTCAATTTCAAAATAGTTCACCATACTCTGAGGAGGTAAATCAAATTGAACCAATTAAAATAGAAGATAGAACACAGAAAATTCTTTTCAATGATTTAAATCAAGAGGAAAACAATGCTCTAACTCAAATTTTAAGTAGATTTAAAAAGTTGATATTTCTTGAAGGTCAGTATCTTAGCAATACAAACATTATTGAACATCAGATAAAAACAGTAGTGGATAAACCTTTATATTGCAAGATTTATAGATATTCTCAAATACATGAGCAAGAAATATATAAGCAAATTGAAGAATGCTACAACTTGGAATAATACGTAAGAGCAATTCTCCATATAATGCACCTTTATGGCTCGTACCCAAAAAAGCTGATAACAGTGGGAAAAAAAAAATGGCGTATTGTCATTGATTATCGCAAATTGAATGAAAACACAGTAGATGATAAATTTCCTATCCCCAATCTATATACCGTCTATACGGTATATTAGATAAATTAGGAAGAGCGCAATATTTTTCTACTAAAGATCTCGCGAAAGGCTTTCACCAAATTCTCGTTCAGGAACAAGACAGGGAAAAGATAGCGTTTTCTACCCCCCACGGGCACTACGAGTTTAACAGGATGCACATTTCAACGTCTTATAAATACAGTCTTAAAAGAAGAAATAAATAGAATTTGTGTCGTCTATCTTGATGACGTCCTTATTTTTTCCACTAGTTTTTCAGAACATGTTGGCCATATTCATATAATTTTTAAAAAACTTTGTGAAGCAAATCTTAAGATTCAAAGCAACAAATGCAATTTCTTCTCCAAAGAAAAGCCTAACCCAGCAAAAGTTAATAGCATTCTTCAGATTAAAACTCCGAGAAATGTTAAACAAATTAGAGCTTTTCTAGGAATCACTGGGTGTTATAGAAAGTTCATAAAGGATTTTTCTCAAGTAGCTTATCCATTGATTAAATGCCTTAAAAAGGATGCCAAGATCGATGTTGATGAGCCTAACTTCATGATTGCATTTGACAAATTGAAAAGAATCATAACTGAGGCACCGGTACTTAAGTATCCGGACTTCAAAAAGAAATTTCAGCTTATTACTGATGCTAGTAACATAGCTTTAGGTGCTGTTTTGCAAGAAGATGGTCATCCTATTTGTTATGCAAGTCGTACATTGAATGACCATGAGAAAAATTATTCTTCTATACAGAAGGAATTACTAGCTATAGTGTGGGCAACAGCATATTTCCGTCCATATCTCTATGGAGTTAAATTCGACATTTTGTCCGATCACCAACCACCTTAATGGCTGCTTATAACGGAAAAGAACTTAATGAAATACTTCATAGATGGCTTGTTAAGCTTAGCGAATTTAACATAAACCTTTCATACTGTAACGTAGACAGCCTGGGTGGCAACTCGTGTAGTAGGAAAACACAAACTGTCCCCCTTAAGAAGCAGTCCCATTCTCTACGGCTGGGCACACTAATAACGGCGCCACCGGGAGGGCTAGTTTTTTTTGAGCTAGCGCGGCCAACTTAACGAAGAGAAGAAAAGGAGAGAAAGAGATAGGAGGGGCTTGAAAGTTTTCGCTGCCGCCAAGACAAGGAAAATAAAGAGATTGAATAAACGAAAGAAACTATCTCTGTTTTCGTTGCGATTCTGCTGAGTTATCTTAGGCCTGACGATTGAACGCCCAACCGTAAACCAACCGCTCGGCCACGGGTGGCGTTATTTTGTTCCACAAAGGCAAAACACGTTACATTGGTGTCAGGTGTGGGGTTATGTTCGGTTACTGCGAAGAACCTCACCACGTGTAAAATGCCTAAGAAATCGACGCAGGCTCGGAACAGCAGAATGGAAGAGGATAGCGGCAGTTCTATTATTGCTATAGCACAATCAGTGAAGGCGGTGAATAAAAAGATCGACCGAATGTGCGAAGCCTTAGAACGGTCCTTTATAAACGAGCAGCCCACAGCGGTGCCAGGGCCCGTTTCGCCGCCGGAACACACCACGTGGGGTGGGTTACCCCAACCAAGGCAGGACGCGCTGCCACGGGCCGCTTCCACCACCTACGGAGCGGCGTGGGCGCGATCAACGCCCGTCCCGCAATTTAATCCTGGTTTGTTGCCGTTGTTTGATGGAACTGGATCTTGGGACGAATTTGAGCGACTGGTAGACAAGGTGGCGAATTACTATCAGTGGGCAGAGGATGAGAAATGTTTGGCAGTGGTGTTGAATCTGCGCGGTCGCGCCTCAACATTTTATGGCACCTTGCCTACACAACCTACACTTACCTACTCAGCACTGTGTGCCGCCATGCGTCAACGATTCATGCTAGATTGCCGGTCGAGCTATCAACTGTTGCGTCATCGGATACAAGGACCCAGGGAATCATTGCCCGATTTTGCATTGGAATTGGAACGCTTGGCCCAATGCGCTTTTAGTGGAATGCCCGGACATATGTATGACCAGATTCTGGTGCAACAATTTATTGACGGTATGCGCGAAACTCCGCTACAGGGATTAGTAATTTCTAGTCGACCGATTCAGCTACAAGAGGCATTGGACGTAGCGATGCGAGTGCAAGCCCAGTTTGGACGCACACACGGTAACCCGGTTCTGCACAGTCAGGTGGTCGAGAGTGGAGACATCCATACACCAAAACGTCGCCGACGAAGACGAGGTCGCAGCCAGCTCACGAGGCACCGCTAACAACAAGTCACCCTTCGGAAAACAGCAGCATGCCAATGTCGCGGGGCGAACATTGGCAATAGTAGACAACGCCCCCACCCAACAATACAGCTATTCTATCTCCAACACCAGTAAATGTACCGGCGACCCTCAGGCCCAATTCAGTGAAGAACGCATCGGTTGCCCACTAACGCCGAGCCCCCAGGCATCACGAACGGAGAGGCTAGATGAGGGTGAAAGCGCGGAACCGGCAGTGGAAAATATTCTGGCCCCTATCGACCGTCCAGATACCCGAAATTCAGCCGCCAGTACCAGGAACGTTCGCCATTCTAACGTTTCCACCGTTAATGGAGTTGAGCGGTCTGCCATATTTGAGCATTCCGTTCCTACCACATTGGAGCCATCCACGGACCAGAGCAACAGGCATCCAACCACGCCGTTGCACGAGTCACTATGGACAGAACCCGCGGTTGGAAGCGAGAACCCTGGCTTGAACGAAGAAACCGTATTGGCGCGATTGTTTCGTGAACCCTTGGCCGCCGTCCCATCAAATATATGCGCTAAATGTCCCCCTGAAATAAACAGGAAAGATGCTGCTATCTTAAATGGCCGACGTGGGACGGGGAATCCTATCCAAGCTACGTATTCACCTGTACCAAATGCTAAGGACAGCTTACATTGTATTGTTTTCTTTCAGCAGAGGCCATTTCCAATAGTGGTGGATACCGGCGCGGCAGTCTCGGTGTTGAATTGGCGAGATGTGAAGCAGCCAATACGAACCTCACCATGCCAGGTAACCATGTATGGTATGGCGTCGTCAACGCTCACCTCCACTGAAGAAACGATGGTAGAGTTGCAAGTGCTGCGCAAGCCACTGATTCATCGATTTGTCCTGGTGAAGGATTCTACGCTGGGTACTGATTTTTGGCTAGAACACAAGGTCGTGATCGACTTTGATAAGATGCACCTAAGGTTCCATTGGGTTACCATGCCCTTGCTCCGCGCCTCCGAAGCGCCACGAAATCCGATATACTTGATGACTCCCGTCTGTTTGGCGCCACGCTCCGACACGCATGTCAGAGTGCAATGTGCGACAACTAAGCCGGCGTTACCGAGCTTACTGAAGGAAGACTGTTACACAGAGCTGCCGGACGATATCGTCCTGAGCACGGGCGTCGTCCAACCAGTGGCCGGCCAATTTTCTGCCAGGATATCGAATCTAAGCGCACACGAGAGGACGCTGCCACCCACACTAGTTTTGGGCGACTTAGAAACCGTAGAAGTGGTATTACCAGACAGATGGGAAGATGCGAGCTCAGATTCTGTCGATTGGGACCGATTCGGAGAAGTGGACCTACCGCCTACAAAACAACTAATGCTAAAGGAACTTTTGAATCGCTATCGGCTTATTTTTGCCCGAAACGATGACGAGACTGGTCAAACCAACTTAGCTTCTCACCACATCGATACCGAGCCGGCACGCCCTATTCAACAGATGGCCCGAAGAATACTTCTTGCGCGCAAAGCTGAGGTGCAGCAACTGGTTGCTGACATGGAGAACAGAGGCATAATTCGCCCTTCCGTCAGTCCGTGGTCGTCGCCGGTAGTGCTAGTCAAGAAGAAAGATGGAGCGACACGATTTTGCGTGGACTATAGGCGCCTGAATGAGATAACAGTCAAGGACTCATACCCGCTGCCCAAAATGGACGACATCCTATCCACGTTGTACGGCTCCCAGTGGTTTTCGACGATGGACTTACAAAGCGGATACTGGCAGGTGCGGATGGACGAACCCTCCCGACCAAAGACAGCTTTCACTTGCGATGCTGGACTTTTCGAGTTGAATGTGATGCCATTTGGGCTTTGCAACGCCCCCGCTACGTTTGAACGTTTGATGGACAATCTTCTGTCTGGGGTGATGTGGAAGTTCGCGCTAGTCTATCTTGATGACGTGATTGTTTACTCTCGCACGACCGAGGAGCATCTCACACACCTGCAGGACGTGTTTAAACGACTGGCAGAGGCTGGCCTTAAACTTAGTCCCAAAAAGTGCAGCTTCTTTAAGAAACAAGTTAGTTACCTAGGCCATATCGTGAGTCGTGATGGATTACAGGCGTGCCCCAGCAAGATTGATAAAGTGCTGAGCTGGCCTACACCTCGAAGTACCAAAAAAGTGCGATCGTTTTTGGGTCTTTGCTCATACTACCGCAAGTTTATCCCCAACTTCGCTACTATCGCTCGACCGCTCCACCAGCTGACTGAGAAACTTCGACGCTTTGAATGGGACACTCACTGCAGTCACTCCTTTGACACCTTGAAGCAGTGTCTTACGACAGCCCCCGTCTTGGCGTTTCCCAATGACACCGGCCAATTTATTCTAGACACGGACGCCTCGAATTCTGGGGCGGGTGCGGCGCTTCATCAACTACAGGATGGACAAGAACGAGTAATCGAATATTATAGTAAATGTTTCCAACCAGTAGAACGTAACTATTGTGTAACACGTCGAGAGCTCCTCGCCGTAGTCCGTGCCACTAAACACTTTCATCATTATTTGTATGGCCGTCCGTTTCTCGTACGGACTGACCATGCGTCTTTACAGTGGCTGTACAACTTCAAAGAACCAGAAGGGCAGATGGCACGTTGGATAGAACGTCTGCAACAGTACGACATGCAGATTCAGCATCGAAGTGGTACACAACATGGTAACGCTGACAGCCTCTCTCGCCGACCTTGTAGCGAATGTCCCACATGCGAAAGAGTCGAACGGAAAAATGGAGTGGTCGTGTTGTTTACCCAAGTCCTGTTACCCGATCTGCGCAAGGAGCAAGAGGCGGACCAGGCCCTCGGTACGGTGCGCGATTGGATGAACAAGTCCGAACGACCGCCTAAAACAACATTGTGGGGCGAGAGCCCAGAAATTAGAGCTTTGTGGCATCTCTACGACCGATTAGCCTTTGATGAAATAGGAGTGATTACCATAAAAAACTCGGAGAATATACCGGTAGCCCTTATGCCCCGGTCACTGGTAGATGCTGCCTTTCGAGGAGTGCACGACTCTCCATCCGGAGGTCACTTCAGTGCTAAGAAGACTTTAGCCAAAGCGAAGAAGCGATTTTACTGGGTCGGCCAAAGTGCCGATATAACCCTCTGGTGCGCACGCTGCACCATCTGCAACGCACGCAAAGGACCACCTCCAAGAACCGTCGGTCGCCTGCAACCAAGCCTAATGGGAGCCCCGTTCGATCGTCTAGCGATTGCCATTCTAGGCCCTCTACCCACTACGCCTCGTGGGAACCGTTACGTCGCGGTCGTTATGGATTATTTTACCAAGTGGCCGGAATGTGCAGCCATACCGGACCAGACAGCCGAAAGTCTTCTGTCGATTCGGCGTTCCATTCGTCTTACACTCTGATCAAGGACGCAACTTCGAAGCGGGCGTCTTCCAGGCCTGTATGCGGCTGATGACTGTTGAAAAGACACGTACCACGCCGCTGCATCCACAGTCAGACGGCATGGTGGAACGCTTCAATCGCACGTTGCTAGATTACTTGGCAAAGTTTGTATCTACTAGCCAGCATGATTGGGATGAGCTGCTGCCTGTTATTGGCCTACAGGTCAGCGGTTCATGAAAGCTCCGGTTATTCGCCCGCAAGGCTAACGTTTGGAAGAGAACTTAGACTGCCCAACGATTTACTATTTGGAACACCAGCTCCGGTTCCAACGGAAGTCCCGGAATTCTTGGCTAAGCTGCAAAATCAACTGCGGGTGGTAAATGCGAACGCTCGCCGCCAACTGCTAACGGCTGCCCAGGCGAACAAAGTCCGCTACGACCTACGATCGCACCCTCAGGAATTCTGCTCCGGCGACGAAGTATGGCTCTATTCACCTAGCCGAAGAGTGGGCCGTTGCCCAAAGCTACAATGCGATTGGATTGGGCCCGCTACAATAGTACGTCGGATTTCGGATCTTGTCTACGAAATTCGACTCCCTGGAAAAAGAGTTACCAGAACCGTGCATGTGAACCGTTTGGCTGTTTACCGGCCCGATCCTCGCAACGACTTGGTACTCGGGCAGGAGCCTCGAGTCTAAGGAGGGGGTAATGTAAGGACAAGGAAAATAAAGAGATTGAATAAACGAAAGAAACTATCTCTGTTTTCGTTGCGATTCTGCTGAGTTATCTTAGGCCTGACGATCGAACGCCCAACCGTAAACCAACCGCTCGGCCACGGGTGGCGTTATTTTGTTCCACAAAGATAAAACACGTTACAATACATTAAAGGAAAGGATAACCAGGTAGCTGGTAGTGAAATTTGTGCCGTAAACATATCTGAATCTCATAGCTCTTTAGAAAACAATGTTGATGACATTAGTACACAACATACACAGGCTGAAGATTTTGGGGACACTACTATTTTAGGTATATTAGAAACAGCTGTTAACAGATTTAAAATACAAATAATCCTAACAGAGGAAAAAACTATGGAATTCGAATATAAAAATAAAAATAAGAAAATTTATTTAAATTTAAATGATCTTGAAAATGGAATGGAACAAATTATGAAGAATCATATCATAAAAGGCAAAGTAGGAATATTCAGTGAATATAATGAAAATCTATACAACAAATTTCAAAGCAAAATCGTCCAAATTTTCGAAGGCAATAAAAATGTAAAATTTGTAAAATGCTCATTTCACGCAAAAGATATCGAAAACGAAGAAGATTTGTATAAAGAAATTGATCGATTCCATAAATACTGCTCATTCCGGTACAAATGGAAATTACCAAAGCTTAAAAAAGATTATTTATTTTCCAAACCTTCAATACTACATCCAAAAATATATTAACAATTGTGACATTTGTAATCGGTGTAAATATGATAGGAACCCAGTTAAAGAAAAATTTAAATATACAGAAACACCAAACGATACAAGAAAAATTGTTCATTTGGATATCTATACAAATTCGAAATGTAATTTTCTAACTTTTATTGACCGATTTTCAAAGTTTGCTACTGCTTTCTACCTTGAAGATTGGAATAATCAAACTATAATCGAAAAAAGCGCTCGTACAAATTCCAAAGAGGAAATTTTGAAAAATAAATAACTGATAATGAATTTAATAGTGTAAATATAAAAGAATATTTAAGAAAGATATGAAAAGAATATTATAGAAAATTTAATTTAAACAATGTACATAGCTCCAACATGAAAAGAAAGAAGAAATATCAGACTTGAAATGTAACATAATCTACTAGAATTGTATTCCAAACACTAATATATATATAAACGAATTGTAAAACTCAGGAGAGTCTTAATTTAAGCGATAGGGAAGTTATGTAGTCGAAGTTCTTTCTCTCTCTCTTCATCTACATTTAACTAGCTCGATCTAGAAATAAAAGCTCAAAAGCTCTATCTCGACTATGAGAAAGCTTTTGAGCTCACTCTTTGAAAAGATATGAACAAGTGAACAAGTGAAGAATAAAACTGAAATAAATAGCTTTATATAATTAAAAACAAAAACACTAAAAATATTATTTTATTTAATTAAATGTTAACAGACAACTGTTAACAAAACTCGCGTGTTCGTTACATAATAAATGGCGCCCAACGTGGGGCACGTAGAAGCAATGATTTTTTTTTTGCCCTACGTGTCCTTAATCCACTCCTTTACTCTCCACAACACCTTCTACCGTGCAATATGATGGTAAAATATATCACTTTGGAGAGGCCAGCGTATGAGTATCAGATTATAGCTGGACCAAGCGAAATTGTATACCCTCTCAATAAATTTTTCTTAATTATCAACAAATCACTTTAAATAAATAGAACAGATAAAGTATGAAAAATTATGTAGCTTAGGAATATGTGTCTGGATACATTTCGGATACCTACCAGGCCATACAATTTCCTAGATCTTAAATAAAGTTGTTGTAGTGAGGTGAAATTGAGAACTGTTCTTGCTGGAATCGTTACTGGCAAGTCCCTCTTTCAACGAATTACACATTCAAATACAGCTTATGCAAATAAAGTGCAGAGTGTTGGGGGTATTAATGCTGTTGAACTCTTATTGAAGGAGAAGTCCCAAATTTGTAAGGAATTTATTTTGATATCTAAAAATTTGAATCCATAATTCGTGTTTACGAAATAGAATCGTCAAATTATCTTTAGTTGTCTTGTATCTTTCGTGATTACGAAAAATTGATACTTACTTTTAGTTTTCAAAGTTTTTTTGTTTAAGTTTTAGTTTTTTTAAGTATGGCCGTTAGACGAAGCCTAAAAAACTTGGCTTCTGCTAAACCAGCCACCAGTAGTGTCAGAAGAACGCATTCAACAACTTATTTCCAATTCATTAGAAACTTATCGAGTTAATATGGCATCGGTAATTACCGAGGAAATCTAAGCATCACTGGAGTTCAGGCGGAATCCACTGATGAACCACAATTAGAGTGGGACTTTCCACCACCCTCAGTTGCTCCGCGAAGAAGTCTCGAAAATAGTGTTAGAACTCGACCATTTAATATTCGGAGTAATCCAAATGCAATTGACCAAGAGATAGTACCAGAACGACCCGATCGAGTATCTAGTATAAAGATATAACTGTAGAAGATTTCATTTATCGAGTAAATTGTTTAACAACACAAAGTTTGAATGGAGACTTTAACTTGCTTTATAAATTCGCTAATCTGCTCTTTTTTTTCTGGCGATGTCATCGAACCTCGAACGAAATGAACTGGTTCGATCTATGCATTCGTTTAAGAGATAGGTATAAAGACCAAAGATCAGACAGAGACATTATGGATGCCCTTCGCAGACGCAAGCAGGCCTCCAACGAAAATTTTGATGAATTTCTCGATTCTATGCTGGCTATTACAAATGCTTTGCGAGAACCTTTAAACGATTCAGAATTCATAGCTGAAGTGCGAAACAATTTAAGACCCGACTTATTTCATGAAATTTTGCATGTAGAGACCCCAAACCTAGCCGCCTTGCGTAGGGAATGTCATAAGCATGGAGAATTTTTCCGCAGCTTTCGGTCAAGACACCTAACGCGTCAATTAGGCAGTAAACGTATGGTGAATGCGTAGTTGCATGATGAACCAGTAGTTAAACAGCTAGATGACGAAACAGATGACCCTATTGACGTGTGCGCATTCCGTGCACCAGAGAAAATAAAATGCTGGGATTGTGACGAATTAGGACATGGTTATCAGAACTGTTTGCAACAACGTCGCATATTTTGTTATGGGTGTGGGCTAGTAGATGTGTATAAACCAAATTGTTTAAAATGTAATCCGCGTACGGTAAACCTGTCGCAGGATATACGCCGATTAGTGAAGGGGGATGTCCGCCCGTAGTCTTGGATAAACCAAAGAATTTAATAATCAACTCAGACGTGACCTTACTTAATAACTCTGACTTACCTAATACTAAACAGTTCAAACAATATCATGTGCGGTTGCAAGAGTATACCAAGCGAAGATCTGAATTATTTGACAACGCGATGCCGAACTCTCGATCTAGGCGACGATTGCGAACGTTCTGGACTAATAGACACAAGCTAAAGAAACTTGCCATATCAACCATAATCAACCGGGATAACGACATACGATCTTTTATTGATTTATCAATAGATGGACAAATTTACACTGCATTACTAGACAGCGGAGCTAACAAAAGTGTAGTAGGTGGAGAATCAGCAACAAAACTTATGACCACCAAGCAATATTGCCCCAAAACGCGCGGTAGCGTTAGGACAGCCGATGGGCAATCGCAACAAGTAGTTGGTACGATTACAAGCAATCTCACTTATAACTCGAAAAGAGCCAACTTAGAATTTCTCATAGTACCGACTATTACTCAAAAGGTAATTTGTGGCATGGACTTCTGGAGAACATTTGGTCTTTCAATTTCTCACATCCAATCAGACCCTTAAATTTCTGAAGTTTCTTTTGAAGAGGATAAATTTCCATTAACAGCTAGTCAGCATAGTCAATTACAAACTGTAATAACTGGATTTCCAACTTTTGAAAGAGATGGCTTAGGTTTTATATTGTCTGGACGTTGACGCGTACAATGCGAAGTACGTTCAAGTGGCCCATAAAACGGACAAACAATTAAAAATATGATTAACTACAGCTAATTACGAGCTAAATGTGCTAAAATAGAAGTTTTCACAAAAGAAAGAGAGGCTTCTTATCTGATTACGGGTTACAGAAGATTGTAATCAGAACATAGGACTCGAAAAGGTTCATGCAAAGAATAGTTAGAACTACAGTGTTTTAAGGATAGAGGAATAAAATTTCTAGTAGGTCTACGGGGTACAGATAGGTTTAACTGGTTCAATAGCTCAGGAGAGTCTATTTCACCTATTAAAAGTTTATGAATAAAGATAGCACCAAGCATTACTCTACGATTAATAAAGAAGGAAGATTGATTAAAAGAAGCCTACTGGAGTATGATGGCAAATTGACATTGCGATCCCAATTTAGACCGCGAAGAGCAAAAAGCAGAAATTGCTTTTGAACAGATTCAATTTTACTTTGGTGCGTCTCATATTGAGGTGACCATATGCAAGATCCGTACTCTAAGATAGGACGGATTAAAGAAGTATACAGAATTTTCGTTGTGTACGGATCGTCAAACTCTTTTGACCATTGTTTCACAAACCAAAGAACATTCATAGCTTTACTAACTGTAGCCGAAATATGAGGATTAAAATTTAATTTATGGTCCATAAGAACACCTAAGTCATTGATAATATCTAACCGCTCTAAGGAAGTGTCGTTAAGATAATAAGTTGCTAAGTATGGAGTGTATCTATAAAAAGACATAACTTTACATTTAGAGCCATTAAGGTTTAATAGGTTTGTTTCACACCAACTCTGAAGATCATTAAGATCCGATTGAAGTAGGCAAGAAGACGATATGTCTTTAAAACTGAGGTAAAGCTTGACATCATCCGCGTACATAAGCACCCGAGAATGTGACACTACCAATGGAAGATCATTTACAAAAAGAGTGAATAGCAATGGACCCAAATGACTATCCTGAGGTACTCCAGAGGTCACTTGGATGGTCTTAGAAAATGAAACTTAAAGAGGACCTTTTGTGTACGCTTAGAAAGATATTGAAGAATCCAATCTAGCAAAAGGCTGGGGATGCCAAGTGCATTTAATTTATATAAAAGCAGAGTATGATTAACAGAGTCAATGGCCTTGCTGAAGTCAGTATAAATGACGTCAGTTTGCACGGCAGTCTTGAACCCTTTGATTGAGTGAGATGTAAATTCTAATAGGTTAGTAGTTGTGATCTACGTTTTTAAAACCCATGTTGGGATGACGAAATGATTGAGCTACAAAAATGCTGCAATTGAGATGTTATTATTTTCTCAAATGCTTTGGGTATGGCAGACAATGTAGAAATACCCCTATAATTGGAGGCTTCGGACTTCTTCCCCTGTTTATGAAGAGGAATAATATATGATTCCTTCCAGATAGGCGGGAAGGCGGAAGATGTGACGGACAGTGTAAACAACTTAAGTATTGGCTTACATAGGGCCTCCGCGCAAAACCTTAATACGCAGCCTGGTTTTCATCAGGGCCAGGTGCATATATTGGTTTGACGGAACTGAGCACACTAAAAACCGAACTTTCATCAAACACAGGGTCTAAAATGCAATTAGACGATTGCAAGTGATGAGGATAAGGAGGATTTGCTTGATAAATCGAAGAGCAATAAGTTGTTTTGAAAAAAATCAGCAAACATGTCGGCAATTGCCTGATCATTGTAAGCTTTATTGTTTTCGAAAGACAAGTAAGACGGGTGCACCGATGTTTTACTTTTAACATTTACAAATTTGTAAAATTGCTTAGGATCGAGAGAAAACCTGAGTTTACATCGCTGAAGATAATCCTTATAGCAATGTGAATTCAGCACCATAAAATTTGATCGAGCAACTACATATAGGAAAAAATCCGATGCTTTACCGGATTTTTTAAATTTTTTATAACATGTCGATTTTACGTTCTCCAAGTTACATAACTCACGTGAGAACCAAGGAGGTCTATCAGACCATCCTAGAGTCTGTAGCATGTTTTGGAATAACATATTAACAACAATACAAACATATTGTAGCAATTAGTGACAATATTTATGTGCGCAACATTCAAGTGCATTTGCTTCTTAAGTAACATGACCACCCATGAGTGCATGGTGCTGGACAATTGCTGTGTCGGCAAATATAACACGCGCGGCCGCGTTGGCCCAATATGCAATATGATACATCCTCACTCTACCGATGCGACGGTATATAAACATACATACTTTTATGTAAACACTTATACATTTATACATAAGTATGTTTATACATAAGCATACCGCTCCTCTGTCTGCATGACTAGCAGCGCAGCTACGCGGTCTTAGCTATAGTCGACAATTGTTATAGAATTAAGAATTTTTCAATAAACTGAGCTCAAACAAGAAAGTACAATTGGTATCTCTCAATCTATCTTCGGAGGATACTACATGGCGACCGTGACAGTGGTCACTAACTTATAAAAAGTGACCAGAAGTCAAAACGGATCTAGAACATAAAAATCAACAACGAGTGAAAGTGCTGAGCAGAATATCATTTACGTGTGGTAGGCAAGCCGCCCACTACACCAACGTTGGGCAGCATCATGAGGATGAATGAAGAAAAACAGAATACATATAAACAAAAGTAAGTAGAGTTATGGGAAAAAAATCCGGTGTGGTAAAGAAGTGGTTTAAACCGCCCAAATATAATAAGCTGGAATACCTCGGTGAGTCTACACGCCGAGGTAGAATTCATAAAAAGCCAATTGGGCGAAAAGAAAAGTACAACCACAACCGAAATCCCATACTCTACGATACACAACGTGGCAAAGACAAAATCAAAGATAACGCCACAACCGGAGAAAGAACTACTAAAAGTGAAGATAGTCTGCCCAAACGACTGCGAGGGACCACTATATTCGCCGTATTGCGAATATACCTGTAGCCACTGCTACGCGACCCCAAAATCTGGTGCGATGAACGGCACCGGTACCGCCTGAGCCCATAGGCCCTGGACATCAGCAGCTGACAACGAGCGTGAAAGGCAGGCCGTCTTTTACGCCTTCGAGGGAGCATCAGCGTGCCAAACGGCGACGACCAGCTGATGCGGGAAAAAAAAAAAAAAAAAGCAGTTGCAGCAACCGAGATTGAAGTGAACCGATAGCGCTACAAAGAGCGCCCAACAAAAATTAATAATAAAACTGTGCGCTGCGTCGCATAATTTTTTTAATGCACTGCGATGCATATTTTTTTTTATATATAAATTGTAAAAACAAACTATGTACAATTGTGCGGCATTAAAGCTGTCCAATTAGAGTGTGGCCTAAAAACCATACGAAAAAATAGGCAGGGAGACATGTAAAAAAAAAAAAAAAGAGCCTTCAGCAAAAAAAAAAAAAAAAAGAAATTTTATTAAATTACTACTTAACTAAACTACATAAAAAAAAAATTTAAAAACCAAATTCCAAACCTTTTCTTTAAATGATGGAATGTTCGATAACAAAATAAGCAAGTTTGATGATACATTTGATACACCCAATATGGGGTTAATAGATACTAAAACAGTGGACTCCACTGCAAATGTAATCAATAAAATAGAGTCATCGAATGTAGACTTAAAACCAACAAATGCACTTTTATTAGTAATTGTAATAATAATGAGCGCATATGTGTTATATAAAGCATATAAACTACACAATAAATGTGTAACAAAAAGAGCCTTAAGCCATGCTAATGATCTTGATAAGATCTAAATAACATATGCAACAATTGTAATAAAAATGCATTTCACAAAAAATTATTATCAAAAGGAAAAAAACTATATACATCAATTTCCAAATAAAAAAAAAAAAACAAATTTTTAAGCTGAATAACATATATATTGGTTGATTAAAATGAGTAAAATAGATGATTATTTTAGGAAGATAGTAGATAGGCATCCCAGAATAGTTTCCCACTTAATTGAGGTTTTTAGAAGCGAGCAAAGTAATTCTCCCCAACGCTCGATTTGTTTAATACAGATTAGGTTAGCTTACCTAGATATAACGGGAGAAGAATTCCCAGTAAGAGGTTGCACTTGGGTACAGATGAGTTTCATCCTCACAGTACCATATGTGTGTTGTTACACAAATGCCACAGGCACATTTTGCTTCTACCTGATGGATGAAGCTCAACAATAATAAGTTGTTGCAAAAATAAAGCAAAAATCAAAAAAAATATAAGAGTAGAACAGATGGCCTAGATATAATATACAAATGGATCTAGTAGAACTTAAATATTTGAACAAATATGTTCTATTCTTAGATTTCCTCATCAACAGAGGTGAAACCAATCCAAAATATAAAGAAATTAAATACTGGATTGTGAATAATAAAAAATTCAAATCAAGGATAGCCCACTTGATAGAAAGATCCATAGTAGAAGCGTATAATCGCCTAAAGCAAAAAAATAGAATTCTACCCACCTGGGTACATAAACTGTTTGAAGAACCCATAGAGATAATCGATCTCTCACGGAATTAATAAAAAAAAAAACGAACACAAAAATAAACTTTGAAGCATGGAATGGGAAGAATTATTTCTCCATATCCAAAATATTAAAGAAAATTTCAAAAAATCATATAAATGCGTTACACAAAATAGAAACATCCAAAAGGAAACAATAAACAAGCACGCAAAAATTCTAGTTGATTCATTCAACGAAGCAAGAAATTTAGTGCTTGTTAATAGAGAGAGCATAGGTAAAGCAAATTGGTCAAAGATTTCCAATCTACTGATCAAGTTACGTACAAACCTAATCTCTATAAAGACAAAATACAATCTTGATATATTTGTACCTACCGTCCTTAATTCACCCCTGAGCATAGACACCTGTAAAAAGGAAACAGAGCAAGAAGGTGAAGAATCTGAAACAAGCGAGGAAGAAATAGAAGAGAAAGATCTAAACGATCTAACAATTCCTGCGCTATTAACATTACCTGATATAGAAGCGTTGTCTGAACAAGACAACGAATCAGATTTGGACACCAATACAAGTGTAATAAACAAAACTGACAGGATGGCAGAATTAACCGCCCGAAGGGCATACATGAAGGACACTTCAAACGCCAATCCAGAATTCAATGGACAAAAATTACATCTCCGAAGATTCATAACAGCTTTGGAGATGGTAAATATGATGAAAGGTGATTTTGAAGATATAGCTGTTGTGGTAATAAAATCAAAAATTAGTGCCCCAACACTGTACGCAGTCCAAAACGAGACATCAATTGAAGCAATAATACAAAAATTGCAAGACACTATAGTTGGTGAAACACCCAAAGTAATTAAAGCCAAACTAAACAAAACCACCCAGAGTGGTAAAACAGCTGAAAAATATACATCGGAAGTCGACAATTTACGCAAACTCTTAGAAGCTGCGTATATCGACGACGGTATGTCTTTAGAAATGGCCCAGAGGTATAGCGTTGACGATGCTATAGAAGCAATGGTCCAAAATTGCGAGCAAGCAAGACTCAAAGCAATTCTTGACGCCGGCAATTTTAAAACCATGGATGAGGTAATATTAAAATACTTACGAAAGAGTACCGAAATAAATGGAAAGCCAAACACTGTTATGTTTGCCCAAAGAGGCCGGGGTAATTATAATAACAGATATAATTATCGTGGTAGAGGTAATAGTCGCGGTAATTATAATAATTATAACAATTATAATAATAATTACAGCAATGGCCAAAATTATAACCAGAACTATAACCAGAGAGGAAACAACAGAGGTTACGGCAGAAATAATAAAAGAGGAAATAGAGGAAATAACCAACAAAATAGAGGTTATAACTCTAATAATAACAATGTTAGGGTAGCCCAGAATAATTCGGGAAACTCCCAACAACCTTTAGATACTCAACAATAAAAAATTACAAGGTTTACACCATCAGTCTCAGTCAAAGCACATTTGCAAGTTTCACTAACGTAGCAACAGGAAAAGAGTTAGTATTTTTAATAGACACAGGTGCTGACATATCCATATTAAAAGAAAATTCCGACAACTTCCAATATATTGAAACCAATCAAATAATAAATATACAGGGAATAAGTCAAGAAATAACAAAATCAAAAGGACTTACTTCCATAGAAATACAAACCTCTAAATACATAATTCCACACGATTTTCATATCGTAAATTTACAATTCGCTATTCCTTGTGATGGAATACTAGGTATCGATTTCATAAGAAAATATAACTGTCAATTAGATTTCAAACCGACTGAGGATTGGCTTATAATTAGACCAAATAATTTACAATATCCCATATATGTACCAATAGCATACAGTTCTGGCAACAACTCCGTAGTTCTGCCAGCAAGATCACAAGTTGTCCGAAAAATTGAAATAACCTCAGTGGAAGACAGTATATTAATTCCGAACCAAGAAATTCAGCAGGGTATTTACATAGCAAATACCATAGCATCTTCTCAAAACGCATTCATAAAATTGCTAAATACAACAAACACAAATCAAATAGTCAATATAAATAACTTGCAGTACGAATCACTTTCGAACTACGAAGTAGTTAAAACAAGTTCAAAAGATAGAGAGAAAACGGTATTAGCGACACTCTCGAAGAATTTTCCACCACAGTTCAATAGCCAACTAACCAAATTATGCACACAGTATAGTGATGTGTTCGGTTTGGAAACCGAATCTATAACTACCAATAATTTTTATAAACAAAAACTGAGACTGAAAGATGATGAACCAATATACATAAAGAACTACAGAAATCCTCATAGTCAAAAAGACGAGATACAAAAACAAGTCCAAAAGTTAATAGATGACAAAATAGTTGAACCATCGGTATCAGCTTATAACAGCCCACTGTTACTTGTACCGAAGAAATCACTGCCTAATTCCGAAAAGAAAAAATGGCGATTAGTAATTGACTATCGTCCGATCAATAAAAAATTGTTGTCCGATAAATTCCCACTCCCAAGGATTGATGATATTCTAGATCAACTGGGAAGAGCAAAGTACTTTTCGTGCCTGGATTTAATGTCAGGTTTTCATCAGATAGAACTCGAAGAAGAGTCACGAAATGTTACATCCTTTTCAACAAACAATGGTTCATATCGCTTCACGCGATTACCATTTGGTCTAAAGATAGCGCCAAATTCATTCCAGAGAATGATGACTATAGCATTCACTGGACTTGAACCTTCTCAAGCATTCCTTTATATGGACGATTTAATAGTCATTGTTGTTTAAAATGCTCAATAACTTAACAGATGTGTTTGAGAAATGTAGGCAACACAACCTAAAATTACATCCCGAAAAATGTTCATTTTTTATGCATGAAGTCACCTTTTTGGGGCATAAATGCACAGACAAAGGAATCTTGCCTGATGACACAAAATACGAAGTCATCCAAAATTATCCAGTCCCCCACAATGCGGACAGCGCTAGAAGATTTATTGCATTTTGCAATTATTACAGAAGATTCATAAAGAATTTTGCCGACTACTCTCGTCACATAACAAGATTATGTAAAAAAGATGTAAAATTTGAATGGACAGCTGACTGTCAAAATGCTTTTGAACATCTAAAATCGGCATTAATGAACCCAACTCTATTGCAATACCCAGATTTCAGCAAAGAATTTTGCATAATCACTGATGCGAGTAAGTACGCATGTGGAGCAGCCTTAACACAAAACAAAAAAGGACTCCAGCTACCAGTTGCATACGCATCAAGAGCCTTTACAAAAGGTGAGAGCAACAAGAGTACAACAGAACAAGAATTAGCAGCTATTCATTGGGCAATAACACATTTCAGACCATACATTTATGGTAGACATTTCACCGTCAAAACTGATCACAGAGCACTTACTTATCTATTTTCAATGATAAATCCAAGTTCGAAACTAACGCGAATGAGGCTTGAATTAGAGGAATATGATTTCACAGTAGAGTATCTAAAGGGTAAAGATAATTATGTAGCAGATGCCCTCTCAAGAATAACAATCACAGACTTACAAAACATACAAAACGATAATAAAATTCTGAAAGTCACTACCAGAAACCAAAATAAACAGTTAAATTCCTGCGCAGGGAACGAAAAAGAAAAAGAAGATTTGCAAAAACAATCTCTTAATGCTTCTAAGCCCAACGTATATGACGTCATTGTAAATGACGAAGTACGAAAAGTAGTGACCTTGCGAATAACTGATTCTTTAACCACATTCAAACATGGCAAGAAAGTTATAGCAAGAATTGACATTTGCGATATGTATACCAATGGAATTCTCGACTTAGGTCAATTTTTTCAAAGGCTCGAAAAAGAAGCCGGTATACTCAACATAAGTCAAGTCAAAGTGGCACCGAGCGAAAAGATCTTTGAAACTATCTCAATAGAATCTTTTAAAAATATGGGCAATAAAATTTTACAATCATTAAGAGTAGCGCTACTCAAGCCGGTGACCCTATTATCAAATAAAGATAAAGAAAAAGAAGCAATACTGTTTACGTTCCACGATGACCCAATACAAGGAGGTCATACTGGAATATTGAGAACTATGGCCAAAATAAAAAGGCATTATTATTGGAAAAATATGACACGAGATATATCTCAATATATAAAAAAATGTAATAAGTGTCAAAAAGCAAAGATAACAAAGCATACAAAAACACCGTTAATCATAACTGAAACGCCACAACAGGCTTTCGATAGGGTTATTGTGGATACGATCGGTCCACTCCCAACATCAGAACACGGAAATGAATACGCAGTAACTTTAATCTGCGACCTAACAAAATACCTTGTAATAATACCAATTAAAGACAAAAGTGCAAAAACAGTAGCGAAAGCTATATTTGAAGATTTCATTCTGCGGTACGGTCCAATGAAAACGTTCATTACGGACATGGGAACAGAATATAGAAACTCAATAATTGAAGATTTATGCAAAAACTTGCAAGTAAAAAAGATAACTTTAACTGCACATCATCACCAGACTGTAGGCACTGTGGAGCGAAGCCACCGAACACTTAATGAATTTTTACGATCATACATTTCAGTTGACAAAACTGACTGGGATGTATGGATAAGATACTTCGAATATTGTTTTAATACAACACCCTCTATGGCACATGATTATTGTCCATATGAGTTGGTGTTCGGTAAAACTTCAAATTTGCCACAACAATTTAATAGTGTTGATAAGATAAATCCACTATATAACATAGAAGATTATGCTAAGGAATCAAAATTTAGATTAGAACAGGCTTATAAAAGAGCAAGAATTATGTTTGAACAGCACAAAGCGAAGAATAAGGAAATATATAATAGAAAGGTAAAAAATATTGAATTAGAAATAGGAGATAAGGTTTTATTACGTAATGATACGGGTCATAAGTTAGAACCTAAGTATTTAGGCCCATACATCATAGAAGAAATAAAAGATAGGGATAACATTTTAATTAAAGATACAAAGAATAAGAAACAATTAGTGCATAAAGATAGGTTAAAAATTTTAATCAATTAATATATATATATATATTATATAAAAAAAAAAAAATAATAATAATAACAATAAAACAAGAGAAAGAAATTTAAACAAATAAATTACCAACATTTAATGACACTATACATATACAAATATAATTTTACCACATGTATCATTAAACAAACACTCGAACATTCGAAAAAAAAAAATTAAAAAAAAAAAAAGAGAAACAATAATAAGTAAATACATTTTTATATAAAAAAAAATTTTTAGAAAATAACTCCATATAATTACGTTATTTTTCTAAAGAGGGGGGATGTAGCATGTTTTGGAATAACATATTAACAACAATACAAACATATTGTAGCAATTAGTTACAATATTTATGTGCGCAACATTCAAGTGCATTTGCCTCTTAAGTAACATGACCACCCATGAGTGCATGGTGCTGGACAATTGCTGTGTCGGCAAATATAACACGCGCGGCCGCGTTGGCCCAATATGCAATATGATACATCCTCACTCTACCGATGCGACGGTATATAAACATACATACTTTTATGTAAACACTTATACATTTATACATAAGTATGTTTATACATAAGCATACCGCTCCTCTGCCTGCATGACTAGCAGCGCAGCTACGCGGTCTTAGCTATAGTCGACAATTGTTATAGAATTAAGAATTATTCAATAAACTGAGCTCAAACAAGAAAGTACAATTGGTGTCTCTCAATCTATCTTCGGAGGATACTACAAGTCACACGCGGGACACAAACATCAAAGAACGACTCAAGAGTTTTATAGAAGACAGAAATGGCAGAGTCCATATCCGTGCAAGTATACAGATATGTCCAATCATTAGTTAACAAGAGTTTTTTAAGTTTAGTAAAGTTTGTCTTGCGAAAACATCGGGTTAGAGGCATTGAGTTATTATGTCGAGACATAACACCAAAAGGAAGGTCAATTGTTATATCCAGAGTTGGATGAAGGTTGTCTTTGGGGATAACTAAGGGATCAGTCCTGGAAATATCGCAGTTGGAAGAATCCAACACAAATACCAGATCTAGTGATCTGTTACACCTATTCCGGACAGGATTTATATGAGTTAGGGACAACTCAAGCAGACCATCTATGAAACAATGTGACAAGGAGGCAACAGTAATTAAGAATCAAATGGGAGGGTCCAGGTAATCTCAGGTAAATTAAAATCTCCCAGAACAACGAGAAAGTCCTTGTCAGAGAGATATGAGGAAATAAGTTGAATAGCTTCCAAATGGTGAGTGTATACTGCCAAGACGGACTGTGGTGGAATATACGAACAAGAAATATACGCAGGAAAAGAATTAAACGAAATTGGGGTGGTGGTGTGTTCGTTGGTTCAAACAGCCTTGGTTCCCGATGTTGCCACATTCGCTTATCTTCGCTTAGTTGCCACACTAAGTCAATCAGCTGACTACAGCTGATCGTAGTGTGGGCTGTAATAAATTTGTCTGTTTTGAGCGAGGGCCGTTTATTTTGACTCGGCTGCAATATTATGAATGGAAATTCTTGCGACAATTTCTTGAACTTCCGTAATATATTACAGCATTTTGAAAATTGATGTTGTTCTCCATTCCACCCTGACAAGCGTTCTTACCACCGATCAGTGAATGATAATTATTTTTCTGTGAGTTAACCAATTGAGTGTAAACACTAAGAAGCGTGTAAACTTAAATATAGTGAGTAAACACTAAAAAGATCACATACACAAGAATGGACATTCGTCAATTTTTCGTTAAAAGACCTAGGTTAGAAAATCAGGAGGTAAGTAAAAATTGTCATATCGAATACTACAAGTTGGAATATCAAGTGAATCATCATGTTTTGGATTTCCTCAAACTTACGGTTATAAAAATATATTACATTTCATTTAGGAAACTTCTAAACAAACTGATAAGGAGCAAGCAGAGGCTCCCGATACAGCATCTTCACTCGAGCCCAAAATTGCACAGGTATTTAACAGTCATTACTTATGCTGCTGCAGTCAATTGTACCTTTATTCGATTCAAAATGCTCCTACTTGTAATACACGAAGTTACAATTACTAGCAATAAGAATCGTAACTTTCCCAATGCAGCTGGGAAAAGCAAATTGTTTTCCACTTTTCCATATCAATAACTTTGTAATTGAAAGTGACAAATAGAAATTTCGGATCCAAATAAAAAAATATTTGCAGGTTTCCCCGAACGCTCTTTTTCTTCACTAAGGAGGCTGAAAACGTACCTAAGAAGTACAATGGGTCAAGAGAGGTTAAACGGATTAGCTTTGCTCAACATCCACTCTAAAATTGAAGTCACTTCAGAGGATATTTTGAACGAAATGGCGAAAACAAGTCGGAAAATAGACATTATTTTGTAGAAAAAAAATTTGAAATAAAGGTCATCCATTATATTATTAAGTATGAATATGTGTATTTAATATTTGCTGAAGGAGACGAGCCGGAAGGAACGTTATTCACAGAGGCAGGTAGCAAGCTAATCGGAGGCCGATTTTTCTTTTTTATTGTATACTCTTTTACAACAAGGTGTTTCGACCAAAAATCTTTATGACTTATTTGGCCAAAAAGATCTTGGGAGACACCTATTTTGAAGGACGAAATGTCCCGAGTATATGAAAAACGGAACTTTTCCACAGCAATGTTTGGTGCTTGAACTTTGCCCTGGATGTAGGCTATGACTTCTTCAGAAGTAGTATTGGGATCAAGCCTCGAAATAAAAATTTGCTTTTTGGGTGGAACTACAACAAGGGAACTAGGAATACTAGGCACAGCAGTAGCGGCTACAGCAGACGCAGCAGCAGCTGAAGCAGCCAGCACTTTACTAGCTCCTCTTGTAACTACTTTATTGGCAATATTCCTGGAAACGGATGTTTGCTCGGACGGTTCGGAAACTACAACCGATATCGTGTTAGTAGGTGGGATACTGTCTCCAGGGGAAATGGGAAGAGACTCCACACCTGCCAAAGCCGGACTCCAAAACGATATCAGCTGCTGTACATTTGGTGACATAGGGTCTATGTCGATAGCCGGAACTGGTAGAGAGGAATGTGCCGACGGACTGAGGGACGCGCCCTGAAACCTGGCTTTCTTTCGCGTCGGAGATTCAATCAAAAGTTTAGAGCTTCTGAATTAAACATCCATCAAAAAAACCTCCGCTTGGAGCTTATGAACGCCAGCTGACAGGGTTTTAAATGCTTCCCCAGTCCGTTTCATAAAACTTCGCATCTCGAGCTCCAAACCACGACACGAATCACAGCCCCATTTAAGGCAATACTATCCCGCACCTTGACTGTGTAACCAGCACATTTAAAGTGCATTACATTGTCACACAGCCAACAGTAAAGAAGGTCTTCACTGGTCTTGCTGGGATTATTGCAATTATATTTGCAACAGACAGACATTATTAAATAATTGATTTATACAAAAACAAATTATAAATCAATATGTAAATAAAAAGAAAAATGTATATGTATATATGTTAACAGAGACGTATACAAACCAAGGCAAAAGCTAACTGCAATATGCAAATTAGAAAGAGAAAACAAAAAAGGCAATATTTGTACTTATTTGTATTAAAACACACAACAACAAAAACTTGTCACCAGCGCGAAGTTAACGGCCGCGAGCGCGATCAAAAGAGAAAACAAAAGAATAGAGAGCACCAACACCACACAAACAAAAACAAACTATGAACTGTAAATTGAGAGCGCGGGTGGGAGCAAAAAATAGAACGAAATCAAAAACTAAGCAGCGCAACAACTAAATTATATTTGCGTTTGTTAAAGTTTTGATTATAAATTTATATAAATGTTTGTAAATTTAACGCAAACTTCGCGATGAGTATAGCGATTTATTAAGAATTAGTAAGGCAATAAATTTAAATTGAATATTATAAATTAGATTCACGAAAGAATGAAAAACAAAAATTAAGCGAGAGCGCAAAAAAAAAACACGACCGACTTCGATGAGTGACAATATACATATGTATTTACGAGCCTTATAGAACATATTATTGACACCGAAAACGCCAAGCCAATTAAACAAAAATTTTACCCAATATCACCAGCGAAGGAAAACTTATTATGTCTGGAGATAGACAAAATGTTAAAGCTAGGAGTGACAGAAGAAGCGCCCGCGTCCTCTTGGTCTTCTCCTTGCGTCTTGTTAGTCAAACCTAGGTAAGGTAAGATTCTGCCTTGACTCTCGAAAATTAAATGCGGTTACAGTAAAATATGCATATCCAATACCTAATCTAGAAGGCCTATTAAGTAGACTTACCCCTGTACATTGAATTTCCAAGATTGACCTTAAAGATGCCTTTTGGCAAATCGGTCTGGAAGAATCATCGAAAGAAAAAACAGCATTTACTTTGCGTTAACAGAATTATTGCGTGGCAATTCTTCTTCGTGGAACGAAGAAGCGCAATGTGCTTTTGAGAACATCAAGGCTAAACTTAGCACTGCTCCGTTTTTAGCACACCCAAATTATAAGAAACCGATTATCGTGCAATGTGATGCAAGTATGCTTGGAGTAGGTGCGCTTTTAGCCCAAGTTGATGAGTTGATATTCGAACGACCCATCACATTTATGTCTAAAAAACTTAACAAAGCACAACGAAATTATTCGGTCACCGAACTCGAATGTCTTGCGGTAGTGTTGGCAACTAAAAGATTTCGGATGTATATCGAAGGCCATGAGTTTAAAGTCGTGACTGCGTTGGCTTATGAACCAACAAGAACTAAGTGGTCGATTAGCCCGCTGTTTAACGAAGCTGCAGGGGTATAACTTCCACATAGAACACCGGAAAGGTAGTGAAAATGTTGGTGCTGACGCTTTGTCGCGATCATTTGAAAATGAAATAGCTTCCCTGGAAATGGAATTATCTCCTGAAATCAACTCGTCCTCGTCGGCATTTGAATCCGAAGAATATAGATCTCTGAGAGACAAATATGTAACGGCAAATCTTCCGGATTTTCAAGTTATTAATCAATATATATATCATCGCACTGTGGAAATTGCTGGTGCCCCAAGAACTCCGTAATAGTGTTATTAGAGCAGCCCACGATCCACCCAACTCAGCCCATTGCGGCATAGCAAAATGTTTAGAACGTATTCGGCGTAACATTTTCTGGCCAAGACTAGTTGTAGACGTTAC
This sequence comes from Drosophila tropicalis, assembly GCF_018151085.1. NCBI lineage: Eukaryota > Metazoa > Arthropoda > Insecta > Diptera > Drosophilidae > Drosophila > Drosophila tropicalis. The sequence goes on from NW_027173484.1 coordinate 1,103,840, forward strand.
GAAGTACATTCAACAGTCTGAGATATGTCAAACCTGCAAATACCCAACATGTAAACTAAAACCGCCTATGGGAAACCAAACCATAAGCGAACGACCATTCCAAAGACTATATGTTGATTTTATCGGTCCCTTCCCTCGCTCAAAACAGGGAAATATCGGAATTTTTATCATTGTAGATCACTTTAGTAAATTTACCTTCTTAAAACCTGTAAAGAAATTCCACTCGAATGTAATAATATCTATCCTAAGGGATGATATCTTTAGCTGCTTTGGTGTGCCACAGTATATAGTCAGTGATAATTGCACTCAGTTTAAAAGCCAGGAGTTCACAAAATTTATTAGGGATTACGGAGTGCAGCACGAATTCTCCACGGGCCAATGCGGCGGAAAGAGTAAACCGATCAATTAATGCGGCCTTACGGTCCTATCTCCGTTCGGATCAATGTCACTGGGATAAATTTCTCAGTAGTATAAACAGTGCCTTACGAAATCATATTCATCAATCAATTGGAATTTCACCCTATGTGGCGGTGTTTGGTCAAAACATGATAACCCATGGAAAAGACTACAAATTGTTGACCAACCTTAATCTACTGAATGAAGCTACGGTTCGGCTAGATAGACTAGACAATTTCGTACTTATTAGATCTGATATTTAAAAATATTTAGATAAAGCTTATAATACAAATCAACGGACATATAACTTGAGGAGTAAAATACGCATTTTCGAAGTGGGCCAAACAGTCACTAAGCGTAGCTTTAAACTCAGCAACCTAGCCAATAATTTTAATGCTAAATTAGCACCAGTCGGAGTTAAAGTCAAGATCAAGAAAAAACTCGGAAATCATTTGTATGTTGTTGAAAACCTTTCAGGAAAAGATCTTGGACCTTCCATGCCAAGGACCTTTGGTAATCAGCTTGGCACCCTTTGATTTTTTCAGCTTTGAGCCTCCACTTATGAGGGCGTGTCATTCAAATCTGTGGTGTAAGGGTGCGCTGTTTCAAACATTAAATTATATAAATCTGCTAGCTAGACGAAAATATTTGGCATACACTATTTCTACGGCGAATTGACCTTGAGCTTTTTTTTTTGGAACCGAGCTTACACGATCCACTTCCATAGAAAAGCTCATGCAAGATAAGGGCCCAAAAATTGAGCTTGAATAGTGAGCGAGGAGTCGAGAATAAAAAAAGGGAGAACGCGAAAAAACCGCAAGTGCAAGCAATGTACCTGGTGTGACGTAACACACCGGTACCCTCGTGGACGTTACATAAGTCCACGCCTCTTTTTTTCGAGTTCCAATTTTAATTAAGGAACGAAAATAAAACGCCACTGCCAGCGCTGTCTTGCGTCATTGTGTTAGCCACCATAAGGCCAGAAGACGACCCCATCCATGGTTTCATGTCGGACTTCTGGGGACTACGACCAAATAAATGTCGACCCGGTCCATGAACTGACCATCGGAAAATTGTTGGAGAGCGATTTGGCCATAAGTGCGCACACCTATTGCTGTGTGGGGCGTAGCCAGCCAGCCTAGTTCCTAGGTGAACCCTCGTTGGAGTGAATGTTTCACCTGAGGACACGGGATAGCCCTCGCAACCAAGACTGGAGATTACTGCTGGGAAGACGTTGCAGCAGCTTCAAAAACCCAGCATTGATGACCCCAACCTCACCCCCCAGCCGTAGTGGTCCCTCAAACAGCCGTTTTTTCATTTTCTTTAAGTATCGTACAAACATGTGTTCAAATTTATAAGCATAAATTTGTAATGAAATTTCTATATAGTAGGTTCAGAAAGTCATAACATTGGTAACGAGAAGCAAGTTATATTTTGGCACCCTTCTTAATAATTTTAACAGCCTCTAGTGCTCCACCCATCATCAGGCCTGCTGACTGGATTGGATTCTACAAACTGTAAGTACGGCATGGCCGCATAAAATCTATTGGCGAAATATAACCGCTCGCCGCGACCACTTTTTCAAATTGAAATAAATGCTCCGATGTTATCTTCTTAGACATATGCCTTTTCTTTCCTTTGAATTGAATATATGTATGAAATGATGAATTGCTGAGTTAGTTTATTTGGGCACCTGACGTAAGAGATTTAACAGCCACAATATGGGTAATACCGGGTTTCATTAGGTATTACAAGGTTGGGTGGGTAAAGAGAAGGCAATGACATATAGGTCCTTCGAAAAACACCCATCACCTCTGCATAAAAATCCCTATTTAGGTGTAGTCCTTTATTCCTTATCTCTGTCTTCGTTTTACTTACATATGTAGCGCATGTTTTGGCCGAGCCACTTGTTAGAAAGACAGAGAGTGCACTCCGACACCCGCGTGTTCGTTACAATATGGAGAGTAATGATGAAAGCGATCTTGACGGATCACCTGATGCAGATGATTTTTAGCAGGGACCGTAAATAATGATTATTTTTATTTTTTTAAATGAAAAAATCATTTACTTATAGAGGACTTAGAAAAGAATAGATTACACCAAAATCTTTAATTCAGTACCATCTATGCATTTTTGGAAAGATTTTTAAAAATTCAATTTTTTCAATTTTCTTCAAAAAAGATCATTAATTTTGAGTAATTTAATAAGAATTATCCATAAAAATCTTTTTTGATCAAAAAAAATAAAAATCAAAAATAATGATTAAAAATGAGTTTTATTTTTTTCGTTCAAAATAAAACTCACTTTTAAAAAACGGCTACCATCTTAAATATTTTCAAAATATTTTTGCACATCCTTAAAAAGGAGTTCAAGGACTACCACTCCATAAAATTTTTTTTTTTTAATAAGGTATTCAGTAACAAATAATTTTTTTTATTATTTGCTGTTTAATTTGACAAAAAGCAATTGTTCCAGTGATTTATCGGACATGTTACATCGTTGATCCGTCAACAGCATTTTAATGGCTGAAATCGCTCTTTCGACACTCACTTGTGTTGCGGGAACCGAGAGCACCACTTTGGCCAGCTGATACAGACTTGGGTATACGTAGCGCTTTTCCTCCCAATATTCCATTATATTGGAGGACAAGGAAACTGGCTTCGGGCTATAGGCTTCAATTTCCGCATACCCCTTCTTTAGCAGATCCGATCGCTCACCATCGTCAGTTTCTTATTCCGAAGTTACCTCAATGGTTTGCAAAAAATCGTTCAACAGAGAGCAGGTGTTTGAACTTTGCGTTAATGCGATGTCTGCCTCAAAGGATGTGGATGCCAAGGAGGTGCTTGAGCAAGGCACTTCTGTTGCAATGATCTGAAATATAAATAAAATTATTAATATTCGTTTTATATATTTCAATGACGGAAAAACTTACAGGTTCTTTCAAATTAAATATTTGCAGAAAAAGCTGCTTAAGCTTGCTTTTAGCTAGCATAACATTTATAGGGTTTTTCAGCAATACCCGTCTTATCCGTGGATCCAAGTATATGCTGCAAATTACCGAGTCAGTCCCTAAAAGGCCAACTTCCCTTTCAGCGATGCACTCGCTCAAAGCTTTGCTTTCAGCCGTGTTTACTGCTGCAACAGTAAGCTTGAGCTCCAACCACAGTTTGTAGAAGTCACCCATAAATAATTCGGCGCTTTGTAGCTTGATAGTAGCTGTGTATGCCGGTTACAGGGTAGTAACGAGTCTTTTTAGGTCATCCCACTCAGTCGTTGTTAGCTTCATTGAACACTTGAGGCGCCTTTCACAAAAGTCTTCAAAGTTCTTAAGCTGACTCAACATACTATAGGTGGAATTCCACCGAGTCGCGACATCTAAAATTGGTTGTGGCAATGACTCCTCCGTTATTAAATACCTACACTCAAAATACAAAAAAAACGTCATAAATATTTAACTATAACTATAATTGAAATCAATCTTACCTATATGCTGGTGTTCTTAAAAGCTTCACAATCTTCCGTGCTTTGTTAATGAAGCTAGCAGATTCGTGCCGTTGGAAAAAATCCTTCACCGCCAGTTGAAGCGTATGTGCTGCGCATTTGATCGAACGTATTGAATAAAGTTTAAGATCTTTTAGCAGTCCATCATCATCCAAGTCCTCAACAACTTCTTCTTCATCTTCGGAATCATTGTTCAGTAATTCCACTGCCTTTATCATGTTTCGACCATTGTCGGTTGTAATGGTATAGACTTGCTTTCTCCATATGCTAAAATCAGTCAAAATAGACTTGATCTCAGCACATATATTTTTGGATGTATGCGATGCTTTTAACTGGATCAATCCCAATGTCTTAATGCACATTAAGCCTTCATCAATGTATTGAACGTTTACACCAAGCACTCCGCGGTTGCACCGTGTGGCCGTATCCACTTTGAGGCAGAGGATTCTGTTTTTTAAGGCTTGAACCATTTTGCTCTTAATTTGGCTATATTTTTCTTCAACTAATCTCATAACATTCCTTGAATTGACAGATGGCATGTCTAACCCTTGAAATATTTGAGCTGTTAGAGTCTTAAAACCGACCGAGTCCAATACAGCCAGCGGTACTTTCGCGGTGGTGACAAGGTCGATACAGGCATTCTTAACCTCCTCTTGTCCCAAAACAGAAAATTTTTTTTTTTTTCAGGCGCTTCAGTTGGTTCGGCCAATTCGTTATACTCATTTTTGTGCTTCACTTCTAGATGTCTTTTTAAATTGCAAACATAGTTGCCAGTGAAACACATTTTGCAAAGTTTACACTCCGAAACATTTTTTTCCACGTCAAATGCAAACAAATTTCGCAAAATAGAGTTACGCTTGCGACCCATCTCGGAACACGATAAAGAATGATCATAATTAGAAATAACAAAAATATGTTTGATTCAGTAACACTCGCGGCTTAAGACATTTCCAATAAAGTAGTGTCTTCGAATGCGCTATACCCTGTTATTTTCTGTATGCTTTTTATGGAATTCGGTGTAAAGCCGGATCTTTTTTAAATAATATTGTGTTTTTATAAGATTATTAATATCTTTTTGAACACAGAAAGTACAACAGAGCAATACAGATGGAGAAATTGAAGATACCCAATTTTATTATACGCTACTAAAGGGTATCGCTGTAAAGCTGGCCAATAAATAGTACAGTTGCTTAGCTTGGCGGCGTAGGCCCAATGCGATCTCGACGCGTGTTAATGCTGTGCTCCGTCGCACAGTGGACGGTTTGCTAAGTTATTGGCAAAAATATGTAATATTTCAACCAACCAAAATGTAAAAATATTTTGAAAATATTTAAGATGGTAGCCGTTTTTCAAAAGTGAGTTTTATTTTGAGCGAAAAAAATAAAAATCATCAGCTTTAGCTTTTGACAAATGTATGAAAAATGAAAAAAAATGATAAAATTGGTAATAATACTAATGCAAAAAAAAAAAAAAATGTTATGGAGTGGTAGTGCTTGAACTCCTTTTTAAGGATGTGCAAAAATATTTTGAAAATATTTAAGATGGAAGCCGTTTTTTCAAAAGTGAGTTTTATTTTGAGCGAAAAAAATAAAACTCATTTTTTATACCCTTGCAGAGGGTATTATAAAATTGGTCAGATGTTTGTAACGCACAGAAGGAGACGTTTCCGACCCCATAAAGTATATATATTCTTGATCAGCATGAGAAGCTAAGTCGATATAGCCATGTCCGTCTGTCCGTCTGTCCGTCTGACCGTCTGTCCGTCGGTGCGTACGCGTTTTACTCAGCCATCTTAAGAGCTATCGGGATGAAATTTTTTTTGGGAGCTTTTTTTTTACCCGGGTGAGATAAAGTATGAAAATCTTTGGGATCGGACTACTATATCATATAACTCTGGAACAAAAATTTTTGCAAAAATTGGAGTATCCCCATGAAATTTACCAATATAATAGAATTTGATATAAAATCTCAGATCCCAAAATTTGACCCTGATCGGATAAATAGAACACAAGTTACAGTCTATATAAATCGGTTCAATCGCTGCCGGCAGCTCTGCTTGCTGCCTACTACGTCATCATCAAATCAACAGAGCACATGCATACACACACAGACGCAACGCTACATAAACTGTATGTGTATGCGTGCGTTGCTTTGCTTAGGGAATGAGGGAAGAAGAAGAACAAATTGTACATAGTATGAAGAGTAAAATTGTTTTGTTTGTATATTAATGAATTGAGTTGCAGAAAACAAATTTTGAACATGTGAAATTATTATTGTCAAGGACTGCAAGGGTATATAAACTTCGGCATAGCCGAATTTAACTTCTTTGATATTTAATCATTATTTTTGATTTTTATTTTTTTTGATCAAAAAAGATTTTTATCGATAATTCTTCTTAAATTACTCAAAATTAATGATCTTTTCTGAAGAAAATTGAAAAAAATCCAAATGTAATGATCAGTGTTGCCGTTTTTCCCCGAGCAAAATAAGCTGAATTAACAAAAAAAACCAGCCAGAATAAGCTAAATCCCAGAAAAAAATAGCTGAAAAATAAGCTAATTTTTTTAAGTTTTTAAATTATAAAAAACATATATTTTTAAAAAAACTTCATGTTTATGAAAAAAAAAAAAAAACGAAAACAAAAGAAATTTAAACTTATAAAGTTCATTTAAATGAAATTAAACCTGCTATTAGATTGTCTACAGACTGTTCGGGCTCATTATCTAATTGTTCCACATTTTCTATAGACTTCAGGCAGATTGAAGAAACTTTGTAATCAAAGCAACATTTGTTGTGTCGGCTCAATCCGGATCTAGAATTTAAAAATATAAGTTTTTGTTCTGATGAGACTATCACTTTCTGAGACATTACCTTATGGTTAATATTGAATTTAACGTGTCAACGTTCATCCTATTTCTTATTTTATTTTTTATTAAATTAACTTGGCTAAAAACCCTTTCCACTTCGGCGTTCGACCAAGGTAAAGAATGTATTTCAAGCGCAACAGAACTCAGCTTAGAAAACCGGTTGTTTCCGCCCGAGTCTCTGTAATTCAATACTTCAACCCAAAATTTAATTGTGTCCTCAGTAGTTTCCCAAGAGATAAGTGTCAATTCATTGTATTGACGTTCAATTTCGTCAATATTGGGAATTCCAAAAAACTCCAAAATCGGAATGATGTTTTTTTTTTTTAGTTTTTAAAATTAATTTAATTTTCTTTAGGCATGTTTACAAATGACCAATCTATTTAATCAAGGTAGTTAGAGATGGAAGTATTGCAGAAATTAGTGATGTAAGACTTCAATAGTTGCCAGACTGTAACTTTGTCAATTAATCGGCATTTGGGAAACTTTATTATAACAACTAAAAGATATATTAAATAAGCTAAAAATTAGCTGTTTCGATTCTTAAATAAGCCAGATTTTCCGCTATCCGCAATTTCCCAATTTTATCCGCAATCGCTCTTGAAAATAAGCCAGATCTGGCCGAAAATAAGCCAAAACGGCAACACTGGTAATGATTATCAAATAAGTTTTTTAATATTACTTATAATGAATACGGTCCCTGATTTTTAGGATGACCGAACGTAGTGTCATATGGGTACATATGTCCGGAGAGATGGCAGCCCTGTATACGGTGCGACAATGAGGCATCATGGGTAAAAGAAGAAAGAACGAGAGAAGGAACGATAGAGGCCAAACGTATAAGCAGAATGTGTTCAAAAAATTGCTTAAGTTGTATTTACAGATGTTAAAGTCATAAAGTTGTCATCTAAAGTTGTTGTAGAAGAGTTCTTTTGACCCTAAATTGTTTACCCAACTATTTTGCTATTTAACTATTATTAACTTTAATAAACAACAATTATTGTACACGCACAACAATTACATAATTCACATGATTGTTTGCGATTGTGCCTTGTGCCTTCATTAAGCCATACATTTGCAAGACGTCGATATCTGGAACTGGCAAATCCAAACCAAACGATGTCTCTTAAGTTGATTCAGATGTTTCCGAAGCTGGCCTGGTGATAGTAGTAACGGGCTTATTTTGCTATGATGGGCATCTGTAAATACTCGGGAAATTTCGGTTTGAATTCGTTGCAAATTCCCTGCAGTCACTGTCATCTGAGTAGTTAGCGTGATGTACCATTGCAATGCTTTACCGCATTGTTTTGGACCTTGGTTATGTCGTTCATTTGTTGTTTTATTAGTTTCTTCTGATTTTCAGTTGTGGCTTCGTCTCGCTTAATGATATTTATCGTTGGGTCAATGACGGATGTCTGGTTTTGCAGCAAATTCAATAAGTAGTCTTCATTTGATTTAACCTTTCGTATTGTGCCTGACATCTCTGTTGCATACTTGGAGGCCAGCACATCAAATAAGCCGTTCGCAATGTTCCCAATTATATCTAATAGTGATCATCGTTGCCGTTCTATATGAAGGAGATCGTTTCCTGTCCGTAGCTCTGAGTTGACATGCTCGAAATATCTCTGCATTGCGGTGCAAGCCTATAGAACCTTAATTAACACGTATATTTCTCCAACCTTTACCACTCCGTCTGAAAATGTTTTCAGGTTGGCCCAATATGGTTCGACATCGCAATATGCCACAATAGTCTAGTCAGGCATTGCCATCCTTCCAGTGCCAATACTTTCATAGTATATGCATGGTTTGGGGTTAAATCGAGTTATGTTAGTACTTTGAGTAAATGCTATAGGAAGTAACAACATCATTAGGCAGATCGTCATTGCCAACGGTGGCAGACCGAAAGACAAACGTCTTTTTGTCTCTGGTTCTGCAGTGTCCTCGATACCAGGGTTTTCTCGGGAGATCGATTCTGTGTCATTTGTCTCGATTTTACGTTTTATCCCAGTCTCTTTAAGCAAGGGAGCCAATCTATGGATAGCCCGCTTGTAGGTGCCTCTAGCTGTTTTAACGTCTACCACGCGGACGTATCCATCCAGGCCAGGATATAATTTAACAATTCGTCCATTCGGTCACTGCAAGATTCCCTTCTTCGACGTTGTTATATGGTTTCTTCCATTTGGATGTACCCTGCAATTCCTGCAGGTACTCCTGAGACCATTGTATCCAGAATGTATGCTTAAGTCGTTGCACTAACTCCCATTGCTTCGGAATCGATCGTTGTGTTACTGGCTCTGCATCGGGTTGGGCTACTAATGGTACTCCGATAAATAAATGGCCTCGGGTTAGCGCTGTCAAGTTGTTGGGATCGTCTGAGTTTGGGGTTAACGGACGAGAGTTCAGCACTGCTTCAACATTGACAATGGTGGACAGTTGGTAAGGCGTTAAGTTTGCTGTCGATACGTTTTTTAACAGTAAATGCTTAGCGGACTTTTTCGCAGCTTCCCATAATCCTCCGAAATGTGGAGATGCAGTATAATGTCTGGCATCTTCCTCTGCGCCCAATGAAGTGCTTAGGCGCTCCCACAAATGAGGAGGTGGACAGGTCTCCGACCAACTCCAAGTGTACTGTCTTGGTTGCAAAGCATACAAATACTGCAATGTAAGCTTTGTCGGGACGTTTTCCTCAAACTTTATGATGGATCCAGAATGGTTCACAATAGACTACTCCGGCGTTGAGAAAAGGTCTATTCTGAGATACCCGGGGCTCAGGTAAGTCGCCCATAACTTGTTTAAAGAACTGAGGCCGGTACTTCGTGCATGCTACGCAGCCCTGGATCACACTTCGAATCATGGGTTTTGCCGAGCTATCCCGCGTAGTGCCTCATGTCCACAATGAAGATTCTCTTCATGAAGTTTCTGCAGTATCATTTTTACCACCGGATCATTATTGGGTAAGAGATATGGATTCCTTGTTTCCGTTGATACTGGAGCTTGTTGTAGCCGAGATGCTACTCGTATGATTAAATGTTCATCCAGAATTAGTGGCAATGTTGCCACCGTGCTTTTGCGATCCAGCGGTTGATCAGGTCGTTTCTTTAAGTGTCGTAATTTATATGCGAATCCTGTTTCTTGAATTTGCTTAATGATCACTCTCCGTGCTTGGTCCAATTCTTCCAACTCAAACTGAGTTGTTGGTTTTGTATTCTGCTCGTGACAAAACCGTAGCACATACGCCACTATTCGCTGTAGCCGGTAAAACGGATTTCTGTGATTTGCCGTATATATCCATTCACTCTTGTTGTTTGCCGTGGCAGTCACCATGCTGAATACCTTGGTTTTCTTAGCGGTGTCCATCGGGTGCTCTGTAGGCTGAAATGGTGCTGGCCAGCCATGTTGTGGTCCATGCAGAAATAGTGGTCCATACAACCATGATGTATGTGTGCTAAGCTGAACTGCTGATATGCCTCGAGACAGAACATCAGCTGCGTTGAGCGCTGATGACACATGCCGCCATTGCCTTGGATGTGATACTGCGTGTATTTTTGTCAACCTATTAGCCACAAACGTGTGGAAATGTGATGCCCGTGAATTAATCCACGAGAGTACTACTGTTGAGTCCGACCAGAGGAATGATTCCACACTTTCTGATCCGAATTGGAGATCCTGTCGAACTCTATCTGTGAGTTCAGCTCCAAGCACGGCTGCACATAGTTCCAGCCGGGGTAGTGTCTGCTTTTCATGGGGAGATACTCTCGCACTTGGCGCACAACAATCTGACCGAAATTTGGCCATTTTTATAGGTTGATCGGACATAAACTGCCGCTCCATACGCCTTTTCTGATGCATCAACAAATGTATGTAATTCCTTTGTAGTGGGGACCTTGCCATCAAAAATATACCTTGGAATTCTCATGTGGTTTAATAGGCATTAAGTGTAAAGGCGTAAATGTACAGGCGTACATCCTCTCTGTAGGCTTCCCATTGCTTCTCCAAATACGGCGGCAGGTCATCATCCATCTCAATGCGTTCGGTAGCAACATGTTAAAGAAACATTTTCGCTCTTACCACTACCGGTGCGAACAGCCCTAGAGGATCGAAGATTTAACCGACTTCAGATAACACCATTCGTCTGGTTATTTCTTTTGTATGCTTTTGAGCCTTTCCACATAACTGATCTTTGTGTGCCCATATAATTCCCAATGTTTTCACACATGTTTGTTTTATTTATTTATTTTATTTACGTCAAATAACACAGCAGTCGACGAAAAAGGTTAAGCTAAAGACAGATAATAATTAAATGAAGAAGGTAGCTTAGCTTTATACACAGCTGAACATCCCCGACCCGGTGGAGGTGTTTTATTTTCACAAGGTGCCAGCTATGGCCCGATTCACAGCCAATGTGGTCAGGGATGAGTTACAGCCAATCCAAGTCCAGAATATTTTCATTGGTTTCGCTCTAGATGATTAAAAAGTATAGCGCGAAGAGAAGTGACAGAAAGATGAGGAGAGATAAGGTGAGAAAGGTTGTTAAAAGATTGGCAAAGAACACGAAAAGGTTCGTGAAGAGAGTAGTTAGTAAGATAACTACTAAGGTAAAAAGGAAAAAAGTTTCTGGTCCGACGTGAGGGAACACAAAAATATAGCGTATCTAGTAAATTGGTAGAAATGACTTCACCGTTGACTGGTTTATGGAGAAAGAGAATGCCAAAAACAAGCCTACGGTTATAAAGTGAAGGAAGATTAATAAGAAGAAGTCTGTCAGAATAAGAAGGTAGGCGAAGACCCGGGTCCCAATTTAGACCGCGTAGCGCAAACTTAAGGAATTGCTTCTGTACCGATTCAATACTACGCCGGTGAACATCATATTGCGCGTTCCACACTGGCGAGCAATATTCTAGAGTAGGGCGAACTAACGATGTGTATAAAACCCTTGTTGATCATCAAATTCTTTGGCCAAACGTTTAATGAATCCGAGAAGGCTGCTTGCTCTATTGACAATTGAAGAAATATGAACATTAAATGAAAGTTTAGGGTCAAACATAACGCCTAAGTCTTTGAATGATGGTACACAATCTAACAGAACAGACTTAATAGAGTAATGAGCTAGGAGCGGAGACAAACGACTGAACGTCATAAAAGAACACTTAGAGGGATTAAGGTGTAATTTATTAACACCAATCACAGAACGCATCGAGATCTGATTGCCAGTACTGTTGGAAAGAAGGATCATTATAGGAATAACAAATCTTGACGTCATCCGCAAACATGAGCACGCGTGAATGAGCCAAGGCCAAAGGCAAATCATTTATAAACAATGTAAGTAATAGTGGGCCCAGATGACTGCCTTGGGGTACACCCGTCAGTATAAATAACATCAGTTTGACACTTTTTACGGAAGCCATGGTGTACAAGGTTAGTCAATTCTAAAAAGGTTGGTAAGCGACGAACGACCTTTCATGAAGCCATGCTGACAAGGAGAAATAGTGGATCTGGATAGATGTTGAAGGGAAGACGTAATAATTTTCTCAAACAGTTTAGGTATTGCCGAAAGTTTGGCAATGCCACGGTAGTTAGAAACATCCGATTTGCTAACCTTTTTAAAAAGCGGAATAATAAAAGACTCCTTCCAAATATAAGGAAAGCTACAAGTCTCACTCGATATAAAGAATAACCGAGCCAAAGGCTTAAATAGGGAAATCGAATACATTTTAAGGATGCAACTAGGTATATTATCAGGCCCGGGAACGAAGGAAGACGTCATAGTTGGACAAGCTAGAGAGAATACAGTCTTCAGTAATACTGGGAAAAAACATACAATTTAAATGTGGGATTGAAAAGGGATAGATTTTGGGATCCGAAACAGTAGTAGAATATGTCGACTGAAAAAAATAAAGCAAACAGATCTGCAATATCTGAATCATTATTAGCAGTCTGGTCGTTAAGTCTAAAGGTGGAAGGTAGTACATTAGAGCGTCTTTTGGAATTGACAAAGTTGTAAAATCTTTTGGTGTTCTTATAAAATTCAGCATTACAGCGAACGAGATAATTGTTGTAGCATTGAGTATTTAAAAGACAAAATTGAGATTTGGCTATACAATAATTTGCATAGTCAAGTCACCAAACCAGTTTTTTTAAATCTTTTAAAATATCTCGATTTAATGTTACGAAGATTAGAAAGCCTACGTGTGAACCAGACTGGCGAGCTGGAGACGGTAGAGACATTCACATAAGGAACGCATTTATCAATTAGAGAATTAAGAGCAGAATAGAAAAACTTCACTGCACAATCTATATCGCAGCACTCAAATAGAAACGACCAATCAAAAGAGAAAATAAGGCTGTTAAGAAGATTGAAATTTGTTTTACGAAAACATCTACGACAAGAAATTGAGATGTTTTTAAATAAATTAGTAACGGAATTGTAAGAAATAGTAACTTCAATGGTAGGATGATAAGGATCTTCAGGTTTCACTAGTGGCTGTGTTTGCGATACAGCACTAACAGTGGGATCAGAGACAAAAACAAGATCAAGGATTCTTTTAGAACACTTAAGGAAAGAATTCAACTGATATAGTGGACATTCAAGTAGGCTATCAAGAAAAACATGTTGAGATGAAGGAATTAAGAAAGATAGATTATCATCAACCAGCCAGGAAATATTAGGCAAGTTAAAATCACCTAAAACTATAAGAAAATCACGATCTTTAAGACGACTAAAAATAGTTCGTAAAGCATCAGCATGGTGCACGTAGATCATGATATCAGAAGCTGGAGGAATATATGAACAAGAGATATATAGGCTAAAGTAAGAACATGTAACTTCGACGCAAATAAACTCAACACCTAAGGGGAGATCAATCGGCACCACACTTGAAGACAGATTTGAGTTTACAGCAATGAGTACTCCACCGCCACGACGACTAACACGATCAAGCCTATAAGAAATAAAGTTATTAGAAAGAATTTCATCATCCAAAACAGAGGAGTTAAGCCAAGTTTCAGAGAAAGCTAATATGTCAGCCAAAAAGGTTTGACTATCACAGAAAAGGTTCGAGAGCTTGGTAAGAAGTCCTCTTACATTTTGATAATGAATGCAAAGACTAGACGTTATTAGTTTTTTGAAGCAGAAGATAAATTAGGAAGGTGGAGAGGCAACGGACGGGAGCGCTTATTGGGCGCAAACTCGTGTACAACTAGGCCCTCTGGCCAAAAATTAGGGTCAACCATAGCTGAGAAGTACTCATTCGGTACTGTAATTTTAAAAGAAGAGATTTCGCGAGGCCTAGAAAACTTTTGAATTAAAACCTTAGCAGAGCAAATATTACCAATGTAAGCTGCCACAGACGACTCAAAAGTATCTGGAGCAAGCCTAGAGATAAATAATTGTTTGCGATGAGGCACTACAGTTAGTTGAGGCGGAGGAGCATTAGGATCCGCAAGTGATTGAGAGCCGGCATGATCCTGTGATTGATCAGAGTTCCCGTGAGGGATAGATTGAGGTACACCAGGGCTTGTAATGGGTACTTCAATCTGAAAAGAAGAGCATAAAGAGGGACAAGAAGATGGTGTAGGCGAAAGTAAAATCGGAGAGGAAGTAACAGAGAGAGCTGGCGACTGCTAACGAGGCAACTCAAGGGTACATTTCTTGTGCAATTTCTCAGAAGGTGGAACGAACTTGAATTGCAACAATAATTGAACGCTAGAGTCACACTCGTTTAACAGCTGTTTGGCCAGTTTGTTTAAAAAAAGAAACTTTAAACGAAGATCCCTATACATACGGCTAAAATCAAGCTGCTGGCTGGCACAAGATGGGCAAGTCCAGCGCATTAAGCCAAGCTCAGGCTTAGACACAGACAAACCAGAAAATTTGTCGTAGTCGCGGCCATATCCGCAGTGAACACATATTTGTGTGTCCTGAACCGCAGAAGAATTGAGAAGAGTTGACTCCGTAAAACGGGTCCAGGATATAAAATGTCGTTCAGTGATTTTCCTGATGACGTTTTGCATGATGCATCAAATACCACTCTTTTCTTGGTGGTGGTACTTTCTGGCTTTAGTACACAGTGATGCGGTATAAAGTAATGGTTCTTAGGAATTTGTTCTACTATTACCTGCTTCATATGTCCAAGCTGTTCATATTCTGACATAAATTTTATATACTCCTTTTTAATGTCAGGGCTCATTCGCCGCTCTAATGACATGAATCTTCTCATTGCTACTCCTCCAAGAGATGACGCCTCTTCAGCAAATGGAAGCTTTACAATTAGTCGATTGTCCGCCGCCGTGTGTAGGTTATCGAGGAAGAATTTTTCACAATACTCTTCCTCCGGACTCCTGTACTTTTTTATTGGCTCTAGTGTGTCTAGCTGCCAGAATCTTTCTAGAGATTCCCCTGGATTTATTATGCCTACCATACATGTGATTGCGGCTAACATTGACATATTAATTCTGCCAGCAACAATCCATCCAAACTCTGAATTTTTTAATGTTGGACTGTTTCGATTGCCCCGTCTTCTTTCTGGTAGCAGTATAGCATAGTGATCAGCAGCTCCCAAGAGCAACTTAATTTTTCCTGGTTTATCAAATGTTGGGTCAGCTAATTGAATGTTGTCTGTTAATGTGACCTTCTGCGTTATTTGTTTTGTGGGTTGGTCACCTATTATGTGTGGCAATACAAATGCCTCAACTAGTATTGCGAACTTATTGTATCTTGACCTTACAACCAATCTTACTCGCGGCTTGCTTATCTGTGGTTGACCACCCACTCCATTTATGTGCACATGAGTCTCGTTAATTTTTAACTATAACTTCTTTGCCAGTCTCTTTGAAACGAGATTTACTTGTAAGCCGCTATCCAGGAGTGCTCGAAATTCTCCTCTCCTTTCATTGATCCCTTTTACCACTACCTTGGCCGTTGCAAACAGGGTGTATTTTCTGCCAATTCCATACGCAGAAACTGCAGAAGCAGAGGTAGTAACTTGGTTGCCTGTTTCTGAATGCAACATTGTGTTATGTTTTTTATCGCACTTAAAGCATCCCTTCTAAGAGCAATTTTTTGCCATATGGTCCGGCTTGAAGCAATTGACACACAATTTGTGTCTCTGCACCCAATTGAACCGATCTGCTGCAGATTTGATTTTAAACTTTTCACATTGGAAGAGTTTGTGCTTTGCTTTTTCGCAAAAAGCACACAACGTACTGTTTGTCCCAGATGCTGTTGTGCATGTCTTCCTTGGATTTAGTTTTTCAATGTTGCGATTTTCGTTTCTTGGTTTCCCGATCGCCTCTTATGTTAGGAAGCGCTATTCCAAGAATGATAGGAAATTCTTACTTCCTGCAGATCCCTTGTGTTGGAAAGAGATTGCTCATATAGTGCTTGGTTGAATCTATCCAATTTTCTTGTCATATGTAACATTATGACAGCATCTGATGATTCCATAACGCCTACATTTTTTAAGGCTTGCAATGATTCAAAAATGTTATCTTAAAAATTCATTATAGAAGCTGCGTCATTTCCCACATTTGGGTGATCAAACAGCTTTGTCAGTATGCCTGTTACTATCACTATTTTATTATTAAAACGTTCCTGCAGTATTGACCAAACAGTGTTGTAATTGGCCTCTGTTAATTCCAGGTGCCGTATCAATCTCTCTGCTTCTCCAAAGAGGTTTGATTTAAAGTACCACATTTTCCCATTTCAAATTTTGGAAAGGGAATTTTGGGTAGTTGCAATGATTGTATCGATTGCAATACAGGCCCTGGTTGTATCACTACATTGTCTGCTGGTGCCACACAGAAGTTCAGCATTGTATTTTCTGCGGCCACAAACGTAGCTATATTATATCTTGCTTCGGCTGGATTTTCAGCTAGATGCTAATGGATTTCTTCAATTTGCGTCCATAGTTTGTTGACTACCGATTTGTAATTCATTTTTTCTTCAGGCACTATTTGTCTTAATGTCCTGGACAATGAATCCAGCAGCGCAGTTTGCTTGCGAATCAGTGGTTTGATCATGACTCGCTCTTCCTCTCGTTGGCGAGCTTTCCTGTCTAGTTGTGTCTTTGCCAAATGGTCCATCCAATCTTCCATTGTATTAGTTACAACCGCCTTCACTTTGCTGAAATAGTCCGTTACAAAGTAGTGATCTTCTGTTGGCACGTTATTTACTTTGTCCATTAGCTCCTGATGACTTTTCTGGAAGTTCTCTCGGAGCTCAAGTTTCTCCTCGAAATAAGAAATTGGCCTGGAGTTTAGGCACGCCTCGATTCTACACAGGAGCGTGGAAAGTTCCTCGAACGTGTACTTAACAGTAGACGAGGACGACGATGAACGATGCAGACTTTACACCCCTTGATGGGGGACTTCACCATGTTCTTGATCTGTGGGATCCAGAATCCGCACCATCAGTTAATTGCCGCCATGCAACGTGATGTGGTGGGAGCATCCGACGAGCAGGCGCGTGAAATGGGTATTATAGGGGAGGAAAATAGGGTGACGGTTATCATACCGGAGAGATTCAGCCGCCCGGAGTTGTCCGCGGGAGCAGAGTATTCCATGTTGGTCGAGAAATGGGTTTAAATTGAGTAGCGGGATGGATGATGGAAGGGGTCGCCTTTCACCAAGGGCCCGCATCTCCGCGACGTATTCTCGACGCTGGTAGATCCGAATCAAGGCGCGCTTGACGGAGAGCAATTCGTCGTTGGTGAGGTGGACCGTGGAAGGCGTCGAAGTCCTTGTGGTGGCGAAGCGTAGGATGTACGCGGGGACTCGTAGTGCCCTACTATAGTCCGAGAAACGTTCTCTAACGTCATCGAGTAGGGTGGTCGCGGTGGTGTGGCACTGGACTCGTTGCTCCAGCTGGGTGTCCGGGAGCTCATGATGGAGAGTTGGCCAATACTCGGGGGCTCGCTGGAGCCAGTCCGGCCCATGCCACCAGAGGCTGCTGGCCGATAACTCGGCCGCGGAGACTCCACGGCTCGCCAGATCAGCGGGGTTGTCCTCGGAGCGCACATGTGACCAGCTTTGGCCACTGGTGCTTTTGGAAATGCTGGATACCCGATTGGCCACGAAGGTGGACCAACTGCACGGGGGTTTATTGAGCCAAGCCAACACGATGATGGAGTCGGTCCAAAACTGGGAGGTTGCAGGTGGGATTGGGAGTTCAGGAACGATCGACGCCCAGAGATCGGCTAGTAAAACAGCTCCGCACAACTCCAGCCGAGGCAGCGAGACTGTTTTGACAGGAGCTACACGTGTCTTATCCGTTAATAAATGGACGCTTACTTGATCGCTATACCGAACCCACACATATAGGGCTGCTCCGTACGCTTTCTGTGACGCTGGTGTTTAGACAACGGGGGATGCGGAGTTGACTGAATCCTGGGTAATCCTGCAGGAATTCGTTCCATTGCTGCAGCAGGAGCGGCGGCAGAGCGTCATCCCAGCCCAGTTCAGTTAACCAGATTTGCTGCATGATAATCTTCATTCAGATAACAAATGGGGCTAGTCAACCAGGTTTTCGCAGTGCTCGCGCCTTCCAGGTCGAGAAAGTCCTCTCGCAGCAGGTGCTCTCTTGGGATAGCTTCAAGTACTTCCTTCTTATTGGAAGTCCACTTTCGAAGCGGGAGGCCCGCAGATTGAAGGGCAGCTTGAAGCTCTCGTATGGCGAGACGGGCGTCGTCTTCAGTATGAGCGCCGGCAAGGACATCATCAACATACATGTAGTTCTGAAGGATTTCGCTCGCCTGGGGGTATATCGCTTGCACATCTTGTGCCAATTGTAAAAGGACTCAGATCGCCAAGAATGGCGCGCAGTTAACCCCAAACGTGACAGTTTTTAGCTCATAATCCTGAATACTGCCGGAACGATCTCGGTAGAGGATCCGCTGAAAAGGGGTATGCCTGTGGTCGACTTGGATTTGTTAATACATCTGCGTGATGTCGGCGTTAAAAACGAAATGAAACACCAGTGATTTTAGTACTTGAAGCGTGGGATCGGCCTGGAGAGTAGTCCCGGTGTGTTAGACAACGTTAAGGCTGACGCCTCGTGTGGAGGGGATCGACGCATTAAAAACCACACGCACCTTGGTGGTGGTGCTGGCGGGCTTAAATACCGCGTAATGGGGGAGATAGAAGGTTTTTCCATCCTAAAGCGGCGTCACCCGAATCATATGGCCCAGTTCCTCGTAATCTTGAATTATGGCATCGTACTGCGATTTTAGGGCGGGATCCTTGAGAAGACTTTCTTCATTCCGCAGGAATTGAGCCAGCGCGATCGGTCTTGAATGACCCAAGTCGACACTATTCAGACTTTTGAATGGTAGGGACACAACATATCGGCCGTCCTTCCCTCTTCGGGTGGTCTCCGGGAAATTCCGCTCGCAGAATACGTCATCCTCTTTTTCCGGCTTTGTGGGAAGGTCTTCCACCTCCCAAAACTTGGTGAGGAGTAGATCAAGTTTTGCTTCCGGACTAACTCGCGTCTGTGCAGCGAAAACTAATCGAGACACCGGAGGGTCAGGCGTGATAGCTCCACACAGAACCCATCCAAAGATGGTTTCTAGCCCGACGAAATCACCAAATTTTTTTTTGATTCGCTCTCCGAGGTTGTGGGGAAGCAGGTCTACACCGATAATCATATCAAGAGGCGCGGGCTTGTTTTAGTACGGGTCAGCCAGGGGGCGATCGAGTTACTGCGTCGGAACCGTGTTAAGGAATGGAGCCGATGGAATGGCCCCCGACAATTTGGATACGACAAGGGCGGAGACCTCAATCTTGTTCAGCCTGTCACACGGAGGAGACAGCATCAGTAGACACACTTTGTCGGCATCCACCATCACTCTGGCCCATGCCAGTAACCGCGGCGTCTACTGGATAAAAGGGGGGCTGGACCATGTTGAAGACACTCTCGGATAGGAAAGTTGAATCGGGCCCAAAATCGATCAACGCAGGAATATGGTGCTCCACCCCGCGATGGTGCAGAGTGACAATCGCAGTGCCTAAGAGGCCTTTGCCTGGGGTAGATGCAAAATAACTTTGAGCATTGGTGATCTGGTTGCTCGTGGACGGACACTCTGTGGCGCTGGATGGTGGGACTTGCGCAGTGGACGGCAAGGACACGGACACATCACTAGGATGCAAAAGAGTATGATGACGTTCCCTGCAGGTATGGCAATTATGCACACTTGAGCAGCCCATCACTCGATGACCGCGAGCAAAACAGTTCAAACTGAGTCCCTGCTGTCTAATGGTTTCCAAACGCCTCTGAACAGGCATATCAAGAAAACTAGGGCAAAGCCGTATTGGGTGATTCTTCCGATGGCACAGCTTGCAAGACGCCGGTTTGAGCTGAGCTTTCGCGGGAGACGCTTGGACCTTCATCGTTGCAGAGGATTTGCGGGGGCCAATGGGGATGGCTTGGACACTTGGGACCGACTTATGTTCTTCGGTGGCATCCAGGACACGATACCGATCGGTGAGGAATAGGTTCAAATCGTACTAAGTGGAGACGACAGTCTTGTTTGGCACTGATTGTTCCCCTAGGAGGATTGCGGACTTCTGCAATTTGCTAGTGCATTTGTCGATACGTAAGACATCACAATTCTCAGTGCTAATACCCGAAAGCTCAAGAGCAGTAAGACACCCTTGAAACGTAGTCTGCAGCTCTCGCAAGGATTTGCCAGACTCTTGTGCCACCGTGTGTCTGAAGGAGTTGTCTTGCTTGTGTCATGACAAGCAGACGGCTATTTTCGTACCATGCGGTGAGGGTCTCCCACGCGGCCTGGAAACCCTCACTCGTCAGGGGGGACTTAGCCACGATGATTCTCGATGCGTTTTTCGAACAACGTCACGCATCGCAAATACGCCGCGTAAGCGGATTCGCCTTGATGTGGCTTATGTTTGCTAGGCTTTCCTTGTCGGTTTGGGCCGTCAAGGCCTTGGACAACGGAAGTATTCCATCTCGACACGAGCTTCAAACAGAGTCAATGCGTCGCACGCCAGAACGAAATCGTAGAGGGACATTCTGGATTGTGCGATTCGCTGCGGCTGCGAGCAGACTGGGACTTGTCCGGAATGTCCGTACGCTTCACGGTCACCGGAGTCTGCGGAGGCCGAACCTTCTCCGGAGTTGCAGACGGAGACGAAAGACTGTTACACTTTGGCGCGGTCTTGGACGGCTCCGTGGACATACTCAGGGGGCGACCTTACCGACGAAGTCCGAGTTTGCACGCCCTTTGGTTTTGGAAAAACAAAAAAAAAAAAGAAGTGGACTGTATGAGGGCGCAAGCATTTTCTCACTGTGCCCTGAGGGATTGCGGGAGAATTCTCCCGCGTGTGGCTCGGAAAAGGAGCCGTTTTAATGGAGATTTATGTGGAACAATCTACGAACGCACGAATGCGGATAGAAAATTACACGTAGACAAAGCGGAGTGATTAGCACGGATGAAATATATAAATAAAGATGTATAAGGCAAAGAATATAAATTTTTATATAAATCTGAATGAAAATGGATATGTATATATATATGAGCACAATAAATGCTGGAAAAAATTATATATGTATGGATTTATAAATATGGGCGGATAAATGTATATATGCGCAAAATAATGGCTGAAAAAAATTATATATAATTTATAAATATGGACGGATGTATATATGGGCACGATAATGCTGGAAAAATATATATGAATTTATTTATAAATATGGGCGGATATATATATATATATATGGGCAAAATATAGGCCGGAAAAAATTATATATAATCTATAAATATGGGCGGATATTTATATATGCGCGAAATAATCGCCGGAAAAAATTATATATAATTTAGAAATATGGGCGGATATATATATGGGCACGATAATGTTGGAAAAAAATTAAATAAATGAAATAATGTTATTAAGTTGGTTGTTGGGTTCCTTTCCTCTCCCCTTTTTTTTTTTTTGTTAAATAAATTTGTTACACCGAAATGGATTATGAAAATAAGTATGTAACCCGATTATAGATATCGATGGCTCATCAGTCATAAGAAGATCAGAAATGGTCAGCAGTTAACAATAAAGACCTAGTTAATTAAGCTGCTATGGTTAGCTATTGTTCACGCCATCGGGTGAACAGCAGTGAGCGGCGAAGAGCAGTGAGGAGTGAGGAGGGTTTTTTGATCCTCGGCGGCAACGGTCACTCTGGGAGACGTGACTTGATTTTTCTGATGGACATCGCCATTTATTCTGGTACGTCATTTTCATTTAAACACCCGTTCCTTTTCCATGCATTCGAAACTCCTGTACATATATTATGTGTATGTGAATATGTACATATGTGCGTGCATCAATATATGACAATGTATGTATGTATGTAAGTACATAAGATACGCGCGTGAGGAAACTAATTGGGCAATTGAAATAATTCGAACACATAAGAAATCGCGGTGAACACTTTAATTACTATTTTTTTTTTTTTTTTACTATAACACTTTAATAATTTTTGTCTTTTAAACTTTTACGTGGACTTGGCAAACAGCTGTGGAAAATACATATCCATGTGGGTGGTTGGCGGGTGCCAATTTCTTCGTGGTATGGTTAGCTGATGAAATAATTAAAACGCGCGGGACTTCGTTTAATATATTAAGTTTATTTACAGATAACCCGACACACACGAAAATGGTTCGATTTTAAATATATGTACAGGAGTTTCGAATGCATGGAAAAGGAACGGGTGTTTAAATGAAAATGACGTACCAGAATAAATGGCGATGTCCATCAGAAAAATCAAGTCACGTCTCCCAGAGTGACCGTTGCCGCCGAGGATCAAAAAACCCTCCTTACTCCTCACTGCTCTTCGCCGCTCACTGCTGTTCACCCGATGGCGTGAACAATAGCTAACCATAGCAGCTTAATTAACTAGGTCTTTATTGTTAACTGCTGACCATTTCTGATCTTCTTATGACTGATGAGCCATCGATATCTATAATCGGGTTACATACTTATTTTGACACACATTTCCATTTGTTCTATATTATAATTGTCTTAATGTTATATTAGACAGACTTTTCTCACATTATCTCTCTTACATTTTTTTCACTTCGCTCTTTGCTTTACAATGCCGTAAAACGTAACCGCTAATAACACATTAGACATCATACTGCTTCGCAACCCTTCCCTGAAATAATTAATTTAGCTGCATGCAGACCAAATCAGCAACATCAAACTTTACACAACAAAAAAGGACGAGGTTACTACCATATAATGTAATGAACGTTTTAATGGTGGCAATTGTGAACCGCGATTTCCACTCTAGATATTCCTCAATCACAAAAATGTTTAAATCGCAAAGGTAAAGGACTTCTGCTTATAGATCTGGGAATTAGAGAATCTCATAATTCATAAGTAACAAAAAATTTATGTAATTTGTTTATTTGCATCTTTGCACAGAATATTGATCAAAGCGATCTACAAATATTAATCCTTTTTAAAAGCTTTTGCTGAATAACTGAATACTTTACATGTTAAATGACATTAATACACCATATACATATAAATTTAGTTACTTAAGTTGACAATTAAAGCATAACTGTTTAAGAATAAACATCGTGTTCAGCTGAAATGGCTTCACCAAATCAGATTGAACAAAGAAATATACAAAACATTAAACAAAAATAGCTGATACAGATTCATATTTCAAGTATGGCTCAAAAACCAAACAAAACATGCGTCCACACTCTGTGGAAAAGCACTTAAGATTGTTACAGCGGCGCGGTATCAAGTAGCCGACGCTGTGCATGAAATATAAACATTAGAATAAGCATTTTTAAGAACAATTGTCGTCTCATAGACTTTAAGATTTCATTTATATACACAAGACTTTTGTTAATTAAATCAGTTCATATTTTGAATTCAACAGATGAAGATGGTGTTTTAGTTTGCGGTGCTGAAACCCTCTTCATTTTGGTCCTTCGAGAAAAAAAGGAACTTTTTAGTTTACCCCCACCAGTGGTAAGAGACTCAGAGAATGAATCAGCTCCTTAAAGTCTGAATTCTTATGATAAGATCAGCTAAAGGTAGCAAAATAAAAATCTCTTGTTTTCCCCACCAGTGGTAAGAGACAGAGTATAAAATGAAAGCAAAATATTGCCTAGTAAATAAAAAGTGCGTGCGACCGAGTATATAAAGGCAGTTTGGCTAGTCGAGCAACTGCAATAATTTCGGCGGCGGTAAAAAAAAGAACAATATAAAGTTCGTGTGTGGCGTATTCGAAGCCTAATATCGAAAAAAAAGGTTAACTAGTGTTTATGTATATCCACTATATGTAGTTGCAAGTCGGCAACTACCAACAGCAGCAGAGCAACAAGATAGTTGCAAAGAAGAGGCTGAAGAACGTGCAGTGCTAGTATAAGGAAATCTGGTGCGATTTCCGGCACCGGTACCGCCTGAGCCCATAGGCCCTGGACAACTGCAGCTGAGCGACGAAACAGTAAAAAATAAAACGGCGAACTCTACCCATTGGCGGACAAGCAGCAGCGAACAGGATCATCAGATATGATATAAATTAAAATAATCATAAGTACTTACATCAACCTATGTACATATTTTATTATTATCATTATATAATTGTGTCGATATCCAAATATACGCATAAGTTAAAATGTTCACTAATAAGGCTGCAAAAGTAATGGAGAAGCAGGCAGAGTTACATACCAGGTAAAGGCAGTTAGAAGCACTAGATCCTACAAACATAACTAGCAAAGTTCTAAAGGAAGTAAAAGAGATAAGGAATCAATGGATACCTAATAACAAAAAATTGATCCAACAGCTCCAGGATTATTTGGATAGAGTAGTCAAAGATTTACACACTTTAGACAACTCAACAGGCAATGAGACATGCATAGTGTATGTTAATAAGATCAATTATTTATGGGAGAAAGTGAAATGGCCAAAAAAGTACAGATTTGCACAAGATGCTTGAACCATTCAAGCAATAAAGTATGCACAAATGAAATGTTCTGTTCATTGTGTAGTAAGGGTACGTATGTAACGTTGAATCTCACAAGGAGTGTTGAGCAGATGTTCGTGCATAGTGCTGGCCGAGTACGCGATAGGTTCGGCTAGGGTCAGGTCGGCTGGGGAGTGGGTTATACGATATAGATTAGCCAGAACTATAGTTACTCACATTCGATACAGACGTAAAATTTTAAATTCGCGTACTTAAGGACACCAAGGGATAACGGTACAGGTTTAGATACGAAAGAAAGAAGGCCTGAGGAGACCAGAAACAAGAACACGTTAAACTATGAAGTATCAGGAGGCACACATGTTGGTTTATGTCATGATATCCTAGGCCGTTCACATGAACGCCCACCCTACCATGATCCTCGGGCCACGTCTGAATTGAGGATCCCTCCAACATGTCTTACGACCTCTTTTTATCTCTCAGTCGGTTGCATGGTTCCCCAAAATTTAACGATTATAGGGAGTTCATTTCAAAGAACAATAGTTTTATTAATTTCTAAACTTATGAACTAGGCAGGATTCATTTCCTAATTTAATTCATTCTTAATATCTCTTTCGGAAACAAACGAACTTAATATTATTCAGAATTAATGAAGTTAATATGTAGAGGTCCATAAAGTAGTATTTGTTCTTTTGGGCTATTCAAGCTTATCTTCATACTTTGAAATCTTAAACTAAATACTGGTCGAAAAATAAGTTTGGATCTTATCCTCATTTTCATACTATATACGATGTAGCAATGCGGTTATCAAACATAATTATCTTACTCGTTATCGTTATCAAATTTACAAAAAATAGAATCATATCAAACTGATGCCGGGAGAGAAAAAGGATAAAAATAACAACTACACGGTTAAATTTCCTAATAAATTCAAGTATTGGCAATGGCACCAACGTCCAACATATTCAAAGGCTCCAAAAACGAATAACCCGAATCAATTAATAAGTTTTTTTTTTTTTTATGGTTTGACTTACAGTTTTAGTCCAGCGGCGAAAGATCTTTCGAAGCGGAGGCTGTTCAAAAATAGATAAGATGATTTAAGGTAGTCAGAAGCCTCTGATTTGGTTTGGGAGCACCCGTTTTCGATTAAGCACATTAACATTAACATTCTTCGTATCCTCTCTCTCTCTCTCTGTGAACAAAGAACTCTTATAAGTATTGAATGTCTAAGTATTACAAGAACATTGTCTTCGAACGTCCCTAGGTCATGCCAATGGGTTGCAACTGCTTCATTGGGTACCCGTGTAGTAAGACCTGAATTCCACGGATTCAAGTTTTTTTTTTTTTTTTTTTTTTTGGTTAAGTACTCGCGATAATCATTGGCAGGACCGAGAGGCTCGAATGCATAGACACCATTAAATTTGAAGGGGCTTTTAAACGCTTGCACCCATCCTGATTATTTTACGGCTGCACTGCACAAAACCACGTGTTCTTTTTCGGAATGAGTCCGGTCAAAAATGGACAGAAAGGCGCAGGTTAAAACTTCCTTCGCTCAACGTTTAGTTAATTCATTGAGACTGAGTCCTCTTTCCTCAGTTGAAAAATCGGACTTGGCGGTCTACCACTCAGGGGTAATCTGCTACGTACTTGTGGTGCCAGTCCCTAGTAGGAACAGGTTAATAAGCTACACGTCAAACAATTATATATATATTTACCCTATGGAGAGCGACACCACAGCCACAAAAATTTTGGAATAAATTTATTCCGATTGGAGCGGCGATAGCCAAAACGCCACAAACAAACGATGTTATTGGACGCGGAATTAATTTCTGCGACAAATCACAGGCGCTCCGCGGATATTCTCTCCAATGCACTACCAGAAACTACACCAGAACCAAGTTGGGTGTTTTGTTGGGCAATCCTATGAAGGATGCAATTGAAAGGGTAATATTTTTTTTCTTTCACGATACACGCGGTGGGTGCAGCGAAGATCGCCGTGAAGTTGGCATCGAGGAGTGTAGCACCTCCGTCTCCTTTGGGAGTTGAGTTAAGAAAGAACGAGGCCACGCGTATTTTTACTCTTTTAATTTTCCTTTCGCCAATATTCTTTAATCTAGGGCTGAGCTTTAAGCCGATATCTCACCGATCGATACGTGACGACTTACGTGAATACGTAAGGTCATAAAGTATCGATAACACTATGTACTGATTCGGGTACTAATAACAAGCTAAATGGGTTGTTTCCACGATTAACCATTTTCAGTTGAGTTTTCAAATTTTGAACGACAAGCGCATGTTACACACCTCCCCGACAAAATTGCACTTTGTTGGTTGTTTAACATCAAAGTGGGATACCGCTTGGAGTAAAGGAGATAATAAATAATGCTCTATTGTTTGATGTCTTTTGCATGGAATTTCCCTATCATTCTCCCTTGAATATCCTCTAGTTCGTAATAACTGGTTCCAATCCGCTGACGGACTCTGGCTTTTATAAACGTTGGAGCTAACTTGGCTGAGAAACTCTTTGCATAATTACTCAACTGAAAATTACGTCGGTAAAGTTCTTGACCTGGTTGAAATGACACGTCTCGACTTCTCAAATTATATGTCTTTTTGTTGCGTTCATGCTGTTTTGCTACAGCCTTGATCGCCGTCTGACGAATTATTTCCAGAGAATCAGTACGGTCAAACTGAATAGATCTATCCTCTAATAGGTTTAAACTTCTTAACAGGGGGTAAGTTGCACCGTTCGTTATCATTTGTTGGCCAAAACATACACGGTACGGACTATTATTGATGGCCGAGTGCCAACTGGATTTTAGCGCACATGCAACTGAACTAAGGTTTTCATCCCAATTGGTCTGATCTTTGTTCACATAAGACTTTATTGCAGCTAACACCGATCTATTTACCCGTTCGGACGCGTTTGCTTGCGGGGCATACGCTGCGGTAAAGGAATGTCGAACTTTATACTTCTCCAGCAGTGCTTTAAACTGATGGGATTTGAACTGAGATCCGTTGACTGATACAACTACTTCCGGAATGCCAAAACAATGGAACAATTCTGTTTCCAGATAGGTAATAACAGCATCTGCAGTAAATTTTCGAACAGCTTTTAAAAAAGGAAATTTAGTGAAACTGAAATCGAGAACTACGAAGATCCCTATGTTTCCGAGTTTGCTTCTGGGATATGGGCCTAAAAAGTTTACGTATAATTTTTGAAAAACCCTATATGTTTGCTCTGATTTGGCCATTGGGGGACGCAAATAGGTGTTCGAATGCTTAGTAGTCTTACAAACAGAACAGTTCGCAATAAATTCCTTTACATCACCTATTAGGTTGGGCCAATAAAAATAGCGTCTGATCCGCTCCAGTGTTTTATTTATTCCACTGTGCGCCGCTAAGTGGTCTTCGTGATTTTGTTGTATCACCTCCAGAACTAACGATTTTGGAATCCAAAGCTTCCACCACAGGTCATCCGCTACACGATCACCGGATGCTTGTTCTGTTCATCCTTGACATCGGGTAGCTGGGATGGCTTTAATTCAATCTTAGCTTTTAAATCTTTATATTCGTCAGCGTCGAAGGCGTCTGACGACAGATCGAAACCATTTGCTAAGGTAATAACCGATATATCATCAGTATGTACTCGGGATAAAGCGTCAGGAACTATATTTCGTGAGCCTTTCCTATGCATTATTTTAAATGAGAATCCTTGCAGTTTAAGTGCCCATCTCGCCAATCTAGAACTTAAGTCAACTTGCGTCATTAACCATTTTAGGGACGCGTGATCTGTAATAATAGAGAATTCTTGACCCTCAATATAAGCTCGAAATTTTTTTACACATAGGACAGCCGCAAGGCATTCTTTTTCCGTAACGGAATAAGCCCTTTGACACTGATTTAGTTTTCGTGACATGAAGGCGATTGGCACTTCATTTTCTTCGTTATCGATTTGCATAAGTACACCTCCCACACCTGTATGACTAGCATCACAGTCTATAGAAAAAGGAGCGTTAAAATTAGGGCTATGTAGTACAGGGGCGGTACACAGAGAATATTTTAACCGATCAAATGCATTTTGTGCTTCTTCAGACCAAATGAATTTTCGTTTGTGCTTTAACGTGTCGGAAATGGGTGCGGCAATACCAGCATAATTTTTTATAAACTTATGATACCATCCCGTGAGACCTAAAAACCTACGTACTTGCTTTACAGACTTGGGCACTGGGAATTCTTGGATCGCTGACACCTTATCAGGGTCCGTTCGAATGGTTCCATTACCAATAACATGGCCAAGATATTTGACTTCTTTGAGACAAAAACTGCTTTTTCTCACATTAATTGTAAGTCCCGCTAGGATTAGTCTATTAGCTAACTCGGATAATACTGAAATATGTCTCTCAAAGGACTCCGAAACTACTAAAAGGTCATCTAAGTATATAAAAATTTCATTTCGCAAACTAGGTGGTATCACTCAAACCATAAGTTTGGACATTGTTTGAGGGGCGTTTGACAAACCGAAGGGCATTACAGTAAACTGATAGAGAGGTCTTCCTGGTATGGTAAATGCCGTTTTCTCGCGGTCGCTAGCGGCTAGCGGTATTTGCCAATAAGAATCCTTTAGATCAATACTTGAAATAAATTCTGCTTTTGGTAACCGACTAAGAATTCCGTCAATTAAAGGCATAGGATAAGCATTTTTAATCGTGACTTCATTAAGTTTTCGACTGTCAATACATAATCGAACTTTTCCTGGTTTGCGCACCAGTACAACAGGTGATGACCAGGGGCTATTTGATTCTTCTATTACCCCAAGGGCAAGCATACGATCTATCTCTTGGTACATTAATTTTTCTATGGCCGGAGATACAGCATAGTGCCGCTGCTTGATCGCTTTTGCATCACCTACATCAATTTCATGTGACAGCCAGCTGGTTTTTCCTAATCCTTTTTCTTCGAAGGATGGAAACAATTGAATGGTTTAAAGTAAGTGTTTTTTCTGGGATTCGGATAATGACACATTTAATTCGCTATCTAGATTAATACAAGCTACGGTTGGTTCTTTTCTTTTATGCGCCAAAAAGGCCGGTAACAAATCAAAGGCTCTCCAAAAGTCTATGCCTAAATAGAGATTCTGTGCCAGCGAGGGTACAACATAAAGAGTTATTGGTTTTTCGATTCCTCGAAAGCTAGCAAAGGTAAGAGTCTTTCCTAGAATGGCTTGTTTTTGTCCATCTGCTGTGTGCACCATGGTTTTTACCGTCTTAAGGGGTAGCAATTCGTTGATCAATTCTGTCGCCAAATTTCCACCTACACAACTAATTGACGCTCCAGTGTCCATGAGACCCTTTAATTCTCTTCCAAAGAGGTTTACATCTGCGTACTGCCGCCAATCAAGGGAATCATCTATTATCGAATTCAAAACCGCCGTTTTCTCTAATTTATGTTTTTTTCTATATTGAATTAATCGCTTAATTCCTCGTATCTTTTTAGTGGAGATATAAACTCCCGTAGGTGCATAGGAATAGTTGGGAGTTGTGACAAAGTTGGTAGTGAGGAATCCATCGAGGATTCCCCTGAAGGGTGTTCACCGGGTTCAGTTTGAGTGCACTATTCGACAGTGCACGGCGATCTCCGTTTTTTGAATTATTACATCGATTACAAGTAGGTTTGTAGGCATCATGTTGACCGCAGCCATAGCAAAATATCTTTCGCTCTGCATCGCAAGCCTGATATCTATGTCCATTTTCTTTGCAATTCCAACAAATTAAGTTAATAGCAGCTATTTCCACCTCGGGATCTATATCCGGGTCGGTTTCTAATTTTACATTGGTAGCCGAAAATTCTAATTCATGAACCTGCCGTTTCGGGGTGGATCTAGGCATGGTTGTCGTCACTGACTTATTTACCGATTGCATAAATCGTTCACGTGTGCACACAACGTGGCGCAAATGCGAAGCCGACATTATTGGTACATACAAAATCTCATGTTGAATTTCTTGTAGTAAATTTGCCTTCAGCACATCTAACAATGCAGACTCTGTCAATGGGACGGCTAATCTATCTCCCAGTGTTATGATAGCGTCGTAAAAACTATCAAAGGCTTCATTTGGACGTTGATTTAGCTGAAACATGGCCGTACGAATTTCTAGATCGGTTCTTCCGTCTTGAAATTGTGCTCTTAGTGCCACCCGAAGCTGTGGCCAGGTCACTAGTGGAACGCTTCGGTGAAACCTCCAGAACCAGTCGCTAGCAGCTCCTTCAAATAAGTTGCTCGCGTAGCGAGATACAAGGTCTAAATCATTATTGAGTGCTTGTTTTGTGAGGGCCTCGACTCTATATATAAAGTCATCTACCGCTATGGACGAATGTCCTGAAAATCGAATTTTCCAATTCGTAATTATTTGACTAACCGTTAGACGCCGCTCGTTGTAAAGTTATCTCTAAAGTCATTTGGGCTACAGCCTGAGACATGGTCTGCGACAAGGTTTGGGAGACCTGAGTCATTGATTGAGCTACTACCTGACTCATTTGGGTAAGGTCTTCGGAAAGGGCTCGGGCTATTACTTGATCTATGCTTGCTTGTGATGACGGCAAGTCGAATGCCTCTGGTGTGTTGGCCTGTGGATCCATTTCTGGGTTAGACTCAGTTGCTCCTGCTACGGTACGTGATGATCTTAAGATCGGCATGTCTCCGCCGCCTGCTAACAGTAACTCGTCCGCCAAATTAGTAACGTTGGATTGAACGGAAGTACGACAAACTGGACACACTGATATAGCTCCTTTGCGAAGCGAAAAGCAACTAATGTGAAATGAATGATTGCAGGGGGTGGTTATCCACTCTGCGTTGAAGTCCAACTCCCGCACACAAATGCCACAGCTTCTACTAATTTCTTCAGATCTGTCCAAACTATCGGAACTATGGAATACTGACATAACTTACTATCACTTCGATTGAAATATTCTTATTATTATTGTACATCTAAATATATATAACACTTTTCTATATCAAACTGGGTATAATGCAATATTATGGTAAATCAGAAAAATTCATCTAAAACCGGGAAACCATACAACCATGTCTGCAAACGTTAAAGGTCAGCCTAAATGTACACCAGATACTACAAAATAGATAGTTGAAAACATAGACGAAGCACATACAAGGAAACAAATATTTGTCTCGCATTGCGCTGCTTGGCCAGTATTGCGGCTAAATGGTAGATTAATGCCACATTACTTGACTCCAGCTGTCCTGGCTTGCAGTCCAATGCTGATGTCACAGGAATTCTAAAATTTATTCCGGGCAGTCGGTAGTATTTATCCACCAAAGCTGAATCCAGGTAACAAACAGTTTGAAGACCGACATATCAATTGAGTCCGGTCCGACGGTAGCACTTGGCCACTAATTCGGCGTCCAGGGACGAACAATATATTACGTCTTTTTTTTCAAACGGGACTTGCTAAGTCAATGACCAGCGTTTCTTCGTCAGTGCGGGTATTTAAGTGAGGTACTTAACTTAAATAATTCCAATCAATACTAACACTGCTCACTACTATGATTACATAAAATTCACAGGAGAAATGGGATACTAGTCGATAGCATAAATCCAGCGGTTCTGATAACACGACTAGTGCAAGAAAATTACTATCTGGTTGGGGCAGCCGAATCGGGCCCCACGTTGGGCGCCAAAAATTTTATCTTATCTGTAGCATGTAACGTTGAATCTCACAAGGAGTGTTGAGCAGATGTTCGGGCTGGGAGTGGGTTATACGATAGAGATTAGCCAGAACTATAGTTACTCACATTCGATACAGACGTAAAATTTTAAATTCGCGTACTTAAGGACACCAAGGGATAACGGTACAGGTTTAGATGCGAAAGAAAGAAGGCCTGAGGAGACCAGAAACAAGAACACGTTAAACTATGAAGTATCAGGAGGCACACATGTTGGTTTATGTCATGATATCCTAGGCCTATCATGTGAACGCCCACCCTACCATGATCCTCGGGCCACGTCTGAATTGAGGATCCCTCCAACATGTCTTACGACCTCTTTTTATCTCTCAGTCGGTTGCATGGTTCCCCAAAATTTAACGATTATAGGGAGTTCATTTCAAAGAACAATAGTTTTATTAATTTCTAAACTTATGAACAAGGCAGGATTCATTTCCTAATTTAATTCATTCTTAATATCTCTTTCGGAAACAAACGAACTTAATATTATTCAGAATTAATGAAGTTAATATGTAGAGGTCCATAAAGTAGTATTTGTTCTTTTGGGCTATTCAAGCTTATCTTCATACTTTGAAATCTTAAACTAAATACTGGTCGAAAAATAAGTTTGGATCTTATCCTCATTTTCATACTATATACGATGTAGCAATGCGGTTATCAAACATAATTATCTTACTCGTTATCTTGAGATTAGGTTACAAAAACCAAATTGAATCAAATTTACAAAAAATCGAATCATATCAAACTGATGCCGGGAGAGGAAAGTATAAAAATAACAACTACACGGTTAAATATCCTAATAAATTCAAGTATTGGCAATGGCACCAACGTCCAACATATTCAAAGGCTCCAAAAACGAATAACCCGAATCAATTAATAATTTTTTTTTTTTTTATGGTTTGACTTACAGTTTTAGTCCAGCGGCGAAAGATCTTTCGAAGCGGAGGCTGTTCAAAAATAGATAAGATGATTTAAGGTAGTCAGAAGCCTCTGATTTGGTTTGGGAGCACCCGTTTTCGATTAAGCACATTAACATTAACATTATTCGTATCCTCTCTCTCTCTCTCTCTCTGTGAACAAATAACTCTTATAAGTATTGAATGTCTAAGTATTACAAGAACATTGTCTTCGAACGTCCCTGGGGCATGCCAATGTGTTGCAACTGCAACTACTACCCGTGTAGTAAGACCTGAATTCCACGGATTCAAGTTTTTTTAAGTTTTTTTTTTCTTTTGGTTAAGTACTCGCGATAATCATTGGCAGGACAGAGAGGCTCGAATGTATAGACACCATTAAATTTGAAGGGGCTTTTAAACGCTTGCACCCATCCTGATTATTTTACGGCTGCACTGCACAAAACCACGTGTTCTTTTTCGGAATGAGTCCGGTCAAAAATGGACAGAAAGGCGCAGGTAAAAACTTCCTTCGCTCATCGTTTCGTTAATTCATTGAGACTGAGTCCTCTTTCCTCAGTTGAAAAATCGGACTTGGCGGTCTACCACTCAGGGGTAATCTGCTACGTACTTGTGGTGCCAGTCCCAAGTAGGAACAGGTTAATAAGCTACACGTCAAACAATTATATATATATTTACCCTATGGAGAGCGACACCACAGCCACAAAAATTTTGGAATAAATTTATTCCGATTGGAGCGGCGATAGCCAAAACGCCACAAACAAACGATGTTATTGGACGCGGAATTAATTTCTGCGACAAATCACAGGCGCTCCGCGGATATTCTCTCCAATGCACTACCAGAAACTACACCAGAACCAAGTTGGGTGTTTTGTTGGGCAATCCTATGAAGGATGCAATTGAAAGGGTAATATTTTTTTTCTTTCACGATACACGCGGTGGGTGCAGCAAAGATCGCCGTGAAGTTGGCATCGAGGAGTGTAGGACCTCCGTCTCCTTTGGGAGTTGAGTTAAGAAAGAACGAGGCCACGCGTATTTTTACTCTTTTAATTTTCCTTTCGCCAATATTCTTTAATCTAGGGCTGAGCTTTAAGCCGATATCTCACCGATCGATACGTGACGACTTACGTGAATACGTAAGGTCATAAAGTATCGATAACACTATGTACTGATTCGGGTACTAAAAACAAGCTAAATGGGTTGCTTCCACGATTAACCATTTTCAGTTGAGTTTTCAAATTTTGAACGACAAGCGCATGTTACACACCTCCCCGACAAAATTGCACTTTGTTTGTTGTTTAACATCAAAGTGGGATACCGCTTGGAGTAAAGGAGATAATAAATAATGCTCTATTGTTTGATGTCTTTTGCATGGAATTTCCCTATCATTCTCCCTTGAATATCCTCTAGTTCGTAATAACTAGTTCCAATCCGCTGACGGACTCTGGCTTTTATAAACGTTGGAGCTAACTTGGCTGAGAAACTCTTTGCATAATTACTCAACTGAAAATTACGTCGGTAAAGTTCTTGACCTGGTTGAAATGACACGTCTCGACTTCTCAAATTATATGTCTTTTTGTTGCGTTCATGCTGTTTTGCTACAGCCTTGATCGCCGTCTGACGAATTATTTCCAGAGAATCAGTACGGTCAAACTGAATAGATCTATCCTCTAATAGGTTTAAACTTCTTAACAGGGGGTAAGTTGCACCGTTCGTTATCATTTGTTGGCCAAAACATACACGGTACGGACTATTATTGATGGCCGAGTGCCAACTGGATTTTAGCGCACATGCAACTGAACTAAGGTTTTCATCCCAATTGGTCTGATCTTTGTTCACATAAGACTTTATTGCAGCTAACAGCGATCTATTTACCCGTTCGGACGCGTTTGCTTGCGGGGCATACGCCGCGGTAAAGGAATGTCGAACTTTATACTTCTCCAGCAGTGCTTTAAACTGATGGGATTTGAACTGAGATCCGTTGACTGATACAACTACTTCCGGAATGCCAAAACAATGGAACAATTCTGTTTCCAGATAGGTAATAACAGCATCTGCAGTAAATTTTCGAACAGCTTTTAAAAAGGAAATTTAGTGAAACTGAAATCGAGAACTACGAAGATCCCTATGTTTCCGAGTTTGCTTCTGGGATATGGGCCTAAAAAGTCTATGTATAATTTTTGAAAAACCCTATATGTTTGCTCTGATTTGGCCATTGGGGGACGCAAATAGGTGTTCGAATGCTTAGTAGTCTTACAAACAGAACAGTTCGCAATAAATTCCTTTACATCACCTATTAGGTTGGGCCAATAAAAATAGCGTCTGATCCGCTCCAGTGTTTTATTTATTCCACTGTGCGCCGCTAAGTGGTCTTCGTGATTTTGTTGTATCACCTCCAGAACTAACGATTTTGGAATCCAAAGCTTCCACCACAGGTCATCCGCTACACGATCACCGGATGCTTGTTCTGTTCATCCTTGACATCGGGTAGCTGGGATGGCTTTAATTCAATCTTAGCTTTTAAATCTTTATATTCGTCAGCGTCGAAGGCGTCTGACGACAGATCGAAACCATTTGCTAAGGTAATAACCGATATATCATCAGTATGTACTCGGGATAAAGCGTCAGGAACTATATTTCGTGAGCCTTTCCTATGCATTATTTTAAATGAGAATCCTTGCAGTTTAAGTGCCCATCTCGCCAATCTAGAACTTAAGTCAACTTGCGTCATTAACCATTTTAGGGACGCGTGATCTGTAATAATAGAGAATTCTTGACCCTCAATATAAGCTCGAAATTTTTTTACACATAGGACAGCCGCAAGGCATTCTTTTCCGTAACGGAATAAGCCCTTTGACACTGATTTAGTTTTCGTGACATGAAGGCGATTGGCACTTCATTTTCTTCGTTATCGATTTGCATAAGTACACCTCCCACACCTGTATGACTAGCATCACAGTCTATAGAAAAAGGAGCGTTAAAATTAGGGCTATGTAGTACAGGGGCGGTACACAGAGAATATTTTAACCGATCAAATGCATTTTGTGCTTCTTCAGACCAAATGAATTTTCGTTTGTGCTTTAACGTGTCGGAAATGGGTGCGGCAATACCAGCATAATTTTTTATAAACTTATGATACCATCCCGTGAGACCTAAAAACCTACGTACTTGCTTTACAGACTTGGGCACTGGGAATTCTTGGATCGCTGACACCTTATCAGGGTCCGTTCGAATGGTTCCATTACCAATAACATGGCCAAGATATTTGACTTCTTTGAGACAAAAACTGCTTTTTCTCACATTAATTGTAAGTCCCGCTAGGATTAGTCTATTAGCTAACTCGGATAATACTGAAATATGTCTCTCAAAGGACTCCGAAACTACTAAAAGGTCATCTAAGTATATAAAAATTTCATTTCGCAAACTAGGTGGTATCACTCAAACCATAAGTTTGGACATTGTTTGAGGGGCGTTTGACAAACCGAAGGGCATTACAGTAAACTGATAGAGAGGTCTTCCTGGTATGGTAAATGCAGTTTTCTCGCGGTCGCTAGCGGCTAGCGGTATTTGCCAATAAGCATCCTTTAGATCAATACTTGAAATAAATTCTGCTTTCGGTAACCGACTAAGAATTCCGTCAATTAAAGGCATAGGATAAGCATTTTTAATCGTGACTTCATTAAGTTTTCGACTGTCAATACATAATCGAACTTTTCCTGGTTTGCGCACCAGTACAACAGGTGATGACCAGGGGCTATTTGATTCTTCTATTACCCCAAGGGCAAGCATACGATCTATCTCTTGGTACATTAATTTTTCTATGGCCGGAGATACAGCATAGTGCCGCTGCTTGATCGCTTTTGCATCACCTACATCAATTTCATGTGACAGCCAGCTG
Organism: Drosophila tropicalis; assembly: GCF_018151085.1. Classification (NCBI taxonomy): domain Eukaryota; kingdom Metazoa; phylum Arthropoda; class Insecta; order Diptera; family Drosophilidae; genus Drosophila; species Drosophila tropicalis. The sequence goes on from NW_027173484.1 coordinate 1,141,101, forward strand.
GTTTTTCCTAATCCTTTTTCTTCGAAGGATGGAAACAATTGAATGGTTTAAAGTAAGTGTTTTTTCTGGGATTCGGATAATGACACATTTAATTCGCTATCTAGATTAATACAAGCTACGGTTGGTTCTTTTCTTTTATGCGCCAAAAAGGCCGGTAACAAATCAAAGGCTCTCCAAAAGTCTATGCCTAAATAGAGATTCTGTGCCAGCGAGGGTACAACATAAAGAGTTATTGGTTTTTCGATTCCTCGAAAGCTAGCAAAGGTAAGAGTCTTTCCTAGAATGGCTTGTTTTTGTCCATTTGCTGTGTGCACCATGGTTTTTACCGTCTTAAGGGGTAGCAATTCGTTGATCAATTCTGTCGCCAAATTTCCACCTACACAACTAATTGACGCTCCAGTGTCCATGAGACCCTTTAATTCTCTTCCAAAGAGGTTTACATCTGCGTACTGCCGCCAATCAAGGGAATCATCTATTATCGAATTCAAAACCGCCGTTTTCTCTAATTTATGTTTTTTTCTATATTGAATTAATCGCTTAATTCCTCGTATCTTTTTAGTGGAGATATAAACTCCCGTAGGTGCATAGGAATAGTTGGGAGTTGTGACAAAGTTGGTAGTGAGGAATCCATCGAGGATTCCCCTAAAGGGTGTTCACCGGGTTCAGTTTGAGTGCACTATTCGACAGTGCACGGCGATCTCCGTTTTTTGAATTATTACATCGATTACAAGTAGGTTTGTAGGCATCATGTTGACCGCAGCCATAGCAAAATATCTTTCGCTCTGCATCGCAAGCCTGATATCTATGTCCATTTTCTTTGCAATTCCAACAAATTAAGTTAATAGCAGCTATTTCCACCTCGGGATCTATATCCGGGTCGGTTTCTAATTTTACATTGGTAGCCGAAAATTCTAATTCATGAACCTGCCGTTTCGGGGTGGATCTAGGCATGGTTGTCGTCACTGACTTATTTACCGATTGCATAAATCGTTCACGTGTGCACACAACGTGGCGCAAATGCGAAGCCGACATTATTGGTACATACAAAATCTCATGTTGAATTTCTTGTAGTAAATTTGCCTTCAGCACATCTAACAATGCAGACTCTGTCAATGGGACGGCTAATCTATCTCCCAGTGTTATGATAGCGTCGTAAAAACTATCAAAGGCTTCATTTGGACGTTGTTTTAGCTGAAACATGGCCGTACGAATTTCTAGATCGGTTCTTCCGTCTTGAAATTGTGCTCTTAGTGCCACCCGAAGCTGTGGCCAGGTCACTAGTGGAACGCTTCGGTGAAACCTCCAGAACCAGTCGCTAGCAGCTCCTTCAAATAAGTTGCTCGCGTAGCGAGATACAAGGTCTAAATCATTATTGAGTGCTTGTTTTGTGAGGGCCTCGACTCTATATATAAAGTCATCTACCGCTATGGACGAATGTCCTGAAAATCGAATTTTCCAATTCGTAATTATTTGACTAACCGTTAGACGCCGCTCGTTGTAAAGTTATCTCTAAAGTCATTTGGGCTACAGCCTGAGACATGGTCTGCGACAAGGTTTGGGAGACCTGAGTCATTGATTGAGCTACTACCTGACTCATTTGGGTAAGGTCTTCGGAAAGGGCTCGGGCTATTACTTGATCTATGCTTGCTTGTGATGACGGCAAGTCGAATGCCTCTGGTGTGTTGGCCTGTGGATCCATTTCTGGGTTAGACTCAGTTGCTCCTGCTACGGTACGTGATGATCTTAAGATCGGCATGTCTCCGCCGCCTGCTAACAGTAACTCGTCCGCCAAATTAGTAACGTTGGATTGAACGGAAGTACGACAAACTGGACACACTGATATAGCTCCTTTGCGAAGCGAAAAGCAACTAATGTGAAATGAATGATTGCAGGGGGTGGTTATCCACTCTGCGTTGAAGTCCAACTCCCGCACACAAATGCCACAGCTTCTACTAATTTCTTCAGATCTGTCCAAACTATCGGAACTATCGAATACTGACATAACTTACTATCACTTCGATTGAAATATTCTTATTATTATTGTACATCTAAATATATATAACACTTTTCTATATCAAACTGGGTATAATGCAATATTATGGTAAATCAGAAAAATTCATCTAAAACCGGGAAACCATACAACCATGTCTGCAAACGTTAAAGGTCAGCCTAAATGTACACCAGATACTACAAAATAGATAGTTGAAAACATAGACGAAGCACATACAAGGAAACAAATATTTGTCTCGCATTGCGCTGCTTGGCCAGTATTGCGGCTAAATGGTAGATTAATGCCACATTACTTGACTCCAGCTGTCCTGGCTTGCAGTCCAATGCTGATGTCACAGGAATTCTAAAATTTATACCGGGCAGTCGGTAGTATTTATCCACCAAAGCTGAATCCAGGTAACAAACCTCTCATTCTTTATAAGACCAGACAAACGCGTGCAGTTTGAAGACCGACATATCAATTGAGTCCGTTATCTTGAGATTAGGTTACAAAAACCAAATTGAATCAAATTTACAAAAAATCGAATCATATCAAACTGATGCCGGGAGAGAAAAGGATAAAAATAACAACTACACGGTTAAATATCCTAATAAATTCAAGTATTGGCAATGGCACCAACGTCCAACATATTCAAAGGCTCCAAAAACGAATAACCCGAATCAATTAATAATTTTTTTTTTTTTATGGTTTGACTTACAGTTTTAGTCCAGCGGCGAAAGATCTTTCGAAGCGGAGGCTGTTCAAAAATAGATAAGATGATTTAAGGTAGTCAGAAGCCTCTGATTTGGTTTGGGAGCACCCGTTTTCGATTAAGCACATTAACATTAACATTATTCGTATCCTCTCTCTCTCTCTGTGAACAAATAACTCTTATAAGTATTGAATGTCTAAGTATTACAAGAACATTGTCTTCGAACGTCCCTGGGGCATGCCAATGTGTTGCAACTGCAACTACTACCCGTGTGGTAAGACCTGAATTCCACGGATTCAAGTTTTTTTAAGTTTTTTTTTTTTCTTTTGGTTAAGTACTCGCGATAATCATTGGCAGGACAGAGAGGCTCGAATGTATAGACACCATTAAATTTGAAGGGGCTTTTAAACGCTTGCACCCATCCTGATTATTTTACGGCTGCACTGCACAAAACCACGTGTTCTTTTTCGGAATGAGTCCGGTCAAAAATGGACAGAAAGGCGCAGGTAAAAACTTCCTTCGCTCATCGTTTCGTTAATTCATTGAGACTGAGTCCTCTTTCCTCAGTTGAAAAATCGGACTTGGCGGTCTACCACTCAGGGGTAATCTGCTACGTACTTGTGGTGCCAGTCCCTAGTAGGAACAGGTTAATAAGCTACACGTCAAACAATTATATATATATTTACCCTATGGAGAGCGACACCACAGCCACAAAAATTTTGGAATAAATTTATTCCGATTGGAGCGGCGATAGCCAAAACGCCACAAACAAACGATGTTATTGGACGCGGAATTAATTTCTGCGACAAATCACAGGCGCTCCGCGGATATTCTCTCCAATGCACTACCAGAAACTACACCAGAACCAAGTTGGGTGTTTTGTTGGGCAATCCTATGAAGGATGCAATTGAAAGGGTAATATTTTTTTTCTTTCACGATACACGCGGTGGGTGCAGCAAAGATCGCCGTGAAGTTGGCATCGAGGAGTGTAGGACCTCCGTCTCCTTTGGGAGTTGAGTTAAGAAAGAACGAGGCCACGCGTATTTTTACTCTTTTAATTTTCCTTTCGCCAATATTCTTTAATCTAGGGCTGAGCTTTAAGCCGATATCTCACCGATCGATACGTGACGACTTACGTGAATACGTAAGGTCATAAAGTATCGATAACACTATGTACTGATTCGGGTACTAAAAACAAGCTAAATGGGTTGTTTCCACGATTAACCATTTTCAGTTGAGTTTTCAAATTTTGAACGACAAGCGCATGTTACACACCTCCCCGACAAAATTGCACTTTGTTGGTTGTTTAACATCAAAGTGGGATACCGCTTGGAGTAAAGGAGATAATAAATAATGCTCTATTGTTTGATGTCTTTTGCATGGAATTTCCCTATCATTCTCCCTTGAATATCCTCTAGTTCGTAATAACTAGTTCCAATCCGCTGACGGACTCTGGCTTTTATAAACGTTGGAGCTAACTTGGCTGAGAAACTCTTTGCATAATTACTCAACTGAAAATTACGTCGGTAAAGTTCTTGACCTGGTTGAAATGACACGTCTCGACTTCTCAAATTATATGTCTTTTTGTTGCGTTCATGCTGTTTTGCTACAGCCTTGATCGCCGTCTGACGAATTATTTCCAGAGAATCAGTACGGTCAAACTGAATAGATCTATCCTCTAATAGGTTTAAACTTCTTAACAGGGGGTAAGTTGCACCGTTCGTTATCATTTGTTGGCCAAAACATACACGGTACGGACTATTATTGATGGCCGAGTGCCAACTGGATTTTAGCGCACATGCAACTGAACTAAGGTTTTCATCCCAATTGGTCTGATCTTTGTTCACATAAGACTTTATTGCAGCTAACAGCGATCTATTTACCCGTTCGGACGCGTTTGCTTGCGGGGCATACGCCGCGGTAAAGGAATGTCGAACTTTATACTTCTCCAGCAGTGCTTTAAACTGATGGGATTTGAACTGAGATCCGTTGACTGATACAACTACTTCCGGAATGCCAAAACAATGGAACAATTCTGTTTCCAGATAGGTAATAACAGCATCTGCAGTAAATTTTCGAACAGCTTTTAAAAAAGGAAATTTAGTGAAACTGAAATCGAGAACTACGAAGATCCCTATGTTTCCGAGTTTGCTTCTGGGATATGGGCCTAAAAAGTCTATGTATAATTTTTGAAAAACCCTATATGTTTGCTCTGATTTGGCCATTGGGGGACGCAAATAGGTGTTCGAATGCTTAGTAGTCTTACAAACAGAACAGTTCGCAATAAATTCCTTTACATCACCTATTAGGTTGGGCCAATAAAAATAGCGTCTGATCCGCTCCAGTGTTTTATTTATTCCACTGTGCGCCGCTAAGTGGTCTTCGTGATTTTGTTGTATTACCTCCAGAACTAACGATTTTGGAATCCAAAGCTTCCACCACAGGTCATCCGCTACACGATCACCGGATGCTTGTTCTGTTCATCCTTGACATCGGGTAGCTGGGATGGCTTTAATTCAATCTTAGCTTTTAAATCTTTATATTCGTCAGCGTCGAAGGCGTCTGACGACAGATCGAAACCATTTGCTAAGGTAATAACCGATATATCATCAGTATGTACTCGGGATAAAGCGTCAGGAACTATATTTCGTGAGCCTTTCCTATGCATTATTTTAAATGAGAATCCTTGCAGTTTAAGTGCCCATCTCGCCAATCTAGAACTTAAGTCAACTTGCGTCATTAACCATTTTAGGGACGCGTGATCTGTAATAATAGAGAATTCTTGACCCTCAATATAAGCTCGAAATTTTTTTACACATAGGACAGCCGCAAGGCATTCTTTTCCGTAACGGAATAAGCCCTTTGACACTGATTTAGTTTTCGTGACATGAAGGCGATTGGCACTTCATTTTCTTCGTTATCGATTTGCATAAGTACACCTCCCACACCTGTATGACTAGCATCACAGTCTATAGAAAAAGGAGCGTTAAAATTAGGGCTATGTAGTACAGGGGCGGTACACAGAGAATATTTTAACCGATCAAATGCATTTTGTGCTTCTTCAGACCAAATGAATTTTCGTTTGTGCTTTAACGTGTCGGAAATGGGTGCGGCAATACCAGCATAATTTTTTATAAACTTATGATACCATCCCGTGAGACCTAAAAACCTACGTACTTGCTTTACAGACTTGGGCACTGGGAATTCTTGGATCGCTGACACCTTATCAGGGTCCGTTCGAATGGTTCCATTACCAATAACATGGCCAAGATATTTGACTTCTTTGAGACAAAAACTGCTTTTTCTCACATTAATTGTAAGTCCCGCTAGGATTAGTCTATTAGCTAACTCGGATAATACTGAAATATGTCTCTCAAAGGACTCCGAAACTACTAAAAGGTCATCTAAGTATGTATATAAAAATTTCATTTCGCAAACTAGGTGGTATCACTCAAACCATAAGTTTGGACATTGTTTGAGGGGCGTTTGACAAACCGAAGGGCATTACAGTAAACTGATAGAGAGGTCTTCCTGGTATGGTAAATGCCGTTTTCTCGCGGTCGCTAGCGGCTAGCGGTATTTGCCAATAAGCATCCTTTAGATCAATACTTGAAATAAATTCTGCTTTCGGTAACCGACTAAGAATTCCGTCAATTAAAGGCATAGGATAAGCATTTTTAATCGTGACTTCATTAAGTTTTCGACTGTCAATACATAATCGAACTTTTCCTGGTTTGCGCACCAGTACAACAGGTGATGACCAGGGGCTATTTGATTCTTCTATTACCCCAAGGGCAAGCATACGATCTATCTCTTGGTACATTAATTTTTCTATGGCCGGAGATACAGCATAGTGCCGCTGCTTGATCGCTTTTGCATCACCTACATCAATTTCATGTGACAGCCAGCTGGTTTTTCCTAATCCTTTTTCTTCGAAGGATGGAAACAATTGAATGGTTTAAAGTAAGTGTTTTTTCTGGGATTCGGATAATGACACATTTAATTCGCTATCTAGATTAATACAAGCTACGGTTGGTTCTTTTCTTTTATGCGCCAAAAAGGCCGGTAACAAATCAAAGGCTCTCCAAAAGTCTATGCCTAAATAGAGATTCTGTGCCAGCGAGGGTACAACATAAAGAGTTATTGGTTTTTCGATTCCTCGAAAGCTAGCAAAGGTAAGAGTCTTTCCTAGAATGGCTTCTTTTTGTCCATCTGCTGTGTGCACCATGGTTTTTACCGTCTTAAGGGGTAGCAATTCGTTGATCAATTCTGTCGCCAAATTTCCACCTACACAACTAATTGACGCTCCAGTGTCCATGAGACCCTTTAATTCTCTTCCAAAGAGGTTTACATCTGCGTACTGCCGCCAATCAAGGGAATCATCTATTATCGAATTCAAAACCGCCGTTTTCTCTAATTTATGTTTTTTTCTATATTGAATTAATCGCTTAATTCCTCGTATCTTTTTAGTGGAGATATAAACTCCCGTAGGTGCATAGGAATAGTTGGGAGTTGTGACAAAGTTGGTAGTGAGGAATCCATCGAGGATTCCCCTAAAGGGTGTTCGCCGGGTTCAGTTTGAGTGCACTATTCGACAGTGCACGGCGATCTCCGTTTTTTTAATTATTACATCGATTACAAGTAGGTTTGTAGGCATCATGTTGACCGCAGCCATAGCAAAATATCTTTCGCTCTGCATCGCAAGCCTGATATCTATGTCCATTTTCTTTGCAATTCCAACAAATTAAGTTAATAGCAGCTATTTCCACCTCGGGATCTATATCCGGGTCGGTTTCTAATTTTACATTGGTAGCCGAAAATTCTAATTCATGAACCTGCCGTTTCGGGGTGGATCTAGGCATGGTTGTCGTCACTGACTTATTTACCGATTGCATAAATCGTTCACGTGTGCACACAACGTGGCGCAAATGCGAAGCCGACATTATTGGTACATACAAAATCTCATGTTGAATTTCTTGTAGTAAATTTGCCTTCAGCACATCTAACAATGCAGACTCTGTCAATGGGACGGCTAATCTATCTCCCAGTGTTATGATAGCGTCGTAAAAACTATCAAAGGCTTCATTTGGACGTTGTTTTAGCTGAAACATGGCCGTACGAATTTCTAGATCGGTTCTTCCGTCTTGAAATTGTGCTCTTAGTGCCACCCGAAGCTGTGGCCAGGTCACTAGTGGAACGCTTCGGTGAAACCTCCAGAACCAGTCGCTAGCAGCTCCTTCAAATAAGTTGCTCGCGTAGCGAGATACAAGGTCTAAATCATTATTGAGTGCTTGTTTTGTGAGGGCCTCGACTCTAAATATAAAGTCATCTACCGCTATGGACGAATGTCCTGAAAATCGAATTTTCCAATTCGTAATTATTTGACTAACCGTTAGACGCCGCTCGTTGTAAAGTTATCTCTAAAGTCATTTGGGCTACAGCCTGAGACATGGTCTGCGACAAGGTTTGGGAGACCTGAGTCATTGATTGAGCTACTACCTGACTCATTTGGGTAAGGTCTTCGGAAAGGGCTCGGGCTATTACTTGATCTATGCTTGCTTGTGATGACGGCAAGTCGAATGCCTCTGGTGTGTTGGCCTGTGGATCCATTTCTGGGTTAGACTCAGTTGCTCCTGCTACGGTACGTGATGATCTTAAGATCGGCATGTCTCCGCCGCCTGCTAACAGTAACTCGTCCGCCAAATTAGTAACGTTGGATTGAACGGAAGTACGACAAACTGGACACACTGATATAGCTCCTTTGCGAAGCGAAAAGCAACTAATGTGAAATGAATGATTGCAGGGGGTGGTTATCCACTCTGCGTTGAAGTCCAACTCCCGCACACAAATGCCACAGCTTCTACTAATTTCTTCAGATCTGTCCAAACTATCGGAACTATCGAATACTGACATAACTTACTATCACTTCGATTGAAATATTCTTATTATTATTGTACAAATAAATATATATAACACTTTTCTATATCAAACTGGGTATAATGCAATATTATGGTAAATCAGAAAAATTCATCTAAAACCGGGAAACCATACAACCATGTCTGCAAACGTTAAAGGTCAGCCTAAATGTACACCAGATACTACAAAATAGATAGTTGAAAACATAGACGAAGCACATACAAGGAAACAAATATTTGTCTCGCATTGCGCTGCTTGGCCAGTATTGCGGCTAAATGGTAGATTAATGCCACATTACTTGACTCCAGCTGTCCTGGCTTGCAGTCCAATGCTGATGTCACAGGAATTCTAAAATTTATTCCGGGCAGTCGGTAGTATTTATCCACCAAAGCTGAATCCAGGTAACAAACCTCTCATTCTTTATAAGACCAGACAAACGGGTGCAGTTTGAAGACCGACATATCAATTGAGTCCGGTCCGACGGTAGCACTTGGCCACTAATTCGGCGTCCAGGGACGAACAATATATTACGTCTTTTTTTTCAAACGGGACTTGCTAAGTCAATGACCAGCGTTTCTTCGTCAGTGCGGGTATTTAAGTGAGGTACTTAACTTAAATAATTCCAATCAATACTAACACTGCTCACTACTATGATTACATAAAATTCACAGGAGAAATGGGATACTAGTCGATAGCATAAATCCAGCGGTTCTGATAACACGACTAGTGCAAGAAAATTACTATCTGGTTGGGGCAGCCGAATCGGGCCCCACGTTGGGCGCCAAAAATTTTATCTTATCTGTAGCATGTAACGTTGAATCTCACAAGGAGTGTTGAGCAGATGTTCGGGCTGGGAGTGGGTTATACGATAGAGATTAGCCAGAACTATAGTTACTCACATTCGATACAGACGTAAAATTTTAAATTCGCGTACTTAAGGACACCAAGGGATAACGGTACAGGTTTAGATGCGAAAGAAAGAAGGCCTGAGGAGACCAGAAACAAGAACACGTTAAACTATGAAGTATCAGGAGGCACACATGTTGGTTTATGTCATGATATCCTAGGCCTATCATGTGAACGCCCACCCTACCATGATCCTCGGGCCACGTCTGAATTGAGGATCCCTCCAACATGTCTTACGACCTCTTTTTATCTCTCAGTCGGTTGCATGGTTCCCCAAAATTTAACGATTATAGGGAGTTCATTTCAAAGAACAATAGTTTTATTAATTTCTAAACTTATGAACAAGGCAGGATTCATTTCCTAATTTAATTCATTCTTAATATCTCTTTCGGAAACAAACGAACTTAATATTAATCAGAATTAATGAAGTTAATATGTAGAGGTCCATAAAGTAGTATTTGTTCTTTTGGGCTATTCAAGCTTATCTTCATACTTTGAAATCTTAAACTAAATACTGGTCGAAAAATAAGTTTGGATCTTATCCTCATTTTCATACTATATACGATGTAGCAATGCGGTTATCAAACATAATTATCTTACTCGTTATCTTGAGATTAGGTTACAAAAACCAAATTGAATCAAATTTACAAAAAATCGAATCATATCAAACTGATGCCGGGAGAGAAAAGGATAAAAATAACAACTACACGGTTAAATATCCTAATAAATTCAAGTATTGGCAATGGCACCAACGTCCAACATATTCAAAGGCTCCAAAAACGAATAACCCGAATCAATTAATAATTTTTTTTTTTTTTTATGGTTTGACTTACAGTTTTAGTCCAGCGGCGAAAGATCTTTCGAAGCGGAGGCTGTTCAAAAATAGATAAGATGATTTAAGGTAGTCAGAAGCCTCTGATTTGGTTTGGGAGCACCCGTTTTCGATTAAGCACATTAACATTAACATTATTCGTATCCTCTCTCTCTCTCTCTCTCTGTGAACAAATAACTCTTATAAGTATTGAATGTCTAAGTATTACAAGAACATTGTCTTCGAACGTCCCTGGGGCATGCCAATGTGTTGCAACTGCAACTACTACCCGTGTAGTAAGACCTGAATTCCACGGATTCAAGTTTTTTTTTTCTTTTGGTTAAGTACTCGCGATAATCATTGGCAGGACAGAGAGGCTCGAATGTATAGACACCATTAAATTTGAAGGGGCTTTTAAACGCTTGCACCCATCCTGATTATTTTACGGCTGCACTGCACAAAACCACGTGTTCTTTTTCGGAATGAGTCCGGTCAAAAATGGACAGAAAGGCGCAGGTAAAAACTTCCTTCGCTCATCGTTTCGTTAATTCATTGAGACTGAGTCCTCTTTCCTCAGTTGAAAAATCGGACTTGGCGGTCTACCACTCAGGGGTAATCTGCTAACTACTTGTGGTGCCAGTCCCTAGTAGGAACAGGTTAATAAGCTACACGTCAAACAATTATATATATATTTACCCTATGGAGAGCGACACCACAGCCACAAAAATTTTGGAATAAATTTATTCCGATTGGAGCGGCGATAGCCAAAACGCCACAAACAAACGATGTTATTGGACGCGGAATTAATTTCTGCGACAAATCACAGGCGCTCCGCGGATATTCTCTCCAATGCACTACCAGAAACTACACCAGAACCAAGTTGGGTGTTTTGTTGGGCAATCCTATAAAGGATGCAATTGAAAGGGTAATATTTTTTTTCTTTCACGATACACGCGGTGGGTGCAGCAAAGATCGCCGTGAAGTTGGCATCGAGGAGTGTAGCACCTCCGTCTCCTTTGGGAGTTGAGTTAAGAAAGAACGAGGCCACGCGTATTTTTACTCTTTTAATTTTCCTTTCGCCAATATTCTTTAATCTAGGGCTGAGCTTTAAGCCGATATCTCACCGATCGATACGTGACGACTTACGTGAATACGTAAGGTCATAAAGTATCGATAACACTATGTACTGATTCGGGTACTAAAAACAAGCTAAATGGGTTGTTTCCACGATTAACCATTTTCAGTTGAGTTTTCAAATTTTGAACGACAAGCGCATGTTACACACCTCCCCGACAAAATTGCACTTTGTTGGTTGTTTAACATCAAAGTGGGATACCGCTTGGAGTAAAGGAGATAATAAATAATGCTCTATTGTTTGATGTCTTTTGCATGGAATTTCCCTATCATTCTCCCTTGAATATCCTCTAGTTCGTAATAACTAGTTCCAATCCGCTGACGGACTCTGGCTTTTATAAACGTTGGAGCTAACTTGGCTGAGAAACTCTTTGCATAATTACTCAACTGAAAATTACGTCGGTAAAGATCTTGACCTGGTTGAAATGACACGTCTCGACTTCTCAAAATATATGTCTTTTTGTTGCGTTCATGCTGTTTTGCTACAGCCTTGATCGCCGTCTGACGAATTATTTCCAGAGAATCAGTACGGTCAAACTGAATAGATCTATCCTCTAATAGGTTTAAACTTCTTAACAGGGGGTAAGTTGCACCGTTCGTTATCATTTGTTGGCCAAAACATACACGGTACAGACTATTATTGATGGCCGAGTGCCAACTGGATTTTAGCGCACATGCAACTGAACTAAGGTTTTCATCCCAATTGGTCTGATCTTTGTTCACATAAGACTTTATTGCAGCTAACACCGATCTATTTACCCGTTCGGACGCGTTTGCTTGCGGGGCATACGCTGCGGTAAAGGAATGTCGAACTTTATACTTCTCCAGCAGTGCTTTAAACTGATGGGATTTGAACTGAGATCCGTTGACTGATACAACTACTTCCGGAATGCCAAAACAATGGAACAATTCTGTTTCCAGATAGGTAATAACAGCATCTGCAGTAAATTTTCGAACAGCTTTTAAAAAAGGAAATTTAGTGAAACTGAAATCGAGAACTACGAAGATCCCTATGTTTCCGAGTTTGCTTCTGGGATATGGGCCTAAAAAGTCTACGTATAATTTTTGAAAAACCCTATATGTTTGCTCTGATTTGGCCATTGGGGGACGCAAATAGGTGTTCGAATGCTTAGTCTTACAAACAGAACAGTTCGCAATAAATTCCTTTACATCACCTATTAGGTTGGGCCAATAAAAATAGCGTCTGATCCGCTCCAGTGTTTTATTTATTCCACTGTGCGCCGCTAAGTGGTCTTCGTGATTTTGTTGTATTACCTCCAGAACTAACGATTTTGGAATCCAAAGCTTCCACCACAGGTCATCCGCTACAAGATCACCGGATGCTTGTTCTGTTCATCCTTGACATCGGGTAGCTGGGATGGCTTTAATTCAATCTTAGCTTTTAAATCTTTATATTCGTCAGCGTCGAAGGCGTCTGACGACAGATCGAAACCATTTGCTAAGGTAATAACCGATATATCATCAGTATGTACTCGGGATAAAGCGTCAGGAACTATATTTCGTGAGCCTTTCCTATGCATTATTTTAAATGAGAATCCTTGCAGCTTAAGTGCCCATCTCGCCAATCTAGAACTTAAGTCAACTTGCGTCATTAACCATTTTAGGGACGCGTGATCTGTAATAATAGAGAATTCTTGACCCTCAATATAAGCTCGAAATTTTTTTTACACATAGGACAGCCGCAAGGCATTCTTTTTCCGTAACGGAATAAGCCCTTTGACACTGATTTAGTTTTCGTGACATGAAGGCGATTGGCACTTCATTTTCTTCGTTATCGATTTGCATAAGTACACCTCCCACACCTGTATGACTAGCATCACAGTCTATAGAAAAAGGAGCGTTAAAATTAGGGCTATGTAGTACAGGGGCGGTACACAGAGAATATTTTAACCGATCAAATGCATTTTGTGCTTCTTCAGACCAAATGAATTTTCGTTTGTGCTTTAACGTGTCGGAAATGGGTGCGGCAATACCAGCATAATTTTTTATAAACTTATGATACCATCCCGTGAGACCTAAAAACCTACGTACTTGCTTTACAGACTTGGGCACTGGGAATTCTTGGATCGCTGACACCTTATCAGGGTCCGTTCGAATGGTTCCATTACCAATAACATGGCCAAGATATTTGACTTCTTTGAGACAAAAACTGCTTTTTCTCACATTAATTGTAAGTCCCGCTAGGATTAGTCTATTAGCTAACTCGGATAATACTGAAATATGTCTCTCAAAGGACTCCGAAACTACTAAAAGGTCATCTAAGTATATAAAAATTTCATTTCGCAAACTAGGTGGTATCACTCAAACCATAAGTTTGGACATTGTTTGAGGGGCGTTTGACAAACCGAAGGGCATTACAGTAAACTGATAGAGAGGTCTTCCTGGTATGGTAAATGCCGTTTTCTCGCGGTCGCTAGCGGCTAGCGGTATTTGCCAATAAGCATCCTTTAGATCAATACTTGAAATAAATTCTGCTTTCGGTAACCGACTAAGAATTCCGTCAATTAAAGGCATAGGATAAGCATTTTTAATCGTGACTTCATTAAGTTTTCGACTGTCAATACATAATCGAACTTTTCCTGGTTTGCGCACCAGTACAACAGGTGATGACCAGGGGCTATTTGATTCTTCTATTACCCCAAGGGCAAGCATATGATCTATCTCTTGGTACATTAATTTTTCTATGGCCGGAGATACAGCATAGTGCCGCTGCTTGATCGCTTTTGCATCACCTACATCAATTTCATGTGACAGCCAGCTGGTTTTTCCTAATCCTTTTTCTTCGAAGGATGGAAACAATTGAATGGTTTAAAGTAAGTGTTTTTTCTGGGATTCGGATAATGACACATTTAATTCGCTATCTAGATTAATACAAGCTACGGTTGGTTCTTTTCTTTTATGCGCCAAAAAGGCCGGTAACAAATCAAAGGCTCTCCAAAAGTCTATGCCTAAATAGAGATTCTGTGCCAGCGAGGGTACAACATAAAGAGTTATTGGTTTTTCGATTCCTCGAAAGCTAGCAAAGGTAAGAGTCTTTCCTAGAATGGCTTGTTTTTGTCCATCTGCTGTGTGCACCATGGTTTTTACCGTCTTAAGGGGTAGCAATTCGTTGATCAATTCTGTCGCCAAATTTCCACCTACACAACTAATTGACGCTCCAGTGTCCATGAGACCCTTTAATTCTCTTCCAAAGAGGTTTACATCTGCGTACTGCCGCCAATCAAGGGAATCATCTATTATCGAATTCAAAACCGCCGTTTTCTCTAATTTATGTTTTTTTCTATATTGAATTAATCGCTTAATTCCTCGTATCTTTTTAGTGGAGATATAAACTCCCGTAGGTGCATAGGAATAGTTGGGAGTTGTGACAAAGTTGGTAGTGAGGAATCCATCGAGGATTCCCCTAAAGGGTGTTCACCGGGTTCAGTTTGAGTGCACTATTCGACAGTGCACGGCGATCTCCGTTTTTTGAATTATTACATCGATTACAAGTAGGTTTGTAGGCATCATGTTGACCGCAGCCATAGCAAAATATCTTTCGCTCTGCATAGCAAGCCTGATATCTATGTCCATTTTCTTTGCAATTCCAACAAATTAAGTTAATAGCAGCTATTTCCACCTCGGGATCTATATCCGGGTCGGTTTCTAATTTTACATTGGTAGCCGAAAATTCTAATTCATGAACCTGCCGTTTCGGGGTGGATCTAGGCATGGTTGTCGTCACTGACTTATTTACCGATTGCATAAATCGTTCACGTGTGCACACAACGTGGCGCAAATGCGAAGCCGACATTATTGGTACATACAAAATCTCATGTTGAATTTCTTGTAGTAAATTTGCCTTCAGCACATCTAACAATGCAGACTCTGTCAATGGGACGGCTAATCTATCTCCCAGTGTTATGATAGCGTCGTAAAAACTATCAAAGGCTTCATTTGGACGTTGTTTTAGCTGAAACATGGCCGTACGAATTTCTAGATCGGTTCTTCCGTCTTGAAATTGTGCTCTTAGTGCCACCCGAAGCTGTGGCCAGGTCACTAGTGGAACGCTTCGGTGAAACCTCCAGAACCAGTCGCTAGCAGCTCCTTCAAATAAGTTGCTCGCGTAGCGAGATACAAGGTCTAAATCATTATTGAGTGCTTGTTTTGTGAGGGCCTCGACTCTATATATAAAGTCATCTACCGCTATGGACGAATGTCCTGAAAATCGAATTTTCCAATTCGTAATTATTTGACTAACCGTTAGACGCCGCTCGTTGTAAAGTTATCTCTAAAGTCATTTGGGCTACAGCCTGAGACATGGTCTGCGACAAGGTTTGGGAGACCTGAGTCATTGATTGAGCTACTACCTGACTCATTTGGGTAAGGTCTTCGGAAAGGGCTCGGGCTATTACTTGATCTATGCTTGCTTGTGATGACGGCAAGTCGAATGCCTCTGGTGTGTTGGCCTGTGGATCCGTTTCTGGGTTAGACTCAGTTGCTCCTGCTACGGTACGTGATGATCTTAAGATCGGCATGTCTCCGCCGCCTGCTAACAGTAACTCGTCCGCCAAATTAGTAACGTTGGATTGAACGGAAGTACGACAAACTGGACACACTGATATAGCTCCTTTGCGAAGCGAAAAGCAACTAATGTGAAATGAATGATTGCAGGGGGTGGTTATCCACTCTGCGTTGAAGTCCAACTCCCGCACACAAATGCCACAGCTTCTACTAATTTCTTCAGATCTGTCCAAACTATCGGAACTATCGAATACTGACATAACTTACTATCACTTCGATTGAAATATTCTTATTATTATTGTACATCTAAATATATATAACACTTTTCTATATCAAACTGGGTATAATGCAATATTATGGTAAATCAGAAAAATTCATCTAAAACCGGGAAACCATACAACCATGTCTGCAAACGTTAAAGGTCAGCCTAAATGTACACCAGATACTACAAAATAGATAGTTGAAAACATAGACGAAGCACATACAAGGAAACAAATATTTGTCTCGCATTGCGCTGCTTGGCCAGTATTGCGGCTAAATGGTAGATTAATGCCACATTACTTGACTCCAGCTGTCCTGGCTTGCAGTCCAATGCTGATGTCACAGGAATTCTAAAATTTATTCCGGGCAGTCGGTAGTATTTATCCACCAAAGCTGAATCCAGGTAACAAACCTCTCATTCTTTATAAGACCAGACAAACGGGTGCAGTTTGAAGACCGACATATCAATTGAGTCCGGTCCGACGGTAGCACTTGGCCACTAATTCGGCGTCCAGGGACGAACAATATATTACGTCTTTTTTTTCAAACGGGACTTGCTAAGTCAATGACCAGCGTTTCTTCGTCAGTGCGGGTATTTAAGTGAGGTACTTAACTTAAATAATTCCAATCAATACTAACACTGCTCACTACTATGATTACATAAAATTCACAGGAGAAATGGGATACTAGTCGATAGCATAAATCCAGCGGTTCTGATAACACGACTAGTGCAAGAAAATTACTATCTGGTTGGGGCAGCCGAATCGGGCCCCACGTTGGGCGCCAAAAATTTTATCTTATCTGTAGCATGTAACGTTGAATCTCACAAGGAGTGTTGAGCAGATGTTCGGGCTGGGAGTGGGTTATACGATAGAGATTAGCCAGAACTATAGTTACTCACATTCGATACAGACGTAAAATTTTAAATTCGCGTACTTAAGGACACCAAGGGATAACGGTACAGGTTTAGATGCGAAAGAAAGAAGGCCTGAGGAGACCAGAAACAAGAACACGTTAAACTATGAAGTATCAGGAGGCACACATGTTGGTTTATGTCATGATATCCTAGGCCGTTCACATGAACGCCCACCCTACCATGATCCTCGGGCCACGTCTGAATTGAGGATCCCTCCAACATGTCTTACGACCTCTTTTTATCTCTCAGTCGGTTGCATGGTTCCCCAAAATTTAACGATTATAGGGAGTTCATTTCAAAGAACAATAGTTTTATTAATTTCTAAACTTATGAACTAGGCAGGATTCATTTCCTAATTTAATTCATTCTTAATATCTCTTTCGGAAACAAACGAACTTAATATTATTCAGAATTAATGAAGTTAATATGTAGAGGTCCATAAAGTAGTATTTGTTCTTTTGGGCTATTCAAGCTTATCTTCATACTTTGAAATCTTAAACTAAATACTGGTCGAAAAATAAGTTTGGATCTTATCCTCATTTTCATACTATATACGATGTAGCAATGCGGTTATCAAGCATAATTATCTTACTCGTTATCTTGAGATTAGGTTACAAAAACCAAATTGAATCAAATTTACAAAAAATCGAATCATATCAAACTGATGCCGGGAGAGAAAAGGATAAAAATAACAACTACACGGTTAAATATCCTAATAAATTCAAGTATTGGCAATGGCACCAACGTCCAACATATTCAAAGGCTCCAAAAACGAATAACCCGAATCAATTAATAATTTTTTTTTTTTTATGGTTTGACTTACAGTTTTAGTCCAGCGGCGAAAGATCTTTCGAAGCGGAGGCTGTTCAAAAATAGATAAGATGATTTAAGGTAGTCAGAAGCCTCTGATTTGGTTTGGGAGCACCCGTTTTCGATTAAGCACATTAACATTAACATTATTCGTATCCTCTCTCTCTCTCTCTCTCTGTGAACAAATAACTCTTATAAGTATTGAATGTCTAAGTATTACAAGAACATTGTCTTCGAACGTCCCTGGGGCATGCCAATGTGTTGCAACTGCAACTACTACCCGTGTAGTAAGACCTGAATTCCACGGATTCAAGTTTTTTTTTTCTTTTGGTTAAGTACTCGCGATAATCATTGGCAGGACAGAGAGGCTCGAATGTATAGACACCATTAAATTTGAAGGGGCTTTTAAACGCTTGCACCCATCCTGATTATTTAACGGCTGCACTGCACAAAACCACGTGTTCTTTTTCGGAATGAGTCCGGTCAAAAATGGACAGAAAGGCGCAGGTAAAAACTTCCTTCGCTCATCGTTTCGTTAATTCATTGAGACTGAGTCCTCTTTCCTCAGTTGAAAAATCGGACTTGGCGGTCTACCACTCAGGGGTAATCTGCTACGTACTTGTGGTGCCAGTCCCTAGTAGGAACAGGTTAATAAGCTACACGTCAAACAATTATATATATATTTACCCTATGGAGAGCGACACCACAGCCACAAAAATTTTGGAATAAATTTATTCCGATTGGAGCGGCGATAGCCAAAACGCCACAAACAAACGATGTTATTGGACGCGGAATTAATTTCTGCGACAAATCACAGAGCGCTCCGCGGATATTCTCTCCAATGCACTACCAGAAACTACACCAGAACCAAGTTGGGTGTTTTGTTGGGCAATCCTATAAAGGATGCAATTGAAAGGGTAATATTTTTTTTTTCTTTCACGATACACGCGGTGGGTGCAGCAAAGATCGCCGTGAAGTTGGCATCGAGGAGTGTAGCACCTCCGTCTCCTTTGGGAGTTGAGTTAAGAAAGAACGAGGCCACGCGTATTTTTACTCTTTTAATTTTCCTTTCGCCAATATTCTTTAATCTAGGGCTGAGCTTTAAGCCGATATCTCACCGATCGATACGTGACGACTTACGTGAATACGTAAGGTCATAAAGTATCGATAACACTATGTACTGATTCGGGTACTGAAAACAAGCTAAATGGGTTGTTTCCACGATTAACCAATTTCGGTTGAGTTTTCAAATTTTGAACGACAAGCGCATGTTACAAGGGACACCATACTTCACTCCTTTTTGACGAAAAACAGGAGAAAGTTAATACTTGTGTAACGGCACAATCAACACTGTTGGCTACAGCTCTAATACAAGTAAAAAATGTAAACGGAGGATATAAGACTCTAAGAGCCCTTATTGATAGTGGTTCACAGAGTACCATTTTGTCTGAAGAGGCGGCTCAAATACTAAATTTACATAAAATTAAACAATATACAGAAATAAGTGGCGTGTCGTCAATAAAAGCCAAAAAATCAAAATATAAGGTAAAAATATATGTGAAGACGCGAAATCCAATGAAAGAACTTCTTAAGGTTGAGGCAATTGTGTTGCCAAAGTTAATAAAAGCCCTTCCATTAAAAAGCGTAAGCGTGGATATGTCAAAATGGCAATCCTACGTACTTGCTGATCCTACCTTTAATAAACCTGGTAGGGTTGACATGATAATAGGGGTAGGGACGTATATACCCAAATCATAAAAGTTACAAAGATTGATGGCCTACTAGGTCAAAATACTCAATTTGGTTGGATCGTCTCGGGATGCAACAAATGAAAAAGTAATAAATCTGTAGTGGCAACAACAATAAATGTCACAGGCTTAAAAAAGCGTTGGGAAAAGAAGAAGAATGGTAATAGTGAGGATAAATACAAGACAATTCAAAACAAACTCAACCACAAAACTCAAGAAACAAGTCCGCATTTGACTCCCCCGGCAGGACCTCACCTTAGAGGTAAGATAAAAGCTGAGGTAAAAGAAATAGTTTTTCAAAGTAATAAAGAAACAAGTTTATGTCCCCCGGCAGAACCTCAGTTTGGAGGTAAAGTAAAATCTGGGGAAGAAAAAGTATATATCCCAGAGCCAGTACAAAATGAAAATATTCAGATGATCATCTAAAAAATAGTGACAAAATAGATTCCGGTAACAAATTGTCCGAATCTATAGTACAAAAAAGGCAGATATTGCAAAATGTTCATAAAGGGGCAACATTTAATCAGAATAAACGCTCAAAGTTCAGCTATCAGCGAAATGTCAAAACATTGGAGCAAAAGCCGAGAGGTAGAAAAAGTTGGTCTTCAAAGTCTCCACCATATAAAAAGGCTAGAAGTCAACACAGTAATACACATCAGGAGTGGGTAGATATCCCGAAACAAAAATTGTGAAGCATATTAGTAAACCAATTTGTGACGAGTCAGATTTTTTTTGCTGGAATCTAAACTACGCCCATGTGGGGCCTCTTTTTAATTTTTCGTTTGTTTTGATACGCCCATGGAGGGCACTTTAAATATTCCAACACCCAAACTAACTGTAGATCTTTTTTTTCTGATAGGCAATACTTACGATCGCCGCCTTCCTCTCTTTCTAGCTACCGTCTTAATGCGGCTGCAGCGACGACGCGTCGCCGAGAGACAAACCTCTCGACGCTAAAGAGACCATGAGAAAATCGAAAGTGAAAGAGAGAGACGGCGATCGTGACGCGTGCCAAAGATGCGTCTCATCGTATGTTTTCACGGTTAGGACATAAGTAGGCAGAGCAAGGGTGGGTTTGAACAGATAGTGAGAATTAGGAGAAAATCACTTCGCCAGTAACCACGAGAGTGAAAAGTCGACAACTGCAAGCAATAGCAGCGGAAAACAAAAGACATGTCCATGTCCTTAGATCCCCTTTACTTTTACTTGAGTGCGGTAGGGACCCAACTTACTAAAGATGTTTATAATTAGTTAACTAACAATAAAATATATATTATCGTTTAATGCACCCAGCATTATTTCTTTATATGTGACCAAATTGTGTATACCCTTTTCCTTCCCTTTTCCTTGGCCACTTAACTATTCGAGTGGAGCCGAAGGATCAGCGGACTTCGGCAGGATGAGTTATTCTCCTGCAGACGAAGTCAGTCGCTGGTCTCTAGGCTCAGTCACTCAAGGTGAAGAGGCAACGCATCTCGGCCAAGCGGGCTTCGCTTGGCAGACGAGATCAGTCGTTGCAGTTCCTCTTCACCTTTCTAATGACCCCACTAACGTTTCCTTTCACGCTTCCTTTTCCCAGTCCAAGAGGCAACGGCTTCGCTTGGCAGACGAGATCAGTCGTTGCAGTTCTTCTTCACCTTTCTAATAACCCCACTAACGTTTCCTTTCACGCTTCCTTTTCCTAGTCCAAGAGGCAACGGATCTTGGCCAAGCGGGCTTCGCTTGGCAGACAAGATCAGTCGTTGCTACTCCTCTTGGACTCTCCTCCTACCCCCTTTCCCTTCCCTTTCCTCCCCTTCATGTGGTCTTAGTCCCCTTTCTTAATACTCATCAAGGTCTCCAGATCAAATAAATGTTCTGTAGACGGGACTCTGGGACTGAGAACTGTACCCCAGCCAGAGCTTCCTTACAGATGGCGCCCGAGCAGGGCGATGATGAGTATTATGAGGGAAATGCTAAATTATATATATATATATATGTATGCACATTTATAGATATATATATATGTGGGGTTTTATTTACGATATAATTATAGTCTAGGGGGTTTACATGATAATACGACTTCATAGAGATTACACTATGCTAAATGACAATCGACGTTTGGGTCGGCTCGACTTTGACGTCCGTCTATGACGCTTCGACTTTTCACGCCCGACTTTGGCGATCGACTTTTAGTGTCCGACTTTGACACACGACTTATAGCACCCGTCTAATGGTACTCGACTTTTAGTGTCCGGCCTTGACACTCGACTTATAGTACCCGTCTATGGCACTCGACTTGACCTTGCATCCGACTATGACGCAAGACCTCAAAACACGTCCGTCTTGTTCAACGCGCAAAAACCAACTCTCCGTCGTCATCTCTCATTCGTTCGTCATCCCTCTTGATCGTCTCTTCTTACACGCTCACGTTCTCTCTTTGATCGTCGTCTTGTCTCTCGTCTTCGTGTACAGTGGGATTGATGCACATCGCAAATCCACATCCCACATTCGGCCATTCTGATTACGCATTCGACCCGAATGCTGGGTCATCTTCCTCGTCGTCTCGGTTTAGGCTCCAGGGCTTCATGTACTCTGCACATGTTGACGTCACTTTAGGCCCTTCGCACTTGCCAACTTTTTCGACATCGTATACGTTGTTGTGCTTCACCTTCTTAATCTGGTAGGGTCGAAAATATTTCGGTTTTAATTTGAGACCACTCCCAAATCCTCAGTCCTCCCAGTCCTCTTAATTGCAACCAGGTCGCCAACATCATAAGATCGAGCTTGCTTACGACGTAGGTTGTAGTACTTCTTGTTTTCGTCTTGGATCTTGGAGATGTGTGCCTTCGCCTTGGCACGGAGCTCGCTTCTATCGTCTGTAAATATTGCCTTCGTCTCTTGGTTGATAAGATCTCTCAGTTTATGGTCATCGTTGGTCCTCATCTTTACGCCAGTTAGTAACTCAAATGGAGAAGTGTCAATACTTCTGGTGTACGTCGAATTGATAGCCTGCTGAACTTTGCTAACATGTCGATACCACTTCGTCGGATCATCAACGCTTAACTTCGACAGAACAGGAATGATAATCGCATTTAAACGTTCGACTTGGCCATTTACTCTCGGAAGTGCTGTAGTCGTCTTTACGTGTTTGATACCTTCGTTGTCGCAGTACTTCAGAAAATCTTGGGATGTAAAGGCGGAACCCCGATCCGAGATAATAAACGTAGGGTTGCCAAAAATCGTGCTTTGCATCGTCAGCTTCGCAATAACTTCATTGCTAGTCGTCGATTTGGTTGGGTATAACCAGCAGAACTTCGTAAATGCATCTATGACCGCCAGGATATGCTTATAGTCCTTGTGAGTAGACTCGAGAGGACCTAGAAAATCAATATGGTAAGTTAAAAGTGGAATATCATCTTTCTGAAGCGGATGCAACAAGCCTTCTTGCTTGCCGAGTTTACGGCTACTGATGATACAAGGAATACATCATTCGATATATTTTTGGATTTTTTCCTCGAGATGCGGTATGAAGTATTCTCTGCAAATCAAGTCTTTCGTCTTTTTGCCCCGAAATGTCCTTTGTTATGGGCTTGACCAATAATCTGCTTCTGCATCGCGTTTGGGGCAACAATTAGCTCCACGTCATTGACCAATTTGTACAGGATATCGGCTTTCAGAAAATAATCATCATAAGTTTTCGAATTGTCTTTCAGAACTTCTATAATGGCTCTTATTTTCTTATCTTGTGATTGCGCCTTCTTCATGCCAACGCTGATTCCATAGTCGTTAATTTGCAAAATTGGATATCTGCTAAGCGCGTCGACATGTCTCATACGGTTACCTGAACGGTGTAAAACGTCAAAATCGTATTCTTGAAGAAAAAGTACCCAACGAGCTACCCTGGTACAAAGGCTCTTCTTCTCCAGCGTCTTTGTAAATGCGTCGCAATCCGTGATTAGCTTAAAATGCATGCCCAACAGATAAACTCTAAACTTTTCTAACGCTGTTATGACTGCGAGAATCTCTAATTCATAGCTGCTCTACTTTCGCAGTGCGTCTGTGGTTTTTCGACTCATGTAGTATACGGGATGGAGTTCACCGTCGTCTGGACATCTTTGTAGTAAAACTGCTCCAAAACCTTCGATGGATGCATCAGTATGGACTTCAGATTCGTACGACTGGTTGTAGATGCTTAAGACTGGATTCTCAGTTAGTAACTTCTTCAAGATCTGTACTGCATTTTCTTCTTCCACACTACAGACAAATTTTGATGCATTCTTGGTCAATTCGGTCAGAGGTTTCGCTATACACGCATAGTTTGGAATAAACTTTCTAAAATATCCCGTCAAACCTAAGAAACTTTGAACTTGCTTTACGGTTTGAGGCATTTTAAACTTCGCAACAGCCTCAATTTTATCTGGAGATGGATATATCTTCTTATTCTCGACAATGTGCCCCAAAAATTGTATTCTTTTCTTTAAAAAATGGCACTTCTTCAAGTTTAGCTCTAAACCATACTCTTCGCAGGTTACGATTACCTCTTTTAGATTCTTA
Organism: Drosophila tropicalis; assembly: GCF_018151085.1. Classification (NCBI taxonomy): domain Eukaryota; kingdom Metazoa; phylum Arthropoda; class Insecta; order Diptera; family Drosophilidae; genus Drosophila; species Drosophila tropicalis. The sequence goes on from NW_027173484.1 coordinate 1,165,365, forward strand.
ACAGCTTCAACTTCATCTCTGGCCAAAATGATAACATCGTCAACGTATGGCAGCGCAATGCCTCTCTTGGATAAATGCCGAAATATTGCATTTACATGTCTTTGGAATACTCCAGGCGAATTAGTAAATCCAAACGGAACCCTCTTGAATTGGTACTGACCACAGTGGGTCACAAACGACGTATACTTTCGACTAGATTCTGCAACTGCCACATGAAAGAATCCGTTCTTCAAATCAATGGTACTAAAAATCGTAGCGTCTTGCAAACGATCCAACTGATCCTCGATGAGCGGCAATGGATAATGGTCACGCACACATACTTTGTTTATTTTGCGAAAATCAACACAGAGCCTGTAGGAATCGTCATGCTTCTTTACAAGTACCACCGGACTTGTGTATTCGGACGTTGACTCTTCAATTATGCCTTCAGCCAACCATTCTTCGACTTTCTCGTTCACGAACTCTGCCTCTTTGAATGCAAGTCTACGGGGTCGAGCAAATATCGGACTGTCATCGTTTAAAATTATTCGCATTTCAACATTGGTCGTCTTTATTGCTACCGGTTGATAATTAGATATCAAATCGAATACCTCTTTTTTAGCACTTGTGCTTGCACATTCGTCTATATCAAGTTCATCTTTATTATTCGCGACATAAATTTTTAGAATTTTTATTTCATCACTTTCTTTTTCGAATTTTTCTACTCTTACACCATTTCGACTAAATATAATGTCAGCTTGCAAACATAATTCCTCGCCTATGATCATTTCGACATCTAACAATCTAATCGGAACTACATGAAAATCTAACACGAACGTATGGTCGTCAATCAAAATGGAATTCACAAAGTGTCCAATTTGTTTTATCTTATTTGATTATCCGCCACAGAATCCAATTAGAAACCCGTCAAAACTACTCAACTCGGGTTGTTTCAAACGTTTATACAAATCTTCGCGAATGATACAAAATTTACTTCCGGTGTCGAACAATGCTTTACACTCAATGTTGTCAATTTTAATAACTTTACAGGTTATTTCTTCTTTCGACTTAAAACTTCTTGTGTTTGGTTCAAATTGACTGTTCATATCTCTTTTATTACAATTTTTAGCTATATGACCAAATCCATTACATTTGTAGCACTTTCTACATTTCTCTTTATCATCAAAATTTTTCGAGTAATGTCCTTTATTTCCACAATTGTAACACACGACATCGTTTTTAACATCTTTATTATTTCTTTTCATCATTTTGTCTTTCACTTTTGCACAGTCCTCGTCGTTTTTGTATTTACCATTGTCTTTCTTACTTTCTTTTTCACTCATTGTTTTATACTGCTTTAATTTCTCTTTAAACTCATTTAAATTTTTCGCTCCATATAAAATCGACTTATTCTCACTTTTTTCATCAATGCCGTCAATCAGATATTCTATTAATGAATCGTCTTTTACTTGTCCACGTGAAGCTACATCTTTCATTCTGTAAAAGTACTCAAAAACGCAATCATTGTTTTTACGCTTCATTTTCAACAGTTGCTCATGTACGTCTTTACTACTCACGCACGATTTGAATTCACTCAAAAGTGCTTTTTCGAGAGAGTTCCACGAATTTATTCCTCTCTCACTCAAGACAAACAGTTTCGCGATGCCTTTTAACGCCTTCTTCGCGAACAGAAACTTTTGGAAATCGTTCCAACACATCAACGTTGCTTGCTCATTGAATTCGTTAATCCAAACTTCTACTGCAATAGTATTAGTGCCGTCAAAAATACGAATGTTCTCTTCCACGTCGCGAAAACTAATGGCAAAGCGCGGCGTCATCATTCTATCTCTCTCTTCGTTTATTCTTCTGTACTCATCGTTGTCGTTCTCGCTTGCTCTCTCGTGCGGCCTGTTCCTCCAATTTTTCTCTGTTGCTACGTTCCTCTCTGTAGCTACCGATTCATGATCTGTCTCGTCGTTTATTTCATCATCTACTTCTTCGTCTGATTCGTCTTCGTCTTGTGATGCCAACAAATTGTTCAGCTTCAAATTCATAAAAATATGCACTGCAAGGTCGTCGACACTGTACTTGATTCCCAATACATTGCAAATCGAAACAAGATCACCGTTCGTCAAATTTCGTCGTACATATTCCGCCTTTGCTTCGTACTTTGCGTTCGTTTCATCGTAATCGAAACCAGAAAATTCTCGAATTCTTTTGCGGTTATTTCTATCTCCCTCGCTCTCATAGATAAATTTATGCAATGCTCTGATATTGTCTGCTTTACCCGTTTTCAGAGTATCACTTATTAAATAATTTAAACACGACATAGTTAATTTTTTAATTTCACCACTAGCAGAGCAGGACCGACTTAATACGACACGATTGTTCGAGAAAAAAAAATCACTTATTTTTATTTTTTTTTTTCACTCTTCTCCCGCACGAACGCACAAAAAATGAATGTGAGGTAGTCTCTTGTATCCCGCACTCCTTCTATCACGACAAAATATGTGAGGAAACTTTTTTGTAACCACTCTAACTTGAATCTATCCCGGATGAGCACCCAAAATATGTGGGGTTTTATTTACGATATAATTATAGTCTAGGGGGTTTACATGATAATACGACTTCATAGAGATTACACTATGCTAAATGACAATCGACGTTTGGCTCGGCTCGACTTTGGCGTCCGTCTATGACGCTTCGACTTTTCACGCCCGACTTTGGCGATCGACTTTTAGTGTCCGACTTTGACACACGACTTATAGCACCCGTCTAATGGTACTCGACTTTTAGTGTCCGGCCTTGACACTCGACTTATAGTACCCGTCTATGGCACTCGACTTGACCTTGCATCCGACTATGACGCAAGACCTCAAAACACGTCCGTCTTGTTCAACGCGCAAAAACCAACTCTCCGTCGTCATCTCTCATTCGTTCGTCATCCCTCTTGATCGTCTCTTCTTACACGCTCACGTTCTCTCTTTGATCGTCGTCTTGTCTCTCGTCTTCGTGTACAGTGGGATTGATGCACATCGCAATCCACATCCCACATATATATATATATATATATGAGTCCACGCAAGGGTGAAAATTTGATTGTATTCCCATTTATTAATATATATATATATATATTGGAGACAACACAGAAGCTAATTTTTTTTTATATATTGATGTATATTTGTGGTTAGGGTATTTAAAAGTCGCATATACGTTGTCGATGTGCCACGTGCTTTTAGTTTTCTTTGCAAGCGACAGTTACATGCGAGAAAGAGACAGGGACACGCGAGCGGCCAGTAAGAATGAGAGCAGACAGTTCACCCTTTGATTCGGGGCGTGTGTGTGAGCTACGAGCATTCTCTCGCCATTTCTCTCTCACTCTTACACACAGTTTTGATTCAACCGTTTTTTTTTTTGTCATTCCTTTATTCACACTGATTTGCAAGTACAGTCACGCGTTGAGTTTCGTATTAGTGTATTTTTTTTTTATTGTGCAAAAAAAAAAAAAAAAAAAAAAAGGGTTTTTAAAGTGCGTGTGTGTGTGGGGGAAAAAAAAACGATGTTTGTGTGCATCGGCTCTTACATGTGTGATGCCACATCCGATCGTGTAAGTGTGTATGAGTGTCGCTGACTCTCGTGTATGTGTGCGCTCACGACACGAATTGTAGAGATTGGCCTGAAAATGTCAGTGTGTGAAGAGGTGACTCATAGACATCGACACATTTGTATGGGTATATGTATGGAAGGGTATGCACGAGTATATCGCCTAAGTTTAACACACACATGAGCAACAGAAAACCATTCGTTTTTATGCAGACTTGCATCATTATTTTTTTTTGTTGAGTACAGTAAAACAAAAGCAACAATTAAAAAAAAAAAAAAAAAAAAAAAATTTTTATGTATATATAACACGCACACATTCATGCCATGCTATGTGAGAAAATCGACAGAGTCTTTGGCAGGGTTTCGACAGATCATCAGCAGAGTCATCAACAGAGTTTTCGACAGGATTAATAGCATCCTCAACAGCATAGTTCGGAGGGAATTATTAATGAAGTCAGCTACTGAGTTACCGACAGAGCTAAGGATAGAGTCATCAACGGAGCCATCGACAGAGTCACATATGGAAATCGGTTTAAAAAAAAAAAATAATAATAATATATATACATATATATATAACACGCTCAAAGCCAGGTCATGTTAAGTAAGAATATCGGCAGAGTCTCCGGCAGGGTTGCTACAGAATTATCAGCAGAGTCATCAACAGAGTTTCCGACAGGATTAATAATCTCATCAACAGTATATTTCGGAGAGAATTATTAATGCAGTCAGCTACAGAGTTACCGACAAAGCTAGCCATAGAATCATCCACGGAGCCATCGACAAATTCGCATAGGGAAATTAGTTTTATTAAATTTTTTTTTACAACAGAGAAGAAAAAGAGCTAAAGTTATCCGAAGCAGATAGTACGAGTCTAGATGCCTCTTTCAGATAGCCATTAGTGAGGTTGTAACCTACCGCATTACGAGTTGAACGGGACCTGGGCATGGGTAACCTAAAAATTTACCACTCTCACCCAAAACAGCAGTGGCAGCAGCAGCAGTAGCAGCAGAGTGAAAGAGACGGAAGAGTAAAACACAAAGGGCCATTTAAGTCCAAGCATATGCACTGGAAAAGGCAGTCAGTGTTTGGAACTCCGCAAGAGAACATCGAGGAGAAAAAAAGTGCTTCAATCCGGAAGGAAAACAATTGGACAAGGATCATCAACAGGACTACTCTTCGAAACAAAGATTTATGACGGAAGGATCAACAAGGACATAGGACAAGGATATTCACTGCTAAGGTGAACTAAGCTTCAAGGATACCTCAGCACCCGAAGAGATTAATGCAAAGGACATCAGGAAATTCGTCAGCAAGGACCATTACTTTCCCAAGGATATTCTAAACATTAATCGGAGTAAACTGTTATATATGCCAAGACCGGGTTCCTTTAATAAAAATAGTATATCCAAGATGAACACGTCAGTGTCCATGCATAGTCGTTTTCAGAATGATTCTTTATTCCAAATTATTATTTTGCTTAAGCTAAGTTTACATATATATTCTTATGCTGCGACTTATGCGACAGCTACAAAAGAGAGGAAGAGTGTCAGTACATACATACATATTGTTGGAGCGCTTGCATCAAAGTGCTTGGTCAGCGTTCACACGCTGGCCTGGCTCTAGCTCATGTTACGCCTGTGCATATTGCTTTTGTGAATATATGTATGTGCATATACAAATGTACATACATATATGATCATGCTTAGCTGTACATTTATGTGAATATGTTTATGTACATACATCAATGTATATATATAAACATATTCAAGTGCACAATTATATTTTAATGCGTATATGTTTAATTGTTTATACTTGCAACAGAGTGTTACAAGTTGAGCTCATTGTACTGAATGATTATTTGTATGAATATACTACTATTTTGTGTTTTAGTTTGTGTCTGCTTAGACAAATTTTCTTTCTCTCTTTTCTTTTCGAAATCATATGAATATATTTCCGATAATAGATGAATCCATAAAAAATTTATATATAAGTTAACACACGACCAAGCATATCCCCAAGACAATGTCCAAAAGTAGAGGGTATCGACAAGTGCACCCTTTCTCATTGCACTAGTTGCAAGGTCAGCGTTGTTGCACCAGCAAAATATCAGAATAGTGAGAGCCCCTGCTAACAAAACGTTCATCATGAGGGTCCCCAATGTAACGCGATACCAAGCGGATGCGTAATGTGCTGAGCCAGCACCAACGTCGCGAGAGGTGGAGCCAACGGCTAAGGCCTGCTATGCAGAACTTGGGGAATGGTTAAGTTTAGTTTAGAAACTCACGTTAAGGAGGGAAAACAAAATTGTAAACCTCAAAAGATAATTCAATAAAGTAAAACTGAATTTACATATTGAGTAACTTACAGAATACTTATTTGGCGCCCAACGGGTTTGATAACTCACTCCCGAAAGTTTCTCGTTTGAATAACTCAAACAGGAAAAAAAAAAAAGCTAACCAAAACCAATGATATAAAAAAAAAATGTTTAATTAATCTTGTCAAACAAAGGGTTAAAATTAAAATAAGTCGAAGTTAAAGTGTAATAAAATACGAATTAAACTAAAGCTTAATTAAAATTTAAATAAAGCAAAAAAAAAAGCTAACCAAAACCAATGATATAAAAAAAAAATGTTTAATTAATCTTGTCAAACAAAGGGTTAAAATTAAAATAAGTCGAAGTTAAAGTGTAATAAAATACGAATTAAACTAAAGCTTAATTAAAATTTAAATAAAGCAAAAAAAGAAAAGTGCAGACCAAGCCAAAATAAAAAGTGTGAAACACAAAAACAACAAAATCAACACAAGGAAAATTTACATAATTAGCAAAATGTACTGGTGAGTCGACTGTTCAATCAAAATTTTTATATGTTTTTACAATCCAAAGAACCAACACGGGTCAATCACAGTACCGCCCTTGCCCAATTCACAAAATAAATCGGCCCATTTACTCCTTAAGAACATTCAAACCCAACTCTCGTATTGTCTTCTTTCTTGCCAAGTGAGCTAATTTCAGCTGCCCCTATATCATAAGTTCGGCACGCCGAATGAGCTGGACAAAATATAGACAGGAGAAGGAAAGTGACTCGGACGCAGAGATCCGCGAGGTAGTAGAAGGTGCGGAAAAGAGGGTAGAAATAGAAGCGCCCACGATGGACGAAGGACAGGTACATGCGTTGATGAACGCGTTAGCGGGTAAATTTGAAGAACAGATCTCCGTACTTATGGGGGAAATAAACAGTCTCAGAGCGGTGGCTCCCGAAATTAAAACCTTTGAAAGAATCAAAATTAGGCCAGACGTCACCTGCGACGAGCCCTTAGATATAGTAAAATCCCTCCCGGATTTCACAGGTGCCCAAGGGGAATATGTAGCATGGCGACAAGCCGCTACGGATGCCTATGAGCTATTCGCACCATACGACGGTAGCTCGCGACATTTTCAAGCCGTGTCAATTATAAAAAATAAAATTAAGGGCACCGCCAAAAGCCATTTGTTCTCATACAACACAGTATTAAATTTTCACGCTATTATAGCCCGCCTAGATTTCACGTACGCTGACAAAACTCCGGTCCGTGTGTTGCAGCAAGAGCTAAGCATCTGTAGGCAGGGCGAAATGTCCTTGATGCAGTTTTACGACGAAGTCGAAAAGCGTTTAACTCTTATAACAAACAAAACCATCATGACGCACGACGCGGCAGCAGCCGCGGTACTTAATGAACAATTTAGAGACGATGCTCTCCACACGTTCATAAATGGGCTAAGAAGGCCTTTGAAAGCGGTTGTCTTTCCAGCCAGGCCCAAAGACTTGCCCTCAGCCTTGGCGTTGGCCAGAGAGGCGGAGTCAAGCATAGAAAGAAGCATTTTCGCCGCAAATTATGCTCGATCAGTTGAAGAGAAGGCACTAAGGGCTGATGGCCCAAAGCTTTCACAAAACAAACAGTATGACAGGCCACGAAATAAAGACGGCCACGATGCGAGTGTGGCCAACCCACACTATACCAAAAGTCAGGGCTCAGCCAAACACAACAAAAATTGGCAGGGGCAACCCAGGAATCATGACGGGTCACAGTCTCAGCAACCGGAGCCTATGGATGTCGACCCTTCGTTGTCCAGATACAAACAGCCCACTTATCATAACAATTCGGGCGGCGTGCGGGCAGGAACGTCAGCAGCAAATCAGAAAAACCGGTACGCCTCTGACAGAGTCTCCGGACAAAAGCGGCAAAGAATCAATAACCTAGTGCAGGAATTGCCGTCAGCAGAGCAGTATGAGAACAAGGCAGGCCCAGAGGTTAAAGAATTAGAAGATGAGTACGAAAATGAAAGTGAGGCAGACTCAGTCAATTTTTTAGGGAACGGTCCCACCTGCTGTTCATCGAGAGACAGCTGGCGGGGAAAACAATAAGAATCTTGATAGATTGTGGAGCAGCCAAAAACTATGTTAAGCCCCTAAAGGAGCTAGTTGGAATAGTGGCGGCTGACTCCCCTTTCAAGTTAGCTCCGTGCACGGAGTTAGCACAGTAGATCGGAAATGTCAGTTGCAAATTTTCGGTAAACCAGGGACCTTTTTCTTATTCCCTATATTAGAAAGCTTTGATGCCATCATGGGCCATGACTTCCTAAAGGAAGTCAAAGCGAAAATCGATTTCTCAGCAGGAACGATAAAAGTTGGTCCACACGTGGAACAACTCAAAAGGCATGTGTGCCGCGACGTCAACTTCACTAACGTGAGTGAAATAGTGGTGCCCGAAGCAGTGAAGGAGAATTTTAGGAAAATAATGCTCAAAAACTCGAAAGCGTTCTCCACGAACGGCGAAACTTTGCCTTTTAATACTTCAGTGGTTGCCATCATACGCACCTCTGACGAAACACCCATTTTCACAAGATTGTATAATCACCCGATGGGGGTGACTGATTTTGTAAACAACGAAATAAAAGAGTTGTTAAGAAATGGGATAATAAGACCCTCGAAATCACCGTATAACAGCCCCACGTGGATAGTGGACAAAAAAGGTTACGACGAGGGGGGGAACAAGAAAAAACGAATGGTCATTGATTTCAGGAAACTGAATGAAAAGACCATTGATGATAAATACCCAATGCCCAGCATCCCCATGATCCTGGCTAATTTGGGAAAGGCCAAGTACTTTACGACTCTGGACCTAAAGTCAGGCTATCATCAAATTTACCTAGCGGAAAACGACCGCGAGAAAACTGCCTTTTCGGTAAATAACGGAAAGTATGAGTTTTGCCGATTGCCTTTTGGTCTAAAAAATGCTGGCAGCATTTTCCAAAGAGCAATCGATGACGTCCTACGAGACCAAATCGGCAAGTGCTGTTATGTCTACGTAGACGACGTAATAATATTCTCAGAAAACGAAGTCGACCACGTCAAACACATCGACTGGGTCTTAAAAAAACTTAACGAGGCTAATATGAAGATCGCCAAGGAAAAGACTAACTTTTTTAAAGAAAGTGTGGAATTCTTGGGTTTCATCGTGTCAAGAGGCGGGACTAAGACTGATCCTGAAAAGGTCAAGGCCATAGAACATTTCCCAGAACCTGAAAATCTCTTCTCGCTTCGCTCGTTCTTGGGCCTCGCAAGTTATTACAGGTGCTTTATTCGGGGTTTTGCCGACATAGCAAAGCCACTGACTAACATCTTAAAAGGAGAAAACGGCACGGTAAGCAAACACATGTCGAAGAAGATTCAAGTCAAATTCGACACTGTGCAACGTGCCGCCTTTGAAAAATTACGAAGAATCCTAGCCTCTGAAGACGTCATGCTAGTATACCCGGACTTTAAAAAACCGTTCGACTTGACAACCGACGCGTCAGCGGACGGCATCGGCGCGGTCCTGTCACAAGGTGGTAAACCTATCACAATGATTTCTAGGGCATTAAAAGATCCCGAGATGAATTACGCCACAAACGAACGAGAACTCCTAGCAATAAAGTGGGCATTAGTAAAACTAAGGCAATATCTTTATGGCACTAAGGATATTAACATCTACACCGACCACCAGCCTCTGACCTTTGCAGTTTCAGATAGAAACCCTAACGCAAAGATCAAAAGATGGAAAGCGTTCATTGACGAACACAATGCCAAGATATTTTACAAGCCAGGGAAAGAAAACCATGTGGCGGACGCGTTGTCCAGGCAAGTCGTAAATGCAATAGAAGCAGAAGAGCCGTTGGACGCCGCCACGGTCCATAGCGAACTGTCGCTCACGTACACGATCGAGACGACAGACAAGCCCCTAAATTGTTTTAGAAACCAGTTGATTCTGGAAGAAGCAGAGTCCCCAACCAAACAAACCTTTGTCCTATTTGGCGAAAAGCGTCGACACAAGCTACGTTTCGCTGACGCAGCAGAGTTGCTTCATGAATTAAAGCAAATAATAAATCCTGACGTAGTTAACGCAATACATTGCGACCTACACACTTTGGCTGCAATTCAGAACGATCTCGTCAGACATTTCCCGGCAACGAAGTTTTGGCATTGCAAGAATCTCGTTACAGACATTTTTAACACGAATGAGAGAAGGGAAATAATGACGGCAGAACATAATCGCGCACACAGGGCAGCACAGGAAAACGTTAGGCAAGTTCTACAAGACTATTTTTTTCCCAAAATGACAAAACTCGCCAATGAAATTGTCGCGAATTGTAAAACGTGCACCAGGGCCAAGTACGTCCGACACCCCATACGGCAAGAACTGGGTGTGACGCCAATTCCAGCACAAGTGGGCGAAGATTTACATATAGACATCTTTTCAACCGACAGAAAATATTTTCTCACTTGCGTTGACAAGTTGTCAAAGTTCGCAATAGTGCAGCCAATCGCATCTCGAACTATCGAGGACGTTAAAACACCCCTGTTACAAATAATGAACATCTTCCAACGAGCAAAAACGGTTTATTGTGATAATGAGGCCGCCTTTAATTCCCAAACAATTACATCGTTGTTAGCGAACAGTTTCGGGGTGAACGTAGTAAATGCTCCCCCACTTCACAGCACATCTAATGGGCAGGTAGAACGCTTTCATAGCACGCTGCTGGAAATAGCCAGATGCCTGAAAATTGAACATCAAATAAGCGACACGGTCGAGCTTATTTTACGCGCCACAAGGGAATATAACAGATCAGTACATTCGGTAACAAAAAAGAGGCCCGTAGACGTCGCGTTACCCTTAGACCCTGACTTACACCTAGAAATTGCGCACAAGGTGCAAGATGCGCAGGACAATTTAATCAACCGCGTTAACCCTGGTAGGCGCAATAGAGTTTTCGATGTAGGAGAGAAAGTGTGGGTAAAGAACAATCGAAGACTAGGAAATAAACTGACGCCACTATACACGGAGGAAACTATTGAAGCGGACCTCGGGACGACGGTCTTAATAAGGGGGGAGGAGTGTCCATAAGGACAACATTAGATAAGCCAAAAAATAGTTAAGATCCCATTCGTTTATTTTTATCTTTTCCTTTCTTTACAGGCCCATCTGGGGGGTAATGTTAGTGTTTACTGCTGCGAGGGCCCGTATAAATGATTACTCTCACGCAGACTATATTCCAATAGTAGAGGGTGAGGTAATTATATGGGACAGCTTCAAATATTTAAGACATACAATTAACGTAACCAAATATTATGAAATCATTGACGAAACTAAAAAGTTGTCCGAGTTCTTCCCACTTTCGCACATGCGAATGCTGTTGCAGTCCGATTGGGGTCACCTGGAAACCCTGCTGTCCGTGTTAAATGTCCACCATAGAACTGCCAGGAGCCTGAACTTTTTGGGGTCAGCGCTGAAAATAATATCCGGCACGCCGGATCATGATGACATGGAACAATCAAGGTTAATCGAAGCAGAATTGATCCATGCCAGCAACCAGCAAAAGGCCATAAACCATCGCACCACGGCCCAACTAAATGAACTGACCGATCGAGTAAATAAATTAATAGAGAACGTCCGTAAGGAGGCGGTTGATACAGCGCATTTGTTTGAAACACTGTTGGCAAGAAATAGAATCGTTGGCCTCGAAATTGAAAACGTCATACTCTCGATAACCTTGGCAAGGGTAAATTTGATTAACCCCGTGATTTTAGATTCCTCCGATGTGGATGAAATATTGAACAGTCGAGCCACTAACATCAGCGTTAGGGAAATCCTTGAAATTGGCACCATTAAAGTTGCGTTAAATACTAGCATTATCCATTTTATCATAGCATATCCTGAAGTTAAAAGTAGTTGTAAGAAAATAACCATAGTCCCCGTCGAACACAGAGGAGTTGTACTGGATCTAGAGGGCACCAATATCATCGCGGATTGCAGCGGCCGTATAGTTCCGATGGATAGCTGCCAAGTAACGACTTCGCACACTTTCTGCAAGGAAGCCGGGGCTAGTACTTGCGCCCACCAGCTGCATGAGGGGGAGCATAGCCCATTGTAAGACACGCCCAAGCCACCTTCCCCCCATAGATGAGGTAGAAGAGGGTTTCGTCATCGTCAACAACAGAGCAGCCGAGGTAATAGTGGATGGGGCCGCCCCGCAAAAGATCAACGGCACGTTCCTAATCACATTCGAAAGAGCGGCATCGATCAACGACACCAAAATGATCAACCGAAATGGCATTCCCAAACGTTCTCCGGGTGTTGCCGCAGCTCCGCTAATAAATATCACCGGTCACAACGATGTACTCAGCCTAGCCTACTTGCGCCGGCTGAACGACGAGAACACCGCTCACATCAGCGAAGTGGCCATAACGATCAATAAAAAACCTTTGGCCATGTTTGCCGCAGGGGTTGGAGCGCTGTTGTTTGGCGGAGTGCTGATCTGCCTGGGCTGGTTGCGCCGCAATAAGGAGCCGGGAATTCTTCGGTTGGCCGTGGGCAGTTTCAAGAAGACCGAGGACGGCCCTCAACTTAAAGGGGGGGCCAGTTAACACACGACCAAGCATATCCCCAAGACAATGTCCAAAAGTAGAGGGTATCGACAAGTGCACCCTTTCTCATTGCACTAGTTGCAAGGTCAGCGTTGTTGCACCAGCAAAATATCAGAATAGTGAGAGCCCCTGCTAACAAAACGTTCATCATGAGGGTCCCCAATGTAACGCGATACCAAGCGGATGCGTAATGTGCTGAGCCAGCACCAACGTCGCGAGAGGTGGAGCCAACGGCTAAGGCCTGCTATGCAGAACTTGGGGAATGGTTAAGTTTAGTTTAGAAACTCACGTTAAGGAGGGAAAACAAAATTGTAAACCTCAAAAGATAATTCAATAAAGTAAAACTGAATTTACATATTGAGTAACTTACAGAATACTTATTTTTGTTGGGTGGATAAAAAAAAAAGGAAAATTGGAAAAAATTGGGGGAAAAAAAAAAAAAAAAAAAAAAAAAAAAAAAAAAAAAAAAGAAAAAAAAAAAAAAAAAAAAAAAAAAAAAAAAAAAATTTTAAAAAAAAAAAAAAAAAAATTTTATATATATATATATATTTTTTTTTAATTACCTTTTGATTTTATATATTTATTTTATTATTTTTTTTTTTTTTAATCTATCTTTATGTACTTTTTGTATCCTACCTTTATTGTTTCTAATTTTTATATTGTTATTTTTACCTATTTCTACAACATCGAAGGGTCCTAAATACACTGAATCAAGCTTATGACCAGTTTCGTTTTTTAAGAAAACCTTGTCTCCTATTTCTATTTTAAAATCTGATACTTTTTTATCATTTATTTTATTTCTTTTTGCTATTTTATTATTTTCTAAAAGTATTATAGCTCTTTTATACGCGTTTTCTAATCTAAACTTAACTTCCTTAGAATAGTCTTCTATATTATATATTGGATTTATAGTATTAACGCTATTAAATTGAATTGGTGGGTTACTTTGTCTACCAAATACTAGCTCATATGGACAATAATTATGTGTTACTGATGGTGTTGTGTTAAAACAATACACGAAATACTGTAACCATATGTCCCAATCAGTTTTATCTACTGAAATATATGAACGAATGTACTCGTTGAAGGTCCTATGACTTCTTTCAACGGTACCTAATGTCTGGTGATGGTGTGCTGTAGATGTTATGTTATCTATTTTCAAATATTTGCACAGCTCAGTAATAATGGAATTTTTATATTCTGTTCCCATATCCGTAATGAACGTCTTCATTGGACCGTACTTCAGAATAAAAGATTCGAATATGGCTTTTGCTACAGTTATTGCACTTTTGTTTGCAACAGGAACTGCTACTAAATAGTTTGTCAAGTCACCTATTAATGTGATTGCGTATTCATTCCCATTTTCCGAATGTGGTAGGGGACCGATCGTGTCTACTATCACTCTGTCAAAAGCATATAGTGGTGTTTCGGTTATAATCATAGGTGATCTTGTATGTTTTGTCGTTTTCGACGTCAGGCATTTTGGACATTTATTAATGTACTTTTTTACACATTTAGTCATGTTTTTCCAATAATATCGTCTCTTTATTTTTGTAATTGTTTTATTTATGCCTGTATGACCTCCTTGAATTGGATCGTCATGGAATGTAGACAATATAGCTTCTTTTTCTTTCTTATTATTTACTTGGGTCACCGGCTTGAGTAGCGCTACTCTTAAAAATTGTAAAATTCTATTGCCCATATTTTTGAAAGATTCTATTGAAATAGTTTCAAAGTTCTTTTCGCTCGGTGCCACTTTGACTTTGGTGATACTAAGTATACCGGCTTCTTTTTCGAGCCTTTGAAAAAATATCTCAAATACTCTACTGTAAAGTCGTACTCTTCCAATTCTAGCCGCATGCGTGTCAGTTTTGAACTCGGGTTGACCATGGAGAACAAATATGTTAATGGTCTATGGTCTGTTCGCACTGTGAAAAGTTTTCCATATATATATGGTCGAAAATATGTTATTGCCCAGTGTATTGCTGCTAGCTCTTGTTCTGTAGTACTCTTGTTGCTTTCACCTTTAGTGAATGCTCTTGATGCATATGAAACTGGAAGCTGGAGTCCATTATAGTTTTGTGTTAAAACTGCTCCACATGCTTGTTTGCTTGCATCTGTGATTATGCAAAATTCTTTGCTAAAATCCGGGTACTGCAATAGATTAGGTTGAACGAGCTTTTCTTTTAAGTATTGGAATGCATTTTCGCATTCTGCTGTCCATTCGAATGGAACATTCTTTTTACATAATCTTGTTATGTGCCGGGAATATTCGGCGAAATTTTTTATGAAACGTCTATAGTATTTGCAAAATGCAACGAAACGTCTAGCACTATCTGCATCATGTGGGACTGGATAATTCTTGATGACGTCAAATTTTGTGTCTGGCAAGATTCCTTTATCTGTGCATTTGTGACCTAGGAATGTCACCTCATGCATAAAGAATGAACATTTTTCTGGATGCAGTTTTAGATTATTTTTTCTGCATAGTTTAAAAACATCTACTAAATTTTTAATCATATGTTGTTCAGAACAAGCAATAACGATTAAATCATCCATATAGAGGAAAGCTTGACTTGGCTCAAGCCCCGAGAATGCTATTGTCATCATTCTCTGAAATGAATTAGGTGCTATTTTTAGACCGAAAGGTAATCGTGTAAAACGATATGATCCATTGCTCGCTGAAAAAGACGTTATATCTCTTGATTTTTCTTCTAGTTCAATTTGATGAAAACCTGACATTAAGTCAAGGCAAGAAAAATATTTTGCTCTTCCCAATTGATCAAGAATATCATCAATTCTGGGGAGCGGAAACTTATGTGACAGCAATTTTTTGTTTATTTGACGATAGTCAATTACTAATCGCCAGTTTTTTTTCTTTGGGACTAGCAAGAGTGGGCTATTATAAGGCGAAACAGACGGTTCAACAATACCCTGTTCGATTAACTTTCCAACTTGTCGCTAGATCTCGTTTATTTGGCTATGCGGACTCCGGTAATTTTTCACATATACCGGTTCATCATCCTTAAGTCTTAATTTTTGTTTATAAAAATTATTTGTTGTGATCGGTTCGGTGTCAAGTCCGAACACATCACTATACTTAGTGCATAACTTTTTGAGTTTGTCTTTGAAGAGTATTGGGAAATTTTTCTTCAATTTATGAATTACAGATTCTTTTCTTATATCTTTGGTATTTTGAATTATATCGTAGTTCGGAAGTGATTCAAATTTTATATTGTTAACACCTACTTTTTGGCATTTATCTGTGGTATTTAAGAATCGGACAAAAGTACTTTGGGCTGTTGCAATAGTGTTTGCAACATAAACGCCCGGTTTAACTTCCTGATTCGGAATTAAAATGTTATCTTCTGCTGAAGATAGTTCTATTTTGCGTACCACTTGGGATCTTGCTGGTAGAAGTGTTAAGTTATTACCAGAATTGAATGTTATTGGAACATAAATTGGGTACGTTAATTTTTGTGGTCTAAGTATAAACCAATCTTCTGAATTGCTGTAATCTAATATTCGAGTAGAGGTTTATTAAGGACTAAACTTATGCATAAGAATATTCGCTGCAGCGCAGGCAGCGAGAAAAAGAACGTAAAGCAGAAATGAAAGAATGTCCGTTACAATTCACAGATCGGATCATTCGAGAATAATATGAAAGAGATAGACATACTGCGGTGGTAATATACATATTTTAACACTCCTTCTCAATGCGAAGTCTATCTTGTACAAAAATTATTTTAATCCCAACATTTCTGTAAACTTTACATGTTTGACCTTACATAAGTTCTTTGTTAATATATCTGAGGCCATACTATCTGTGGGAATGTATTTGATATCTATTACATATTCTTTATACATTTCCCTTACAAAATGATATTTTATTTCAATATGCTTGCTACGTGAATGAAATTTAGCATCTTTAGCAAGACATTGTGCTCTCTGGTTGTCACTAGAAATTATCAGCTTCGCCATCGGCCCGAATCCCATCTCGTTGATCAGCTCTGATGTATATCGCTTCTTTGGCTGCTGTAGAAAGTGCTACGTACTCGGCCTCCGTGCTACTGAGGGCAACCAGATTTTGCTTCTTTGATTCCCATGACACCGCCGCTCCAGCAATAAGGAATGACCAACCAGTGAACGACTTCCGATCGTTGCAATCGCCAGCCCAGTCCGCATCAACAAAACAGTGGATAGGAACACCAGTTTTGCTATAATGGAGTCTCACATCTGAGGTACCTCTTAGATATCTCAATATCCTCTTGGCTGCAACCTCATGTTCCTTGTGCGGATCTGAATTTCTCTGCGCCAATTTAGCCACAGAGTGTATTATATCTGGCCGTGTAGTCAACGCCAAATACAATAACGAACCAATGAGTGATTGATAGCGAGTCTTGTCCACCTGACCGCAATCATCGCTATCGCACTTCGTCTGGAACCCAACCTCTAGAGGAGTCGCGTTCGGCTTGCAGTCCTGCATACCATATTCATGCAACAAGCCTTCGATGTACTGCTTGTGGCCTATGGAGACATTGCCAGTCTTGCCATCTCTCTCGATTTCCATCCCCAAAAAATGATGGAGTTCACCGCCGTCGACCACATCAAATTCGTTTGATATGACCTGCTTTATGTAGGCCACGTCGTCTTTTCTGGTACATGCAAGTATAAAATCGTCAACATATACAACAATAATAGATAAATACCCATTGACTTTGCTCGTGTATATACACGGTTCGCTTGCACACGGAACGAAACCAATCTTCAAAAGAACGCTATCCAACTTTTGGTTCCACTCACGCCCACTCTGTTTCAAGCCGTACAACGATTTATGTAGCTTGAGTACACGCTTGGGATGATCAGTATCGACAAAACCTTCAGGTTGTCGCATATAAACGTCATCTTGTAGCTCACTATTGAGGTATGCTGCAGAGACATCCATCTGGTGCAAGTGCATCTCGTGCTCCACCGCCAACGAAATCACCAGTCTGATTGAGGAATAACATGCAACCGGGGAAAAAGTTTCCTTGTAGTTAATTCCATATTGTTGACCACACCCTTTTGCGACCAATCTTACCTTGAAGCGCTGAACTTTGCCACTCTCATCTCGTTTGGTGGTAAAAACCCATTTACAATCGATAACCTTTTTGTTTGCAGGAAGATCAACCAAACTCCATGTCCTAATGTTTTCTAGGTTGTCATACTCCTTCTGCATTGCTGATTTCCAGTTTTCCGACTGCTCTGACTTAAATGCCTCATTTATACAGGTAGGAACAATGACGTCTTTCGCATCTAGTACATTCAGCATATTGTACTCTTTTCGTGGACGACCAGCACGCCCAGTGCGAACAATCTTTGGTCTCCCTGGCCCTCTTCGGGTATATGGTTGCTCCTCCTCAGCATTTTCTTCGTCACCACTTTGCCCATCAACAATTGGAATTTGCTGCTCCACAGATTTTTCTTGGATTTCATCGAGCATAATTTCATGCGAGCATAATTCGCAATCAAGTTTTTCACTTGGCTGAAAGATTACCACATCTGACTCACATGATGATTCTCGACCGTGCTCCAACTCTTTCATGAACTTGTGCTCCAAAAACACGACATCTCGGGATACTACTACGGTCCTTTTGACAGGGTTGTAAAGACGATAAGCCTTGGCAGTCTCGGAGTAACCTACCAAAATATGCTGCTTCCCTTTCGCTGAAAACTTGTTCTTATGAGTTTTATCTAATACATGTCTTTCATACCAAATACTTTAAGATGAGATACGCTCGGCTTTTTCCCATACCAAACCTCGTATGGAGTATTGTCAGGCAAAGTTGCAGTTTCTGCTCTGTTCCGTAAATATGCAGCCGTCATTATCGCCTCTCCCCAAAAAGATTCGCCAACTCCAGCATGCACTATCATGCTTCGCGCCATCTCCACCAAGGTTCTGTTGGCACGCTCCGTCACACCATTTTGTTGTGGAGTGAGGGGAACAGTGAGTTGTCTTTTTATTCCATGACTCGATAAGAACTGTTCAAATACATCGCTCAGGTACTCGCGACCGTTGTCGCTTGGCTTATGGCTTTTATACGCTTACCCGTCTGATTTTCTGCTAGAATTTTGAAATCTTTGAATTTCTTGAAAATATCGCTCTTATTCTTTAACATGTATACCGATACATAACGCGATTTATCGTCTATGAAAGTTGCAAAATAGCGCGCACCACCCTGTGACGCTGTACGCATAGGTCCACAAATGTCTGTATAAATCAAGCCCAACAATTCCTTTGAGCGACTCTCCGAAAACTTCGGAAACTTCTTAACGCAAATTTTACTTTTTGCACACGTTTCACATACAAGGTCATTTGTACTACACACTCTAGCATTGAGACCATAGACCATATCCTGCTTAATCATTTTGTTCAAACTATCGAAATTTAAATGTCCGAATCGATCATGCCATTTCACCAGCTGATTTACATTTGCTTCTGCAGCAAAAACTGTTTTTGTTTTACTTTCAAACAAAAACAAACCGTTGTGTTTCTCTGCGATCATTAAATCACGATTGTTACTGTAACGAACACTTTGTTTTTGACAAAAATTACTCTTAAGCCATTTTCTGTTGCTTTTGATACCGAAACAAAGTTACATTGTAAGTCCTTTACATATAGCACGTCAACCAACTCGATCGTGATATTTTTGCATATTAGTTCCACTGTACCGCAACCTTCGGCTTCTATATAACTGTCGCCTGCTAACTTGATTTTCTCTTTGTGCTCACGCATACTCGTGAACATTGATTTGTCCGCACACAAATGAGCTGTAGCCCCGCTGTCTACACACCACGCATTTTTCGACAAACCGATTCGTGTTCCAGAAGTAGAGAGCACTGAAAAAGATTTTTTACTGTTCTTTTCGCTCGCGTTGTCTTTTCTCTCTTTCGAACTACACTTCGACGCGAAATGCCCGCGACGACCGCACAACCAACATTCAATGTTGTTTGGTTCTCTCATTGCTTTGTTCTTTTTACCGTTTTCTTGACGCGACGAATACATTTTATTCTCACTTTTCTCGGCTACTTCGCCAATCTTGCGTCTCTCTCCCTCTTCAAGCAATTTAATTTTTTAGAGCGCTTAGCGATGGCAACGTATCTCGCGTTTCTATGGCAACTACAAAATTTTCGAAATCATCACTTAAACTTGCCAACAAGATTATAACGAGCATTTCATCAGGCACTTGTTCCTGAATTTCAATTAACTTTTCTACGACATTAGAAAAATTATTCAAATGCTCTCCAATACTGTCTGTAGCCAACATTTTAGAATACAACAATTGCTTAAACAACTGTATTTTTCTAGCCGGACCGGAAGGCATGTGAATCGCGGACAACTTTGCCCATGCCTCGTTTGCGGTTTTACAATGTTTTATACCGTTGATCTGCGACGGACTTACGCACAACAATATACTTGCGAGGGCTTTCTCGTCTTTACTGTCAAACAACTCCTTTTGCTCAGCCGTATCAGACGCCACTTTTTTTAACCGACCACATGTCACCGACCACAAATCAGAGTGAATCAACAGACTTTTCATCTGTACTGACCATACACTATAATTTTCACCATCTAGTTTTTCGATTGAAAATTGTGTACTCATCTTGAACAAATTAGTTAATCACAAACTTTAATTAACAAAACGAATCTCTTACAAGTCTTTCCGACTAACCCGCACAGTTTTACTTTCTGCTGCCTGGGCCCATAACCTATTCGAGTAGAGGTTCATTAGAGACTAAACTTATGCATAAGAATATTCGCTGCAGCGCAGGCAGCGAGAAAAAGAACGTAAAGCAGAAATGAAAGAATGTCCGTTACAATTCACAGATCGGATCATTCGAGAATAATATGAAAGAGATAGACATACTGCGGTGGTTATATACATATTTTAACATCTAATTTGCAATTAAAAGTTTTTATGAAATCTAATCCTATTATTCCATCGCATGGGATTGCGAAATCTGAATGAAGCATTTGAAATTTGTATGGAATAATATATTTATCTGTCTGCAATTCTATTGAGACTAGGCCTTTGGAGTTTATTACTCCTTCTCCTATGCCTCGAATGTCTACAGTTTTGTTTACTTGGATGTCGTGAAATACATCAGAATTTTCTTTTATTATTGAAATGTCTGCACCGGTATCAATTAAGAATGTTATTTTCTTATTTGTTTTAACATTCTTAAATGAAACGAAATTATTAAGACTTAGGTTAATAGAATAGACTTTATTTTTTAATTTTGAGCATTTGGAGGATCTTGTCCGTTTCCCTGGTCGCTTTGGGTAATTCAGACATTTGTGTTGTTGTAACCATTCTGTTGGTTATTTGTATTTTGTCTATTATTATTGTGTCCACCTCCACGGCAGCCTCTTTTCTATTTTGGATTCTTGAGAACCCATTTTACTAAAAAAAAAAAGGAAATTTGTCGTTTAGACCTGTTGTTAATTTAAGAAAAAATTTTGAAAATGTGTAAGGTTTTACTATTCTATGTCTATTATTTCTACATCTGAGTCTGTTAAATCTATTGGTTTTGCACTCGATTCTGATATATTTATCAGCGCAATTGAGTCCTTGAATAGTTCGTGGACCCATCCGGGCACGTCTTTTCTTAAAGGAGTCTTAGCTAACATTCTAGTGTAAGCTACTTTTATGGATTTTTCCATAAGATCTACAAAATTTTTTTAAATTTGTAGTTGTGGGCTATCCAATACTTTATTTCCTTGTATTTGTGATTTGTTTCACTTGATTGTATCAGGAAATCAAGGAAAGGTAAATATTTTTGGAGCTTTTTCGTTTCTGCTTTATCCATATTCTACACTAACTGCCTCAGCCTATTTAACTGATTATGGATGTATTTAGTTCTTTACTGCTGTTGTTCCTCCATTAGGTAGAAACGCAGTGTGCCCGCTGCGTTTGAAAAACAGCATACATATGGTACCGTGAGAATGAAACTCATCTGTACCCTAGTGCCTCCTTTGACTGGGAAATCTTCGCCCGTTATGTCAAGGTAAGCTAACCTAATTTGTACTAAGTTTATGGAGCGTTGAGGTGAGGTACTTCCCTCGCTCCTAAAAACCTCAATTAAGTCTTGGACTATGCTAGGGTGCCTGTTGTTTATTTTTTCAAAGTACCTGTCACAATGGGTAATTTTTAAAAATTTTTTTTTTTTATATATATAAGTTAAGCACTTCTATCATAACAAGGTGTCAAGTACTTATATCATAAAACCCAAGTCCGTCAACACATGCCCATTGGCCGATCCTATTTCATCATCACAAGCAATTCCCATCGGTCAACCCCACTCAGTCGTCACATGCCCATTTGTCGCATGATCGCCTGTCTCAAATAACAGTCCGATCGCTAGGATAAACAACAAGTCACCCCAGTCAATCGTCAGATGCCAATTTGTCGCATGATCGCCTATCCCCAGTAACAGTCCGATCGTTAGGATAAACAACAAGCCTGATACCCAGAATCACTCCACAAATTTCGGCAATAAACAAAGAATGGTCCTGAACACTTGTGTAAACAAAGAATGGTCCCACGCTCTTAGTGGACTATTGGACTCAGCCAACGCCGCCGCCTGCGACGACGTCAATTATCCAAGCCTACATCCAACATAATCAAATCATAGAAAATCAGTCTTAAGCCTAAGTCCAAACCATCCGGTAAAACTTCGCTTTAGCTCCGCGGAATTCACTCAGTCAGAATCTTTCAGTTATCATTAAGTTGTAATTGTAAAGTGACTTTAAATAAAAATTTTTTTTTTTTATACCGTGAGTGAAGGAAGTGTTTAATTGGCGCCCGAGCAGGGACCCTGCTAAATAAAACTTGATCGAGTGTTAGTGAAAGATATCAGTGGTCGTGACCGAGAAAACGCGTTAAATGCCTTAAAGTGTCAACGAAATAAAAACACTATATTGAACTACACAAAGAATCAGACAGGGTCAAATTTATCGCTGCAATTTCCTCCAAGATCCGTTCAGAGGAAAACTGATAACCCAAACGTGATTGCCCAGGAGCGTTAGTACCTTCAACGTTGGAAAAGCGAGCCCTCCTACAAGCCGATCAGTACAAGCACCGAAGATGTTATTAATAATGTAAGTTAAGCAAAATAATTCTAAGTGAAAGAAAATCAAGAAAAGGAAAAAGAATTTGTGTAAACACAGTGAGAAAAAATTTGTGAACCAAAACCAAAAGTTTAAATTAAAAAAGAAAAAAAGAAAAACACAAGCTAAAATATTTATAAAATCCTTAATTAAATTTTTTCTCACTCAAGAAAAAAGAATCAAAAATTGAAAAAGAAACTAGTAATAAGTAATCCCAAAAAAAGGGAAAGAAATAATTCAAAATTTAAAAAAAAAATTTTTTTTTTTTGTAAAAAAAGAGAATAATCATTTAATATTGAAAAATTTGCATAATACCACAAATTAAGATTTAAGAAATAATTTTGAAAAAAAAGAGAATAATCATCTAATATTGAAAAATTTGCATAATACCACAAACTAAGTATTTAAGTACCAAAAACCATTTCCACCAAGATTAGCGGACATACCGCTATACCTTTGTCAATATAAACTAAAATCCAATTTTCGCGGCATTATACCGTTCGTGACGTCATAATATTCGCGATATCGTAACACTTATTTCCTTGAAAGAAACCTGGTTCAAAATATTTTCTCCAAAATGACTAATGACAACTGGGTTAAAGCAGCAGTCCTCCAGCAGGGTGGTAGTCAGGCAGCAGCTTCCGATGCTCCGTCAGCATCCACCTCAAGTGCAGCAGCCGTAAATAGAATAGAGGCACTGTCGATACAAGGATTAGATGTAGCTATCCAAACAATTTTGTCATCTCAGCTACAGGAAATAGTGAAACAATTAACTTTTTCTCAGCCAGGACACATTCCCTTTAGGGACCAGACAGCTAGCGTCCAGGATAACTGGCATGAATTAGACAAAGTGCTAGATATCGTAAAAAATCTTGACAAATTCTCAGGTAGTCGTGAAGAATTCTCAACATGGTTTGCTTCCGCCACACGTTTGATGTAATTGTACGCCCCCATTCAGGGAACACCCAAATACTTTGCAATTCTGGTAACCATTCGAGGCAAAATTACAGGCCATGCGAATACACTGTTGAAAGTATATCGCACCGCATTACATTGGGGTGCAATCTCTCAGTGTCTGTTATCTGAGTACTCAGACAAACGAGATTTAAGCACTCTAGAATATCAGCTATTCACCATGACCCAGAAAGGCGCATCCATTCATCAATTTTACTTCGCCGTTTACCAACAGATGTCATTAATACTAGACCAAATCGAAACATTGGGTTACACTCCCGAGACTATGGAAGCCATGGCAAAACAGGTCAGAGATAGGGCTCTAGATACCTTCATCAGAGGTCTTAACGGAGATCTCTCAGACAGAATGAGCTTAGCTCAACCCAGAGATCTGAGGCATGCATTGCAATTGTGCGAAATGTCGGACAATAAAAGGGCTAGGAACAATATCAGCCATCGTGACACTCGTCCACCAGTAGGACCAAAACCCCCGCATTATGCAAAAAATTACTTGCATCCTCAACAATCATACATACCGGCAATTCCACCAAAACCTTATAATAACAACAACTTTTATAATCAAAAACCAATGCAAAACGTGTTCATACCCCAAAATAAATTCCCTCAAACGAAAAACCATATATTTTTCAATGTACCACCGAGGCCATTTGCTCCGAAGCCTCAGCCGGCACCAACTCCTATGGATGTCGACGGTTCTATTCTAACAAAAAAAGTTGACTACATGAACAAGCCAAACGCTAATTCACCACAACAATTTGCTCTCAAAAGAGTCAACCAGTCCACCGGAAATTTTCCCAATAAAGTACAGAGGCAATTCCATATCGAAACCGGTATGTCAGGTGAACAAGATATCACCATACCGCCTCAAGAAGAGCATTACTCCGATATGTCCGATTATCAGTCTGCTTACCAAGGCCAAGAAGATCTTTACGAATTAGTCCCATATTCTGAGGTTCGTGAATATCAACAGCAGGAGGAATATTTTACCTCACAAGGGGACAACTCAGAGTTAGTCCCGCAGAATAAAGAGGAAACCAAATCACAATCACAGGAACCTCAACAGCCACAAATTGAGGACACCGTTAATTTTTTAGGTTAAAGTGTTCCTCTTTGCCGTACTTTGTTGTCCGGGACAAAGACGGAACCGCATACAATTTCTTAATAGATACCGGCTCCAACAAAAACTATGTCCAACCAGAAATAGCCAAAAACGTCAAAACAAATGAACACAAGTTTTACGCGAACACCGTAAGTGGTAGCATTCTAATCACCAGCCATATCCATTTGGGTTTATTTAACGAACCCAACAAACCCATAACTTTCTTCTTATTACCTAATTTGAATCCGTTCCATGGGATTCTAGGTAATGACACACTAAGAGAATTAAACGCCATTATTGATATAGGGAAAGATCTATTATTTGTCAACAACTCTCACGTTGTTAAAGTAAAGCAGATGCGAGCTCATCAGGTCCATACGATCGAATCAGAGGAGCTCACCAATCAGCAGAAACTAGGGTTAAACGCACTCCAAGAGGAGTACGAATCGCTTTTCGCAGACCCAAATAAGAAGTTGACTTATGCTACTAATGTCCAAGGAGAAATCCGAACGACAACAGACACTCCAGTCTACACCAAACATTATCCGTACCCAGCTTCTCTCAAAGAAGTAGTAGAAGACCAGCTACAAGAATTACTACGAGATGGTATAATACGACCCTCACGGTCGCCCTATAATTCCCCTGTATGGATAGTCCCTAAAAAGAGCGACAGCCTTGGGAATAAGAAATATAGGATGGTCATTGATTACAGAAAGCTCAATGCAGTTACAGTTTCGGATAAGTATCGTATCCCCGAAATCGGAGAAATGGTTGCGCAGTTGGGCAACAATAAGTATTTCTCTGTTCTTGATCTAAAGAGCGGATTTCATCAGATTTCCCTTAAGGAATCTGATATTGAAAAAACGGCATTTTCGGTCTAAAAAATTCCCCATCAATATTCCAAAGAGCTCTCGATGACATCTTGAGAGACCTGATTGGAAAAATTTGCTATGTCTACATTGATGATATAATAATATTCAGTAAATCTGAGGAAGAGCATTTCAGACATCTAGCTCTAGTATTTTCTACCTTGTTCAAAGCAAATATGAAGGTCCAGGTAGATAAATGCAAATTCCTAAGACACAGTGTTTAAGCTGCAACTGAAGCCAGACTCTCTTTGCTAAAAAGAGAAAACGAACGAAGAGAGAGAGAGACCAAGAACAGCACAAGTTACTTTGAAGTGACAAACTTGGAGATCCGTTACTTCAATTCTTTTCTTTCTTATTTCTTCTATGGAAATTTCCAGAACTTTGAATTTTGTAAAAGACAGCGTGATTTGCTGCACGTGATTTTTACTCTTGAAATTAATCTCGGTCGATGCGGTTGCACCTTCTGTGCCCGCCGACAATTGTACTATAGTTTTAGGTTAAGAAAATAAAGCAACCGATTGAAGTCAACCTGGTCATCTCATTTCTTGCCAATCGCAAGTGCCTCGAAGCCGCCTCGGTGGAAATCATCCGAAGGCCGCATCATATAAGACGAGCAGTTTGGGGCTCCGCAAGGGCGCAGCCGTTAGCCAACATATTTTTGGTGCCGAAACCCGGGAGGAATGATCTTGGCGATTGGATTTAGAGTGTGATTGCCAGTGGATAGACTGATTCGGGTGAGTACAATTTAACGTTGATGTGTTTGGGTAGGTGTTCATTATGGCTGAAAAACTGTTACCGTTGGCTACGGAGCAAATCACATTGCTCACTTCGCTGGAGAAGTCATTGGCGCGGTATAAATCGGAGGAGTCGGGACATTCCGAGAGTCATCTGGAAGCCAGATTGGACTCGATTGCCCACCTTCACGCAGATTTTCAGCGCAATCATCACCAACTGATTCAAGAACGAGATAATGCGGAAATAAAGGGCAGATATTTTGACAAAGACATCAGAGACTGTTTCGAAGAAACCTACATAATGGGAGTAGCTGAGATTCGAAATGAGTTGCAGAGACATAAGGATCGGAGAATCCCGGCGTCGACTGCATTTGATGAGTCTTGTTTGCATCAGACGGTGCATGAACAAATGGGACCATGTTTGGAGGAAGTGAAACTCCCAACAGTTAAACTGCCTACCTTCAGCGGGAAATTTATTGAGTGGCCGGCGTTTAAAGAGGTGTTTTTAACAAGAGTACACCACTGCGACAAGCTGACGGACTTACATCGTTTTCATTATTTGAAGGATTCGTTGGTTGGAGACGCAGCTAAGGATATTGAACATCTAACGCTAATAGCGGCGAACTATGAAGTGGCTTGGAGAATGTTGATAAATTTGTATGATAACAAACGAGTGTTATTCTTACATTACATGGATGTGTTCGATCAGCAATTACCAATAAAATATGGAGATGCGGAAAGTTTGAGAAGATTTGTGCAAACTTCCCGCTCATGTGTGAATTCATTGGAGAAGACTGGTGTGGATGTACGACAACAGTCTGAAATTTTAGTGTACTACATGATGAAGAGATTACCGAATCAATTAAGAGTGGATTGGGAGCGGTCAATATCTTCAACGCAGAATCTGCCGAGCTTTGAGGAGCTCAGTCAGTATCTTGAAACACAGTACAGAACAATGATTACGGCGTCAGCAGGTAATATCGAGGGAACTCTATCACGGGATAGACATCGGAATGCAAAGCCAGGTGTACATGGGTTACGAGCTAACCAGAACTACACAAAGGCTTCATTTGTTACTCGAGAGACAGACCTATGCATTGTGTGTCAAGGGGATGCACACCTTATCGGAGTATGCAGGATATTCCAGGAGATGAGGCTATCGGAACGAAAGGCGTGTGTAGTGAGGCATCGACTGTGTTTTCGATGCCTTAGACCAAATCACCGAATAGATGCATGTGACAGTGCGGTAAATTGTGAAAAATGTCAAGGACGGCATCATACACTACTCCATGTAGACAAATCAGGATGCGAGAGGCCGCTTGGCACACTAAGGAAGGGAGTTATCCCAACAGCATCTGCGAATGCTTTAATTGGAAAGAGTACAACAGAAACTGCGGTAAGGCACAAAGACGAGGTTTTATTACCAACAGCAATGGTGTGGGTAGAGTCGATAGAAGGCTATCCCTTACAGTTTAGAGCGTTTTTGGATCAAGGTTCACAAGTTTCGTTCATTTCAGAGAATGCAGCTCAGCAGCTACGTTTACGACGCAAACAGGCTCACATCACGATTACTGGATTAGCAGATACAAAAATTACAGATGCGGCAGCAGAGGTGGAGCTAGTCATAAGATCAATCTACAACCCACATGCGAAATACAAGCTGCTCGCGTCAGTAATACCTCTAGTGAGTAAGCGCATGCCAATCAAACGACTGCCGTTTGAAGAGTGGACTCATCTGAAGGGCTTACCGTTGGCCGACCCTAACTTCTTCAGTCCACAAGGAGTTGATATTTTGTTGGGAAATGACGTCTACGATGAGCTGATGTTGGGAGAAGTGCATCGAGGAATACGTGGTATGCCTCTGGCGCAAAATACGCATTTGGGATATATTGTATCAGGAAAAACGAATCAAGAAGCTGGTAGGAGATCGTCCTACACCATAACGGTACGAAGGAAGGAAGCTGATGAGATACTTGAACAATTGTTATGTAAGTTTTGGGAGCTAGAACAATTCAACGAGGAGCCACGTGGGGTTTCAGTAGAGGATAACTGGTGCGAAGATTTCTTCGTTAAGACACATAGCCGAATGCCGTCTGGGAAATATGTTGTTCGTCTTCCTTTTCTAACATACTTGGACGAATCAATGGTAATTGGAGAATCATATAAGAGCGCGTTAAAACGATTACATTCTCTGGACAGACGGTTGCGTAACGATGCGAGTTTGAAGAACGCTTATGTTGGCACGATAAATGAGTATCTGGAGCTGGGTCAAATGGAACGTGTAACGTCACGGGCTAGTAAGACGGGCAATCCTGCATTGGGGGAGTCGATCATTGCTACCTACCGCATCACCCAGTCATAAAGGAATCGTCATCAACTACGAAGGTACGAGTTGTCTTCGATGGATCGAGCAAGACGAGTAATGGAAAATCGCTTAATGAGATTCTAGCAATAGGTCCAAAATTGCACGTACATCTTCAAGGAATCATTCTCAATTGGCGAGGGCTAAAATGGGTATTTATGGCGGATGTTGAAAAAATGTACAGATGTATTAATATTCCACCCGACGACGCGCAGTACCAGCGTATTCTATGGAATCCGGACACAAGTGATTATGTGGAAGAATATGCCTGCACAACGGTGATGTTTGGAACGAGCTCCGCACCTTATTTAGCCATGAGAGTTATGAAACAATTAGCTATGGATGAATGCGAGAAGTATCCACTGGCTGTGGATGTTATAAATCATCAAATGTATGTAGATGACATACTGTCTGGTGGCGACAGTATTGCAGAAACGGAGGATGTCAAGAACCAAGTGATTGGAATGCTTCGTAGTGGTACATTCGAACTACGGAAGTGGGCGAGTAATTGCACAAAGCTATTAGAGAACATACCAGTTGAGCATCGAGAATCAAGCGGATTGTTACACATGGAAGGTAATGATACTATTCGCACGTTAGGTCTATACTGGAGTCCCAAAGAAGATGAGTTCCGTTTTGCTTTGCATGTCGTTCCACCAATGAGCTCACCAACAAAGAGGACAATACTATCAGCAATTGCACGACTGTTTGATCCCATGGGATGGCTTAATCCGATAATGATTACTGCCAAAATTCTCATGCAGCAACTGTGGAAGGAGAAAATTGGCTGGGATAGCACACTACCGGACACTATTAAGAGAGAATGGGAGAAATTCGTAAAAGAGTTACCAAACATAGTAACTATACGAATACCACGGCATGTTACATGGGGGCTACCGGGTGGTGTGGCTGAATTGCACCTGTTTTGCGATGCCTCGTCACGAGCATATGGAGCTACGGCTTACTTGCGCTTCCCAATTGGAGAGGATAAGTATCACACAGAGTTGCTATTGTCAAAGGGGAGAGTATCGCCAACTAAACAACAACTAACCATACCTAGGGCAGAGTTATGTGCTGCGCTTGAAGCAGCCAAAATGTATAAGTATCTAAAAGAGAATCTAAGAATTAACATTAATTATTCGAACACTATTTTTTGGTCAGATTCTATGATAACCATCAGTTGGATCCGTGGTGGAGCTGCCAACTGGAAGGTATTTGTGTCCAATCGAATAAACAAAATCCTGGAAATCTCAGACGAAAGGCAATGGAGACACGTCGCCTCGAAAGATAACCCTGCAGATTATCTAAGCCGTGGCACGAGTGCAACCAAGTTGGCATCATGTGAATTATGGTGGCATGGGCCATCATGGCTACAAGGATCGGACATCGAATGGCCTTGTAATGCTATTGATCAGGATTCGCTGTCGGTTGTTGACACTGAAGTCAAAAGGGTGACGTGCCATAAGATATCAGTGGAAGAAATGCCAAGTGTAGCATTTATCAGCAAGTATTCATCGTATACACGACTCGTCTGGATTATATCATATATAAAACGTTTCGTATATAATTGTCGAACCTCTGTGGCAGAACGAAGAGGATCTGGACTCTCAATTGTGGAATTAGAAGAGGGCCTACGTGAATTGATTAGGATGGTGCAGAAGGATTGTTTTAACTCTGAATGGAAGGCGCTATCGGAAGGCAGGGTAATAGCGAAGGACAGCGTACTCCTGTCTCTTAATCCGTATTTTGATTCGAACGAACGTGTTTTACGTCTTGGAGGCAGGCTCCGAGATTCCCTGTTGCCCATAAATGAAAAATATCCTTATATATTACCGTATAAACATCCTTTCACAGATCTCGTCATATTTTACAGTCATATTTGCACCTTGCATGGTGGAACCTCACTAACGCTGAATTTTATAAGAAAGAAATTCTGGATTGTTAATGGACGCAATGCAGTTCGGTTTGGAATTCATAAATGTATCACATGTTTCAAGATGAAGCCTCAATTTGCAGGTCAGAAAATGGGAATGTTACCAGCAGTACGGGTACGCCCTTCTAGAGCATTCTCATCCGTTGGAGTGGACTACGCTGGACCCGTAAATATTTCGCCCTGCAAAGGAAGAGGACGTGTATCCCAGAAGGGATATATTGCTGTGTTCGTATGTCTAGTGACAAAGGCCATTCATTTGGAACCAGTTGGAGATCTGACCTCAGATGCGTTTATAGGAGCATTTAACCGATTCATTGGCAGACGTGGCCTATGCACAGACGTTTATAGTGACTGCGGTACTAATTTTATTGGAGCCAACAAAAAATTGCAAGTGGACAAACTGGCATATTGTTCGTACATTACGAAACATATTGCGCCAACATTATTGAGAAAAGGAATCAACTGGCATTTCAACCCACCATCAGCGCCACACTTTGGTGGATTGTGGGAGGCTGGAGTGAAGTCCATGAAGTATCATCTGAAGAGAACTCTCGGAGAACAAGTTTTAACATTCGAGGAAATGGCAACTGTGTTGGCACAGATTGAGTCTTGCTTAAATTCAAGACCGTTATGTCCCCTATCAAATGATCCTGACGATTTAATGGTATTAACACCCGGTCACTTTCTGATGGGTGAAGCGCCTTTAGCACCTCCTGCTCCGGAATTGGCTAAAGTTACTCTGATTGATCGATGGAAGAATTGTCAATATTATGCACAACAGTTTTGGAGAAGATGGAACTCGGAATATTTATCACGATCACAAAGGAGACCAAAATGGCTGCAGACCAAGGAAAATCTAACAGTTGGATGCATAATGCTCATCAGGGACGAACGTTTCCCTTCTCATCAATGGCCTCTAGGTCGGGTTATGGAGACACATGCAGGACCCGATGGACTAGTGAGAGTGGTGACTTTGAAGACAGTCAAAGGACTCATGAAACGACCGGTAGCCAAACTCTGTCCATTGCCTATTCAGGAGAATTGGATAGAGAATGACACCATTCCTACACCTAAGCGTTAAATTGTTACTTTCTCGTTTCAGTTTTCTTTTCGCAGGAGTCTTCCAGACGTGAATTTGATGATGAAGATCGTCATCATCAAAGGGGGGAGAATGTTTAAGCTGCAACTGAAGCCAGACTCTCTTTGCTAAAAAGAGAAAACGAACGAAGAGAGAGAGAGACCAAGAACAGCACAAGTTACTTTGAAGTGACAAACTTGGAGATCCGTTACTTCAATTCTTTTCTTTCTTATTTCTTCTATGGAAATTTCCAGAACTTTGAATTTTGTAAAAGACAGCGTGATTTGCTGCACGTGATTTTTACTCTTGAAATTAATCTCGGTCGATGCGGTTGCACCTTCTGTGCCCGCCGACAATTGTACTATAGTTTTAGGTTAAGAAAATAAAGCAACCGATTGAAGTCAACCTGGTCATCTCATTTCTTGCCAATCGCAAGTGCCTCGAAGCCGCCTCGGTGGAAATCATCCGAAGGCCGCATCATATAAGACGAGCAGTTTGGGGCTCCGCAAGGGCGCAGCCGTTAGCCAACACACAGTGTTGACTTCCTAGGCGTAGTTATCTCAAAGGAAGGAGTTAAAACCAATCCAGAGAAAATTCAAGCCTTTAAAAAGTTCCCCATACCAAAGAACCTAAAACAACTAAGGTCCTTCCTGGGATTAGCTAGTTATTACAGAAGATTTATCAAAGATTTTGCTAAGTTAGCTAGACCCTTGACGGCGTTATTGAGAGGAGAACATGGCAGAGCTAAAAAAGAATGTCTCAAGCAAGATTGAAATCCGATTCGGTGAAGCCGAACTCGATGCCTTTGAGAAAGTAAAAAATGCACTAGTATCACAAGATGTGATGTTAGCTTACCCTGATTTTAAACAAGAGTTCCATCTAACCACTGATGCTTCAAACTATGCATTAGGAGCTTCTCTAGAACAGAACGGTAGACCCATTACATTCCTTTCCCGTGCGTTATCCAAGGCCGAAGAAAATTATGCTACAAATGAAAGAGAAATGCTAGCAATAGTATGGGCATTGGATAAGTTAAGGATGTATTTATACGGCAAATCCAAAGTGATCATTTACACTGACCACCAGACTCTCACTTATGCTCTCTGCCCGAAAAATTCAACAAATATTTCCAGAGCATTTTAGGAATTACAAGGCAAGATTCACGCATATTCAAACTATAGATGTCCATGATCAGATTCAACAACAAGATATCATAATAAAAGAACACCTCAGAGCACATAGAAATTCCGTTGAAAATAAAAAACAAATTTTATCTGAATATTTTTTCCCCGGTATGAAGAAAAAGATAGAAGCAATAGTAAACTCTTGCCAAACGTGCAAACTCTCTAAATACCAAAGACACCCTCCGAACCAAGAAATACAACCAACCCCTATTCCGAAATATCCAGGTGAAATTATTCATATAGATTTATATTCCACCCAGAATAAGATTATTTTAACCGCAATAGACAAATTTTCTAAATACGCGCAAGTTAAACTCGTAAACTCAAAAGCAGCAGAACATCTTAAAGTACCCTTACGTGAGTTGTTAATAGCCTTCGGTATGACGAAAACCGTGGTGATGGATAACGAAAAGGCTTTAAATTCTGCATCAATAAAATTTCTTTTGAATAATCAGTTAGGTATACAAGTCCACACTACTCCACCATATACTTCGTCTAGCAACGGCCAAGTAGAAAGATTTCATTCAACATATACAGAAATGAGATGCTTGAAGCTAGAGCACCCCGAAATGGAATTCGAGGATTTAATATTCAAAGCCGTTGACGAATACAATAAAACCATCCATAGTACCACCAACAAAAAGCCAATAGAAGCATTTTTTGTAACAAATTTAATCCATAATCCAGAAAAATTAGCAGGAAAAGATTGCAGAAACCATTTTAAAGAAGCAAAATAAGGACCTAGAGTACCATAATAAATCAAAAAAACCCGTCAAAATCTACGATCCAGGTGAAATCATCTACGTTAGGATTAATAAACGGCTAGGCTCGAAACTAACGTCTAGATATAAAAAAGAAATAGTAGCCGAAGATCTTAATACCAAGATTAAAACCAGGTCAGGAAGGATAGTTCATAAAAACCACTTGAAGTATTGATAAACATCCTCTTCCGACAGATTGCTCATGTTACCACTTTGCTGGGGTCACACAACCATATTAGACTATACTAAGTCAAGAGTGGTCATGTTGGAAACCGGGTTAGCCGCGCGCCAGAACGGAACGTTTAAAATCATTCACGTCATCGAATTAGAAAAATATCAAATGGCCATATCCGTTCTAAAAGAAGTCGTTAAAAATTTATCAAACCTTAGACCGTATCAACCTTTTTTGGCCTATGAGATAACTCGGATACAGAACGAATTAAGGAGGCTTCAGCCGATGAAATTCAGAAACAAAAGATTGCTTGATATACTTGGCACGGCTTGGAAATGGTTAGCGGGCACACCTGATCACGAGGATCATAAGATTGTGGTAGATAAGATCAATGAACAATTGGAAAATAATAATCGGCAGGTCATTATTAATAATCTAGTAGAAAATAAGATAAACGATTTAATTAAGATAACTAATACCATATTAATTAGAGGTAAACCCGAATACAATAATAAGTCAGAAGAAATTGAAATAACCAAATTTAAATTATGTCTTTTAAGAGAAGAAATAACAAATATTATTTACGCAATTGATTGGGCTAAGGCCAATACCGTAAACTCATTAATACTGTCCTCTGCTGAAATAGATTTTATTGACACAATTAAAGAAGAGAGCCTAACATTTGTAAACATTGAAGAACTAATAGAGTTTGCCGAGGTCAGCATAGCCTCAGACGGTAAATCACTCCTTTATATTGTTAGCCTACCCAGAGTAATTAATGAAATTTGTAAACAAATCCTTGCAATACCAATTAAATATCAAAAATTTATAGAAGAAATAGACTATGAGAATATCATGAAATGTAACAAGAAATACTTCGGGTTAATCAATAAGAATAAATGTAAAATTCATAATGGTAAGACAATCTGTAAACTGGAAGATCTGACTAATTTAGAAAACAGTAAATGTGTAGGAGCCTACTTGCAAAGAAGGAATCCACAATTTAAGGTCATCAATAACCAGCACGTAAAATCCCATTCAGAAATAATGCCCGGTACCTTGCTGCTGAACCAATTTCAAGGGGACATCAACATCAATGGAGAAAACATTACCCTAGAAGGCACCTTCATAATTCAAGCGGAAAACGCGACAGTCGTCATAGAAGACTCCTGGTATATTGTGAAGACACGCTTTGAAGTCGAGGTTCAACCGCCGCTGTTGCAATTACTATCAGATAAGCAGCAAAGAGGTGAAAGGTTATCACTGGAAATGATCAAGGAACTACACATCAATAATACTAATAATCTGGAGAGAATCCAAAGAAACAACTTGATTATGTCTTCGTCAAGCTGGATTATTCTAACCCTTCTGGCAGCTGCAATCATAACATATTACATCATCAAAAAATTCTGCAGCCACGAAACAGGCAACCATGGTCCACCAATGGAAGTCTCAATCGCGCCAGTTCAATATGTTGTTGCGACCGAGAACGTCCGCACTTAAAGGGGGAGGAGTTAAGCACTTCTATCATAACAAGGAGTCAAGTACTTATATCATAAAACCCAAGTCCGTCAACACATGCCCATTGGCCGATCCTATTTCATCATCATAAGCAATTCCCATCGGTCAACCCCACTCAGTCGTCACATGCCCATTTGTCGCATGATCGCCTGTCTCAAATAACAGTCCGATCGCTAGGATAAGCAACAAGTCACCCCAGTCAATCGTCAGATGCCAATTTGTCGCATGATCGCCTATCCCCAGTAACAGTCCGATCGTTAGGATAAACAACAAGCCTGATACCCAGAATCACTCAACAAATTTCGGCAATAAACAAAGAATGGTCCTGAACACTTGTGTAAACAAAGAATGGTCCCACGCTCTTAGTGGACTATTGGACTCAGCCAACGCCGCGGCCTGCGACGACGTCAATTATCCAAGCCTTCATCCAACATAATCAAATCATAGAAAATCAGTCTTAAGCCTAAGTCCAAACCATCCGGTAAAACTTCGCTTTAGCTCCGCGGAATTCACTCAGTCAGAATCTTTCAGTTATCATTAAGTTGTAATTGTAAAATAAAAATAGTATTTTTTTATACCGTGAGTGAAGGAAGTGTTTAATTTATATATTTTATCTTTTGTTAAAAAAGTTTTAATTTATAATTGCTTGTGTGCATATGTATTTTTAGATTTTACCTAGATCATTAGCTTGGCTTAGAGCTCTTTTTGTTACACATTTATTGTGTAATAGGTAAGCCTTATATAATACATATGCGCACAATATTATGATAATTATTAAAAGTATTTGATGATTCAATTTTATTTATGACATTTGCAGTGGAGTCCACTGATTTTGTTTCGATTAACCCCATTGTGGGTATAACGGATATATCATCAAATTTACTTATGCTATTATTGAACATACGTATGGGATTTTTGTTTTTATTTATTACAAGTATACAAAAATATGAAATAAAGTTCATAAAGACAGGTTAAAAACTTTTGTTTAGCAATTACTTTAATTTTTTTTTCATAAATATGTTTTGACCGGTACATATTTGTCTGAATTTGATTTCTATTTGAAATATTAAAATAAAATTGTTATGGATTCATGCATATTTTTTTTTTATTTAAATTATTTGTGAAGAGAAAAAAAAAAGTAAGAGAGAAATAAAATTTATCTCAACTGTGTCTTGCACAGCGAGCCAGAGACTTGGAAAAATTATAGAAAATGTGGTTGGCTCACAATTCAGGTATACATTTCATTTGTTTTATTGTTAAAAAAATCTCCAACCACATTGTTAGTAAAAGCCTATCAGACAGTTAGTATGTCGCAAGTTGCACTTTCGTGCTTCAACTTGCTATTAAGGTTATTATTACAATTATTAAATTAAAGGCAAGTTAAGGCTTGCGCATTTCTGCGGCCCCCTTGCGTTTCTTCTTTGGCGAAGTTCAGCTTTCAGGATTTCAATACGCTCTATGCAGCGTTGTCGGTCTTCCTCCGTCTTCAGAGTGGCCAGTAGGTCTACTGCCAGCCTCTTCTGCTGGAGTAGCTTTCGTACTTGGCCTCCTCTTTTGGTCTTCTTTGGCTCTGTTGATTTGGTGTTGCGGGCCCGGTACTCAGCTATTGTGAGTGGGCTCGGTCCATCGTTGGGATACAACTCTAACGCTTTTTCTAGCGTCGGTGCATCCCTTTGCTCGATAGGAGCAGATTCCGCAAATGGAATATCTTCACTGTTCATTCGTGTTCCTTGTTGGTTGATTGGTTGATTTTCTTTTGGTTCGCTTGATTTATCAGATGGTTCCAACCGCTGCTTCTGCTTTCTTCTGGGCATTTATTCCAATTGATTTAAAATAAAATTTTCATTTAAATAAATAAAATGTTTATGTTTTGTGTTGTGGTTAATATTTGCAGTTGTTGTTCTTCTGACATTAACGTTGATTGATGGTTTGATTTTTGCATTTGGAGTGCATTTGCAAGTGCTTGGTCAGCGTTCACACGCTGGCCTGGCTCTAGCTCATGTTACGATGTGCATACATTGCTTTTGTGAATATATGTATGTGCATATACATATGTACATACATATATTATCATGCTTAGCTGTACATTTATGTGAATATGTTTATGTACATACGTCAATGTATATATATAAACATATTCAAGTGCACAATTATATTTTAATGCGTATATGTTTAATTGTTTATACTTGCAACAGAGTGTTACAAGTTGAGCTCATTGTACTAAATGATTATTTGTATGAATATACTACAAAACGCTTATTTTCTTTGGGCAACATCGAGGGAGATTTAATAACTTCCCCAACGAATATATTCTAGGATTTTCCCAATCTAAATAAACAATCTGGGTCTAATTCCATCCACAGGCAAGATCTTTTCTATATATTCGAACCATTGCAAAGATTTTGTTCAAAATATTTAAACCGAAAACCACCTCGAAAGTTTCCCTAGCGGCGATAATTCTCATTTACGCGTCACCATTATTTGCTTATCTTTGAACAAACATACATATTTTTATATTTACTGACCCTTCCCCTGCAGAATTTATTAAAAATTAAATAAACTATATATACGCATTGGTCAACTTGCACATCCATATCGTAGTGTATCGGTTTACGGTAGCCATCCTTACATCGTATCGCGTAGCCTACCGGGCGAGTTCCGATATCCTTTGGCTGCTTATCGCTTATATTACAACCCCGAGTCCTTACTTATATACTAGCAATGGGCGTTCATTGGATAAACCATCGTCGCAAAGCCGAGTTGGAAGTCCTTTGTGACGAATTCGGACTAGAAGCCGGTGGAATCGTGGAGGACCTAAGAAATCGTTTCCGCGAGTTCGCCTCAAGGAAAGATCATCATCCTGAGGTATTGAGTCGACTTGCCGAAATCGAAGCCCAATTTAGTGCTGGGGACAAGAAATTAGATGTAAAACTACAGTCTAGAGCACCGTCACCTACTCCCGAAGGTATCGTTTCTCAACTACCGGTGCCACAAGACACTCATTATCGTTTTGAATCGACTGGGAGCTATGCCTCGATCGCGGAGCGTATAACTAAATGGGAAATTGCCTTTAGCGGATCTACCGATCCTATCTATTTCATAGAACATATAGAGACCAGAGCCGCGACGTACCGTTTGAGTTTGGAGACCCTACCTCCGATGATAGCCATCTTATTGACCGGACGGGCCGAAAGTTGGTGGCAAACAAGCGGGTATCCGGAGATGACATGGGTCGATTTCAAGTCCGAATTGTTAGAGTTCTTTCTACCCCCACGCTATTTTGAGAAACTAGAGGATAGCATACGCGCTCGAAAGCAACGCCATCAGGAACCATACAAGGAGTATCTAGTAGATCTACGATTGATGATGAAGAGAGCTCACTACTCGACGTTACAGGAACTCGACAGGATCTACGAGAATCTATTACCAGACTACAAGCTGTATAACCGACGAAATGATTTCCAAACGTCACCTGGCTTAACCAAGTTGGTGGTAAATTATGAGACAATCCGATTGGAGCAAGGCAGCGATGACTCAGCGCATTCTTGGAAAAGGAGCAACGACATTCAAAATAAGCCCTCAGATCATATAACTTCTAACCTAAACGGGACTGCTATATGCCAACTATCTGAAGTACTCGTGGATACTAGCACAGCTTGCCGCAAATGTGCGGGTGCTGGACACTTCGCACGAGAATGTACCAAGCCCCGTGTGTTGTTCTGTTGGCAATGCGGACGAAGGGGGGTACGGATTATCAAATGCTGCCGCCGTTCGGGAAACGGGCCAAACCTCCGTCTCAATCTGGGCCAGACGGAAGGACCAGAGCAGGACTTCAGCCCAGTAACCCCCTCCTCCTAAAGAAAGACCGCATCCAACTCCATGTCTTCGTCAATAGAAAACCAATAGTAGCTACCTTGGATTCAGGAGCAAACAAGAGTTTCATAAACGAGGAAGTGGCTCTTCAATACTTCGCTCCGTACGGATCCAGTTTCTAGGTCACGTTGTCAGCGAGGATGGTATCCATACCGACCCTGAAAAGGTAGCCGCTATCCGTAACCTTCAGCCACCAACCAACGTCAAAGAGTTACGTCGATGTCTCGGAGTCGCCTCTTGGTATCGTCGGTTCGTACCCAACTTCTCTGACACGGTGCAACCTCTCACAAGTTTGTTGAAGAAAGGTTTGAGTTGGTTTTGGAACTTAGAACAACAACACGCGTTCGATGCACTCAAGACACGTCTCACCACTGCCCCTGTCTTAGCCTGTCCGCATTTCGCTGTAAAGTTCTGCTTACAGACTGATGCCAGCGACGTTGGCCTCGGCGCGATGCTCACTCAGAATATCGACGGCGCGGAAAGAGTCATTGCTTACGCTAGTCGACGTCTCTTGAAGGCGGAGGAAAACTACTCGACTACTGAGAAAGAATGCCTAGCAATAGTCTGGGCCATCAGGAAATATCGTTGCTATTTGAAAGGCTATTGCTTTGAGGTGATCACGGATCATTTGGCTCTCAAGTGGCTAAATTCGATAGAAAATCCCACAAGGCGTGTGGCCAGATGGGCGCTGGAGTTGCAACAATACGAGTTCGAGGTACACTATAGACGAGGTAAGCTGAACGTGATTGCCGATGCCTTATCGCGACAACCTTTGGATGTGCTCCACTGGGCACAACAAGCAGAACCAAGGTGCAAATGGTGGCTAAAGATGCTTCAGCACGTGACGGAACACCCTGCGGATTTTTCAGACTATATATTCGAGAACGGCCAGATTTATCGTAGACGAGATCTTCACCCATTCTACACCTTGGAAGCTATGCGTTCCTCTAGAATTTCGACACCAAGTACTAAAGGAATGTCACAACGTGGTGAGGGCTGGCTAGTTGGGGATCAGGAAAACCACTTTGCGAGTGATCCAAAGATACTTTTGGCCTGGCCTCTTCCGAGATGTCGCGCGTTACGTTAGATGCTGCCTCGTCTGCTCGCAGTTTAAGCCGGCGCAAATGAAACCAGCGGGCAAAATGCTCACCCGTCAAGTCATGGAGTCTTTCGACACCGTGTGTACTGGTTTTATCGGGCCTTTGCCACGTTCTAAGCAAGGTAATACGATGTTATTAGTTTTCCTGGATTTATATAGTAAATGGGTCGAGATGGTACCACTTCATAAGGCCACTTCAGCCGCTTTGGAGAAGGCATTTCGTGAAAGGATCTGGGCTCGATTCGGCAATCCTCGCACCATCGTGAGCGATAATGGTACCCAGTTCACTAGCAAGGTTTTCAAAAACTTTTGCAAAACGTCCGAAATCACTCTTCAGCATACTGCCCCATATTCTCCACAGCAGAATCCTGCCGAGCGGGCAAATCGAACCATCAGGACCATGATCGCACAATACCTGGAGAATGGGCAAAACATTTGGGATCAATGGCTTCCAGAAATGACACTAGCGATCAACTCAAGCGTCAACGACACCACCGGCTTCAGTCCAGCCTACATCATATTAGGTCGGGAACCCCGTATGCCCGGCGCTCTTTATGACCTAGTAACGGATGTCTCCGGTAATGAACCTCTTAGCTCCGACGAGCGCGTCCGACGTATGGGAGATATCTTCAAGCTCGTACATGAGAATCAACTGAACGCTACCCAGAATCAAAAGAAATACTACGACCTGAGACGACGCGACTGGCGTCCAAACATCGGTAGCATGGTCATGCTCAAGCAACATGTGCTGTCTAATACCAACGAAGGTTTCAACGCCAAACTGGCGCCTAAGTATAAAGGCCCGTATAAAATAATCAAGTTTCTTTCCAGCAATGTTGTTAGACTAGAAGAAGCCCAGGGGCGTGAACGACGTTCCGCCGACCTGGCTGACTTGAAGGCCTTCAATAGCGACGACAACGAACCCCTAGAACTCGGTCTTTCTGAAGACATCGGCCTCGGGACGCCTCGTACCCAGGCCCCGCACGAGGCCACTGATTAAAGATCTTTCAAGGGGGACCAATTGTTGGTGGATGCGCCTGCAAAACGTCCCCCTCTCTTCTAAAGAGGGGTTCTTCGCACCGATGCTAGGCAAGAATTATCTAAAACATTGTATCTTAGCTTTAATCATAGCATTTTGTAAACCGCACTCAAAGGACCCCGTTAGTACACTCAGAATGCAGGGTAGTTTTAACACGCTTTATATTTCACAGTATGTCACAGCAAGGAGAAGACGACAGCGATCGCGTGGCAGACATAGCCCGGATCGTCGAAGAGATGATAGCTGTATGGGAAAGGGAACACGGGCCCGTCATGCCCGTCCCCCCACAGGCGACAGTCCACCAGAAGACCCGGTCCGTCTCTGCCGCGTAGAGTTGACCCCGACTGACATCCCTATCGAGCGACCATCAGGGAGCAAGGATCACCAGAGCGAAAGAAAACCACCCGACGAGGCTCAACGAGCTGCAGATTCTGCCCGACCGGAGCGCGCCGTGATCCTGTCGGTGGTCAAACTCCCCCTTTGGCACAAGACATTGGACCCTCGGAGTCTGCCGGCATTGTTCATATAGAGGATCCAACGATATCCACTGGCTCGGTGGGGCAAACTTGCCCGGAAGAGACGATCGTCTCGGCTGCAGCCGGCCGG
Organism: Drosophila tropicalis; assembly: GCF_018151085.1. NCBI lineage: Eukaryota > Metazoa > Arthropoda > Insecta > Diptera > Drosophilidae > Drosophila > Drosophila tropicalis. Next base: position 1,207,344 of record NW_027173484.1, read on the forward strand.
ACCCTGGTGAAGTGCTTGCCGTCCCGATGGAGGACTACCGAGCCCCCGCCTCTGATGACTGTGGATCACAGTCCAACTCGCCGTCTCCTCGTGTATCGGACACCCCCTTGCGGCCCGTGCACGAGCCCCCGAAAACCCACGCAGGCCCAGTTCCGCTCACACCGGACACCCCTCCGCGGCCCGTTTGTGAGTGTCTGGAGAAACGTCAATCTCCAGGAGTCGTGGAAGCAGCCACCCCTCTGCGGTCCGTGTATGAGCCGATAAGCCCCCCAGCGGACACAGGTGTTCGTCTGACAACCGTCAAGTTCAGTAAAACGCCGTCGAACAACTCCGACGAAGAGTTGCCCCTAGACCTCTCCGGGCCCCGCTCTCGACCATCGCTCGCACCAGACAACGACACCGCTACCCCGCCGATCCACGCCAGCCAAAGACCAACGTCGCTAGGCCCTTTGCGCTGATCTACGGCAATTTTTGTGCCGGAGGCCCACCCCGCGGTGCAAACAATAGCAGCGGAAAACAAAAGACATAGTGCCCTAAGGAAATCATCCAGGATTAGCAGTTGAGCCCATGTCCTTAGATCCCCTTTATTTTTACTTGAGTGCGGTAGGGACCCAACTTACTAAAGATGTTTATAATTAGTTAACTAACAATAAAATATATATTATCGTTTAATACACCCAGCATTATTTCGGATCTCGGCCAAGCGGGCTTCGCTTGGCAGACGAGATCAGTCGTTGCAGTTCCTCTTCACCATCCCTTTCTAATAACCCCACTAACGTTTCCTTTCACGCTTCCTTTTCCCAGTCCAAGAGGCAACGGATCTTGGCCAAGCGGGCTTCGCTTGGCAGACAAGATCAGTCGTTGCTACTCCTCTTGGACTCTCCTCCTACCCCCTTTCCCTTCCCTTTCCTCCCCTTTATGTGGTCTCAGTCCCCTATCTTAATACTCATCAAGGTCTCCAGATCAAATAAATGTTCTGTAGACCCCAGCCAGAGCTTCCTTACACATTTGGTAAATCATACAAATTAATAGGAAGTCAGTTTATAAGAAGGATAACGTTGATTTGCCAGGGTTAACTTTTCTCATGTAGCTCGTCATGCTTCTTTAACAACAGTTATCCTACTTATGACAATATTAATATTAATTTTCATAAGACAGCTAACTATATAAATCAAAAACCAAAACGTCACATTTGGCGGCCCTTTGGCAGAATGTTTTAGAATAAACATCGTGTTCAGCTGAAATGGCTTCACCAAATCAGATTGAACAAAGAAATATACAAAACATAAAACAAAAATAGCTGATACAGATTCATATTTCAAGTATGGCTCAAAAACCAAACAAAACATGCGTCCACACTCTGTGGAAAAGCACTTAAGATTGTTACAGCGGCGCGGTATCAAGTAGCCGACGCTGTGCATGAAATATAAACATTAGAATAAGCATTTTTAAGAACAATTGTCGTCTCAAAGATTTTAAGATTTCATTTATATACACAAGACTTTTGTTAATAAAATCAGTTCATATTTTGAATTCAACAGATGAAGATGGTGTTTTAGTTTGCGGTGCTCTCTCTCAATAAGAACGGCCAACAATCTTAGCATGCCAAATAACGAAGCTATTGATCAATGTCACTGTTTTCCACCTACCGTTCCTTTAGCAGCTATATGATATAGTCAACCGATCTTGGTCATATTTAGCATAGTCATTGTTTATGCCCAAACGGGCAACACAAGGGTTAAGGGAGGCGGGAGCTTTCACCTCGCGCCGCTCTCCCGATGATGCCCATCGCTCTCCCAACAAAAGAACTCCCCACACTTCGCTCCAATTAAGCTAGTTTTGGTGTCAAATTTACAAGTGAATAAAACATAACATATGAGAAGAGAATTGCTGCCTTATCCAATTTCTTTGGCCAAGGGAAAAAATTTCTAAGAAAATTCATTTAGCTGCCTACCAAGGAAATTCAACCCCCCTACACAAACATTGGTCCTTCGAGCCGGATAGCAAGATCCTCTCGAACCATTTGCATCGGTGGAATTACATACATATTTCAAGCTAAGTAATTTTTTCCAAATTATGTGTATATGAGTACATGTACATGCCTCCAGCATCCGTACCCATACTCACATACATTTAATTGTTTCCCTTGATTTTCCTAATCAAAGTCAAATTACTTTCGCGCAAATTTTTCCTTCTCAAAGGTGTGAAAATTTTGGTCCCCACTTTTTTTTAATACATACATATGTGTCCAGTTCATAAGACGCCATATTTGTTCGACCACTTCAAGATTTTTTGCTCGCACTTTGGCATATATAGGCCAAGTATATAAGGCGCCATATTTATTTGCCTATTTCCAATATGTATTTTCGCAATTTCCAAAAAAAAATTTTAACACATATGTATGTATGCATTGAAACAAACCCACGAAACTCAAAGTGATCTCTTACATACATATACATATATATATATGCAAGCAGAGTGTGTGAATGTGACAACAAAAATTACAAAATTTATCCAGTGCTAACTTAAATCCTACAATAAAAGTTTTTGTGCAAATACAGTACATTCCTGGGAAAAGTGTGCGCGAAGTGAAAGGTGGTTCCAACGAAGAGAAAAAAAAATTTTCAATACAAATTAATAAAGATTTTTAAACAAAAAAAAGAAAGTGAACCACCCTCTCACATATAAAGGCCACACTTAGACACTTGATTTCCACCCATTGACACAAAAGTCTTTACGGGAGAATACTTAAAATGGCCTACGTTCCGTGACCATCTCCTAGCTAAAACGAGGGGTGAAGCCAACCTCATTGTAGTAAAATTGCCGCTTACAAATGATGGTTTTGAAACGGCATGGAATGCACTCAAACAGCGTTTCGAAAATAAGCGACTTATCGTGAACAGCCAATTCCGAGTACTTCTTGACCTGCCTCAAATTTCCCATGAGTCCGGAAAAGCATTACAGGATCATCAGAATGCTCTGCAGGCATCCATTCGTGCTTTTGAGCACTGTGGCATGCCAGTAACCACTTGGGGAGGCATCAAATTGCCAAAGAACACCCTTTCACTGTGGGAACAATGTCTGGGAGATAAGACTGCCATTCCAGAGTGGCAAATGATGGACGATTTCCTCACTGAGCGGTTTCGTACGCTCGAAGCAGTTGAAAATACAACTGCAATGGCTATTTCGGTTCCCACATCGAAAACTCCGCGAAATCCGCTTCCAGCCACCCGAAACGTGCAAAAGGCGTCACAATACGCCCTTGCACAAGAATGCCCGACCGGAGAATAGTCCAACGCCGGTCCCAGCGCAGCCCAGTTCTCACAATATTGTCCGGACATACTTTACCTCTGAGGCAAGGTCCTCACGAGATAAGTTGCTAGGTACAGATATAGCAGACTTTTAGCACAAGAGCACTATCTATCCTTCTCGGGCGTTATTAGACCCAGCTTCTGAAGCCAACTTTATATCCGAAAGAATGTTCCGGATCATGAAGTTACCATTACAAACTGTCAGGGCTAAAGTAACAGGCATTAACGGAAAGGTCAATAGAACCTTGAAGGTCTGCCACATAAGCATTCGCTCGTCGCATGGACCTCCAGTACAGATAGAGATAGAAGCTTTTGTCCTGTCTTAAGCCACACTGGAAGGAATGCCCAATATTCCGCTAGCCGACCCCTCCTTTAGATTAAAGCCAAAGATCGATCTTCTTCTTGGTATTGATGTCATACCAGCGGTGACCCTTTCCGGCATCCAGACCGAGGTGTGCGGATCTTTATTGGCTCAAGAGACGAGATTCAGTTGGGTCATTTTAGGCCCGTTACAAGGGGTCCCTGTTAGTTCTATGCCGCGTTCACCACGAGAGTCGCTGTTAGCAGAGAGGAAGCTCTTGAAACTCTTCTCACAAGGTTTTGGGAGGTGGAGGATCTACCGGTCAAACCGGTAGAAGATTCTGATTCCAATTGCGAGCTCAAAAAGACCAGAATACCACAAGAAGAGATGTTTCGGGGAGATACATGGTCTTACTTCCGTTTCGAGACCCAACCAACATCAACCTCGGTCACTCCAGACTAGGGACATTGGCTCAGTTTCTAAAAAACGAAGGCCATCTCCTAAAAAATATGCCGGCAAAAACTGAGTATGACGCCGTCATCCAAGAATATTTGGACTTGGGCAATATGCGTCAGGTGCCGTTTGACGGCAGTAATAACAATTTTTATTTGCCACATCATGCAGTTTTCAAGCCCGACAGCAACACGACGAAAGTACGGGTAGTCTTTAACGCCTCTAGCAAGTCCACAAACGGAGTAAGTCTCAATGACATACTTTATCCTGGTCCGGTACTTCAGTCTGATCTCACTACTCAGATTGTCAAGTGGCGTTTTTCCGAGTAGTTTTCAATGCCGACATTACAAAAATGTACCGCCAAATTATGGTCAATCCAATCCATACGCCATTTCAGATGATCCTGTTCCGATACAAAGAGGGGCAACTAGTTGATTATGAGCTTAATACCGTCACGTTTGGCATTAACTGTGCTCTGTTCTTAGCCATCCGAGTACTTCAGCAACTCGCAAGTGATGTACAATCAAAATTTCCTTTGGCTGGCGATATAATCAAGTCCTATATGTATGTCGATGATGTCCTGCCAGGGGCTCACAAAGAAGCAACGGCATTCGCAATGGTCAATGAACTTCAAGACGCTCTTGAAGAGCGTGCTCAGTTGCATTCCAAAGTGTCATTTGCAGAATGCTGATTTCCTCGATATCGAAAAGGCTAGCACAGCGAAAACACTGGGAATCCGATCGAAAGCGACTACGGATGAGTTTTATTTTGTCATCTCACCCCAAGATATCAAGTCAGCTTATACTAAGCGAGAAGTCCGCGGGCAGATCGCCAAGTTATTCGATCCCGCTGACTGGCTGGCTCCCTTTGTAATTCAAGCCAAGGTGTTTATGCAAGAGCATTGGCTACAAAAGCTAGGGTGGGATGATCAATTGCCCAGTGAACTCCATCACAGGTTGCAAGATTTTACAAAGAGCTACTACTTCCTTGACCATCTACGAATTCCACGATGGGTGCTCCATGATCCAAATTCTGACATTCTATTGGAATTGGAATCACGTCCGTTCAGAGGACAATCGAGCAGATCTCCCTAGCCGCGGCCTGAGTGCGCTGGAACTTGTACACAAGGATTTGTGGTGGCACGGCCCACCATGGCTAGGGGAACCACTCCGACACCACTCCCACTTGACACTACTTTGGAGAAGCGGGTAGTGAAGGTCCACGTCGCGATCGCTAAGCCAGCCAACGAGATACTGTCTCGTTTTTCCAATCTGGCACGTACCTTACGAGTGGTAGCATATGTGGTCCGTTACGGTAGAAAGTGTCGTAAACTTCCAAACGATTACTCCGGGGAGGTGACCTCTAACGAGATCAATCAAGTGCTCCAGGCGTTGATCCGAGCGTGACTAATTCCCGACTGAACATCGGTGTCTACAGCAGAAGAAATGTCTGCCCACGTCTAGCACCATTCTCAATTTGAATCGTTTCATTGACGCATCAGGTGTGATCCAAGCATGAGGGCGTGTGCAACAAGCAGCGGACCTCAGTTACGATAAGCGTAACCCCATTCTGTTGCCAGTAGTAAGTCCATTGTCCCGTCTGTTGGTGCTTTTCACGCAACAGATCTCTCTCCATGGGGGCAGTAAACTGGTAGTCCGTCTCATCCGACAGAGATACTGGATTCCAACACTGCGGAATCTAGTCAAATCGGTGGTCAATTCATGCAAGGTCTGTGTGATTTACAAAAGAAGGCTGCAATCACAGCTAATGGGCACCCTTTCGTCCGAGCAAACTACTTTCGCACATCCTTTCACGACCACCGGGATAGATTTCGCAGGTCCTCAAGAGTTTCACCGGACGCGCTTGTTGCATATCAAAGGGATATGTGTGTGCCTTTGTTTGCTTTTCCACCAAAGCCATTCACTTTGAGGCAACTTCGGATTTAAGTACCGCCGTAATTTAGTAATTTAGCTGCCGCCGTGTACAGACGTTTTTTTTTTAATAGCAATAAATACTAAGTTGCAACAACAGAGAGTAATTTTTACAAAAGCCATGTCCACCAATTCGGGCCCAAGCTCTCTCGATCCCAACCAGCAACAGCTACAAGAACTAATTGTACAACAACAACGTGAGCGTCGACTCTCGGTCCAACGCAACAACGCGTACTTTTCGGTGGTGTCGCCGACCTCACTGAATGCTACCGTAAGCAATAACACCGAAAGTGCCAGCCACTCAGCAATCAACAGCGACTTACCGTGGAGAGAGCAGTGTGCTTCTCCAGCAATATCGATAACTGGGTCAACGATTGCACCGACCAGCACCGTCAGATCGTTGACAGCAACTACTGCAACGTCTGCCGAAGTATTGACCTGCCTCAAGCCTTCAACGACAAGTCGCCCAAAGTCAGCTACAATAGTAAACCCAAAGACTTCTGTCTTCTTCTGGATAGATATATTAAAATAACTAAGCGGAAGCTAAGCCCGCAAAAGAAGAAAAGTGGCAATACGCCGAAAATAACCAAACCAAATGAACGAGTAGCGCCCCTTAGCGGGAATCGTTTTAAAATTCTTGTCGATCAGCAAGATGATCAAGCCGGCGCTGTAGATAAAGTTAAATCGGCTAGACCACCCCCCTTATACATCCGTGGAGCCAACTGCAGCGCCCTGATTTCGAAGCTAGTAGAAACAGTAGGGGCAAACAACTTTGTTGTAACCCCTCTCAATAGGGGGTAACATTAAAGAAATTAAATGTCAAACCCAAACTGAGGACAATTTCCGCATCATCGAAAAGTACCTCCGTAATGCTAACATCAACTTCTACACCTACCAACTAAAAAGAAGTAAAGGGCTCCAGGTTGTGTTGAAGGGGATTGAGCCATCGGTCCCTACTCAAGAAATAGCAGACGCGTTGCTCGAAAAAGGGTTTGCGGTCAAATCCGTTGTCAACACCATCAACAGGAACAAAGTCGCACAGCCGCTCTTTAAAATCGAGCTCCAAGCAGATGCAAAGCGGTCGAAGCCAAATGAAGTGCACCCAATCTACAACCTACAGCTCCTATTGCACAGAAGAATCACCGTAGAGGAGCCCCATAACAGACACCAACCACCGCAGTGTAAAAACTGCCAGGAATACAACCACACCTCTAACAATTGCAATCTTAGGTCAGTGTGTGCTGGCTGCGGCGAACATCATAGAGATGGCATTTGCACCAAGGACAGAAACAATGTTGCACTGAGACTATGCAGTAACTGTGGAGGGAACCACACGGCCAACTACAGAGGATGTCCTGTCTTTAAGTATCTTAAATCTCACCTAAGCGGGCGCAAACCCCCAGCTGGACCAAAAGTCACCGTCAACGCCTCTAAAACTACACCGGAGGTATTCTTCGCCAAGGCTGTTAGATCATCTAACATGCCTGCTACATACAGTCCTAGTGTATCCTTCGCTAGTGTGCTCCGAACTGCACAGACGGAGCCCGCAAAAGAGACCCCGTCACCATCTACAAAATCCGCAACCTAGCGCACCAGAGCTTGGCCAGCAAACTCCAAGTCGTTTAGAGGCCCTATTGATCTCACTCAATCAACACATGACCACTTTTATGACGTTCATGCAAAACTGTATGCACGAACTGATGCGGAATCAAAATCTGCTTATTCAGAAGCTTATCGAGAATAAATAATGGCTTCCCTACGTCTATGTCTTTGGAATGCTAACGGCATTTCCAAGCACAAAAATGAACTGCAACTATTCCTAGACTCAAGTGAAATCGACGTTTTGCTGATTTCGGAAACACATTTAACATCAAAAAATAATTTTCAAATACCAAAATATACCTTCTATGCAACAATCCATCCAGACAGAAAAGCTCATGGCGGGACTGGTATCCTAATCAAAAAACGTATAAAACACTCGTTCCTCAACAGATTTGAAACACAGCACCTACAAGCAACTGCTATAGCCGTCCAAACCAGCTGCGGCAACACTACATTGGTTGCCCTGTACTGCCCACCTTGCTTCTCAATCTCTGAAAAGGAATTCACCGATTTCTTTAACACACTCGGAGATCGCTTCATTGCAGCAGGGGACTATAACGCCAAACATACGCACTGGGGATCTCGCCTGGTAAATCCTAAAGGCAAGCAGTTGTACAACACAATAGTCAACCATAAGATGGATTGCGTCTCACCGGGTAGGCCTACTTATTGGCCCACAGATCCACAGGAAGTGCCTGACTTGATTGATTTCGCAGTAACCAAGAGGATTCCACGTAATCGGATCACTGCGGATACACTGATAGATTTAACTTCAGATCACTCTCCAGTGCTATTCACACTATTAACAAGACCACAAGTACTTGATCGCCCATATAGGCTTACAAACAACAAAACAAATTGGCTTAAATTTAAAATGTACATGAGTGCCCACATTGACTGTTCGCCGAAACTGGATGCTGCAGAGGACATTGATATGTGCGTCTCTGCACTTGAGTCTATGATGGGAGCTGAGCAAGAGTATCTACTCCACCTGCCTCTTCTTACACTAAACCTGTTGACAGGCCTACGAACCGGCGGATAGAACAATTAGTAACGGAAAAACGACGTCTAAGCAGAGAATGGCAGATTACTCGCTCACCAGCAGCGAAACTTCGCCTAAGGCATGCTAATCGCAACCTCTACATAGAAAAGCTCAGCCCAACCAGCACTAAACATCCTCTGTGGAAAGCCCACCCAACTTTAAGCGTTTCTACAGAGACAATTTCACCGATAAGGAGTCCAACCGGTGGATGGGCCCGCAGTGACGAAGAGAGGGCATCCGTATTTGCCACACATCTTAAAATGGTTTTCCTACCAAATCCAACATCAAACTCATCTGTTCTTCCCCCTTCGAGCACATTAACAGATAGTGAGTACTCGGAACTCCAATCGGACGAGATCACTGCAGTAATTAAAAACCGCATAAAGCCGAAAAAAGCCCCTGGCCATGACCTAATCACACCGAAAATGATCCTAGAACTCCCTATCATTGCCATACAATACATCTGCAAACTGTTCAACGCTATAATGAGAATTGGCTACTTCCCAAGAACATGGAAAATCATCATGATTCCTAAAGTGGGAAAGGACAAAACCCAGCCATCATCCTATAGGCCAATTAGTTTGCTGACATGTCTTTCGAAGGTTTTTGAAAAGGTCCTGCAGATCCGACTAAACCCATTTCCATTCACACCAGTTCGGCTTCCGCGAAAAAACATGGTATAATTGAACAAGTCAATCGCATAACATCCGAAATACGAACAGCATTCGAACTAAAAGAATACTGTGCGGCTGTCTTTCTCGACGCTGCCCAGGCTTTCGATAGAGTTTGGCTGGAGGGTCTGATGTTCAAAATCCGGCAAAAACTGCCACAGTACACCCACAAACTCATGGAATCTAACCTTTACAATAGGAAATTTGCTGTAAGATGTAATGGCTCCGTCTCGGCTGATTTTGAAATCACTCTGGTGTACTCGGCCCATTGCTCTACCTACTGTACGCTGCAGACTTACCAACGAGTTTAGGACTTACAACGTCCACTTTTGCCGATGACACGTCAACCCTCAGCAGATCCAAATGCCCAATACAAGCCTCTGCAAAATTAGAGGCACACCTCAAGGTGGTAGAGGAATGGCTAGCAACCTGACGTATCCGGGTCAACGAGCAGAAATGCAAACATGTTACATTTACGCTTAACAGAAGAAACTGTCGAGCTCTAATGCTAAACAACGTACCAATTCCTCAAGCCGTGGATGTCACTTACCTTGGCATCCACCTAGACAGAAGACTAACTTGGCGCAAGCACATCGAAGCAAAAAAGTCACAGCTTAAACTGAAAGCAAGTAGCCTACATTGGATCATCAATGCTCGGTCCCCTCTACGTCTGGAGTATAAAGTCCTCCTATACAACTCCGTACTGAAACCCATCTGGACTTACGGAGCCGTACTATGGGGAAATGCAAGTACCAGCAATGTCGATATTATACAAAGAGCGCAGTAGAAGATTTTAAGATCAATCACGGGGGCATCGTGGTATATACGGAACGACAACATTCAAAACGATCTAAATATACCTAGCGTAAAATCTGAAATAGGTAGTCAACAACTAAAGTATTCTGCGAAACTGGATGCACACCCAAATGTTGTTGCCAATTCCCTTATGCGAACTAATAATAGAACTCGTCTTAAAAGAAATGACAGACCAACCCCAATAACAAGTGATTAGGGCCGCCTGCAATATCCCCTGGATTTATCTTAAGTACTAGATTAAGAAAAATATCTCAAACTTGTTGTTAGGCTCTAATTTAAGAGTAGATTCAACAAACATCAGAATCTTTCCTGGCATTTCATCCCTCCTGTGGCACAATACATGGGAGGGTTGTGGGAGGCTGGAGTTAAGAGTTTTAAAACTCGGTTCTACAAGGGCACCTCCAACCAAAAGTATACTTTTGAAGAGTTCTCTACACTGCTGACTAAGGTAGAGGCTTGTTTGAACTCGCGTCCGATTTCTCCTATGTCTGAAGACCCCACCGATTCTTTAGCTTTGACCGGCATTTCCAAGCACAAAAATGAACTGCAACTATTCCTAGACTCAAGTGAAATCGACGTTTTGCTGATTTCGGAAACACATTTAACATCAAAAAATAATTTTCAAATACCAAAATATACCTTCTATGCAACAATCCATCCAGACAGAAAAGCTCATGGCGGGACTGGTATCCTAATCAAAAAACGTATAAAACACTCGTTCCTCAACAGATTTGAAACACAGCACCTACAAGCAACTGCTATAGCCGTCCAAACCAGCTGCGGCAACACTACATTGGTTGCCCTGTACTGCCCACCTTGCTTCTCAATCTCTAAAAAGGAATTCACCGATTTCTTTAACACACTCGGAGATCGCTTCATTGCAGCAGGGGACTATAACGCCAAACATACGCACTGGGGATCTCGCCTGGTAAATCCTAAAGGCAAGCAGTTGTACAACACAATAGTCAACCATAAGATGGATTGCGTCTCACCGGGTAGGCCTACTTATTGGCCCACAGATCCACAGGAAGTGCCTGACTTGATTGATTTCGCAGTAACCAAGAGGATTCCACGTAATCGGATCACTGCGGATACACTGATAGATTTAACTTCAGATCACTCTCCAGTGCTATTCACACTATTAACAAGACCACAAGTACTTGATCGCCCATATAGGCTTACAAACAACAAAACAAATTGGCTTAAATTTAAAATGTACATGAGTGCCCACATTGACTGTTCGCCGAAACTGGATGCTGCAGAGGACATTGATATGTGCGTCTCTGCACTTGAGTCTATGATGGGAGCTGAGCAAGAGTATCTACTCCACCTGCCTCTTCTTACACTAAACCTGTTGACAGGCCTACGAACCGGCGGATAGAACAATTAGTAACGGAAAAACGACGTCTAAGCAGAGAATGGCAGATTACTCGCTCACCAGCAGCGAAACTTCGCCTAAGGCATGCTAATCGCAACCTCTACATAGAAAAGCTCAGCCCAACCAGCACTAAACATCCTCTGTGGAAAGCCCACCCAACTTTAAGCGTTTCTACAGAGACAATTTCACCGATAAGGAGTCCAACCGGTGGATGGGCCCGCAGTGACGAAGAGAGGGCATCCGTATTTGCCACACATCTTAAAATGGTTTTCCTACCAAATCCAACATCAAACTCATCTGTTCTTCCCCCTTCGAGCACATTAACAGATAGTGAGTACTCGGAACTCCAATCGGACGAGATCACTGCAGTAATTAAAAACCGCATAAAGCCGAAAAAAGCCCCTGGCCATGACCTAATCACACCGAAAATGATCCTAGAACTCCCTATCATTGCCATACAATACATCTGCAAACTGTTCAACGCTATAATGAGAATTGGCTACTTCCCAAGAACATGGAAAATCATCATGATTCCTAAAGTGGGAAAGGACAAAACCCAGCCATCATCCTATAGGCCAATTAGTTTGCTGACATGTCTTTCGAAGGTTTTTGAAAAGGTCCTGCAGATCCGACTAAACCCATTTCCATTCACACCAGTTCGGCTTCCGCGAAAAACATGGTATAATTGAACAAGTCAATCGCATAACATCCGAAATACGAACAGCATTCGAACTAAAAGAATACTGTGCGGCTGTCTTTCTCGACGCTGCCCAGGCTTTCGATAGAGTTTGGCTGGAGGGTCTGATGTTCAAAATCCGGCAAAAACTGCCACAGTACACCCACAAACTCATGGAATCTAACCTTTACAATAGGAAATTTGCTGTAAGATGTAATGGCTCCGTCTCGGCTGATTTTGAAATCAAAGCTGGTGTACTCGGCCCATTGCTCTACCTACTGTACGCTGCAGACTTACCAACGAGTTTAGGACTTACAACGTCCACTTTTGCCGATGACACGTCAACCCTCAGCAGATCCAAATGCCCAATACAAGCCTCTGCAAAATTAGAGGCACACCTCAAGGTGGTAGAGGAATGGCTAGCAACCTGACGTATCCGGGTCAACGAGCAGAAATGCAAACATGTTACATTTACGCTTAACAGAAGAAACTGTCGAGCTCTAATGCTAAACAACGTACCAATTCCTCAAGCCGTGGATGTCACTTACCTTGGCATCCACCTAGACAGAAGACTAACTTGGCGCAAGCACATCGAAGCAAAAAAAGTCACAGCTTAAACTGAAAGCAAGTAGCCTACATTGGATCATCAATGCTCGGTCCCCTCTACGTCTGGAGTATAAAGTCCTCCTATACAACTCCGTACTGAAACCCATCTGGACTTACGGAGCCGTACTATGGGGAAATGCAAGTACCAGCAATGTCGATATTATACAAAGAGCGCAGTAGAAGATTTTAAGATCAATCACGGGGGCATCGTGGTATATACGGAACGACAACATTCAAAACGATCTAAATATACCTAGCGTAAAATCTGAAATAGGTAGTCAACAACTAAAGTATTCTGCGAAACTGGATGCACACCCAAATGTTGTTGCCAATTCCCTTATGCGAACTAATAATAGAACTCGTCTTAAAAGAAATGACAGACCAACCCAATAACAAGTGATTAGGGCCGCCTGCAATATCCCCTGGATTTATCTTAAGTACTAGATTAAGAAAAATATCTCAAACTTGTTGTTAGGCTCTAATTTAAGAGTAGATTCAACAAACATCAGAATCTTTCCTGGCATTTCATCCCTCCTGTGGCACAATACATGGGAGGGTTGTGGGAGGCTGGAGTTAAGAGTTTTAAAACTCGGTTCTACAAGGGCACCTCCAACCAAAAGTATACTTTTGAAGAGTTCTCTACACTGCTGACTAAGGTAGAGGCTTGTTTGAACTCGCGTCCGATTTCTCCTATGTCTGAAGACCCCACCGATTCTTTAGCTTTGACCCCAGGCCATATCCTAGTGGGCGGTCCTTTGCTATCCGTCACGGAACCTGAAATCAAGGATCAAGTTCCGTCTATCATTAACCGGTGGCAGCGTCTGAAGGCTGTGAGTCAGCATTTCTGCACCCGATGGAAAGACGAGTATCTAAAGCAGCTGCATAAGCGCAATAAGTGGCGATTCCCTTCTAAAAATCTTGAAGTGGGCGATCTGGTGGTACTCAAAGACGACAATCTTCCATTTAATGAATGGGGTCTCGGGCGAATCCACCAAACATACCCTGGCAGTGACGGCAACGTCCGCGTCGTCGAACTGCTTACTGCTCGCGGTGTTGTAAAGCGTCCAGTAGCAAAGCTGATCTTTCTTCCTCCAGAAGAAAGAATTCAAACTCATTACGTAAAGCTGCAGTAGCGTCCAGCACTTGGTCCTTCTTCCCAATTAAGAAGGGCCAAGCGGCCAGTAGTAATATGTGTATTCTATAGTCCTACATTAATCCGCTTTCTTCATTATTTGTCCCGGCAGCTTCCTGAATCACTCTATATCCCGTTTCCATGGCTCAAAGACCACGTTCAGTCCAGGCACCGAACGAAGAGCGCAGATGTTCGCGAGGAACTGAGTCCTTCCGTTGCCGAGTCTGTCGCGGAATCCATCCTCTGAAGCGATGCCGTTGCTTGCTGCGGCTGAACTTGGAGAAGAGGATGAGGGCAGTGCTTGCAAACAAGTAGTGCGCCAACTGCCTGGCCCACCAACACTCCGGAGGAAGCTGCTTGAGCGGTGATAGATGCCGAATTTGCAAGGAGGACCACTACACGCTACTCCACTTCCATGAGGAGCCACGTCGACGCACTCCATGCTCCGTCGTACGCCGAGTCACCCCCAAGTTCTCCAGACGGATGGTCGCACCAACGCCAGCCTTCGATCCTAAGATGACACTGGCCACACTGCTGCAGCACCGCAATGTACATCTGATACCAACGGCGATGGTACTTATCGAGACGGAAGGGAGAAACTTCGACGGGAAGGCCCTCGTGGACCCATGTTCGGCGGTATCGTCGGAGCAAGCGGTGGCAGCAGTGATTCGGTCCCCGATCAGTGAAGGATGGCGATTGGAGGCGATCCTGAAGGTGGCCGATGGCTTGTGCTGCCGCACTCCAAGCTCTCCGGTGGACCCGCAAATCGCCAAGAAATTCGATGGCATCGTCTTGGCGGATGAGACATTCTACCGACCGTCGTCGGTGTCTTTGGTCCTGGGCGCGTTCGTGATGACGGAGGTCATGATAGAAGGGAGTCTACCCGGGGTTGGCGGGCGGCCAATTGCGATGCGCACAGTCTTTGGCTGGACCCTGTAATGATCCTTTTTCGTCCTTCCGGATATTTACAATATCTCTTGAGCTAGTTTCGGCACAACAAATTTATTTTGTGCCCCGGTGAAATTAAAAACACGTTTGATTTCAGTTGCTAATGCTTATACGTATGTTTATTCAAAATCATTAGTGGGCTCGGTTGTATATGACGTTTTCTCCACGGCAGTTCTGGGCTTGGACAGCGTTGGTGAGTCACTTCGAATCCCTCGTCGTCCCTTCTTGCCTTCCTCTTGCTCCTGTAGCCGTTGCTGAATCCCGTAGCTATTATCACGAAGCAGGATGTTCCTCAGCAATTGGTACTCGTCAGGATATATAGATCCTGGAATTTCGGCAGTAGGATATATCCTCGTGCCTACCACTGACTTTGGATACTCCTGGAAATGCTTGGCTTCTCTCCAATTTACTCTAGCTTGGGTACGGTGTTTGTTATCCTTATTTAAGGACTTGTTGCTATCGGATGAACTGTACAGGTTACTCGTAAGGCCTGTATAGTTCCTAGGTTCTCTGTTGCTCCTTGTGTTTCCTTGATAAGTTCTTAAGGTTACTCGTAAGGCCTTAATTACTTGTTACTTAATCACGACTTGATGACTTGATGATTACTCTGATTTGTGCCGCCTTTATATAGACAGCTCCTCTGGCCTCAGGCACTGGTTGATGAAATACCGATATACAGCTGGTAATTTTCCATCGGCCGTCCACTTTCATCCACGCATCCACTTGTTGCCATGTGTGGTGAAAGTCCCGTATTCCTGACGCATATGTGTCCACTTTCTTTGTGGCTGAGCGCCCATTTATTTCCTTGTCCTTGTCTAGCTCCCTTGCATCTATGTGCTTCCATCACTCGCCTTTCTATTGGCCGCCCATCGTATCCCGTTGACTCTCTCTGCTTTCTCTGTCAGCGCTGCCGTCGCCCGTCGCTCCCTTTGATCCACTCGTCATACCCAATTTCGCCCATATTCGCTCAATATTATATTTATATACATATATACTAATTGTATTAACTTAACTATTGTTTAATAATAATTAGCCTGATTAATTTAATATACCACATCGTTTAATTTCCCATGCAATGCACTTTCATACGCATATCGTATCTATTAGATAGAGGGCTTCCGCATGGCTCATCTCTCCCCCTTCGGCTTGCATATTCCCCTCACAAATCCACAAACCATTATTGCTTCTCGCATCTATGCTTTCCCCCCTACTCCCCGATTCACAAGCATAGCCCTCACTTGGTTTCGTTTCGGTACAAAGCGTCCCCCGCACCCGTCTTTCGGGCTTGCTTGGCCCTCACTTTTGTTCTCTTTCGCTCACAAGATTTTTTGCTGCTCGCAATCTAACTGCTTTCGTTCTCATGAGCGTGACGTAGGCATAGAGCGACCCATTGGCCACCGGCTGTCGCTCACGCATAGTGTACGTGTGACGTGCGTGTATGCTTATTCAGCGTATACTCATAAGCCCATTACGCTAGTGCATGCATCTATATTTGCCTCTCTGTGCTCTTGATATATCTAATGAGGCCAATGCCCCCTTTTTGCATGCAATTATGCCCTCAAGCCCGGTTTCATTTACTCTTATACAGCCGATATAATGCATTATGCCTCCCACGCATCTTCCCGCTTGTACGAAATTGCCCGCGGTCGCATGTGGTTCGATCGGTCATGTTTGATGGGATCGAGCCATGTTGGACTTGGTTGCCCATTGCATGTGTGTGCATATCGGTTTCTTTGTATTACGCTTCTTACGCATCTTCCCGCTTGTACAAAATCGCCAGCGGTTGCGTGTGGCTCGATTGGCCCCGTTCGATCGGCCTCGTTTATTGGCTCTTATACGGCCGAACTTATCGTGTTATGTTTCCCACGCATCTTCCCGCTTGTACGAAATCGCCAGCGGTTGCGTGGGGTTCGATCGGCCAAGTTTGACCGGTCTCGTTTATTGGCTCTTATACGGCCGAACTCATCGTGTTATGTTTCCCAGGCATCTTCCCGCTTGTACGAAATTGCCAGCGGTTGCGTGGGGTTCGATCGGCCATGTTTGACTGGCCTTGTTCCATTTGTACATCTACAGCCGATTTTATTCTTATACCGCCAATTCTATTCTTATACAACCAATTCTGTGCTTGGTCTTATATCGTATCTTTGGTTTGTGTCTCGGCTGCGTTTGTATCTGGCCGTTTGTTGCAGCGTTGGAATGTATCGCAGCTTGTTTGTTGTGTGGGATATTATTCTTGTCTATAATGTTTTTCACAACCCTGTCCGTAGCGTGCCATTAGACTGCCTGGGTCTTGCACTTCTGAAAGGGGGGGAGCATGTTTATGCCCAAACGGGCAACACAAGGGTTAAGGGAGGCGGGAGCTTTCATCTCGCGACGCTCTTCCGATGATGCCCATTGCTCTCCCCACAAAAGAACTCCCCACACTTCGCTGCAAGCGGGCTTGGTGCCCTGCTCTTAATACTAGCTTAATGTAATGTAAAACTTACAAGTGGATAAAACATGACATAGAAGTGCTGCAATTGAAGGAAGAAATTTTGGAAGAAAATTCATTTAGCTGCCTAACAAGGAAATTTCAACCCCCCTACACAACCAGTAATGCCATAAAAAAAGAAATGTTATGTTTGTTAATTATAATAATTATTATTTTTTATACCAGAGGTTATTATAGAGGGTATTACAAAATTGGTCAAAAATTTGTAACGCACAGAAGGAGACGTTTCCGACACCATAAAGTATATATATTCTTGATCAGCTTGAGAAGCTGAGTCGATATATCCATGTCCGTCTGCCCGTCTGTCATTCCGTGCGTATGCGTTTTACTCACATACACACACTCGCTAAGAAGTGATATGTGTATTTTTTATTAAATAAAAGGACACAATCGACTCACAAAATATATGAAATATAGAGGGGAAGGATTAAGAAGGGTCGCCAAGAGACTGGCTATTTACCTTGACTGCAATCGGCTGCCCAGCTGGCTGCATTTGTTGTGCTGGAGAAATTATTTATTTCCCATCAGACTTAGTTTGGAGGCCACACCGGGAGGTGTGGCGGGGGTGTTAACCATTTCCCGCGTTTTCTCCTGCGGTGGGAAAATTGCAATTTTGGCACTTTCCCTATCGTTCGACTTCTTAGCGCTTATTACTTTGCCGATTGTAATTAATCAGCTGGTAATTAGTCTTAAAGCTCACAACATTAGCTTCCAGTGTTGCGTGCTTTTGGACGCTCGCTTAGGCGCGATTTTCAAAATCCAAACTTGTCCGAGGCAGCAGACGTAGCTACAAGCAGCAGCAAAAAGCACGAATTCTACACAAACGCAGCCAATCCTTTCGCAAAAGGAAGCAAGATCGCCAGGACACCGACACAGGCTCTTCACTCGGCCCCGCCAGCCGTTCGAGGAATACTCGTCTCAGCTGGTTGCGGAGAAGAGACACCCAAACGGGCAAGGGAAGCAAGCCCTTGTAATACCGAAAGTGGGACCTTACCGAAGAAACCAAATGGACCGCCATTAAAAAGAAGAGGCCGGACGTCATCATGGTGAAATGCAAAGACCCAGCCAATTACGCGATGGTACTGAAGTCAGTCCACACAGACGCCGGAATCCAGCAGTTCAAGAAGAATGTATGTGCAGTTCGACGCACAGCAGCCGGGGAACTACTCCTACAGTTGACCAAGCCAGCGGACGAAGCAACTATCAAACTGCAGCAGGCAGTGAAACAGGCACTTGGACACTCTGATGATGTCAAGGCGATTAGCGATAAGGCCATGGTCGAAATAAAGGATCTCGCGGAATTCCACACTGCAGACGATCTTCTGCGCGCCGTCCTGAAACTGATCGACGAGGATCTGCCGGCAGAATGTCACCCAAAGATGCGGAAAGCGTACAGTGGTACACAGACCGCAACAATGATGGTGAACCCGAACCTGGCGAACAAGCTGCTGCAGGCGGGCAAAATACGAGTAGGCATATGCATATGCCGAGTACGCCTGAAGACTGAGCCGAGACGGTGCTACAAGTGTCTGGATTTTGGGCACATAGCAGCACGGTGCAGAAGCAAGCACGACGCATCCAAGCTATGCTTCAACTGCGATAGCAAGGATCATGCTTCAAAGCAATGTGACCAGAAAGCAGCATGCATACCACCTCACGTTTGCTAGCTCTTGCCTAGCCCACAGCGCGCATTGGGCAGTTTCGGATCTCTGCACGCACAGCGACCTCTTCGGCATTGTGTGCTCAAGAGTTGTCCACCTGCACACACGCCAACGACGTTCTTCAGCTGGGTCCCAAGCACGCTGAGCGAAGAAGCGTTATTTACCATGATGACCCAAGTGACAAGGAGCAGCAGCACAGACGCGGACGACCAGGCCAACCATATGGGCGACATTCTTCGCAAAGCATGTGATGCAGCCATGATACGCAAACGGCATGGAAACACGAAATGTAATCCAGTACATTGGTGGAATGCCAGGATTGCGGATGCCAGGAGGCAATGTCACCAGGCCAGACGACGACAGCAACGTGCCCCCCAGAATGCCCACGTTTCCGGAGCTGCTTGCAGACTACAAGCGAAAAAGAGCTAACCTAAATATGGAGATCAAGAAAAGTAAAGCGGACTGCTGGAAGAAGCTGTGCGCAGATACAGATGCGCAGCCACATGGGACTACCTATAAATTGGTTATGGGCAAACTCGCCAGGCGCATAATGCCAACGGATCCAACCAAGCTTGGTCACATTGTAGCAACGCTATTCCCTTCAAGGCCGACGAGGAATTTAACAGCGAGCGGAACGCCATGTGCTCCGATACTCACAGATGTTAGTGAAGTCATAGAAGCAGGGAAGAGATAAACATACATAAAGCCCGGGCCCGGACGGGGTCCCGGCTTTTGTAATCAAACTGCTAGTTTGCAAATACGCGTCGACGTTTCTGGAACTTTTCAACACGTGCATGCTGCAACGGGAGTTCCCTTCGAGATGGAAGCTTCAAAGGTTGGTCCTGCTTTTCAAAGATGATAAAACAGACCCCTGTGTATGCTTGATGTGATTGGAAAACTTTTTGAGCGCATCATTTGCAACAGACTGGAGAAGGAACTGCAACAACGTCATGGACTGTCGGACTGGCAATACGGATTCCGGAGGACACGCAGCACTATCAACGCCATCAGTTCGGTGGTAGAGATAGCCGCTAAAGCCATCGAAGGGCAACGCTGGAAAGGCGGCAACAAAAAATACTGCCTTATATCAACGTTGGATGTACGGAATGCTTTTAATTCGGCCAGCTGGGACTCCATTATCGCGTCTTTAGAGTGATTAAACATATCTGAGTACAAAATTAACCTGATATGCAGCTATTTCTGGGATCGTGTGCTACTCTACGACACAGCAGCTGGTCCACGGAAACACACTATCACAGGCGGATTACCTCAAGGATCAGTGATCGGGCCAACATTGTGGAATGTCATGTATGACACCGTCCTGCGATTGGATATGCCAACTGACACTCGCATAGTGGGCTTCGCGGACGACATTGCCATCGTCACTGTGACCAAGGATATCCAGCAAGCGAAAAAAAACACCAATGCAGCTGTGTTCAGGATTTTGAAATGGATGGAGGCAAACTCACTATCCATAGCCGCACACAAAACCGAGGCCGTGCTCAAAAGTAGCAGGAAAAGAGTGGAAACAGTCAGGATCGAAGTCGCCGGATGCCCTATAACATCAAAGCCTGCCATAAAATACCTTGGAGTCATGATGGACCATAAACTAACATTCAAAGCCCACCTGCAGTATACCGCAGATAAAGCTGCGAAGGCCACGTCAGCTATAACCCGTCTTATGGCTAACGTCGGCAGACCCAAGCAACGGAGCAGATGACGGTGGTAACGTCCATTATTCTATATGCCGCCGCCATATGGGCACCTGCGATGTCATCCCCCAGCTACAGCCAGGACTGCAGATCGTCGTACCAAACATGCGCACTCAGGTACATAAGCGCGTTTAGAACAGTCTCCGAAGATGACGCCCTGGTGCTGTCTGATATAGCCCCACTAGACCTCTTGGCTAACGAGGCTAGAAATATAAATCCGCCGCCTGTTAGCAGAGAGACGACTCTAACTATCTGGCAACGCAGATGGCGTGACTCAAACCATGGGAGCTGGACCTAGATATTCTTCTGAACGGGAAGACCAAAGCCTAGGCATTAGGAGGCCATTTATAGTCAACGACTTTATGGATATCCTACTTAGCTCGCAAAACAATTGGCTATCTGTTAGCCACATGGCAGCAGTCATCATGCAATCCTTGCGTCGCGCTGAACGTCAGCTTAACCAAAACTTCAGTTCTAGGTAAACTCTAGACGAGTGGCATCTCCCCCTCATTAAGTAGTAATTCAGTGTTGGTTCCGCGAGAGGGATACGGAGCATAGGTTAGGTTTAAGTGCGGTGCGATGACCACCAACCAAGCTCGATACCAAGTAGCACACTTCGGCCTTCAATGCTTTCCCCTATATAAAAAAAAAATCAAAGAAGCTAACATCGGCTATGCCGAAGTTTGTATACCCTTGCAGTCCTTGGTAATTATAATTTTACATGTTCAAAATTTGTTTTCTGCAACTCAATTCATCAATATACAAACAAAACAATTTTACTCTCATATCATCACATATGTAAATTTCATAGCATACTCGATTTTTATGAAAATGTTTCTTCAAGTTCTTCTAGAGCTATATTATATAGTGGTCCGATCCTTATGGGTTTCATACTTTATTTTTGCCGGGTAATAAAAACCCCCGAAAAAAATTTCAGCCCGATAGCTCTTAAGACGGCTGAGTAAAACGCGTACGCACAGACGGACGGACAGACGGACATGGCTATATCAACTCAGCTTCTCACGCTGATCAAGAATATATATACTTTATGGGGTCGGAAACGTCTCCTTCTGTGCGTTACAAACATCTGATCAATTTTGTAATACCCTCTGCAAGGGTATAAAAAAAAAAAAAAAAAAAACACACGCAACGCGACATGAACTGTATGTGAGGGCTCTGCAAAACTTTAGCAAAACCAAGGGCCGATTTCGGCATTGCCAGTCGTTTGTGCTACTTTAGCAAATCTCCATCCAAACGAGTGAGCAGGCAGCAACAGACCGAGCTCGCGAACTCACCATCGAAGCGGGACAAGCATTGCCAAACGTCTCCAGTTGAACGCTTAACGATGGTAAGCCGTCAGGCGGCGAGCCAGCACCTGCAAAAGGCAGAGCAGCGACAGAAGATACCCAGGCTTCAGCGGCAGCAACAACATCATAGTCAAGCCAATCTATTCAGATTGCAACAACAAGCCAAGCAACAGTTGCAACACTCTGGTGGAGAAGCCCCTAGGAGCATCCATACTGTCGAGGCAGGCAAGGCCAGCGACTGGCAACTAGTAGGAGACAAGAGGCTCAAGAATAAGCAACCAAAACGCTATAAAGAGCGTCCGGAAGCCATCTTGATAGACACCCTAGCAACAGTCAGAGCTATAGAGACGTGCTTGCACTGGTTATACGACGCAGCGAAGGCCAACTGCAGCATGCCCAGGGAAATGTCCGCAAAGTGCGCCGTACTGCCAAAAACAAGCTGCTGTTGGAACTAGGAGGTGACTGCCCTAATCCCCAGTCTCTAAGAAACGAGTTCCTACAGTTCCTTGGCGACAAGGCCGGTGTTAAGGTTTTATCGTCCATAAAATCGGCGATAATTCGGGATTTGGACGATCTGGTGGAGCCTCACCACATCCTGGAGGCCATGGAAAAACAAGCCAAAACCGAGGCTGGGTCCTGAACCTTCACAGCGATCATCACGGCGCCCGAAAGAATGATGACGAAAGTCCTACAGTTGAATAAGCTACTAGTCGGCTGGAACAGCTGCAGAGTTAAGGCTATCAAAGACCCTCCCATGAAATGCTATCGTTGTCTGGAGTTTAGTCACATAGCAGCCAACTGTAGCAACACAGTCGATAGATCGAACTGTTGTTTTAGATTCGGAGAACCTGGGCACAGAGCAGCGGACTGTAGCGAAGCGCCGTCATGTTACCTCTGCCGATCTAACGGGGAGAGCGACACCAGACACCATGCTGGCAGTTCAAAGTGTCCACTTAGATGGGGAAGGAGGATACAGAACACACATAAATCACGAAACTAAGGTTTATCCAGCTCAACCTGAATCACTGCATCGCAGCTCAGGATTCGCTAAACCAGACGGTGAGAGAAGAGCTTGTTGACGTCGCACTACTCAGCGAACCCTACAAGCATAAGGAGCAGGCAACATGGACATCAGACGCCACCGGCAAGGCAGCAATCTGGCTATGTGGAGCTAGCACACTGCGTCTAGACGATATCTATTCTCGGAGGGCTTTGTCAGAACAAGGGTAGGTAACAGCTGGCTGTATAGCTGCTACCTAGCTCCCAGCCTGCCTATAGAAAGCTTCTGTCGCACATTAAGCAACATAGTATGCGATGCCAGAGATCGCCGGCAAATGGTCATCGGAAGCGACTTCAATGCATGGGCCATAGATTGGGGCAGTAGTCGCACTAACTAGCTCGGCCGTATGCTTCTAGAGTGCTTTGCAACGCTAGACATCGAGTTGTTCAACGTGGGAACAGAACATACATTTAGGAGGGCCGGAGTTGGGTCAAGCTTTAGTATATGATGTGGGTGGCCCCGGTCAAGCCCCGCATAATTAGCCCACTCAAAAAGTCTAGACGTGAGCAGTTTCTGCAGTGTGCTAAGTCGAGTGAGCACAGCCAGGACAAGTAGCGCCGAAGAGACTGTCGACTTTACTGCCGATACTGCCGAACATGACCCATAGGGTAAAGCATACCAGTTTATTGTGAAGCGCCCGCATGCGAACAGAACTTCGCCCCCAACAGACACAATTCTGGTGCGAAATATAGTCGATGCCCTATTTCCCAACATCATGGAGATAGCCAATCATACGCAGCAATCTAACGAACCTTTCCTGCTGTCCGATGAGTGATCAACCTCAGAGTTAGCTCAAGCCATAAGTAGACTTAAGAGGAACAAAGCCCCAGGACCGGACAGTATTCCGAACAAAGCGATAAAGCTTGCCGCCGAACCTCACCCAACCACTTTCGGTAAGATGTACAGTAGCTGTTTACGCGAGGGCATTTTTCCTAAAAGATGGAAAATCCAGGATCTTGTGCTACTTACGAAGCCAGGAAAACCACCCGGAGAGGCGTCTTCGTATAGGCCAATCTGTCTCCTAGACACAGCCGGCGAAGTTCTCGAGTACATCATCAGCGTGCGTCTCAACAAAGCCATAGTTGCCGGTGGTGACCTATCAGATCAACAATATGAATTGAGAAGAGCCAGATCCACGATAGATGCCATCCACAAAGTGGTAGACATCGCCGCTGAGGCAATAGCGGGTAGCAGATGGAGGGGCGGCTCCAAAAAATACTGTCTGGCGGTGACACTGGATATAAAAAATGCGTTTAATTCCGCTAGATGGGGCCGGATAATAGATGGCTTACTGGGTTTTGGAGTCCCTCAGTACCTGGTCAATTGTGTACGTAGCTACTTCGCAGACAGGCGAATCCGGTACCATACAGATGACGGTGTCTTGGTGAAGGTAGCGACAGATGTAGTTCCACAGGGATCCGTTCTCGGTCCTCTCTTATGGAATGTGATGTACGACGGCGTTCTACGACTCGAGTTTGACCCCGATACGCACATAATCGGATTCGCGGATGACGTAGCACTCGTGGTGGTGGCTAAGGAAGTCGAAGCAGCACAAGACCAATGCAACAGAGCTATCAGTAAAGTTGGCAACTGGCTTTCGACAGCAGGCCTTGCGTTAGCAGCCCACAAGACGGAAGCCGTGCTGG
Organism: Drosophila tropicalis; assembly: GCF_018151085.1. Lineage (NCBI taxonomy): Eukaryota > Metazoa > Arthropoda > Insecta > Diptera > Drosophilidae > Drosophila > Drosophila tropicalis. The sequence continues at coordinate 1,232,088 of NW_027173484.1, forward strand.
TCAACAGCCGCAAAAAGGTGGAACTTGCTTAAATAAGAGTTGGCGAGTCAGTGATTACTTCAAAAAGGGCTATCAAGTACACTAGGAGTAATGATAGACTCAAGTAGAGGTGGAGAAATATCGATGGCACTATCGATGGTGCCCACTATCGATAGTTCTCCACCTCTAGACACAAGGCTAAGTATAAAGGAACACCTAGCCTACTCAAACGTGTCCTGTCGCGCATTCTACTCAACACGAGGGGACCGAAACAAGGGAGGAGGATGCTGCTAACAAGTGTCGTCAAATCTGCGCCTCTGTATGCAGCACCTGTCTGGGCCAAAGGTATAACTGTTAAGAGCTACAGACGAGGCTTAGAGGCAACTCACAGGTTATGCGCTATTCGTGTTTGTAATGCCTTTCGCACTATTTCGGACGAAGCTGCCCTCGTTATTGCGGGACTGATGCCTATAGCCGAGCAAGTAACAATGGCAAAAGGCATTTTTAGTCGCCAAGAGGAGACCTCAAACGCACCAGCACGTCAAGCGGAGCGCAGTTCGCAATGGCATGGATGCCTCGGTAGGTGGCAGAGTCGCTGGGATGCCTCCACCAAGGGCAGGTGGACCTGGAAACTGATCCCGAACATTGAGGCGTGGATCAAGAGGCGTCATGGTCAAGTAAACTTTTATTTAACGCAAATACTGAGCGGACACGGCTGCTTCAGAAGTTACCTAAAACATTTCGGGCACGAAACCACAGACAAGTGCAGTTGTTGTGGGAGTGGCATCTACGAAACCGCTGAACACGTTGTTTTCTACTGCCCGAGATACGACACTGAAAAGAGATCCCTAAACATCATGCTAGGTGAGGGTGCCACACCCTCCAACCTGGTGAGAAAGATGCTAGGCAACGCGGAAATTTGGACGGCAGTAAACGACTTTGCAGCAAAGGTCATAAGAGAGCAACGGAGGCAAGAACGGATTAGGTCAGAACTATAGTAGGTGCACGGCTCTTCGATGCAATGCATACTAGCAGTTCCAAAGAAGTCAGCACCCTGCTTTTCATCCATACCGAATCAAATTTTGTTTTTATATGTTACGTTTTAAGTTAGTTTAGAGTTTAAATTTAAATTTAAAAAAAAAACCCGTTCGGCCTGCATAGCCCTCACTTTGGCTCTCCACTTTATTGCTTACTTTCGGCTTCTCGCGAGGCCCGCTCAGCCGTCCAGCATCATAGAGCGCGTTCGCATCGTCCACCGGTACCTGCACTCACTTATGCACACGTACAGCGTACGTATGATATGCTTGTATTGCTTGTCATTGGTCTATTTTACCGGCTTACGCCTAATTCCCTTTTAGTCCACAGCTTGCTCTTATGTACATGCATGGGACCATGCCCTTTTCTGCTCGGATCATGCCAGCCCTCTCCCTAACGCATACTCTCTCCAGCCGTTTAGGTCTTTCCCTCTATGCCTTCCCGCTGTGACGAAATTAGCTGTTGGTCGTATGCGGTTCGATCGAACCTGTTGTGTCGTATCGTAATGTTGCGTATTTTAATTGTAGCAACATGTTCCTAAATATCAATATTCGCAACATGTTGCCGGGCACCTTGAATTCTTGTCTTTGCGTATGTTTTCTGTGTGTTGCTTCTTGTTAATTACTTGTTTGTTTGGGACATTATTGTCACAATTCTGTTCCTCACAAAGCTACATATTATATGATCACTGCACACGTCTCGTGGATATCGATAGAGAAAAATTACTACTTAATTGGGATGCGATATTTTATGTGATCGCTAGATTTCATATGAATGTTGGGCTATCAAATTGGGGGGTTTCTTTCATAATTTTCCCGGTCTTTTCGTCATTGTTTACGGTGTTTTTATTTTCGCCAAAATGTTCTGCAATTTTGCTTATTAATATCTTCACATCACACAGTGCCACAAATCCTCCACGCTCTTTATCGGATAAGAGTGCGAAACTTGACGTTTTTTTAATAAAAAAAATATTAAAGAAGTTAACTTCGGCTGCCGAAGTTTACATACCTTTGCAGTCCTTGGCCATAATATTTTTAGATGTTCCAAATTCTTTTTCTGCATCAATGCAGAGACAAACCATTCCAAATATAATTTACATTTCGTCTTTTTCCCAATGCTGCATGCTGCGATTGGCACAGATACACATACAGTTTATGTAGCGTAGCGTCTGTGTGTGTATGCGTGTGCTCAGCTGCTTTGTGGATTTCAAGCATATATATACTTTATGGGGTCGGAAACGTCTCCTTCTGTGCGTTACAAATATCTGACAAATTTTATAATACCCTCGGCACGAGGTTAAAAATTGTTAAAGTTTAACTATTAAAGTTATTGGCAAAAAACATAAAAAGTAGTTTGACAAAAGTGTGCATACGACGCAATCCTTCATTTTATAAATGCAAGCAAATGCAGTACAATTCTGGATTTTTTTTTTTTTTTTTTTTTTGACAAACAGCTGCTTTTTATATCTGCCTAAGTCCTAAGAGTTATTTAAACCGTTATTAATTTTGGCAACAGCAAAGTGTTTGTTTAAGACAGTAACAATTTAATAATCGCAGAGAAACACGACGATTTGTTTTTGTTTGAAAGTAAAACAAAAACAGTGTTTGCTGCAGAAATCAGCTGGTCAAATTTCGATAGTTTAAAAAAAGGATTAAGCAGGAAATGGTCTATGGTATCAATGCTAGAGTGTGTAGACCTTGTATGTGAAACGTGTTCAAAAAGTAAAATTTTCATTAAGAAGTTTCCGAAGTTTTCGGAAAGTGGCTCAAAGTGGGGCTCAAATTGTTGGGCTTGATTCATACAAACATTTGTAGACCTATGCGTACGGCGTCACAAGGTGGTGCGCGCTATTTCGCAACATTCATAGACGATAAATCAAGTTATGTATCGTTGTACATACATTTCAAAGTGCTAGCAGAAAATCAGACAACGAAGCCACACCGGTCGTGAGTACCTGAGCGATGTATTTGAAAAGTACTTGTCGAGCCTTGGAATAAAAAGACAACTCACTTTTCCCCACACTCCACAACAAAATGGTGTTGCGGAACGTGCCAACAGAACCTTGGTGGAGATGGCGCGAGGCATGATAGTGCATGCTGGAGTTGGCGAATCTTTTTAGGGCGAGGCAATAATGACTGCATAATTTGTTCCTACCTGTATAAATTAAGCATTTAAGTCAGAGCAGTCGGAAAACTGGAAATCAGCAATGCAGAAGGAGTATGACAACCCAGGAAATATTAAGACATGGACTTTGGTTGATCTTCCTGCAAACAAAAATGTTATCGGTTGTAAATGGGTTTTATCACCAAACAAGATGAAAGTGGCAAAGTTCAGCGTTTCAAGGCAAGATTGGTCGCAAAAGGGTGTGGTCGACAATATGGAATTAACTACAAGGAAACTTTTACCCCGGTTGCATGTTATTCCTCAATCAGACTGGTGATTTCGTTGGCGGTGGAGCACGAGATTCACTTGCACCAGATGGATGTCTCTGCAGCTTATCTCAATAGTGAGCTACGTGAATGACGTTTATTGACGTTTATCTGCGACAACCTGAAGGCTTTGTTGATGCTGATCGCTGTATCGTTGTACGGCTTGAAACAGAGTGGGCGTGAGTGGAACCAAAAGCTGGAGAGCATTCTTTTGAAGATTGGTTTCGTTCTGTGTGCAAGCGAGCCGTGTAAATACATGAGAAAAGTCAATGGGTATTTATTTGTTGTATTTGTTGACGATTTTATACTTGCATGTACCAGAAAAGACGACGTGGCCCACATAAAGCAGCTCATATCAAACAAACTTGATGTGGTCGACGGCGGTGAACTCCATCATTTTTTGGGGATGGAAATCGAGCGAGATGGTAAGACTGGCAATGTCTCCATAGGCCACAAGCAGTACATCGAAGGCTTGTTGCAAGAATATGGTATGCAGGACTGCAAGCCGAACGCGACTCCTCTAGATGTTGGGTTCCAGACGAAGTGCGATAGAAATGATTGCGGTCAGGTGGATAAGACACGCTTTCAATCATTCGTTATTTTATTTGGCGTTGACTACACGGCTAGATATAATACTCCCTGTGGCTAAGTTGGCGCAGAGAAATGCAGATCCGCACAAGGAACATGAGGTTGCATCCAAGAGGGTATTGAGATATCTGAGAGGTACGTCAGATGTGAGACTTCATTATAGCAAAACTGGTGTTCCTATCCACTGTTTTGTTGATGCGGACTGGGCTGGCGATTGCAACGAACGGAAGTCCTTCACCGGCGGTGTCATGGGAATCAGCCTAAGAAGCGATATACATTAGAAAGCTGATCAACGAGATGGGATTCGAGCCGATGGCGAAGGCGCTAACTTATAGCGACAACTAGAGCGCACAATGTCTTGCTAAAGATGGTAAATTTCATTTACGTAGCAAGCATATTGAAATAAAATATCATTTTGTAAGGGAAATGTATAAAGATAATGTAATAGATATCAAATACATTCCCACAGATAGTATGACGTCAGGTATTTTAACAAAGAACTTGTGTAAGGTCTAACATGTAAAATTTACAGAAATGTTGGGATTAAAATAATATTTTTATGAGATAGACTTCGCATTGAGAAGGAATGTTAAAATATGTACGCAACCACCACAGTATGTCTATATCTTTTTTATTCTCGAATGATCTGATATGTTAAGTGTAACGGACATTCTTTCATTTCTGCTTTACATTCATTTTCTAGCTGCCTGCGCTGCAGCGAATATTCTTATGCATAAATTCATTCTCTAATAAACCTCTACTGGAATACATTCACAACAGGGTGAATTAAGATAAAGCTCGGAAATTTCGGTGTCTCAAGTCATTTTTTTTGTGATGAGGCTGCAAGTTTCATTATTAATTTGCTGTTAAGAAAAACGGCGTACAAGACGGCTTGGGCAAGCCTAATAGATGATCCACCTCCTCATGCCGTTAAGTCGTTTTTGGATATCTTTCGACGTCTGCCACTAACAAGGGTGACAGATGTATTCGTTTTACTAAAGTTGTACGTGGCCTGGATGCACTTGGCCAAACTAATTGCGACTGTTGGGTAATCTATTTTCTAATTGATAAAATTAATGCAAAGTCGCAATGCAGACACAGACGTTAGGGGACATCTTCAACCATTAAAGATTTTGTGAGGAGTTCTAATTAGACCACTGCGAACAAGTCGCACAACCAAACGTTCAGAAATCTTTTCGGATATTAATTTCCACAGACTCTGCCTGTCTCTGTCAGTGACTGTATTTGATGGATCCTAAAAGGATAAGAGTGACAGATCACTTAATGAATGTGTATAACCGCTTGCGAATTCACAGGTTTGTTTTGTTGTCCAGATATTCTAATAATGTTTAGACAAATTTCTGAAAAACCAACTAAAGA